>NW_024040040.1:11545152-12758902 GCF_014851395.1 Micropterus salmoides
AAAGACGTCTCCTCCTGTTATTTCTCAAAATCTGCTCCATGGAACAGATAATTTCCACACTCTTCCCACTGTAAGAGGTTTTCACACACTTTCGTTATTTTTTCAGATTGCTGGGGTAATGACTGAAGTGTTGCAAAGATAAATATCCTTTTGTTGTTGTTTTTTTGGTGCTTACAAAGCCTTGATTATCCATCTGTTTGACTTGGGAGGTACCTTGGTATTGGGCTAAAAAAACATCCCAGTGCTTTGTTAATCCCAGTGCAATATAGTGCTGTTTTGGAAAGCCTCAATAGAATGTCGTTTATGTTGTGTTGCACTATGCTTGCTGATCTGCAGCACCTATTTTCCCATTTGCACTGATCATAGGCTTCCCAAGGCTCATGTGAATGTTGCAATTGTTGGTTAGATGTAAAACTCCTAATGTCACGTGCAGTTGCCAGCTGAGCCACCAGGAAGCCTGCAAGCCTTTGTTTTATGACTCAGATGTGATTTGGTTCATTTCATTTATTCGGTAAAATACATAAAGCACAGAAAGACTTGTGTGCTGAAAATGAGCAGAATGTTCCAATAATTGTTATAATATGTAAATCATAGTCTTAATCATAGCTTTGGATACTTTTCTGTAATAAAGAAGCCATGCTTTATCTCTATATTAAAAATGGAGCTCATGTAATTTACCATGATGCCAGGCTGCAATTTATTCTAATATCCTGGGTGCGCTAAAGCTGTTTTTTTTTCTAACCAAGCAAATCATAATAAATCATATGATTACATAGTCCGAGACACCTGGACATGCTAGATTAGCACTGCAACTTCTGAGTTTAAATATATTTTTAGGATCCTGAGAATTTGTGTTCACAGCAGACAACACACACAATTCCTCCAGCTGAGAGGTGCTGAACTAACTCTCTGGATGACCTTATCTTAACAATGTGCCACTCTGAGGAGATTTACTTTAAAATGAAACCAAATCCTCTTCAGCACAGAAAATAAAAATGTTGGTTTTCCTGCGTCACTGGTACAGCCGCTCCGGTATGTATGTACATACAGTCTACATGTGTACAGGAACATGGCCGGTGGTCTGATGAGGTTATTTTGCTTCTTCTTCACTGACAAGTCTAAGTTTCTGGATAAGAAAATTCTTCTTCTGATGAAAATATGAAAAACATAGGTTATGATGTAAAACCTCAATTGTTTAAAGGTATTTTTGAAGTCTACCTTAAGTGCTTCATTGACTTAAAAAACAAAATACAGTAAAGTTAATCCTTGTTTCCCTCTACTCCACCCTCACTCTGATCTTCTCATATTTGGATATGTTTAATCAAAGACAGGAGTGATCGCTGGTTTCAACACCCAGGCCGGTTGGGTGGATGGCGCAGGCAGGTTGGTGGAAATTAATGTCATCCCAACAGCATCAATTCATCGTTAATGTCCCAGCTAATGTCAAACTGTCCACCAAATGAAACACAAGAGTCCCAATTATTCAAATGGAGCAGTACAGTAAACACGATTAAATAAATGAGGCTGGATGAATAAGTGCTCTGGTTATGGGTAGGAGAGGAGAAGAACAAGTTAGTTTCCACATCTTATAAACCTACATGGGACTCAAATAGACATGCTGCGTTGCATGAGTAAGCTCTTCTTTGTTTGGACACTTCTGAGCCACTGTGAAATTGAGATAATGTGATTAATTCCCCTCATCTGCAATTATATGCTGTGACATAAAATTGCTAATTATCATTTGAGAGCAGAAAATTATACTGGAGGGTGTGCTTTTGTGTGTTTGCGCAACCTCCAGGGCTGCAGAGGTGGTTTTCTAACTGTACAGTGATCTGTGTCACATTTCTCATAACTAGCAGAAAATTGTATAATTGTAATTTTTTATGCAATCCAGGATTGTATGATCTTACGGCAACTAGTCAATTTCTTCTTGGTTTATTTAAGATGTACGTATAATTCTAATGTAACTAAAGACTTTATAATTATACGTATAATGTCAAAATAAAATCAATAGTATATTAGCATATCCTCATTGAGCTCTTCAATAAATATATAGACAATGTGCTGTTAGTAAACTCTTTGCTTAAAGGTTCACGACAAATTTTATTTTGAATTTTCAAGATCAGTACTTGCCATGGAGAGTACTACTAAGCCTGTGAAAATGGTTATATAATGTCTTCTGTGACTTTGGGGCAGGGAGTTTGATAGATATGAGCATTTAGGGTTTCGTGAAAGACGCTATTGTGGTGCATTATGGGATTTGGCCTTTTATTAAAGGACTAAAAGTCAGGATATCCTGGACTCTGCTGCACTAATTTGACTATTTATTTATTCAGTTCACTTTAACTTTATTGTCAGACTCAGGGTCCATTAGAAAAACATGCAACATCATAGACACACAACACATCCTAAAATACAACCCTAACCATAACCCATAAATAAAATATCAATTAAACATTGGCACTATTTATAAAAAACAGTTATACCAATGCTTCCACAGAGGTGACTGGTATCGTACAACAATATTACTAGGATGTCAGCAGCGTTATAATGGTGTTCTGAGAGCCATCCAGTCAACAGATATATTTGTACATCAGATTTCTCAGTAGAGCATGGAAAGTGTTGACTCTTGCCTTACACAACAGATGACTTGCACTGCACCACCTAGGTTTTTTAAGCAATATCCGCATACAGTCATGATAGGAAACCTGAAGCTTATGTATGGTTGTCTTTTTAAACCTAGCCCACAATGGGGCAGTATAGAGAGGAGTACAATATGCTCTAAAGAGCCTTATCTGAACATGGTCTGAACACATAGCCTAAAAGATTTTAGCTTGAGCATAAAGCATACAACACTGCCTATACATGTCATCATCATCATTTGATCTGCGAGGAAGTACATAAAAAAAAAAAGTTAGGAGTCTTGCAAGACCCCTAACTCTTTTACGTACTTTTGGCTATAGTTTTGTTATAGTCATTGTTATGTAATTTATAACTATGTATAATTTCTTAACAAACTGATTGAAAATCTGAATCTGCAAAGTAACTAGTGTTGCTGTAAATAAAGTATTGTGGAGTTCAGTAGTTCCCTCTGAAATGTAGTGAGGTACAAGCATTAGAACTAGCATTAAACGACAGTACACAAATACATCAATTTTATACGTAAGATAGAGCACTTAAATAAATGCACTTACATGAGTTAATATACTTTTTGGTTAAATCTACTATTTGGTTTACTTTTGGTTAAATAAAACCAACATTGAATGTAGGAGACATGATCAGGGTGGTCAGTCCTTACGTATGCCCTACCATCCACCTCTTCTAGAGTTGGTTCTGCAGCACTAAAACATCAGGCTACTTCCAAAGTTTGTTCCCTTAAGAGAAGTCTTTATTTGCACAACCACGTGAGGTTACTTTATGGGATAGAATAATGATAGGTCACTTGAACAAATAACCAAAACTGCTGTTTTTCTGGTCAATTTTCTTATCTTATTTTGCAAGACATCATCATTATCATAGTCCTTGCTATTTGAGATGTTTACATCTTTAGTTTGGATTCGATAACTGTATCTCTTCTTGTAAATCAGTTTAAAGTCATTGTCTTCATTTAGTCCATAACACTGATCTTTGGCAAACAAGGTGTGAGCAAGCATAAATCTGTGCATGTGTGTGTGGGTGCACACTGATGCCTGCACTCATTGTCAGGGGATTAAGACCACTAAGCTAATTCATTGGAGTAATAAAGGATTTCTGTAAACTCCAGATTAATTGGGATTAAGCACTTAAACATTTTTAGGTCTTGTTGAGGCTGGAAAGAAGGTGAGGGGGGGAAAAAACACTCCATCAGCCCTGAGGGAGAAAGTGTTGAAAAGCTGTGTGAAGGCTGCCACTTAAGAATAAGGCTGAATGAAGAAGCCCCACAGTGATAGCCACCTGTGTGTCTGTTAATGCCCCTTTGTCTGTGCTGGTAAGCGTATCGCATGTGTGTGCGCCTGTGTTTCAGTTCAGATGTCTTATCTTTTCCTAGTCATTCCTTTAGAAGAAGTGAACTCATAATCACATCATCGAAGTCTGGACAGCGAGCGTGTGAAATTGGACCTTTGTGCCTGGATGTCCGCTAGTCTCCACCGACACCTTGGATAGTGTTGCGTGAAATGAAGAAAAAAGGGAGGGATGTGGAGCCGGGGTATTTGAGTGGGTATGAATGGGTTTAAGTTGCGGAGTGGTTGTTTTCGAAATCCTTGCAACTTATCTGGCCAATTTCTTTTTGACAGAGAGGGCCGTTCCGCTCTGTTTCACTGTATTTGTGTCCACAAGCCCTATTAGCTTCTGAAGCTCAGTCTCCTCAAAATTTCAACATTCAGAGAGACTCAGAGTTGTTCTGGAGCTATAATTGCTTTCTTATAGCGATATTTTAGTTCAGAAACAATGTAATTTTACAGTAATTTTATGCATATCGCAGACTTATTGAAAATTATGAAACAGGTTTTATTTAGCTTTTATTTCTGTATTGTTAATATTTTGTATTCTTCTTAGATATGTTAAGTCTTTAAAATGAATCTTTTACTACAAAATGGCGCTTTTTCATTTCTATGACTTTAATTAAGTTCAGACTTTTCATGCTTCTCTGTGAGTTAAGACATTTTTACCACTTTTTGTTGACCTGTATGGACAGGTCAAGCTAAAAACAAGGATCCTTACTTTTTGAAAGGTTTTGGAGAAAGTGAGGACATGCTGTATATTCAGCACCGGGCTGCTACAATTTATAGCTGGACTTTAATTAAACCCATAGAAACTGGATATCTTCTTCTTGGCCCCATGAAACCACTTAATGACTAAAAATCCTAAAGTTCCACCAGTCTTGAGGATTCTGAACTCTTTCACACCAGATCCAATTAAGAGCAGTTTATTTTCACTACATATATTTGGATCGTGTGTGCAGGAGCAAAAACATACGGGGCTGGTGGAACCTTAAGTCCATTTTAGGAAACAATATGTTACGTGATTGGAATCAAACAGATAAAATGACTGGCCAAATGAGCTAATCAGAAAATTAACCTCATGAACCTGAGGCTTCTTCACTTTCCTTTTAGTCTCAAAGCACAGTCATGTCTCAGCCTGGCTGTCATATTATTTTCATATATATCATATATTTGCAGGGCAGGTCAGGCTCCCAGGAAATACCATCAATTGCAATGTGAGTGGTACTGCATATGACTAAGAACATTTTATGAATACACAGAGATTGTATAGATTGTGCTAAATTGAGGCTAAAGCTGCATGACCGTGACAAAACAAAACTAAATCCTCACCAGCTGATGATCCATGGAGAAGATACTCATTAGGCATCAGGCATTATTCTTGTATTGTAATCTAAGATCCTACACGAATCCGCTGAGAAGGAGTTGTAGCAACTTGCTACAAGTTACAGGGAAGGAATCCGAGCTGGTGAGAAACAAACTCCTGGAGAAGGGCTGGACTCCCTCCTTCACAGGAGTTGCCCAGGTTGAGAGGCACTGGGTGGGTGTGGGGATACTCACAAGCCCCCAGCTAAGTGCCGCTGTAAGCTCTTCTGCTACAAAGCATACCTGCCAACACCAGCCTCCAAACTATACATACAGTACACTTTCACTACTACCCCATGCTTTAGCATTTGGAGAAATGAAAACCTTGGTTGGTTGGCTATGACTGGACAATCACTGTTCGGGGGAGGGCAAACAATCATTTATCAAACAACTTGAGTTTGTTCCACAAGAGGCTCTTTGAAAGACTTTAAGTACAGTGAACTCACAAGAGGCCACCTACAGGTGGCTAATTTCTCCTGTTTGCTATTACATCAGCAGAGTCGGAAATTTCTACAACGTCATGACTGACCCCTGGGGCTTTTTAGGATTTTACAATCTGTAAATTATATTTATGCCTGCTGAGAGTGGCGCCCACAGAAAGACAACTGACTCCTGCTCAAGGATGCCTCACTAAAGATGAACATGATGAAAACACGCACCTTTGTACCTCACTCATTCATTACTCAGACTCCTATTGGGCACTGATGTGTCAAAATAAAAGGAAATTGATAACAAGAGATGACGGATGAGTAATGTGTGTATCTTCGACTTCATTTTTCTGCACCTACGTTCTGCATCAGCGTGTGTAATTTCATTGTCTCACTGCAGCGAGCGTGCAGCCCAGAAATGGGCCACAGGGGTGAAAAATCAGAGAACATAAAAACCTACAGTGATGCCCCAGTCCTGATGCACAAAAATTGCTCTCCTCCAGCCTCATGATTCGCTTGATTATCCACGCCACTCACCTCCGAGTGATATGACACAATATGGGAGAAATGATGAATACAGCAGCTCGTCAACTGTATCAGCAGTGGCTGGGGGAAAAAAAGAGAGCAAACAAATAAAGAAAAAGAAAATCCTCAAATAGGAACTGCTGTTTGAAGGGGTATTATTGAAAATGCCTCTCTGAGCTTTATTCAGATTCATTGTCAGCCTTCACAGCCTGATCTCAAGGGGTTTAGTATCAAATCCTGGACATGACAAGTAATGACTATTTATAGCACATGAAATGTTGAATAAAGGCTTATTAGATCACTCACTCCGAGACCAACATCTCAGCATGACAATGAGGCGATCCTGGTTCTTTTTTTTTTCTCCTATATTTATTTTTAAGGGAAAATCGTGTTTGATGCTACTGTTTACTGACAAACAACAAAAAGCCAACACAGGAGGTTGACGGAATTATCTCTCTTTTTTCACCCTGTTGTGGTCCTTCTGTGCCTCTTACAGCACTGTGTATGTTAGTATCATTTCCGTTGGCTTAAATCTGCACTAATCCAACGTGGAGTAAATGAAGAATTCAGCTGTTTAAAGCCCACCAGTCGTTTAGTGGGAAGGGGAACATGACCAAGTACAGGCCTTCTCTGGCACTGTTTTACACTCTTTCATATAAACATGACTCTGGGGTCAAGTCGTTGCTAAGTGTTTTTCAGTGATGTGGAGAATGAGTACATATAAATACAGGTCTTTCCTGTGGTAATCCCTCCCTTAAAGTAGCCTCATGTATTTTTTTCCTTCCTTCCTCATACACCTGCTTCCCTTCCTTTCCTCACATCTGTCCTTTCCCTTCATTTCGCCCCTCTATTCTTCTATCAACACCCCCCCCCCCCCCCCCCCCCAAAACATTTTTCCAGCCCTCCCACCACACGTACACTGAGGAAACTGTAAGACTGCAACACTACATCTTCCTTTCTCTCCCTCTCACACACCCACCCACCCACACACACACACACACCCACACCCACACACTGGGCTCATGCAGTGTTTTATCACAGTCAGCATTGAACAGTTTGACTGTGAAGAACGAGCGAGGTTCCCCAGTTTCAAAAAGAGGATTTCCTCCGGGGCAAGGTTTCTCAAACTGTAGATTTGGTCCTTAAATAGTGCATAGTGGTAATATACTTTAATGAGCTAGAATGACAAACTTAATTTCATATTGAGGTCACAAGCTGGAAAATGGTTCTATCTTGATTAGATTAAAGTCATTTCTAGGTTTAAGCTGTTGGAGTTTTGTTTAACTTCTATGGTACACAATTAAAGCAAGAGGTTGTTGCTGAACAACAGCCACAGTGGCCAGAAGTGGTGATTGCATTATAATGGCATGTCAGTTTCCCCTTGATTTCCCCTGGTTCTCTACAGTCAGTTGCTTTAAAAGACATCATCATTAAGTGACTGAACAAGAGCAGAAGAGGATCATAAACAGGAAACTACAAGCCATGTCTCCAGGTCTCCAGGTGAGGTACGATGTGTTTACTTCCTGTTGTGACAAACCCCACTTAAGTATTTGTGACATGTTAAAACATAGCGTAACAGTAACACAAGAAGAGGCAACTTAAAGTGACTAAATAATGTCTGTTACACAGCAATATAAATATCTAGTCTGCTAATATCAGCTAACCAAACCGAAAAAGGCTGCAGCAGCAAGTGTATTGAACTGATCAAGGGTGCGTTATAATACTTAGGAGTTGAACATTTCCTGAAACAGATATTTTGACCACAACAGGGAAAAGCTGGTGAGATCAAATATAAAGCAAACCCTCTCTAGTAGCGATGTACAGCTGACAGAGGACATTTTTAACACAAATTATGGGGGAAAAAACACGCCATCGTACACTTAAAAGTTGAACTCCCAAGCTGTCACCCAATTCCTCTAACGTACTTTGAAAAAAAAAAAAAAAGAAATGACAGCCCTATTATACCAAGACACTGCTGCCAACTGTTCGGGAGATACCGGACGGAACAACGGCCGCCATTATCCATAATTAATAGCCCTTTGGTTGTTTTAAGCAACAGCCTATGCATATTTTAAAGAAATATCCAGTGAATATGTTATGTATAGAACTTGTAAGTATATTGGACAAAAAAGAATCAGCATCCCAGAAACTGATGTGAACTTCGTTTCCAAGTGTCTGCACACGGCTCCCTCCCAGAGTGCTCAGTTGCTAGGGGACCAGAAGACTAATTTGGCCATCACATTGACTATGCAGTTCAAAGGCTTTCCAGAGACATTTTTTTGATTTTACATTTTTCATTACATGCCAGAGACAGTCTGTGGGGAAACGTAAGCAATTTGTCACACAGGGATTCATGCATCCATAAATTCACGGTGCTATTTTTGATGAGACAAAGTAGCTTGTCATGGATGTCTTGT
Organism: Micropterus salmoides; assembly: GCF_014851395.1. Classification (NCBI taxonomy): domain Eukaryota; kingdom Metazoa; phylum Chordata; class Actinopteri; order Centrarchiformes; family Centrarchidae; genus Micropterus; species Micropterus salmoides. Next base: position 11,553,868 of record NW_024040040.1, read on the forward strand.
ACACAGGACCACAGAACTTGCTCCCTCGAATGTTTTACATGTTAATATTACATGTACATAGAAAATGAAAAACAGTCATACTGTAGCTTGAAGTGCTGCTGTAATCAATATTTTGATATTATGTCACTCACAGTGATGAGCCCTCAGAGAATCGTCACCCAACTCTGCAGTTCCCATCAGCTGTATTGAGCGCTTTTATTCAGTTTTGGTTTTACAGCCCGCAATTATACAGTGATGATTCAGTCCCACTGCTCCTGTCAGCCTTTAGAGCCACTGTACACTGCCCAGCACAAAACCGTAGACAGACAAATTAGCAACTAGCTGGTGAACATAGCGAAGCATATTAGCAAGCTAAAGAGCCACATATTTCCATCTGTTAGTGGAGAGCAAAAAATAGCTAAAAGGAGAGTGAATATTGGACTTCATAGGGCTGCCAGAAACACAATTATTGCTCCACGTCAATTCAAAGTGTAAATAAACAGATGGATACTAACATGCTAGCCACATGAAGTTTATAATACCCCAAGTGGCTGAAAAAACAAGCTGCACAATTGTTCTATATTAACATTGTATCAGATTACTACATGCAGTGTGAAAGGTTTTGTTTGTAGTGACAAACTCACGACAATTATCATCCAACTCTGCCATTCACCTCAGCTTCACGGAGCATTTTAGCCTCTTTCAGGTCATTGTTTTGGGTATAAATACTTCAAACTCTCTGCCTTGTTATTAGCAGCAGCAAGCAGCTGTTTGCAGCAAAAAAAAGCTTTTAGAAAACCACTGTACCCTGCACCCCCAGCAGACTGACAAAGTAAGCAACTAGCTGGTAAACATCACAGAGCATCTAGCAGCTGAAGAGCCACGTAATCTTCTTCTCAGGACTTGGCAGATACGAAAACAGAGCTAAAAAGGAGATTGAATATTGGCCCTATATTCATCAGATAGTCAGAAACACGACTCAGAATGAGTGCTAATGGTGCTCCATGTCTTCGGGATGTGTAGCTAGGAATTGCTAGCACGTTAGCCATAACAATTAATGTGTCAGATGTTGTGTTGTGCAGGTTGTTGTTGTGGATTTCCTTTGCCCGGTAATGGACCAAATAAAAAAACATTTTAGCAGCTTTAAGTAACTCAGACAGCTGTGAAATCACTTATTACCTTTAACTGGTTAAACATATAAATAATAAAAAATAAATAAACAACAATAAACATCAAACCATTATTATAGCCTAATTACTACATCCCATCATACATTCCTACAGCAGCTGGTAACTGTAATGCACCTTTTTGGGGAACAGATCCTACCCCGAGGCAGCAAACGCACCGGCCCCTTCTTCACTTGACTTTTGTTTTGCAGCACCTTTATGGTGCGAGCTGAGCATCGTCACATTCAGAAACACTCAACGCTGTCCCTCCAGCACATGATCAAGTCTGTTTTGATGCTGCCAGCTTGTCATTTAATGCCTCAATGAGGTACACACTGAGACACACAAACACCATTTTCGAGAGGGACTGTTTGAATATATATATATAAAAAAAAAACACTGTGAGAAACAATGCCTGCAGCAGAGAACACCGCAGGAGTCCCGTTGATGGGTAGATGCCTTAAGCGCTGACAGCTTTCAAGAGACAGTGATTGCCTTGTTGGCTTTCTCTTACATTTCGGGACTGAAGTAGCTGCTTTTGTAGTCAGAGCAACATTACAATACATTATACATCTTCTGAAACATTGCGTGCTTCATTGTTCTAGTGCACTGAAGTATTTTCTTACCAAGTTGAACTGCAGATAATGTGGATAATTGGATTTGTTAAAAATAAAGGAATTGTATGATTAAAGGCTATCTTCTTTGTTGTTTATTTTCTCCTCTTACATTTCATGATTTGCTTTTGTTTTCCATGCTGACTCAAGAACTTCTCCTCATTTGTAGGAAGCCTAAAGGACAAACACAGAATCCCTTGGGTTACACAACACTGGAACACACACCAACTTGCCTTGACACATGAATGCACAAAACACAAACATGCGCACGTGCACAGAGTTTGGCTAACAACACTGTCCTCTCCTCTTTCATTAGCCCCATGCACAGGTGCAGAGCGTGCTCTGGGCTGATGAAAAATAATTTATCAAAGTCTGTGGTGGCATTGCGGCAACCTTTTTCTCCAAATGTCACCTTCAAAGGGGGCTCCTTGCTCACGCGTTATTGTTCTAAGGCAACAGAGCCCAGAAATTGCCTGGGGCAACTAAATGAGGTTCCTATTATGAACGCTATGATTAAGTGTCCCCTGGTGCAGTAACAAATCCCCAGCTCACCTCACCCCACCTTTAATCTGCATTGTCTGCCTGAGAACACCTATCAAACCCTTTTCCTAATTGATCATGATTTCACTTTATTCAAGATTTTTATGGTCCTTTAATGGTACTGGCAGAGGTAGTGATGTGGTTTTTAAACACTGTAACTGTAGCCTGAGCTTTTTAGCTCAGCGGTTTCATGCAGCAATTATGTTTTGGAGGAAACTTACCACCTGGACTACTGAAGTGTGACTATCCTCATACTGGATAGACATAGGGAGAAGGTTGAGGTGGATTTTCAGGAGTTTGAGCTACTGACATACTTAATTAAATTGACTAAATTGAATTCCACTGATTTTACACATTAACTTCATTTTCCTCGTAATTACCACTGACATATACAATTGAGTACCACTCAGTTGTATATGTCTCCTGTGGATATGGGGGGAGATTTCTAAAGTCTTAAAGTTGCGATCGAACCTAAATTTGCTCCCCATTTATTTCATTGAGGAATTAAAGGTGGCCTATGGAGATTTCTTGTAAACAAATAAGGTCATGTATACATTCAATGTCAAATGCATTGTTTACATCTAAATTTATTACTTCTTACTTACTTCTTTGCTCCCTTTGGTTCGTCAAACATCCACAAGGTGCCTTAAAGGGGATGAGATATTGATAGTGAAATGATATTGTCTTGAGTTCAGCCTGATTAAACCTTACAAATAACCTGCTGCTGTTAGCCTGCTAGCTGCCGCATCACTCTTGGAGACTACATTGTTTAAAGAAAAGGCTTGCATAAGACATTGGCTGCATGGGGTATGAACGATGTGGAGATTTCCTAGGAAAGGAGGGTCAAGCTACATCATGGGAAGTGTAGGATGTAGTGTTGCTGGTGTTTGACCCATGTTTTCAAAAAGAGCGATAGCTGAACACCGGTGATATGAATCTTTTGAAAAATTGGAAATCCTTGCGTGGTTGACGCTAATGACCTTCTTTTCAGCCTCCTGTCCAAGTGTCTTTGAGCAAAGCACTTGTCCCCCCATCTGCTCTGATTGCACACGACTCCGGTCATTATGAGCAGCTCCCATGTGAGGCTGCAAGCCGTTCCATACACAGGAGGCAGAGTGCTATATTGACAAAAACGGGCAAATCCCTTCCCCGGAGTGTTCAATTGCAGTGTAGATCTGGCAGTTTAGACAGCTGTGGCATTTGTTTGATATGGTTTTCATGTTCATCAAACTAGTGAATGCATGGCCAGCGGATGACAGCGCTGTCATCTTCAGAGAAAGCACTTGTATCTGGGAAAACTGTAAAAAACATATTATAGAGTGAATTCGATCATTATTCAGCAGTTCTTCTCTTGCCCTCAGAGGGGTTGAGCGGACCCAGAGTGAGCCAGAAAGAGCCAGAAAAATGCACATTGCCTGTTTTCATGAATCATATCTGCACGTCAGTGAAGTGTGTCCTCTATTTTGGCAGTTACAGTATATTTATGATTCAGCACCATATGAGATAAGCCACCCAGGTACCCAGACACCTTTAAAAGAAGTAGGATAGAACGCTGAAAGAAAGGCACTCCATGTAGGAGAACGCTGAGAGAAAGGCGCTCCATGGACAGGTAATCGACAAAAGGAAAATAAAAAGACTGCTAAATGAATGATTCATATTACAACATTTAACAGAAAAATGTCCATATGTCCCCTCATGGTGTTGTTATCTACTTTGTGTCCCCAGGGCTTTGCACACTGTGATTAAAAAGCCTCTTAAATCTAACCACAAATGTTTTTACCGAAGTTAAATATGGCTTTGAATCCATTCTTAAATGGGGTCATTCTGGGAGCAAAGTAATAGCAGAAAAAAGTCTCTGCTTTAGATTATGAATTATGACTTCCCTTACACTTGTGCATTTAGTCTGCACAGCTTTTGGTTTTGGTGTCTCACATATTGAACAGAAGGATCCTGCAGCCACATTTTGACCGCAAAAATGTGTTGTGCTTAAGGTTGCTGGGGTTGTTTATTTCCCCCCACTCCTGTAGCACACCATCAAGTATAGCTGAAAGAAAAAGTACTGTACACTGTTGTAATGCAGAAGACCGAACGGAGTAATGACTGGAGCAAATTGGCACAACATAGAACACAGCAGGAATTGGAGCAAAACACACAAGAGCATGCGGTATCAGAGAGGAGCAGAGATGAGAGCAACACAGAGAAGAACATAATGGAAAACATCACAGATCAGAAGGAAACAGTGAAGAATGTAACAGCGGAGCTAACCAGGGAACAGAGCAGAACTGAAGCTTTGCAGTAATGTCACAAATCTGCAAGAAACCACATCTGGTGCCAATATGGGGGCGCATGGATGATTGCTGTGTGCAAACAGTAAACAGTGTCTAAATCAAAGAAGGGAAAAAAAAGACAAAAAGGCTGCTTTAGTGTTGATGTTGTTGAATTCAGGCAAAAAAGCCTAACTCCTGATAATGCTGATTGATTACTGATACTGAAATGCTGCTTTGTCTGCAGTCTTTTTGGCCCAACTCCACTCTAAATCACAAGAAATTCTCATTCACAGCTGTTCTCGCCCAAAGGCTGAGGACCTCCAATATGGCTGCCAGAGGCTTCGTTATATCACTTCACACCGTCTGTAACATGGATTTCCAATGCATTGCTTTCACTCTAATGAGGCACATATGGGATGTGAGGTGAATGCAATTAACTGCAATTAACTAGCTGGTAGGAAAGAAAACCAGCAACACTTTGCATCATAAAGACCGAGCGTGACATCCAGTGCTAAACCAAACTGATATGACCCAAGCTGAACTAAATAGGACTGCTCTGCCTAATAGCGATTCCCAAGACTTTCACTACTCACATTGCAGATTAAACATCCGTTGCTGTGTAGTGAGAGGGGAGACGGTTACAATGAGTGTCTTGGCTGTTTTGAGGAGGTGTACAGACCATTGTGAAATAGAGCGAGTTCTCATTGGTCCTTATTTGTTCCACCAGAATGAGCAAGAGCAGAGGCCGAACATTTTTCCCCCATTTTAATGGTATGGTTTTCTTCTGATGACTCATTGGAGAAATAGAAATGAATGGAAACAAACTACTGATAAAACAATGAAAAAACTGAAGCCCAGTTGATTCTGGCACAGCATTTTCTGAGTTGTGTTAGGGACCGTACATATTAAAACCTATACTCATGCAAGAGTCTCTGTAAGAAGATAAACATGATTCTAAATTAGCAGGCTGGGCTTGGAAATGTTATGTAAAAATGATTTCATTAAGAGGGCGACACTACAATTTGGTACACAAAATTGTGAGAAGCTACTAAGGAACGAGTTAGTAATGAGTCAGGATCGACCTGATAATTAACACATTGTTAATAAGTAGTTGCACGGAGGACTATATAGTAGATGACGATTATTTATGAGAGAAAAGACTGGGAGACACTATAAATAAATCATCAGGTAGTGATTACTTCATAAATCTGTATATAATGTGTAGCCTGTGGAATTAGAGGCCACACAGGACACAGTTACTTCAGGGGTTCTTGTAGCCCCAGGTTTATTCCTGACCACATGTACAGGTAAATTTACAGAGTGGTATGCTACTGAGTCTGCTGAATTTTGTAACAGTCTCTAACACCCAAAAATGTTAGAGAAAGCAAGAGGCAAAATAAAATAAAATACAGAGAATTACAATAAAAATACAGTACAAAATACGGCAGTGGGCTATGACTATCGACAGAAAACATTAAATAAATCATGTTAACAACCATAAACCCACTTACATCAACATCAGTGTATAAAATGTTAGATGACACTTACACTTCACCAAGTTCCACCAAACCCACGTGGAACTTCCCAGAGATCGCACAACTCAACGTACTTTCAACGTCAATTACCTTCAAACAGAGTTACACTTTATGTAAAACCTGTAACAGTTTTCAAGTAGCAAAATACAATATCAGGGTATGACTCAATGCATGCTAGCATTACCATGAAATTTAGTACACAATGGTCGATGACTGGCACCCAAAATCCCAGCACACAATTCCAGTAGTGCCTAAATCAAACAATCTTGTTAAAATATTGACAGGTGATTCCATTTTATACACTTGTACATGAATATTTTACAAGATATGCATGCATTTACCTACTATCCTACACAAAGAAGTCTCCGCATCAATCCCTTGTACGTCCATCGCACATTAACAGGAAGAAAGACCATGATGCACTTGGCGGAACAACAACAATACTACTCAATGCTGCCGCCTTGTGACCAAAGTCTGCCATCATATGTACGACTGTGGAAATCCACTTACAATCTACTTCACACTTACTTTAAATTGAACAATGTTAATCTCAAACAAAGCAACAAAGAACACATGTATTCACATTTACACAACTTTTAGAACTATATTAAACCAAAGTGGGAAAATTGCCTATGACTAGATTTACCACCCGGCTACATATGTATCACTTTCTTCTTGCCATATTCTGTGTTTGTCCTTTGCCATATTATATACATTTCCGGTAAACTGTTTTTGAATATATCCTGTTAGTCTGTGGGGATCTGGCTAACAACAAAGGGCAAATGCCACCAAAGCTGCTTCAACTCATTGTTAATTGTTGATCATGTACTGAAAAAATAATGAGTATGGTCATTGTAGTAGTAGAATCACATTATGTTATGCTTTTATCACGACTATACACACCATATACTGGACACACACACACACACACACACACACAGTAAGCTACTATATGTATACACAAAGTGACAGCTAACCAGATGTCTCAGAAACTGAGAGGGTTAATCGACCTCTGAGAGGGTTACTCTACATCTGCACATTAGACAGTCATCTTCTTAAAACCCACCTCTTTTCCCTGGCCTTTGAAAACTGAAATTGACATTTCATGTTTTGGTTGTATTGATTTTATTGTATGGTTGTTATTGTTTTTATTTGTATTTTATGCCTCGTGTGAACTTTGTATGTAGTGTCTTTTATGTATTCATTTATTGTTTTACTGTACAGCACTTTGTGTCCACTTTGGATTTTTAAAGTGCTCTATAAATAAATTTTGATTTATTGATTAGATGCAGATTACTTCCAACTTCATTGTCATTGAACACGTACAGGTACAGCAGACCTACAACGAAATGCAGTTTGCATCTAATCATAAGTGTAAATAGAGGATTAAGTATAATGTATGTACAAGTGGGGTGAATAGTAAATAGTGGGATACAAGTGGAAATTCTCAATGGCATTATGAATTTGCAATTGAGGCAAATTGAAGGAGTAGGGTAGCATATGCAACTGATATGCAACTGAAATGCAGGGTAAGTAGCAATGAGGTTCCCAAGGTAGACATGCGTATCTAACAATTGAAAATGAGAGTATAATGGCAGCTCTAAATGTGCAATGAGGGCAAGTTTAGGGTGCAAGTTGTCATGATGCAAATGAAATACAGGAACAGCAACAATGACACATACCTGAAAACTTCCTTTTCAGGCTTGTAAGGCTGTGACAGTCCAGTCGTACAAAGGTGGGCATAGTTATGTGAGTCAGACATGGAAGTAAAGTTGAGGGCTGTTTACAAAAATAAGATGTAATTATCTAGAAATCTCACCAAATATGAAATAATACAACAAAAGATGCATCAATACGTATGTATAAAGATGAAAAATCTAATAAAACCCACAATCAAAGCTTCTCCCAGGTTCAACACAGGTGTATGCCATTGAACAAAGATATTCTGAAACACCTTATTGTCCCTGTCTCAATGCAACATGGCTGGTTTGAACTATGACCCTACCCATGTGATCAAAAATAACCAATATAGGACACCATTTATCTGACAGCAGTATTAAAGAAACCACTAGGAGTTCCCCTTCGAGGGAACTCGAACTACGTCGGTTACGACACTATGGGAACCCCTCTAGGCGTAGCAGGTCTGAACGTGAATGAAATCACTCCAATCCTATTGGCTTGTTGCTAGAATGGTAAGGTGTGACAGCATAACCGGAGGAGTATAAAGCACACCTGTACACACTCATCATTAGCTTTTTTCTATTCAGCAGGTGCTCTGTATGTTGTTTGAAGAAAGCTCCAGTCCTACAAGCAGTGAATGTCTTACCTGAAGAAGAAGTCTACCAGCATGTCCGGCAACCAGATGTACAGAAGGTGTGTTTTTTCTTGCCCTCGGTACATCACGGATGGAGATTCTCATGAGATGTGTGTCTCATGTTTGGGGATGGAGCACGCCCGGGCAGCTCTGGAGGGGGCTGCCTGCGCCCGTTGCGAAGCCCTTTCCGTGCGGGTACTGAGGTACAGCATGGCTCTCTTTTCCGAGGATGGCCGGATGTGTTCTCCCCGTGGTGTGGGCCCTGCGGCCGCTGAGGCGGCCCGGCGGCTTCACTCATGGGGTTCACAGCGTGATCTGTCGGAGGATTTCGGGACGGCTGAGGCTTTTTCCCGACCTTCATCCCCTGGCTCCGACGCTTCCTTTCCTCGTTCGGGAGCCCGTTCTCGGCTTCTCCCGCTCGCGGTTTGGATCCGGAGACGCTGCAGCAATCCGACTCCGAGGAGGCGGACGTGCTCAGCGTAGTGGACGATGACTTCCGGGTGTCGGGGCGGCGTCATCAGGCGGCGCCCGACTATGACGTGCTGCTGGAGGTGGTGACTAGAGCCGTGGCTAAGCTCAACATCAACTGGCCACAGGAGGAGCAGACACCACAGGCTAGTGGTAAGCTTGATGAAAGGTTTCTTAAGCACCACGCGCCACCTCCACGCCGGTCTCTGCCATTCTTTCCTGATTTACATGATGAACTGAGTAATCATGGGGCAGACCCTTCTCTACACGGCTTTCCACACCCCTATCACTGAACTACAGTAATGTGATGGGGGTTAGGGACCGTGGTTATGGGAGGATGCCTCGGGTGGAGGATGCGCTTGCGAGCTATCTCTCCCCTCGACTTGCGTCCTCCCTGGAGAAGCCGGCGTTACCCTCCAAGCCATGTCGTACCACATCTACGCTCGTGGGGAAGGCGTACATGGCAGCGGGCCAGGCAGGTGCGAGCTTGCACACCATGGCGGTGCTTCAAGTCTACCAAGCCGACCTGCTACAGGAGATGGTTCAGAGGGGGGGTCCCTCTGAGGAAGATCTGGCGGAGCTTCGCAGAACCACGGAGCATTAGACGCAGGGCGAAGTGTTCCGCCAGTACCTCCCTCGCCAGTCTGGACCCAAGGCAGCTGAGGCTGCCAGGCGTAGGTCCCTTCCCTCTACGAGCTCCTACGGAGAGGAGAGGAAGCAGAGTGTCGCTTCTCGGGGGCCCCCCCGAGGAGCTGGGGCAGCGAGACGGCGCTCTCACCCTCAGCCTTCTGAGAGACGCGATCTGAGGACCGCCATCCAGTCCCCGACGAAGCTCAGGGAAGACCGGGGTAGGGGAGTCTTTCTCCATCCATAGATGGATTTCGACTGCAGTTCAAAACCCGCCCTCCAAAATTCAACGGGGTGGTTTGGACTGTGGTCCGCCCGGAGCAAGGTCCGGTGTTGGGACAGGAAGTTCTTACTCTGCTGAGGAAAGGGGCCGTGGAACGTGTCTCCCCCCCCAGACAGAGACGCCGGTTCTACAGCCTGTACTTCATAGTCCCCAAGAAGGACGGAGGGCTGTGCCCTATTTTGGTTCGTCACGATAGATCTAAAGGATGCCTATTTCCACGTCTCCATCCGTCCTTCTCACAGGAAGTTCCTGAGGTTCGCCTTCGGGGGTGTGGCTTACCAGTATCGGGTTCTTCCATTCGGCCTGGCACTTTCCCCTTGCACATTCACCAAGTGTATGGATGCAGCACTGGCCCCGCTGAGGCTCCAGGGCATCCGGATTCTCAACTACATCGACGACTGGCTCATCCTAGCCCAGTCTCGAGAGTTGGCGGTTCGGCATCGAGATGTCGTTCTGGCTCATCTGCGGCGTTTAGGGCTGAGGCTCAACGCAAAGAAGAGTGTGCTGGCGCCCACCCAACGGACTACGTTCCTAGGGGTAGTATGGGATTCGACAACGATGCGGGCACAATTGTCTCCGGCACGTGTCGACACCATATTGGCTGCCGTGAAAGGGGTGAAGTTAGGCCACGCCATCACTATCAACACTTTCAACGAGTGTTGGGTCTCCTGGCGGCTGTGTCCAGCGTAATACCATCTGGACTGCTGCACATGAGACCCCTGCAGTGGTGGCTAAGGACCAAGGGTTTTTCCCTGAGGGGAAATCCTCTCCGTCTGATTTGGGTTACACGCAAGTGTCTTCGTTCCCTATCAGTTTAGAAGGAAACTTGGTTCCTGTCCCAGGGGCCCGTGCTGGGAGGGTCTTGTCGCCGGCTGGTCATTTCGACAGACGCCTCCCTCACGGGCTGGGGCGCGGTCATGGATGGCCGCTTTGCAAGGGCGAGTGGCATATCAACTGTCTCGAGATGTTGGTGGTGTTCCAGGCTCTAAGGAGTTTCCTGCCCGATCTCCAAGGCCACCACGACCTGGTTCGTTCAGACAACACAGCGGTGGTGGCCTATCTGAATCACCAGGGCAGTCTGCGCTCGTGCCCTCTGTACAGACTGGCACGTCAGATCCTCCTGTGGTCCCAACAGAGGTTACTATCGCTCAGAGCGATGTATCTCCCGGGGACGCAGAATCAGGGAGCAGACCTGCTGTCGAGGCAGGGGCTGAGGCCCGGGGAATGGAGACTTCACCCCGAAGTGGTGGAGCTCTTGTGCGAAGAGTTCGGCCCCATAGACGTGGATCTGTTTGCGTCTCAAGAGACTACGCACTGCCCGCTATGGTTTTCTCTAGTTCCTCCAGCCCCGTTGGGTCTGGACGCCATGGTACATTCGTGGCCGAGGCTACGTCTGTACGCTTTTCCCCCAGTCGCTCTGCTCCCGGGGGTTCTGGAGCGGGTCCGCCAGGACAATGTCGGCCTACTGCTCGTAGCCCCGTTCTGGCCAACCCGGGTGTGGTTCTCGGACATCATGATCACTCCTGTACGGCCCGCCGTGACGGGTCCCTCTGAGGAGAGACCTGCTGTCCCAGGCGCAGGGCTGGGTTCTTCACCCTTGCCCCACCATATGGCGACTGTGGGTCTGGCCCCTGAGGGGGCACAGTACCTAGAGGCGGGTCTAACAGCCGGAGCAGTCGAGACCCTCCTCAGCTCCAGGGCCCCGTCCACACGGAGGATGTACGGCCTGAAGTGGAGTGTTTTCTCCACTTGGTGTAGGGAGCAGTCGGTGGACCCTGTTACCTGCCCGGTGGTTCAGGTACTTGAGTTCCTCCAGGACCGGTTCTCTGCTGGTCTTTCCCCTTCCACCCTCTATGTGTACGTGGCAGCTATTTCATCTTTCCACACCCCTCTGAGGGAGAGGTCTTTGGGGAAACTTCCCTTGGTTATACGTGGTGCCCGGAGGATGAGACCTGCGACTCGGTCCAAGGTTCCCACTTGGGATCTGGCGGTGGTTCTTGGAGCATTGGCTGAGGCCCCCTTCGAACCCCTGGAGTCAGCTGAGGCTAAGCACTTGACCCTCAAGATGGCCTTTCTCCTTGCTATCACCTCTCTGAGGAGGGTGGGGGATCTCCAAGCGCTTTCAGTTTCCCCGCAAGCCTGGAGTTTGCCCCGGGGAATATTAGGGCTACATCCCTAAAGTGCCTTCTTGTGCGGCAGTGTCCACAGTGCTGCAGGCATTTCATCCTCCACCTCATGTTTCGGCACGGTTTAGTGGGTATCTCGTTCCCATAGTGTCGTAACCGACGCAGTTCGAGCTCCCTCGAAGGGGAACGTCTCGGGTTACGTATGTAACCCTGGTTCCCCGAGAAGGGGAACGAGACACTACGTCGGCCCGCCACACCTCTCTCCCCACCTGAAGCGCCTGCTTCATAGTTTAATACTCCTCCGGTTATGCCGTCACACCTTACCGTTCTAGCAACAAGCCAATAGGATTGGAGTGATTTCATTCACGTTCAGACCTGCTATGCCTAGAGGCATTCCCATAGTGTTGTAACTGAGTGCCGCAGTGTCTCGTTCCCCTTCTCGGGGAACCAGGGTTACATACGTAACCCGAGATGTTGCTGGTTGCCAATAACCTGCATGTAAAATCACACAGGTTTTCCGCTGAAGGGCACACAAATCACAATTTATCCAAGAACGCCCCTTTTCAGTGACTTTGATTTTACAGGTTCCGCACATTTTAACCTTAAAGTAGTCTCTCCAACTGGTCACTAAAGAATACATAAAAAAAAAAAAAATAAGTAAATAATAAGTATTTAAATTCAAAGTAAATTGAAATCTGCACGTGTGAATGGTTACACAAAGCAGTAAGTCTATGGTGTCACATTTCATGTAATATATAATGTCTTGCTGAAGAAGAGTTAGTGATTGTTCACACGTACAAATTGAACTTACCTCAGCCTTGAGAAGAAGCCCATTTCGGTGTTGAATTGCAGTGGTATTCTACACCAAGCTCACAGTCCCGGGGGGCCTCAACTTCCACACGATACTACAAGTGCAGACTAATGCTTGCCTAGCAGAATCTGGAGTTTTACTCTAGTGCTAAAGTTTACAGAAGCTTGACTTTCAAATATCAATAATGTATACTGACAAAAAGGAGACCCCAGCACTAAACGTTGACACATTTTAAACAGTGGACAGACAACTAGTGTAAGCATACATTTAGAGTCTGGACAGTAGCATTGAGAAGTTGCATGAGCTCCCATTTGTTTTTGAGAAAGCTGTGACTCCTGAGATTTGCTGCTGACAGATTGCTAGAGGGCTCAACATACTGTAATATCTCCCAGGGAGATGTTAAAATCTCGGCTACTGTAATGCTTAGCGACTTATACTGTAGGTTGGCTGGTTGCAGTGTACAGGTACTCACTGTACTTATTGAAAACAGCATGTCCTCATGTCTGTGGAAACTGAAGGGCAGCACACACCAGCAAGCTTTACGATGCGCTTTAAAACATCCATGCCTGTTGTTGTTGTTGTCTTTGTAAGCACACAAAGCAACAGCATCAAACGACAACACATGGTTCAGGAAGTTGGCAGGGTTTGAACGTCTTTGAACGTCTTTACATTTATTCTATTTCTATTTCTGTCCCTTTCTTTGTGTACAAACGAGTGGAATACTACGAATGCCTTCTGGGAGAGAAAAATATGCAACGTTTCTTCCCAATTTAAATCGTTATTGTGTTTCCCCCTCTCTATGATGGCCAGCTTTCCACTCCACCTTTGCGTGGAGTTTGGAACAGCAAAACACTTTTGCCTTAAAAAATGGTCAGGGTTCTTTGTCTTTAGACTACATTGCTTATAACAAAACAGGACTGCATGACTGGGTTCAGTATTGCTCACACATACTACACTAAATTTTGTAAATTCTTTACAGTTTACAGAAAACCAAATTTCTACAATGATTTTTGGGGGATAACAGTTTGGACTTAATTGCCCTCTATATCCCAGAAAAGCATGGGATTACACAACTGTGCTATATTCTTTCAAAACTAGACAGTGTTGATGAAGGCTCTTCTCTGGGCAGAACATAAGGGCGCAGTGGAAACTTTGCCTTCTCCATGCTGCTTGAATGCAGAGATGTCTCAGTGCAGAATGAGGCGGAAGGAGGATGGCAGGAGAAGCTGCTTTTATCAGAGGAGGTGGTTGATGTGGATTTCTCACTGTAGCTCCGAAACGAAAACCCCTGCAGGCTTCATGCCTCCGGCAATGCTACAAGGTGACTCAATTTATCTTAAATACATGAGGACCACCTTGAAGATGCAAATAATAGAAAAGTGTAAAGGCCCCTGACATTACATAGGTAAAGATCTCCATTTTTCAACAGCATAGGCTGAGGATTTCATGTACATTCTGTATAAATGTTTCAAAGAACCCCACGTGGTGGCGGCAGGAGCCTGGTAGCTGAGGAGGCCAAATCATGGCTCGAAGGCTGCTCTTTGAATCCCTGAACCACCTGGAAGATGCGGACATGGGAAAAGAATGAGACATGCTCATCCTGCCCTGAAAAAAACATCTGTGATGGTGCCTGGTTGCCAGAATTTTTTTAGTGAAATAAACATGATGTCCTAAAATAATGTTCTGACATGCTAACAAAAAAAAGTTACAGAAACATTTTCCATAAAAGGTTTATGAGGGACATGGAGATAACACACTGGAAAGCGAGGAAGTGCTTGGCATATACATTTTCTTGGTTCAATTCTCAGTTCATCCTGAAACATGACCTACATCAGGTGATTGCCTTTTTCTGGGATTACTCCTGGCATGCAGGCTTTAAAATCATTAAAAAATAGCTCTCGACAGCATTGCTGCATTGACACAGACTGCTGTAAATTGACAAGAAGACGTCATTAAAATACAAACAAATAGCCTCACTTCATAGATTTTGGGTGGAATATCACTTTAATTAGCTATGTGGCCAAGGCATGAATAAAAATGTGTGTTATTTAAAATGATGGATTATGTTTGTCAGTGCAGTGGTACACCTCTGGAGGTTGTTTTTAATACATCTCAGAAAACAATTGTATCCCGTGACCTTCCTGGAGGCTGGATAAACCTTTGCTGCTTCTGACTATAAAGCAAATATACTGGTGGGTCTATATTGTTCAGGTGTTGTATTAACAATGAGGAACAATACTGGTATCATCATATTTAGCAAAGCTTCTTTAGCTGCCCTAGGTTGACCCCAATTTTAACTGAGGTTGTTCTACTTCACTGACTTTTATCTCTAGCCAATGTTTTCATGTGCTTATGTGGGCCCAATTCAAGATGCTGTATTGTTTAATAATCTTCTTGTCTGTATATGATTGTATTGTATTCTGCATTTCAGTTTGTGCTTACTTGTGTGTGAAATTTCTGTATTAGTACTTTCTCATTGGCAAAAGATACTGTGCAGGATTCAAGAGAGCTGGACTGCTAATCATCAAGAGTAAAATGAGTTAATCATCTAAATGAGAATTAACCCTGGCTGTGCTGGCTTCACTTCTAAATGAATTAGCTTTTAGGCAAGTCATACTTGTCAGCAGTTTTCTCCTGCCATACTTAATTATCTGCCTCAATCGCTGTCGCTGTACAGCCGTTTTGTGCACATTGAAATGTTTAGGACCATCACAGCATATGTACTGTACATGTTTGTGAGCCAAGGGATGAGCTGAAGGATGTTATATATAAAATAGCAAAGAAAAGACAGCTGGCTGACAGATCCCCACATCAAGGCGCAGGCATTAAACAGCAACATGAGCGATCTATGTCTGGTGGCCTTGCCGTTTTCAGCAAGAAGTAGGAGAGAAATAGCAGAGCGGCACATGAATGCTGACAGCTCCACAGATAGGCCAAGGTTAAAGCAGTGTTAGAGATCTTTTTAGGGATTTTCTAAGCCTTTGATCAGTATGAAACAGTATCTTGAGAAGCCAGAATTTTGAAAGTAGTAGAAAGATTATCGGAATCCATGAACTTGTAGAGCCCTTACTGTACATTTGAGGATTTGGAGTTGCTAATGTCTCTCTAGTGCCTTAAAAATGCCACACATGCTCCAGATTAGGGCACTTCAGTGTCTCATTCAACTATCTATTACAACTAGTAGCTGAAAAAGAGCAGATGATTTGATCCTGTCAAATGGATCTTTGAGAATTCATAGTTTGGATATATAGGTAAAAGTTAGTTAAAGTGAGATGAACTTGTGAAATGTAACTTTTGATAAACATGAATTACTGTGGCGACAAGTGACAATAACAAGATAGTGGCAAGTACTGAAACATAGCATCACAGTAGCACAAAACTTTGCAGAGGGGTACATTTTATTACTCATTATTCTTACTTTTGATTTTTAAGACAAAAAATGTCTTATCTCAAAAATGTAATGCAGAATGGTAACTTGGATCATTCAGCTTATCCCTAAACAGTGGAGATTTGTGTGTGTGTGTGTGTGTGTGTGTGTGTGTGTATATATATATATACACTGTATATAGCGGGGTGAAGTATTAGTAACAACAGGTTGCTGCTAATTGAAACAGGCGCAGCTGTGCATCCCTGCGCCGACTCCCCTGCTGCAAATCCCATTTTGCATGGGATTGTTACTGCTACAAATAATCACTCCTTAGATGAGCTGTTTTCAGTGGAGCTTATACATTTGAATATGGTAATTAAGTCACTTGAGGGGGGCTTTAATAAGGAAGGTAATCGATAAAGCAATTTAAGCTAAACAGCTCAGTTAATCTCTTGTTACACGTGTGACACAGGTAATGAGTCATTTCTATGAGGAAGAAGGTTGTAATAGATGCATTTATCAAACATTTAAAGGGGGGAAGCAAATTAGCCAGTAGCTGTATCTCTTTCTGTTTTGCCTAAGAGCATAATTGCTGTGCACAGGACGGTAATTGGGACAGTGTGCACTTACGTGTCACTGAATGGGCAATGAGAGCTATTTGAAAAATGTATTTCATGTCAGTGTCACAGAGAGTGAATAAATATTAATGGTTCCAGAAGGTGACTGTCTAGCAGGAGGAGGTTATACAATATAATGAAATATATAAATGGAAAAATGTTCTCCAGAACAAGGACAAACATTTCTTTGAGGCTAAGCGGCAACCTCCGGCTCTCACGAGTGAAGCAAATGTGTAAGTATCTTAAACCCGTATTTTTATGGCCAGCAGGGGGCAACTCCACTGGTTGCATAAAGAAGTCCGGTTCCATAGAAATAATAATCTCACCTGATTTATTACCTCAGTAAACACTTTCCTAGTGAGTTTATTATGCAAGTCTTCTTCAACACAGCATGATTTAGTAAGTTATGGTCACATTTATAGACAGGTTTCTGTGCAATGTCATCATCGAGATGCGCGCGCTACTATTGGGCAGAAAGCAGCGCTCTGTCTTCGCAGCACATCAGTTTATACAGCATATCTAGCTGCAGTGTTGGACAAATTACTCAGAAATTGTAATGACTTACTTTTTAATTAAAATCAACTTTATTTATATAGCGCAAAATCACAACAACAGTTATCTCAGAGCGCTTTTCTTAAAAGAGCAGGTCTAGACCGTACTAGATATTTACAGAAGCCCAACAGTTCCCACCAAGAGCAAGCACTAGGCGACAGAGGCAAGGAAAAACTTCCTTTTAAGAGGCAGAAACCTTGAGCAGAACCATGGCTCAGGGTGGGTGGCCATCTGCCTCGGTTGTGGGGAGGAGAGAGAGAAGGAGAGAGAGAGGGCTAGAGAGGAACAGAGAGAAAGAGGGAGAGGGATGGAAAGAGAGAGAGAGGGGAGGGAGAAACACCTGCAGGAACTAAGGGATGGTTCAGGACTCACCTGAGCCAGCCCTAACAATAAGCTTTATTAAAGAGGAAAGTCTTCAGCCTACTTTTAAATGTAGAGATGGTGTCTGCCTCCTGAACCCAAACTGGAACCTGGTTCCACAGGAACAGGAATCCTTAAATATGACAGGAAACCTGTTCAGCCGCGCATTTTAGTAATGAATCCACTTTACTGGAACAATAATTAACCTGATGCATCACTGGTAGTAATGTTAGCTGCCGGAGTTTCTTTCTACAGGCTTTCACGTTTCTTAGAAGATGCTTTAATACAAAATTGTTCGCAGTTGAAAGCTTTTTGCTGGTCTCACTGCTTTGCTGTTCTTTGCATGTGTGTGACACAGCTAAGTTAGGCCTAATGACATAACTTACAGCTGTGGAAAGAACGCCTCTCTCCCTCGTTTTTCCTTTAGCTTTTTGGCTAGCAGCTGACTTGAACAACATTATGTCCGGTTTCTATGACCTGCAGCGCGAACATGCATTTTATATTAATATGTGAAATGAAACACAAACAAACAGATCCACCTCTGAAATGGCAGTTTATTATTAAGTCAACAAGAATTTACAAACAATGCGTAATCTACGTTGATTACAGCGGTTGACTACGGTCTTTTGACCGGCTACCGAAGCGCTTTTGCATTTGGCCATTTTTTACGCTGTTCAGGCGGCATGTGCCACTGTTGACAAGCAAGCTGCTACTCTGTCTCTTGACTTGTTGCTGTGGTGCTGAGGGTAATGATTGAGATGCGGGCCGAGAAGGCGGGACCTAAAGAGTAGGGTCAAAGCAATCCAAAAACGCACACACTGAATGGAAAGCAAAAGCCGAATCCTGGACATTTTGATTGTTTTAGAAATGTTACAACTTTCATGACAAACCATCTAATAGACATTTCCTTTAAAACCACACAGCCTCATGGTGGCGCTACAGGAGATGTCAGGGGGGTCATGAAATGTGAACACTTTGAACTACTACTACTTTGTTATTAATCTTTGTCAAGATTCATCCTGTGGGCACCTTTAATATCTGTACCAAATTTCATTGGGGGGGGCTTCTATTATTCGAAGCTCAAAAAATTACATTCTGGCCAGCCCTAGAATGTAGCGGTAGCTGTTGTAGCAACACATGGAGCAACAGTCTTAAGACGCCAGTTTTATGTTCTGTATGCAGTGCCAGGACTCTATTGGTTGATTAAAAGGGTTCATTTACATAAAAACCCTTCCTTTGTGCAGGTTGGATCTCCATAGAAAGATGAGTGCAAAGGGTTTGCTCCCCAGTTTCATCTGTCACATATGCATTGTTCAGTCTTCTCTTTTCATAGGTCACGCAGTCAGTGGTGTTCCAGAAGTTCAGCTGTGCTACTGTCTTGCTGCTGATTGTGTCCATCCAAGCTTGATGTAAGAACAAATCAAGTCCCCGGGGGGCAAGCTCCCTGCTTCTTTATGCTGGAATAAGTTAATGGGCAAGAATTTATAACAGACTTTTTTTCTCCCTTATGTGTTCTGCTGTTGTAGAAGGCTGACATACTTTAAATTTAGGATTTCAAATGACGACAATAACCCTGCAGAAATGAATTTTTACTTAACACCACCTAGTATCGTCGAGGCAAAATTGCAAATGCATGTCATAAGAGTTAAACAAAGTGCTTTCAGAAAGGTTTTATTACTCGTTTCTGATTCATTATCTTGTCTGGTTGAGTGTGCATGTGTGTATGCTTGTGTGCATGTACTGTATGAGGGTGTTTTGCAGAGCAGTAGATGTCTCTGGGACTCAGCTGTGTGTGGGTTGACAGAGGCTAAGGGGCCCATTGTGGCACGCTAAAAGCCAGGTTAATGCTTTCCATGCATAATCTGAAAGCTAGGGCAGCGGCAGTACATCTCCTCTCATTTAAATCTCACTGGCTTGTGTAACATCTTTTATTTCTTGAGTGGCAGCTCTCCTTTGGTTTTTACCCGCAGCTGCTTCCCACCTCAGTCGCAGCGATAAGCATGTTCTAAGTGCTGCATCAGGAAGTTTACCCCCTCTCCATATGAAACGTGCTTTCACCACTTATCTTTACAACAGCACCACAGGTACTGCAGGTGGAGGACCATATCCTCATTGACTGGTTTATTGATTTTAAATTAGCATCACTGTAATGGCCATCTGCATGGCCGTTTATTATAGAGAACAGAGCAAGTTACATTTCATGTTGACGCTTCTTGTTAGCACCAATCAATCCAGTATGGTGCTGGACTGCAGAGTCCTTCCTTGTATACAGTTCGATAAAAAAAAAAATACTTTCAGTTGCAAAGCCTGTGATTAACCAGTTAATATTATCCCAGCTGACCCAGGGCTTTTTAATTTTCATTGAGAGCAAATTCCTTATTTCACAACATTGTTATATGTTATCCCTTGTGTTTAGTTGACATTGACTTCCCATTTATTTGGGCTTCTCACAGCTGTGTGTGTAAAAACAACATCAATTGCAAAATCTCTTATTAAAACCCATTATATAGAAACATTCTGAGGTAGAAGCCCCTCCTTTTGACACAAACTGGGCTTGCACATTTAAGGATGGTGAAAAAATACAGAAATGACTATAAAAGCAGTTGTATTACACCATAGAAGGAAATGTTTTACATGTTGCTACACTATGCGTGGACACATTTATTCCAGTGATTTCCCAATAGTAATTGTAGGTACAGTATGCCATCCTACATGGTGACATTACTGTTGTGTTCAGACTCCTGGCTGGGTTAATTGCTCGTCGATGTGTTGGTAATGCCTCGGGGCTCCAGTAGGGGGATCGCGCTTCTCTTCCTCATTCAATACAGACGAGTGAAGGCGAGAGCTGCGTGTGTGTGCTTCTTCAACCTTCTCCCATTACTTTTGCCATTCTTAAGGGCACAACATTTGGAGGCACCGCTGGGATGTTTGGCTTGAGGATCACCCCTGAGCTGTAAGGTATCAGAGAAAAGAGTTCAGCAAGGTGGTCAAAGTGGTCTTCAGACGAACCTGGCAACTTGTATCCTGAAGTGAGCAAAACTGACCACTAGGGAGCAACAACAAGTCAGTTATGTCAGATAAACCCTCATTCTACTGCTTATGCCCTCTGCTGATAAAATGGAATTGGAGAAGCTGCAACTGGAGATTAAAGGAGCATTGTACAAACTGACTGTTGAACAGCTGATTAAAGTATGCAATGCACTGCAGATTTCAGGAGCAGGAAAATAACATGTTACTGGTAAAACTCGCAGTCAAGTGATTTCACATGTAATGAAGTATCATGAAAGGGAAGAATTGGCCAACCTAGAGGATGAGGGTATGTCAGACCTCCTCAATGTACATGAAATAATAGACAAAATCGATACGGCAACAAGCTTTAGTGATAGATAGGCTAACATTTTCTAGTCTGGACAAACAAATTGAAAGTGGCCTCTGCAAAGGCTATCCAGAGTCAGAGATTATTGATGCTGTAATCCGCGCTATCACACCAGGCCTGCAGTTACGAAGTTACCTTGAAGGGAAAGACAAACTAACACTGCCTGCCCTACATAGAATCCTCAGATGGCATTACCAGGAGAGAGGCACTACAGAGTTATATAAACAACTCACTTCTGAGGTTCAAAACAGTAGAGACCCCTCAAAACTTCCTGATAAGGGTGATGGACCTGAGACTTTGCTTCTCAGGAAGCTGATTCAAGCCTAAAATATGACCCAGTACTAGTACAGAGTGACAATATCAAAGCCCATCGAATGCTGACTGCTGACGTATTGTGGTAAGCGTGTCGACTCATTTCCGTTTCCGGTGCTTGTGTTTTGGTACTGTGTTGCGCTGCTCTCGCTAAATAACAGTTACATTTGTTTGATTACAGCGGCCAACTGTTCGCTAAACACTTATTCTTTACAGTAATTTTGCCTAAGCACTCACAGTTCTTTCCATCTTTTAGTGTATGCTGTTCAATCTCATAGTTGTTCTAAAGTTTTGGTAACTGACGCTACAGTACTTTAGCTTAGCCGTTAGCAACTTTAGCTTAGCAGCTAGCGATGGCTTCTCCTTCTCCCTCTCTCTCTCCTACTTTCTCCTGCTCGGTGTGTCAGATGTTCAGTTACTCCTCTGCCTCCTTTAGCGGTAATGGTACGTGTAATAAGTGTAGTTTATTTATAGACATGGAGGCGAGGCTCAGTGATTTAGAAGTCCGGCTCCGCACCTTGGTAGATCAGTCTTTAGCTACTGTAGCTAGCCAGTCCGGGTCCAGGTAGTCGGTGCAGAACGGCCTGAGTTAGCCTGTGGTAGCCGTCCCCCGCCATCCCCTGTGCAGCCAGGAAGGGGGGGCTGGGTGACTGTCCGAAGGAGGAATAGTCGTAAGCATTCAAAGTCCACGGGGCACCATCAACCTGTTCACGTTTCTAACAGATTTTCCCCACTCAGCGACACACCCGCTGAGAAACCAACTCTGATCATTGGCAGCTCCATTTTGAGAAACGTGAATTTAGCAAAGCCAGTGGCCATAGTTAAGTGCATCCCTGGGGCCAGAGCGGGCAACATTGAGTCTTATTTGAAACTGCTGGCTAAGGATAAACGTAAATACAGTAAGATTGTTATTCACGTCGGCGGTAATGACTCCCGGTTACGCCAATCGGAGGTCACTAAGATTAATGTTGAGTCGGTGTGTACATATGCAAAAACAATGTCGGACACCGTAGTTTTCTCTGGACCCCTGCCAAATCTGACCAGTGATGACATGTATAGCCGCATGTCGTCATTCCGCCGCTGGTTGTCGAGGTGGTGTCCAGCAAACGATGTGGGCTTTGTTGATCATTGGCAGACTTTCTGGGGAAGAGCTCTCATTTCTAGAAATCTGGCCAAGTTTATAAGTGGACCAAATCCATGACAACCCAGAGTTGAGACCAGGAGGCAGAGTCGCAGTTTAACACACTTCTCTGCCCTTCTTTTTCAGCAGTTACCCACCCAAAACCCTACGCAGAGTCGCATTCTAACACACTTCTCTGCTCCTCCATTTCAGGAGTTACTTAGTGAAAATCCTATAGTGACGGTGTCTGTCCCCCGACCATCGAAATTATTTAAAAAGGTATACAGAAGAGGAGCTGTGCATAAAAACCTCATAAAAATTAAAACCACAAGAGCAATAGTGCAAATGAATAGGAGAGTTAAATGTGGACTCTTAAACATCAGATCTCTCTCTTCTAAAGGTGTACTAGTAAATGAACTAATATCAGATTATGATATTGATTTATTTTGTCTTACTGAAACCTGGCTGGGTGATGGAGAATATGTTAGCCTAAATGAATCCACCCCTCCCAGTCATATTAATACTCACATTCCTCGAGGCACAGGCCGAGGAGGTGGAGTTGCAGCTATCTTCGACTCTAGCCTATTAATCAGCTCTAAACCTAAACCAAACTATAACTCATTTGAAAGTCTTGTTCTTAGTCTTTCGCACCCAAGTTGGAAATCACTGCAACCAATTCTCTTCGTTATAGTGTACCGAGCACCTGGCCCGTATTCTGAATTCTTATCTGAATTTGCAGAGTTTTTGTCAACTTTAGTCCTTAAAACGGACAAAGTTATTATTGTAGGGGATTTTAATGTTCATGTGGATGTTGAGAATGACAGCTTCAGTACTGCGTTTATCTCTCTGTTAGATTCCATTGGCTTCTCTCAGAGTGTTCATGAACCGACTCACTGTTTTAACCACACCCTCGACCTTGTTTTGGTGTATGGTATTGAAATTGAACATTTAGTGGTGTTCCCACAGAATCCCTCTTTGTCCGACCACTGTTTGATAACTTTTAAGTTTGTATTGCTGAACTACTCGCCATTGGGCAAAAATTTCTATACAAGATGTCTGTCTGATAGTGCTATAGCTAAATTTAAGGATGCGATTCCATCAGCTCTAAATACATTATCTAGTCACAAAGTAACGGAGGACTCCTATGCTAGTTTCAGTCCCTCCCAAATCGATCATCTTGTTGATAGTGCTGCAGGCTCGCTGCGAATGACACTCGACTCTGTAGCCTCTCTAAAAAAGAAAATACTAAAACAAAGACGGTTAGCTCCATGGTATGATACTGAAACTCGCAATTTAAAGCAAATATCGGGGAAACTTGAGAGGAATTGGCGTTCCACCAAAGTGGAAAATTCTCGTTTAATTTGGCATGATAGTCTTAAAACTTATAGGAAGGCCCTCCGTAATGCTAGAGCAGCGTACTACTCGTCATTAATAGAGGAAAATAGGAACAACCCAAAGTTTCTTTTCAGCACTGTAGCCAGGCTGACAGAGAGTCACAGCTCTATTGAGCCAAGTATTCCCATAGCTCTCAGTAGTTACGATTTCATGAGCTTCTTTAATGATAAAATTCTAGCTATTAGAGACAAAATTCACCAAGACCTGCCCTCAACTGGCACCGACTTATCTCTTAACTCAGGAACCTTAGAAACAGCTGTAGAACCAGATACATGTTTAGACTGTTTTGCTTCCCTCAATCTTTACCAACTAACTTCAATAATTTCTTCATCTAAACCATCAACCTGCCTCTTAGACCCCATCCCGACTAGGCTGCTTAAAGATGTTTTACCCTTAGTCAGCACCTCTATACTAGATATGATCAATCTATCTTTATCAACAGGCTATGTACCACAGTACTTTAAAGTAGCTGTAATTAAACCTCTTCTGAAAAAGCCCAAACTTGATCCGGATGTTTTAGCCAACTATAGACCTATATCTAACCTTCCATTTCTCTCTAAGGTTCTGGAGAAAGCAGTTGCTAAACAGCTGTGTGACTTTCTACAGAGCAATAGTTTATTTGAGGATTTTCAGTCAGGATTTAGAGCTCATCATAGCACAGAGACAGCACTGGTGAAAATTACTAACGACCTCCTTATTGCATCAGACAAAGGACTTGTCTCTGTACTGGTTTTATTATATCTTAGTGCTGCATTTGATACCATTGACCATCAGATCCTATTGCAGAGACTGGAATATTTCATTGGCATTGAAGGAACCGCTCTAAGCTGGTTTAAGTCCTATTTATCAGATCGATTTCAGTTTGTACATGTTAACGATGAGTCTGTATCTGTGGTTGCGGGTCACCTGCTGCCCCCGTGTTCCTGCTCGACACCCTCTGCTGCAATGACTATTGTTGCTAGTCTTATTGTTATTATTGTTATTATAATCATTAACATTACGATTGTTACCATTAACACTATTATAAATATCTGTACCATTTTTCATTTAGTCTATAGCAACATCACCTTCATTGTCTGTACCTCTGTGTGTATATTGTGTAGGCTGCCTCCCTCCCCCTCTCTCCTTACATCCCTCTCTTTTTCTCTCTATTCCTCTCTCTCTCTCCCCCCCCCCCCTCTCTCTCCCTCTCTCTCTCCTTCACCCCCAACCGGTCGAGGCAGATGGCCGCCCACCCTGAGCCATGGTTCTGCTCGAGGTTTCTGCCTCTTAAAAGGAAGTTTTTCCTTGCCTCTGTCGCCTAGTGCTTGCTCTTGGTGGGAACTGTTGGGCTTCTGTAAATATCATCACAGAGTACGGTCTAGACCTGCTCTTTTATGAAAAGCGCTGTGAGATAACTGTTGTTGTGATTTAGCGCTATATAAATAAAATTGAATTGAATTGAATCAAAGGTGACCTGCAGCCCTACCTCCTGCTAGGCGCTTCTTGGATAGAGCTTTACCGATCGCACCGTCACCAAAGCAAACAAGCAGTTGATCAGTGCGTCGAATGGGGGCCGTACGGCACGCACAGGACACAACAGATGCAGCTCACTCACCCTCTTGGCAGAGGTGAGAGCCAGTAACAAAGCTGTCTTGAGAGATAGCATCTTCAAGGAGGACTGTTCCAGGGGCTCGTAGGAGTTTGACCTCAGAGCCTCTAGTACCAGTGGCAGGTCCCACTGGGGGGCGGAGACACGTAGCACCAGTCGTTGTCTCCTCACACCCTGCAGAAAATGCTTCACGAGGGGTTTGGTGAAGACAGGTCTGTCGCCAAAACCCTCATCACAAGATGAGATAGCTGCCCCATACACCTTAATGGTTGAGTGTGACAGTCCCTTCTCCATTAGGCCCTGTAAGAAGGAAAGGATGGATCCCACTGAGCAGGTTATGGGATCCATTTCCTTCTCAATGAACCAGTGCTGAAAGCCCAGCCACTTAGCTTTGTAGCAGGAAGTGGTGGAGCCTGCCCTCACCGCCTGGATGGTATGTAATACCTCTGCGGGCGGCCCAGCCTGTCTCAACCTCTCCCTTTCAGGAACCAAACTTGGAGAGGTTGGCCGAGCACCGGCAGTGTGCCTATGGCGCCTGACTCCTGTGACAGAGTCCCCCAGACCTGAGGCACAGGCCATGGCTCCGTCACTGCCAGCTGCGTCACCTCGACGTACCACCCCGCAGATCTGCGGCTGGGGGCTACCAGGATGACTGACAACCCTTCCCGTCTCACCCTCTCCAGCAGGGGGGGGATGAGATGGAGTGGGGGGAAAGCATACAGCAGCCCTTTTGGCCACGGCGCGTGTGCAAATGCGTCCACACCCAAGGGTGGGCTGTCCTGTGATAGAATCGAGAACCACAGCGGGCAGTGGGTGTTGTGCCGTCTGGCAAACAGTGCAAACGGTGCAGTCTCCACTCGCTCTGTGGGGGACTGCAGACCTGCGGATTGGACTCCGTCCTGTCTGTTGATGTAGGTGACTGTCGTGCGGTTGTCTGTCCTCACCAGCACGTGCCTGCCCTGGACTAGGGCTTTGTAGTGCTGGAGGACCACAAACACCGCCTGGAGCTCCAGTTGGTTGATGTGTCGGCTCTCCCCAGGAGGCCACACACCACCCACTGCTCTCCCCAGGCAGGTCCCTCCTCATCCGGTCAGAGACGCATCCGTGAACACCGACATGTATGAGGATATCCGGCCGAGCGGTAACCCCGCCCTCAGGCGATGAGGGGACCCCCAGAACCGCAGGTCCCTCTGTACTGATTGGGGGGGCATCACCATGCATTGCTTGTGCCTCTTGAGGTTTAGATGCAGGCAGGTAAACCAGCGTTGTAGCCGCCGCATGTGTAGCAGGCCCAGGGTAACCACTGGATGGGCTGCTGCCATGAGCCCCAGCAGCTGCATTACTGACAGCGCTGTCACAGCAGTTCCCAGCTGGAGCTTGCGGACCGCTTGAAGAAGGTTCATCTGTCTGAGTTCCGACAGATGAGCTCTCAGGCTGGCTGAGTTGAGCACAACCCCCAAATACTCCACCTCCTGGCGGGGATAGGGGGAGCTCTTCTCCCAGTTGATTGCAAAGTCCAGGTTGTTCAGATGCAAAATCAACTGAGCTGTGTGGAAAATTGCCCATTGTTTTGACCTGGCCATGACAATGAGGTCGTCTAAGTAGAAAAAGACCCTCATGCCCTGATTGCGCAATGGTAGCAGTGCGGCGTCTACGCACTTGCTGAATGTGCGTGGGGCCAGTGAGTAGCCAAAGGGGAGTCTGGTGTATTCGTACGCCACCCTCTGGAAGGCAAAATGCAGATACTTCCTGTGTTTCCGGGCCACCTCGACATGAAAGTAGGCGTCTTTCAGGTCTATGGTTGTCAACCAATCGCCGGGCTGCACTAGCTCTAGCAGTTTCCTGAGTGTCAGCATGCAGAACGGTTTCCGTGCAATATGCTGGTTCAGGTAGCGGAGATACAGGATGCGTCTGAAGCCTCCAGTCTTCTTGGGGACCAGGAAGTATGTGGAGTAAAGACCCTTGTCACACATGTCGTGGGTTGGAACGACAGAGATAGCCTGTTTCTGCAGGAGCTGTTGAATCTCTGTGGCCAGGAAGTCCACCTCCTCCTGAGAGGACAGGTTGGCTTCCTTGATGCCCTGGAAAGACGGTGGGATACGGCAAAATTGTAGGGAGTAAACCCGCCTCAATGTGCCATCCATCCAGTCTGTTGGCTTGCAGCAGCGTCTCCATTCCGTGTGGAAATGAGTAAGGGGACGCGCTGTTAGCTGAGGAGCGTTGTGGATGAAATGCTGGAAAGCTTCCTCGGCCCTCACCGCCGCCAAACTCTCCATAAATGGGAGTTTGGCTCTCCCATTTATGACGTCATTGCCTGCGACAGTGTTGTAACGTCTACGGTGTGGTTCTCCCTCTCTCCCTGTCATCCTCGCCGAAGGTGGGCGAGGACGACATCTCGATGCCGAACCGCTAACTCTCGAGGTCGTCGATGTAGTTCAGTATGTGGATGCCCTGGAGCCTCACCGGGGCCAGAGCTGCATCCATACACTTGGTGAACGTGCAAGGAGAGAGTGCTAGGCCGAACGGAAGAACCCGATACTGGTATGCCCAGCCCCCGTAGGCGAACCTCAGGAACTTCCTGTGAGAGGGACGGATGGAGATGTGGAAATATGCGTCTTGTAGATCTATCGTGACAAACCAATCCTCAGATCGGATCTGACTAACGATGGCGGGGATGGTGAGCATCTTGAACCTGAATCTCCTCAGAGATTTGTTCAGGAACCGTAGATCTAAAATCGGACGTGATCCTCCGTCCTTCTTGGGAACTATGAAATACCGGCTGTAGAACTCGGACTCCCTGACTGGCTGGGGTATACGTTCTATGGCCCCTTTGTTCAGTAGAGAGAAAACTTCTCATTCCAACACCTGGCTCCGCCTTGAGTGCACCGCAGTCCAGACCACCCTGTTGAAAACAGGTGGGCGGGCCCAGAACTGCAGCCTGTAGCCATCTACTACGGTGCGCAGGACCCATGGGGAAATATTCACAAGGCTCCGCCATTCGGGCGAAAGATAGCTAGCCAACGCATCCTCAACCCGGGGCATCATCCCATAGCCAAAACCCTTGACTCCCGCTACGTCGCTATAGACCCGGAGCGGGGGAGTAGTCAGATGAGCTGAGAAGGGCTTGCCCCAGGACTTGCACAACTCATCATGCAAGTCCGGAAAGAAAGGCAGAGAACGGCGCGGAGGCAGCTTTACGGCGCTGCAGAAAGCGCTCATCCAGGTTGCTCGTAGCATGTGTCTCTGGTACATCCTGCGGCCAATCGAGCTGGAGCTTGCTTACTGCTTGCGTCACCAACTCCAGGAGTTCGTCATAGCTGGGCGCCGACTGATGACGCTCCGCTTTTCTCTCCCGGAAGTCTTCCTCCTCCATGATGCTAAGCACGTCCAGCTCCTCACAGCCAGACAGGTGCAGCCTCTCCTGGCTCATACCTCAAGCGGGAGAATCCGCGAAGCGGGCTCCCAAACGAGACAGAGGGGAGTCTGAGTCAGCAGACGAGACATGGGAAGCCTAGGCAATCCCGATGCCGTCAGAGATGTCGTGCTGGGATCCCCATGACCGAAGCCGCCGCGCCGCCTCAGCGACCGCCGGGCCCGATCCACGGGGAGAGTGCATCCTGCCGTCTTGGGAGAAGAGAGCTGCACGGGACCTCAGCACCCTCATGGGCAGGGTCTCGCAATGGCCGCAAGCAGCCCCCTCGAGAGCTGCCTGGGCATGCGGCATCCCCAGACAGGAAACACACAGGATATGAGTGTCGCCCGCCGTGATGTAACGTGGGCACGGGAAAACACATCACCTGAATTGCTCGCCAGCCATCTCTCTGTCTGCCATCCTTCCAGGTAAGAGATCGGATACTGTAGTCTTTCTTAACATGCCAGAGTGCCTGCTGAATAGAAAAGAGCTAATGTGTCCTGTGTGCCGGCGTGCTTATATACGCCTCCAGTTATGCCGTCACACGCTACCGTTCTAGCAACACCAATAGGATTGGAGTAGTTTCATTCATGTTCAGCCCTGCCACGCCCAGAGGCGTTCCCATAGTGTCGTCACCGACGCAGTTCGAGTTCCCTCGAAGGGGAACTCAGGCACTTTGGGATACAGGTTCACAAGTTTGTGCTATAGATGAGGTATGGAAAAAAAAACATTTACCTGATGTTCCTCTCAGAGATGTATCAGAGCTAGCTGACCCCCTTGACCCTTTGCAAATTGAAGAAGCCAATGAGACAGAAATGCCATACGTTGGTTGGCTTGAAGTGTCCTTTAAACTTGCTGTTAATGATGATGAGTTGCTAATACCCATGCTAGTGCTAAAAAGGAAACAAAAACAATGTCCTATTATTGGCTTTAATATTATTGAGCGCCTTGTCCTAGATAGCCTGCAAGATCAGACAAATCATGGGGATAAAGAGAGACTTGTGAAGGCAGTAAAAATGGCTTTTCCTCATCTCAGGAAAAACAAAGCAAAAACCTTTATTAATGTAGTGAGTGCAGGACAGACATGTGACCATAATGTAAGGACAGCAAATGAGAGAGTCTACAGAGTGCCTACACGTACATCCATCCAAATCGAGTGTCGAGTACAGGCCCCACCTTTCAGAGAGGACAACACTCTAATTTTTGAACCAGATGAGAACCCACGTTGGCCTGAAGGACTAGAGTTTTGTGATACTCTTGTGTCAGTAAAGGCAGGCATGACCCCAAAAATTATCGTCAGTGTGCAAAATCCTACAAATCATGACATTACGGTGCCAGGAAGGACTGTTATTGGAACTGTACAGTCAGTCAGATCAGTGTATCCTGCCAGCATATTTAAAGCAGACCACCTACCAATGACATAGGCTGTGTAGAAAACCTGCAAATGGACATTTCGCTAAAAGATGGTGAGCCAGTGTCGAAAACCTACCTCTCTGTTCCAAAGCCTTTATACAGAGAGATGAAAGAGTATTTATAGGACTTGATAGCACAAGGGTGGGTTGAAAAGTCGACCTCTTCCTACTCTTCCCCAGTTGTTTGTGTAAGGAAAAAAGACGGTACTCTGCACTTATGCATTGACTACAGTGAGCTCAACAGGAAAACTCATTCAGATCACCACCCCATCCCCAGAGTACAGGACATTATGGACACCTTGGGAGGAAACACCCTCTTTTCACTGCTGGACCAGGGTAAGGCATATCACCAGGGATTCATGGCAAAGGAAAGTAGACATTTGACAGCTTTTGTGACCCCCTGGGGCCTATATGAGTGGGTCCGGATCCCGTTTGGGCTCATGAATGCACCTGCAGCATTTCAGCGTTGCATGGAAAAGTGCTTAAAAGGCTTAAGGGATGAAATATGTGTGCCGTATCTCGATGGTGTTCTTGTGTTTAGCAGGACGTTTGAGGATCATGTCAGTGACGTCAGAAAGGTGCTGCAACGACTGGGGGAGCATGGGATAAAACCGAAACCCAGAAAATGTGACCTATTTAAGACAGAGGTGCGGTACCTTGGGAGAATTGTGTTTGCTGAGGGAAACAGAAAGGACCCTGCTGATACAGCTGCAGTAAGAGCCCTGAAAGACAAGCAGCCAGGTACTGTTGGCGAGTTGAGAGCAATTTTAGGACTGTTGAGTTATTACCGGCAGTATATCAAGGATTTTTCACGTATTGCCAGCCCCTTGTATGACCTGTTTAAAGCACCTGTCAAGGCTGAGACCTCGCGAAACAAAAAGAGAAAGTGGCAAACAAAACGAAACAGCAGAGGAGCTCCATCCAACACACCCATTGAGTGGACTGATGTTCATCAGGCAAAATTAGAATGGTTGACAGACTGTCTCATTCAGCCTCCTGTTCTAGGTTTCCCAGAATTTGTTCATTCTCCATACTGACGCTTCCAACCAGGCGCTAGGTGCGGTATTATATCAAAGACAGAATGGAAAGCTACGTGTGATTGCTTATGGCTCCCGTACTTTGACTGCAGCAGAGAAGTATTACCATTTGCACTCAGGCAAGTTATAGCTCTTAAGTGGGTGATCACAGAGAAATTTCGTGATTACCTACATTTTTTACAATAAAATACCCTGGTAAATAAAATTTTGATGCAGACAGTCTGTCCAGAATGCCTTTGGATGTGGAGACGTTTATGAAAGAGTGTTCAGAGGAAATGTCATATGACGTGATTGGAGCAGCGACACAAGCAGTGGAAAGTCAGGATGAGTCCAGCGTATCTTGGTCCATGCCTATCACAGCTAAATGTGCAACGCTAACTACAGATATATCATGTCATGTATATATATATATATATGTCTCATTCCACTAACAACAGGACAAATTAAACATGACCAGAGGAACGATCCCACTGTTGGACCCGTGGTTCAGTTCAAACTGGCTGGAAATAAACCATCAGTTCACGGGCTAAGTCCACAGACCACATGTCTTCTCAGAGAGTGGGACAAGCTGGAGATGAATGAAACTGGAGTATTGTTCAGGTAAACTGCAAGCAGAAAGCAACTGGTTCTTCCAGAAAAACATAAAAGTACTTTGTTAAAGGAGCTCCACGACGAAATGAGCCACCAAGGTGTAGACAGGACTACGTCGCTGATACGGGACCGGTTTTACTGTCCCTATATGCAACAAGAGATAGAAGATTATGTCGCAATGAAGTGTGTGTGCCTCAAACACAAGAAGCCAAGCCATGAGACAAGAGCACCTCTAATGAGCATTGTCACCACTCAACCAATCGAACTTGTCCCAGTGGATTTCTTGCACCTCGACAAATGTAAAGGTGGGTATGAATATATTCTTGTTATCACTGACCACTTTACACGTTTTGTCCAGGGATACCCCACAACTTCAAAGTCAGGAAAAACAGCTTCAGACAAAATCTTTAATGACTATGCACTGAGATTTGGTTTCCCAACAAGAATACACCACGATCAGGGTGGTGAGTTTGAAAACCAACTGTTCACACAACTGAAAAAGTACTGTGGAGTTTCTGGTTCGAGAACTACTCCCTACCACCCCCAAGGGAATGGACAGGTTAAGCGGTTTAACCAGACGCTACTTCAGATGTTAAAGACGCTCACAGAGAGACAAAAGAGTAACTGGAAAGACTCACTAAACAAACTTATCTACGCGTACAATCGCAGCGAAGTGACTGGTTTTCCCCCCTTCTACTTGCTGTACGGACGCTCCCCACGGTTGCCAGTTGACTTGTTATTCACCTTGACCTCAGAACAAGGAAACAGTAGTCACCATTACTACATGGAAAAGTGGAAGCAGGGCATGGAAAAAGCCTATGAGATCACAAGAGAAAATGCTCACAAAGCTGCAATCAGAAGTAAGAGTGTTACAGCCTGGAGATTGTGTCTTAATCAGGAACATGACACCCCGTGGTGGTCCAGGAAAATTGAGAAACCACTGGGAGGATACTATCCACACAGTTGTGCGCCAAGTGAGTCCAGATATTCCTGTTTATGAACTCAGACCTGAGAAAGGAAAGGGGAGATCAAGGGTTCTACATCGTAATCTTCTTCTCCCATGTGACCACCTGCCACTGGAAACGTCAGTGCGGCCACGAGCAAGGAGAAGAAATGTGGAGCAAATCGAGGAAGCAGAGCAGTCAGAAGAAGAGGACGATGGTGATGAGTATTATCCGGTGCCACTTCACCAGCAATCTGGACCCTGAGCACCTGAGACGGTGAACCCTGCATCTAGTACACCTCTGGAGCTCGAATGCACACAGTCTAAGGAAAACATGCAACCTGAACCACAACAAGGAGCGACAGACCAAATGGAAAACTCACTGGAGAGAGAGGACAGTTCTGTTGAGGATATGCCTTTGGAGGAAGCAGTTCCCTTGCTTGTTTCAAGTGACCCCAGTGGTGAGGAACTTCAGCGGCCTAGATGACAGCACAGACGGCCCAAGGTCTTCACATATGATAGGCCTGGCTCACCAGCTTGCCACAACATTAGGACACTACAGCAATGAAACTGGATGGTGCCATGGACCTACACTGTGCAGCCATATCACTTCCAACACTTCTGGCACTAAGGACATGAAAGGTAGAAACTGACATGAGTAAATGCATACACATTACACTCAAGATGGACTGTTCAGCACAGAATGCACATTCAAATGGACTGTTGAACATAAGATGGACTGTGGTTACACTCTACATATACATTTATATGACACTGTTGCAGTCAATCACACCACACTCATGGACCTTTATTAAAGGAGAGTTTAATTGACTTAAACATATTGCACAAACAGGACTGTTAACAAGGCAGTAATGTGACCAAAACAGAAACTAAAGACCTTAAAGGACACTGGGTATTTACCTGTGCTTGAAGGAATGTATGAAAAGAGTTCCAGTCTATAAGGTTGCACTATATAAATAAGAAAAAAAATGTAGCAGAAGTGTTAATCTGAAATAATGGTGTATTGTGTGTCAATTAATAGTGTATGATTTAACCCCTTATTTGCACTAAAGGTCAAAGGTTACATTAGGATGTTAGGGACAACATCTATTTTGAGGGGGAGTATGTGACAAGTGGTATGTGGCAATATAGTTCATAACTCATTTTGATACCAAGTAATCTATTTGAAAAGTAAACCCATTTTTAAGTTCATCACAGTATTCCATTTTCAGGAAATTACATTTACAATAGTTGTTATATTAATGTTTAAATTAGAATGTGTATTAAGTTTTGTAACTGTTTAAAACTATACAGCGAATAATATTAAGAAGTGGAATGCAGATAATGCTGATCCTTGTCTGTGTGGGTTAATTGCTCGTCGATGTGTTGGTAATGCCTCGGGGCTCCAGTAGTGGGGTCGCGCTTCTCTTCCTCATCCAATACAGACGAGTGAAGGCGAGAGCTGTGTGTGTGTGCTTCTTCAACCTTCTCCCGTTACTTTTCCCCTTCTTAAGATAATTACTACTCACAAAGCAATGTAAACTTTAACACATGTTGATAGTACATTTTGTTATGTTACTGTGGTTTTATATGAGTAAAAGAAACGGTTTTGCATGTGTATATTGTTTAGAGTTCCGTGCTAACTGGGGAGATGCGTAACGGTATGCTAGCAGCCAGAGACCTTATGGCCCCGTCATGTCCAAGTCCCGCCATGTCCAAGCGTTTACTTTGTCGTTGGTGTTTAAGCAAGCTACTGCCACGTCCACATATTTTAGCTGTAAGGTTTATTGTGTATTTGTCACTGTGTGGGTGAGTTCATGTCATGCGGAGACAATGAATAATGTTAAAAGTATAATTCATTTTAGTGTTCTGTGGGAATTCATTTAAAAAGGAGTATTAAAATGTCATTGATAACTTTGGCTAAAATGATTCACATTTCATAGGGTAATTTAGTTAAAAAGAGAATTTAGAATGCATTAAGATAATTGTGACTGTGGTCCTGAATCTGATGAGTGCATTAATATTGAAATGTATGGTTTTTTTGTATACATTGTTCAAGAACTCATTCAGTACAGACGAGTGAAGGCGAGAGCTGCGTGTGTGTGCTTCTTCAACCTTCTCCCGTTACTTTTCCCCTTCTTAAGGGCACAACACTAGCTGCTTCAGTAGACTCCTTGGCCTCCACGACTGGCTCCAGTCCGCCTGCAGGGCTCACGGTGTGTGTTATGTCGATTACGTTAATATTTTCTGGCAAAGAATGTCTCTTTTTAAGACAGACAGACTTCACCCAAACAAACGGGGCTCAGAAATGTTAGATGCTCACATACAGCATGTGGTGCGGTCCACACATGACTTACGTGAATGACTAATCATTCATGCAGCACACCTGGACACACCACCGGTCACTGGACAGATCTCTGCCTCACTGCCACAAACAACTGTCTCCACCTGCTGGCATGTAAAGCTGTCTGCTCCCAGTGTTGTTCCAAAGACTTCTATTCCTGTCATCATTACGCATAGACCAGTAAACCGAAATGTGCACATCCCAAACAGAAATAATAGTAATCTTATAAGGATTAGGACAACTGCACCAACTTCAGCACCCAAAACAAACTCATTTAAAATGTCTCTCTTCAATGTGAGATCACTGTCAAGTAAGACTTTTATCTTAAATGATTTTATCTTGTCTGCAAATCTAGATTTTATGTTTTTAACTGAATCATGGTTGCAAATGAATGACTATAGCCAGCTAGCTGAACTGTGTCCACCTCAATATGATTGTTTTAGTCAACTGAGGGTCAGTGGTCATGGTGGTGGGCTAGTGAGCGTGTATAGGAAAAATGTAATTTAAATATCATCTAGTACGCTGTGATGAATTCAACTCCTTTGAAGTACTCACTCTTAAACTTGGAGGGTTGCAACCTATCATATTTGTTATAATTTATCGCCCCTCCTGCTTTTGACACCATTGATCACAACATCATGTTAGACAGACCGAGGCACTGGGTGGGGATCTCTGGTACTGCCTTAGAATGGTAGTCATCCTACCTGTCAAATAGGAAGTTTTGTGTGTCTGTAAACAACTATGTCTCTTCGTTCTGTCCAGTTAAATATGGTGTGCCTCAGGGGATGGTCTAAGGACCATTTTGTTTTCCTTGTATCTGCTTCCCCTTGGACATATTATCCATAAACATGGCATTTCTTTTCATATTTATGCTGATGACACACAAATGTACTTGCCCGTCAGATCCACAGACCCTGGAATGCTGAGTTCACTTACCGACTGCCTTTGTGAAGTTAAAAAATGGATGTCAAATAATTTCCTCCAGCTTAACTCAGACAAAACAGAAATCCTGGTCACTGGGTCCCAGCAGATGTTTGGTTTGATAGTAATTTAAATTTTGAGCAGCACACCACAACGCTTGTTTAATCATGTTTTTATCAACTTAGAAATATAGCAAAAATTCAATCTATGTTAACTTTTAAGGACACCGAGACCATTTTACACGCCTTCATCTCATCACGCCTGGATTATTGCAACAGCCTTTTCACCTGTTTAACCCAAAAATCTATTGATCGACTCCAGACTGTCCAGAACTCAGCTGCCAGGCTTTTAACCAGAACAAAGAAATATGACCACATTACCCCTGTGTTAGCTTCATTACACTGGCTCCCAGTATGTTTTAGAATTTACTTTAAAATTTTATTGATCACTTTCAAAGCTCTTCATGGCCTCTTGCCTTGTTATATTTCTGACCTTTTAGTCCCATACACACCAGCACGTACCTTGACATCCTCGGGCAGAGGTCTGTTGTCTGTTCCAGAGTCTCGACTGAAAACTAAAGGGGACAGAGCGTTTGCTGTCAGGTCCCCAAGGCTCTGGAACAGCCTGCCCGAGGAAATCAGGTTGGCTGAGTCAGTGAACTCTTTTAAGTCCTTTCTTAAAACATACTTTTATAGGAGAGCCTTTCCCAATCTTATTTGACTTTATTTTATCCCTTTTATTTTATTCTATTTTACTTATTTTATATTTATCTTAAACGTGTATTTTAGTCTTTTCAATGTTTTCTTGTATTGTTTTTGTATTATTGTCTTATGGGTATTATTGTCTTTACACCTGATAAAGCACTTTGTAACTTGTTTTTGAAAAGTGCTCTACAAATAAAGATTATTATTTTTATTGTCAATGGGGTGAAAGGTGGTGACCATTTTAACTATTTTTTTAACCACAATGCCCAGAATTGTTAGCTACACCTTGTAGCAATGAAATCCTATCACTGGATTAAAAAAAAATAAGCAGGTTTGTACTAATTTAAGGTAGCAAAGCATGCTTTTTGAAGGTGCATTGTAGATTTAAAGCTGCTATGTGTAGAATTTGCTACTTGGCACCCTCCCAGTGGTAGTGTCAAAGACATAGTTGCTTTAATGTAATTAACCTACAAAATATAATGTATAATGTATTATATATAATGTATTGTATATAATGTAATGTATTATTAATATAATGTATTATATTATGCAAAATATAATAGGCTTTGACTCTGAAGGTCATCAACTCTGATGCTACTTCTTCCATCAGGCTAAGCTAACATGTTTGTACATGTATATGCAGAATGTGTTGATGTCCAAGCTAAAATGAAGAGTTATTACACTATCACCAGTTGGTGACGGCAACCTAAACACTGAGTTCAGTCACTTGGGTATGTCTGTCTCTATTTGTCTCTTTCTCTCTGCACTCCTACTTGTCAGCAGTTCCTACCCCCGTCGCAATTTGAATAACCTCCCATCGCTGCAGTTTATCGTTCGTCAGGACGACAGTAATCATGCACTTGGCTTGGCTCCACACGTCAAGATAAGGCTGGCTGCACTTCAGTCAAGAATGTGGTTGATGGGCTTCAAAAACAGAAGACCCACTGGGGAAGCTTTGTTATCTGCTTTGAACCCCCTAAATCTCACAAAGTAATTATGAAAGTAATTGGTACCTCTGAAAACATAGCCGTAATCAGATCTGGTGTGTTATCAAGGCTTGAGTGCAATCACATTTTTAAAAAATTATCTGATTACATATAATAGATTAATAATCTGTGATATCTGTTTCCTGACACAATTATTAGAAAGATTTTGCAGCTCTAGTTATTCCCTAACACCATCAAAAGTGATAGTTGTTTGACTTTAATGTCTTTGTCAAGACAGCAAGGGGTTGTATTCTTGATATTCTAGATGAGTAGCTCTGAAACAAGGCTGTCATACACTTCCCACCTCAGATTCAGCACCGTGATTTGAT
The DNA here is from genome assembly GCF_014851395.1 of Micropterus salmoides. Lineage (NCBI taxonomy): Eukaryota > Metazoa > Chordata > Actinopteri > Centrarchiformes > Centrarchidae > Micropterus > Micropterus salmoides. The sequence goes on from NW_024040040.1 coordinate 11,591,967, forward strand.
TGTACATGTGAATACAAACAGCTTGATCGCTCCCCGCTTGTGAAACATGATGAAACGTGGATTTTGTTCCTCTTTTTTCCTGATTTCCATCAGCCCCTCTGTGTCAAACAAACGGAACAAGGGCTTTTTCTTTCACGTCCATGATAACCCTGACCTCCCTCGATGGAACTTAACACCCCTGTCGGCCTCCATCGCCACTGCTGCAAATCAGCGTTGGGTGTTGTGTCCTGCCTCTGGTGTCGCCTCCTGAGCCGTGCCTGTGCCTTGCCCTTTTATTTGTGTAATCACTAGGCAGCGTACTCAAATCAGAAACACTGTCCGGGTGTCTCCCCTCACAGGAATGTGAGTGCTCAATTAAACGAGTATATGAAAAGACACAAAGGTATTATTTGTGTGTGTGTATTTGCATTACTTTTTGTGTCGAGGCGAGCGGTCAAGTGTCAGAACTGTAACTTTCTAGTGCAAACACCGCTGGCAGCTCTCCATAGTGATCAAATCACACGTCACTAAGACCAGCGTTTATTAGTTCTTAAGTTCAGTCAAGTTAAAAGTCGTGTGAGTGAGTTTGTGTGTGTGTGTGTGCGTGCACTTGTGAGCCACAATGAAAGACCAGGCTTCTGTGTGTATTTGTGTGCCTGTGCCACAGCCACGCTGGGGTCAACACGATGCCATTCATAGTCACAGTTTGTGACGGGTGTCTGACAAGCCCCACAGGAGGACTGCTTGATGTGCTGATACAGACAAGAATGTTTTCTGAAAGTGTTTTGCAGTGGGAAAAAAAAAAAAAAAAAAACTGCAGGTCAAGGAACACTCGCTCAAAAATGCGCAGAAGAATCGTGCCGCCTGGTCTCTGCAACGAAATACCAAGAAAAATAATCCAAACAACAAAGGAAAAGCGAACTGAATAACAAAACAACATGACAACAAAACTTGGTGAGAAATATATTTTGCTCACTATCTTAGTTATCTCTCCAGCTATGAACTCACCACAATGTAGGCATTTCATCTGTTTTATTTTGGCAAAGAAAGATAGCCAATCCTAAAATCACACAAAGTTTTCTACTGATAATGGTCATGATCAAAGGCAAACATTCCAATGGAAATTGTTTGGCCTTTTTATCATCTTAGCTTTGCTGAGGTGGTGTGTCTATCTCATTATATATGTAAGTCTACCGAGCATAACAGATCCGCATCTGCTACTGTAATTTTTTCCTAGCCATTGTCAGTGTGCCTGCATGTGCGTCACCTGAGGTGAGGTGTAATACTGTAATGCTGATTCATCCTCCAACAAGCTGCAGTACTGGTAGGTGTTGTCCCATTGTTTGCTCAAGTATGCAAGACTTGCAAACACTCCTTCTGTTAGTTATTGATAACTCAGCTTTCTCAGAATCTTTTTGCTGAACCACAAGGTGTGGCAGCTTCCAAAAATAAGTGAGCAAATTTCATGGAAAAAAAGTGGTGTAGATGGAGACGGCATTAGGCCTGTTACTAAGTCAAATGTGATCAATGTTCAATAGCGTTTTATTAAATGCAAATCCTCCCAAATCTCTCATTGAGTCTAATTAGGCTTAGCTTTCAACATGAGCAAGTTATAAATAACTCAAACTCTGTATAATAATCTGTAATCACCTTTTGTTGACTAAGAAGGCAGAAGCATGTGTGGCAGCCTAATTAATGTTCACAACCCACAGCTCCAACAAGAAACTGAGATGAGATAGGAAATGTTGTTTTGTAAATGATACATTAAAAAGTTTATTTTACACTTTTTATTTTATGAATGACTTCATTCAAGTGCTAGAGGTTTAGATGCAGAACTATTATGTATAGCTTAAAACACTGATGATATCCATGAAAGGGGTCATTCCTAAAAGTGAAACTACAGAGAATTATTGGAATGGGCAGCTCCCCTCAAGCTTTATAGCGAGTTTCAGCTTCTTGCGTAGTGGTCCATCGCGCAACTTTAATGTTTGGGTTCACTCTGACTGCATTGTTTTCGGCTGCAGCGGGCACCTGTTTTCAGAGTTAAAGCTCTAACAGCCTACTGTACTGTACACTAACTGCTCAGCACCAAACAGCAAACAGACAGTTACACTAGCTGGTGGACATAATGGAGCATTTAGTGGCTAAAGAGCCAGATACTTCCCTCAGGAGCTGGTAGAGACTAAAAAAACAGAGATTAAAAAGTCAATAGTGGACTTAAATTCATCAACCTCATTCAACTTAAATGAATCCTGATGTTGCTCTGTAACTGCTGGATGTGTAATTAAGCAACTGTACTAGCATGTTTGCTTAATCAACGTAAAGGTGATGATGATATGTCACTGTTGAAAACTAAAACAAATATGGTGTCAGAATAGTGTTCCTTTCCTCAAAAGATCTTTGGACAGTCAGTGAAGCACAGATACAGGCTTGTAGAGAGCAAGTTGACCAGACAAAAGTTTATATAGGTATAGGTATTACATTATTAAAGTTTATTAGCTATGGCGGATAATAATCTGCCACCATTTGTGTTTCTCATTTTAACTGGCAAAAGTGCTGATTCCTCCCTACTGAAAATAAGAACCTTGCTACCTAAATATGTTCCACATTACTCTTTGCTAATAAAAGAGCAAGGAGAGATAAAATGAATGGACTCTTTAGCTCCAAAGCTCAAAAAATGTGGGTGTTTTGCGATCTGGGGACTGGCTGATTATTAGATATTATAAATAGTATCTGCAGAAACATCATGAGAATCAATTATTATTATCTCCCCAAAATTTGCAGCACTCAAAGATGCAAGCTCAAATTAACATTTTTTAAGCACATCTACCAAAAAGGAAGGAGGGATGGAAAGGACAACAGCATCTGATATTTCACCAGTTTGTTTCAGCCTTGCAGCTGCCCTGTTGAATGTACCCGTCTGACTTTCTGACTTAACGTCACAGTTTCTCATCACTTGGAACATTTCTGCATGAATCGGGGAATAAAAGGGATGAATGAGCGAGACCTAAGAGAGGAGAGAGAGCATGGAAAGTTGAATGTCACCAATTTTGTATTGCTAAAAGCAACAAGTCTGTTTGAGTAATGAATGAATGCGTTCCACTGGATTCCTCTCCTTCCCTGGTTTATTTCTCACCTAACATTTTTTGTGTGTGCGTGTGTATGTGTGGGTGGGTGGGGGGTGCTATCACATTTGTCTCTGTTACAAACCCTAAAGCTAGGATAAATGGAGTTTAAATGATAGCGTATTTGCATCACTGAGCAAGATTTTGGATGAATGAGCCGCTGCTCGAGATGAAATTCTACTCCAGGCTCACCAGATAATTTCAATCACACATGAGGCTCACGCAATTCAGTTATTTTTATTATTATATTATTGGATCAACTCCAGTATAGGCTAACACTTTTACATTTACGTGCAGATGGGACAAATTTCTCAGTGGTTTTATTATGATAATGGTAGATAAGTATGATTATTAAATGGTGAAGTTAAAGGAATCGTGCAGGAACCTGATTGATTTATGTATTCATGATTATGTATTTTTTCTCTTTGTAATATTTATAATTTACAATAGAACTTGTTTATGTATGTTGTCAGTCGGTGTGCTTCTGCTCTCCTTGCTCTTTGCTCTCTGTCTTGCATTATCCAACTTGGGACATGTATTTTCTGCAAACATGCATGCATTTTGTTATATATCCGGAAGTAACATATCCGGAAGAGTGACATAGTCTCTCTTTGGCGTTTACAATCAAGGACTACTACACTGGGCTCAGTAGTGAAGTTAACTTGAATTGGTGTACTGACACCGCATACCATATACTGTACATAATTTCAGTATTCTACAAATTTCTATTGAGGTTGTGCAGTGATTTCGCCATCTAGTGCCAAGCGCCATATTGGAGTAATACTTACTTCATCTGTAATACTACTACTACTACTACTACTACTACTACTAATAATAATAATAATAATAATAATAATAATAATGCAAAAGAGAAAAATAAACCAAATTATACAAAAGAAATGAATTCAGGTTGTTTCAGCTAATGCGTCTAATTTTATGATGGACACCACATCCTACTGTAGGATTTATAACATAACATGTTTAGGTTAGGCCACTCAAACTTGCTGTTAGACACAATCACATTTGAACATTGATACCACTGTCATGTCTGCACGCTGAATATGTGGCAGAAGCTAGGCTCTGTCCCTAGGAAATACCAGCACTTCAAAAGCTCATTAACAATATAGTATTTGTTGTTTTTTTTTAATCCACACCAAAACTGAAGTATAAAAACAACAAGTTGTGATTTTATAAGTTGCATGCTAGAACTTCTTCTTGGGGGGGGTACAGTGACTTCCTAGATGCTTGTAGTCATGGTGAGGTAGCTACTAATGAAGTTATTTTGAGCTTTAATTAAATTTGTTAGCCGAGAAGATTGACACCACTGTAACATCTGTATGCTAAATTTTTACAGTCCATTTCATATTGACTGACGCCTACAGTTCCTGTCAGTATGAGAGTCATCATTAATAAAATTACTGAGAAGCCATAAAATGGTCTCATCATCTGCAGCTTTTCCCCCTAACATTGTGCTTTTATTAATCATTAATTGTGGTGTTGTTTAATAACATGTTTTCTGCCTACCAGTACGGCAACTGCAGGACTTCAATACATTATCTAATGTGCCACTGCAGCAGCACCATCAACTTAACTTCTACTGTATTTATAGCAACTTTACTTTCTGTGGTTATTTACTCCAAAGGGGGGTTAATTTGATCTGTTTACCTTGGCTTTACCTGTCTTCAGTTTTGGAAGAAATCCCAAAGCAATTTCGGTGTCACACAACCAGTTCCAATTTGAAAAACACTGCTGCAGCAGAGGCTGAACAAAAGCAGTGAACTTCGGAACACTCTGAACTTTTAATAGTGTGTTTTGGGGTCACTGCACACTGAGGGTAGAGGCAATGTGTCACAGTTGGCTCTCAAGTTGGGCTGCGTCCCCAAGGATTCAATATTCCATTAGGACTATTATTTCTAAAGTAGATTAATCCCTGTCATTTAACGCTTGGCTGATATACATTTGAAGTCATTATGAAAAAGCACTGACATTGTTTCATAAATTATTCACAACATTATCTGGGACTCTCCACAGTCACTAACCAGGGCTTTAAGGCTGGATCACTTGTCACAGGAGAGAAAGTTGTTCACCTTGATGAATTAAATGGACATATCATTTTCAACTTGCACGCAGATGCAATTTGGGACATGACAGGGACTTTGTTATGCTATCTTGCTATCAGCATTTGTTGATTATGGGTCAATTCATCAGGAATGTCTGGATATTTATGGTAATATACTTCCTCCACCCAGGAACCTGATTATAGAAAATGAGAAAGTCATTGTGAACCAAACTGCATGCAAACAGTGGCTGTGCATGACTTAAAATACAATAATTTGTAAAGCTAACAATGGACATTGCAACAAAAATGCTGTATCTTTATCTACATCCCAGCATACAATTTATTTGTCAACTAATAACTAATATGTTTCTCTGCTGGATACATTTGTGGCATTAACTTGAATACACCACATTTGATCTATTCTTACCTGTGTCGATTCCCCGCTGCAGCAATAACCCAGTTCCCCACAGGGATAATTAAAGTTTCATCTAATCTAATTTAAGAGGTGGATTTCCTTTAATATTCAAAACACACAAAAAGAAAGTTCTACAAAGGAATTGTGAGGAATAAATGGTGCATTGCCTGATGGGGAAATGCAGTAACATTTGAATTCTGTGCGAATTGACACCAGACCTTGTTCGATAAGTTTCCTGCTAAAACACAATTGGCCTGCTGTTAAAGAACTGCGCTGTGTAAACTGCACATCACATGTTGTTTATCTTAGTGTGTCAGGTGTCATTCATCGTTGTTGGCTCAAAGTATAAGTTGATATTTTCTTATTGTAAACAAATCCTAAACCAACAATGAATTGAACCTACTAAAAAGCTATGTCTGGCTAGCCAAAGCCTGATATATCTTATTCCCAAACCGTTGCACTGGGTTCCATACAATGAACAAGGACGACTTAAAGTCTCACTAGCATGCGTAACTGAAGATCGAGTCCACACTATTTACTGCTATTTGAGTAAAATGTCTCAAAAACTACTGTAGCCATTTGAGGAAGTGGCTTAGCATTTTTGGAAAATTAAACTACTGTACTATTTTAAACAATGTTCATCTTCAGTAGGAACCTGGGTTTTATCTTCACATACAGATGACAGCTCATTGAGTTGTAAGTAGTACAGTTTTGCAACTCACGTGTATAATTAATATTATACACAAAGCTAAGTGAGCACAAATGTAAGGCTATATTTAAAAGGCAAATTACCTCAGCCTGTTCTAGCTAGCTAGCTTTAAAAGGTGGAGCACTTGGAAGCAAGGACACTTCATGGGAAAGAGAAACGGCTGCCGTTAAAGGTTAAACTTAAAAGTTAAAACTGCATATATATTACAAAGTACCAACTTTCCGGGTTGACCTGCATCTCCATTGTTAAGTAATGTAGCACCTGTTCCAAATCATATCGTTTTACTTTAAATTCAGCGCTAGAGACTGTGATGGACGTACAATATCGAGGGAAAAAGGAAAAGTATACAATTCGGAGCGCAGCGATGGACTTAACACATTGATGGTTGTGGTCGTTTCACGGTGTTTGTAATTATAAACAAACAGAATAACATTAGCATTATCCTTTACGGATAATTTTTGGATACATGGCCATTAGTTGGGTATGTCAATTTATACTCTACTAAATTGATTTGACATAACTACTCTTATCTTGAAAGATGCACAATTTATCTTTCATCAGGAAATGGCATTTTTCCAACAGCTGCAGCCTTTTCATACAAATGAACCAAAAGGCTGCTTGAGAATGAATGCACTCACATTTACCAAAAAGGAAAATTCCATTTTATTTATATAACACCAATACATAACAGAAGTTATCTCATTGCACTTTTCATATACAGCAGGTCTAGACCAGCTGCTCTTTCACAATGAGGTAACCTTTAAAACTGACGAGACTGTAGCATCTGATCAGGTCTCCTCCCTGTAGAGGTATTTTCAGTCTGGTTTGACTGGGGAGGGCACCATGTAGCAGACCCAGAACCTGCTTGAGGGATTACTTATCCCAGCTGGCCTGGAAACACCTCGGGATCCCCAAAGGAGGAGCTGGAGGTTGTGGTTGGAGCTGCTCTGCTCAGTCTGCTGCCCCCGCAGCTAAGTCCTGGATGAGCAGCCAAAACAGAAAAGAAAGATGGATTCTTGCCAAGTACCACATTTTTTTATATATTGGCATGATGTTATGTTGACAAGTACAGTGAGGATTAAGGACAAAATCAACTGTGTAATGCAATCAGCAGTCAAGAAAAGCTGACATTCGTTTAAGTTTGTCATTTATCAGCAGTCGTGATCAGTTGCCCCGACACCTTGGCAGATAGCCAGCAAATTGAAGGCACTTGAGATGACTAAAATACTGATAATGCCCGCTCAGTCTGGCAGAGCCATGCTTTAAGCCTCAAACGAGATTTAAAAATCATGCTGGCATGTTTTCATATTTAGCTCAGCTTTTGTGATATATGGTCATGGAGTTTGTTACATCTCTTTGAAGTCTAAAACCAAAGTCTTATTATAGTATCTTCATGAGCACATGTAAAACATCTGATGCTTATTCATGCATGCATTGCATTCTTTCTACCCCTTTAATCCTTATCAGGGTCATGACAATAATTAGCTGTATCATAACTTCGTGGTTTGGCTCGTGTTAAAGCTGCATACGGTTACCATCCCTTCCCACACCCTTTATCTCAAGGCTGGTTTTAATATGTCAGTAAAGGGATTCTACACATCCTGTTAATTGATCTATGAGAATATACTGTACTTGATATTGTAGATGAAAACTACCCTTGAAAACATGAAATTAAAGCTGCATTCATTTATTTTGACAGCAGACAGAGCATTATTAGTGTGTTTTTAGAGAGTACAAATAGTCCACTCTCTTTTTAGCTCTCTTTTGGTCTCCACCAACTCCTCAGGGAAATATCTGGCTCTTTAGCAGCTAAGTGCTCCACTATGTTCACAAGTTAGTAGCTAGCGTTGTCTGTCTGTCGCTTGGTGCTGAGCAGGAAGCGTACAGTGAGTTTATCAGAGCATGTTACAGTGAAATTGACAAAACAATTACCTTAAAAGATGCTTCAACACTCCATAGAGCTGACGGAAACTGCAAAAAAGTTTGTCGCTGCAGTAACCCCTGTTCAACCTGTCAGCATTTTTTCCTGGAAAACAGAAGTGGGCTTGGAATGACTACCAGCACCTGTGGGGGTTTTCATGCTCCCGTCAACACTCAGCACTTCCACTGGTGACATGTACACAACAAAACTGGCTCTCGTAACACATGCACATAGACGCACCTCACCCATCTCACAGGCCTCTTGTTCATTTCATCTGTCATCTTTTCCCCAGTGGCAGTCAATCCTCAAGATTTGCATCTGTTCCTTGTTTTATCTGACTGATGCATGTTGATCTCTGCAAGGGTAGCCTTGTTTGTGCTGTAGCTAATGGATTCTAATGAGGCATCTATAATAATCTGACAAGCTTTACAGCCAGTGGACACAAAGCTACTCACTCTAAGACAACCCCTAAACCTGAGGCACTGAAAAAAACACAGCACTCGGGCGGTATGCGGGAGGTTGTCACCTCACATTAGCATTTGCAAAATTATCCAATAAAATTACCTCCTCCTGCTTCTCTCCCACCTCCTCCTCCACTTACTCTCAAAAGGAAGATGATATTAAGATGTTTTAGAGCAGCGGCATTTATATTTATATGGTGGCCTGAGTTGAAATTCTTTTTTAAAATATTGCCCAAGAAGGTAAAGGAATTGCTGTCTCTCAGATGCTCAGGTGTGATGTGGGGGGGAAAAAATATCTGCAGTGGTACTTATTTGGCTTTGTTTACTTACTTTTTCATATATCAACATACAGCAAAATGGCTCCAAAAGAAAAAAATGAAGAGTGAAATAAAGCGCCCTCATACTTTTTGGGAGTCATGCCACATTGCACAACCAGAAAAAGACCTGAGCCACATGGAAATCATCAGTGAAGCCACCGTAATGTTTATAGCTTAGCCACAATTCAGGAAAGGCGGCATTACTTCTCTCCTCAACCCAAGCCTACTCAAATCAAAGACATAAAACACTATACAATAATATGCATCTTGCACACCCTTCAGCTTTTACAGCTCATAATGCATTGTAATTTCCCTCGAACCCAAAAGTCTTTGCATGCATATCATGGGGACAATCTCAATTTCTCCCATTATGAATTCTCTAGGTTTCCAACCCCCATGAAAATTCTTCAAATACCAAGTTGCCAATGAATGCAGCAGAGCTCCCACTATACTGGGCTTAATCATAGTGCAGCTAAAAAGGTGGAACTTTCCCAAAAAAAAAGCTAATTTGCATTTAAATATGAGTCTCCTGGCATGTAAAAATCTTTTTGTTGTTATTTTTGGGTGCTTCATTCACTTCCCTTCATCAGGTTATCTCTCTGTTTCCCTCGGCTACTCTCTCTCCCTCTGTCACCCGTTCTCTCATACATATGGGAGTGATATTCTGATGCCTGGAAACAGCTATTGGAGTGTGTTTCAAGTCATTCTGTTGGGCCTGGTGAGCAGGCTGAGGTCCAAGCCGCAATATATATTTTTTTTGTCTTACTGTTTGAATTAAGGTTGACCCAGAATCTGCTGCAAGGGATTGGGTCTGTGCCCTTGTGGAGTGACTTCAGTTGTTTTTGGTATAAAACTGTTCTTCCTGTTGTCTTTTCACACAGAGAGGTATGGATATCAGATCTTTTGAGTGAGACATCTGAGTGGAGTACAGCTGCTTTTTATTTGAATCTGTACTGTTCCACCAGCGAGGAAATGTTTGGAAAAGTTGTGCTGCAGAAAAACAGTATAGACGGTGCAGATAATTTACATCCATGGATAGCATTTGTACTGGCAACCTGTCCAGGGTGTACCCCACCTTTCGCCCAATGTCAGCTGGGATTGGCTCCAGCCCCCCGCGACCCTGTACGCAGGATAAGCGGTTGACAATGGATGGATAGCATTTGTAATCTCTTGCTTTCATGTTTGATACATTCAGTCAAGCTGCCTGACTCTATCCATCCACAACATGTAGATCCATCTAGAATACATGTATCTCATTCCTCAACCTCCTTCCTCCACACTAAACTGGGAATACAATTTCTTTATGGACCTCACTTTGTACATAGAGGCACTGCCATGTAGAAACAGGTAAGGGCCATCCCCAAACTATTGCCATAATGTTTGAAGCATATCCAAAATATCATTTTGTGTTGTAGCAGTAAGATTTCCCTTAATTGGAACCAAGTGGCCTAGCCTTACCCATTCAAATAAGCCTTACATTATTATCAGTCTTCCAATGAAATCTACAGTTAACACTATCCATTTAGGTAGCTTTCTCCTGCAGTCCAACTAACAAACATTTGCCTGAGACTGCTAGATAGTGTGTTTTTCACTACAGGGGAACACATTTTCACTGCTCAAGAGTTATTCACGAATCCTCTCATTTCTGGGGAAGCAAGACCTGAGGTAGGACCCAAGTCATTCTGTGTCCAAGTTATACTCTAATGGGGTCGGGTAGGGTTTTAGGCAGTAAAACAAAACCTTAGTGTCTCTATGGGTTGACCGCAATCTGGTCAAATTATCCTCATGTCCCTTTTGGATCAAGTCCATAACGTGTATTGATAATAAATGATACCAGAAGTGGAAAATTCTCTAACTGAACAATTACATGTTTTGCCAAGTGGACAAAGAAAAGAAGAGGGGACGCATATGAACAGCACAACAGGAGATTTATTTGTGCACAGGTCTGAGCAGGTTTTCCACATTCCTGTTTCAGATCGGGTCCAAAATATGACGACCTTAACTCCAAAGTGCAAGGATGGTATGCTTTTCACCACCCCAGGTGGCCTTTGGCATTGCTCATGGTGATCTTAAGCTTGTAAGTTACACCCTTCTTATGAATCTTCTGACGAACATTAATTGTGCTGATGGTGTTTCTTGAGACAGTTTTAAACTCAGCAAAAAACAATTTCTATGCATTATATGCTTTATCATGTGTGGCCTATTGCTTCACGGCTGACCTGCTATTGCTCCTAGACGTTTCCACTTCAAAAACAAACAATAAATTTACTTTTGTTGGGACTAACCTAATGGAAAGATGGTCTCCCATGACAGTGTCAAGTCACTTCAGTCTTAAGTATGACCCATTCCACTGTGGATTTTTATTGTTATTAGAGATTGCATGACCGTATGCTAGATTTATGCACCTATTAGTGATGGGTGAGGCTGAGATCGCTAAATCCAATAATGATAACGGGTGTCAGCATACCTTTGCATCTACCCATGGTCATGTGTGTTGATTTGAATGACACTATAAAACGAGACTTCTCCACTGACTGAAGATAACTTGATTTAATAAACAACATAGCAATATCTTGGCTTTTCACAAAAACTGATCTCATTATTGCATTTCCAGTGCAGTCATTCCACAAACCCTTTTTTCCCCCTTCGTTTTCTTCTTCTGTTTTCAAGGACAAGTGGCTTGCCAGTGTCATCCAGACATTGTTTACGTAGTTTTAGCACCATGTTGGGCTCATTATTGATTTCTTGAAGTGGCACGCCTCCATCTTGGCTGCTGAACGCCAGTACCGAAGCCTTTTGTGTTCCCCTCAAACAAGCATTTCAGTGCTTCAGCTTCTTCTAAGGCATTTAGATTATATATTTAATTCAGGAGTGGGAGCTTGAAGTCAGCCGTCTTCCTTATTAGGGAGGGTAACATTCTACCCGCTGCCAAGCCTCTTCCCAATTACAGTGACTACTGCTGATGAAATGGCTGTGCAACATGGTGACTTGTCATTTGGCCAATTATTCTTAATGAAGCACCACAGAGAGAAGGATAACTGTGCTATACCATGCTGTGTTTGTAATATCTGCACAGGGACAATAGTGTAACTGTTTCAGATTTGACTAATCCATCGTTTTCAGCATTTTTCATAGCCTGTGGAGCCCCCTGATCAGTCCAATTCTAATGGTCTCTAAAATGGTATGACAACATGAATTTGAGATATTAAAGAATTTGTGTAATAGCAGTTCTCAAACTATAAAATACTGAGTGCTTATTTTGGTTTTTCATCACCATTTTTGGTTTGATCATTTAATGTGTTTTCACTTACATTCTGGAGATTTAGCCAAACTTGCCAGACTAATATTTTTTCCCCAGCCTTTTTTCATCCAGGCAAGATTTGCTGAGCATGGATGCTTTCCTTGTCAATGCCTTGCTTCACATTTATACTGCTAGACACATTCACAGCTGGGAGCTGTTCAGCACAACCACAGTCTTCCACTTCTGGCCGCTGAGCAGCTCCACTGGAGCATTTAGCAGTTAAGTGTCTTTCTGGAAGGTGCATCATTGGTCGGTCTGAAGGGAATGGAGAGAGCTACTTATTCATTTACAGTAGGCCCGGAGCACACTATATGTCAAAGTCCCAAACCACTTTAATGCTCGCATTTAACATATCCTTGCATTTACTGTTGGTGCACCACTAACTTATCTAGGCCAGATGAATATTTGAAAATGACAAGTGTCTGCAGTTATCTGATATTAACAAATTTAAATGCCATGCTTTTCCATGTGACTATTAACCGCTTTATTAGTGATATTAAAACCTGTGTGATTGATTCTGTAGTTAAAGTAGTTCCATTAATCCAGAGATAAAAATGTTTTCTTGCTTACAATGCCCACTTAGTCATGACACATACAAATGCTTTGATTAAAGATACCAGTATAATCACATTTTTCGTACGTTGGATGTAAGCTCCCTAGAACTTACATCCAACGTATGTAAATACAGTGAAACCAATAGTGAGCACTGCAAAGAAAGAGATAAATTAAAATAGAAAAACAAAGAAAGGATCCGGATAACCATGCAGCCGGCTTATAGCAGGTTTCATCATATAAAATCAGTACTCGAGTTACAGACACAATAACAGAATTTAAGGTAAAACTTGTCCGCTTATCAATAAGGGTTCAAAAGAGTTGCAACTCTTCTACATTCTAGTTGTGAATATTCAAAAGGTTAGAAATATGGAATATGAGCCATTGGTAAGAACGGTGCCATATTTAAAATCCGAGCTACTAACAGCTGCCACATCAATATACAGTTTTTTTAAACCAGCCTTATAAATCATGTCTGGTTTTCACACAGCTTATTTTTAAAAGGCAGCTTTTAGTTGTTGGAAGATTACAGTCTGTTTATTTTAGATGATAGTTTTCACCTCCTTTGTTTCTATGCCTACAGCCCATCATACTGTCGCTCTGAAAACCTTGACTACTGTTACAGGTTTGGTCATTGAAATATCAACATATCTGAAGATCCAGATGTCTGGGACTGGATATTTCAACTCGCAATCATGGATATCAGCCTGAGATTTATTGGTTATAACATTTCAATTGTTGTCCCCTAGAAGTAAGAAGATATGTCATTTTAAAAAAATAGGGGCCCACAACACATTCACTTTTACTTACCACAAGGAGCACCATTCAGTTGTATAATGCCTTCTTGATGAGTGTCCTAAGTCTGAAAAAGTTATCAGTGTTATTTTGGATTGGGCTTGAAGAGACATTTTTAACAAAAGGCCTGATTTACAAACTGGGGGCATGGTGTTAAAAGGTCATGGGAAAGTGTAAGGTCCAGTGTTTTTGGAGCTTAAACTGTTCTAGGGATGAAAATTCAGGCGATCTTAAAGTATAAAATAGATAATTTTGACCATTCTTATTTTAATCTGTCTCTTGTGAGCCCCCCCTTAACTTTATTAAAATAATATTAGATTGCTAGTATATACCTCTCCACATATTTGACACTCATTTTGACACATTTTTATGCTTTTTATTTTATGCAAAACTCGGGATTCAAGGCTGAATAAGGCACATAAACTCAGCTAGTATAAAAGACTTCACACTTAATTCAAGAAAAGGATTGAAACAAGTTCATTTGCATTTGAAACAACTGACCTTTCTTTGTATAAGGTTTGTTTTTGCATATCTGTTTCAAGACCCAATTAAATGGGTTGTTAAGATTTTTTTTTGCATTGTACAAACAGCCCCGTCAGTATTTGTACTACATTAACCACAGTAGACAGAGGGCCTGGCGCTATTGAAATTAAGAAGGATTCTGTTTATGCAGAGGAATACAATTTTAGTAGCTTTATGTAATTGTAGCAATTCCTGTGAAGGTTAAAAAAAGCAGGTTGTGTAGTGAAATGCTAGACTCCAAAAAGGCCTCCAAACCTAAGCAGAAAAAAAGGCACACATCGTTTAAAAAAAACATGGCAGACATGACAACAAGGTTACTCCTGGCGACACACAAAAGGCACAACAAGCCATAGCTAAAAGGCAAGTGTAGTATACTGGGGGGTTGATTAAGGGATTGGGAGCAGGCGTGCAGGTGCGTGTGGAAGTCAGGTGATGCAGAAAGGCAGGGAAACGCCAAAGACTCCTGCAGGACAGGGAAGGAATAGCAGGAACAAGGGAAGACGGGAGAGATTAATGACCACACACTTGTGACAGAGAAAGAATTGTTCTTAAAGGTTATGAAGTCATCATGTGTACTCAATCCTTTGATAACCTTTCTAATTAATACTCTATTGACCTTTTGATTGTAGCCATGCTTTAAAGCCCTTTAGGCCACCACTATTATTGTTATTAAAGGAGGTGATGAAACTTCACTTTTTAGTGTGAAAACATGTGCAATTTAACTCAGTATGAATTTGCCAAGTGTGAAATCCTTAAAGTGGAGGTAGTAAAAGGTCCAGAGCAAATTATCCCTGTTTCTGGACAAACTCACCAGTTAATGGCAAACTACTCCATCTCCATAATGTAACACTGCTTTAGGCTCCCCCGCCCCCAGCAGTTTGCAGAAGTAGAAGTGTAGATAATTGTTCTGTTACATCTCAGCAATGGGCACTGATGTGAGGGAAATCACAGACATCCTTTATCTTAAATGAATGTCTCTTCAGATGGACAGCCATAATGCATACAAATGACATCACGGCACGTTCCCTGGAAGGAAATAATCCGGTCTAAATTGCATTGCAATCTTGTTCGTATAAATTTAATTTCGTACAAGGAATAAGACATCTCAGAGCTCAAGGGCATACACGTTTAAAAGTAAGTTTCCTGGCCTTGGGAGTTGCCTCACTTTATCTAAGTGTTATAGAGGAAATACTGTAAAGACAGGAAAGTTGTTGTACTCTTTGAGAAGAGTCTTAATTAGTGTGCCAAATGGAAGGAGACGGTCCAATGGTTGAATATTCCCACAAAGAAGTCTATTATTTCAAGACTAGGCGATTGTGCTCTTTTCAGACTTCCTGCTGAAAATTTGAGGAAAAGCCTTTTTCACTTCAATTGTTTGGCACCTTTGAAATTGGTTGATTTATTCTTTCCAGTTCTGTTAGAAACCCAGTCTGCAACAAAGATCATCCCACCCACACAAACGCACGCACATCCACATGCACACACATTAGCACACGTTAACACCACCCACCGAACAACAGAACTGCACACAAACACATGCCGACACAAATCTAAACAGATGCACACACTCGCCCACACACGCATAGACACA
Organism: Micropterus salmoides; assembly: GCF_014851395.1. Taxonomy (NCBI): domain Eukaryota; kingdom Metazoa; phylum Chordata; class Actinopteri; order Centrarchiformes; family Centrarchidae; genus Micropterus; species Micropterus salmoides. The sequence goes on from NW_024040040.1 coordinate 11,607,714, forward strand.
CGTGTGCACAGCCCCCCCCCCACGCTCGCATGCGCAACACATGCACAAACAATCAAAGCAATTGTTGGGCACTGCTCATCTCTCAGGTGCATTTCTTGAAATTCAAAGACAGGACAGACAATATGTGGGCAAAATATATTTTATATAATCACCTCATTTTAAATACGCACCCACCCAACTGGACCATCCAGAACAGTCATCTTAAGCCTCATACATAGAGCATGGTGTTTAAGAGTCTTTATTTTGCATAATGACATGCGAATGTGATTTGACGGGGACAGAACTGAGAAAAGGGAGTTCTTTGGAGTGGTAATCACCGGTGAATAATGAAGAGGTGAAGGAAGGAAGGCAGGGAAGAAAGGTGGTTGACCAACTGCCCGATTTTTCCATGTTATTGATTTTTCTTTTGTAACTCTGTCTGCTGTGTTTATCTTCTTGGTGCACGCTGACATTTACTCAAGCATACATACAATACAAACACACATTTATTACTTGTGAGGACCTCTTGGACAACTTCCAGTTCTATAAATGCTTGGCCAAACCTTAACTTATACATGCACACTGTGTGATTTTGTTACAATGTCCAATAGTGGCACCAAATAGAAGGTTTTTAAAGGTCATTATTGTTAACATTTTAGGGATTAATGCCCCAGTCAGACTGGAAAGTGGCACTGCGAGGTTCATTTTTGTGCCCTGTGTGGCATGGTTATGTAGTGACTACTTGTGTTGCTAGCTAGCTTGGTTGCTAACAATAATTTAGACAACAGACAATACAGTAACATAGTTAATTCATGTTTGGACCGACTGCTACATCTTACAAATGACTGCAATCTCTGCTGCATCTCAACAGCGAGTTACATCAAAGAGATTGAAAGAGGAAGCTTACTCCTTTATGGACTCTCCACTTTTCCATTCCAACTTCATGTAGTATTTGTAACTTAATGTTACAGATTCAAAATCATTTTGATGGTACACTCACTTGTAATACGGTGACTGTCATTGCCCTACGGCCAGTTGACGCTTTCTGTGGTACTATGTAGGATTGAAATCTGTTCTATTGCAAGAACAATTTAATACTTTACCACACCATAGCACTTCAGTAAAACTCAAGTAAGGTTGAAGAAGCAAAAAGTATATTATGTACAGTGTAAGTTCTTTTGAAGAAGCAGGCTCGGTATTTGCAGTATTGGCAGAGGCTGTAAAGCGGCCAAAGAAGCCATCGAAGAAAGCAAGGAAGAGAAAAAGTAGAGACAAGAGTAGATATCGGACGGGCTTTTATTCATTGGTGTGAGCTAAAAGACATGAAATATTGCCGCACAGATGCTGATGTGGCCTTCTTTCTGTTGGACTAGTATAAAATATCTTTTTAGCTGGCTTGCTGTGTCTTGTGTTGTTGCACTTTCTTTGGCCGTGTTAGCAAAGCTGTAAAATTCAGCCAGAGGTTTCACAGAGGTTTAACCGCTAGCTATAAATGTCAAGTTGATGTTAGCAAACCGAGAACACACTCGGACATCAGTAACATTAGCGGAGGTGCTCTTGCGTCGGTTGCTGTCTAGCTTTGCCACCCAGGTTTCAGACAACATTAGGCTGCAGCTGGTGGAGAATGGCGCAGCAGCCAGGCGAGCCGGCAACATCACTGGGCTCAGCAGCTTTTACAACATAACTTTAGCAAATATCAGAGGCGAAAAGACCGAAAAGAACGTTAACGATCGAAGCTAAGAAGAGGAAGAGAATAAGCAAGCAAGAGGCTGCTGGATGTTGGTGAGAGCTTTGTGAAATAAAAGGCTGTAAGACAGATGCCGAGCTGGCATTCTTTCTGTTTATTCAGTTGGACGACTAATAGGGGTGTAACTGTACATGTATTTATACCGGACCGTTTCGGTACAGGACTTTCGGAACAGTGCACATATGCACCGATTGCAGTTTGTAACATCCATTATTAGGCTTGTTTTGCGTGTGGAACATAGGTACGGACATATTAAGTGGCGGACCAAATCTCCACCTTGCTGCGCTACAGCACTACAGAAGCAGCCACTTTAGCCTAGCCTTTTGCTAACTAGTGACTTAGGCATCACGGCCAGTGCAGACAAGCAGAACACTTTGGTTTCCTAGTGAAATACAACAACGGACAAGTTGATAAGACAAAAGCAGTCAAAGTTGCTAACTCACTAATGGTATCACACGAATGAGAATGTCACTGCAACAAGGGAAAAAGACAAAAACGAGCACAGTGCTTTTTGTTTTTTATCTGAGCAGGCCTTCAAGCTGGGATTGATAATGCTCATTATCGGATTAAAAAAATAAGACGAATGCTGCACTGTAATCCATATTATTATATATTTTTTATTACATTTTATCAGCTATATATGGTATTGTTTTGATAATATTTTATTAGTGGAGAACTTTTTTTCGTTTGCAGCAGTATTCTATTTCTTATTCTTTTTTGTTTTATATAATTTATTATGTGTAATTTGGAAGTTTGTTTAAAAAAATTGTAAAGTAATTTGGATGTTTACAAAAGTTCACAATAAACCAGCAGCAATTTAATGTTTGCATTTTTTTCCCTCACAGTACCGTACATACCGAACCGAGATTTTTGTGTACCGTTACACCCCTAACTACTAAATAATATTGCAATATCTTGTGCTTTCGTATTTGTTTGATGTTTGGCTGTTGGCAAAGTTGTCGACATCATAAGTAACATCATAAGAAATCCATGTGTACAGCTGTCCTTTTTTTATGACCGCGTTAAATTATGCTCTGAAACGGGAGGGGAGCCAAATCACACATAAAACCACATGTTACATAATGTTGCTTTAGGAACACTGAATACTGTGAAGATACTGTGAAGATGGCACCTCATTAATTTCAATTTAATAACTAGAACTGCAAGCAGTTATAAGCGAGGTCCAAGCCTCCCAGCGCGAGCCACCCCCCTGGCCCCGCAGAGGGAGTTGGCCTGGGCGTCCCGCCGCAGGGGGGCTCGTGGAGAATAAACGACCAGAGTTTGAAATGAAAGGGACTTGCGGTTATGGAGATATAAAATGAATGGACGTCTATGGGAGCGTTATTTGATATACGATTAATAGCGCCACCGAGATGGCGATGGACAGCAAATGTTATACAGGCCTTCGGGAAGTGGTGTCACATAAGGTCCCCACGTTTGGTGTTGATCGGGCATTCCTAACCGAGGCTAAATGTCCTGCGTTTGAAAATGCCATTGGAATGAATGGGATTTAGTGAGAGATTTCAGCTTCGATTTTAGTGCCACCTTCAAGTGTTATCAGGGCCCCATGGGGAACAATTGCCCCAAATTTGGTATCAATCGGACTTGTGATTATGGAGTTATAAAATGCATGTAAGTCAATGGGATTTTTTTTTTTTTACGTCTTTAATCTGCAATAACAGCGCCACCTATGGGCATATTTTAGTGAACTTTGGTGCCTGTAGTGAGGGGACCATGCTGAACAATTGGGCTGTGGTTTCATGTCAATGTAAGTTGTGGTTAACAATTTTTTTGGATTACATAGCGCCACCTAGGGGCTAGTTGCACCAAATTACGCACAGGACCTCAGGGTGGTGTCCCTCATTAATGCTCCAAATTTGGTGTCGATCGTCCATTCCAAAGCGAAGATATGCCATCATTTCCTGTTTATAGTGTTATAGCATATAATTACGACATTTTTAGTGGGATCAAAATTTCCTCTACAGATTTTTATCAGCTTGGTCCAGAGATTATCCGTGCCAAGTTTGGTGTCGATTGGACTTGCGGCTTCGGAGGAGTTAATTAAAATAGGTTTTGCAGTTTTCGTGGTTTTGCAATAAAAAAAGTTCAGGCAGAAATGGGCGTGGCCTATACCACAAGATTCAGCTTGATCCCCCGAACGCGAAGGTTTTTGATATCCGCCTTTGTAGGCGGGAGTTCCAAGCTCAAACGCGTTGACCTTGCTTATAGGGCCCCCGAGAGGTAGAAGTGTGCAGATTTTTGCGCCTGAGTTACTCTTGGGGCTACTTTATGGGTGTCGCATCCCAGCAGTTACCGTCTAGGCTCCAGTATGAGTTTTATGCACGGAAGAATTAAAAAAATAATTAAAATCCGAGCGAAAACTATAGGGTTCCCAGCCTCTTCACTGGTACTGGGAACGCCCACTCGGGCTTTGACCCCTAATAATAGGCATAGGCCTACACCAAATAAGTTTCTCAGACTCCCTCAGGCCTCTGTGTTTTTGGGCCTGTAAAGAATGAGAACTGGAGTCCTTTTTAAATTTTATTGACCTGATGGCTCAAATTTTGATGATACATCACTTTGGGGTGTCACTTAAACTGAAATTCTCACTATGCTCGTTAATATCCCCTCACAATGCTGTTTCTTTTATGGTTCGTGATCTCAGAGATTTAACATCAGGTTTATTCTCAGTGTCAGAAGGTGCAAATTAGGAATCTTGGTCAGAGTTTCACTGAGAACAAGGCAGCAAAGTGAGCTTGGCAGGCGGCAGGAAATGATGCAGGCAGACTGAGATCTCCAGCAGGGAACAAACCTGAGGCGCAAGCAAGAAACAACGTCAGGCAAAAGTCAGGCAACATGAAGAAAAATACAGCAAAGTCTTGATTACTGGACGAGTTGCAGGTGTGCAGGTGATTAGCAGCAGGAGAGAGACTGGAGTGTCACACCCAGACAAACACACACACACACACACACACACACACACAGAGAAGACAGAGGGGGCAGACAAGAAACACAGGAGAGGGGTAAACAGTAGTTACAGTATCTAGGTTCTTGCTCCTTTTCAGCCCAGCCAAAACAGTTTCCTGTTGGTGAGCAGCGTGAATTTGCATATCAAACTTCAGCCGTAAGCAAATACACACAGTGCAGTGAAAGAAAGAAGGGGGTCATAGGACTCATTAAAGTTTTAATTTGAAACTGTTTAAATTGTGCACAGTAAGAGTAGTTTTTTGCAGACTCACTGTCTTGTTGCAGCAGGAAACACCTTTTTTGGTGTGTAGGAAAATAGAAAATGGGTGATCTACTTCTATAAAAACCCTCTAAAACCTGAAAACAAAAGAACTTATGTATCTTTAAAGGTGAGCATTTTTGAATTTAAGGTGGCATAAGTCACAAGCTGTGACGCACTAAAAGAAATGCATGTCTAAAATTTGTTTGGGTATGGACCAACACACATTCTGTTAGATCAAGTGCATGCCAATAGGAACCATTAGCTCTTATTTGTCTGTTTCGCTTTTCTTTAGCGGCTTTTTCCACACAACCGAATTCCCCCTCTGAGCTATGTTATTTGACTTGAGGGTGCATTTGCATTTACTTTGCTCAAGAGTTTCAAAGATACGCCATCGTCACAGAGTCCTGTGTCTTTCTTTTTCCTCCTATTTTTGATTCATCTGTTTATGTTTTTTATAAACATGCCATGAGTGCTCTTCAGGGTCATTTTGTGTATTTGGCTTGCAGATGTTTTACTTTTAGTTTTTTAGCAGTGCAGCAGTTGCCAGTATCGATATCAGTCTGTTCTATTTCGTATAGGCTTCACCCTCTAAGGCTGTCGCTATTGGGTTTTCCCCTTCCAATTGCCTGCACGGCACTGAGAATTTTAGTCTACGCCCACGCACAGTGTGGGCCTCTCCTCCGTCCGCACCTTGTATATATACAACGGTGAGACCCAGCCATCGGCTCCCATTTTTCTTCAGCACTCAGCTGTCTAAAGAGCAGAAGATTTGTCTAAAGAGTACAAGATTGTCTAAAGAGCAGACTTTCCAGCCGGAAAACAAGAAGAACGATGTCTTCCAGCAAGCCGGGCAGAATGGGGCGAGTCGCGGCGGCGACTGCCACAGGGGCTACATCGTGCTGGGTGATCTCCGTCCCCGCTGCTAGGCGTGCCTCGGACCGGAGCACGCCAGTCGAGCGCTCACTCTCGGTTCGCACTGCCTGTTCTACGCCCCCCCCCCCCCCCCCGAAGAGTGGCGCCGCCGGACGGATAGCTTGCCGTTCAGGACAAGGAGGTGTGGCGGTCCACCCGCTCTCTGGATGAAGCTCTCGATCTGCTGTTGACGGAAGAGCGCGAGTTGGATGGCTCCTCTCTTCCCATTCACGGGTCTCCGAGCGGCTCCGAGCTTCCCCCGTTCCAACCTCCGATGACGCCGGCCTCAATGCTAATAGGTTACCGCGGCCAGGTAAGCTAACAGGGAGCTAACGGATAGCTAACGTGACGCTCACATGCGTTCTGCCTGGATCAGCTGACCAGGGAGACCCCGTGTGCCCACGTCGCTATACACTATAGCTGCGGCTAATGACATTTAGCCAAACGGCTAACAAGCAGCCTGGGCTTGCTGCAAAGCTGCATATCCTCCCTTGTCCCCCTCCCTGACATGGTCAGGTGGTGCGGCGGTGAGCCCCTGCCTCCCTCCCCTCACCAGGGGAATGGCATAACACGGACAGGCTGCAGCTGGCCAGATGGCTTTCATGCAGTCTGGCTCCGATGCCACAAGCAGAATATTTCCTCCTCGGCCCACCTTTCTCTCTACAAAGTCAGTGGCTGCCGTCACACTGCGTGGACCTGAGATTCCTTTCGGCTAAGGTCGCCTTGCTCCTGGCTCTGACATCGGCGAAGAGGGTCAGCGATCTGGCTGCCCTCTCTGTGGCTCCGTCGTGTCTCAAGATTCAGGGCGACGGCAGCTTGGCTGTTCTGCGCCCTAACCCGGCGTTCATGCCTAAAAGCATTACGAAATCCTTTCGGTCGCAGGTTATCACCCTCTCGGGTTCTTTTCCTCCCCCCCATGGGTTGGTGGAGGACGCCACGTCCCACCTCCTCTGCCCGGTGCGAGCACTGTCCTGTTATGTGGTGCGCACGGCGCAAGGGACTTCCCCTGTCGGCACAGCGCCCGTCTCACTGGCTGTGCAATGCCATTTCCCAGGCTTACGTGTTTGCCGGTGACATTAGATGGCTGCGCCTATACTCATAGAATCCGGGTTACAGTACGTAACCCCAGTTATTTAACATAGGAGGCTGACTGAGGGACTCTTTCTCACTAAACAGCTCTGACTTAATACAAGTTGAACATTTTAATATCCCATCCAGACGTGCATGGTTTTATTGAGTGCTGCTTTATTTTCTGCCTCGCTACTAGATTTGGTACCCGAAAGTGTGTGTGTGTGTGTGTGTGTATGTGTGTATGTGTGTATAAAGCCACCGTCTGGGATGACAAAAACACGACGGCACTCCAGCTGATGGAGTAGTTACTTTCATAAATCATGAGTACATCTCATAACTTCAAGTTTGGTCTAAGACTTTGGGAATAAGACACACAATGAGCCTTGTGTGTGCGTAAGTGTGTGTGTTTCTGTCTCCAGATTGAATTCTTAATCTTCCCATTTGCCGTTTCATCTGTTGTAGTGGGAAATGATGCATCGGTCCCTGGATGTCAGATATCTTTCTGCTGAGTGCCAATAACAGATAATTAAAAATGTTTTGCTAAATTACTACGCAGATAGAACACACATAAACACATACTCGTGTGTTTATGGACTCTTGAGCTTCAAGTTGTGACAGAAATAAAGCAAGGTGATACAGTATTCTAAGGAACTGACACATCACCTTCAGGCATGTTTCTGCTTGACTGCTCCCCTGAGCAATATTGTTCCTCCAATTTTTGTATTTTATTTCTCTTACAGATGAAATAAAAAAAAGAATTGATATATGTTTGTGACGCTGTAATTTGACCCATGAATCATTGATGAATGGCCCACATCCAGCAGTTGATGGTTGCGACACATAGAGGCACTTTTGCTACCAGAGCTGCACTTTCATTTCTCCAAATGAAGACAGATTTCTGATGTGCACTCCCATTTCAAAACTCCAATCACTTCAGACCCCCACATCCCAGCATAATTGAAGAAACACAGTTGTGATTGAGCTAGGGCATGTGTCATATGCTTTTAGTTGGTGCCCTTAGAAACCTTTTTGTCAACTATTTTAGCTTTTTTATTGGCCAAACGTGCAACAGTTTTTTTGTTCTTGTTTCTGTGTTCTTTTGACAGAAACGCACAGAATGGAGGGACAATTGCAATGTGAAACATGTATTCCTTTTATTAACCCTAACTCTCAGAGGCCCCTTAACAGCGTCACAATCATGCTCTGTTTCAGCTGCTGGAGACAATATGTTGTCAATATTCCTAGTGTGCCAGTGTGTGAAATGAACTTGTGAATGCATATAAATTTAGATATTAATTGTCATTTAAAATATTAAATTAAATATTATGTTATATTAAAGAGGTGGTATTATGCTCATTTTCAGGTTCAAAATCTTATTTAGGGGTTGTACCAGAACAGGTTTACATGGTTTAATTTTCAAAAAACACCATATTTTTCTCATACTGCACATTGATCTGTCTTTCAGGACTAAATGTTGAACTGTTCCCGGTGTTCTGATGATCTATGCTGCCTTGCAGAAAAATGATACTATAGCGCGACTCGACTCTACTCGGCCCTGCTCCGTTTTCCACTGCAGATAGTACCCAGAGATAGTACGTAGTTTGTCGTCATAGTGATGCCACACACAACCAACTGCCGCGACGTAATGTTCAATGCGACACACACACCAGCGATCCACACAGCTTTATCTTTTTTTAAGTTAAAACGTTTCAACATTCCTCAGAATGTAAAGACAGATAAGCGGTATGAAAACCTTCCAGATGTGTTTTCCTCTACCGTTGTTGCTGCAGCGGTCTGTGTGACGGCGGGAGCAGAGGGCTCTGTGAGCGGGCGGCTGGCCGGCCTCACACTCTCCTCCTGCTGGTTGGCACAGGCTTCCCCCGCAGCCACTTGCTCCTCAACTCCAAAAATATTCAAGCACATTTTTGTTCCGCCATCACTTCTCGTAAAACTGTCAATATTTGAAATCTACACAGCTGATTTCTCACCTCAGAACTTCTCAGAAGTAGATTTAGTGATTAAATTCCATACGAAAACTGTAAAATATAAAACTTTCTGTTGCTGGCCTCTGTCTGGTGCACGCAATGATGATGCAGTAGTGACGATTCTCTCTGACCAATCAGCAGTCTGTCGTGTTTTCACGTTACATTTTAGTATCCCTCAGCTCGCTTGGAACCTCGATGGTGGTGAGGTGATATGAAAAAAAGTACCTGGAAGCAGGTACAGGTACAACATTTCTACAATGGAAAACCAGACAAAGGCGAGTTGAATCAAAGGGCCTCTGCCCAGACTTTGAGGGCATGTCTGACCCCGGCTAGCTGCTTGGCAAGCTTTATGACACGTTTTCATTATGACATCATAAGTAAAGGAAGTGAAGGGCTGGACTACAAACGAACTGTTTTCAAGCGGTTCAGAGCAGAACTTTCTGTGGGAGATGGGAACTCCCTTTGGGCTGGACTTTTCACTTTGCAAACCTGTTACATGCACAAAATAGATATATAACTCAATAAAGGAGAGGGGAAAAGCCAAAAAGCATAATACCGCCTCTTTAAATATTCCCTGCAGACCGGTTATAAGATATATAAACTGACTTTGTTTCGAATAATTATCTGTCTTTCATGTTTTTTTCCACAAAACCAGAATTATTTAAAGCACATCTACTCCTTCTTAATAAAATGGAGCCAGAATCTATGAATATGTAAATAATTTTTTCTTTAAAAAGTTTTACTGCTGGATACAGGATTCTCCTACTTCATTAAAAAGTCCATGTGCACCGGAGGCCACATGAGACTTCTGTTAGTCGCATACTGGACCACGACTGGCTCCCAGGCTATCCTTCTAGTGTCCAACTCTGCACATTCAAGTGAGGGAACATTAGGCAAAGCACATTTTTGACTGGAGTGGGACTTCATTCCCATACCTATTGAGTTTGTCCCTATGTACATGCAGCCAAACAATCTTTTCGTGTGGAGAAGGAATGCCATGGTTTCCATCTGCTAATATACACTTTTCAGAAGATACACATGCAAAATAAAGATGCTGCTGCAAACGGTAATTACAACAGGTTAAACACAGCCACACAATACATGTTACATCGATAATCAATGAGCTGCAAATGAGTTAATAAAATATATTTTAAAATATATTTTTTTGAGCATTTTTTACCTTTTATTGAGATGAAGAGGCTGACAGGAAATGACTGGGGGAGATAATTTGTTTATGTGAAGGTACGATACAATGCAATTTTTGCCCCAGGGCCACCTGCTGGGTTAATCTTTTGAGACAATCCTGTCAAACTGAATGCTTTAATGTCACCTAATTATCTGGCAGACACATATACCTTGCAAAACATGACTGGATACATTGTTCAACATTAGCGTCAGGCATATCTGAAGCAAAGTTACACTTGTCATCTAAACTTGTCTCGTACAGTGAACTTAGGTAGAAGTCAGAAAAAATAAGTTTTTTTGAAAGGGTTTTGATCTAAAATATATGGATGGATGTCAGGGAGCCACACGGCATTAAACTGTCCAGTTTCAGCATGCCGTTTGATGTGCCATTCTCTCTCATCCAAAGAGAAAAAGAACACTGGGTAGCGTTGGCTAGTCAGTAGTATTCTCCCGTATCGTCATTCACAGATCAGGGGTTACTTCCAGCAGGGGCCACCCATGCTGAAAATGTATAGTTTTATGGCATTGAACTAAAATTGTCAATTTAAGAAGCTGAGGTTAAAAAGCTGGGCTTTGGCAGTATACTGTTTTATAGCACTTTTTAAATTATCAGAGCGGTCTGAGGAAAGTGAGGACTTTCAGTGTTCTCAGGGAGCTTCCACATCTGCCTCATTTAGTTAAGTTGAATCACACTAGAGTTTGTTTTCCCCTTTTGGTGTGGTTCATTTGTGTAAGGTGTGAATGCAGCAATCACACTTGGGTGTGCACCAAAAGTGGACCAAACAAGCATACACTTCTGTCAGTCAGGTCTAGAGCAGTTTGTTTGTGGTGAGATCTCCCAGATCTTGAACAGACCCAACTGCAGGAAGAACTGCGCATTTTTGGACTAAACAGCTGCCATAATCAGCTGCCCTGTGCATTATGGAATACTATGCGCCATGTGCTGGCTTTTCCTTCTATCTTTGTTTAATTCCAGGAGTCGTGCTGGAATTTTCACGCATGTTAATTCGGACCAATTAAGAGCATTTTTTCATAATATGGTTAAAGACTGATCTGGCCAATGTGAATGTTGTAACGTGACTTGTGTTGCTGCATTTTGGTTTGTTTCTCTAACTTATCAACTGTTTTGGACCAGAGCAAACAGTACGTTGTGAAAAAGAAACCGAAACGGCTTAAAAATGCTACATTGCATACATTTTTGCCCAGAGTCCGGACCCAATGAACCGAACTACAGATGCGAAAGCACCCTTCGTCTTTTAAAGTTGGTGAGCCATTTGATCAAGCGTTTTGTGATGAAGGATGGAGGAAAGTAACATATCCCATTACTGCTGCAGGAAACTTAATATTGTACCAAATTTTGCCAAAATATGTAAATGTAAAATGAATAGCAATATGTTTTTGTGATGTTTTACTATCAGCAGCAGTATGAGTCATAGTACTTCTTTTAGAGTCTGTGTTAGTACATCAAAAAGTAATTTTTTGGGTCATGTTTCGGGTCATGTTTCTGTCCATGGAGTGAAGAGAGAAAACCTTTCCCAAGGCAGGTCATCCTATTTATCCAAGCTTTCATACCAGTTCTGTGAAACAGGCAACAGGGCCACAAGCAAACATAGCCCAACTCGTCAGTGATTGTTGCATTTCTTTCTTTGCACCGTAACTCACAAACAGCCCACAAAACAAACTGTATAGGAAGATAAACAGAAGAAGTACTTGAAATTACACTGTCAACACTGTAAAAACTAATTCAGAGGACCTGTTATCACCACTTAATTAATTGCATGGCAGCAAAATAAAAATTCAAATTTATCGATTTAGATAAACCTTCTAAGTTGTGAACTTTATTTTTATGAGTTGTGTTTAAATAATAATGTTGGTAATTACATCAACATAATTTTGCTGGTAATGTGAACTCAAATTTCATTGTTGATGGGCTTACAACAAAATTCAAGTTCCAGTAAACTTAATAAAATTGGCTTGATAACTTAATCCACCTTGACTTCAGGATTTCAAGTTCCCTCACTTACCTACGTCTACACACTTAACATGCTTAGACAAATTCAGACAGTAAGACTGTGTGTTAGTGGAGTTGTAGACTGAAGAAGCATTTTATGGTGAGTAACATTTTTTTTTATAGAGAGACAAAAGTAGTAGTGGCAGAGTGCTTCTTTTTTGTTTGTCTTGGTCAGTACAGGGTATTTTCTGATGGCATTAATGACAAAACAAAATAGTTGTTGTATCATTCTGTATCATTCTGAGCAGTAATGTTTCAATTCATCATCACAAACACAGTAACCTATGTTTACATTTGCTTTACAAGGACACAAGGAGTTTGAGGCCAACCTGGAAAGCCAAGTGATGAAATTTGGCATAATCTGTGACCGGTCCACCCCCGAAGCTGACCACAAGACAACAGCCATCGTGGTGGATTGGAGAATGAAAGTCCTGGGAGTGAAAGGATATCCCAAGGTGCTTTGTTTTACTGATGAAGTAATGTAGTAAAGCAAAAGCAATGTCTTAAGAACAGTGTTTTCTAAAGATTCCACTTGTGTCAGAGCAATTTCCGATATTATTCAGATTACACTGTTTTGTATTTGGATGTCAACTAAAGAGGATAAAAAATTGATATTGCTTCTCTGTCAAGTTGCCAAAATATTGTGTGTGCAATTGTAAAATGCTGCAGGTTCTGAGAAGGTTTGTGGGCATTGAAAGTTATTTTTTAATGGACACTTGGAACACTAGGAACTTTGTTACTGTAGTTTTTAAAAAATGTAAAGGTTTTACAAAATATTTCATTAGTGGAGTTAATATTTTACAGATTTTTTTATTTTAAAAAACTACAGAAGAAATTCTATTTAGAACAACTTAATTTTTACAATGGATTTTAGCTTAAATACTGCATTCATGATTATGGTAATTAAGTAAATTTTACATAAATATGTATTCAAATTAAACACTTGTCTTTAAGCTATCAACAATTAAGTAAGTTGTACTAGAAAGTGTCTTTGATTGTAGAGGAAAAGCTAATTCCCCTAACTCAATATAGTTTGTTTGTTCAATATAATTTCAACAGAAGTTGTCATAACTCAAAAAGATTAATGGAAACGGTTGCGTTAATTTTTTGTTGTTGAGACTAAACATTTGTTTTTAGAGTGAAAGGGCAGAATGATCTCCCTTTGTTGCTCTTAATGCTATTGTCTTGTCACTGGCCTGAGACACAGCTGCTTCCTGATCTGCATCTAGTTTTGCGCGTCTTCAGCAAGGGGACATCTGCATACTGCACCAAGCATGACATCAGCCAACACTGGCTTGACATAGCCCTAGGAGACACGTAGACAAAAAATGTTGGCTTTGTTTTTTAGAGAGGTTTGTTTTTTGTTGGATTCACATTGGTTCATTTTATTCACTTGCATGGCCCCAGGCTTTCTCTTCATGTTTATGTTCCTTTCCTTTTCCTTCCTTTTCCTCTTCTTTCCCTTTCCTTTCCTTTTTTTGATCCTAAGGCAACAATTTGTATTATAAACCTCTGTTTGTCTCTTAGAGTTGCCTGTTTCTACCCAGATGCATCACCAGATTTGTTTTTCAAAGACTTGCAGCACCTGCTCTTAAAGGTTACTTTCACTGTCAAAGAGGCACTTGCCTCGGAGCGAACTTTTCTTTTTTTCCTCTCAAAAAAACCACTCCTTCGCTTCTGATTGAATCCACTCCCAGGTGGAGACAACTTGTGTGTGCATCGTCTGTGGTAGGCTGTAAGAAACAAAGTTGATTGATTGAGGTTGCAGTTTTGAGTGGATGTGCATTCGGTTGAAACTATGTTGAGATGTATTGTTTGTTTATTGTTTGTATCATTTTTGTCTCCAGTATGCTCAGAAAAATTAGAAAGTGAATCTCAGGAAATTCAAATGGTATGTTGTTTTGCTACCTATCACAGACTGACACATTAGTTATAATTATTTATGGTTGAATACAGAAACCTAAGCATGGACGTACAGCACATTTATGTTTGTAGGTAGGATTACTACTGTGGCAGAACAGACAAGCAAAAGGAGCCAAAAAGCTTTGGACACACTGCTTTAATAGAGAGTGATGTCTGGGGAGTGCGGTGCCGAAAGACCACAGCAATGAACACCAATTGCCAAAAAGGAAACAGACAAGATTCTTGGGGCTTACCACTTCAACAACATTTCCACCAAATATTCCAAAGATATTTCTTTTCCAGTCACAGTTCCAGACTAGAAGCTGTGTGTTCAACGAGGCTTAATCATTCCTCAAATCTATTCATCGCCACTCAGCATATAAAAAGTCACCAAATCTCCTTTTTCACGAGATCCCAGAGCGGCGCCTCTTGTACATCTGATCCCTTTTGTAACGGTAGCATAAGAGGACTAAGGCCAAGCAGACAACAATATGGAGAAAGTAAAGGATATGTTACATCGCAAGGGGGTAATAGGAGGTTGTAATGGATATACTGAGGTTAAGAATGGTAAATATTAGAAACTGCCTGTTAAGAGTGTGCAAGTAAGGAATTTGAAAGAGGTCATGGTCGGTCACTTGCAAAGAGCGCTTATCAGCTATCTGGAGACACTATCTGTCACGCAACTGGATAGACAGGAGTCCTCTTTGACTTGGATGGCATATGTGTCACTCAACAGGCATGCCTTTATGTACGCCGCTCCCCTTGTTCACTGTCACTCTGTCACTCCAGATTGTACAGCTCTAGCTCTCTTGTTCCTTTTTTTTAAGATGGCGTTCTTTCCCCTTTGGACATTTTTGCACTGCTGTTTCTTGAACACCTTTCTCTTTCCATATTCCTTTCTCTTGATTGCTCTCTTTCTTTCTCTCTCTCTCTCCATTCTGTCATTTCCCTCTGTAACACTACCTTTCTCATTCTCTCTCTCTATGTACATTATGTTGTAGACAGCACATGAACTTGAACTCAGTTCAAGTGTCATGCATCTCCTCCACTTTGATCAGATGTGGCTATTGTCTGCCCTCCGAGACACAGTCTGGAATTGCCTCCTGAAATGCCCCCACTCTGGTAAAGTGAGATGTGAGCCCCCTCTGTGCTCTCCCAAACACAGGGTGCTTTTGTGTGTGTGTGTGTGTGTGTGTGTGTGTGTGTGTGTGTGTGTGTGTGCAGTGAGTAAAAAAAGGGAGAGAGTGCAGCAGCGGCATTAGCATGGTTTGCTAGCCTGCACACTAATGCAGAGCGGTGCCCTATAATAGCCAGGGTTCATTGAGAGTCATTCTCCCACAGATTTCAGCAGGAACATTCTATATGGTGGAGAAAAGGGGAAAACCTCGGCAGATTTCTAAGGCTGATTAGGGTCCCCCCATGTTCTTTTCTCTAGTCACAAAGACCAGTCATATCAAATTTCCCATACACCACAAGTATCACTGTTTAACGGAGTCATAGAAACACCCACACCATCTCATAGCGACCAATTAAATTAATGAATGGATAGTTTTGATCCATGACCGGTAGAATTCCGCCACTCGACTCTTGTCAACAAAAGCCTAATTATTTTTTCTTCACCGCCAGGAAAACCACTGCTGAAACATTGACAATTTATCTCTCATTATGTTAATTTTTATTTGTTTAAAAAGCTGAAAAGTGACAGTTTTTAGGGTGGGAGAGATTGCTTGCATGTGATTAGAAGAGAAAAGAAAGGAGTGAAAGAGGGAGAGATTGAAAGAGAGAAGGTGAGTGATTCAAATGAGCGCTTGGATATGCCTGGGGTTTAAGAGCCTTAAGAAATACAGCCAAAATGAAACAGGCAGCAGAGCACAGAGGGAAGGCTCCCATCCACAACACTATTATTTCCCAGCAGTCATATTCAGAGAGGAGCATTTCCATAAGAGGGGGGAAAAAACTTTCAAAACCATTAAGACCCACTGAATATAAAAAAGATATGATTATAACTGATTGTGAAAGATTACTTTTCAAATGCCACCTACAGTACATGAAATGAGGAAGTGTGTCATTTTCTCTCAAATTGTCGTCTGCTCAACATGCTATCCTCCCAGTGTAGAGTAACCAGCATAATTTTACTCTGTTGATATCCTGCACTAAAGCTTATAATAGTAATTTAAGCAATGAAAAATAGCTTCATAGCTCTAGAAATCATCTAAGTGGCTGCATGAAAATCATGCATGAAAAGTGTTATAACATGACATAATGCACAGACAGGAGCACAGAAGGCAAGTTGGACACAATGTGGGTAAATAGAGGGTGAAGCAAAACATCTCCATGTGTCTTAAGCAGGGCCGACAATAAAGGTGGCCCGATGGCCCGGGGCCAACAAAAAGTAACGTCAGGACAGTTGAACTAGCAACTCACTGGCCCGATCGAAACTCAACATCGTGGTTGTTAAATGTTATTTCTCTAATCTTGATCAAGCGGCAACCTCTGGGTTTAAAAGTGAAACCATGCAGACGGAACTTAAACCTGCATTCTCTGTAACGGCCAGCAGGGGGCGAATCCGCTGGTTGCAAAAAGAAGTGCGGTTCTATTAGAAATAATGGTAAAATATTGCTACTTCTCAGCTGAATTATTACCCCAGTAAACACTTTCTTAATGGGTTTATGGTCTCAGTCGCTAGTTTCAAGTATTCTTCAACACGACATGATAATCATTGAGTAAATTATGGTCCTATTTAGGTGGAAATAGATGATAATGTACCACATGCTTTTGGACAGGACTACCCTGTGTTGTTTTAATTAAATGGCTGTCAGCAGGAGAGAGAGCACATCATGTTTCAGTCTTTGAGTATGTTTTGTTTTAAAAGTAAATTGTTTTTTTAACCTTTTTTATTTTATATCATTTTAACTGTAATTACATTTAAGTTTGGTTTTTCTATATCCAGGATGTATTTAATAACCGATTAAACATGTTAACAGTATAACATAACTTATAAGTCTTTTGGAAGAAGCCAGTAAAAGCCAGGAAAAATTGTCTTCGGGCCAGTAAGTTTCAAACCCACTGGCTTGGTGGGGCCAGTTGCAAAAAGGTTTAATGTTGAGCCCTGGTCTTAAGCATATGTCTGCGTAAACTTGCCCCAACAAGTGAACCAACATACCTGTGTAATTCATCAGAAATACCATGTGGCAAGAATGTTGTTGATGTAGAAGAATAGAAAAATATCCGGAGCAAACAAAACATGTGTGCTCAGCCTGAGCTTGACCCAGCAAGCTCGCTAATCTGCCTAACTCCAGCCAGGAGTTTGAGATGCAATAGTTACAGATGACAGAGAGGTGAATATGCTCACCACTGAAACTCCTACAGTATCTGAAGTACTCTTTGTAGGTTAATTGACTACTCTAAATTGCTTGCTAAATGGTTGTTTGGTTGTCTGTGTCAGCCCTGTGATGAACTAGCGACTTGTCCAGGGCAGTGTGTGTACCCCACCTCTCGCCCAATGTTCATTGTTAGAAAAGAAGAGAAAATAAAACCAAAATTGAAAGTGAAAAATACCATGCCCATTGATTTAAGTGACTTACAGTGTTACATGTCCTCACATGTTGAGAGTTTTCTCATCTTCTCGACTGACAACTTTAGGGAAATTTGATTGAAACTCTTGGCACTATTTGGAAAGCAAATACATTTATGAGTTGTTATAAGAGTTGCCAAATGGAATTGTGGTCATAGCACAAGAATTTAAATTAAAATGTCTATTTTCAGTTTCAGTTGCTATTTCTTGGGAAGACTGTTTATCTGATTATGCCTCAGTGACACATTTATTCAATCAATCAGCAATATCAGCTATGTAAATAGAAAATTCTTAATGTTATTATGTTCACATGCATCACATCTGGATACTTGGATTTAATAAATTAAAGTAAGCCAAAATTACATTATGTGACTGATTATTAAGCTGTTTGACATCATAATTTGTCATGCATTCTCCTTCTTGTAAATGTGCTTTAGACATTCAGTCTAGTCTGGATGATTACACAGTAGTGAGTGGGGATAACATCTCCATATGGTCCTTCACATAAAAGCTGGAATGGATTAACCCAGGTTAATAGATATGCAAAACTGACACGTGTAAGGATAATACACCTCCCACAGACATGTACCACAGCAGGCATGTAATCCATGATAAACTGCGGCCAGCTTGTCTGTAAATTGACTCATCATGACTCAAGATTACAACCTGGGATCATGGAAGATTTACCCATAATGATGCAGCAATCACAGTGGATTTGAAGATGTGCCCTACAATAGCACATGGACAATCCAGTTTTTTCTTTACTCTGTGATCCCTGCCAACAAAAACAAGAGATTCAGTTTGAACCTGCTTGTGAACCTGAGCTTGGATTCTCTGCTCACCAACTCCTGAGCTCATGATGTTTGCCAGCCAAAAACACGATTTGCATTGTCAAACAGGTGTCATTGATTTTATTAGCTAAAGTGATACTGCACAATAAACCTATAAAAAAACAAAACCTATCCAACTCTGCCAGTTTCTAAATGCTCTTTTACTTATTCTACATAGATTTAAAGCTGCACTCACTTGCTCTGCTTGGAAGGTTAAACCACTCAACATATTGGCAGCCATGGTGAAGACATGTTTGTCTAGATTCTATTTCAGATTCTATTTCTGGATTATCTTGCAACCTCACCAACCTGAATTGTTTTCACGGCAAACTATTTTAAATCTTGAATGCTTCATTCAAGCACTTCATTACCCAGAAACCCCTCTTAATCGAGTGTCAGAAATTATTCTTTGTACTGTAGTTAAAAAGGAGTTAGTCCCTTACTCTTACTCTTTCTTAAAGTATAAGAGTCTACAGCCATGCTATACTTGCATGCCATGCATGGCTGCAACTAATGACTATTTTCGTAGTCGACTAATCTGTTAATTATTTATTTGATTAGTCGACTAGTCACAATTACTTTTGTCACACCCTAACCCTAATTAAGCCATTTAACTAATTAAATATCTTTCAAGTGAATTACTGATCTCCAACACACAGCCTAACTTAAGTGAACAAGGTTTACTATTCAGAATGAACACTAGTATCAACGCCAGGGGGATACCAGGGACAGACAGTGTAGGCTACTCCCATAATTCACTGATTTATACTAACTTTAAAACTTTTAACTGTTTAACAAAGATTTTTCTTTGGAACTATAAAATAAAAGCAAGTACTATAACCATAACTGTACACTAAAAATGTAATGTCTGTTTAGAACAATAAAGCAACAGTTAGTTTTGTACTACTGCTGTAGTTTATTTTTCAGAAGTGCTTATAAGTTTTAGGCAGTAACTCAGCGGAGAATGTTCTGTAAGCTACATCACAAGCCGGATGTTTCTTGATGTAGTTTAAACCATCACTCATTATTAATAACTTTTTTAAAACTGTGTCTCTGACATTGCCAGCGTTGTGTTGGACAGATTTGTACTGTAGTGTTTATGAGAGAGAGGAAGAGAGAGAGACGAGTGAGAGGATGTGCTGCGCGAATGCTGATGCTGATCAGTATGTGGCGTCAGTGTTGATATTGTGGCGGGCCGCCACAAATAAATGAACGTATAGGAAACACTGCCTTTCATCTGTTATTGCTGTGCTACAGCACATTTTTGATTTGCCATCAACTTTGGTAAAACTGCCATTATTCAAATTCTACACCGTTGATTTCTCGCCCCAAAGTGTATTTAGTGATTAAGTAGGGTACAAAACTTGTAAACACAAAAAACATTCTGCTGTTTGCCTTTTTCTGCTTTACTTTCCGCTTCTCGCAGGAGTGCTTCTTCGTGAGTGGTCTTACAATCAAGCAGTCGTGGCAGACAGTGGAAGGGATACTGCCCCCAGCACTTCCTGAAGTTCATTGCAGTTAGAAATAAACAACCAGAAATGTTCTGATTACTATCTCTCCCTTAAACAGCATCTATGTAACGATGCGTCGTCAATGAAATTTTACGTCAACAAATTTTTATATTCGACAACGTCGACTAATCGTTGCAGCCTTACATGCTAGCAGGTCTGTGGACACAGTGGGGCTTTGAGTTAAATACTAATGTCAGCATGTCACCAAATGCAAGAGACAGTTCACTCAAACCCACAAATACTGACCTAATGGTGGCACTACAAGAAGAGTCAGAGGATCACCCAAGTCATTAGGATTCATCCTCTGAGAACTAAACATATCTGTTCATATTGGGGGGCTAGAGCCAATCCCAGCTGACATCAGGCGCAAGGTAGGGTACATCTTGGACAGGTCACCAATCCATCGGGCCACACATAGACAAACAACCAGTCACACTCACACCTAAGGACCAATTAGGGTGACCAATTGGACATGGGAGGAAGCCGGAGCACCCGGAGAGAACCCCATGCAGGCACGGAGAGAACATGCAAACTCTACACAGAAAGGCCGGGACAAGTGACGTAAATAACATTGTTATTTAAAGGAAAATCATGATGTTGCCCTAAAGCTAACAAAGTACTTTTGTGCCTAAACCTAACCAAATGCTTCACAATGTTTTACAACGATAACGATGCTCCGTTTCACAATGTTAAGTAGTGTAACCGGATGTTACATACTTATTATTACTAACTTTTTTTTTTAAACCTGTCCTGCCCAGCAGCCTGGTATAGAGTACAATGACCTGGATACCATATTGTGCCAGACAGATTTTACTTTAACAAGAGCGTATTAATATACTCCTTTGTCTGTTTTATTATTTATTTAATTATGTATTGATTTGTCACCGGGCCGGACAGGGCGGCAGACACGGGGATAGGGGGGCACAAACAGGCAGCACAGAGAAAGGACAAGACCTGCAAGAGAAGGGGGATGGAAGGTGGGGACAACAGGGAATAACAGAGAGGGGGGCTTGGGGAGAAGAAAACAACAACAAACAAACACAAACAAAAACAAACAATAAAAATAATAATAATAGTAAAAGACAACCAGCCGAACAGCAGCAATAAACAGCTGACATAGTATGACAACTAAGAGAAAAATGAAAACAAGAAACAGTCACGCACACTAAATAAGCAACACAGCACAGCCACGAGAGCTGGAATAATAACAATTAATTTAAATAAGTAACTGAAAGAAAAGCATCAGGAATAATTCTCCCAGGGACAACCTAAATTTGTTTGTGTCTATGTGTGAGACTGTGTGTGTCTGTGTGCATGTGGGTGAATGTGTTTGTATGTGTGTGTGTACATGTGTGTGCGCGTAAGCCTGTTAAAGAATGTAGTTGTTAGTGAGAGTGGGACGCCACGACTGTGACACACCTACCCCAGCAACAGGCAGGCAAGAACCCCAGTAGCCAATAGGGGTGGGAAAAGAAAAAATAAATAAACAAAAAAACAAAGACTCCCAGATGCACCGCGATGCAAACGCAGAAGACCCGACCCAAATGCCAGTTGACAACGTAATGCCGACGGAACGCAAGAAGCGTAACCCGCGGAGCCCCACCTGTTGAAAAACTAAGCTAAAGGGGTACCTAGGGCGTTAAACAGTGTGTTAAAAAGGGGTCTTGACCTAGCGTCCATATGTGACAAGTTGGAAGTAAGAACATGTTAAAGTTTCACTGAAATACCTAATATGTCAACCTCATGGTGACTCTAGAGAAAAAGTCAGGAGATACCCAGAGTCAGCAGGCTTCATCCCCTAGGAACCATGAACTTCTGCACAAAATTTCTTGACAATCCATCCAATAACTTTTTGCGGTGGTATTGACTGACAGTCCTACTGACCGGCTGCAAGTGTGGCTAAAAATTAAGAAGGAAAAAGATGAACAAGAAGAACACATTTTTGTGATGTACTACCACCCTGCTGTTTACAATACAGTTCTGACAGATTTGTCATTTCCTTCCAATGTATTTGGTGAAACTATTTAGCCAGTGTCCTTATATAGAACACATTTAAAACAATTTCTCATCTAAGAAGGATGGGACAGCCTTTAATGCTGCTTCATTTTGTTATACATGCTGATAGACGGCTGTTATTGTGACAGAAACATCTTGCCTGTCCTTGCTTTAACAGCACTGGTTGTGAAATCCGTATGGATTTGCTGCCATGTCATTTCTTTTTGTTCCAATTATAGTCGGCTCCAATGAAAAAGGAAAGGGTTTATTCATACCATTATGCCAATATCTTGCTGACAAGGGATGCGCAGACATCACCCTAGTTTAAAACTGGGACCCAACAGTTTTGCTTGAGTAGTCAAAATACAGAAAGAATAATGAATTCCCACAGTCTGAATGTGGTGTCCTATGAGAGCATTTTAGTAGAAGCAGTTACACCCCTGACTTTCAGGATTATTTGAGTGCACCTCTGCTCACAGTTGTGTAATATTCATCTATCTGATTTTTGTCTGACAAAGAAACTAAAGATGCGTGAAATTGAGTTATTAGTAAGCAAGCGTTTTCTCTTTTCTATTCAGACTTCCTCATTTGCTTACACTTCATCTCCCTCCACATATAACTATCAACACTAACTCTGGATGTTCTAATTACCACCAAAATGTTCTTTCATTATGTAAATCAACACTTCACAAATGACACACACTTGACTGTATGAATGAGCTCCAGCTGGGCCAAACACAATCATCACCCGCTGAGTTTGCCGACAACTGACATATTTAGTGTTTTTAATAAAAGTAAAAACTTCAGTATTTGTTGTGGATTTAAAAGGTGAATGTCAGTGGAGTGTTGCAGATTTAACTCATATGCGTTTGTGTTGATATATGACAGTTTGCAAGATCAGTGGTTGTATGTAAAACATGACTGAGTGTCAAAGAGGCATCATGTGTCTGAAACATTACAGCAGTGTGACTCCCCATGACCCTTTGTATAATTGTTTATTGCAATATTGGATATACTGTATCTAAATCAAATTCAACATTTCCTTCTGGAACACTGCATTCTGCAGTGGACCGGTAGCAACAGCATCGCTGTATTAATAGAACCAAAAGGGATTTGAGGAGCAAGCAACAAACAACTCTTTAAGCTTGACCTAGAATTCAACAGTCAAGAACTGGAAACACAGTCTAGTTTTACTGTCTCATGCCCTGTAATTATTTTGTCTATGTGTGGCACATGAAGTTGTGCTTGACATGTAGTCAATCTTTTGACTCTCGCGGACCCCATACCTCAGAAAAAGCACACAGGGAAATTACACTATTTCCTTTTTATTGCCTATGCTAGTAGTATGCTATAGCTGCCAAACATAAACATGTTCACATGGAATGCTCGTGTTGTCAAGATTAGCATTTAGCCTAAGCACAGCCTCACAAAACCACTAGGATGGCAATAGACTCTTTCTTTTGTTCATCTTAACTTGTACCTTTGGTGGTTATGAAGTATCTAAATAACAAGCCCACATCAGTGTGATTCATATGCATCAGCACTTTCATCTGGGATTACAGTGTGTTGATAAAGATTCACATGTCCTCCTTGTAGAAAAGACCGGGAATAAGGTTTGAAGATGGTTACTGCTCAGGCCGAGAATCAGCCCCTGGGATCAGAGAAGCAATTTATCACTGCAGTACATGCAATCCTTTGAGGAGGCTGTTTGGAAAAACACAGGCAATGTACGACATTTTCGTCATTGTGGCTTGTACAACATATAGATTCCCATGTAATTTATTCTTTATCATTATCTTAACTCCCATATATTCAGCAAGAACACCGACCTGCATATTACTATTAGATTTTGAACTTTTCATTTGTGGCTGACACATACACATTTTTAACAGACCATGTTGGAGAAGAAGTTCTTCTCCTCAACATATGTCTGTAATGAACACAGGTCAGCTCTCAGAGGAGCCCTAGCAGCCACAGATGAATGAGAAAGACGGTTAACGGCTTTCTTCTAATTAGGACGAAAGGACATCAATTTCATATATTGTGAGCATCATGGAATATGATATGCAACACACTGATCTAATATTACATCTCTGTAGGGCACTTGAGTACAGTGAGGTAGCGAATTTTTCTTCCACTGTGAATACAAATCCCATATTGTGTATTTTAACATCCCCTGTGGTTCCCGTGCACCTGAGAAACTCCACTCATCCCCGTGGCTTCTTCTGTTACTTGTGGCTGCTGTATGTTGATAGGTTCCCTCAGATTCTTTTCTTCAGCGCCTCAACTCATGCTGGTCCCGTTATTAAAAAGAACATTACACTTCTGTGTCTGAGTAGCTGATATATGGTCAAATGTGGTTTGTTGAGAACACGTAGCCAGCCTTGTGACTTGCTCTGTTATCTGCGGCTGTGTTAATACATATTTTCACTGCTTGCACTTTGCGCCTCACAGGGATCGAGGCGAAGAAAAACAGAATACATATGGTTTCTACAATATGGTCCCTCGAGTGGTGCCCATGAGTGTATACTGATGTAAATCCACCATTTCTTCACTTATTTTTGTGAACCCTGCTGATAAAGGTTAGAAGTGACATATTGTCTAAATAATAACCCCCCATGTGGTCCCGGTGGGCTACTAAAATGCATTCGGGGTCATGATTGCCTACCTGGAGGTCGTAATTGGTCACTTGGAACACCTGCCACTGGGTGGGCTTAGCGTGTCCAGGTGTAAAAGAGATGACCTCTGACCTCTAAGGGTCACACCCAGACCCCCAGGGCTTTAATAACAAAAGAGGAAGACAGAGCCATATGACAGAAATGGGAAGAACTTAGTGAAGCGGCTCTGCCTGAAACCCAATAAGCATAAATATCTCCCATGGCCAGGAAGGATTCATTTGCTCTTTTGCTGACTGTTAAATCTTTGGTTTCCCGCGTGGAGGACCTGAGGTGAAATCCCGTCTGTTGCATAAGCAGATCTTTGAAGGGGATTTTTTTTAACTGCAAGGAGCTTCAAAGTATGCATTTGCCCACTGATCAGAGCAGGAGTGCTGATTTTTAAGATCCTGATGTCAAGCCCAGTTTAGTTTCTTCTCTGCTATCTGCAAGACAGCATACATTCTGCTTGTGTTCTTATAAATATGTGATTGTGTGTTCTTGATCAACATATCATTGTGGATAAAAAAGGAGCAAACTGCATTAAATCTGTATGTGTACAGAACATTAACATGTGGCATCAAAATCCCTCTGCTGATAAAATATACATCTTGATTCTGCCTCAGAGACGCAATATCCCGATTTTGATAAAACATACATATACAGAAAAAAAGGACTGTGTAATGTTCCTCCCAAAGAATTCATCGTTTGATGGTTGTTTAGTGAAGGGGGAAAAAGTGGATTCCTTGGATTTTCCCACATTTGTACCTTAGATTGACATAAATTGTCAAAATGCATCAGGGAAATGAAAGTACATGGCTAGCTGCAAGCTCACAGCTATCTGTGCCATGGCTTCACAATGCAAATATGTATTTTGGAGACATGTCTAAACATATTTCAGTCTATTTGCATCTAGTTATTCCAGGTGTAAAAGTGGCCTCATAACTCAGCGGTGGTTGAGACTGAAATTATTTGATCACAGAATAATAAAAACAAAATGTGACACTGAGCAATCTTCATTCAGAAATCTGAACAGAACAAAGTGCTAGTGTAAAAGTGGCGGTTTTGAGGGCTGCCAATTATACAGAATTAAGTGCTGTTTTAAGAGAGCTTCCCAGGCACACTCTTGTGATAGTTTGGCCGGTCTCATGATTAATCATGTAGCACTTGCATTTCTGACGTAAACACAACATAACTTCATAACAGTTCAGTGTCAAACAAAAAAAGTAATAGCTCTGGGACTGTTTTAGTCTCAGAAGTTTTATATCTGTAATGTAAGCTAGCGCAAATTGTCTCATGATCCTCATACTGGTTTTGATAATTTTGCTTGCTTGATGCACCAGCCTCAGGGCATTCATCTGTCAAATTCCTGCACTGGCTGTTACATAAATTGCAGACGTTGCACGCAGGCAAAGCTCACCTACTGTAACTTGTGCTGACATGACTTCTCGGTAAACAGGATGTTTTTGAACCTAGATGAAGTACAAACTGTGGTGTATTAAGAGTAGCTTGTTGCTTGCACTTACATAATCCACCGTCTAATACTTCTGATACTATAAGAGATAATTCATGTTGATCTCTGGAAATACTATCTGATTACGTATACTAATAATAAGCACAACAGACGAGTTCTTTGCATATAGCAAGGGGAGTACACCTTAAATCGACCTGCAACGCAATATTTCACATTTTAACTGTACTTCTGACAAATGCTCTGGTAATTAACACAGAAACTACAATGTGCGGTTTATTTTAGTTCACAGTCACATTTTAATTGAATGGTGCTTAAACAAATGCACATACAGGAAGTGGCAATGCCTTTTCATTTGTGTGTATGTCTCGACAGATTTTATGTCTTTTTTTTAACTGCTGTTGTGTTTCATTAAGGTGTCGAGTTTAAACTGTGCTTAGCCAGTTGCCTCGGCAAACTTTTCCACGCATGATGTGGACAACATCTGGAGCAGTAGATACAGCTCATGGTTTTGGTGTTTTTGGTAAATCTAAGCCATGAAAACTCCCAGACCGCTAATTTTCTTTTTGTTGAAAAGTACCAAACTAGGTATGGATTTGGCCACTATGTTCATCTGAGAAGAAAGTTATCCACATTACAAAATACAAACATTTTGACTGACCATTAAATCTGAGCAGTTTTCAAGGTGGCTATAGATGCACCCTCAAAAACTAATAGCCAATCATAGCACATACACATGTACACGGCTAGACACAACAATTAGCCTACACTTTAAAAAAAGAGAATGAGATATACAGAGTTTGCTCAAATGTTCAAATGTTATATTATTCTTCAAGCTTCAATCATATCAAAAGCATTAAAAAAGTCACACACACACACACACACACACACACACACACACACACACACACACACACAAACACACACACACTTGAGCATAAGCTATTATAATGCAAAAGTCCAACAAGGTCGCCTACAAAAAAAACTATTGATTGTAATGTTCACTCCCTGGTGTCCATAAAGCAAAATACAGCTGTACCAGCAGAGATTCAGCAGCAGACGTTCTTATCACCGACTTATTAACGGTCGCCAACGAATATTTGGCAGAGAAACGGAGAGAGACGCGGACATGGTGGATGCGTGAATTCTCTTGCTTGCTATATTGTAAAAAAAAGCTTGCTATATTATCACTGCCGCTGGTCAAGTTGACAATTAACGGCAGGCCAAGGAGGCCCTAAGGTCGCTTGCCCCCTTCTCGTTTTTCTAACATGAAATAAAAAATAAAAAAAAAACGTTTGCAAATCGCATATGTGAGAGTAGTTGTAAAAAAAAAATACCTGTGTTGCGAACCCTATAAAAGGACAACAAACAACACCACATTAGTCTGCCATCCAATACTCTCTGACTTCCCTACCCTGTCTATTGCACTCATTCCCAAACCCACTGGCTCCTACTGAAGATGTACATGACTCGTTATTACAGTAATTGCCTAAAATAGCTGGGCACTGTCATTTTTTGCAAACAGCAGTCAAACAGTAGTAACTTTGCATTTGTTGGGGAATATTTTTATCAATGACCTGCAGTGTGTGTTCATGGGAGTGAAGGAAAACTAAAACCCAATACAGCAGTGTGGCTCATTGGTGTGTCCTCTAGTTTTTAGACCGCAATGGAACTCTGGCAAAAATGACATATATAAGACAGATATGCCAAACTTTAGCTACACAGACAATCTATTTATTTTTGATAGGAATTGCTTATAGTAAGAAAAATATATTATCAACAGCCTTATCTTTTAGCAGCCAGAGACAGGACGCAATAAGGGCCATTGACAGCAACCCACATTACATTTCTACAGTAGCTTCTTACCAAAAACAGGTCTTGCTAACGACATTAACATTTAGTATATATACAAAAATGTCCTTCGCATATTAAGTGAATTATCTTGAGGTCCTTATTCTTCTACATCCCTGCTAATGCTGTCTGTGCTTGTCAGGCTGCTACATTTACCAGGGCAGATTTGTTTTGTCTCCGTGGCCCTGCCAGCTCAGCTGTCAATCAAACATTTACCAGCCCGCCCACTCAGAGGTTTGATGACCAAAAGAACATTTCTGAAAGATTTTTCTTTTCTTCCTTTCAGCGAATATATAAATAAATATAAAAACTCTTTGACATGACTTTGACTGCAAAAAGGGATGAATCACAGGAAATTCAAGAACCTGAATTAGCAGTTTAAGGTTATGTGCATGCATCAAGGCCTAGAAATGACTCATCACTTCCCTGTTTGCTACCTTCCTTTAATTTTTATTTTTTTTTTCATTTTAATTTCCTGCTCTCGACGGACCATTTGGAACAATTGCGGATTAAAGTCTCCAAATATGGAAAACTGCTCCCCACTGGCTGTTGCCTTTGATTATTGAGCTGTTCATTAATTAGCCAGTCAGACTGCATAGAATAGCAATTTGCCATTCCTAATGCAAAATACATTAGGAACGTTTTTGTAGCTTCCAGATGCCAGAAGAGATGACATGTCTATAATCAAGTGCACACATTTCCAAGCCTCTTGTGACAACAATAAGGACGTCTAAATGCAGCTTGCATTTTAGCCATCAATACGAAAACATAGTGCTGATTATGCTTGGTAAACAAGTTGATTTTAGTGTGGGGTGCAGCTCTGCTGTTGGTGTTTTTGGAGCTCAGCAACAGGTTTTTCCAAATGAATAATAAATTTCAGTGATAAGATATGCATAACAGTAACTAGAAATATGCTATACATACAGTATTTTGCAGTTATCTGGAACTTTGTTTAACATTTAGTAGAGTATTATACAAATGACAGCAAAGATAGCCACCAGGATAAACCAGACAGATCGTCTGGTCTTATCTTTATATTTTCAGATTAATGGTCTTAAATCAGAGTACTATGTACATATAACCATAAACAATACCTTAAGTGGTCAGTTATCTATGGAGTAAAGACAAATACACCACCAGTTAGATACCTCAGTGCTTTTCAAAGTGCATGTAAGGTTGGATTCTGCTTTTAGAACAGGTGGAAACATTCACACATGTATTTTGCTTGGCTCAAAGGAAAAATATTATGACAGAAATAATCAGATTAGACAATCAGTCATCCATCAGTGTGGTTGATTTAGCTTTTCTAATATGTTTCCGAGCCAGTGCATGGGAACACTGAAACCGGCAATTTCAAAGTGTCACTGTTTTTTTTTGTTTTTTTTTAAAACCTTATCAAACAGCCCCTTTCTTCAGGTGTAACTGCTCATTTTGAAATGTGTTAAAGTGATTTGATAAGCCCTGAAGGCATTCATAGTTTTTCTTTACTGAGGTTGTGTAACCTTATAAGAGCTGTGCTAAATGAATGGCAGTAGCAAGAATTCATATTCTCTCTGCACACCCTGATTATTTTGATTTGTGCAGATTTTACAGATACATATCCTGATATTTCCTACATTACATTATTATCATTTTGGACGTTTAACATGTGTTTCTGTGCCTTCTTGTTCAGAGATAGCTGAGGTTGGTTAAACTACCAATATGGAACAATGCTGAAAGCACTACAGTACTGTTATCTTTCAAATGCATGCATATTTTCTCTCTCTCTTTAGGATATCTATTTTTCAACCTATATGAACACAAAGCAACAAAGCACAAAAATATACATATTTGAACTAATTTGTTGTATGTAATGTATCTGATGTGTAGCTATAAATGCTTGATATGATTAATGTTCAAATGTTGAATTAGTTCACACAAAGGAAGACTGTAACTGCGTTTGTTCAGCACTTTTTTAAACAGATTTTTGAAGTAATTATGAGAAATCAGAAATAACAAAACAAACATTTGTCTAGAGGATATAATTGAGATACTGTGTATGGGGAGTGTTTTCAAATGACTCCGTTTATATTTGGCCTGCTGCTACTCCAAATCACGCAGGGTGGTGCCTTGATCAGTTAAAAAACATTGACTTTCAAAAGGTGCACCCCGTGCTGAGGTTTGGTCTACTCAGTGTTCATTTCATGCACTGATTGCTACAGTCAGTTACTTTGTGCTTCTTTGAAGAAATGACAGTTTCAACCAGCAAACAGATTTTTTTCAGAAGATATCGAAAATTGAACTCTTGGGGTTTCTTCTCTTCTGTTCAGGAGGTGGAATGGCCCCTTTCTTTTTTTGGCATCTCTAGTTATGTGTTTAAGTGAGCTTATTTACCTCTTTTAATTTGAAAAGGAGTACAGTGCCACTGCAGAACTAACATTTTATAAGTTGTTGGCTAGCTGTATAGCTTGCACTGTGTGTCTGAGCTCTTTTGAAGTAGTAAAAGTCCAAGAACTCAATACTTCTTTTATTTTCTTCAACATTTCAACAATGGCTTTTTCCAGATATAGTGATGTTTTCTTCCAGGGGCTTCCTTGTCTTGGAGGTTCAGGTTCTGTTACTTGCGCTCTTAAATATACAACTAATTTTATATAAGTCTGTATAAAATAGTAAAAGTCCTTTCATTTGAATCCAATTACTTTAAGGAATCTACATTCGACATTGCTTAAACTGCATTTACCATGTTGTATTATACTTCAGAAATGTCAATAATTCAAATAAACAATATTCTTCTCAAACCATAATTTGAAGAAGGTAGAAAATTAAACCCAAACACAGGTTGTATTTGTGTAGTCGGGCTTCAGCTCTGGATTTATGTTCACATTTTAGTATTAGAGAAAAAGGAAAAGGCACGTGTCTGTTTCTACCCCCAAAACAGTACTTTTTTACAACTCAGTTATTTGTTGAGTGTTAGGCAATGCTGGAGAACTAGCAAGAGCCAGCTAGATCCACCTGAAAAACCCTCACCCTCTCCCTTGAGAGCCACTCCCCCAAAACACATTTTCATGTGCAATGAGTGCATGGGCAGAGGGAGTGCAGGTATGCAGGTAGACAGACTGAATGAAATGATTGGCCGGGCTTATTACAGTCCTGCGACAGCCACAAATGGTGGATTCTTTTCATTTGTGCCAGCGCATTTGATTTATCGATTGCTGTCGGGATGTAACGAGAATTTCAACAAATATAATAAAAAATGCTTCTCATAAATAAATTCCTACCCCAGCTTTAAACAGGTACACACATACATGTAGTGCATTTCAATTTGGCATAATGTGGCTAGACACAGTTCAAAACTATTTATTTTTTCCTGGGGCTCTAAGGAGTTTTTCTTACAGTTGAGTGAGAGAATTTATGAGCTGCATTTTCTAAATGGGCTCAGAAGATTCTTTGCAGGCGGAAAGTGGAGATTAAAAATGAATTAAATAAACAAAACTTCCTCATATTTATCACAAAAGGATCATCCCACACTGAACAGCCTCGTATAAAAGTTATTTTTACTGCATTTTACCGAGAAATAACCAACAAGGCGAGGCTTTTATTTCAAAATAGTTGCAAGTAGAAGCGAATGATTTCTAAAGGCAAAAAAGACTTTGTTGCCGCCTGTGCTTAACAGATGAAACATGAAAAAGCTATTTAAAGAGTTAGCGGGGGGGTGAATGAATGTGTCTGGGTATTTATGTAAGCCGCTGACCACAGAGTATCCAGTCACCCTGCTGTGCAGCAGGAGCAACCAAGGGGTATAAAGAAAGACTAACTCCTAAGAATCGGACAGCACATCAAAGCGATAGCCAAACAAGAAGGTATCATTGGCTTAGAGGCAGCACGAGTTGAATCCGAATTCACACAATACCCATGCACGTAGCGTAGCCCCCTCAAGGTACATGGACGCACACACACACAACATGCAAGGACGCACAGGCATACACACGGAAACCTCCACCTCAGGTATCAATGGCTTAGAGGCAGCATTGTCACGGTGGGAAGAAGTCAGAGCTCTCAGTGAGCAAAAGCCTTACAAAGCCCCGTCTGTGAATACATTAAAGTTATTTTTGTTGTTCCCCAAGAAATTGTTTATCAGCGAGGGGATTGCTTTGACGAGGTGTGTCTTCACATCGGTGTGTATATACGTTCGCCTCCATGCAGTGTGCGCTCACGCTTTTGCCTGAATGTGTTTATGTGGGCTTGTTCCCACAGACCCATCGCGCCTAACAGAAGAGCAAAGTGGGTCAGCATTCCATTTCAAATGCTCCGGCAGTTACAGCAGAGGCCTTGCTGGACTACATGACTTCACATAAGTCCTAACAAGTCTGCGTTGCATTGTTTTTTTCCCTTTCTGTGTGCATGCATGTATATATGTATGTATATGTTGAATGTAACACCACTCCTGTGAAGGAAAATATATTAATGTGTGCAGGCAGCTTTTCAAACAGTCGTGGACAGGAGGTATAAATTTTGTTGGTCCCTGTAAACACGATTCGTTAAGTGCCAAAAGGTGCCTGGCAGGCGCCCCTCTGTTATAAAACGTGAAGGGGAGTTGTCATGGAATCCCTTTATTAGAACAGTCCACATCTGGTAAACACAAGCCAGCTCTCCCTTACATCCAGACTACGTGGGAATGTAGAATAGCAAACAGTCAAGGTGGTGCTGAGCAATTAGCATTTACACAAATTAAGTTAGTCCCAGTTAGCCGTGATGGAGAGAGCTTGGAACAATAGGTCACCACAGATGTATTAGCTGTTTCAAACTCTTTTATTTTTATTTTTTAAACGTTTATTGCTCTTGAATAGAAACCTGGCTCAGCTCAATTATATCCTCGCCAAAATGTGTGATTGTCAGTTCTGAAATTTAACTGTTTTCCATACTTTCCTTTTTCATTTCTGTACAAAAGCAGTGTTGAGTTTAAGGGCAGTGACAAGTCTGTAGACTTACAAAAGATAGGAGAGACTCCAGATGAAGAATTTGATTTCAGCTTTGGCTGCTGTAATATACACACACACACACACACGGTTTTCCACCTAAACTGTCTCATGATCCCCGAGATGTGGCGGCTCTTGCTATTCCCAACGCTTATCAGATCCAAGACAAATGCAAGTTTACAAGTTGAACACGTATCATCATTTCACTCGCCCGGGCAGAAAAGAAACAGGACATTTGTGAGGGTGAGATCAATGTGTAATTATTGTATTTTATGTGCACCCTTGCAATCAATCATTCACAATGGGAAAGTGTGTTAAAAATTATGTGGTCATTATTTTTAATGTTTCACTGCTGTCGTATTGAACAGAACAAAAATCAGCAGTAGGCCTGCTCATATTTTACTCTTAAGCCAATAATACAAATGCACAGACCTGCTCTACAGTGTTACTTCAACTCGAAATATGGAGATAACTATTGGAGCCATCTCACCACATCTACCTAGAAAGATAAAGCTGGAGAAAGTTTTGTTTTTTGGGGTAATTTTTCATAGATCAAAGATCTAAACAGCTACTTTTTATATATTTTTTAACAAGATAAGTCTGTTTTCATTGACCCTAAATTTACATACAGATTGTTATATTCAGTGATTCAAGGTAATACTGTTAATGGCACATGTTTTTTTTTAATTGAAGCCATTATGGTGATGTTTACATCTGGAGTTAAAAAGAATTCATGCATTACTAGCTGACATTGCCCTGACTTTAGGTTAGTTCTTTCAAACTGATTATAAAATTGCTGATGATTTGCATATTCATTGGTTTCAAGTATGAGCACATTGCAACCCTCATGACTGAGAACATTTGTATGCACAAACCTCAGTGATCAACATTATCAACTGTGTCCTTATGAAAGGTTAGGCATATATACATACTAATAGCCACTTTATAACTTTTACAAACTCACTTGAAAATGCAATGCTGTTTGTCTTGTCTTTTTGTGATCATTGCTTAAGTCAGAGTTCAGAGTGACTCTCCATGGTAGCCATTGTTTTAACTTTATAACAGAATACAAGCAAGAATTAGATTTACAGGCTGTAGAATTATTAATATGCTTTTTTTTCAGAAGAAGGGACTTCCATGCCAAGCACAAGTAGTCAAAAAAAGGTTTGAATATGAAATCGATGTGGATAGATCATACACAATGGTGATGCTTCCAAACCTGAGGGTGGAGACAGAGGAAGAAGAAAAAATTATGCTTCACAAAATGGTTATGAACAACTGAACACCTATCGTTAAGTTTGGACCATTATGTTAAGACAGCCCTCTCCATCGCCATCATCAAAACACCAAATGAGTCAATATCTGTTGGAGGAATCGCTTTAATCCCCCCTGCAGAGATCCAGACTTTAGAATCTATGCCAAAGAACACTGAAGCTGTCTCTTTTCCTTCAGCCATCTGTACATCTCTGCTGAAGATATACACACAATGCATCACTGTCTACATCTTTTGTTTCTTCTTTAAAGGATCCACTCGTGGCAGCTGAAGCACGAATAAGGGATAGCTAACATTAGGGAAGTAGTATAGGTGAAGAGACAGGATACACACCTAAACTTCGTGCATGAAAGAAAAGTAGCATTTGGAAAGTAGAGGTAGCTGACTGACTGCCTTGCTCCCCAGGTCACCTACCAGGTCATTTGAACAAATAAATAAGAATTAAGTTACTTTGATTTAATGTGCAGTCTAAGAAGTGTTCTGGTTTCCACTAAGACAAATGCAAAAAGGTAAACAAAGCATACACTCAGTAATCAAATCTCACTCCTCTCATTTCCTGTGTATGGAACAATCATCTTAGGTGTGTGTGTGTATGGTTTGCTTTTGTGAAGGGATCACAGCAGCTGAGAGATGATAGAGTGATAACATTTTCAGCATCGTGCTGCTCTCTTATAATTAGAACAAATAGGAAAACGCAGGTCTTGTACACACACACACACACACACACACACACACACACACACACACTTGTAGGCTTTCTACAGAGTGAATAATTGCTAAAAATACCCCTGAAAACAAATGACACTGCTTCAAACCAACTACAGCCATGACAAGAATTACCACCATCTTCATTAATGTCTATTTCCAAACAACCAGTTTTCACTGCAACAGACAAACAAAAATAATAATTGATAACAGCTGCCAGCAGTATGTTTGCAAATTTTAGGTCATCATGATTGTCGAAAGTGCTGAATGTGTTTGAACTATGGCCACAAAATGGATTCCTTGATCTGCATGAAGGTAAAATTGTTTTAAATCCAAGTTACATACAAGTGCACCTTAAATCTATCTGTCTCTAATTACCAGGGGATTGAAAACCAACTGGTGATATACTGTGAGAGACAGGATTTGAAAGTGTTAGAACTGACTTTAAAGCATTTCTTAAGCTCTGTCTTGTCATTTGCCAGATAGAAGCTATGCTGTCTGTCGGGAGGAATTTAATTGGTACCACTGAGCCAGCGTAATCAATCCCATGAAAAAAAAAACATGCAAAGGGGAGTGTGACCTTGGTCTTGTAGACAAGTGGTGACCCAAAAAACCCCACAACTTCCAATATGGAAATTTATTTGAATGAGAGTCAATGCAGAGTTAATGTCAAACAAACATCCTTCATTCAAAGCAGCACCGAAGAGGAAATAGGCTCAGTGTTCCAGACATCAAATGGGTTGTCAATTTAAAGTGAGCTTTCTGGTCTGCTTAAGTATTTTGTCAGTAAAGACAGAACAGGAAAGATGTAAAAAGGAAACAGGAGCTAAATTCTCTCTGCAGCAGTTGCAGTACATGGACAGTTCCCGCAGGCGATCATGCAAGTCAGCTCAATGACTGGGAGCAACCCTGAGGATGAGCTTTTGTTCACCTTTACCTGTGATGATGTAGCTCCCAGAGTCCTCACATGACTTTAAATCATTTAGCAGACTTTCCTCCAGAATGGGGTTCCAGTCCTGTGTGAAACTAAGTAAATTTTGACTTATTTAAAGTTTTAACTTAAAAGGGCCAGTGTGTAATATTTAGGAGGCTCTATTGACAGAAATCAATATAATGTTTTCAGTGGTGTATAAAGACCTTACATAATAAAACAATATGTTTTTATTACCTTAGAATGAGCCATTTCTATCTACATACACCGCAGGTCCTCTTACGTGTGAGCCATGTTGTGTCGCCATATTTCTACAGTAGCCCAAACGGACAAACTACTCTACAGAGAGCGTTTTTTCACTATGTTGAATGCGTAAAAGAATAAGTAGTAGTAGTTTTGTACTAGTAGTCGTCTGGTTTGTTAAAAGTAAGAAGCTAAGTAAAATTTGGAAAAATGGAGGACCACACATTATTTACCGTAGTTTCTCCCACACACTTGCAAGGTGAGCGATGTGTGATCCCTCAGCGCTAGATGCCATTAAAACTTACACACTGAATCTTTAAATAACGTCATGTAGGAGAGTTAAATCATGTGACTTAATGCAATTATTTTAACCTACAGTGAGGGGAAAAAACTATTTGATCCCCTGCTGTTGAGGATCTTCAGGCGTACTTGGACTGCACTGACTGGGACGTTTTCAAGAAGGCTACCAACAATCTGGATGAGTTTACAGAGGCTGTGACGTCCTACATCAGCTTCTGTGAGGGCACATGTATACCAACACGCACCAGGGTGAGTTATAACAATGAAAACCCTGGTTCACAGCTAAACTCAGACAGCTAAGGTTGGAAAAGGAGGAGGCATTTAGGAGTGGTGACAGGGCTGGGTGCAGGGCGTTAAAGTACAGGTTTAGCAAGGCGGTGCGAGAAGCTAAACGACTCAGAGAGACTAAAGAACGCCACTTCTGTCTGGAGGGGGTTGAGGCCCCATCCACACTACTGCGTTTTTGAATTAAAACGGAGACCTTTTGCTACGTTTGCACCTTCTATCCAGACTACAATGGCGAAAACGAAGACCTAAAACAGAGAATTTTGGAAACGCTGACGACCCCGTTTTGCGTTTCAAAACTCTTAGAAACGGTGACGCAGCCACTTACGCTCGGCTCTCTGATTATGTCTTAAAAGTCATGCAAAGCAGAAACACGCTGCTACTGACCGGGTTTTTTTATTAAAATATGTACCGTGCAAATAACACTTATCTGCCTACACATGTACTGTGCATGTCGCAGTATTTACTTTGCAATGACTGCCAGTCTGTTTTCCGCTGCCACACTCCTGTGTTACATTCAGTAACAGTCCTAGCTCCTTATTGGTTCATGCAAAAAAAAAAAATCTTCTTCGTCTGTTTTGATTTTTGCTTTCGCCAAATCTTCTAATCTTCTTCCTCTAATCAGGAAGAGACCATCTGCTTCATGTTTACACCAGCACGCGCATGCCCGGTGTATCTGAACGTCATTTTAATGTAGACGGAGATCAACTCCAAAACGCAGCTAAAACGCTAGTGTGGACAGAGATTGTATTCGTTTATTCTCCGTTTGTAAACTAAAACGGAGTAGTGTGGATGGGGCCTCAGACAGATCAGAAACTATAAACCCAAAGTCCCCCACTCCATAAACGATTCTCGTCTGGCAAATGAGCTGAACCAGTTCTACTGCTGTTTTGAGAGTCAATCAGACACCATCCCTAGTGACCTCCTCCGCTCAGCTTCAGCCTAGTCCACCACCTCTTCCCCCCTCTCCCCAAAGCTGGCCAGCTCCCCCCCCCTCCATCACAGAGAGGGAAGTCAACTCTTGTCTCCCCATCCACCCTGAAGCACTGTGCTGATCAGCTGTCTCCGGTGTTCACAGACATTTTTAACACCTCACTGGAGACATGCCATGTGCCAGCTTGCTTCAAAGCCTCCTCCATCATCCCTGTCCCCAATAAACCAAGGACCACAGGACTAAACGACTTCAGACCTGTCATCCTGACCTCTGTGGTTATGAAGTCCTTTGAATGCCTTGTGTTGTCCCACCGAAAATCCATTACAGACCCACTCCTGGACCCCCTGCAGTTTGCCTACAGAGCCAACAGGTCTGTAGACGATGCAGAAAACATGGCCCTTCACTTCATCCTCTAGCACCTGGACTCCCCAGGATCCTGTTTGTGGATTTCAGCTCTGCTTTTAACACCATCTGCAGGACAAGCTCTCCCAGCTGAGCGTGCCTGACTCCACCTGCAGGTGGATCACAGACTTCCTGACGAAGCAGCATGTGAAGCTGGGAAAACATCTCTGATTCCAGGACCATCAGCACCAGATCCCCTCAAGGCTGCGTTCTTTCCCCCCTTCGTCTCCCTGTATACCAACAGCTGCACCTCCAGTCACCAGTCTGTCAAGCTCCTGAAGTTTGTGGACGACACCACCCTCATTGGGCTCATCTCTGGTGGGGATGAGTCCGCCTACAGGTGGGAGATCGACCATCTGGTGACCTGGTGCAGCCAGAACAGTCTGGAGCTCAACGCTCTGAAGACAGTGGAGATGGACATGTATTTTAGAAAGAGCCCAGCCGCACCCTCCCCCATCATCCTGTGTGACTCCCCAGTCACCACTATGGACTCCTTTCACTTCCTGGGCATCTGGTACGCTGCTGCCACTGCCAGGGATAAGGGCAGGCTGCAGCGCATCATTCGCTCTGCAGAGAAGGTGATTGGCTGCAATCTTCCTTCTCTTCTGGACGTGTACGCCTCAAGGACTCTGAGGCGTGCAGGAAAGATTGCAGCTGACCCTGCAGCTGACCCTTCCCACCACGGACACAAACTGTTTCAGACTCTCCCCTCTGGCAGGAGGCTGCGGTCCATCAGGACCCAAACCTCTCGCCACAAAACCAGCTTCTTCCCATCTGCAGCTAGCCTCATTAACAAGGCCCGGGTCCCCCACTGACACTCCCCCCCTTGCAAATGATACATGATATAATGATACACTTGCACATGTAAATACTGTTTCATCTCGTGTCGTGCACAGACCTGGCACATTGCACATATTTGTTGTTGATTGTTGATCTTTGTTGTTGTATATTTTTATGTTGTCAGTTTATATATTTATATGTACACAATATTCTCTTCCGTTACATTACTTCTGCATGGCACAGACCCAGAATAATGCAAATGTATATATCTGCAACGTTGTTCTTCCATTCCATATTTATAAATAAATATTTATATATTTCTGCATTTATTTATGTCAACTTTATGTTTGTCTACGTGTAGCACCTTATCACCACAGCAAATTCCTCCGTATGTGTAAAACACTACTTGGCAATAAAGCTCCTTCTGATTCTGATTCTGCTCATTTTGTATGTTTGCCAACTGACAAAGAAATGATCAGTCTATAATTTTAATGGTAGGTTTATTTGAACAGTGAGAGACAGAATAACAACAAAAGAATTCTGACAAACGTATATGTCAAAAATGTTATAAATTCATTTGCATTTTAATGAGTGAAATAAGTAATTGACCCCCTCTCATTCAGAAAGATTTCTGCCCCCCAGGTGTCTTTTAAGCTACGTTTCGACCAAAGGAACTCTACCCCGGAACTAATAACCTTTGGAGGAACTCACTGCGTTCCCATTAGAGGGACCAGTGTCTAAATGTAGTTCTGGGATCTTCATTTTATCTTCTAAAAAGACCCTGCTCGGGGGGTAGTACTTTCTGAAAGTACCGGGTACTTGGGGGGGGGGGGCTTGCAAGGAGAGACTACTGGCTTTAACTGGAGAATGTATTGTCTGCTACTGCTCCTCTCTTTTCCACCATATTTTACAAACCAATAAATCACAATCAGCAGTCAAATAGCCACACATGTCTCGCCGTTGTCCACCTGAGATCAGTCGTTGGCATTAAATGTAAATAGCAGCCAGCCTGGGTGTGTTTACAGCGAACAGCTGATCGAGTTACTACTGGGTCCAGAGTTGTTGTTTTTAAGTTTTCATCAGTCAGGAAGTTTCTACACAGAGCTGAGGTTGGTCTCCACCTCTTCAAAACCAGCTGAACATCTGATTACAGCAGGTAATAACGCTTGTTATAATCCCATTCCTCACAGACGTGAGTCCTGCAGCTGATCTGCAGTTCTTGTCGCTGGAAAAGTTTTAATAACCTTCCAAACTGTCGCAATTTTATTTCTGTGTTGTTTTATCTGTGCTGGAGTTATTTTAAGAACTGGATGGTTTTATCCAGTTTGTTTTCCACGCGTCTCACGGATGTCCGCCTGAGATTGTATGTCACCATTAAATTTATAGCTGGGAAACAGCAGCCAGCGTTCAGCAGTGTGTTTACAGCAAACGGCTGATGGATTTGTGCTAAATACTGGGTACTAAGTTGTTGTTTTAAGTTTTCATCAGTCCTGAGCTGTAAATGTACACATGTGCGTTTGTTGTTCTCCTTTTTGGGCCGTGAGTTGTTACCTGGCAGTCATGAGTTAACTGGGTGTCGGGAGCTGCACCTTTTTCTTCACCTCCAGCTCTCTCTGTAGCTCAGACAATCCCTACTACCTGCGTGTGCTAATCCATCCTTTCACCCATATTCTTGTCTTTATAGTTGCTATCTTTATAATAACAAACTACAGCTGTTTCATGTGTAGGTTCACGTCATTTGCCGTTTCACATTTAACGTGTGTTTTCTTGACAAATCGTGGTTTGGAGACCTGAGTCGGGTGACACAGCCGCTGTCAGCTCGCGTAGTGTGTGACCCCCTGTCACTGATCAGTCACGTAGTGTGAATGCCACAGCGACTTCAAGACTCCCGTCACAAGACGGCAAGTCGTGTAGTCTGCACGAGCCTTTAGTACAAATTGGATAGCACTCGGGTGATGTTTGTATTTTCCGAAAGGACCAATAAATATCTATCAACGTGCACAGCTGATCCTGTTACCAGGGGGGCTGCCGCCAAGCAAAAGTAGCCTACTTCTTAAACGACGCATCGATGAATCGTTGAAATAATCTATAGAAGCTTCAAGTAATAAAATCATCGTTAGCTGCTACCCTAGAGCAGATTTTATCCGCCTCTGAGCAGGGAAAGTTGGTGAGAGAGACGATTTGAGAAAAAAAAATCTAATTGCAGTTTTTCTGCTGTTTGATTTGCGAATTTTTAATGAAATTATATTCCTTTTTTTCTTTTTCTTTTAAACCTGTCCTGCCCAGCAGCCTGGTATAGAGTATGATGAGCTGGATACCATATTGTGCCAGACAGATTTTACTTTTAACAAGAGTATTAATATATAAAAAAAATATCACTCCCAAATGCACGGCGATGCAAATGCGGAAGACCCCGACCTAGCCAACAGACGGCCAAAAAAAAAAATAAATAAAATGACCATCCAAATGCCAATTGA
This sequence comes from Micropterus salmoides, assembly GCF_014851395.1. Classification (NCBI taxonomy): domain Eukaryota; kingdom Metazoa; phylum Chordata; class Actinopteri; order Centrarchiformes; family Centrarchidae; genus Micropterus; species Micropterus salmoides. The sequence continues at coordinate 11,648,906 of NW_024040040.1, forward strand.
CAACGCAATGCCGACGGAAGAGGCGGAAGAGCAGCGGCCGGACGGACCACGGCGCGCACACAAAAATAGACCAGTGCTGTCCCCCCAACTGCCGGAAAAATTTAGGCCACCCGTGCCACCCGACATCCTCCATGCACCGCACGCCCCCAGGCCGCCATGCAACGCCAGCCAAACCAGCAACGAGGCAAAATCAACCAGCTCAGCTGTATGCAATCGCCCAACCCTAGTAGCCAGGGCACCCCACGACCCCCCAAAGCGCAAAGGACCCCAGACTGCATGTCCCGGGAAAAGCTGCGCTCCACCCCGAGGAAGAACAGCAGAAAGCCGTGCCGGGAAGCTCCCTGCCGCCCCTGTGAACCCGAGGCCGGTCCCGTCCCCGGACAGGGGCCCAGCCCCCCCAGTCAACCCCCCCAAGGAAGAGGGCCAAAACCCACCCATTGCCATGTGCCCCAGGGACTCCAGAATGCCCGCACTGTGAGAGAGCCAACAGGGGGAAGCAGCGGGAGCCCCACCAGTGCTGAAGAGGGCCAGATCAGGAGAGGAGACAATGGGCCCGACGCCCAGGGACACACCACCCTCCCAGAAATGTGCAAAAGCCAGAAGCCTGAGTCCCCAGACCCCTAGGCCCAGAGCGAGCCCCCAAGCCAGGGGAGTCATTCCCCTCCCGACCCACCAAATGTCTGGCAAGGCGGACACCGACCCCATGGCACCCCCGACGCACTGGGGCTCCAGTGCCAAGACACGAGGCCAATGAGAATCCCCTCACTCCTTCAACTTCCCTGCCTGCCTCTGTAAATGTACATGTACCTACATTTTAATCGCCATGATGAGATCACAATTTTGAGACACGCAAACTTTTGGGACACACAACCAACAAGAACGCCAAGCTAATTACCGTCTAAATAGAAATATTATGCCGAATATATTTACCCGCAAATGTGGCGGGTAGCCTTCCAACATTTGGCCGCCAAATGGAAAATCCAACCACATTTGACTGGTGGTGGGTGTTTATTTCCATCTCTGGTCCGACTGTGCCTCTCCCTCATTCTTAGATGTCTTCAGCTGTTTTCTCCCCTCCCTTATTTTAAATGTTTGTCCCCTGTTCGTCTTTCTCTCTGTTTGTGACGGTGTCTTTAGGCCTTTCCAAATCTAGACCGTCGCCACTTCCACACAGAGTGAACTCTGGTCAATCTCACAGCCAAATTGAGCTCTCTAACTCGCGTAGGGTATAAATACAGCGGTCAACTTTCGCATGAACTACCCTCTCCCCAGTGTAAATAGGATCTGACGTTACCGCTGCACTTACTGCTATAATCTGTGGATCAAATAAATAAAAACAGTTGTATTAAAGAGGCGGTATTATGTTTTTGGCTTTTCCCCCTCACCTTTATTGAGTTATATATCTTTTTTGTGCATGTAACAGGTTTGCAAAGTGAAAAAGCCCAAAGTCCAGCCCAAAGGGAGTTCCCATCTCCCACAGAAAGCTCTGCTCTGAACCGCTTGAAAACAGCTCCTTTGTAGTCCAGCCCTTCACTTCCTTTACTTGTGACGTCACAATGAAAACGCGTCATAAAGCTTGCCAAGCAGCTAGCCGGGTCAGGCACGCTAGTCTGGGTGGAGGCCCTTTGGCTCAACTCGCCTTTGTGTGTTTGTACCTGATTCCAGGTACTTTTTTTCGTATCACCACACCTCCATTGAGGTTCCAAGCGAGCTGAGGGATACTAAAATGTAACGTGAAAACACGACAGACTGCTGATTGGTCTGAGAGAATATACACTATTCAATGCATCATCATTGCGTGCGCCAGACAGAGGCCAGCAACAGAAAGTTTTACATTTTACAGTTTTTATATGGAAATTCATCAATGAATCTACTTCTGAGAAATTTTGAATTGAGAAATCAGCTGTGTAGATTTCAAATATTGACAGTTTTATGAGAAGTGATGGCGGAACAAAAATGTGCTTGAATATTTTCGGAGTTGAGGAGCAAGTGGCTGCGGGGGAAGCCTGTGCCAACCTGCTGGAGGAGCGTGTGAGGCCGGCCAGCCGCCCGCTCACAGAGCCCTCTGCTCCCGCCGTCACACAGACTGCTGCAGCAACAACGGCAGAGGAAAACACAGCTGGAAGGTTTTCATACCGCTTATCTGTCTTTACATTCTGAGGAATGTTGAAACGTTTTAACTTAAAAAAGAGAAAGCTGTGTGGATCGCTGGTGTGTGTGTTGCATTTAACATTACGTCGCGGCAGTTGTGTATGGCGTCGCTATGACGACAAGCTACGTACTATCTCTGGGTACTATCTGCAATGGAAAACTGAGCAGGGCCGAGTAGAGTCGAGTCTATCAATTTGCGCTATGGTAGCATTTTTTGGCAAGGCAGCATAGATCATCAGAACACCGGGAACAGTTCAATGTTGGGCCTGGAAATTCACAATCACAATTTGTAAGTATGCTTTATTGGTTGTGAATTATAATTAAAATAAACACGGCAATGTAACTTCACATAACTATAATGCTAATGTTACACCCCATGTGAAAGCTACTGAGCAAACGTTCAAATTGTTTGGCCAATTTTTATGTAAAATTGAGTTGAAATATGGTGATTTTTGTTGTGGTTTATTGTAAGTGGAACAATGATGTTGTGTGTGACTAACTTACACCATCTGCTACGTTACGGTAGCAGTCTGAAGCGGCTTTGATTTGGATCACACTACCTTGTTTCTTACGACCCGCCCTTCTCTGCTTCTGATTGGCTAGTAGTCCTTACCTGGGAACTGTGCATGTGCAACTCCCAACACAGATTTTGTACAAGTAAGATGCATCACTCTGGTGCTCAAGAGCAGAGTGTACAACACATAGGGTGAAAAGAGGAGCTGCAGCAATGTGCAGTATGAGAAAAATATGGTGTTTTTTGAAAATTAAACCATGTAAACCTGTTCTGCTACAATCCTTAATTAAGATTTTGAACCTGAAAATGAGCATAATACCACCTCTTTAAGATTCAGGATTGATGTTGAGGAATAGTGTGTTTTACAATAACAAAACTGAAAGCATTTTTCATTTATTTTGTGTTTTTTTTATGAACCAAATTATTTTGGTTAGATTTTAAATATTTAGAACTTTATATATTTATGAAAAATATTATTTTATGAAAAGATTGATATTCATTGTAAAAAGCCTATTTGAACCTCTTTATATTATTTTAAAAATATTAAGCCTACATTTACAAATACAACATTTTAAAATAAATCAAACATTATAATGAAGCATTCTATAGTTTGAAGACTTTAACAGTTGAAATGTATAAAGACTTAACTATTTTTCTTTAAAGCTCTGTTGTTGTTACGCGATCCCCTGTGTATCTAGTAGTGTCTTGTTTTATTATTCTGTCGTTTGATCTAGGCTATTTTGTTTTGGATATAGATTTTCGTATGAGATGAATATGATTCATTGAAACGAGTTGTATTGTCTATCAGACAAGAGCATTTTTTATTGAACACAATGTTGTTAACTTGTGAATGGTGGTATGAAATGTTACTGTAGTTTCTGAATTTAAAAATCCTAAATGTTAACCGGCAAAGTCATACGGAACTCAGAAGGAGCATTATTACCAAGTAGTGTTTTATACGTACAAGGAAATTGCTTTGGTGTTAAAGTGCTACACGCAGACAGACATGTAGCTGACATAAATAGATGCAGAAATATATAAATATGTAATAACCAAATGCAAGTTATCTAAGAATAACAGAAGAATAGAGAAAATAATACAACTGACAATATAAAAAAAAACAATGGAACAACAACAATTTACAATTAACAACAAATATGTGCAATGTGCCAGGTTTGTGATTGATATGACATGAAGTGATATTTACATGTGCAGAGACGATGGTATTATTTGGGGGGGGTCAATGGGGGGCCCGGGCCTTGTTGATGAGTCTAGCTGCAGACGGTAGAAGCTGTTTTGGCAAGAGGTTTTGGTCCTGATGGACCTCGACCGAGAGTCTGAAACAGTTTATGACTGGGATGGGAGGCGTCAGCTGCAATCTTTCCTGCTCGCCTGAGTGTCCTGGAGGCGTGCAGGTCCTGAAGTGATGGAAGATTGTAGCCAGTCACCTTCGCTGCAGAGCGAATGATATGATGCAGCCTGCCCTTTTCCCTGCCAGTGGCAGCAGTGTACCAGATGGTGATGGAGGACGTAGAAGTGCACCATCATTGTCTTTGGCAGGCTGAACTTCTTCAGCTGCCACTGGAAGTACATCCTCTGCTGGGCCTTCTTGGTGAGGGAGGTGATGTTCGGTTCCCACTTGATGGTGCCCAGGAAGCGGAAGGAGTCCACAGTGGTGACAGGGGAGTCACTCGGGATGATCGGGGAGGGTGCGGCTGGGCTCTTCCTGAAATCACGACCATCTCTACTGTCTCTACTGTTCTGGCCACACCAGGTCACCAGATGGTCAATCTCCCCCCTGTAGGCAGACTCATCCCCACCAGAGATGAGCCCAATGAGGGTGGTGTCGTCCACAAACTTCAGGAGCTTGACAGACTGGTGACTGGAGGTGCAGGTGTTGGTATACAGGGAGAAGAGCAGAGGGGAAAGAACGCAGCCTTGAGGGGAACCGGTGGTGATGGTCCTGGAGTCAGAGCCAGTTTTCCCATCTTGACGTGCTGCTTCCTGTCCGTCAGGAAGTCTGTGATCCACCTGCAGGAGTTAGGCACATTCACCCGGGATTAGCTTGTCCTGCAGCAGGGCCAGTGTTGAAAGCAGATGAAAGCAGTTTCTGCCTTCTGAACAGTCTGTTGATGTCCCTCTCTAGGATGGTAAGAGAGGGGGAGGAGGTGGGGGACTGTGGCCGATCAGTGGTGTGACAGGGGATGGTGTCAGGTCTGTCCCATTGTCTTTCAAAGCTACAGTAAAACTGGTTCAGCTCGTTAGCAAGGCGTGAGTTGTTCATGGAGTGGGGGGATTTAGGTTTGTAGCTGGTGATCTGTCTGAAGACTCTCCAGACAGAAGCAGAGTCATTCCTTGAGAACTGGTGTTGTAGTCTCTCTGCATACAACTGTTTAGCATCTCGCACCGCCTTGCTAAACCTGTACTTTGACTCCTTAAACCTTGCTCGGTCCCCACTCCTAAATGCCTCTTCCTTTTCCAACCTCAGCTGTCTGAGCTTAGCTGTGAACCAGGGTTTGTCATTGTTATAACTCACCCTGGTGCGTGTTGGAATACAGCTGTCCTCACAGAAGCTGATGTAGGACGTCACAGCCTCTGTAAACTCATCCAGATTGTTGGTAGCAGTCCTGAAAACATCTCAGTCAGCACAGTCCAAGTATGCCTGAAGATCCTCTACGGCTTCACTGGTCCATTTGGTCCACATTTGAAAGAAAGGTCCTCCATTGTGCAGCAAAGGGTGTTACACACATTCAACAAGCCTGCATGGTTGCTCACTAGGCATTGGAGGGTTTAACAACCCTCTACCACTCCGCCCTCATTGGTTTGGGATAGCACTCAATGTGGCGGACCCTCCGCATGAACGCGCAAACGGAAAGGCCCATTGTCTGGGCTTGGCACTCCACCTCACTCCTGCTGCCTAATCACCTGCACACCTGCAACTCATCCGTTTATCAAGCTCATGCTGCCAGTCCACCTACACATCTTTGACTCATCTACTCATCAAACTCCTGCTGTATAAAATGTATTTTCCCCAGTCTTCACCAGATCGTCCAGTTCGCCTATGTGGCACATATGCTCTGATTCACTGTTTTCGGTGTGGCTCAACATGCTGCCCTGCCCCATTGTGAAACTCTGATCCTGCCCTTCAAATTCACGTCTGCCTTTGGGAAATGAATCCCACAAAATCACAAAATTATCAAGATGCTCAAAGCAACCACAAAGGGCTCAAAAGTAATTTATGGGCCCATTGTTCATCTGACCGTGATTGTAAATCTTTTAAATTACTTGCACTGTACAGACCTTACAAAATGAGGGGTATATAGTAGTATGATTACCCCTAATCAGATTGAATCATTCATCATCATTTTCCATCTACAGTAAATGTTACACCCCGGAAGCAAAAATGTACATTTCACTATTTCACATTGATTTATTCAAACACATCATTCCAACTAAGCATGAGCAGCTCACCAAACTGTCATTTTTTGTGATATTTTTGATGCTGTGTGCTTCCCACAGATTGTCAATCAATTTTCTGTTTATTCAAAGCAAGCTGGAACACCATCAGATGATTTTTGATCAGGTTGTCATCAGTTTACGGCTTAAAATCTGAAAATAAATACTGATATTTCTTCACAATAAAATGCTACAGATGACTATGTTGTGAGGTCTACATTGAGGGGGAAATAGATAGGACAAGACATTTTGGACAGACACTCGTCCTAAAAACATGACTGGTCTTTGTAAGTCTAAAAAAACAGTATCCCAGTATCTACGTTTGTCGTTCCAATGAATTAATGATTGGCCGGAGTTCTACATCCTGTGAATATCTGCTGTGGAAGCGTAAATGGGGCGGCTGTGGCTCAGGAGGTAGAGCGGGTTGGCCGTTAGTCGGAAGGTCGGCGGTTCAATCCCTGGCTCCCCCTGGTTGCGTGTTGAAGTGTCCTTGGGCAAGATACTGAACCCCGAATTGCCCCTGGTGGCTATTCCGCCAGTATGTGAATGTTAGTTTCCGTTTGAGCACTTAGGCTCAGTGTATGAATGTGTGTGACTGGTGAATGCAGATGTAGTGTAAAAGTGCTTTGAGTGGTCGAAAAGGCTAGAAAGGCGCTGCACGGAGCATTTAAATGTTTCTTTCGGAGATGATTCAAATTCTGAAATCAAAAGCTCAAAGTTTATTGACAGCAAAATCATAGTATGGCCATACTTGTCTCAAGTACACGTAGATGGGCTTGACGGTACTGCAGTTTCCCAGAGTGTAAAATAAGAATATATGACACACGCGATTAACACAATTAAAACGTGTTATGATCAGTCCTTAATCTCATCCCGATTAACGCATTAATCCGGCTTATATATATATTCTGAATATTTTACAGAAGAAAACAGGTTATTAATGTACAGGGGGGAAAAGTTTTTATGGGATAACGCTAGAACTGATTGAAGTATAGATATTTAAGGTTAACTAGACTTTTATCCCATATTGTTGTTATTATTATAATTACTGTTAGATGCTCTTATTTATCCTTTCACTATTTTATCCACAAAGACTCTGTTGCCTTTCATGGAAGATTCCTGACGGCCTAATTGCTACTGTTTGAAGCTAATTATGCAAATGTAAGCGTGCTGTCAACTTCGTAACATTTTTCTGGTGCCACTCTTGTCAGCTTGTGATGGGGCCATCAGTTGTTAAACAGGCATTTCTGATGTATCTGTCTGAATCTAGCCCTGATGAATATGTGTGGTCACGATTCACGAGATCTGTATCTATGTACTTTCCACCGCCATACTTTCCCCCATAACTTTCAAGCATGTGGGTGCTCCTCCTAGTTTCATGGCCTCAAGAATAATTACATCAGATCTTATATTGGTAAATAATACACCATGCTTATGTTAGAAATAAAAAAGGAGCAAATATGCATCAGCATTATTCTAAAACTCATAAGAAGATCTTCTGAAATATTGTTTAATTCTCCTTTTCTAACTGTTGAAGGGAAATTCATATTTTTCATACATTACACTCCTGTGGCTTGGAACATTGTGCTCTGCATTATAGCGTTTATTAATATAGTTTTGCATGGTATTTTAATAAACATAAATATTCCTCCTCTGGCAGCCAAGGATTTTGATTTGGGACGGATATTTATAGTTTATGAAGTTCATTTCAGTGCATATTTTTCAGGTCAGCATTAAATGTGCCAAATGATGTTTTTACCTATCTGGCTGTGTGCCATCACAGAATGCAATTTCGGTTCCCTGCCCTCTAGCTTTGAGAATTAAATATACTTTTTGGACTGTGTAGGCCAGTGGAAAAATAAGTTGGTTTTCATGAGTGGCATCCCCTTTTTTACTGTGGTTGATTGACCTTCGAAGGTCTCACGAAGCACAGACCTCAGCTTTAAAATAAACATCTAAAAGTACAAACCTCTCCCATAAATACCAGTCTTTAATCTGTCTGAATCTCCCTGCAATGGCCGACAGAGCACTCCCCTCACCCGCCTTTCATAAAGAAACACAACCCTCTTAAGCTCGCTCAAATTTCATCCCTCTCAAGTTTTGCCTTGAGTCTCATTTTCACTGTCCAGGGATTGAGAGCTGCCATCTGTCTGGGTCACCCGCACTCGCATGCAAACTTTTGACTCTGGAGGCTTTTTGATCACACGCAGTCTCTTGGCTTATTGATATTCAAATAACCCTCACAGGGGATTTTCAAAGCACTGCTAAATGATGCATTAGCCAAAGAGAAAATAGGATTCTTTTCTCGGTTTTACAACTTAATATCTCAATCTGGAAGAGTTTAGATCAGAACAACACTGTGATTAGGTTTTCATTACCCTTTTATGGCAGAATTGTAAAAGTGGTAGCACCGGCCCATGGGCTTTATTCAAACTGTAAACAAAAAGGGCAAAGTTCATTCTAGCAGTCTCACAGATTAATAAAACATGCATTTCATTATGTAAAAGTTGTGAACCTTGGATTTCTGCTTCTGTCTTTCCTTTAGAATTTTCCTTTTTTTAACCTGTCTTGTAATATGTCTTTAAGGACCTTGCAATGACAGACTTAACAAGAATCGTGTGATCTCATTTCCAGTGGGTTGTATTGTGATTGGTTGATATAATACTACGTCTTAACAACACCAGGAGTCAATAACCTTCCTAGAGACTATATGAGACTATACATTGCTTTACTGCTTTGAGCTAAATGCTAATTTCAACATGCCGACATGCTCACAATGACAATGTTAACATGCTGATGTTGAGCAGCTATGATGTGTGTACCATGTTAGCATGCTAACATTTGCTGATTAGCAGTAAACATGAATCTCTATGCCAGATTTTGTGACATCTCGTGCTATACCAAAAATGTTAACTGCTGGTAGAACTAGACGAAAGGTTTGGGGACCACCATAGTAATTAAGATACACTGTCGGTAAACCATAAATGTTCTGTTAATAAATATGTTTTAAATTTTGTGTATTTTTCTGAAAAAGTGAAAACTGTTTTACACATACAAGGAATTTGGTTTAGTGATAAGGTGGTAAACGTAGACAAACATACAGTTAACATAACTAAATGTAGAAATTTATAAATATGGAATTTACAATGCAAGTTATATAAGAATATTAAAAAGAATAGAGAAAAATAATACAACTATTTGCAGAGAAAGAACAATGTTGCAGATATTTACATGTGAACAGGTATATCTGTATTGCAATTCATCCAGTAGTTGTCAAGATATGTCAACCTCATGGTTAAACTCGATGAAAAATTAAAGTCGCCATGATCCAAATGTCTTTAAAATGGACATTTCTGCCAATCCATCAAATTGTTGTCAAGAAATACTGCGTAGACCAAAGTGGACTGCCTACCGACCAATATTGCCATCCCAAGAGCCACGTCGCCAGCATGACTAAAAGTTGTGTTTCAAAATAAAAACAGACAAAACAGGATACAGTTACTTTTTTTTTCTTTCAGAAACTAAAAGGAAAATAAATCAGACAGTACATGAATAAGAAAACATTGCATTAAAGCCATAACCCCCCTTAATAATATACTTCAGTGTGATAATGGGGGCTCGGTAAGGTCTGCGCCTTATTGCTTTGTGCATCTTGGTCATATCTAGCATCACAGTTAAGAACACCCATGCTGATATAATAGCTATAATTATGATTATGGATGTGATATTTCAACTGGAAATGAATATCATGTGTCACTGTGTAAGTCCCTGGACATTTTCCTTTCACAAGTACTAGGACACTGATATGATGCTGTTCTTTCTTTTCAGTCCCATTGATATAACATATTTTAAAATGGAGGCCAATTAGGCCCACAATCAACGAAGGCAGACTGTTTATTCTGCCTCTTATTCATCATTTCATGTGAAGTTTAATACTTTCTGGATGAGCAGCCTATACGACCACCTTTTTAGCTCGCTCCCAAAATACTTATACTGTAACATAACTTTGTAATGTTCCATGATGCATAACATGCCGACAATGAAGACTAAATGTAAGTTTCTGCAAATTATCCTCTGTTCTCTTTTTTTTTAATTCTACAATTCTTCTGAAGCACACAATTATTGCCTGAAAAATGAAAGTAGAACGACAATTTGCTATGTGTATTTCTGGCTACAAGTTAATTATGATGATTTGATTTAAATTTAATGTCATAATTTAATGACAGTATTTCATTTCAGGTCATTATACAAACAGGCCCAAATTAGGTGACACCATAAGCTGTTTTTCTGTTAAGATTCCGGCTTAGTATCACGTTCCCTGGAGTTATGGGGCAAAGTATAAACTCAAACTAGAACGTGTAACAGCAGATAAAAAAGGCCTGGGGTGAAGTCACACTCTGCAGTGAGACACAGTTAAGGACTTTGCCTGTTCTGAGAAAGAAGGAGAGGAAATACTGACCCAGCTTTAGTGCCAACAAATCCTACAGCAACACGTGGTAGATTTGCTTTGACATACATATTACAATGACATATTTGCATAGATTTCTTTCCAAATACTGCTCAGACCTAGTTTGGACAGCTACAGAACAGTCACCAGGGGGGTTTCATTTACCTCAAAGATTAATTTACCTCAGAAGGTGAACTGCACAAAAAGGTGAACTGTAGCAATGGTGGCAGTCCCCCCTGTTAAACTATACAAAGCATTGCACTTACCTAGCACATTCTTCTAAATAAAAGTCAAGATTTCCATTTACTACCTTTTAGACCTCTTCTTAAAATATCACCAGTCTGCTCTTTTGCTTTTTTTTTAACGTTATTTAACTCCAATATGTGGAAAATTAAGCGCCTTAGGTGGTGTCAAGGGCTATTGAGAGTATGTGTCTAAAGACTTTGGCTGTTTGTGCTAGCGCTGCAGAAACTCTCTGACCTAACGTCCAGCATATTACCCAGGGATTTGTGTCCCAGGATGCGTATATCTATAAAAGAACAAACAATAGGCTTTGTGAAAACTCATTCACCACCAGGGTCAGGTACTGTAAGGTAGCACTAAGTAATCAAGTTTTATAGCCATAAAATGCTAGACCAGTGCAAAAAGAAATGCTATGGTGTGTAGTAGCCTTCAGATATGGGATGAACTGGACCATTAAGCTAAATGATAACCTATGATGTGCAGTTTACTGCTGCAGTTAAATGTGCTAAGTGTAGCAATTTTAGACAACATATGTTGACTTGTGTTTACACCCTTTTTATTTTCACACATAGCACAATGGATGTTCCGCACAGATGTAAAATAATAGTAATGGCAATCATATAAACTATCCAGCTGCAGAGGCTTTCAATTTTTAGTTTTTAGTTCCATTTACTGAAGGGAAAACGACTTCCTCTTCCTTTTTGACAGCCCTCCTGATCATGGTTTTATTGGTTCCTGGTAATGGCAACCTTCTTTCAAAAATAGCTACTTTTACTGGTTTGTATATATAAATATTTTTTAAGTAAAGCACACATTTAATTTAGACTTAACCAACTTAACCTCATTCCATCTCCAAATTACACTGAAATACTATCTCAACATTGTGTGTGTGGATATATTTTATGTTTTTTCGTTTAATATTACACACTCCTGCTTATATTCCTGTTGGCATGACTGACCACAGTGAGCTGAGCACAGCATTCTGGCCCAAAGATAGATGTCACAGTGCATTACGGTACTAATGACTCAGTAGAAAGGACAGGCACTGGCAATTAGAGGTATGTGTGGATCTAGACGTAAAGCACAGGCTCTGAGCTGCTGTTATACTGTGCAAAGGAAAGAGAATAGAGAGGGCTGAATTAGGTACTGCGGTGGCATTGCTAGCAATGGGGATATAGTGGAGTAATGACTCTGCTGCTTCTGCCAACAGATAAAAGAATACAAAAATAAATTGAAGTGGAAAAACAAGTAGAATTGAATGCCCCTGTAAACTCTCAAAAAGAATAAAAATGGTTTTTGTGGTTTTCACAGGTGAGAGGCCTGTCCATTCTAGTTATTTCCCCCCTCTTTCACATGCTGTTATTTATTGAGATGGTATACAGAATGAGCAAAGCTGCAGTCGAGTACATTTGAATAACGAATAGAAAGAAAATACAAAAAGATCCAATCATCCATTGCAAAGAATAAAAATCCAACACAATTTTGCTTTCACATTTGAAGTAATGTATTCATAATACTGTGTGTTGTATCAATAAGCAAGCATGCATGCATACTACAGAAACATACTGTGCAAGCAATTAAATTTTCTTCAACACATTCTCACTCTCAACTCATGAAATATGGCAACTTGGTCAGTTGCTCCCCTCTAGCATTAGTTTTGCACTTGCAGTGCTCTGTGGTCAATTCAAAATGTGTGGTCAACGGTTGCACTTTGGTTAGGTTTAGGCACCAAAACCAGGCACTTGGTTGGATCATAGTTTGGTTAAAACAACGTACATGACGTAAATTAACGTACGTGATAAAACTGGTTGTTTTTTACTTGACCATGTGCAGGCTCTATAGAAAGCCTTCGTCTTTAATAAAAAATAAAAAAAAACTTAAAGGTTATGTTAAAATGTGTGAAGGTGGACAGCATTTACAACCCTTTGCCAATTTCCTTTATGACAACAGTGTTTCTCAAACCACATGTAACACCAGTGGTTGAGCAGGGAGAACTGGATGACATGAAAAGATGCTGTGGGAGAGAGCGAAAGAGACAGAAACTAAGTGGATTTTTAACTAATTTGCATGAACTCATACAAAGTGTGATATTGTAGGTTGTTCTTCTGGATATGTATTACTATCATAAAAAATAGAAATACATTAACTTCTCTGTCTATAAATTATCACTGTCTGCTTAAAGTGCTAAATGCAAGAACTTTTTTTGTTACCATGAGGCACATACATCCCCTGGGGACCAACAAAGGCTGTTGGAGAGCAGTTCACACATTTAACACATTAACCTTCAACACCTAGTCTGAACCATGGTTCCAGAAATGCATGCAGGCAAGTCTTAATGTATCCAAATGCATTGAAATATGGCTTTAGCAGGGCATTTACAAATCCTACCACATGCAAGAATCTTTTGTGACTGCATTATTGGTCTCAAATTGTTGTTTTTTTGTCTGTCTTCTGCTCAGTAGAGGTGTAACAGTGTTAGAATTGCTCAACCTCTCTTTCTGTCTCTCTCTCACACACTTACAGATGTTGGAAAGTTGCCCAGTGCTAGGGTTAAGGCAACACCAGTAAGTCACATTTAATTTCATTTGTGAAAAAAGGTGTTGGTGTTTGGTGACATAGCCACGAGCAGGTTTTACAGAACAGCTAATACGATAGACAGACTCTGTTATCAGCCCTGTCAAGACAGTTTGAAATAAGTCCATGCTACAAATTTATGTATCAGAATTCCACAGTTAAACCTTTTGTGAAAGACTGGCACCCATTTAATTAGTCTCTGCCACTGAATCCACTTATTGTGGTGATTTTGGCTCAGAATTTTGGGAAAAGTACTTATGTGACTGGACCTTTTTAGAGTCTTGTTTATGTGAAAAAATGTACCATGCAAGCACTTTGTATACTGAAGAACTCGGGCCCTCCGGGGCGGGAATAATCTAAGTATTCTCTTTAAGCCCATATCATTTCTGTTTAAAATGAGATGAGGTGGTGCTGATAATATGCTGAGGTGTTTCCTGTTTAGCCTGGGTGATAATCCAGCTTTGGTGTATGTTTTGCTATTTACTATATTTTAGTCAGCAAGTTGAGTTTGCAAAAGCATGTTTGCATTGCAGATGTGGATTTGTTGTTGTTAATGACACACTTTAAGCTGCAGTCAAAAGAGTGGCACCTGTTTTAAGTCATACACAGTCATGCACAGCCCAAGGTAACAGCAGTTTGATCCATATCTTGGGAGAGTGAAGATGAATAAGTATGATAGCATGTCAGAATTTGAAGCAATATTTATTGTGCCATTACCTGGCTGTTTGCTCCAAAGATCATTTTGCAACTCGGGCCTCAGACCAGTTGAATCTCTGGAGCATGAAAGCTTCACCCCATGTTGTCAACAAACTGCAAGCCAATTGCTTGGCTCAGCTAGTGGGAGGAGGGAAGAGTGGAGCCTTAGTTTGTCTCTGTATACCAGCATACTATGCTTCGAGCAAAACTAAAAACCCCACCCCAGTGATGATTTCCTATGATCAGATAGTTCAGCATGATCAACATTGTGCCCGGGATCAGCTCTAGTGAAGCTGATCCCAGGCACAATACGATCTACTGTGATCAAGACAAAAAAAGGAACTGGTGCTCGGGGGAATGTTGTGTTTTTGCTGGGGCCCAAAACAAAAATGGACCCATGGCTGAGAACATCAGGGTATTGTTTTTATTTATTTATTTATTTATTTCAAGCAAAATAGTGTGACAACAGAAACGATTCACAATAATAATAACTTATACACTTATGCTTGAAATGGAGTGGGAAGAAGTAAAACTTATTAAACCCCACCCCAGTCTATCAAAGAATTTATACATACAAAAAATAGCTGCTTCCTTCATCAATAATCTCAAAGAAAAATATTAATAATTAAAAAATAATAAAAAAAAAATAATAATAATAATAATACCTAATTTAGAAACAGTGGATGCACAAGTCAAAACCACACATTCATACCATACATACTAATAATATACAAATATTTCCACAGTAACAATGCTTATCAAATACCAACAATGGTAGACGAAATACCACAAGGGTACATAACAATGATTATCAAATACCAACAATGGTAGATGGAATACCACAAGAGTACATAATGACGAACAACTACCAACAATGGTAGACGGAATACCACAAGGGTAAATAAATGACAACTAATCCAACAATCTACAAAACATGAATACAATCAAACCTCATTGTCATTGTAATGGGACCAGACCTTTCGTTTGTAAAGACGTTTGAAATTGTGAATGCCTTGACACTGCTTTAATTCAAGCCCCAGATTATTCCACAAAGTAACCCCACAAACATACATAGAATAACTCTTCCTGGTGGAACTCGCCATTGGTACTGCAAAGTTTCCAAATCCTCTAAAACTGTACGACTGCTCCTTATGAGAAAACATATTTTGAATGTTCACAGGTAATAAATAGTGATACGCTTTGAACATGAACTGTGCATTATAAAATTTTACAAGATCCTGCATTTTTAATAGCTTTGATTTGAAAAAAGAGGATTTGTGTGTTCAAAATAGGCGGCCTTGTGTATAATTCGTATAGCTCTTTTCTGTAGCAAAAAAAGTGACTGTATTACATTTTTGTAATTATTGCCCCATACCTCTACACAGTAGCTTAGATATGGCTGTATTAAAGCACAATACAGGGTATGGAGTGCATTAAAATCAAGGATATGCTTAACTCTACTTATTATGGCAAGGCTTTTGGAGACTTTTGTTGTTATATGTCTGATGTGGGCATTCCAACTTAGCTTGTTGTCTATCGTTACACCTAAAAATTTTATTTCCTGAACATTTTCAATGTGTACTCCGTCTATCTCAACCAGTTTCTGCGAATCAGCTTGATACTTTCCAAAAAACATCACTTTGGATTTATCTAGGTTTAAGGATAATTTGTTACTTTCCATCCATTTTTTAAATTTACTTAGTTCTTTGTTTATAACGCTAATCAGTCGCTCCAAACTATCGTTACTATAGAAAATATTTGTATCATCAGCGTACAATACACATTTAACCAATTGAGAAACATTTAAAATATCATCAATATATAAATTAAATAATTTGGGGCCCAATACTGACCCCTGTGGGACACCACAAGCAATGTCAAGACATCCAGAAGAGAGCTCACCCATTTGGACAAACTGTACTCTGTCGCTCAAATAACTTTTCACCCATTTCCCAGCAACCCCCCGTATTCCATATCGTTCTAATTTCTTAAGTAATATCATGATTAATGGTATCAAAAGCTTTTTTAAGATCTATAAAAATTCCTATTGCATGTTTTTTGTTTGTTAGAGCCTTCGCTATTTCTCCTGTGGCTTCAATTATGGCCATCGAAGTTGATTTGTTGGGTCTGAACCCATATTGTCCTTCATTAATTAGCTTATTCTTATCTGTAAAAATTTCTAACCGTTTGTCAAAAACCTTTTCAAGGATTTTTGAAAACTGGGGAAGGAGAGAAATGGGTCTGTAATTAGTAAAGTGATTCCTATTTCCATTTTTGAACAATGGTATGACCTTAGCAATTTTCATTTTTCTTGGCACACAGCCGTTTTAAGCGACAGGTTACAGATATGTGTTAGAGGCTTTATGATACTTTTAATTGTCTTTTTTATTAGTACCAAATCGATGGAGTGACAGTCTGTAGATAACTTGTTTTTGGATTTTTGAACAATATTCATTATTTCAGACTCACTTACAGGAGAGAGGAAAATAGAACATTCACAGTCATTTCTTTCAGTGTTCAACTTCAATTCTTGGTTAGGAATTTTAGCTGCTAAGTCAGGACCAACATTTACAAAGAAATTATTGAAATCATTTACTAATTTATCATTGTTTTCTCCATTAGAGTCAACAAAATATTCCGGATAATCCGTTATATTCGATCCTTGCTTAATGACACTTAATACTGCCCAGGTTCTTTTTATGTTAGATTTATTAGCAATTAATAGTTTTTCATAATAATGTTTTTTCGCCATTCTCATTATAGCTGTCAATTTATTTTGTACAGCTTGTATCTGTCCTCAGCTTCTTTGGTTTTCAATTTAACAAACAATTTATAGAGGTTATTTTTTTTCTTACATGCATTCTGCAGGCCTTTGGAAATCCAAGGGCATTTTAGATTTTTTTTCGGTTTACTAAATACTCTGATGGGACAGTGCTTGTTGTACAAGGAAGTAAATATTTCTATAAAATTATTGTAAGCCACTTCAGTCTGCATCTCTCCATAAATAGTATTCCAATCTTGTAACCTTAATTCTTCATTAAATACATTAATAGCTTCCTCAGTTCGTACTCGTCTATAGTTCACATTGCAAGTTTTAATATGTTTAGAAACATTACAGTCATATATAGTAAAGACTGGTAAGTGGTCAGTGATATCACAGATCAATAGACCATTAACTGTTTTGTTTAAAAGGTTGTTAGTAAAGATGTTATCAATTAAAGTTGCACTGTGAGAGGTAATCCTACTAGGCTTTGTGATGGATGGAAATAAGGACATACTATACATCCTATCAACAAATTCACAGGTAGGTTTGTGGTTGTTTGAGTTCAAAAGGTCAATATTGAAGTCCCCACATACAAATAAGGGCTTATTTATATCTTCAGAAAACAATTTCACCATCCATTCATTGAATAAGTCTACACTTGATCCCGGTGACCTATAGACGCAGCTTATAATAATATTCTTTTGCTTTTCATTTTTTAGTTCAATAGTTACACACTCCAGGACATTATCAAGTGCTATTGACAGGTTATTTACTGTTGAAAAATGTATTGTTTTATGGACATACAGTGCAACACCACATACCGTCTTGTTTTGTCTGTTGATGTAGTTGAGGTCATAGTCATTTATTTCAAAGTTGATTCCTTTGTCATCTTTAAACCAAGTTTCAGATATAGCAATATCCGAAACACTAAAAGGTTCATTGAGAACAAAGACACTACAGGGGGTCTTGATCCCATGATGCTCTCATTTTGGAGATCCCTGAAGCAGATAGCATGTCCAATTCCAATTCCCACACCCGTAGTCTGAGGGATTCAAAACAACATTCCTTGATTTATTTAATTTTTCCATTGTGGTAGAAGACAAGAAGGGCTTTGTGATAAATGTTTATCGACACGACTAGCCAACTGCAGATTTGGCTACTGCAGTGCCCTGCTGGATAGCTACGCAGTTAAACCTCCAGGACACACCAGTCCGTGTGCTATTCAACTTGTCCAAATATTTGTGTCACACCACTCCTGATCCCTCCTGCTTCAAGACCGTGACACTCACACAACGCCAACAATGGACAGCCACCTGTCTACCTTGGGGTGATAATGAAACCCTGTGCTTTAGCAAGATCTCTCCAGTTTGCTCACCTGGAGCCAGCTGCTCACAAAGGTCCTTAGAAACACGTGTCAAGCCTATTCTCTGTTCTTGCACCCCAATGGTGGATCAAGTTCCTGGCGGTGATCAGAACCAGAAAAAACCCTTGTAGTCCTAACAACACTAAAAATATACCTCTCCAAAAAGGGGTCAAGCTAATGGCAGCATGAATAAGAACAATATGCTGTATATGTAAGTGAAATCTGGGATTTAAAAGCTATGTATTACACAGAATATATTCAGTTATTTCTTATGTAGTTTGCAGCTGTTTTCTCTGTAACACACAACTGTGAAGAAAAAAAAAATGAAATTTATAATGACACATGAAGAAGCAAACTCAGTGATCTGCTTTGTGCTTTTAGTTGAGTCTCAAACTTTTAGAAAACCTTTTGTTTTTCAGTACAAGTAACAGCAAAAGCAGCAGAAAGATAGAATAAAGAATAAAGACAAATGCAAAGAAGACAGAACAAATGGACAGATATTTTCTTCACTTAGTTTCACACAGTGACATATTTCAAAAAAAATATACCTCAGATTATCTTTATAAAATGAGCAATGCAGAGCTGAAGGAACATATAATATTACCCTGAATCTTGCACAGGATTTCAATTATACAGAATGTATTCTGGTGATGATGTCTAGAGGCTCGCTTATTCTTAAGCTATCAAAATGACGTGCCAGTGTAATGTTTGGGCCCTTGGCGCCTCTTTTCCCTGTGAGAAACATGTACATTTGTAGCCATATCACCCTAATCCCCCAGCAAATAGAAGATGACACATTGTTGTCCCCACTGTGAATAATAATTAGCCGCTGGCAGCAGCAAACAACGAAAATAATAATTTGCAAATCATATTTAAATGGGTGTCACTATTGCATCTTCATGATTACCTCTGCAACAAGTGTCTACTCCTGGGGCCACTGACTTCAATAATGCTTTATTTCTTTATGTTATTAACCAATACCCCCCCCCCTTCGCCATGCAAAACACTAACTGTGTTCAATAATTTGCTACTTTGCTGAGGCTATACATCAGTCAGCGGGCACAGCTCTGCAAAAACAGACCTGAAGCAACCAAACAAGCTTGTGATTCTTTTTTACCCGGAAGGAAGGAAAGGATGGATGCCTTGTGCTGCCACTCCGAAGGTGAGAGGGAAATGCTTTGGGGCCTTTCAAGCACTTTCCATTACCCGAGAAGCTACTGTACTGTGGCTCGTTTGTGTCACTGCTGCACTCTTGGCTGTCACAATGCGCACTTCTAGTTTTGAGCTGCTTTCCGATCTTGATGCAGTACCAAACATCCCAATCCAATAGTGTCATGAATCACTGGAGATGAATCATACTGAATGGGTAAATAGAGGAGAGCGCACTGTAGCTCGGCATTGGTATTGAGGTGCAAATGAACTTGACTCTATTTAGTTTTGCTCACTACTGAACCAAAGAGAACTATGGTTCCTTTGTATGCTCGATGTGAATTTGCCAAAACTTCCCCTCATGTGACCTTATCAGCAATTCCAACTACTTCAAGCAAATCATTAGTCCACTGAGTGAAATGGGATGAACAACTGATTCCGACCAATTGAAACAGGCACAGCTGTGCATCCCTGCCCCGGATCCCCTGCTGTGCAGCCGAAACTCATTTCAATTAGGATTGTGGTTGGCAGAGCTAATCATACATCGCTTTTTTTTTTTTTTTTTTTGAATGAACTATATTTCTGAGAGGCTGCGGAGCTAGACTGAGGTGACAGTGTTTTAGAGAGAACGCCTAAATGGAAAAATGCAAATATGAGAGTGAGCGGACATCTCAATATCTTTTGATTAGCCTGTCCAATCAGGTTGGCCTGTGGGTGACCCCCCCACACACACCTCCATCCCCATCCCCATCCCCCTCACCCTCTCGAGCCACCATACTCACACACTGCATAAGCTGCATCTAATTTAACAAGCATGCAATGAATGACATTACCATATGTCACATGTTAGTTTTTTTATACTGCAGGTGTTAATGATTCTAATTTAAGCTTAGTTGAGGAAAAATCTTACTTGACTTATTACCAAGGGAAACCCTCATATATTCCAGGTCCGTATCAGTGAGTAGCTGAAGATGGAGATAGATGGAGCCTTCCTGATAGTGTCACAGAGGTGAATACAACATCAAGATGTAGGAAAGTTTCCCTTACAGCCCTTTGAAGTTCAAGGGAACTCTGGGACCAGCACTGGAAGCAAATTCACTTTTTTTCTCCTTTTTTCCCTCTAAGCTAAGAGCAGCCACACTCTTAAGATACAAACATGAAAGCAAATAGAGCCGCCGGGGGAACAGAACACTGTTATTGTAGACGGGCTGGGTTCTTGTCAGCCTATTGAGTTGTTTACATCCACAAATTTTGACAAAAGCTTGTGTCCTCAAACACTGGCGAGATGCCACATGACCTGTAGCGAGGAGGAGGCTGAGGAGAAACAGCAAGAAACTATGAAAAACAGGCAAGAGTCTTTGAACCATGTCCTACAGGATTATTGCAGGGATTGGGGTGGAATTAATGTTACATATTGAGGGTTCACTGCAATATCTGTAACAGACTGAGTGAAACAATACATTTCCTAATACTATAAATAAATATCAAACAAATTAGTATCTAGTTCTGCCACCTCTGCCTTTTCTCTGGAGTTCTACATTTGCTTACATTTGATTACAGTCGCCACACAGCGTGCCATTGTTGGTCATTCCTTGAATTCTCTGGCATAAATGTGATTTACATTTTTGGTATGAGCAAGTAGAACTGGGTAATTAGCATAAGAAATCCATCCATCCATCGTCAACCGCTTATCCTGCGTACAGGGTCGCGGGGGGCTGGAGCCAATCCCAGTTTACGCATAAGAAGTCATGACAGAAGAAAAAGAAAGAAAAACGCAGAGCCTACCCCAACGTCAGTAAAATATGTAGATGATTGACAGGTGTTCTCTTGTACTAAGCACTAAATTGCTGTCGTGTTTCTTGTGCAGCATGCAGCAAAAATATCATATGAGTGTGTCTGTGTGTATTGGATCTCACAGATTATCCCCATATTAAATTAGCGTCCTAACTTTTAAGGTGAGAAAAATTATCTTTTACGGTGCTGTCTGCTGTATTCTGTATCAGCTCGTTCCAGCTCTTCACTAAAGCTATGTGAGGTTAACACTGAGTGAAATTTTCAAAACCTAGAGTCATCCTTTAATCAGTATATACATTTTCCCCAAATTCAACCTGACATATTTTGTATCTATTGGCTCTGGACTAGAATTGCACAGTGGGAGTTTGTAATAACTGGCACATGGGGAGGGGGGGGCAGTGAGGTTATATTTGGTTAACTTAAAGGTTTCCTGTGGAGTTCTGTTGTAAACAAACAGTTACGTTTTCATTCTGTGGTTTTTGACAAACCACTTCTTTGCGGGACAACAGTGCATTTTCTTGCACAGGCAGTTTTTGAACCTTCATTGTCTGCATCCATATTTGTTTTCTAAGAATCATCGTTCCCTTATGGATGTTGCATTGCGTCATTTGCTGGTGTAAAACTAATAACGCATGTGCGTCCTCTGCCCTATTATAAAAATAATGACCATATTGGACGAATCAGATCACATTATTTGCAAATATTTTTTAAATGACCTCTTTCTATAGTATCTGCACATGGCAATTATGACATACTTTGGTTATGGTAGGGTTAGGAAAAGGGGGGAATTAAATTTAGAATTAAGTGTACTGGAAACTGACTCTAAACCTAGAAGTGGGAGAACCATCAGTATGAAGGTGATTCTTAAAAGGGAATTAGCATTGCACTCCTACTGTATAACACAGTCAGACTCACAATGGATCAAACTTGATGCAGCAGAACTAAACTAGAGCCATTTTTTTTTCATTCCAAAACCTGGCGCCTATAAGTTCATGCCTGTATAAACAATGCAGCTCAACTGCCAACAGTTCAGACAGAGATTTTTAAAACTTAGACAACTTTTTTCACTTATGTAAAAGACATGTAAACAGAGTTTAATGTGGAAAATCAGTTCCCCTTTAGGGATTCTAGGCTCATGTCCTCATGCACATGCTAGTAGAACGAACAAACAAATAAGGTTTTGTTTGTGCATCGCTCCATAGGACCTAGTGATCAAAAACTCCAGAGGTTACCTTTTTTTAATTTAGTCTCTATTTCCATTTTCATTTATATTGTTCGATATCAATAACTACCATGAATGTCAAATCATATTTTCTTTCAAATTTAAAGGCTGGTTTTTGCTCCTGAGTGAAAGTTGAAGAAACCATATGATCAGTTGTGATTTTAAAATATTCTTTATGGTCAGAACATGACAAACACTGAGGTAGAACATTCAAATAATTATGAAATATCCCTTTGAAGTAAGTCCCTTTCCCTCAACAAAATAAATCTAAGTCATTTATGATTTAAATTAATTAAATCAAATTTATTGAACATCTGTTATATTGTTATTGAGGAAAATGATGTCACAATAATTATTGTTGTTGTTTTGTTGCCCAGCCCTATTCTTAACACTAACTTAGGCCTTTAAAACTGCCGAATCCATTTTGCATTTTACATCACTTTAACTTTGCTTCTCATCTCTTCTATTTTTTTTTCTTTTGTCCCCACAAAAAACATGCTACTCAGGGACACTTCATAATATCATCACTTCCCCATCTTAACAGACAAGCACCAGAAGCTGGTAGGCAAATCTGATGACAGATTTTCGGGATCAAACCACAGGCGAACATAATGATGTGGAACCATGCTAGTAAGAGCAATGTCATCAGAAATTATTCTACATTTGTATAAATCTTGCCTAATCCAAAACTCTCTTTTTGTTTTTTTTTTGCTTACTCGCCATGTGATGTTATTTGCCAAATATGCATGACAACCCAAGTCTCCAGGCTGCAGCCAAGTGCAGCCCACACAAGCAGGCAACCTGGCCGTTATAGATTATCATCAGGGTGACAAATGAGCCCCACCAAACTTTTTTTGTGGCGGCCTCCCTGTGTGCAGGTTAAATGCAGAGAAATATACAAACTTCCAGTGTTGTTCCAGGGTCCAGCCTGGACACCTCTTCCTCTAGTGAGGAGGAAACTTTGATATGTAGTGGCAGAAACTTGTTTCCATTAGATGAGAGATCTCTCTCTCTCCTCTCTCTCTCTCTCTCTCTCTCTCAATTCAATTCAAATTAGCTTTATTGGCATGAATGTAATAACAACATTGCCAAAGCATCATATATACACAACATAAGAACAATCAGCCCCATACATTTCATTAAACAATTAAAGCGTAAAGTAATCAAAGTGTATGTGTGTTTGTGTTTAAAAAAAAAAGGAAA
The DNA here is from genome assembly GCF_014851395.1 of Micropterus salmoides. Taxonomy (NCBI): domain Eukaryota; kingdom Metazoa; phylum Chordata; class Actinopteri; order Centrarchiformes; family Centrarchidae; genus Micropterus; species Micropterus salmoides. Next base: position 11,672,482 of record NW_024040040.1, read on the forward strand.
AAAAAGAAATATTAAAATAGTTAAAATAAAATAAATAAATAAAACAGTAAGCGTGTGTGTGTGTGTGTGTTAAAAAATATAAAAATAAAATATATAAATAAAACAGTAAGCATGTGTGTGTGTGTGTGTATGTGTTTAAAAAAATAAAAATAAAATATCAAATGATCAAAATAATAATAATTTGAAATCTGTGCAATTATTTGTTAGTCTGAGTTTCCACTGGTTGTCCTCACTTCATGGCATGAGGACACATATTTTGCAGCAATTATTTCGCATTTGGGCATTTCTCCCATTAAATAGGGAGTTTCTGTGTGTCTGATAGAAATCGAATTCGGAAAATTTGGGAAATGTTTGCTTTGTGTTTTATATTTAGGGCATGAGGTTAGAAAGTGCAGCTTTGTCTCTACCTGTCCCCAGTCACACTGGGAGCAGAGTCTCTCTCTCTCTCTCTCTCTCTCTCTCTCTCTCTCTCTCTCTCTCTCTCTCTCTCGCCCATTGCCATGAATGTTTAGGTTGTTTAGGTGGCAATGTTGCCAGAGCACAAATTCAGATATAAACAATAAAAAATATAATTAATTAATAATGTGATAATTAGTTACTTTATACAACACAAAATGGTTCTCCATTTGTTGCATGAGGAAATACATTTACACTAGGCCTATACTGTATGTGTGTGTGTGTGTGTGTGTGTGTGTGTGTATATATATATGACCTAACTATAAAATATAAAACAATTAAAAGTAGCTTAGATGTAACTAAGCTACTTTTCCCACGTTGCTGTAGCTTAGCTTGCTACATTTCACTGGGGGGTAGCTTCTGTGTAGTGAAGCTTCATTTAATGTGGAGTAGCTAGTAGCTTAGCTCACTACATTTTCTAAGTAGCTTGCCCAACACTGCAAACTTCCCAAGACTAGTGAACATTAGTGAATGAGTTTGCAGTGGTTTGAGACACTGGAGCTGGAATATCAACCAATCAGACATATGAAAGCCATATAATAAATTATCTGGGTGATTAAATCATACATGCCAATTTGGCCTTAGTATAAAATGTACAGATAAGAGCAGCTGGTGCATATTGTCATAGTGGTGCAACATGTGATTCTCTTCTTCTGGCAGTTTCTTAACGATAGTTGCATTTCTTATTTACCCTCTGAGCTTGTTGGCATGAGAGAGAAAATGAGGGACAACAAGCGCTTTAAGATTACATAATTAACACTGCATGCATGAGGTTTCTATTTGATATTACACTCAAAAGCTAATAACATCTGAGGGAAAAATACAAAAGTAACAGTTCTTTCCTTTCATGAACAAAGAAAGTGTCTTTGCAACAAAAAAAGAGAAAAGAACAGCTTTGCGTGACTCGATTTAACCCCAGTTAAGGATATCTCAATAAATTAGCAATTAAAGACACTTATATTATATTTTATATTAATATTTTAAATAGATTTTCTTTTCCCGTGGGTTAAAAACTAACATTCCTAGGGAGCACAATGAGACAGATAATGTCCCATGTTTGAATATTGCGTATTCATGACCTGGATACTAAAAGTATGAGTTGAAGCCCAATATGTTTTAATGAGCTTGGTTCCCAGGGTGAGCGACTAAATTTCTCATTTGAGCTCCAGACAGAAAAGGTTAAAGGAGCTCTCCTCTGCCAGAGAGAGAACGAGACAAAGAGGAGAGCGATGTTGCGTAGATGGCAGCCAAAACCTCCTGCCAGGTTACAGCCACAAGATGCTGCTTTTTCCCCCTCTCACATTTTCGCATTGTAAACTTACACATGCATATGGACGTTAGATGAACTTTTTTGTGTTAAATAATTTACCCAGTATCCATTTCCATGCAAGAAATTAATATTGCAGTATGCTCGTATTTTATTCAGGTTATTTGCAGAGTTAATTGAGCTACGGTAAAGTCCTCGGAGGACAATGAGTTTCATCTAATCCCATTTTATTATATCTAACCTCACAGTCTACTTTAATTGACAGAGCTGCTGGGATTGCGCTCTAATTAAGCATGTGTCAGTCTGACTCTTGACGACTCTGTTATTAATAAAAAAACATGGATTCTTTGATTATGATCAAAACTTTATAGATGGAATAATCCTGCTAGGCTATCTAATGCAACAAAGAGTTTAAATGTGTATTTATCTGAGCAGCTGGTGCAAACTTCCTAAAAGGGGCAATAATCTTATGTTGCATCATAAAAACCTTTCAAATCCAAAATTCTTAATGTTGTTATGAAAATACAAGATGAGCCATAACCACTGCATTATGATCACCTGCCTAATATTGTGCCCCCTTTTTGCTACCAAAACAGCCCTGACCCATCGGGGCATGGACTCCACTAGACCGCTGAAGATGTGCTATGGTATCTTGCACCAAGACGTTAGCAGCAGATCCTTTAAGTCCTATAAGTTGCAAAGTGGGTTCTCCATGGATCGGACTTGTTTGTCCAGCACATCCCAGAGATGTTCGATTCGAATGAGATCTGTGGAATTTGGAGGCCAAGTCAACACCTTGAACATTCCTGAAACATTTTTGCTTTGTGGCAGGGTGCATTATCCTGCTGAAAGACGCCACTGCCATCAAGGAACACCGGTTCAATGAAAGGGTGTACATGGTGTACAACGTATGTGGTATGTGTCAAAGTAACATCCACATGAATGCACAGAACCCAATGTTTCCCAGATGCACATTGACCAAAGAATCACATTGCCTCCGCCGGCTTGCCTTCTTCCCATAGTGCATACTGGTGCCATGTATTCCCCAGTTAAGCAACACACCCAGCCATCCACATGATGTAAAAGAAAATGTGATCAGAACAGACATTCTTCCAATGCTCTGTGGTCCAATTCTGATGCTCACTTGCCCATTGTAGGTGCTTTGGGCAGTGGAGAGGGGTCAGCATGGGGACCCTGAATGGTCTGCGGCTACACAGCCAACAAGCATGCAACAAACTGTGATGCACTGTGTGTTCTGACACATTTCTATCCTTCGATCTTTTTTATTCCTTCGCTCCCCATGTGCATCATTGAGCCTTGTCCTGTGACCTTGTCGCCGGTCCACTGCTTCTCCATCCTTGGACCACTTTTGATAGGTACTGACCATTGTAGACTGGGAACACCCCACAAGAGCTGGAGTTTTGGAGATGCTCTGACCCAGTTGTCTAAGCCTTCACAATTTAATGCATTAACTTTGAGGACAAATTATTCACTTGCTGCCTGATATACAGGTGCCATGGTAATAAGATAATCAGTGTTATGCACCACACCTTCATCGGTTTATTTAAAAATGTAGTGATCTCTTTTTCTTTTTTTTCTCTTCCTCTTCGCAATGAACTGTCCCCGTTCTGGAACTTCTTCCGTCAATAAGAAGTGATCTCAGATCTTTCCAAGTGCGCTTCATTTCATCCTCAGGAGGAGCGTCTAACCATGCTAAGTTAATAAAATAGGATCGTGACATGCAATTTTGCTGTCAGTGCATGCACACCCCCTGCTGTCCTGCTTTTTACAGTAATGAGTGGAGACGTTCTTTCTTCATCCCCTCAGAGGTAAAATCACATGTAATAATAGGGGGGATTCCAGATGGGTTTCTCCCCACTTTTCTTTTTTCCGTTTACTTTTACACCCCTAACTTCCTGTTTACACACCACCTTGCCTTTACAGTCCTCATATGTATTTGCATCTTTTCTTCCAGTAGTCCCTTGGTTCTTGATATATGAGCTGCTGCACGGTGGCTATGAGCTACATCATGTGCCATGTCTCGTTTCCTACATGCCTGTTACAAAGTGCAGTTGTTCCTCGACTTAGTGCCAACTTTATGAACATGAATCATGTAAAATGCATGTGTGTTCCCCTCAGGAGGATCTTTGACTCTGAACGTCGCATTGCATTTTATAGAAAACATGATTCCTATGGACATTCATTGCATATGGATGCCTCAATGTCAGTGTTTAAAAAACTATAAACCTTGACCTTCCATTTAGGTAGGTCAGCCTGTTCTTAAGACGGTACACATATGCTACACTGCAAGTGCAGTTTGAGAGCAAATTTCCTTGAAAGTATTTGAGGTTATACTGTGAATTCAAGTGAGTGTTATTTTTTTTTTTTATATAAAGATAAACTGCTGCGCTTGGACTTGTCAATTCCTTTCAAATTATCTTTTTTTTACTTCAAAGAAAGAAAGTGGCAAGAAGTGTTGGAGTTTGAAACTGTGTTGTCTTTTTTTGGTCTTCAGATGCCTAATAAAACAACGACTGCAGACACCAGCCACCCCTTGAAGAGCATGCACATTTTATTCAGCTGAATCAATTATTGATAGCTCTATCTTACTGGTGCTGGAGAAATGAATGATCAAGGTGCACCAGAAAAGCTTAAGTTAAGAAACTTGCAGCACAGTAAGACCCAGAACAGCTTTTACTGCACAGCATTTTTTTGTTGCAGGTTGGCTCACAGTAGGCATTTCTGTCCTACTTCAAATATAAGTTTACCCACTCTGAGCTGTGCATCAGGACACATCAGCTTCATCTTGTTGTCTGCTTGGTTATTAGCACAAAAGGAACTACTTCTACCAAACAGTAGGGCATACCACTAAAATAAAGTTGCCTCACCAAATGTGATGTCCTGTAGTGTGACATAAGAGTGTGCTTGAAAAAAACAAAAAACAAAAGGCACAGGTCCAAATTTACTCCAGGCACATTGTCCATGCAGCACTGCACACGCAACTGCCTATGCTGGCCTGGCTTAAAGTGGTCACATTGAACAAGCAGTTGGGATATAATATCAGTCCTTTTTCTTTGATATCAGGACTTTTCTTTAAAGGTAGAGCAAATGAAACTTGTGGTGTGTCATGTGAATGTCTGGGCTGATATTCAGAGACAAGAAAGAACAGACTGAAAATAGCTGAAGGGATCATTCCGGTCTGATATTGAAGTCACCAGAGGATTGCAGGGAAAAAAAATAATTCTTCTAGGCGGGGATATTTCTGTCTTTTTCATATTTATTTTTCTCTCACTTGCGTCAAATAATTACGTGTTCACTTTTGTCATGCTTCAAATGTCAGATGGGGGGATGGTTTGGGGGATGCTCCACTGATTGCTGTGCACACACACACACAAAAAAAATCAATAAATAAAACACTGCTGAAATAAGATAGACGGACATGACGTCAGTTTCATTGTAAGTCAAGCTAATACTGATTGAAGATGAATCTAACCTTTTAAAACTTGAGTCAGTTTTTTTTGGTGCTAATTATACAACTGTAATGTGTGGTGGAGAGCCGCCAGTTTGAGAGGTCAGAAGCTGCAGCAGCTGAGCCTGATGGCTCTGCATGTTGAAATCTGGCAGAGATTTTATTTGAAGGGCACTTGTCCTGGACGAGTACCAGTGGTGGCCTGTGTCATATAAGAGAAACTGACACAGGATGACAGCAGGAGTCCACTGTCACATAACCTCACATAATAACTGTTGGGAATCTGGTAGGGCAGGTTTGGTTATTAGGAAATATCAAATATATTTTATTAATATTAATACAGTTATTAATACAGATGAATAATTACGAGGCACCACCCTGGGATCAGAGACTAATAAACAGACCGAGTTTTATAAAGGGGTTGTCCGCTACAAATGCCAGTATTTAATAACTATTTTACATTATTAAGCAAAATGGTAATTTTTAAACCGAAATTTGTGTTCCTGGTGTGTCTAAAGACCACCAATTTATTCCCTTGCTCAGTCTTAGTAAATGTGTGTGCAAACATGCCATTTGTATTTTGTATGTGGCCGGCCTGCATAAATATATTTACATATGTCAGAAGTATATTTCACTGCTAATAATTTTACACTTAAAGTAAAAATTTGGGTGCAAGACTTTTCCAATGTTTACTTCAACTCCAGTGTCAAACTGTATTATAAAACAGACAATTCTCTTTTGTTAAAGTGTTTCTGTGAAAACTGCAATAGATTAGAACCTGTCAAGAACCTCGTTGACTTTAACCACATAAAAAGTAAAGTCAATCTACTGTATCATTTATGCCTTTTAGAATAGAAGAGGTATGGACAACTCCAATTTAAAAATACACTGCAGAACATAGACACATAGAAGCTACTGTGCATGAAGCCATTACTAGAATGTAAAAATAGTTGTTTTGCTACATTAACTCAAGTAACAGATCTGAATATTTCTTTCACCATTAATGGAAATTAACAATCACTGACTACTTTTCTTGACCTAAAATGGTCAAATTTAATGTGAAATTTGGCACAAAATATGAAGTTTAAAATCCTGCTGATGTCATTTTCCCTCTAACCGTGTATCAACACTTTAAGATGTGTTTGTTTCAAAATAGTCAAATAAACATCTTTAGTAAGTAGAGAATCCAATCAGAAGCTTTGAGTTTTAGTTAGTAGGTATTTTGCAAGACTACAAAGTCAATATTTTGCAATTCATTATTGAAGTTTTCATTTTATTTCCCCCTATTGGCTCCCTTTCGTCTACCTTGACTTGCTTCTAGTGTACATTGTAGAAGTTTAACAAATCTAAAAACAAAACATAACTCTACTACATTTAGTTTTTTGTAGATCCTACAGATCTTATCTTTAAGCACCTCATACAGTGGTGAAGGTTCAAAAGTACAACAGTAAACAGTTTGGGAGACACACCTTCATCACTGCAAATGCCTCCCAACTTGACTGTTGAAATCAAATTTATCACTTTGGGTTGTTTGTGAATGTCAGAGGTGACGCAGCTAAAACATAATTCCTGTTATGATTGCGCTGGAGGTCAAAATAACGATTATTTTCCCAGCAAATGTCAGAGACAAAGTTGCTTAGGTGGTGAAGGGGCTCTCCAGCCGTCTAAAGAGCCTCCTATTTCTGTAACATTCCTCAAAGTGACGTGTATGTTGCCTTTTAAGTTGACATAAATGCATCAGCCAGCAATATCCGATTTGTGCCTCTTCACCCCCCCCCCCCCCCCTCCAGTGCTGCGGATCCTTTTAACGGCCGAGCCGGCGACATGCATCAAACCAAGCCGAATTGACGCGGCCCGACACGCGTGACATTGATATTCATGGTGATCACGCAGGTCATTTAGGCCTGTAGTAGGGGGAATTATGCAGAAAGTGCAGAGTGATGCAGAATTGCCAGACTAGGGAGCGTCTGGGACCAGAAGATGCCCTTGGATCGTCCCCTTTAGTGGACTCCAGCATAGTCACAGGAGTGTGTGTGCGTGTGTGTCGCTCTCTCTCCGCGTGTGTGCTCCTGGATGCGTGCCAATTTGTCATCATCTCAATATGTCTTCGTGCTGATGATGGCCTCATAGACCAAAATATCAGTTGCACCTCATGAATATGTAAACAGTGAGATGAAGAAGGCCTCTCGGAGGAGTTTGAAGAATTCGTCCTTGTCAGAACATCTTTACACAGCAATCATGCTGTGTTTCTCATTTGAGGATTTAGCATCTAATAATACACAAAGACACACAACCTGATGCTCAAAAAAGCTGTGACATACAGGAGTGACAAACAAAAGGAAAAGAGGGGATCCTGCAGAAAATATGCAGCAACAAGAAAACTGTAAGACTACCCAAACTTTCCCCAGCCGCTGAAGCAACTTAAATTTGATGCAAAGACGTCAGATGGCTTTTCTGAAAAATACTGACATTTGCATATTGTGCTTGACAGAGTGATCCTATCTCTCAGCAGAAATATATTAGCAATGCTGCAGTGTGGAGCAAATGGAAGCGATTCCACTCGCCACAGTCTGCTCGTGTCATTCTCTATCTAGGTCACGCAAACTGGGAGACTGGCGATGCTAAATGGCATCATTACTCCGCTAAGTGCCCACCCTCTTCTGACTTTTTGTGCATTTCTGCTGTACTTTTCAAAACTCTTTTTATTCATGATGGCAATTTGCAGAGCAGCAAAATAAAGGGGGGGTGATGTGGCCGGGACTGTATGAATTTGATCTGATGTTCTTGGGGCTTTGCACTATTATCAGAGGATCAAACATCACATTCTTTGATCTGAAGTGATTTGGGGGGAACTCTCAAGTGAGGTCATCGAGACTACAGAGGGTGGCTGGTATCAAAGTGATTGGGTTATGAATGGGAGCACAGTCTTCACAGGAAATACCAAACCAGGGTGGATTCGTGCTTCTGAATAATCCACCAAAAGAAATCTGGCGATGCCAAAATGCTACTGAGTTTTACTTATTACTCATTTGGTCATCAAAAGGATTCTGTAGATCACAGCATTTCTAATGCATAGTGTAATGGGTAATAAAGGAATGAAACGAGACAAATGCATGTGTGAAGTGTGTTTTTGCAGAAACACAAGAGCAACACAGACTTCTTGGGTCATTTGTAGGGAGGCTGTTAGAAATGTTTTACTATAATCTCCAATACAGTATCATTGGCAAAAAATGAGGCCAGGGAGGTTTCTGATTCAGCATTGTAAGCACAGTTAATGCCATGACCATCATCAGCAATTCTACATAATGTACCTGAATTCACCTCAGAAGGTTTTATTATCTTTAAGCAATTCAAAGCACATGGAGGAACAGTGAATACAAAGCAGACTGTTTTGGGAGACACACCTCCATCACTGGAACTGCAAATAGCATTCAGCGTTTCTGTCAAAATCAAATTTTTCACTTTGTTGTTTTGTGAAATGCGGAATGCATTGTGTAATGGTTCAGAAAATGAAAGAGAGAAAAGCATGTGTGATATGTGTTTCAGCAGAAACAGGAGTTCCGCAAGAGCTGTAGCTTGTTTGTGGTTTTATTGCACCAATTTCACTGTAGCATTGTGGTTAATTTGTAGGGAGGCTGTCCTCAGAATTACAGGACAGAAACTTTTTTTAAAGTATCTTCAGTGCTGAACCATTAGCAAAAAATGCGGCGCAAGATATGTCTTTTTAAAGTGTGTTTTCTGATCTGCAGCATCGTAAACCCGAAACTCCACAGAAATATTTGTCAAAGCATGAGGGATCATCGTCATATATATTCTTATCAGGCGAAGATGCTACACAAAGATGACACTGTGATGAAAAATCACAGCCTGAGGGTCGCCCTGTTCTCAGTTTTTAGAGTAAAAGTCACAGAGGTAGAACTAGTTAGAAGAGAGATTACTTTATGGCATGCTGGAGGCTGTTCTACTCAAGCAGCTCTGTGGCGACCGTCTGGTTAGTGTCGCCTCTTAAACGTTCTAAAAATGAGATTTGTTTATAGTGCTGGGCCGTGTTCTTTATGAGCCCAATTGGGCCGGCCGGGTCTGTTTCCTGTCAGACCCTTACGAGACTTATCTGCTTTTGCTTTTCTCCTCGAACATGACGGATGGCCCCTGTTGGCAGCCGTTTAAGATTTAAGATCAAGGGAGTTCAGTGGTATCACCAGAGATGCGCCTTTCAACATGCCACATGGTGTCTATTTACCTGCTGTACCTCTTGGTGGTGGGGAAAATGAAACTCGGGGGCTGCAGTTTTTTTACAAAACATATGACATTCGTTCTAATTTCAAGATGTATTACTGGGTCACAAATGATCCAGCCAGTCTACAGTTTATTGTCCAGTATTTTAGTGTAAAAAAATTTCAACATGTACTGTTCCAGGTATTCCTATAAATCTTGGTTTTGATAACCCCACAATTGGACTTTTTTATTTATCGCTTTTACTTTTCCATAAAATGAAGATTTAAAAAATAACTGCGTTGTCTGTGCTAATTCATAGGAACTTTTCCTCCTTATCAGTTATTTCTGTCAGGTCTATACAGTATCTACTGTAACAACAGCTCCACTGTCATTAGCACCCTTTAGGGACATTATTTTATACAGCAAGACTAGTTCCCCTTTGACACACAAAGTATTCCCGATTGTTTTTTTCTTAACAAAAACAGCTAATCACTAAATTGATAAAGCTAATTGATCGCCATGCTGACACATGGAATTTACTAACTCAAAACTACCAAACCAGACTACAATAATAAAACTATAATAATCACAGTGTTTCCTCAGCTTATTCAGGATTGTGTCAGACCATACATTAGATTGGAAGACTGTGACAAAAATATCAGATCTGCAAAGTAAAACTGACCATAAAGTAAATGGTTGTAAACAGTGTGATTATTATAAATGTTATATCCCAGTGTGCAATGATCACAGCAGAAACAATGCATATGTATTTTTCTCTTTTCTTTTAAAATGTGTTGTGATTTCCAACGATCTATTAGCATCAAAAAGTTCATGACCTTCCAAAATGACACATCACATGTTTAGTGGTTTTAGCGTAATCTAAAACTTTTAAAATGCAAATACAAGCTGAGAACAGGTGTTTAACCAGCCCTGCTCTTCTTTTCTGTGCGTCATTGCGTAAACAGACATGAGCAGTAATTATACGGCTTGTGTTTCCTTCCTGAAACATGACAAATGGCTTCAACTGGAAGACGTTTACATGACTAGGAAGTTCACTGTTTGCCAGTTGCCTGTTTTCTGTCCATCTATGATGGTAAAAAAACGTTCCGTTCCCCAAAATTGCAACATATCTGACTTTTATTTGCAGATAGCCTAAGTAGTACAGTCTGTCTGCTCTTGAGGAGGAAATAAACTCATTGACTTGCAGGGCCAAACTAAACAAAGTTGGTTTTTTTTGGACTAAGGATCACTCGACTTGAATTGTAAGAAAGGAGGCAGCTTTAAGTTTCTCACGTTCATATGTTTTAGCATACATTACATGTTTGAATTATTTTAAAATCGAACCCTTGTTTTGTGTCTAAACATGATCACTGTCAAGACAAAGAGGTCTGTAGGCCAAGTACCTGCCCACATCAACTGACTAACGCTGGCGTTCACACTGGAACGTCTTGTGGTAATCCAATCCAAATGCCAAAGTCTTACACAATACCTGCAATATCATCACTTTATTATTTATTAAGGATACACAAGCCCTGGAAATGAACTCCGCAAACAATCCCTGGCATCAAAAAGACGCCTGCATTTACATTTGTTAAAATAAACAGGGTTAGGTCCACTTCGTGCTTTGCTCACCCACCAGGCGAGTCATCGTTATGCAGAGTGGCTGTATAGGAATCATCTTTTTTTTTTTTTAAAGCTTTTGAGTTCACATTTACATTAAACGATGGAAATTTATTCTCAAGAGAGGCCTGTGATAAAGTCATATAAAGGAATTCAATGAGGATTTTTGCAAAGACCAAAAGTGGGTCATGGGATTATGTGGAAGTATTTCACAAACAATTGTCTTCTTAATGCCTCAAATCTTGACCGCCCTGCAGGATTATATGAAGAAAAGAAGCACACATTATAAACATGGGTGGAAAATACAAATATTTGGTCAAGATGGAGCTGCATATGAATCCAGTGGAGTCAAATTTCTTCAATGCCAAGTCAAGAGGAGGCATATAAGAGGGAACTCTGGTTCAAGTTAAATGTTTAGTAAGACGTTTTCTTGTCTATTGAACAGCAATTCAAAGCCCCCCCCAGACACACACACACACACACTCTAATGCATTGCCAAGGCCAAAGGTTATTAGCTCATATGTCACACCTTGACAGCTTCACTCTCCTGTTTCAGCAATGAGATACCTGGGCCTGGTGCCTGTGGTCATCCTCAAATATGTGGCCCCATGAGCCCCGCTCCTTTGAGTCAAAAGCAATCGACTTGCCAAGACATGAGCTGAAGTTCATCACTGTCGCAGCTTGCCAATAATTAACTGTTTAAAGGTGCAACGTGAATGAACAAATGTGAGGATTTTCAAAGGGCGTGAATGCAGCAAAGGGAACACTTCATGTCACAGAATTTAACAGTGTGAATTGGAGTCAATATTCAATCTGTTCAAATATAAACTGTCAAGGAAAGCTACCATTAAAGTGTGAAATGTCACACAAAATGTCTTCATTAAAGTTACACTGTAAATTTTATGCAATCAAACCCCTTTTTGAGACCATTCATGGTCTGCATTTTCTCTGCAATAGCCATTCAATATATTTACATTCAGAGTAATCTCTGTATATAGTAGTTTTTATAGGTAGTGGCAAGGTCATTCCATTCCCACTCTGGATTCAGATTGCCTGTGCTGGATTGCATAATACAGCCTCAGGATGGTATTGCTTACTGTGTTTACACCATATAGGAGATATATTAAGCTACTGGTAATGCAAACTGAACATTTCCCTCTGCCACTGCTTTTATTGTGAAGCAGCCACAGGAACAATAATGTATGTGAGTGGTTACTCACGCTTTGTATGGAATTAGATCATGTTTACAATTATTTTTGATTGACTTCTTTACTAAAACTGTCTGAGTTTGTTTGCCTGCACTATACACAGATACTCCAGTTGCTCTTCTGCTGTATTTCTTACAAATTATCCGCTCAGTGATTTCCCGTATTTATAACTGCACACTTGCAGTTACCATGGTAACCATGGTGGTTACCAAATCATCCAGGACTGAAATCTTAAGGATTACAAGATCAAGAATTATAAGGTTATTTGTCTCTATGAAAAAACATTGAATAAGAAGCTGAATTCCCCATCCGTTAACTGTATTGATGTAACCTTGCCATTGATCCTGGATTAGTGTCCCTGCGAGGTGCTTTGTGACAAGAGGGCCCCGAGTGGGGATATACAAGTACAGAGAGCCTCGGTCGAGTTGTTTTACAAGGTCAACAGTCCCACCTGAAACCGCATGACAGAGACAAGTAGTTCAAGGACTTTTGACGACGTCCGAGAATAAATGAAAAGCCTCGTTCCATATTCAGAAAGCCATCAGGGACCAGCTGGGTCAATAATATTGAGGGGGAAACAGTGCAGTGCTGTCGGAGAGAATGTGGCCTTTAATGTTTCACTAAAAATGAAGAGAGTCAGTGACTCGCGCCAAACCTTTTACGTTTCTCTCTCGTGTTATGACTTTGTTTGTCATCTCCTGGTCCTTGGATGCCCCTTGCACCTCAATATTTTATACTGCAAGTGAGGTATGGACATAAACAATGACAGGAAGGATAGACATATGGTAAGCTGTGTACTCACTAAAACATGCTGGATGAAAGGGTCAGTTTGAAGGGGGAAGTGATCTCTTTACATGAATTTAGGTACAAACTAAGAAATGCAAACCCTATTTTAAGCATGTTGAATTGCCCTTCAAGTGCTTTGATTGTAAGTTACATACATTCATTAAACTAAACATCTTGGACATTCATTTACAGTATCTGGCTTCTAAAAAAATGGATATTACCATCTGCATTTAAAAACAGTGGAATAATAAACACTCTGAAACTTATATTAGTAAAGGGGAAGGATTGTTGGTGTAACCACATGCAAACCACCCACCTTCATTCCCCTTAAATCAGCCTCCTGTGCACCACTGTTTATCCTCTGGACAAAAACACTTACCTCACACCGACTTTTTCCTCGCCGGACATATTTAGATTGCCTTGACAGTCTACCTGAGCTATCTGGGCCATGGTAAACTTTCGTGGGCCTCGTTTATTCCTCTGGCACCAATAATCATCACAAGACGCTGTAACCTCCCGCTAAGGAGAAATTATTTATCCTTCCCTCAGCTGGGGTACAAACAGGACATGCTTGCTCGGAGCCTCTCACTTTCATTTTAGGCTTTACAAACAAAGCACATTTGGATTCTGCAGTTTCACACGCATGCTTGTTTTCATCTTCTTATTATATTGTTTATCCCATAACTGCAAGATAGTACTTGCAGTGACAAAATTATGATAAGCATTTGGAACAGGTTTTTCAGGTAAACCCATTTCCTGAGGCTAAGTTTGTATTTTGTTTGGATGCAATCAGTGTGATTGGCTTCCTATCCACCACAAAATGTTCCCATGCCCTTGTTTTTATTGCTCAAATGAATGTTTAAAGTAGTGGAAAGGCAATTTCGGTGCGCTTTTCACCAATAATAAAACCCAAGTAGTAAGATTACTTATGTCAAATAAAGGCTTTTGCAACAAGGTCATTACTTGACTTAATTCAATTTCTATTATGTTTGCACTTGCCATATGATAAGTCTTATGAATTTGCCATGAGTGCTGAGCAGCAACGTTACAGTAATGCATGAATAGCTTTTCTTAGTGTAAGGAATTACAATTTCAACAATTACTGGTGCAGAAAGTTAACAGCTTATTCTTTACTTTATGTAGCCAGGTTAACCAGGGGTATAGGTACAGAGCTAAATAGTGTTATGTGGGTTGTAATGCTGGTGGGATTACTGCAGCAGTAGCTGTCCTCTGTATTTAATGGCACTGTCACTTTAAGAGTACTACGTGGGACGGCTCGCGCGAGAGGGTAGAGTTTCTGAGGGGACTTGTGTCCCGCGGTGTAGAGAAACGGCAAGGGATGTACTTTGGTTTATCGATACGGAGGATATCTCCATAACCCATGGTAAAGTACATTAATAATCCTTAAGATCGGCAGACGAAAGAGTTAACTAACTAGCGGACCAAGACCTGGGTGTCCCAGCTGATTCCTGACGATTGTTAGCCGAGTGAGTGTGTGTGTGTGTATCTTCGCCATGAAGGGAAGAGACTCTGACCAGCGGTGACAGCATGAGTGACAATGAAGTGTATTAACAAACAAAATCACATTATATTAGTGTATACTGAAGCTGTAAATAAATGTAGATGATATATAGATGTTTGTTTCATATTTTTCCGCTGACTTAGAAGGTAGATACAGGTGCGGAGTTCTTGGTGTGTGTGGGCGTGTCCTGAGGACGCACACTGCACAGTACAACAGTGAGTTACTGATTCATAAAATGTTAATTCTGAGTTTCTGTACAAAGTGCTGGGCAAATTGTATTCTGTGAATGAATGTATTTTATGTTTCATGGCAAATTTAACTTTTTCACCTTGAGTTTATTAACCCAAAGCATTATGTGGCTAAGTGAATGTATTTATTTATATTTGTTTATTTTTTATTTTTCTCTATTTAGAAAGGCCAGTACTGTTAGTCTAGAGTGGTGTATTCTAATCTAGATAGAGAATTTAGGTCTAGAGTTCCAGTTTAGAAGTAACTGAAGTCTACCAGAGTGAGTGTAAACTAGTTTATGACAGCTGTTTACATATTGTGGTATGGTAAAGGGATACTGTAGAGTACTGTTAAGTCACATAGTTGAGATCAGATGCAATAAGCAAAGGACAGGTAAGAAAGTTATTCCAACCAAATGCTTTAAACCCTCGACTTTACATGATTAACGCTGTTCTCATTTGTGTCCAGTCGGGGAATAAAAGCCCATAACATTTATTGTGTGTTTGGCCTGATCATTCCTGGCCTGGCCACATTTAAATAGTCCAGAAATAACCAAAATATACATGGACAAAAAGGACACAGATCCAGAAGTAAGATCCTGGGTCTGCTTCTTTCTCTGAAAAAGACTGTTGCTGTCTCATTGTGAGCAGAAAGCAGTGAACAACCCACTATCGACATATGCAAAGAGAACAAAACATCTAAACATTTGCAGTGTGTAACTGCATGTGAAAAATAATAAAACAAGATCTACAATATTCAAGAAACAGGCTATTTTATTTTATATGGTACAGATTTAAACTTTTAAGGAAAATACTGTCTCTCTCTCTCTCTTACATACTCATAGTAACAGAGATGTAGTGTTATTTGTTTAAGTACCAGACAAACCTACAACACATGCACATGTGTGCATGTGCACGGTGAAGTTGTGGCTCATTTTAAAGGTTATTTAACTATTGTTCCTATGGTGGCAAGTTTACATACACTAGTCATAACTTCAACATCAAATGTTAGACTTACTTTATGAAAACTTTCCTTATGTTGAGAATTTTTATGTGGCAGTCAGCCAATCATCTAGCTAAGTAGTATTGGGCAATACCGCAGATGTAGTGTGTGTTTTGAATTATTTAATTTATTTAGTTGTGCCGAGCAACTAAAGCCAAATTCGAAACATCCATTCTGAGGAAAAGTTACAGGGCATGCAGAGGTCAAGCTTAGCTAATAGGCCCAGCTATGAAAACTTGGCATAGCAAGATTTCACTTTCTGCAGGCCTTGTGGAGGCAGCACAAGCGGGCCAAGTTTAACAGGCTGGTTTTGAAATGTTTCTTTGCTAATGCATCACAAATAAAGAAACTGTCAGAAGAGTGAATAATTAGTAAAAGGATGTTTTGCTGCATTTTGATCTTTACGAGTTAATGTACAAGCTAGCTATAGACTGGAGAAAAAACAACATTGATGCTCTAAGGCTACCGGCAGCATTTTAAGGTGGAATATATTCTCGCATGCTACACAATGCATGCGTTGCATTCCACTTGTTTTACTGTCTCTCTTGCATGACGTACGCTTTTTAGTGATGACTGGATCTTTGAGCGCTTAAAAAAATGAAGAAGAAAGAAAGTTTTATTGTTTCATTTATTTTTAATATTTTTTATTTTTTTAACACACACACACACTTACTGTTTTATTTATTTATTTTAATTTAATTTTTAATATATTTTTATTTTTCTAACACACACACATATACGCTTTAATTACTTGTTTAATGAAATGTATGGGGTTGATTGTTCTTATGTAGTTTGTACGATGCTTTGGCAATATTGTTGTTCTACATTCATGCCAATAAAGCTAATTTGAATTGAATTGAAAGTACAAAAATTCTATTTCCTCACTTGGAGAAGAAAAGTGGCCTCACCACTACACCTATGCCTTTAACCCATGTGGTGGAACGCCACAGTGTTTTTCTGCAAAAAGACCTCTAACCTAAACAACAAAATAAGTTGTTTGTCCATGCCTCCCAAAACAACACAAGCTTGGTTAGTTTTGGAGAACATCGTGGGTTGGGTAACAATAAGTACTTTTACTTCACATTCAGTGAGAAAGAGGTTTAATCCATCCTTCCACGTCCTTATGCTAACTTTATCGCAATTTGTAATACGTCACCCTACTTCCTCCTTTGGCAACGTTGTACAGCCACTAGAGGTCGCTGCCACAAAATATGGGTGGTAATAATGTGCTGAACAAACAACCTATTTGGTCATTTTCAAGGAGTACAGACTGTTTTTCTGCCTTTCCTTGTTAAAATCTATGAGAGAAACAAGCAAATCTGCAGTGTAGAATGTCACAAATTACTCTGTTATGCTTATATATGCTCTTTACTTTTATTTACCCACCACCACCTGTCCTTCTGTTAGACCATAGTGAGACAGAATGTACAGATAACTTATTATTAAATACGAAAATGTTTTGGTCAGGGTAGTCAAATATTTGGGTTTGAATTATGATGCCAGTTCAATCCTGGAAATGGCCCTGACTTTATAAAGTTGTGTTATAAACACATTGTGACTTAAGTAACTTACTTTAAGAAATAAAGTAACTAGTCCGACACTTTTTACCATGTATACAATCATTTGCACAATGATTTATGCTGCGAACACCCAACATATGCACGTACCAGGTAACAATCTTGTGAGAAAACTATTTGAATAGCAAATAGGCTCTGCTGTTGTTAGTGCCCAGGGAGGAGGTGATGTTTTGACAAGAGTCAAAAGGAGTGACAAGTAAAAGCAGCACAAGGAGAAGAAGTAGGAGAAGAAGTCAAGGGGGAGAGAAAGCAAGGCTGGCACCAGCTGGGAGAGAAAAATATAGGGAATGGAAATGTAGGCAGGACAGAGAAGAAGACAGTGAAATGCATGCATTCAGGCATGGGAGCTGTAGAGCAAGAGAGGGGGTGGGAAAGAGAAAAGCAAAAACAAGACTGTGTGCATATGTGAGAAAAAAAAGCGATACAGACAAAGCGGCAGGAAGAGGAAGAAATAGACTTAAAAGACACGACAATGATGAAGAGACAATAAGGGACAAAGAAAAAGAGACAGAGCTGGAGCTCGTTCGCTGTGTTTATAGGTCCCAGATGTCCGGAGGTAATTGTGCAGAGGGATTGCTCTGCAGACATCTGGCTGCTGAAAGCTCAATATTCTTTCACACAGACACACACACTCAAACAAATCCATTTGAAGAGTCCCGCATAATCCCCATTGGATGCATTGCTTAAAGCATGTAACCTGGGTTAATTTAAATCAATTAAGGTTTCCATCTGAAGGTATTCACCAAATGAAGGGAATTCTTCTGAGAGTTCGCCCGATCCTCCCTTAAAATTGACCTCTAAATTGGGAAGTCTAGTCCATTTAAATGTCAAACTTTGATGCTAATTCTGGCTTAGATAAATAGTAATTATATTACACTAGTGTACAATAAAACAGAAAACCAGCAAAGAAAAGAATCAAGCAAACTGTGACTCCACTGTGCCAGACTGCTGAATTGCAACTTTAGGGCTTTTGATTTTGATGTGTTTGTTGGATGTCTGTCTTTGTCAGCTCTGTAAATGAAAAAGTTCCCTTTTCCTCATGGCATCACTTTTGTCTACCGGCAATGGCTCATTGGGATTTGGTTCAAGACGTGGTGGACTGTGTGATGCTGTTGCCATGTGTTCAGTATCTGACTCTCTTGGAAATTTGCACTGATGCCTGCAGTCCACCTTGAGGAGCCAGACTGCAGACACTCTTTCTATTCCAATCCATCTTCTTTCAAGTCTGCCAGACCATGTGTGCCTTTGGGAAGGGATGTTGAAATTTGACCGGTAGAACACCTTTGAAACTATCTGAAATGTTTGTATAATGTATTATTGAATTTTGGTTATCGTAGCAACACTGCCGCAACCAAGTCATTCATCCCCTTTGAAAAATTTGGCTGCAGCTGTACTTGAGGCGTCTAGCTGACACATTCTACATGGCTCTTTTGGTTCAACTTGTTCTGCAATTAGCGACTCATAAGTGATGAGCACCATTAGCTGGACCACAACCTGTAATTCTAAAGTTTTAATCAAGGGAAAACAAATTACCACTGTGATTTAACAGAGCGTGTACAGGTTCTCTGATATTACCAGAGCATTCTTAATCATATCTTCTCATCAAGGATGTTGTGGGTAATGCAACTACTTGAATTGTATTATTCATACCACCTCCATCTGATATTAAATGAGACCTTAGATCTCTTCATATTTAAATAACATATTGGAATCCAATAAAACTGCTTACTCCTACTACTCTATTTTTGCACAATAGTCTTAAAATAGCTCTTCTTGAATATTTGATACAAACAGAGATTTCTTCTTAGAAACAGTCATTGTGGCATCAGTAACTTTTGAGATACTTAAGAGATATTTAGCCAACACATTTTGATGAGAAAAGTAGAATCGTCCCTGCGGGCTGCATTTTAAAACCAATGCCCTGAAGGCAGTAGGTACAAAGTGATACTAGCTACAGGCTGCTAAACATACAACCAGTCTGTTAGGCAGCACAACGCCATGGTAGGCCTCCCAGCCAGCCAAGCTAGAGCAGGTAGCTGCCAGACAATACCAGATGCCTGACAGGAAGTAAAGCCGTACAGGGGCATTCTGGCAGGCAGTTACATATGAATTTAGCCTCCCAGGCAGTCAGGAATACCAGATTGCCTTCAGAGTGCCATATGCCAGACCGAAAGCAAAAATACTGTAGGGACAGGTTATTAAGTTGTCTAATATTTCCTGGCTTTCTATTTCTGCTAAGTGCTGTACTTTATTGTGGCCTGTAGACTACTATAGCATATCTGCACTCGGATCTTCTGTTTCTTGATAGATAGATAGATAGATAGATAGATAGATAGATATATACTTTATTAATCCCGAGGGAAATTCAAGAATCCAGTAGCATATGAAACATACATACATTAAACATACATTAAACCTATATTAAAATAGAATTAAAATTAACTTATAACACAGTAAAACAGTGCAAAAACAGTAAACAGTGCAAAATGGAGTGCAGATGGAGGTAGAAATTGTTCTTTTGTCTATTGTCCTCCCTGCCATGACTAGGAGCTGTTGTACAGTCTGATGGCCAGGGGGACGAAAGAGTTTTTAAGTCTGCTGGTGGAGCTGGGCTGGGACAGCAGTCTGCCACTGAACACACTCCTCTGCCCGATGAAGGTGTTGTGCAGAGGGTGGTGGGCATTGTCCAGTATGGACAGCAGTTTGTCCAGGGTCCTCCTTTCTGCCACTGTCACCAGAGAGTCCAGCTCTGAGCCCACCACTGAGCCAGCTCTCCTCACCAGTCGAAGAGAGACACCGGTCGACTGGACCGGTGTCTCTCTTCTTGCTGCTTCCTCCCCATCAAACTACAGCATAAAAGAGGACGCTGGCCACCACAGACTGGTAAAACATGTGCAGCAGTTTTTTGCAGATGTTGAAGGACCCCAGCCTTCTCAGGAAGTACAGACGGCTCTGCCCTTTCCTGTGGAGAGCGTCCATATTTTCTGTCCTGTCCAGCTTGTCATCCAGCTGCAGTCCCAGATATTTGTAAGTCCTGACCACCTCTACATCGACCCCCTAAATGGACAAAGGTTGGAGATGTGGTTTCTTCCTTCTGAAGTCCACCCCCATCTCCTTGGTCTTGGAGGTGTTCAGCTGCAGATGGTTGGTCCTGCACCACCTCATGAAGTCCTCTACAAGGCTCCTGTACTCCCCCTCCTGTCCATCCTTGATACAGCTAACTATCACAGTATCGTTTAATCATTTATTAAATACAGCGGACACGAGTCTATTCCGAAGAACAGGTTGCCATGGTAGCGACCTGTCAATCCCAAGGTAGTCCTGTCCAAAAGCATACGCTGCATTATCGTCTGTTTTCCCCTAAATAGGACCATAATATACTAAATGAACATCATGCTGTGTTGAAGAAGACTTGAAACTAGCGACTGAGACCATAAACTCATTTAAAAGTGTTTACTGAGGTAATAAATCAGCTGAGAAGTAGCAACATTTTACCATTATTTCTAACTGAACTCGCCCCCTGCTGGCCGTTAGAGAGAATGCAGCTTTAAGATCCGTCTGCATTGTTTCACTTTCGACCCAGAGGTTGCCGCATGTTTGAGATTAGAGAAATAACATTTGACAACCTCTCGTCACGTAACTACAATTCTGGATTGGACATCGGTGCGCGTTAAGAGCTGCAAAACAACTGCAGGATGTTGATTTTAATTTTTTTTTTTAATACTAATGTTTTAGCACTGGCCTGATCGGGCCGGTGAGTTGCTAGTTCAACTGTCCCGACGTTACGTTTTACTGGCCCCGGGCCATCAGGCCACCGTTATTGTCGAGCCCTGAAATCTGATCGCTAAAAGATTTAAAAAGATATAGGGCATATCACTTTCTGCATTGGTGAGGAATGTTGGCACTGGGCTTATAATGAAGTACAGAATTGTCCAATATGAATGCAATTCCCAGGGATACTGGGCTGCCATCAATATATTGAAGACTATGATTAGTGGTAACACCGAGGGCAGTTTTCCCCTCACTTTGTCATTTTCTTGCGACTTAGTTCCTCATACTTAGGATGCAATGAAAGATGTGAGGAAAAGAAAAATGGAAAAGGTTTAAACTATCACATGTCTATCTGCAGAAGCTCATATTCGCTTCGTATTCTGACTTGATGGCCACATCATTTTTAGCTGAAACTCTGTCAATCTGCTGGCATTTTACTCTTTGTCGATGGCCTTTTCTGTTCATTGCCGTTTTAAAGTATCTCACTTTGAAAGACTGGACTCAGAGAGACAGCTTCCAGACATCGAGGATTTTAGGGCTGGAGGAGCCATCGCTGCTTGGTGAGCAAAGTGCCTTCGTTCCAGTACTCCCAACCTAATCTGTCTTTCTGTTAATGCATGTCTCAGATTATTTAGATTACATTTACTTAAAATAAAATACTAGAGAGGTCACTTACATATTTCTAAAATATTTAACATACAGATCATGCTACAGTTAAAACAGCAGCTTGTGATGATAATAATGATCTAATATAACTTAATGCTCTGGCTTTAGGTACCTTATTTGCTTTAGTGTACTTTGTCGTACAAGGTTTTCACAAAGCCTTTCCTGTGTTGTTCTATCATTCAGTTTCTGTTATGTTAATTTTTGCATTCATGAAAAACAATGTAGTTTTGAGATCCCTGCAGGAAGTTGTGACGCTGGTGCAGCAGGGCAGCTTGTCCCTGAGGAAAGTAGTGGCCTGCCCTGGAAAGTCATATAAAAGAATTTCACAAGAACACACACAGAAGCAAGAAAGAGGATTTTAAAGAATTAATTACTTTCCATCTTATCTTTGTACTACATTAAGTTGCTGAGATGATATCAGTTTTATTGTAAGTAGCGGAAAACCTACAGTATCTTGTTCTTGATAGAATCCTCGTCTAGGGCAATTCAAGGAGGGGAAAAAAGGAGACTAATGCCTAATTAAGCATACAAAATTGAATCCGCTGTAAAACTGGTAGAAATTCAAAATGAAACAATTTCTACATACAACAAATTCTATTTACTTCCATGTCCAACATTAATAATTCAGGTTCCTGCAACTTTCCTTGCAGCGGAGCCTGTGCGTTCACACATGCAACATCAACACCCACCTCCATCTAACGTACAGAGAGATTACACAGGAAGACACCATACTGAAATATTTAATGTATTCCTCCTTTTTTTTCCTTGTGTCAGAGTTATAGGAAAGGACAAGGAGCTTTAGTTGGCTTTCCCGGGAAGTCGTGACTAAAGGAGGAGGAAACAGTGGAGGAAGACAAATGCTCCCTCCCACCTCTGTATCCCACTGTTCAGCCGAAAGGTACACAGTGTGAATAAGTCTTAAAATGGATTCTACACTGTGGACCTGGGAGCGGTTAAAGTTTGAGTGGAAAAACAAAATTATGTACTTTCTTTGATCTGAGGCACATTTAGCAGGAAAAAACGGATGTCGCCCAAAATGTATTTTTACATTACAGTTGGTTGCTGCTCGCTTGCATGATCAAGCGACCACATCAAAGGAAATACAGAGGGCTACTGGAACCCTTTTTTTCTGTTGGTTGCTGTGTTATGGTCAAAAGCTGTAACATTGGATATCGTCCTAATTTGAAACCTATGAAGTTGGAAAATTAACTCTTACCATCACATCACTTGTGGTTATATGAAGTGATCTGTGACAAAATAGTTTGAAAAGTGGAAAGAAAGTAAGGACATCAGCTTCATCTCTTTTCTGTATTTTTTTTTTTTTTACATCTTCCTTTACTTTGGTCTCCCCTCCTCTTCAGTCCTCTCCTCGCTCTTGATCAGTGGAGCAGGAAATAGATCCCACGGAAGCAGTGATGTAACTGAGTTATCTAATAGCCAATTGAAAATGGTCCAATTTACATCAAGCACGACTTGATGTAAATGACCTTCTTTATAGCACGCTCACCGCCGTCAAACATCCTGTTAGCGATACACCCGCAATCAGCTTTGCACTTTGCCATGTCACATCGATATGGCTCGCTATGTGAACATGTCTGAGGAGATGCGCGCGCGCGCACACACACACATATATGCATGCACAATTCTGACCACTCAGACCAAGGGTTGTGACAAGGTGTCGAGACAGCGCTACTTGGCCAATGGCTCTCGGGTCCTTCGGGGATGGCCGGGGAAAAGACTGTCACCAACTTTTTGTGTGTGTGCGTGCATGTGTGTCCTTAACTTGTGTCGCTTTTTAACGACAGTGAGAGACAGTGGCTTGAGGACCATTAGTGATATAACCCTTGGCAGCCATGTAACAACACAAGGTCATTATAAAAAAAAATACAGGCCTAATGATAACTGGATGTACAGTAGAAGGAGTGAGGAATGCGGGATAGTAATGAGCTCTTCAAGAGTGTTATTTCACTAGTGCTGGAGCTTTTTCTCCCCCCCGTTCCTTTTCGAAAGCCAGCGATCCTGAGTCATTAGCGGTTCAGCTCCAATGATAGTTCAGTGCAGTTCAGTCTGATCATTTTGATTTAGATGAAAGCGGCATACTGACAGAGGGCTCTTTATTCCCGCTCTTCCTATGTATATGCTCAAAAGAAATGAACCTCTAAAGAAGCTATCTCCACTGTCCTATTTAAATGAATAAAAAAATGAGCAAGGCCAGTTTATTTCCAAAATGTGATTGTGCATTATGACAGTTTACATTGCATCATCAGTGTTTGGGTTGAGCTAATGGACAAGGAATCCCCCCCCCACCCCACCCCCCTCCATATGGTGGATGGTTGCAGCTGTCGCTGAAGAAAATTAAAAACTTAAGATGCAAGAATTGTGTATGTTAACATAACACTTTAATGGCAGCTAGTTAGTGACAAGCTAACAATATAACTGTATGATGTATTGATATATTTATTAAGAATCGTCGCCATTTCTTGTTCAAGAGTGTTTTGTTTACATTGATGGAACATAAATTAACTATCCAAGATCACAGGAATGTCATAAGTGCATTCTGTTGCAGAATGGAAAGCTTTTTTGAAACTTAATGCACATAAACTCTTCATCAAACCTGATCGCCCACATGCCTTCCCCTGAGGGTGTCTTACTCTCAGCCCTCCGCTGTACAGCAGATTGTGTGAATCACATGTTAACAGTTCACAGGCCTGAGTCCACACAGTTCACACTTTGTTTCTCCTGCTGACGAAGAGCATGTTTGAAAATCTCTGTTGGGAAGTGACACATCATTGCTATCCTAGCATGGATCCTTCCTGCCAGTGTGTGGCACGCTGGCTGATCTCACACACACTTCCAACGTCACTCAGTATGAACTGATAAGTCACAATTATTGCTCTGCTATAGGGACATGCGTTCTAGAGCGGCACATTTGTCAAATAATCTCAGGTTTCTGAACACATTTTTAAGAGGACTATTGAGTTCAATAGTTTTGCCCCATAAAATTAATTAACCGTTATATTTTTTATGATTTTATAAAGAACTAAATGTCTAGCAGCCTAATGCAGAATGGCATGAACACGTTTAACAAAGCAAGACAGTGAAAAACATATGACATATGAAAAAAGTAGAATAAGTAATGATCTAATTCAACCTAGAGTATATTGTGCATTTTGTGCAAAACATTTTTACCACCCCTAAAGCTCTTCAAATTACTTAACAATGTTTTAATACATAACATAGTCACAAAAAAACTATATACATATTCACAAGAAACTAAAGGCTAAGATAGTTTGTTTAAGTGGTGACAATTTCTTCCTCATAAACACACCTTTATTCTTTAACTCTGAACCGGAACCTGAAAACCTGTTAGGGCAGCTGGGAAGTGGCCTCTAGCCATTATGGCAGATGGGAAACCACTGAACACTGTTATCTGTGAGGGGTGATCAATACCTGCAACAAAATGTTTACTTCAGCTGGCGTTGAGTTTTCAGGCTCTGAACTAATTTTCCATCCCATTCTGTGTTTTGGGACAAAAACAAAAAATCTTGGAATTACCTCTTCACTAAAGCTCCTGTTGGGTTTCTGCTCCTTTTAGTTAGCTTACTCATCTGTCATGTGTCCATTACAGGCTGCCATAATTTACTAGGATGAAGAGTGCAACGGTAAGGGCAGTACCTGAGATAAGCGTACAAATGGCTATGTAATAACTGTACTGTAAATTATACTAGTCACTAACAAGGATTAATACGTTTTTAAAATAATCATGTTCCCTGTACAATAGTATTAGGGCCACTGTTAGAGAATAAACTGATTTGATGGAAGTCAAGATATTTTAAGACTTTAATATGACTTAAAGGTTGTTGGAGAAAGTGATTTGTAAAGCAACCTTTTGCTTGGTATACTGTGACTTTATTCTCATAATATAATACATTTGCTTGTAATATTATGACTGTACTCTCACAATATCAGATCTTCTTTTCTATCTTTTCTCTGTAAATATTACAGCATTTTCCCCCTAATTACAACTTTATTCTGAAATAATATAGCTTCTCTTCTCAAAATATTGCGAGTTATACAAAAGAAAATGCCATATTTTTACTTGAAATATAAAAACAAATCTTGACATTTCCATGACTTCTTTGCTTGGAAAACTAATATTGCTTTTTCAGGTAAAACTTGTGTTGTATTCCTGAAATAGTGTGATTTTTCTGTTCGAAACATGACTTCTTTCAAATTTATTTGAAAATTTTTGACAAAATACTATTATTTACAGTTTTGTCGCTAACCATGGCCCTGTCATCCATGAATACAGCAAAATACATGAAAAAAAAGTAAAATGAACATCAAAAGGAGAGCTGTATGACCTAAAAACAGTCACCCGTAAAGATGAAGTCGGTCATGCTTATTGAGATTATTTCAACCATTTTCCACCAGAATGGGCACCTGAGCTCTGGGGCGGTCGCTTGATCAAACAGGAGGAATGAAGAGAACAGGTCCATGTTGAGCCTCGATATCAGCAGATCTTGTTCAAGTCAAGAACCCCTTTCCACAAGTCACTCAGACCACACTGACTCTGAGCCAGATTGTCTGTCAGTTGATAGGGTGGGGATGTGAAGGGGGAATTTTGTCCTCAAAGAGCCCTCGCTGGGTTCTTCACATGCCTTATAGATAAATCTGGAAAATGAGACTAATCTCTTCTTGGACAGCGAGCCTCTTCAAGGGTGGTTCTTCAGCACCTACATGATGTCTTGATTTAAATGATAATTGCCTGCTTACGACCTCGTCAGTTTATCGTCTTCTCACTTGAGGACTTCATCAGGCATTAAAGGTTTCCATCAATACATATGGCCTCATTTGTCTTTAAGAACTGTAGTTCTGCTGAATCAAAATCATTGGTGTGGGACTGCTGGACAGAGACTCTCTAAGGCACAAAGCTTGGAATTAAGAAAAAGAAAAATCATTGAGATTGTAGGCTTAAAGGATTTTTCCCCCTCAGATATCAAGGCTTGTTTTCATCCCTTCAGAAGAAGCTATTTGCTAGCACTCAATTCTATACTTGAAACGACTTGAAAATTGGGACAACTCCAGCTAGGTAATCCAAACACGAAGCCTTAATTTGGTTTTGTCAGAGTTTGTTTAGCCGTCGTTTCATTGTGACACAGTTGAGTGTCTTCATATCACTGCTGCATTACGTTACACTCTATTTACTGCCAATCACCAGACACACACAGGAAGGTATATATGCAAGTCTCTGACAGGGAATAAGCCCTCAAAATATACCACCTTACAAACTTTGACATATCCATGTTTTCCTATTAAAGGCCTCTTTTGAAGTGAGAGCAGCATTTCATTTATCTTTACAAATGTCAAACAAAAATGATATTTAAATGTATTGCACAGTAATTTGGGGACAAACAGTATAAAGTAGACTCAAACAGCACAAGTATTCACCTTAAAGATGCATGCTCACGCTGTGAAGGATATAATCTGGCACAGTATGAAAGTTTGGAAGTTGACATTTTGGAATGGTTGAGGTACCACTGAGCTGGCATTTCCAGCCTGTTGCAGCAACTCCGCTAACAAATCAAATCTGAAATATAAAATGAGCAAATGTTCTTAGTTTGTAACTATTGATTTGTATTAAATTGTTTATTTTAGCCAGCAACCTTGCAAGCTGAAGTTGTACATGCTTATTGCAGTTATTCATTTTCACTCGAAAATGAATAACTACAGGTTTGTGGCTTTTTGCTGATTTTGAACATTGCCACAAAGTTAACCACATAAGGTATTTGTTAACAAATTGCAACATGGGATTTGGATATACAAAGAAGAAGAATAAACCATCTGTAAGTATCATATGACACAAAATTGAAAAGTTAATATAACTTATTTCCATGACCTATGATGGTCTCTAGTACATCCAAACACATGTATATAGGATGAGGAAGAGTATACATTGTCTGGATCAAATTATTGTGTTGAAGCTGTTAAAAAGCATAGTCAGTTCCATGGGCACACATTATTAGGAAAAATTAAAAATAGACAGTAGCACATATGACTGAGCAGTTGAGTAAGCCATGAAAGCCGGCTGAGACACTTTTGTTGAAATGTTAAAATAAACCGGCTTCTGTTCAAACAGGTGACAACTAAAAAGGGTGGCTGAGTCGTGAAATAACCAACTCAGAGGCTGAACATTATAGTCCCCACTCAGGACACCATGGCTCGCACACTTTGCAATCACATTAAATCTTTCATTTCATATTTTGGCACCGAACAGTGAAGCTCTTAATTGTATATTACATTGCAGCTGGCATCCCTCTCTCCTCATCTCACCCTAGCTGTATAACTGCACAGTCAGGAAACCCTATAACACCAATATTTCATTCATTTATCTGTAATTGACACTTGACATTTTCATGCACCGGCACCAGGTTTTGCAGCCCTTGAAAGACAAACCATAGCGTCACCTTAAAAAATACGCAGCTTTCTGTAGAGCCCAAATAATATGAAAATTCTTTCAGTATTATTAAAGTAATCCTATGCATAACCTTGCAGTGCTTCATTATCTTGACACAAAAGGAAATGGGGCTTGTCACTGTATTCCATATTTTATCCATGATTTAGCACAAAGCTACCCTGAAGTCACTATGACTGCTCCATACTTAGGCCTATAGCTCGTGCTATTCATAATAAACTTTAAATTTATGTAATCCTCTGCGTGCCTTTGTGGTGAACTGCAAAGTCCTTGGGAGTAACATGAAAAAAGCAAGTAGAAGCTAAACTTGTTTTTGCGTGTTCTGAACTCCACTTGAAAAACAGCCGTTAAGGATGAGTCTCCCTTTTCTCAAAGCCATTACCCACAGGCAACTTTTTTCCCCCAGCAATATCTTGGTCATTGGGATGTAATGCTGGCTGTTTTTATGAGCTCATCCATCACTTTTGTCCACAATCAAACTGCTTAAAGAAGCATTTTGCTCACACGCTGAAGAGGAGGTCAGCCAGCCATGCCAGTTTAAAACCTCTAATTGTTTCAATTAGCTTTAGTATGGACGTTGTGGTTGTAGGAGAGTTAAATCTGTAAGCATAATCACTGTTCAATATTCTGATCGCTACCATAGCAGTTTTTCAGTGTGTAGGAAGCTTTACTTTTATTTTTGTGAAATAATACTTTTTTAAATAAGGGTTAGCTGTCCTGCTAGCACACACTTGGGATGCTGGATCTACTCTCTATGTTGAAATTTAAAGCATGACTTTGTTATGTCTATGCTATTATTTGCATATTTACAGTTTACTTTAGTATTAAGCAGTTGTTCAGTTTTTTGTCGTGAGATTTACTGTGTGCTGAAATAAAAGTAAAGTGAAGATGTCGTACTAGCACACACTTACTTTGTTGTTTTTTATTTTGTTAAATAAAACTTTACATTATAAATGCTTATTGGCAAACATAATAGCTGTTATGCTAGCATACATGTAGCAGTGGGAATCCATTTTGTATGTTGAGTTTAATAGCGTTTTGTATGTGTTTGCTCGCATTGCAGTTGATTAGTTTGTAGTAAGCTTTACACTTTACTTTAATTTGTGAAATAATACTCATACATTGCTTTTTGATTTTTATATTGTAGTCATTAATCATTATATTATATTATGGCATACATTTAGCAAAATCTACCTTGTATGTTGAGATTGGGGCGGTACAGTGGTTAGCACTGTAGCCTCACAGCCCGGCCTTTCTGTGTGGAGTTTGCATGTTCTCCCAGTGTCCGTGTGGGTTCTTCCTCCCACCATCCAAAGATATGCAGGCTAGGTGAATTGTTGTCTCTAAATTGTCCTTAGGTGTGAGTGGTTGTCTGTCTATGTGTGGCCCTGCCATGGACTGGCGACCTGTCCAGGGTATACCCTGCCTTTTGCCCAATGTCAGCTGGGTCCCTGCTACCCTGTACACAGGATAAGTGGTTGATGATGGATCAATGGATGTTGAGATTAAAAGCAGTCTTTTGTTATGTGTATGATAGTATTTGCACACAAGTGAGTTTTTGTAATAAGCTTTACTCTATTTCACATAAATAACACACACATGTGGGACTTTCAAAAGTAAAGATGAATGTCATGTCTAGAGCTGGGGAGATTCATCGTCATAGTCGATGTAATCGATTACGGAAATAAGTCGACTCGCTTTACGTTGCATCTGGTGTTAACAGGTATTCCCCCGGACAAGCTCCAGCTGCAAGACCTCGCCTTGGACCATCTAAAGTTTGGGAGCATTGTCCACGAATATGTCAAGCAGCATGAGCACGTGAAGCGAAAGTATCCCGGAGCACTGACGGCAGCAACGCAAATCCTGTTCACTTTCTGTCTCCACACAAGCATGGCACATTATCAGCACGTAGTCCGTTAAAAATAATTTTTCAAGTATTTCTTCATCGCCTTCATGTTAAAAGTAATTTCTGCGTTTCACCGCGTGTCATCTAACGTTTGGCCATTTCAGATTTTCTGTTCAATCTGTGACTGTCAGCACAGTCTGTGAATTGTTTCTGTAGTTTTCTTTGCCCCACACTGATGCAGAAAGTTTTTAGTAAAGCAGCCTAATTAATGTCTGTTGTTGTTATTATTATTATCACAACACATAAGTGACGTGGAAATTGGATTCATTTTAAGATATGCTGCTATTGTCATTATTCTAATTTGCTTCATAAGGATGATTGAATAAAATATTGATTTATTGATTAGACATATTTATTTTGGATAAATTGGTATGTTAATCGAGTAATAGGCAACTTTTTTTTTCTTTAGAATACACAAAATTTGTCATTAGATTAATTAATTAATCGAAAAAATAATTCGATTTGAAAAATAATTGTTATGTACAGCCCTAGTCATGTCATGCTAACATACTTGGGTGCGATTTATCTAAATACAAAAATAAAGCTTAGGCCTATTATGGCAATCTCAATAGTATGTTAACATACACCTAGCAATGGGAATGCTATTTACATCCAATCTGTTTAGATTTAAAGCATTCACTTCACTCAATATACTCCCTTAAGGGTGACTGTCTTTGATATGCTCCAAAATGGCAGCTGCCACTGTCATTTGAGCCACACCTGTGAAAAATTAACCCGGCCGACACAGCTGACACTGTTTTACATCATCCTTCTTTAGAAAAGAACCCTGCATCAAACCACGGTATGCTGTCAGCCCAGCCTCAACCAAAATGCCTCAAACATATTTAGCTTCTTCCTGTCCAGGTACGGAATGACCAGAATGTTATGTCATGAGATCTTTTTCCTCCCGTGTTTGTTTGTGCTCTCTGTTTGTGTTTGTGATTCTAGGTCACTGGATTCATTCATTTAAATCCACAAGTGAAGTCACCCTATGCAAATGAGTGCATGTTCGCCCCTTTCTTGAATGCGAGGCTTATATTTTGAGGCGAACGAGGCGAGCACATCCAAAAAAACATAATGCTGTAGAGCAAGAGCAACATTAAATAAAAGTGAGACAGCAACAAAAGGTCATCCTCTCATTTATGTCCTCTGGCTCTGGCACCCCTGCAACGCATGTTAAAAACAGCTAGATGTCTGGGGTATGTAATAAAAAACTGTAAGACAAACCAGAATCCAAAAAGTACCCTCTGGGTTTACAGGTATCAATCTAACAGTGATTGACAGCCTAGAGCTACAAGGACATAGTTTAATTGTGATGACAGTTTCTTAATGCACAAAGGTAAATAAGCCCAAAGAGGGACTGGATAGACCTGGAGAACACAGAAGTGCTGCATTCACATCTGTATTATCTCCTTGAAGATTCTAGGACCTGTTCTGCTGTACAGACCCAGCGTATCAAAGAGTTTCAATCTTTGGAGAGTTACTTCTCTCGTCTAACTTTGGGGATGCATGCCGCATAATCAGATCCGGTTGGAGGAGGCTGGGGCTCATTTGTGTAGGTGCAGCAAGGCAGCTAAAAATAGCCCAGATGGTGATGGAGCAAATGTGAGAATGCTTGTAGCTGGAAGAGCATAGGACATATAGTGGCATGTCGCTGCATTTTGTTATGTGTGTGTGTCAAGGGGGGAGGCGAGTGAGCAAGGGAGAGGTTGTGTAGGAGTGGAAAAAGGAGATGGGGTTTGGAGACGTAAGGAGCGGGACTGGGAGTGTGTGAAAGAAGGGGAGAGGGATGCAGAGAGGTGAGGAGAATCGGGGAGAATCCGGCAGAGGATAGGGAAAGAAGAGGCCAAGCTGCAGGGGCTTCGCAGCCTCTGTTCACCAAACTGACAGCAGGCTCGAGCTCCTGCTGAGAAGAAGTGTGTGTATCCACTTACATAAATCCCCGTACGCTCGTACACTTTTGGATTTGTGTGTGAGTGGGGGACTCCTGCTGGTGTGTGTGACCTAGCTCACAGCGGATATGACTGGAGCTGGAGCCCACTAGCACCAGGGTGGATGACAATGCAGTGTCAAAAGCCTGAACAGTGTCCTGTTCACCCCTTGAACACATCATATATCCCACTGAAAAAAAAAAAGCTCCAAGGGATTTAAGCATGATTCACCGTGTCGGTTAGACTCACATTTTTTTTGTGTGCAACGTTGCACATGAGGGTGAGGGTCTACATACAACGTGTGCAAAGATCGCACGTGTCCGATAGATCATTTATTGAGGGAGGAGTTTGGAATTTACACCAAATATTGATCCACCGCAGCAGAGTTGGTCAAGTTTGACTGAAAATACAGACACACACACATGCAGAACCACATTCTAGGGAGACACAAAGGCCCGGTGAAGTGTGTGTCTGCGTGTGTGTGTGTGTTTGTGAATGTAGGCATGTATTGTAGGAGTGTGTGATGTTGTCATCAGGAACAAATTAGCCCTGTGCTGGGAGATTTGCGGTGGGTGGTATCGAAAAGCACATGCTGGCTTCAATAAGCATGGAAACGACAAACTCATGGGAGGGCCTGCGTGTGTGTGCGTGCGCGCACACACACACACACAAGTCTGTATCCCTGCTCCCACTATATGCAGTCATGTGTACTCAGCCATTTAGCGTCACGTCCCAGCATCCATTCCTAAAAAAGCTGGGGTTTGTGGATGTCTGTGTGTGTGTGTGTGTGTGTGTGTGTGTGTGTGTGTGGGTGGGTTATATGTGTGGTATGCTAATCTACAGTATGCATGTGGGTGTCAGTTTCACCTGAGCAACAACAACATAAACCAGACCAATGACCCCCCCAGTGTTCTTGATTGTGTGGTCCCCCTTCCTGTGCCGCCATTATTTACTGTGCTCTCCTGAAAAGGCTGACATTTATTACAGGTGTAGGTACAACAATCACTGCTATATATACTGTCCATGATTACATCCTGAGCCCCCTGGAGGATTGAAAATGAAAAAGGAAAACATTCTGAGTGTGTGTGTGTGTTTGTCAAACAAGCTATCCAAATAGAACTACTCACGCAGTCATATTATATGTAGTTCTGCTTAAAACTACTGCTAATTAGAGGATTTTTTTCTTACCAACTGTGACGTGGATTTTAAAACCACAGTAGGGATAAATATTTAATATGTCCCAGATCTTTGAAAAAGAAGAAAAAGGCACAAAACCTTTTTTTTTTTTACTATGTGCCGTGTGGGAGAATGTGTGTGTTTAAATTTGCCTCCTCTCTCTTGCAGTCTCTATACAACACAGGCCTATGGGTGAAGAATGACTTAATTGTTTTGACTTCTAACGTCAAGAATACAACAACAGGAACACATGAGGCCCAGAGCCAGGGATGCTTACATATTCTTGTATGAATTTAAAGTTAAAAATCCTGCTATCCACTGTAAATGCATGCTAGAGTTGCACTTTCAAGTTGAGGGATGAAAGTGGTACATGTTCGCTTCGTCTTGTTTTCTTTAGCAACAGCTGCTCCAGAAGATATCATGGCATATATTACTATAGAAATAAAAAAGTGGAAATGATTGAAACATTTACCTCACAGGTGGAGGTTTGCAGTTTCAAGATGTTTCATGCCTAACTAAGGAATAGTCAGTAAATACAATCACTTTTTAATTGTCTTGTTTTATACAAATGAATGTTTTCCCCTTTCTTTGAGAGTAATCTGTTTTTCCTTATATCCCAAAGATTAAGGACTGGCTATAATTCCAAATAAGAGGCTTCAAAAATCCACATAAGAGACTTCAGGGACTTAGTGATTTCCCCAGGGGATGGTCCTAAGCCCCAAACACACAGTGGAAGTGGGTCTCTAAGACTGAGTGTGTGGGGAACTCCAGACGGTGGGGGGGTAACCTATGAGTCATGTATGATTCATGTTTTGGATGGACTTTTGGGACAGGTCTGTTGGTGGCTTTTGGCTGAAAACTCTAAAATATGCCACTTAGATTTTCCGAAAACATTGAGTTTAAAAAAGCGGCCATTTTTAGGGCGATTGAAAAGTAGACAGCAGCTTACAGACAGATTTAACGGATAATGGTGACATGGAGCAGCTTTGTTCCACCACATCAAAGATGTTGTTATCTGGTACTTTACTCATCATTTTGCGATACCATCCATGTCATCATCAGCCCAAACTTTAAATTCATGAGTACTTTGATTTATGACCAAATACCTGCAAAACTAATGACACTCCCATCAGCCTCATCTGTACCTTCTGTTTAGTGCTAATTTGCAAATGCTAGCATGCTAATATGCAAAACTACAGAAAGATTGTGAACATAGAAACCATTACACCTGCTAAAAAATCAGCATGTTAGCATTGCTATTCATTAGCATGCTGACTTAGCATTTAGCTCAAAGCACCACTATGTCGAAGTATAGCCTGACAGAGCTTTAAGCATAGCTGTAGACTCTTTGTCTTGTTATTACATTTTTATCAATAAAATAATCCTGTTGCAAGGTGGGAAATAAGTGACTACAACTTCCCCTGAACTCTCAAAGTGAAAATAAATACTTAAATTACGACAAAATTGTGACAAAACATGAACAGATGATCTGACAGACATTTAAGTTTCTGCTATTGGGATCCCTTTGGTCTCCCTGTGGCCCCAAAGCAGCCACTTAGTTTGCTTACGCCTCAGGCTACTCTTTAAACAAAAGAATCAGTCAGCATGTACAGCTTTTTAGGGCTGCCAAACATCACCCTGTTGGAAAGCCTTAGAATTAGTTGGTTTGTCCAACTGTCTATCCTGTCCAAACACATCCTGTAACACATTTGAGTTATCTCTCTAGTATTGATGTGTAAAGTTTGTAACTCTGGAAAATGTGTCTGCCAAAGCACTTTTGACTTCACAACTTTTTGACCCAGCTGCTGCATTTTTAGAAAGTGATCATCAATTTTAACTGCAGCACTGCAATAACAGTTTGACCTCCATATCCATCCAAACCTACATAGAACACTGCCAAATTTAGCCTTGCATAAATTCTCTCAAATACACAAAAGGTTAAACTATTTCAAACTACATTGCATCCATTTCTTAATAGTACCACAGGCTAAATAAATGTCACAATAGCATATATGTTATTATTGACATGACATGAGTACAATAAATAAGAATGAGGTTTTCATAAAGACTGTGTTGTATATGTCACAATTACTGTATATGAACATGTTCTGCCCTTTGGAGCTTGAACTAGTCAGTGGTTTACTTCATTTAGGCTCAAAGATGGATGGATGGATTATTGGAGAAATGTATTGAAGTGCCTAGAAGATCTCCAGAGTTCATGACTTGCATGCAACTTATGGACGTGAATTTATTATGATGGCTGAGTTTTATAAAGGACACAAAAGACTCAAGGCGGCATGTTTAATCATACATGTAGCACACTGTAAAAGGCAAATATACTTACAAAACCTGATAGCTTTATCTGCCTTGTTTGTTCTGCAATACCCCATGTAATTTGTACATTTCAATTTCATTTTTACTATTTTTTTCTTGTCATACTTCCCTTTTGATCACTGACTAAAGACTTCAAAGATCAGAGGTATGCAGCAGGACAAAAGAACGAAGGAGAAAAAAAATCACCATCTGCTTCCTGTCGATACCTTGCATTTTCGATTTTAGAAAAATGCGTAATTCCTGAAGTGATGATGTTTTGCAACACACTGGATATATTATGATTAAAAGAAGTGAAGTGATTAAATCTGCATTTGATTCATGATGAAGCCTCGTTCCTCCCTCTGCATCCACATCTTATACCGTACACAACTGAGAAACGAAGGCAAAACAAGGTAGAGTTGACATGCTTTGTGCAATGCATACAGAGATCATTTCAAGAGGAAAGGTTTAAAGTTCACTTCTCTAATTGATATGACTTAGATGCTCTTTTGGAGTGCGGAGACAAAGGAAAGAAAGGGAACATTAGACAAAGTTAACAATGAGGCAAACAGAAGAAAGCAGAATGAAAACCAAAAATAAATTTAAAAAATTAGAAATAGGCTTATATCTCATATTTTGTGCTTTGCATGACAGGTTTTCGAGGAAAAAGAACAAGATAGCTGGGCTCGACTGCAGTGGTAGTACGGATGCTGGCACACTATGAAACATTTAATTGCACCATCATTCAGTGGAGGAAGGAACGGATGGCTCGTGCTGCTCTGTCTGCACGTCTTCTCGGGCCATGAAAGCCCATCAGTGATCCTGTTCAATGTTCCAAGTGGGCAGGGCCTGGCACTTTTCGAAATGGGTCATTAGCTTGTAATATTATTAGAAACACTTTGGCCTACCATCTCATACATCTGCAGTGTGATCACATGAGGAAATTTGTTCTAGCGTCGGGAGCACAAGTGTGACTTGTGACTCTGTCTTGGAGGATGTTGCTCTCTCCCTCTTCCCGCAGACAATCTTATCAAAGCTGACCTCGCTTCCAAGACATTACAAAGAGGACACACATACATACCACATACATATTACATTAGCATGAATGGGCGTTTCCTTGCCTATAAAATTAAATTAAATTAATCCCTGGAGAGGACATGAGGTTCAATGAGCTTTGATTATTTATTTATTTTTCTCATAGTAGGCTACTGTAGACTTTTGAATAAGTAACTCTCACATGTGTTACGTCTGTGTCACTTGCTGCTTTCTATCTGAATCACGCTCAGTTCATGCTCTGCTTGGGGCAATTTGTCATCAGGGCAGGATGAAGAGTTGAAGTCCAGTAGGAGATTCATAACAAGCATTTAACGTGCAAGATAGTAGGCATTCTTGATCTAAATGGCACGCATGTGACGTTACTGAACGCGGCCGTTTGCCACAGTCACACAGCCCTGTGTGGCTGACATAAACATCTGCAATGCTGTCACATGGGGATAAAAACACATGCTAAAATAATAAGAGATGTTGTGCAATCGACTGCACAAACAGATTTAGAAAATAATTCAGGCATAAAGTTTTTACAGACTGCCTGAAGGGAAAAGGAAGAGAAGCAACATGAAGTGATTCTTTCTAAGGGGCTATGTAACGTTAAAGGCCCTAGAATCCTGTTTTCTAAATCAGCATCTTACTTTGAGCAATAGTCATTTATGGTCAGTATTTTGTTTTCTGCAATAGCTATTGACTGTATTACATTTAGTAAAGACCTCCCGATATAGAAGTGTAGTTAATGCAGAATTTGCGTTACCTTTACACTCATGAGGGAATCACAGGAAACAATGCATATAGAATACAGTCTTACTGTTACTGGTAATGCAAATCCAGCATTTCCTACTGCAGCTAGTTCAAATTAAAAGCATTCAATTCGCAAAGGACACTGTGGCTTTTATAATAGCAATGAAAGCAAATGCAATGTAATTTTCACTGAAATAACTATAATCGTTGACCTTAAAAAATTTTTAAAAAAATAAAAACGCCTTTTTTAATTTAATTTTAAATTTTTTTGCAGAAGATTCAAATATTGTGCGGAGTAATGGCACGAGAGAGAGCAGCCACTTTCATTGTGTTCATTTAGTCATGAATGTTTAATGTTAGAGCGAAAAACGCTGGATTTTAAACCAAGTTTTCTTTAACTAACCAAGCACATGATTTTCTAATTGAAGCATGTAATAGACTCGAAATATAATATATCACCCGCAGACATTCCTCTGAAGTCCACATGATTTGATCAAACTGACAAATCCCAGCTTTAACAGAGGACCTGGCATCTGGTATGCCTTCAGTGTAACATTACTATCCTGATGTTCAGCTACATTGAACGCATATGTGCCGGGAAAGTCAATTTCTGGCCTCATTTCAATGTCTAGACATCATGTAGGTCATGTCCAGTCCCTTTTTATATTTTGAAATATTTGCATTTTCCGCTCAGTGTCACACCTCTGCACATTCATATCAACCAAAATGGGTATGTCTAGCTACTCATTGTTGGCGATGAGGGTTGAAAAAAATGATGTCAAAGCATTATCCTCGATTGAGTTGACATTTTTTTGTACAGTTGTCTCAATAACGAATCTGTCCACTTGAATTATTTCCCATTTATGCTCAGTAAGGATTAAATAATGTTAATCAATAAGAGAAAATGGCTTTTCTTTGAATTCTCTGTACTTCATGAAAGACTAACTGTTCCCCGACTGATTTAAGATGAGGATAGGTCTTTAAGGTCGTCAAGAGAACAGAGCAAATCAATACTATTCATAAAGCACAATCTGTTTCAACATTACCCACCATTTAATCCATCAATTGGTTATGATCTCACTCACACAGTACATTTTCCTCTATTACTCCCCATCCATTATAACTGTGCTATTATGTATGTGATATCTGATAAAAGGCTGCACACACTCCATTAAAGGGAGAAATCTACCCTTAGATAAGTGTTATATACCATCAACCTGGGATGTTCCAGGAGTTATTTGGTGCTGAAGTGCTGTAATTCACCTTTCTTTTTGGGGGGGCTCCCACTTTCTCTCACTATAACTTGCTGGTTTTTAGTCCAGATAGTGACTTCCTATTCCCCAGAATGCCAGAGAACATCCAGCTCTGACACAACAGATGTAGTGAACTTAATAGCAATCGCATTTTGACAGTGTAAGACTTTGTGAGACTTTTTTCCCATGTCCAGAAGGCACCAAACACTTTCAACTCAATGTGTTTCAAAGCTGCATTGCATTCCGACTTTTGAGGGTATAGATGGTAGCGAAACTAGTTTTCATGCATCTGAAAATCAGTGGAAAATCAGAAAGAAAGTGACACAGCCGCAGCACTGAAAGCACCTCAGTGTAATGCAATATTGTCTTCAACAAACAAACAAAACAGACCCAGAAAATTCCAAAATATATTGTCAGAGGACGGTTTTAATGTTTGATTTGTGGGAGGATTTTTCCTTTCATACAATAGTTTTTTATCCCCTACACCTGAGAGGCCGCTCTCAGAACAAAAGATTCAATACAGTACATCCCATGACTAAATACTTATGATGTTCAGATGCAAAATTGGGTCACCGGCTTGCTGTTTAAACTGTGTGCCAAGCGAACAACAGGATAGGGGTTCACTGTCCATGACTTCATAGCAAGCTGCTCTGCTTGGCAGTCAGCATCATAAGATCGCCCCCAGGGTAAAGCTCTGTAACAGACTTCAGTTCAGTCAGGAAGTGGGGGTGTGCTGATGGACAAAGTCACCCCTCATAACGGCGCTCAATTCATGGTTTGGGCTCCTGAATACACTACACAGCGTGTGGACATTTGATATGGATTAATGTCACTTCAGTGCCTTGAATACATGCCCTTTGTTTTTTCTTTTACGCGCATAGTTTATTCTTTTTTGTCAACAGTCATTTTTGTGTCAAAGTGAGGAATTTAAGTAGGTATATTGTGCCAATGGCATCTATTGAATCCATTAGAAACACCTTTGGCAGACATTACAGCGTCAGTTGACATTTCAGTAGACTTGCTATTAACTTATATGCTATGTGTTCTTCTCTAACATGTCCAAGGTGGGTGGAAATCAAAGGCAACCAGACTTTGTTGAAGATACTTGATGATGTTTTGACTCTCATGGAAGAGGCCCCTTCAGTTCTGAAAGGCAAAACGTCTTCAGGTACCTTCAGCCAAGTCCAGTTGCCCTTGATTTTCACCCACACTGGATAACAATGACCTGGATGACTGGATGAAGAATCTTAACAGACATCTTGCTCTAACATGCACAATCTTCCACATCACTTTACATGATCATGTGCATTTCATGCACGTCTGCCCCAGTGCATGCTGGGATAGGCTCCAGCCACCCTCATGACCCTGAATAGTAAAAAGTGGGCATAGAAAATTAATGGTTGGATTGATGGATGTGCATTTCATTCTAAATCATGCCCCACCAGGTGGACTCAAGTGATGGAGAGAATTCGAATGCTCCACAAGTCAGCTTGTGGTGTCACTGCAGAGGGGTTGGATACATGCTAGCTGACTTTGCTTGACTCGTGCCAGGGGCACGCGATAAAAGAAACATGCTAGATAACAGAAACCAATTGAGAACAACTGGTTAAACAAAACCTTACATTATGTTAAAAATTCTAATTTGTTCACTCAAAACATCTAAATCACCAAGGGGTGTTGCAAAGCTTATTATAATGAGTCTATGAATCCATCCGTCCTGACATTAAGTGCTACATTCTGGACATGAAATGTTCTTTGCTTTATATTTTTTATCATTACATCAATTTATTGTATTTATATTATACTGCTTTATTATCTATGATGAGTTGAACAAACATAATTAATCACGTTATGTAAAATGGAATGCAGCTACCCTCACTGATGCTATATAAACTGGGCCGAAATAGCTATTAGAAATAGCTTTCCGTATATTAAATACATCCATTTATACAGTTCTAGTTGGTAAGTGCCAGAAACTGCACTTCATCGAATGGCCACTTGGCTCCAAAAGCAAGTCAATCTCCAAAACCCCCATTTTAAAATGACCAACTACAGCAGAAATAAACTAAAATATATGTTTATGATACATGATTTTGACCATTCTTCTTTTCTTTTTTAAATCTGTCTTGCAAGTACCTCAACTTCAGACAAGTGCAATACTGAATCACTCGGGTACCCCTTTAATTTCCTAACACTTCATATTTACATAACCCAGTTTCGGGTTGGGGCCGGTTGACCTATCTAGCATTTCCAGTATTTTTCACTATTTCACTAAATTTCAGAGGGAATTATTGAACAACATTGATCCAACTGGTACTTATTTCCTTGCAGGATAGGATTTTACATGAAAAATATATGATCATCTTCTAAAATATGACGCATTGTCATAGATTAACCTACCCCCAACAGTTACTACGTCAAAGGAAATAGTTTTAGATGAGGTATTTTTGCTTAACTTTCTGATTTCTGAAAACCTTTTCCACCTCTGAGGAACAGCAGCTTGTTTCAACCTACATCTTTTCACCTCTTGCATGTACTAAACCCTTTTTGTCCTCCAGCAATTATAACCAATGGCGCCATTGTTCTGTATTTCTGCCACTCACTGTTCATTAAATGTCAGGAGGATCTAAAAGGCAGGAACGACGTACAGCCTGCAGCCTGGATAATGTAATGTGTGAGGCATTCATTGACTGCAGCATACTACCGAGAACCTGGTGAAGCTATTGGACGCAACAGAGGGATCGATAGTGCTGCCCAGAAGAGATGTTCTGTTGTTGTGCTCTCAGATATGAATATTAATGACTTGTGGTTCAGGGATGTAACAGATAGACCATTTTATAAAATGATAATTGGGTGAGATGATATAGATTTTTCAGATCGCTCTTTGAAAGCATTTTGCTAATAAAGCAAATATATCATCTGCAGTACAAATGAGACAGTGGACACTCCAGTAAGTCCACTTTGCCTGTATTAATGGAGGCAACACAAATACTACTTTTGCAATAATATGCTGTGTTGTCTGGTGTATCAGACACATTATTTGTGCTCATGTGTAAAAAACACTTTAGTGTTGACTCTATGTAATTACATTTCACGTCACAAGATATGGTCTGTGTCTGGCTGTGGTGCAAAACAAACAGGCAGTCTCAGAATGAAATGTAAATAGTCACAGTTGGTCACTGGTGTGTTGAGTTCAGTATGTGTAGCATGAAGAATATTTTTTGTGTATACCTGGGGTGGTGATGGTGCATTGATAAGATG
Source organism: Micropterus salmoides (assembly GCF_014851395.1). NCBI lineage: Eukaryota > Metazoa > Chordata > Actinopteri > Centrarchiformes > Centrarchidae > Micropterus > Micropterus salmoides. Next base: position 11,714,375 of record NW_024040040.1, read on the forward strand.
CTTGCCTTTAGTGTGGGAGACCTGGGTTCAATTCCCACAGTGAGACATCCACCATTGTGTCCCCTGAGCAAAACACTTAACCCTTAGGTGCGACCTCTGACATGTATAGCAATTGTAAGTCGCTTTGGATAAAAGTGTCAGCTAAATGAATAAATGTAAATATCTCTCACCATTGGTTACCTTGAACTTTCAGGCTTATTATGAGAATTACTACCATTGCTCACTCTCCCACATACAGTAATTGCATTGCACATGATTACAGTATATCTGTGTGTGAACTACAGTGTTACTTTGCAGAATCTGCCCCTAAACACGGACATCCATAGTCATTAGAGCTAGCCTATACCAAACAAGAGGTACTTGGCTCTAATATCCCACCATTTTTCCTCATTATTGTGCAAATTTATGCAGCAAAGTGCATCAAGACCTGATCACATCACCCACTCAATGTGGGGGACCTTGATGTTAGCGAGAGGTTGCCATCATGTTATTGTTCTCGAGTGCACAAGAAAGTTTCCAGGGAGAAGAAGCTTTATGAAATGCAGTGCTGTGGTGACACAGTCATCTAAAATGAAGACAAACATGAATTATTCATATTAATATAATTGAAAAATGGTTTAGCATACATTTCTCCTTAAACTCTCTCTTACGTGCTGTTTGTTTTATTTAAAAATAATCAAATAATTCCTGGGCTAAGTCTTCTGTTTTAAGGTAGCTACAAAACGTTTTTGACACGCCCGTCAGGCTGGGGTGATCCTGACAAAAGTACATATTTCATTTTCAAAATCCTTGCTTAAATTTAACCATAAAGAAGATTTTACCAGTGCTGAGCCATAACATAACAGTCTTCTGATTAAATTTGTATCCTCATTATCTCTTCTTTTTAGCTGCGGTTGGTTGTTTATCTTATTAAATGTATTTAACAGTGGTATTGCTGCAAGATGGCCACCTTGGTGAGCCTGACTTCAAAAGTGAATCCATTTATTTGAAGTCAGCTCCTAAAGTAAAGAATTTCTCTGAACACAGTTATGCACTTTGCTAATGTCTCACCTTTGGAGGAGCATATTGCTTATGAGTCTCACAGGATCAAGCAGCAGAGGATAATGTGTGTGTGTGTGTGTGGGTGGGGGGGGGGGGTTACCGGTCTGTTTGCCTCTGTGAGTTTGCATACCTTTAAATGATGCGTGTCTGCATACAAATCTACAAGCATTTATTTATTCATGTTGGCAGGGTCTCTGTATTTGTATGCGAGTGCTGCACGTCTGTTTCAACCTGGGAGGTTACGCGTGTGTTCTTGCAAAGGAGCTTCAGATACATCAATTATGATAGGAAATGGAGGAATTACAGAGGGTCCACTGTTTCCCCCGAGAGAGAGAAAGAGACAAAATGAATGCCATGCAGAAAAGCACGGCTAGTGAAAAACCCTGCAGCCATTGTTGTGTGATTAAGGACTAGGTTTGAGCCATCGTGAGGGGGTAAATTATTCACACAGCAGGAAAAGAAACCATTCATATTTACACACTTACATGAATGCACATACTGTATTCATATACTCTGTTGAGGTCTGATAACACATTAAAGAGAAAATGTCATTATTTTGGGGTGTAGATGCAGCTCAGGGTGGTCAATGAGTCAATTAGCCAACAGACAGCCCCACAGAGAGGCTACAGAAGTTCCGCTTTCTTGCACAGTATCTAAATAATGTAACATTATGGACGTTGTCTCAATAGGGATGCACATTGTACTATGGCTAACCATGAATTCAGTTCCAACTTTATGTAATATTGCAACTCTTTATTTTCTGTTTATCAGTTACAACTTCTGTTTATATTCTGTACAGCACTGAAGGCACACAAAAACCAAAGGTATAATGGAACACAAGTATATACAAAATATACAGAATAAATAATTATTATCTAGTTAAGTAGAAAAGCTACTGAGTGTGTGCTTACATGAACCGTTTCAAAGTTGAATGAGTTTCCAAGAGTATGAATGGAGTGTATAGTATAAATCCTGACAATGTCCACATTGCAAATGTCAGTGACCAACAGTCCATTGCTTTTAATAAGAGCTGAGAAACAGAGGAAATGTAGCTGAAGTCATTCGGCAGGTTGTGTGCATGGGAAAATGGAGCTTCTCTGTTGGGTGATGTTGCTCGTCATTAACCGTTCATGTGCTAATAGATTAATATGCCCCGCTTCTAAATAGTTCAAAACAGTTCCAAATCAGCCAGTGTCAGAATGAGGAAGGAGCGATGTTCCTGAATGCTGTTTGAATGTTGTCAGACATAAATTAGTGACATTAAACACAATCTCACATTCGTCCGCACATATACAAAACACACACTGAAGGATGATACACATTTGTGGCTCATTTCTTCTGGAAGAAATTAAAAAACAAACAAAAAGGTTTCAGCAGGACTCTGTTGATTGTCATGCACCATCTTATGGCATCTGATTAGTGCAATGCATTTTTACAAGATTACAGCTGTGTATAATATAATGTACTTTAAGTGCTGTATTTACTGATTGTGTGTGGGGGGGGGAACAACCTTTCAGTGAATATCACCAGTTTGTATAAAAAATAAATAAAGGTCCTATGTCTGCAACTGCGCAGCGTATTGGATGGAACAAAAGAACTGACAGGAGAATAGCAGTGGGATCACACTCCTATCACTGTTTTCCAATGTACAGTTGGCATTTTACTGACTCTACGGCACAATGAGCATTCTGGTTACAGCATTTTAGCTGGCTTATGTTGACAGAGGGTGTAATCAGGTCATACCCAGAGTCAGGATAGACTGATTAAACCGCAATTCTGGGTCAAGTGGTGATTGAAATTCACTCACTTCTTTCCAAACATCTGCTTTATCCTTTCAGGATGTCAAATAAGGGGGTGTGCGCTGTGCGGATCAATTCATTTGGTGGCAGTGAGCCGTGGAAATTTAATCAATCATAAAAAGCTCATTGAGTGGATTTCAAAGAGGGTTTCAAACCAGGCCTGCTCAACAGACTGCAATAGCTTCTTTAAGTTACATTTGCCCAGAAATACTACACATTTCACCAGCTACATGACATGGCTGTCAACAAAAGGTAACAAAAAAATAAACCAGTTACATTCTGTGCTACAGTTAAACTTGATGTGATGTGCCCATGATATATATATTTCACACTGTGGAAAGTACAAGAGGGCCAACAGGACAAGGCACTTGGTTCAAGAGATAATATATATATTTATATATTTTTTTGTTTGTTTTTTTTTCCTGTTGAAGCTCAGTTAAATGCAGTTTGATGCTCCAGAACCTCCAAATAGTCCGGCTCAGTGTGCAAGTTAGCCTTAAGTTCAAAGTACTCATTCTTAGTTTGCTCAAGCATGACCTTGCGTGGTCGTGAGTACATTATTGTCTCCATTAGCTTTAACTCCTCCTGGTGCCCCGGGACCTGCATGTCTACAGCAGACTGAAGCTGTGGCATGTTTTTCCTAAGGTACTCTGTTATTCCAAGCTGCTGCAGCTCCTTCTCTCTCTCCAGAATGTTCCTGTACAAGGAGTTGGGATTTCCGAGAGTGACAAACTCTGCGGGGCACTCTCCAGTCATGGGTCTGAACTTTGAGCTGGGGTTTCCTGTGAGTGGAGAGGTGTTCTCCTTCTCCATGAGACTCCGGCAGACGTGATGCTTGGCGCTGGGGTCGTCGAGGCTATAATCCAAATCCATGTCGTGTTCCTTGTGCTGGGAGCAGTAGGTGGGGTTGCGACAGATCTGCACAATAGGACTATGTGATCTCTCTTCGTACAGAGAGGAAGACCCTGTTCTCTGTGTCAGAGTGTGGTGTGTAGTTTTCTGCCCGTACATGCTGTAATGTAAGTGAATGGGACTGCTGCTGGTGTTCTCCCGGGGCTGCTCCTCTGCTGCTTTTTTCTTTGCCCTTCGCCGCCGCCGGTGCACCACAAACACGACCAGTCCAGCTGAGCAGAAGATAATCATGAGGACAAAAACAAGAAGGCTTAAGATGAGCACAGAGAGTGGGACGGTGTCCGTGAGTGAGCTGAACAAACCCTTGTCAGTGCTGTCAGGCCCCAGTGTAGCTGTCACGCTCTCCTCCCAATCTGGGGACATAGGGTAGTAGGTCCCTAAACCGGGACATAGCACCTCATGACGAAGGCTTCTTAGTTCAGCCTGCATCACTTTATTTGGGGTGTGACACAAAATGGAGCCCACCACTGTGTCCTTTCTTAGTTTCTCCACCCATTGTTTGAGGCTTAGCAAGTCACAGCTGCAGTCCCAGGGGTTGTCCTCTAAATAAATCTGTTCTAGTGAGTCGAGTTGATCAAGCACGTTGCTCACTGGCAGGTGCATAAGTAGATTTTTCCTCAGGTTTAATTTGGTGAGGGGAACATTGCGAAATATCTGTGCCGGAAGAGAGCTGAGCAGGTTGTTATTTAATGACAACAGCTTCAGGTTCGGCAGGGGATTAAATGTGCCTGGAGCAATCTCTTTGATAAGGTTGTATTCCAGATACAGGTATTCAAGATTGTGGAGCCCCACAAACATTGTGGAGAACAGCTTTTCAATTCTATTGCCATTCAAATATAATTTTTTCAAACTGCTCAAGCTGAGGAAAGTTTCATTATCAATGTAATCAATTCTATTGTTCGCCAAGTTGAGCAATTCTAAACTATCATATGTGACAAAATCATACTTCAGGAGTTTCTGAATCATATTTCCTGTCATGACCAATTTAGTGGGGCTTTGCTGGAGTATTCCGATATCTGATACTTTCTGAATTCCCCTGTCCTGACAATGCATCAAAAACCCAGCCACAGGGTGATTGTGACAAGAACAGTGCTCCACACAAGGACTGCTGGGAATGTGAGACGGTGTCGGTACCTTGGCGTCATCTTTGGCATTAATCAACTTGGGACTCTGAGAAACTTTGGATGAGGGAGTAACAACCATGTCCAGGGACTTTGACGGTTCCTCCAGGTTAATATCTGCGTGGGACGGGCAGAGAACATCCCGCTTGACTTTAGCCAGAATAGTCCCCTTAAGGTGATGTGGTGTGCTGCAAACCACATCTCCGATTGCTGACTGGGCCCTCATGTTCTCCATCCAGATTTTTAAATGCAAAATATCACAGTCACAGACCCAGTCATTGTCCTCCAGGAGAAGCTCCATTATCCGTCCGATGTGCTCCAAAAACCCAACATAAGGCAGTGTCTGGAGCTTGTTGCCACGCAAGTCCAGGTGGGTGAGGGGCACGAACCGAAAAATGTTGCTGGGTAAAAACTCGATGGAATTATCATTGAGGATGAGGACCTTGAGGCGGATCAGTTTGTTGAAGGCCCCTGGCTCGATGACCCGAATGAAATTTGTGTCAGCTTGGAGAAACTCCAAATTCACCAGGCCTTGAAAAGTGTCCTCTTTCAGAGTGACAAGGAAATTGCTATTTATGTGGAGTTTTTTCAGTGAACCGAGAGTGCTAAAAACCCCGGGTTCCAGCTCTTGTATGCTATTACCCCCGATGTGCAGCGAAAGGGCATTCTTAAGCCCTTCCATTTCCTCAGCGCGGAGCTCAACTAAGTCATTTTTGTAAAGGTTCAGGTGGAAGGGCACGCCTGACGGGACTTTGATTTGGGAGATTTTGCTGATGTTTCTCTGCTCGCAGTTAAGATGAAGGATGCCATCTTTCCCCTCGCAGGAGCACAAGGAGTCACACGACTCACTAATAGAGGATGATGCCTGTGAGGGATGAATATCCTGGGATTGGGCCACAGTGACAAACACGCCGATGAAAATGATACAGGGCAGCATTTCGGTCAGAGATATCTGTGGAGAAAAGATAGAAGCATGGGCAGAAGGGGTGGGACGGGAAAAGAAAGAACATTAAGTGTAAATTGTTTTACAAGTCATGAAAAGTTTGACACATTAAATGTATTGTTCTGAACAACCATTCTAAAATGTCTGAGAATGATATTCAATCCCAGTGATCCAAATGGCATACAAGTTTCATGTGTTACAATACATGAACTTTGGTTGTTGTATGTATAAAAGTGTAATAGCGTAAAATCACATTTATAGTGCATCATATGCATGAGGGGAAGTCCCACTCATCTACAATTAAAGTGTTTGAGTGGAATTGTCTTTATAAACTGAAAATGCATTAAAAATACATAACCGGAAATATCAAACAGTGTTTACACGCTCCCTGTTCTCCATTTCTTTTATTCTGTAAAAATTTTCTTTATAAACTCACCAGTATTAATATGTTCTGTTCTTTCTGTGTGTCCTGGGTGGACTTGAGGAATGGGAGTAAACCATGCAAGCAGCTAATGGGAATCCTAATAATCCATATAAAACAGTCATCAGAATCTAACCGGACTCTGCATTTTACCAATGAGTAAATACATTTCACAGGGTGAGCAATGACAGTAAGGCAGCATCTCTTTCCAATGACTCACAGTGGTATAATGGTACATTTTAAAGAAAAGACTTTCTCATTTGACTGATTTTTCTGCCCTTTATTTGCAGACTCATCTGAACAAAGACTTACTCAGTGTGAGTCATACAAATGATGAAGTCAGATCAGTCCATTTTGGGTCCATGTCAAAGCAACATTCATAACAGGCACTCTAAACAATGAACTGAAAATGTATGGTCGTGTCTTTATTGTTCTACCAATTAACTCTCACCCGACTGGACTGAAAGTGAACTAATCACACGCCAAACCCATTTTCATCAATCTCATTTCTTATACTGTTAATCTGATTGTGTTGTTCCACTGATCTGCATGCAGTGAACAAAAGCATCAGGAAGAGCTCACGCACGACACTGCCTATTTAAAGCAAGTTGAAGCTCGTTATGAATACAATTCAAACTTCATTGTTAGCAGGATTTATGTTGAATGACAAGGGACGCGTTGACATGTGATTTTAATGAGAGGCTTTAGCGCCATACCACAATACACTAAATTCATTTGACTAAAATCTCAATGGATCAAAGGCTAGATCACTCTCAGGGGGCTGGTGGAGTACAGACATCTTCCCATAACCAAGGATAACTAGATACCCACTATGAACCTACAGAATTCTTCGAAGAAATAAGATATGGAAAGATGGCAGCTGTTCATGTTAACAAATCTGATTAGCATCTGGAAAGCTTCATTCTAACAAGACTAGGTAAGGTTCAGTGTTTGTCAGAGACCGAAACCTCTGACTCATGATCCATTTATAAATGGCACTCGACCCTCTTTTGACCAGAAAATTCTTCCTCCCTATTGAAAGTCAATGAGACGTAGGGCACATTTTCAGGGGGTGTTTGGAATTGCCTGTGCCCTAAAGCAAGTTGTGTGGCATAAAATGCGGTTTTGAATGTGGATTTGAGTACTCTATGCACACACAACATGTACATCTATCCATTGCACCGCTGTAACTAAATATATATTAATTTAAATACTTGCCACAGCCTGAGAGCATGAAAAATATATTTAGTTAGCCCTGATGAAAGTCTGGCTAACCCCCGGCTCCTGAGGAGACAACCAAACCCCTAAAGAGCTCAGCTCAAGAGACAAATGCTTTGAAGAAGTCTCTTAAATTGAAACTTCTCCTTTCTTTCTCACTTTTTTTTGCCTATTTCACCATGTCGCAGTACATTTTTTTTGCTGTTGGGTAAAGAAAACCAAGGCAACACTATGTCCGACATCTTTGATGTATTCCGGCATATACCCCAAGGTTGCTCCAAACATTTCGGCCACAACAGATCTAGAATCACAACCCTCACTCCACAGACCTGGGAAACACTGAAAAATTACAGCAACCACAAGAGAATATGAACCTCTCGTGATCACACGAACCAAGAGAAAAAAAATACGTAAACACATTGTTCTGACCAAACCAAAATAAATCTCTTAATTAACTTAATTAACACTTAGTTAACTAATATTTCACAAACTAAATGCATTAATAATCCATCTTACCCATTTCTACAGGGAATCACCACAACATCAGACACAATACAGCAGAAAAATGATGTTCTCGCCTTCAGAGACATCCAGGGCTCTGAGTCGGCCTGCACAGCAGTACAACGAGGGGAAGGCACGCCACTGAAAAATCTTTTTAAATGACAAGAAACTAGAAAACCAGTAATTGTGCACATGAAATACTAGTGCTAAAGGTATTTCTCAAATGGTAAGCAGTAATCTTTAGGTAACTCGTGCCAACTACAACCTATTTTGCTTTTTGGAAGGAAACCTTTCATGTCATCTTCATATATCTTACAGAAATGAAACAGTCCTAAAATAGAAAAATAGGGAAATTCACCTGCTATAATGTTGCTGATAACCTCTTCGGAAATATTAGACATGCAAGCGGAAGAAGATGACCTTAAATGCAGGCTACACAATCTCCCACAACATCAAGTCTTTCAGACGTCACAGCAAGCTAAGAAACGGCCATTTTGAACCAATAATACGCAAAAAATTGGCCGATATGATTGCCTATGAGCTCCAATTACCCATGTTTACCAATGGAAAATAATGTGGTGGAGTATAATGAAACACAGAAATCTAATTTGTCAGACCTATTAAATATGCATTGTTTAGACAGTGAACAATCCATAATTGGCTCCAAAACCTGGCACCCAGGAATATTGTTGGTCATTTCCTTTTCATTACTTGTTTGTTCTGAAGTCTGGTGGTGGTCCTGGTACCTCAGGCAGTCACCTCTGTGACCCTGATGGCTTGTAAGACAACACAAAATTAAACAGGGTATTGCCAGATGATATCTCGTACTGCATGATAATACTGCAGAGGGCAGATATGGAAAGGCTTTGGCTTGATGCACTCTTTCTTCAGTATTTCAAACAGACTTTTCTAACTGATCCATTTTTCAGGTAATCAATGTTGCATGGGACCCAGTGTGACGGGCACGGGAGATGAAACGCTCTTCCGGTGCCAGTCTTCCGCTGCACTCTCTTTTCAAAATTTAAATGTGCATCTCTTGCTGTTCTGACAATTCAATTAGAGATCTACCGAAGCCCTGTGAGATCTCCCCTCATGCATGTGTGAAGCCAACTCATCGTCCAACATCAAATGAGGGGTGTTTGAAAGTACAGAGCTGAGGAGGCGAAGACAGCAGAGGGAAAGCGGAGAAGAATAATCTGTTGATGGAATATGTATCATGCATTGTACCTTTCTAAAAGAGCTGTAACATACACAATAGGCTTTGGCCACTTACAGACCAATACACAGCATGATCACACATTATTTGGGCCAGCTATACATTTCCCAGTGTACTGAAGTGTTCCATAGCCTAATGGAAGTCTAATGCCCCATATGAGTATAATATGATGCTGCGGTAACAAGGCTTCTTCTGTTTCTATAAGTAATGAATACTATTATATTATAATTATCATGATATTTGTCCAATAGTGCAGAACACCGAGAAACTGTCGTCTTTTCATATTGGTCAGATTTAGTCATATTCACTGATGATCAATGTACATGATATACTCCTGTTACTCAATACTAAGACAGTGGCTGATAATAACAGCCAACAGAATCAGATGTAGAATATCACATGCTATGGCTAAACACTAAACAAGCCTGCACGTCACTCACAATGACATGTTCAAGTTCAACTTTTAGACTTTGTTGGTACCTAAAATGAGTTTTCTTTTGACTTTTACCTCCTTCACAGGAAGCGTCAGACGTCAGGTTTTTCCCCAACTCACAACATGCAACGTTAAAATTCTCACTAAAAATCACAATTATATTGAAACTGACAAACATAGTTTGCTTCTTGCAACTATTCCAATACAGTATATCTTGTTTTCAGTTTGAATGGTCAAATTCTGACTTTCACACAGTTTGACTTTGCCAACACTTCTGGAAGACAATGGCATTCGCCATACTTTTGGAAAGCCAGGAGTCACACTGAGCATGTAATCTTTACTGAAGAGCACAAAGCACATGTGCCCTCACTTTCCATTGATTTTACACGCTTCATGCAGCAAACGGTCAGAGCGCTGCAGTACCACTTATTTTTTATCTGCTACGTATTTGTCATAGTTTGCAGTGAACTGACACAATACAGATACAGTATGTGACGACACAACATATACCTGGATTTAAACTGTACAAAGTGGCGTGCGCATTATCCAGTTGACAGTTTGGGACATTATTTTTAGATAATATGAACACAGCTGTAGTCATGTTCTGTCCTCGTCACTGTCAAAGTAAGTAAAGCATGCTGGAGCCACAAATAGCCCATAAGGCAGAACCCTAATTCCTTTTCTGTAGCGTGAGGAAAACTTGATGTACAAGTATGAAAGGCTTGTTCTCCCTAGTGGCATCCGACAGATAGAGCCATTCTCCCAACTCCGTCAAGACTGATAAAAGTCACTCCATATTTGTGTTTAAAAAGACATTGAGTGGATGTGTTGAGGAGAGAATTTTCTTGGTTTTCAACTTGTTTTCAAAAGCTTTACCTCAGTTCGTAGTATTTTATGACCTTAGTCTGCCTCATTGCTAGGCTACCTGCAGTCATGGTGATTTATGGATCTAGACAACAGGGATGTTGAATGAGTACACTAATTCACTGACGTCTGAGGTTCTCTGTCGGAACCATATAAATGGTGTTTAATATACTGCTGTGATGCCTACAAGCTAAAATGTAATATGTAGTCTATAACCAATATCCAACATCCAACATTATGATGATGAATTCTAAGCAGGCACAAATTGTTTTTAGGCTGAAGATTATTCTTACACTCTTGTCCCAATGTAGGCACCAAGAATACTAGCTCTTACCAGCCTTCTGACCCAGGGTTTAGAGCTTTGGTGTCAGAGGAAAAGTGCAGAGGATGGTGCATACTTCCCCAAGTTCCTGAAGTGGCCTATATTTTTCTATTTATCTCCTTTCCTTTGAGAAATCCACAATGTCAACACATCTTGAGCACCATTTGCAGCTGAAGGAAACCACATTCTCCGCCTGGATACCAGTTAGGCTGTAGCAACCCATAGTTCCTCTACCACCTGCTCTACCATGCAGAAACAAAGATCCTTTTGGCAGTGTTGTAAGCACGCAGCCTCGGTGACCAGGGAGGCGAGGATCATGCCCCGTGCTCTGCTGGCTGCTACAAGGGTTGCTTCTTTAGAAACATCATCAGTGGCCTGTGAAAAACAACTGGATCAGCTGTGCGCTTTCTCGTGTCATGCAGGAGATCTAACAGCTGGCAGCTGATCATATGGCAAGATATAAGCAGCGGGGCCTGATGTACTGAACTGCTTTACACACTGAAACGACATCTATGTGAACATAAAGAACAAGATGTACAAGAACACTGTTTCACTTACTCTGTATAGCCTCCTCTCTTACTGTTCTCAGCTTGTGGGCCTTAATTTCTGATAGCAAACATATGCATGATAGAACTAATAATAGAAGCACAAAGACTGCATTGGGGGGGGGTGCTCTCCTGGCAAGTGTGATTTAGCAGGTCTGTATTTCAAATGGTCTGTTTAACTAATGCACAGTAATTACTTCTCCAGAAATGAGCAGGCAGATAACATCAATGTATAGTGGCATCAAGGTACATTTTGTAAGCTATGACATCTGTGTACATTATATTCAGGAGTGACTAACCACTGCCCAGCAAGACTGCTAAACTATAGATAAATTAATTCAGAATACTCAATACAGACACTACTCTAACTGGAAAGTCTGGCCCATCACAAGCGAAGCAAATACGCAAAAAATATATATTCTAGTTCCGTTGTTCTCATCATTGTTGCAGAGTTTTGATACTAATAATTATTTCTGAAAACAACATTGAGCTCATAAGTTGTTTAGACATCTTTAGTAACGCATTCCACTTTAAGTTTGGATGTCCTCCGTAAATGTCCTAAGTCTCTGTTTTTTTCTGTTCTGTTTTTCTGTGCTCTTTTACAAGAGTACCCACCCTCAGTAAAAAAAGGCCACATGGTAACGGTAATGACAGTCTTATGATTCACTCCATAAATAGGTGTAGATCTGCTGTCTGATACACAAACTTCAGTCTCAAAGGACCCACACATTATAAGTAGACAGGAATGCTTACTGAGGCTAAACAATCTAAAGGGCACCACCTAGAAAACAACGTGGTGTCGGCACAACAGGAATAAGAGGCTAATAAAATTATGGTTTATGTTGGCTACAAATTGTGCATGAAACAAACTTTCTTCCTTCATTTTGTTTTTAAATTAGCCAATAAATAAAAATCACACGAATGCTCTATAAAATAGATATCATCTACAAAGTGGAAAATATTCTTTCATATTAACTCATTTTGGCCATCTGAAAGCTGTTTAAGTTTAAATCTAAATACTACTATCACCTTCTTATGCAACAAGATGTATATATCATGGACACTCCATGTGACTAAAATTACATTCACACGTACTCCAAGAATCAACAACAATCTGTTTTATGACAGATTACAGTGCCATGTGTGTATTTGTTGCATCCTTAATTGGCAGATGTGTAACTGGTTAATGCTCACAGTTCATCAGCAGCAACCTGCATAGTTTACTAATTGGGCAAACTAAGATAGAGTCATAAGCTGTTTTTACGATCACATCTGCTAATGGATGTAGTCATTAGTAACAGCTGAATGGTATCAATTTAGTTAACAGTTAGTCATGAAACTTCTAAAAACTTTGGAAACATGGCATATTAAATTGTACTTGCATTGCATATCTTTTTACATTTCACTGATGGTTGCAATGCCATCATCGAGACTATTACTTTCATACTGTAAAGTGATTCTGTAAATATGTGGGGATTTGAGTATGCTGAGCTCGTGCATGTCAATGAGAAGAATGAAACATTTCTAAATAAATAAACAAAACAATGGTGAGCCAGCATATAATCTCTGCGTATTATTTCACAACTAACCCAGCAAAAAAAAATCAACAAAAAAATCCAGAGGTTCCCTCGGCTCTTGTGGTAGAAAAAAAAAAGCTAAGAACAGGAAAGAAGATTGGCACAAAGTCACAGATTATGGGCTACTGTTTGTGAATCGTGCACTGGAAAGTTTTTACCTCCAACAGAAAATACTGGTTGGATTGTGTATACCCTAATCTGATTCTATCTCAGCCCTGTCCTCTCCCTGTTTATTCACCAGACACTTTCATAATTCATTACTGTGTCACGCTGGGATCATTTTAAGTTGCTTTATGTTGCAGAGCCAGTAGAACAAAACTCCTCCCATTTGACACCCTGAGCAGACTGATGCCACGGCCTGAAGAAAATCCAGTCTACAACCAATGGAACTAATAAGGCTCGTTGGAACTGCCAGTATCAGACAGAGCAAACCTAAACAGTCCACAGACAGAGGCAGAGCTTCTGGGTTGATGGGTGGAAAACATTTTTACAAAGGACTGGAACACAGTTCAACTCTATGGGTCATAACAAGATAAGGTGGTTAGATGATGGATAGATGTCATGTCTGTGCAAGTATGTATGCAAATTAGTGTGTAATCTAGTTCACCATAGTATCATAGGACTTACTTTCATAAAGCAGGGTGTTTACCTACTTGCTTTGCCAAAACACAAGGAGTAACGGATAAAAAACCCCGCCATAATGGGCATGAACTTCATAAAATTCTCCTAACAAGTAAAACCCGCACTGTAAAGCTTGATCACGGTTGTTAAGAAGACATCATTTTACGGAATCTCAGTTTGGGTGGGTCGGGTGTGTGTTGTAGTCCCAGTTTAGGAGTTAAGATGATAAAACAGGTATATTTTTACATAAAAGCACTGTCTAGAGAATCTTTAAATAAATATATTAGAGTACACTTAAGGTAGCCACTTTAATGCAGATTTAGTTCAAAGTATCTTGAATCTTGGCCCTTTATTTCTTTTTAAAGATCAGGTACAGTGGCTGAGTTAATTGAGTGTCTGATGACTTAACAACTGCAGAGACTTGAGCTGACCTGCATCGTCCTACTGAACAAGACCTTTCAAGATCAATTAAGTAGGAATGCCTGGACAGCATTCTAACGCATTCTGTTAAAACCTGCTTGAAGAACTAAAGCCTCCAAGTCAATTTTTCTTTCGCCCCAACATCTATGATTCCATTTTTGTTTTTTGTTTTTGGGGGGATGGATTACTGCCAGGCACCTTTAAAATGCTTAGGATCATAACAGAAAACTAAGGATTAAATGCATTTACACCCAACACAGCACGTACCACACAGTCTGGCGTCAGAAATGTGTGCCTATCGCACGTGACGTTGATGCAACAGCAGGGAGTGTTGCATTTCAAACAAAGGCAGTGGGGTGTTTATTGTCCTAAATAATCTGCTCACTGAGCATTTCATCAGAACGCTAACCACAGCCCATCATATTCTATGTGCTACTTTTCCAAACAGCAGTGTTTTTTTTTAATGTATTTACGCATTCAGCAAGAGAGATAGCCAGACTCAGCACCTGTCATGAATGTCTATTTCAAGAAGACAACAAAACACCGTTACACTGTGCATTGTTATTTCTGTAAAAATGTCAGTTTAAAACATTGATCAGTAGCACAACTTTAAAGAAAATTGTAAATCTGTTGAAAATGATTTTAAGAGCTGTTCCTTCACTAACTCCAGACTTGCCAGACTCCAATAAGAGATCCAAAGGCCTGAAGCTCCCAACTCATATGTCTCTTGACAGAGAGGTCTATGGCAAGACGAGTTTCCAGTGAAAGAGTCTCTTCTCTTCCGGGTGTTGCAGAAAACACACTTACAGACAACTGCAACACAACAAGGACTAAGCACAAACAGGTAAGAGCTAGTTTTAATAATACAGAATACCTTGTCTGACAATTACATAGAAAGCATTTTACAGGGAATGCTTTTCACAATACACATCCTACCTGCTAATTTAGTCCAATTTACACTAGCTGTACCTTACTGCAACACATGCAGCTTCACATACCAACGACCTGGCCGAGCAACACCCTACCTCCCCTCCCTGTTCACTTGGAGGTCACCAACCAACAGTTGCGTGCATCCACTAATGCTTAAAGTCAAGCTCTTTTTTTCTTGGGGGCTGAAACAGAGAATGAGAGGGAGACTAAGGAGGAGAAAGCAAGATAGTGAGACTTGTTGCGTCCAGCTAGGGGTTGTGTCATTTCAGCCTGACATGGCATAGCAGATTAGAGCCCCTGCATTCTATTGCTTTAGCGTGCGTGTGTGAGAGTGCGTTTCTGTGCGCCTGCACACGTCCCCGGCACTGTTTATGTACGTGCACGAGCTCTGACCGTCTATCCGCTTCCTAGGAGCGCCCTGCAGTGTTCCCAGGCACCAATTATGGTGGGACTTGTCCCTTTTCCCTCTGTATTGGAAGTGATGTGGCTTGCCCTGCAGGGTCGACACCACCACTACACCCACATATCTGCAGAGATTCTGCCAGTGCCTGCGGCCTTCCACCGCAATCCTGGAGAAATGATAATTATGACATCCGCCCACTCAAGAGGCAAGAGATAGTTCAACTCCCTTGCCCCTTGTTCCAGCCCTTTTTTTTTTTTTGACTGATTCAATATTCTGTGGGCTAGCGCTGCCTACTTTCTCCTCGTCTTAGAGTAGCAGAGGCTCTCCAATATATCTGCAGGCTTTCTCTGTCTAAAAGTATTGTGCTTTAATAAAGTTTCACAATGCCTCCTTCCCTGTTACACCCCTGAGCTGATACTTAAAACTGCAGACTAATTTCCTTTGGTTATTACACACATTACAAGCCCACCTATTCAAACACACATTTGCCTTTCGCTTTATTGCAAGCAATTAGTTCAACAGGGATCTAATCAACAATTTTCTGTGGTTGATTATTGGTATTCAACCCCTGGTTCTTTACAGCTAGAGAAAAGAGGGAGATTTTTCATCGATTTCAATTACAGGCAGACCTTTTGTTATTGAGAGATTATTGGGGAAAAGCAGGCACTTGAACAAAGCAGCATACAGTGTGAGTCATCCCGAGTTTGGGCATAATTCATTAAGAGGTTCATGTGTCTCCACAAACAATCAATCAGTAACTCAATTCAAGTTATTCAGACACATACGGCTTCAACAGTGCATACATTTATGCTATGGGGTCCTTATAACTAAGCTATTAGATTATGAATCTTTGGTTCATCCAAGCCAAAAATTGGGATCCAAACTCAATTATGCAATTCACAACTTAAAGCTAATTGGACAGTTCTTTCCTTCATTAACTTGCACTTAAATAGGACTGTAACCTCACCCTGAGATGGGAGGGAAAGAAACAGTAGTCCAAAGTGCAAACTGATTTATTAGGCTTGGGTGAAGTAAAGGTGTATTTAATCAGTCCTGATCTACAGTATGGCCCAGGAATGTATGCTTAATGTTAACATTACTGTAAATGAGATTTACTGCTCAAATAAAACAGGATTCTGATTCAGATATCCTCCTTTCTGATTGGCTGAGGTCTGTTAGCTGTCGTGACGCAGTCCCCATTAAACACACCTGTGACCACTAACTGTAATTATTAATATTCAAAAGCCACTATATTTAGCTATGGTAAAATGCCCCCCAAAAAAGAAGGTGAGCCAGAGAATACTGAACTATTGGGCATTTGAATCAGTGTTATAAATAAATAGAGCCACTTAAACCAAAGTTTTAGGGATTTTTTTTTTTTTTTGGGGGGGGGGGGGTAATAAAAAGCAGCATATGTACAGCACCAGTCTTGATCACCATAAGCCTGCAAGGCGCCGTAGGATACTGTAACTGCGTGTGGCAAACAGCCAGGTGTGCTGGAGGTAATGGAGGACCCTCAGGAAAGCTTTCTCTCCCTCTCTGTTACCTTCCTGTCAAGTCCAGGCACTTTTTATGAAGAATGTCTCTAGGTCATAAAATTATTCTATTCGTTCTATTCTTTATGTTGACGGGTCAGTCCACATAAAGTGTATTTTTCTCCTAATGGTCAAAATGCAGGGGTAAACTGCTCCATAACATAGTTTAGCTAGTTGGAACCTGCCCATAATAGACACCTGGATTCCTCGCTAATCGGCTATTTCAGAATACAGCTGAATGGAAGCTTCCACAAAGCCCACCTGCTCCATAATTTTAACAACACGAAAAAGTAATAAGCACATTACAGTGTGACATTTCAGAGAAATAAGCTATACACAGAAATATTCTTGCTTGGTGGCTTACCGACTAAAACTGATGAAAACAGGAGAAGGCTGCTTCAAATGTCACCGTACTCAGTCCATCAGTACTATACGGGGGAACCGACGCATTGAAGAGGGGCTAACCCCCACCGCACTTTCTCTCTGGTCCTTAAAAACAGGCTGACACACGGGGAAACTTCACAGGGTCCGTCAGTCCCCACTTGTCCTCTCGGGTCCACAGTCTTTCTCGACTCTTAAAAAGCTGTCACACACACTCGCGGGCTGCTTATTATTCCGTTGCACAAGGAGCGCACGGTGATGTTTCACTCCGGTCCCGGGATGATGAGTGTTAAGCCCTCCTCACACAGCCTCCCCGCAATTAATCATGATTAAGTTGCAGGTTCGAGCCACCAGGACAAAACAGTATGGTGATTAAAAAGAGGCTATTCTTTCGCCTTTTACAGTCCGCTCAAAATAATCAAAGCGCGCACTGCGTCCAGCTCTCGCGCCGCGCCGCGCGCTCTGTGTAGTTAACCAATCTGCGATATATTGGAGTTGCTCGGTAATTTGCATGCTGTAGAGGTGGACTACAGACAAGGGAAGTAGCGTCAAGTCAGACACAATGCATAGAAGGAGTTCTGGTGGTGACTTTCAGAATAAAAGCAGAGGTCCTAATGGATTCGAGCTCCAAATTTAATTAATTTAAATCCACATTTGACAATTGTAAATAAAATCCACAAAACCCTCTGAAACAGTTTCATCCCTTACCTGCAACCTTCTAAAGAAAAAGTATAAATACAACAATTTTATTTAGAAGGGAATAACACAAAACTTCCGGTACTTCCCTGTCTGTATCTGGTTATTTTTGATACAGCTGGGGAAGCTCTGTAGCAGTTATACAGAGCTCCTCCTCTTGGAGGTTCTTAACAATACCAAGGAGAAAAAAACGTGCATTGAGGAGCTTTAAATAGCCTGGCTGCAGCACCAAGCCTAAAGGATGGAACTAATGCTATATAACATATACCACTGCATCCAAAACACAGATTAATGTTCCAGTCCAACCAATAAAGACTCCCTTAAGCCATTCATAAAGCACTTAATACAATAGAAACAGTCCTTAAGAGAGACAAAATAAGGTAATTTATTTAAGTCCAGTGGCTGCGCCTTTGTGGGGGATGAGCACAGTGGCATATTGCACACCTTCCATCATGCAGCGAACTGGGGTTCAAGCTGGTCTGTGTCCTTGAACAAGACACTGAAGTGCTACCAATTCCAGCTGAGTTGGAACTCAGCCTGACCTCTGACCTCCCTGTGGTGCAGGAACTGATAAAGTGTGTTATTCATTATTCCAGCTCATGCTTCTGTGTGATGAGTAAAAAAAGGCCATACAGTACATTACCTATGATAGCATCTGATTCATAAGCATCTAAACCCCTGCTGGAATTCTCTGCTGCTCACTGGCTGATCACTTTCAGATGGGTCAGGAATGTCTCCCTCATGCTGTGGTTTTACGTGTCTTACCTCTTAAAGCAAAGTGGGTTTGTCGCAGGATTAGTGTAAATTTAACTCCCATCTGGAACATCACAGAGTCGGGCAAGTCCATGCTTGACCTCGTCAGTTACCCAACCCAGATAAATCTTCTCAAAGGAGGTGGCCAGAGGACTGAGGAAGCCAAAGTGAATAAAAGTGAAAAATTACAACCTTGAAAATACTTGAGAGCTTGTAATGGAAAACCCTAAAAAAACGTAGGCGCTATTGCAGAATGAAAAGGTTAGCTGATATATCGCTTACATTTACACAACCTGGTATCATCTAAAAGTATCTTTTGCAAGTGGATTTACAAAAGTATGTACACAAAATAAAATCAAGCTTTAATAGTGCGTGTTACTTTAATGGCATTGATGTTTTAAGAGCAAGCGTGTATTTAAAAATGCTTTTGCAATGTCACTTTTCAAATAACTCGCCAACCTAATGTCTCACTTCATTTTTTTAAGTAAATATATTGTATACTTTCAGTGGCGCCTTGATGAAAAACGCCCTTTAACTACTTTCTACAATGGCTTTCCTTTTGATGTACGCCACAAAAGTCCAGGTGCTTTATCACATGGACCTGAACTAAAAACAAATAAATATAGAGATTAGATGCATATCTGTGTTTTGTTTTTGTAGACTGGGACTGTAGACAGACTGGATGTAGCTGGCATCTCAACAAGGCTGGTGCATGTTTCATTATTTATGTCTATTTTATTGATCTGTTGTCTGATCACAGAATGCGGTGCTTTTTGGGATGCGCAGATGGGACAACAATAGATGCTAAGCTTCATGCAAAACCTTGTTGGGTGAAATAAATGGCGTTTGTTAGACTTCAGTGGAAGTTGGAGAGGAGAACGTGGATCTGTTGTTTGATCACGTAATGAGGTGCTTTTCAGGATGTGCCGATGGGACAACAATAGATGCTAAGTTTCATGCAAAAGCTTGTTGGATGAAATAAAGGGTGTTTGTTAGACTTCAGTGGAGAGCATGGATACTGACGCTGCAAAAACCTTAATAGCTTTATTTAAAACTATTATTCAAAACTATATTTACAATTCAAATGTTATCTCACACTTTGTGTTACACATTTCACACTGTAGCTCAATAGTAGAACAGTGAACAGACAGAAGGTGGACAAAATAAGAGAAACACCTTACATTGTAAAAAAGGCCCTACAGTAAAACACCAGTCTGGTGTAGCTCGCAGTGTTTGACTTTGTCTGAGACTATTGAGGATCTTGAATCAACCTGATGGCATTTATTGAAGCTGTAGTTTGTACTTGTTCAAGCAAATACCCTGGAACTGTCTCTCAGGTAGCATTGGATTTCTTTTGTGTCTGTGTTTACAGGATGTGCTAGTAGTTTGCCACATTATAGTCTCACACACTTGTAGTGTTTGCATAAGCAGCAACATATTAAAAGCAATTAGTCGTGCAGTAGTTATAGTTAAGTCTGTCAACACTGATACTAAAGCTGAATTAATTCTATTCATGACAGCTGTATAAAAAAATTAAAAAAATCTCATAATGTTTGTTTTTTACCATGGGATCCCTAAGATTCCCCTGCTGTAGTTTATAGGCTTTAAGATACCAAGCCAAATGCTTTAGGCTGCAATGCATGCATCATTTTGTCTCCCGAACACCATCATTAAAAGCAAACTGAAAAGTAGGATGACACTCACAACGGAATCGTCTGTTGGCAATCGTTCAAACACATCTGTTCTATTTTCATCATAATCATTATATACTTAACAGCAAAAAACAAAAAAACAAAAGCTTTACTGCCAGGTCTGAGCATTTTCCCAGTGCTCCAACAGTAATAAGTGTGTTGTGTTGCGATGTTACCTCTCTGTTACCTCTATTTGTTGAAAGGGACACAGCAGCTATTGTATCAACACAATTACATGCCTCCCACTCGCATGATAAAGCAGCAGATATAAGTATTTGAGCTGAGAGAGAGAGAGAGAGAGAACCTGGAGATATTTAAGGGCAGGACAGCATTAGCCAACTGTAATAGCACGACTTCATCTGAGTATTCTCATGTTGGACGTGGGTTGAAAATGCGTGGTTGAAGACTAAAAATGCGTGTTTTATTTGGAGCACGTTCAATTTGCAACAAGGCTATCCAGATTCTCTTATTTAGTGAGAATCTGGTTTAGTTTCTTAGTTACAGCTGTTCTTCTGCATAATGTGAGCGCAAGTCACATATTTCTAAGGCAACTTATTTATTTCCTAAAAAGTTGAGTGTCTACTGAAAAACAGTCCTTTCCTAAACAAAGGCTGGGTTTTTACATAATATTTTGCATAATGGCCCTGTAACAATATGCACAATTATCATCAATGTATTCCACAGCTGTTTGTCTTTTTTTGTTTTTTTTTGTTATTCTCAGTCAAGGTCATAGTCTCTCTCATAGCTGCATTTTTGGAATCAAAAAATCATGCTGTAGATGTGCTCTTGGCTTTGTTTGGACCTGAAGGCATACACATTTTGCAACCCATTCAGAGCCATATCCTCTCTGTTCCTTCTTTTAGTACTTCTGATGTCACTATAAGTCATCTTCATGGGAGTAGCACTGTACCAAAGAAGCCAAAGGAGTAAAACACTGCTGCGTGATGACATTTGAAAGACAGGGCAACTTTTGCTTATATCTCTTCCCAAATAATGGAAGATCCTCCTGCATCTGCGTGTGTTTTTGTGTTGGCCCAAGGAGCTAGCCCACCCACAGTCCTACACTGCACAATTTGTGTGCTGCAGTCTGAAATGTCTCACATACTCTGCATTAGGGATTCTTATGGGGAAAAAATTGACTGGGTAAGACTGGGTAAATTTAGTCTTCCTCCTTGCTGCTCCACTGTCATAAGGAGACCAGAAACTGGCTTTCCAGCCCAAACTTTAGAATCCCATCGAGTATTTTACACTGTTTACCTCCAGCTCTCAATCGTGAAAAACTGGCCATGTAAGCAAAGTCCAGTAGGTTGGCACTGTGTGGTATTAGGGTCATAAAAATACTTTATATAGTCAGAGCTCAAAATATCCATATTATATACTAAAAGGAAATGATTCCCATTCTGTATTGATTAGTTTTCCCCTATTGCACCCCTTAAGGTTGGAAAAGTCATTCGACACCATGTGCAAGCACCTTGTTCAATCTTTAATGGCTGCACCATCACTTTGTGATATAAAGCAACAATGACAGGGTTCACCTTGTTCTTCTACTCAATGATGACTGACGTGCAATACGCGTTCTTTTGTTCTTTCATTTACTGTGACGGAGGTCATGTCAAGCAGGTTTGCAGTGGGGATGTCTCTGCTAGATGTGTGTTGCTGAGAAGACGACAGCCGAGGTTCTCTTCAGCTTGCATCATGTTTTCTTCACAATTAACAACCTCATATGTAGTCAAAGCTAACCAGTCAAAGTTTTTGCAGCATCCATGTGGGATCTCCATAGCGGCCGAGCCCCAGTGTGTATACTTCTGAGGAGGCGCTCAGCAACTATGGTGAAGCCTATGGTGTAACTTATGGTAGATGGTGGCTATGTTCGAAGGCTCAAGCTTTTTTGTTCCCCCTTTAAGAGTTATGCCCGCATATTTCATTCAGGGCAATCTCAGTCCTTTCATAAACTTAATAATTACTTAATATATAGCCCCTTTGACAGACGGAAGCACACAATAAATGTTTGAGATACATTTGTAGCAGTTGATCTGAGCCAGCTGTGTGCTGAGTCCTGAAGGGTCACATTTTTTATTTTTGTTTTTGTGCCCCTCAGTGCACCACTGTTCAGACCAGTTGTTCCCCAGCTGCTCCTCTGGTTGGCCCAAGCGCACTTGTTGTTAGCTCAATTGCTCCTTTAGCTGGCCTAATTGCCCTGTGACATCCCAATGGCTCTTGTGGTCAGGCCAAGTGCCCTTTTGATTAGCACAAATGCTGTTCTGGTGCGGTTGTAGGGTAAAAAAAAAATAAAAAAGAACCCCGCCACAACGCCTAAAATAGATAAGGTTCATGTCAAAGTGCCCGTTAAAGTGTGTGGACTAGCAGCTTTGGCAAAAAAAAACAGTAATTAAAAAACAAAAGGTCAGTCTTGATGCTTTTGATATTGCGAGCTGTCTCTTATCACTCAGCTATTGTTAGCACCAGACCATGGAGCGCCAAATCCCACACAGATGACTTAGGTGTTATGCTCTTATCATCTGTCCTTTAAAATCTTGTTCGGTCTTGAAAGTTATCCTTTCATGGTTCTTCATCCGTAGCAAGTCCTGAACTTTTCCCTGTGAAGCTACATGTGTAGTTGGACTTGTTGGATGAGGAAAGTCAGACAGAAAGTAAGAGAGAAACAAGATAAATCATGGACAGGATTCAAAGCCCAGGTTGTACAAGGACACCGTCTGCTTCGGCTGTAAACAACTTAGCTGACATTTACATTCGGTATGTACTGTAAAAGCTGCCGGTGAAAATGTGACAGTAAACACATGTGCAACTTGGTTGATATTTACACATGCTAACTCCCACTGACACCCCTTTCATCATGCCACCTAACCATGTTTATGCCTTTTGTTAGAACAATGACTTAGCAGTGTCACGACAAAGAATACTCCCTCTGTCTGAGAAACCGTGCCTTTTTGACAAACACATACGAGGCCACAGCGTGTGATGAGTGGAGCATGCTAATTTCCTCTCGTTGACTCAGGTCCAGGCTTGTAGGATATTTGATCGCTACGCTCTGGCAGTCAAACCTGCCCCGGTGTTATGCAATGAAGGAGTATAGTGTTTTTTCAAAATTCAGAATTTAAAGCGACATGGAAAAGTTTTAAACATAGTAATTAAGGGCAAATGCATGTCTATTGTTAATTTTGTTTTGTGTGAGGCATGAAAGATTATCTTCTACAGACTATATGTTTGACTGAAAACATAACTCAAGCTACAACATGCCTTTCTTTAACCTTCATTGACACAGGTTTGTTTTCTACCTACTTGCTGTCCCTGTGGTTAGCAATGATTTATGGTTTGTAATCAGATACTTTGCTGCATACTATAGTCTGTTGCTTGAGTATCCACCAAAAGGAGCAAAATTCAAAAGGATTAATACAGCAGTGCTGCAGGTCAGTGACCTTTTAACTGCTTTGAGCACAACAGGAATGAGCAACTTGCTTTAATTTCACCCTCTTTGTTCGTATAATGTTTATCACATTCCTCCTGTGTAGCATCATCTTATGCTAAATGTTACTGTTGGCTGGGAATCAGCACAGTGCAGTTTCATGGTTGTAAATCCAACCTGTCTTTAAAATGGTGCACATTCCAGGCAATGCACAACAACTACTCAGACAGTTTCAGTCATTCATTCATTCTGGCAGGCCTTTTTAACATATTCAGAGTATGGGCGCTGCTTTGTTTTCACTCCACTTTTACAGTTATTGTGACAAGAGGGCAAAGGTGAATGCAGGGTCAGCCAGATGCAAAGACACTGCAGGGAAGGGAACATGTCAGGTGTCGGATTTGATCCCGTTCCCCTCAGGGCGACACTCTTCAAGTGTATGACAGAGTGTAAGAAAACATGTGCCAATGGCTACCTGGCTGAGTACAAAGATCTGACAGGAAAGGACAGAAAAACGGAAGTGATGTGTTATTTCCTGCTGGCAGTGTGAAGTGCGTGCTACTAGTGCATTAAAATAAAGCCTTCTTTTTCCAAACACACTCTTTTTGTCTAAGCTTTCTTTAGCGTGATTTAAGTTCTTGTTCCAGGATCTGCTGCAAATCAAAATTTATATCCTAGTGCTATCTTTTAAAAAAAAAAAAAAAAAAAAAAAGAAATAGAAAATGGGGGGGGGGGGGGGGTACTTGACATCACTTTAACCTTCATGCAAAAAGATTTGATTACTGCCAACCTCTGTTCAGGGCCAACTGACATTCGACCATTACATTTGTTCAACCATTTTTAACTACATCAACTGAAGTAAACCCACAACATTAAATACTCTGTATTAGCCCCCTGTCCTTGAGTCGAAGTCAACTTATCGTACATGTGCATTACTCATGCTGCCTGAATCCCATTGATCTATTATTGAGTCTAACTCTTATTAACAATCCAATCCCATTTGTCATACAGTGCCCTTCCCCTCAGCATTGTGCCTCTTTCACCTGGGCTTGTCATAAGTGCTATATATGAACAATGCTGATAAGGTCGCCCTTGTTATTTTCCATCCCATGAACACCTGCCTGCTCTCTCTCTCTCTCTCTGTTCATGTGACACCGCTCCAGTCATCCTCACGTGAGACCCCACATCTCGCACCACACCCCCTCCTCAAACTGGTACGAAAGATGACTACCCGGCCAATATCCTGCTTATTGTTCACCTGCGACCACTTTTAATTAAAACCTAACACAACTTTTGTGTTTTGAACAAAGCAACCGGTGCTATTGTAATCGGGCTGGGAGCCACCTCGGCTTTTGTGTGTTTGGCACTCTCCGCCTTCCTTTATTGACCTGTGATCTATGAGCCACTTCCAGGTAACACAGCAGATGATGAAGCCATCCGGACCTGTGAGCATGGCTGACGTAAATTCTTGTGAAAGAGGACAGCTTGTTTTCGCTGATGAAGTGGCTTTGAGAGAAATCGGAAGGGCCTCGGGGTGCGAGCCCTCTGCCACATGGTCCCTCGGTCTATTGCTCCCTGATTTCTGTTTTATTTCGCTCGCGGTGCCTGTCACTCTGCACGTCTGCCCCTACTCTCTCTCTGTCTGTCTCTTCTGTCCCCAATTCTAAGCTATATTTTGTTGGAACCACAAGCAGACTGCCTGGGTCATTGTGTAACTAGTGGCCATTTTGGTTCAGTAGTCCTAGCAGTGGACAGACTTGAGCTGCAGCGTTGCATTCATTGCTGAAACACCCATGTATAATACACCCTCACACAGAATATTTGTTTTTTCATGCAGGTGCACACTCAATTTGTAGACCTAATTTAAAATTTGCATTCAGGATATCCATGGCTGCTTTCATTTTAAGCACCCATTGAATGTAATATGTTGGCACAAATTAACAAGTGCATCTTTTTATCCTGAGAATGTGTAAAAGATTAGAGGGAAGAAATGGCAATTTCAATGCTTGCCACAAACCCCACTTTAAATTTCAACAAACCACTGCAGTCTTGAGGGGGAGGTGTATTGTTAATTGTTAGTTTTGGTGGCCCTCTGCTGGCGATTTGACATACCAATATGTGTCACTTAAAACTATCTGGGGAACCTGAAGCACCTAAAATACCACTGATGTTGATCTTGTCCCTGCAGCATAATTTAAATTGTATTCAATTAATTAAGCATCTACAAAAGAAAGCAGTATCTCGTCAGCAGCTTGTTACGTAAATATATTCATAAAACAAACACACCCACGAGTTAAAACACTAAAAAATTTGTTATATTAATGTGGATAAAAATATAAAACTGAATGAAGAAGATAGGCGCTGTCACACAGACTCTGTAACAGAAAGTATTCAATGAAAGAACTATTTTGGAACCACTCATTTCATATACATTTCATATATATATTTGAGTGCAGTGCATTATGCCTGTCCCGCAGTGCTTGAATAGGAGTCAGAAAGGTGATACAGTCAGCCAGCAGCCTGCACAGCACATGTAGCCCTACTGTCCTTACAGCCATACTGTCCTTGCGCAAATACTGTTCTTTTTATAGTAGCTGAACATTTGCCAACAGGGAAACTCAAATCATCTAAACTAAAAATGTAAAAGCAAATTTTTAAATAGCATTTCTACAAAAGCAAAAGCAGCTTTTAAATGACTACAACGCTTTTTAACAACAAAAACAGTTAACTATAGTTTACTGCTAACAAACAGGAATAATTTCACATACTGGTACTGAAAGAACTTAAAATACTGCAACCAGAAATAATTTATTCATTTAGAACTATCCAAATCTGATCTAAACTGAAAATTATAACAAATAAAACATTTAGAAATAGTGAATCATCAAATACATTATATTTCTGTAAGTATTTATCCTATATGAGAACATTTGAGAAGTGCAATGTCTCCATGTAATGTGCAAGGTGCGCATGCTATTTTGACTACCATTTTCACCCAACATTGTAAAATTACAACAAAGACATAACAAGCTGAAAATCAAATTTGATGCATGTATTCCACAATTACTTAGTACAGTATTTACATGAACTAGACATTCTAACATTAACAAAAAAAGGGTTTTACTCACATCATTGTTGATTTATCCAGTCAAATGAATCAAGTAGATGTGCTTCCAGGAAAGTTTGCAGGTCGTATGAGTTCATGGCCTTGTGACCAGATCTATGTGCACATTTAGTATCCAATGGCATTGTGAGGCTGAACAATAGGACCCACTGGCTATGTACATGTGGTCTTTCAAAAAATAAAAAAAAACCTTTTGTAGATGTGCTTTTGCGAGAGCTAAAAGTGATGATGTAATTTTACAACAACGGGTCTTACAGGGTTGAAAGAAGCAGCCAATCTTTTGACTTGTTTTCAAGTCAGGCAGTCCTGCTGCCTTCAGACGGCTTAAATTTGTCATTTTTAAACATTATTGCATTATTGCCGTCTCTTTGGTATTGTTGATGACATCACAATGAAGCCAGCAACATTAAAACACAGTTAAAGCTGAGGTATGTTGCTATTAACAGACAAAGCATTGATATATTCCCTGATAATACATACTTTTTTTCTTATTTGCTAAATACTGCAGTAATATTCCACAGTTTACTCACCTAGTGGTCTAAATAGGTTTTCAGAGCATTCTGTCCTGCAAGCAGTAAATATCTGGTGGGGAAGTGCTGACTTGTTTTGTTTTTTATGCCTAAAATGTGATCAAACTTTAAGACAAGTACAGGGAATCTGCTTTAAGTCATAACCGGGACGCCATCAATTTAAGAGATTTATGGGACAGCTTCAAAAGACGAGTGAAGTGATTTCAGGTGGGTTTACTTTACTAGGTCATCCATGACTGAGAGGAAGTCATCCATTAATTCTGCCTTGCAGTGAGTTGGGCTGTCCACACCCACTCCAATGAGATGGGAATAGCCTGAGTCCCTATCTGCCGTCCCCATGTCAGTACTGTACGGCGACGACAAACTTTTTACTAAGGGAGCGAGAGCATCTAACTTTCATCCAGCAGCTGTTCAGCTTAGACTGCAATCTAGCTCAATACTTGAAATCCCTCAACACATGCACCTACATTCAACACTGGCTGCATGGTAATAAGAAACTGTACACAGGTGGGTAAAAAAGCAAAATTATCTATTAATAGCCCAATTCAAACATGGCATATTTGTGTATGTGTCTACGCAGAAATGTGTGTTTGGAGTATTGGCTCACTGGACAAAAGCAGCAGCCCTGATTTTCATGCACATACACACACTGACACACACACCATCTCTGGGCCTCAGCTGCAGGTTGCCCTCCACTGGCAATTACTTTCATCCACAGACTGTGACCAGGAACCGTTACCCTTGGGGTTGGCGTGCACACACACACACACACACACACGCACACGAGCACAAACACCGCTAACCTGCTGAATGCTGATTCTGGGCTTCTGCCTGTGCAGCTTTTGGTTCTGAATCTGGTCCTGATCCCTTCCTACACAGTGGCAATCCTCCTAAATGCACCCTGATGATTGCGTGGTCACTGGTCCCTGCATGACCATGCCGGTCGAACTCATAAAGACGTACACGCACACACACACACACACACACACACACACACAGGTTTAAGCTTGGTGTTTTTAGTACCCCAGATACACACGAACACCCACAGATCAGTAAATTCACTCATATACAAAAGACACACACACCATGAAGCCAACCTGCATGAGCCTTGAAGTGGCTTGAAGACAATTAGAGTGAAAGCAAATAGTGAATGAGGACTTCGGGGACAGGGGATTAGGGCGGCAGTGTTTGGCTCCAAGGATTAGTTCAGGGGTGCAGGGTGCTTTAAAAGCAAGAGATAAGCTCTCCAACAACCAAAGGTCACTCACCAAACAGATTGAGTGCTTTGCAAGGATGAGAGGAGATCTCAGTGGCAGCCAGGTAGAGCTCAGGGAAGCATGTGTGAGGGTGTACACGCATCTACTGTATGTATGCAGTTTGTATAAATAGATGTGGGTTTTTTTTCAGTTCGGGTCCCAGCCTTCATAGTATAAAATGACCTCCTGAGATTGCAGGAGTACCCCAAATGTCATTCTTTGTCTGACAAAAATAGCCTTCATTTTGTCCAGTAGCATGGCATGTTCACTTCATTTATCCACCCTGACATAGTGTTCATGATCGTTCTGTTCAGGGCAGCGGGGGTAATGATGTTTTGTTAGTGTGTGAGGAATCCATCTCGCTGATGTTATTGAGCTTATTGAGATTCTTAATCTGGCCTACAAAGCTCTGATTGGTTGAATACTTCTCCAACAGGGGCGAATCAAATCAAGTTTATTTTCCCAATCATCCTAACCCTAACCCATCCTAAGAACTAGGAGCAGCGGGCAGCTACTGTCCAGCAGCTGGGACCAACCTAAATTCTATGCCATTGCCTTGGTCAGGGGTCATGGGTACTGACAGGAGAATTAACCTAAAATGTTGATGATGAGGGTGGGGGAATCCAGAGCACCCAAAGGAAGCCCTTGCAAACACGGGAACAACCAAGGTTTGAACCCAGAATCTTCTTGCAGTGAGGCCACAGGGCCACCCACTGGGCAACTGTGCTGTAAGAAACAAATGGTTTAAGTGATATCACATTCATGTTACATTGGATTTATTGTAATTATGAGTTTCCCACTCACTTGCTTTCATGCTATCATCCACATTTATTAATTACGACTGGGGATGTCAGACATTTTTCAGAGCTTTTTTAAGTAATAAGGAGGCCAACATGTATGCCTAAAGTCAACTAAAGTCATGTTCAGTGTAATTTAACCCAAAAATAATGGATATATTTTGTCACTGTGTATTAGCTTCGACTCTCACACAGCCAATTCTGTAACCAATTCTCAAGCTATCAGCTAACATGACGGCTCTTTACCATCTCTATCATCTATCCTATCCGATATGAGCGAGGCATGAGCGCAGCGCTGTACCTATTTGAATCGCTAAATTCAGAGGTTCCGGAGGTGCCCGGCTAATCTACCTGAAATGTGTGCTTGGACATATTTCTTTGGCTAACACAGTGTGTTAGCAGATGATGTGTTTTTTTTGCCTTGTAGTAAGAATTGGGCCATTTTTGTTTTTGCCAGAACCCTCTGTATCCCTGTCCCTGCTGTGCAAATGTAATACACTCATTGAAATGAATGAGGAGGCTGCATTTGATGAAGCAACAGTGGTTGCTGTTCACTCTTAATTAGTTGCTCTCCTAAATACCACTCTGGATCCTCCTAACCTTCCAGATTATTAAGTAAGAAACATACCTTTTACCTAGCGTCATAACAAACATGATTTTCTACTGTTTAAAGACTTTTTTCTCCTTCACCTCACATATTTGTGGAATGTTTACAAGAGAACACAAATCCCATCTACTAAACATTCATGACATTAACTCTCATCTACAATCAAACATGCTCACACTTACGTGTCCGTGCAGTCATGCACTTCAATTAGATGTCTCAATTCAAATTTCAGCTGGCAACACCTGCCTACCGGCCCACCTGCCTGGCCCCCTGCTGCGACTCAACTCAAGAAGCCCACTGGGTTTGTAACAGCCGGCCTTGTTTAGCACAAGGGACAAGGTCGTTTAAGTGATAATGAAATCGTCTCATTACTGTAATGAGACACATTTATAATGAAGGTGATTTGCCAAAAAAGTACACACGCTTACACACACACACACACACACACACACACACAGGTACACCCAAGCTGACAGATGAGCACAGAGCTTAACACATGCAAAAACATACGCCCAAGACAAGGCTATCCACGTGCAGACATGCGTCCTCCCATCACAAACACACACAGGCACTTCAGACAGCAAAATCTGCCACCTAATTACCCAGCAAGCAAAACATAATGTATAACCTCTGTTTGAGGAGAGCGTCACCAGCTTTTTCCCCCACCGCGGTCCAGATCAGTCGGTAAGCAGCTCTTTGTAGCTGCTGTGTATCTTTGTATTAGTTTATCTGTTTATTTTCAGCCACCACCTCAATGCTAATTGTGCTGCAATGAAGTCTTAGACTGTCAACAATAGCGCCGGATGTGGTTTGACTCCGGGTATTACTGTTGTATATTGTGGGAGAGACAAATATATAATTGGCAATATGCCTGTTTTATTATAATATTACTAGGAATTATGCCACAACGAACTCCTGCTATATATATGTGTAGTATTTAAATTATTACTCTAGGGGTTCTGCATAGTTACAAATATCATTGATCCTGACAGGCTTATTATGAGGATATGTTATATCTATTGTAATATTGCAGTGAAACCAGGGTTATTTTTGAAGCATTTTAAAGACAAATACAGCAACATTAATTTATGCTAATTCGTTTTTTGGTGCTGATTAGTTGGGGGAGTTTGAGGGACCAAGATGGAGGAATAACAGGGGTTGAGATCAATAGATGGGGTGAAATCGGGGTAGAACACAAGGGCATGAATCAAGGGGTCGAAGTATAATAAATGTTGGACTATATAGGCACGAGAAACTGGATGAGAATGAGGTGTGGTCTCTTTTTCTGAAATTATAATACCTTCACTTAAATAGGACATTACTACAAGTTGTAGCATGTTATTGTTATATTATTGAGTTATTTTTCTTCAAACTGGCAAACTAAATCATCCAATTATCCTGGTCTGGGCTGAAATAAAAAAATGCACTAATCTAACAGAACCGTGGAATCAAATAATATTTGCTTGATACTACTTCAGGGATCTGCCTGAATGTGCTTCCCTCCAAGACAGCCACTAAAAGGAGTGAAGCTGCGATACAATTATCACACCACATTAAAAGAAGTTGTCAAAAAAAATGTTAAAGTGTGAGAAGACGCTCTATAATTTGCCTTTTAACCCCAGGGGGAGGTGGAGGTAGTTCAACCTCCACCTCCCCTTGTGTGAAAGCTTACTCTGTGCAGTAATGTCACACACACTGTGAATTTGAAGGATGCTCTGATGAGTCTGGTTCAGTGGCGGCAGATCTGCAGTCTGACCCCTCCTGGGTCAAAGGACCACTTAGGACGGATTTCACTGCATCCATCTAATGTCACCTAAGGCTTTATGGATTCGCTCAAAAGCTCGCTCTTAAGTGTTCACTTAATTTGCTCACCAGCTCTTCAATAAACCCCCCCAAATAAGTACTTCTTGAAGCAGCATTCAGCCAGCTGTGGGATGGATTTTGGACACAAGAGGGCACTGGTGGCTCTCCAAAACACTCACTGTAAAAGCATCCAGGCAAGTCAATCACACTGGAATGCCCCCTGGATTAAGTAGCCCATTCTCTGGCACTTGTTCATATATAAATAGTCCCCCAAGGTGAATATCCTATAAATTGCCTGTCCGTGAGTAAAAGGGATTGCAATTAGGTCTGTCATTGAGACTGAAAAAGACTGAGACCTTATGTCACTCTGTACGCACTGCATCAAGCACATGACCCTGTGTCTTTTGCCACCATGCACCTAATTTGTCTGTTTGTGTCTTTACCCTACAACAGAGGGGGCACATCAACTCCATAACTCACCCCCTGGTCATAATGCCGACGAATGTCCCTCTATCACTCACAAAGCGACCCTATTAGCTTGTCAGGCGCGCCCAAATAGACAACTCTTTGAGGAGACATGCATCTCGCTGGCCATGGCTGTCTGTCTCGTATCTGTTGCGTTTCGCAAAGCATGTCGGATGAATAGACATTGGGGCTGTCTTGTACCCCAGCCACAGGGCGAGGAGATGAAAGCAGAGTGGATTCCGCACGCACACACACACACACACAAACACACTGCTGCCAAATAAGTGAGAATCCATGACAGATGCAACAGAGTGAATGATGGGAAGGACTAAAAGGTACAGTCAAAGCTTGACAGCACTACACGTGTGTTACAGCATTTTTTCTGCATGTCTGTGTGCTGCTTTGTGTCCAACTGTGTCTTTATATTTGATGTGTGCATTCCTCTGTGTGCAGTTGTACCTCAGCATGAGTTTATATCTGTGTATGTGGACATCTGTGTGTACATCCCCTGTAAGTGCTTGGGCTGTGTGTGTGGCGTCCTCCCTGCAGATTGCTACTCATCTGTGGTTTATTCATCCCTGTGGATAGCAAGGGTGTACAAGCTAAAAGGATACATCAATCATTGGACGGGGGGTAAAAATAGAATACAGATGTGTCTCTTCGCTCTGGATGCATTTGCAAGATGTTTGAGGGAGGAAAAAAAAGCAGGTAAGAGTGAAAGAAAGGAAGACGAAAAAATCCTTTTTTGTCCCCTGTTTTGTCCACGAGTCACAGCGTGAAAACACGTCAGGCTTTCTCCACCCCGTCACCTTCTAATCCCACACACTGAGAAGCTCCTGCTGTCCATATCAATTAGAAGCATTTAGCTGCTCACACCACTGCGCTACAGATGACTACATTTCCCACGTCTCAGTGAGGCAGATTGCCTCACATTATTAATGGCACCGCTGGGGAGGAGAGAGGTGCTGAGCACTACACTGCAAACCTGCAGTTGAATTCATGCCATCAGTGTGCTGCAGAAACCTCCTCCTCCACTGCAAAAGGTCAACTCTTTAGATATTGAAACATATTTCCTCCAGTTCCTGCACATTTTTATCATGCATTTTGTGAGTGTTTTACTACTTTCTTCTTACTTTGTTCTACTTACAGGAGGCAATATCAGCTGTCAAGTACATACCCATGCGAATCGATGCATCCTTCTCACATGCACACACACACACACACACACACACACACACACACACACACACATATATATATCCTCAATGGGCGGGGGGTAGAGGATGAGAGCCAAGGGTGACTGATTGACCACTGACTGATAGCATGGTGTTAATTTTTTCAAAAATGGTACGCGTGATTCTTTTTTGCGTGCGCGTGCCCAAGCGTGCCCACCGTCTCCCCAGCTTTAGTGATCATGTGCCAGGGGTGTAGGTTAATGCTCAGTGTTTTCAAGTGCTCGGGGCAGACGGCGGCCAAAGTCATTCAAAGAAATAGTGCCGTTGGCGAGCAATCCACGTGTTTAATCCCTAAATCAAGAGGAAGGGGTTAAATGTTGTGTGTCACCTTCGTCTAAAGTCACTCTTGGAGCTAAGAGCGCTCAAAGCAGGATTGCCAGTGTGTCACTCTGGAGAGGAATTTTAATTTGGAAAATGTGAAATATAATCCTGTGAATATAATCCAATTAACTTTATTTCCATACTGTATACCTTGTGTTAACACCTTATTTTAAAAACCTGACTTTGTCACGTGTGTAATCTCCATTCTCGCGCTACATTCACCAAGTCTGACGCAATTTGATAAATTGTATGTTGTGCTCGTATTGCGTGAAAATTAAGATTTAATAGCCTCTCTTCAGGTAAGACTCTCATACTGTAACACTTTGTAAAGTGAGAAAATGAAAGTCATTAACCCTGCCTGTCAGCTCGCTTTACTCCTTTTAAGCGTATTTATCATGAAGGCTGTAATACCTTTGCACCTTTGCAGCTAATTTGATCGCGTTCTCACAAACGAATGACAGTGGATACACTCAACGCTGTTCAAACCCTTAGTTAATGTTACCTTAATGACCTCAAAAAAAAAGTGGTTGTCTCGAGTCAGATGGAGTGTGTGAGCGCGCGAGTTTACAGCAGCGGCGGAAACACAATGTTAGTAAGTCTTGAATGTTAATATATTTTCGGTTCATTTTGAAACTATGGCGGAACAAATGAGACTGTGGCAGGCCGCCATAGTCTCATTAATTAATGGGAAACACTGAGGTATATATTTCTTTAGTTTGTATAACTATGTAAACAGCTATGATAACATATAAATTATAACTGAATGACTTTAGATAATTACCATTAGAAAACTAACATTTTCTTTTCAATAATAATAGGGATCTTGTTTTTTATCCTTCATGCTGCCCAAATGGCAGATTGCAGCAGCATTTTCTCTGTAGTTTGGCAATACTTCCTCATAGCTTAACGACAAAACAGGTTGACTGTCAAGTGTCCCAAAACAACATATATCTCTGTTGAAAAGTACAATGACATATATGAGCATTCCACAAATGCCATGCACGAGTATTAGTAAGAGTTAGTAGTCAAGTACCAGTCCAGTGACAGGCATACCCGGACTTTAGTACGTTAAATCACCTGCCGTTTACCACATGGTAAATGCTGTGAAAAGGTGGTTAGGTTTAGGGGAAAAAAGGTTTAGAAAAAAATCCTGTTTAGGGTTCAAGTAACTACACTACATAAGTCCTGTGATAAGTCATCTACACTCATTATTCAACTTCAAACATGTCAACTTTGACTTTCTTTTAAAAGGGAAAAACGTAAATATAGGTCTTAATAAGCTATATAATAACGGACCTATACGGCTGTTTTTTTTTTGGCGAGGACAGGCTGGGCAATTTGACAAAGTTCTGTCATTTTTCGAGGTTGCAAGTATGTAAGAAGGTATAGGTTGTTTAAACTGATAAATAACAAAAGAATAAGACTATCAATGATTTTCAAAAGAGAGCAAGGGATTCGATTTTTGTAGGTAAATGTGATTGTTTTGTTAGCACTCCTGTAAATGACTGATAGCCAGTAATCTTTTGCATACAGTGGAACTCTTCCTGTCCAATAGTTGGTTTTCTTATTTTGACTGTTTCCGCCCCCTCACACTAAAAGCATCAGGGGCAGGGGAGTGTTTTTGCACCTCTGTGCATGTCCTTGCTCAGAACAAAATGTTGTATTGTCTGTTTTTTGGATTTACACCAGAAGTCCAAAAGGTAATAAGTATTTTGTATCTTCATCGTTCTCTTTAGGTGACCAACAGGCAACACTATTAGAAAAACAAATCTTACAGTTCCCCATCTTTTCTCATTTTCTGGCCCTCTCACTGCTTATAGTTGCTTATAATAGTACTGGAAATGTTTGAACATATAGTGATGAATAGATCTGAAATCTTACTAAGTATAATATTTATAAAGTTTTTGTTCTTGGGAAATGGTCACATTAACCATAGTCCTGGCAATGCCTATGGCATGACTACGAAATGCCAAGGCTATGCTGAACAATGAGTTTTGAAGACCAGAAATTCCTAACACCTGCTCAAGCATTTTTTTGGGTCGTTGGCATTGATCAATAACTCCACCAATGAAATGTTATGGTCATTTTGTGTTATGGGGTGATATAAATCTCAGTCATTGCCCCTTTAAATGGAGTCAGTAAAGGAAGTTTAGTGTGAAACATCGATACAGGCAATGATTGCTGCATTTCAATTCCACCACAGGATTTATCATTCCAAGGACTCGCGTGGCAGAAGTAGCATTCTCAGGCCTCAGGGAGTGCAGCAAACCAAACAAACCAAACTTCCTCCACTTTTTCTTCCTTTTTTTCGGGGGAGGGGGGGGGGTAATAAACCGCTGATTCAAGCAGCATGATTGCTGGCAGCATACACCTCCACTTAACTTAACGGCCCTCATAAAATTAACAGTGGCAATAAAACACATACGGAAGTATGTTTCTAATGACACCTGGAGCCCCGCAGGTCATTTATGTAGGAAATTATACAGTAAAATATTATTGAAGCCAACAACTGCACAGGCTCAGGGTGCAGAGTGCTGGGAGGTGGGCTCAGTTTGAAACACAGGAGCAAAATGTGGATCTTTTAGCCTGTTACTTTGATAAAGCAAGAGTGAAATCTCCAGAACAGCATCAAAAAGCAAGTTTTCCTGCATCAACAAGACCATATAATCTCTAAAAAAAATGTTCCTTTTGATGCTGAGTAGCTAGCCCAATTTCTCAGCTTTTTCAGAAACTGAGTCAGACCTCCACTGCATTACACATGTGGCTAGCATTTTATTTATAGCCATCCCTGTGGTAATTTTGATACAGCTATTGACACTTGGGCATTCCATAGCGCTTTCTGAAGATAGCAGAGGTTGTAAATTGTATCTATAGGCTACCTCGGCAGTCAGAAAAAAGCCATTACTCAGGGCAGAAGCCTCAATATGTTTCAGGAAACCCAGGAGAAACATGGAAATTGAAAAATCAGTTGTGCAGCACTGCATTGTGGAGTAAATGATCCCATGCTTTGGTAAGAGGAAAACAAAATCTTATCTCTTACTCTTCGTCTTGGATGAGTCATTAGATCCCTTGGCCTAAGGGAAGATATGTTTAGGCACCTGTGGTTATTTTTAAATCTTTGGCAACATACAGTGGCATCTATCACTGAATCCTCCCTTTCATGTCTCATTTATTTCAATACGTCATGCAGCAGCCACTACAGCTCATTATTTCTCCATTTGTAGCTCTGACTTAACAGAACCTGACTGTCAAAATGACAATGATTTGGACAATCTTTGATATTTTTGGCAGTTGCAAAAAGAATAACAGGTCACATTAAATGGCAGAGAACAACCTTAGTGTTGGCACGCTACTACAAACCCCCAGCTACAATTAAACTATGTGTCCAAAGTGCAAATTTATCACAGGTTAATCACGACATGCAGACAGTCTCTGGAGAGGCTACAAATTAAATCTTGCATTCTAAAATACATGGTCAGCAGAGATAGCATGTGATTCAAACTCTTTTGAGATCACAGAACAGACCATAAGACATTATGAGTCACTTGTTATGGGCCCCGAGGAAACCAAAAAACATTTTTTATTAACTTAATTTCTTCCCAGATACAAGCTGTCTGCAATACTTCATATACGGTCTGAAGATGAGTCATGGATGAGATTATTACCCAGACAGTGATTTCCATTTTCTATCCTCCTGATGTAAATTTAGCCATTTGTTAGCCCCTGTTGGTTCATCATGGCCAATATATCAAAGGTTAAACCATTCCACAGCTTTGTTACTGTGTGAAACAAGTCTACTAGTCTACAGCTATGCCAGCAGCTCTGTGAGGATGTTCTCAGGCACAGCAGCACTTTGAACTAAATACTAACATCAACATGATAATACTGGCCTGCTCACAATGAAAATGCTAGCTTGCTGATGTTTAGCAAGTATAATGTTTCAACCAGCTCTCACTCCCAACTTGTCACATATAGACACTTGGTCAATACCCTTGGCATCGTTTTTTAATGCCCTGAGTACCAGTTAGTGTCGTTTAACATGTGTAGCACTCTGTGGTCAAGTTAATATGCAATGTCTGGGTAGACTTTCAAAATAAAACCAGTGGTTAACATTGTGAAATGGCACATGGTTAACATTGTGAACATAGTTAATGACACTTTGGTTAGGTTTAGGAAAAGATCATGGTTTGGGTTAAAATAACTATATTACTTACATGACTTACATTGCCTAAGTTAAGTAATGTTACTTAAATATATAACTAAAACTAAATATGTAAAAAGAATCAGTGTTGTCCCGGGTGAAAGTCCTGTTTTTGACCCACATCTTCACCCCAAACACCTCCTTACTCATACTTTTCATTTATTTATTTACTATGCCTACTTTTAGAGTTGAAGTATAACGCCAAAGCCTAACATGTGCATTGGTACCAGACAATGAAAGACAAAGCATATGTATTTGATGCCCTGGGAATGTTTACCATGTTCATCATTTAAGTTTAGCACGTTAACATCCTAACATTTGCTAATTAGTACTAAGCGGTAGGTGCAGCTGAGGCTGCAGGGATGCCATTAGCTTTGCATGTACTTGCCATAGCCTAGACATAAGCCATGTTTCCATCCAATTGTCATGCAAATGTTAAGCATACTTTTGAAATTTCGCAAAAAAGTAAAAATAAAGACATTGCGAAATATGTCCATTTCCATCAGCTGGTTTGGAGCGAATAAACCAGGCTACGGCAAGCGTCGTTCTGTCAGTAGTTGACGTTACACATGGCTGTAATAAACAAGACGTATGGGTTCCAAACCAGAAACAAAACCAGTCGCATGAACCTGATGGCCACTGATCTTAGAAAAATGGAGAGAGGTCCTCAGAAATGTGTTTCAAGCTAGGCAAACTGCTACCAGCCATGTCTCTGCATGTAATGGGAATATCCGGTGTTATGCGAGTTTTGCATGCCTCCTGAGAATTGCATGCACCTCCAAATAATGCTTTTAAATGTATTAATATCCTTTTTGGGGTTCATCAATGAGAATAAATGATTCTAAGTGTATGGCCTATCCTATGAACGTTTAGAATCGTTAATATTTTCTTACACTCAGTAGAAGTAGCCTAGCATTCGATTCAGCAAAAATATGCGGTGATAACCCCGTTTGATCAGTGTACAGAGCAAAGGATCTGAAAAGGACCTTTAAGAGGTGAATGCATAATTCGGCCGAACAGATGATGAAGGCTACCTGCCGAGATTTGCATCCATCTATTTTCTCAGCACAAATGAGCGTTACCAGCCGCGACGTGCATGAAATTCTCAGCAGGCATTCAGGACTTTGCACATCCCGGCAAGACGCCGACAGCAAAAACAGCTGATCAGACGTGAGTTACAAGTTCGCTATGTCACAACTTATCTGGAAAAAAGTGTTTCCATCTCCCATTTTGCGCATTGACTCTTTTTCAACAAAGGCAAAAACCACCTCAAGCGAGCATAAAAACTTTTTTTTCCCCCGAATTTTTCCGTTTCCATCAACCTTTTCTAATGCGATACTTCAAAATGCGCATTAAAAAACGTTGACGGAAACACGGCTATAGACTGGACATACTGCTAGCACGGCTAAAAAGCTGAAAGAATGAGATGTGACATTTTTAAGCTAAGCATTGCTACAGTGTCATTAAATAACCTTGCAATGTTTGATAATACTTCAGGGCATCAGCAGCCATATATCTCTTTAGCTGCTAAATACTCCACTGTGTTCACCAGCTTGTTGCTAACTTTGGCTGCAGTTTAAAAAAACTATGCTCTTATTATGAACAACAGACTTTCTGGTTAAATCAGTGACACATGAAAAAGGATTGTAGGAGGCTGTAGTCTATTCCAGCATGTATTCAAAGAGACCTAGATAGTTAATCACAAACACAAACACATTAAGAGTTTCTAATCAAGCTAACCAGCCCCCCCCCCCACACACACACACACACACACACACACACACACAACCATTGGCACCTGAGCAATGGAGCAAGTGGAGCAAATGTATCTCCATTTTTCAATTAGGCAGAGCAAAGTTATGTTTTTTCTACCCTAGTGTTTTGTCTTTTTAAAGATAAACTTATCATCATACAGTCCTCGCAATCAGGTGATTATATTTAAGCAGCCTATATCAATATCTTTGGCTGTCAATCACAGTTTGTCGGTCCACACAGGAGTCTGACTGTTTACAAAACAGTACAAAACATACCATTTAGCCATTTAACAGTAGTCAGGGACTGAAAAAAGAACACAGGAAAAGATAGCCTAACATACATTGAATGATCCTGCGTGGCCCACTGACTTGAGCCAAACTTTAAATTAGCTAAATGTAGGACTGTAAGGCCGCTGAAGTGCCAAACTGATTTGCGATCAGATAGGATTCAGCTGTGGTGACGGGATGTTCCCCAAGGAGCCAAATGAAAGAGTAGGCTGTTATGTGTTGATATTTTGCATTAGTCCTGTTGATTCTATTAAATTGTGGGATGTAGGGGAGGGTAAACTCACATAAAAACAGTTTACCCACTTTTTTCAAATGCAACATAGGGTTTACTCACAATTACCATTACCTAACATTGACAATTTAGCCAGAGGACATTTATAGTTTGCCCACCTTTTATTTTCCCACTACATCCCCTCTGTGATTTTGTCCAATTATTGTGGATACCTCACTACGGATTTGCTGCTCTGCTTTCTCCCTCGCCCCACACAACAGCGGACTAACCTCCAATAGTGTTTCCCAAACCTCCTAATAGATCATGCACCTCCTATCCAGCATGTTTTTCATCCAACACTTCTGCAGCACAACTGGTTCAAATAGGACTTAATGAGCCATGCAGTTACATTCAACAAGGTGAGGAACACACAGTCTCATAATATGTAATTATTATTTTTCACCTAACTGTAAGATACACACATTAATGATTGTTTTGTTTTGGAAATGATCCTCTATTGTTACCATAAGTCATATAACCAGGCACCCATGCACATGACAACTCTGCCACCTTCATGCTTTAAGGTGACAGTATAACTACTAAATTACTGCCCTGAAATAATAACTTAATGAAGATGGCTTATGATCACATATACAGTCAGGGTTTTCCCCATGTGAAAATGCAGTTTACAGACTGACAGCAAGAGGGCATTCAAAGCTTGTGACACAAGCAGGAGAAAATCTACCTCTCCATGGGATGGTTATGTCATTCTCTCTCTCTCTCTCTCTCTCTCTCTGTCTGTGTTCAGCCACAGGAAGCTGAATTCAGTATATTTAGAGGGAGAAACAATAGCCTGATCTCTCTGGTGTTTATGCTGGTGTCCCATTTTCTGCCTAACCACTCTTGTAGTCCTCCTACACACTGTACCACAACACTTATGCCATTGTCATTGAAATCATGCGTGGAAAAAGCCTGTCGTACTGTAAACACAGGGTATAAAATTAACTTGGCAACCTTCACCTGGGGAATGAGTGTGAGGACTGCCGATGATGAGGACGGCTTGCTGGTCGCTGTTGAAAATCACATTCAGATATAACAACTGCCTTCATGTCATTGCCTGTG
Organism: Micropterus salmoides; assembly: GCF_014851395.1. NCBI lineage: Eukaryota > Metazoa > Chordata > Actinopteri > Centrarchiformes > Centrarchidae > Micropterus > Micropterus salmoides. The sequence goes on from NW_024040040.1 coordinate 11,755,853, forward strand.
TCTAAGTGATGCTCTGGTTGTCTGTGCTCATGACTACACAGCCTTCAAAAATCCCTGCTTTTCAATTTGATGACTCAAGATGGGTGTTAGTTTATAATGAGAGGAAGTTCACTGTCTGCCCTGTGCTCCTGTTTTATATATTAGCAAGTTTATTTTCATAGTTTATGCCTTGTTCTCATTTCTTTATTTAGCATTCATGAATAATTAAAATATATTTAAATATTTGTTAAAACTACTGTGGAACTGAAACTCTGAGAGGATGTCAGCTGTTTCAAATAGTGGATCTTATTTTAGAACACAGATCAGTAAATGCATATTTAAGTGCAACTCGAGAGAGGGAAATAACATAGGTACCCATTTTACTGGGACTGTCATTGTACAATAAAAAAGAGAAAAGGATGAGGGTACTATAATACTTGTTGAGAGAGTAAATGAAAACTTTGGGTTCCTGGAAAAAAAAAAAGGAGCAGCAGCATCAAGGAGAAGAAAAAGAAGCAGTATCGATTGTGGTGGGTAAAGTCAAAAAAGACATTTTATTGTTGTTGTTCAATCACAAGTAAAAAAAAAGCTGCAGAACCTCAATTTACTGATTGCATGAAGGAGTGTAGCTATACAGTACATCACTATAGGTGCAAGGCTATTTTCTCCCCTTGATTAAGACCCCTAGGGGTTAGGGTTTAAAGAGTGAAATTGTAATCACTCTCCCTTTTGAAGAAGCGGGTTTTTTATCTCCTTCTCTCCTTTGGGTTTTAACATCCTCCATGCATGTGTGTTTCTAGGATGACGTTGAATGTTTGGCCAGCCACAATGGTCCTCATCACAAATACAGCAGTGTTGCTGTTATAGTAATACATCCTTAAAGAAATGGTTATTAACGCTAACAGAGGTTAAGAGCAGAACCATTTTTGTTTTCAGATTTTGCTGTTTATACTGTGTTTATAGCAATATGGCATGACTTTTGCGTCAATGTGATGAAGTACCTTTATTTGTCATGGACTAGCTAATTGTCTTGGGTTATTTATCAACAATATGTCATATACAGTATGTATATATATATATAAGTAATTTCCACCGCGGCAATATGTTGGGGCTCAACGGTATGCAGTATTATCACATTTTTCATCAATGAAGTAATTTGGTGCCATGTAGCAGAGTAAGAGTGTCTGTAACTGTCACCTCACTGCACAGCAAGCCGCTAACAGCAACTTTATGGTCTGAGCAAGCTAGCTGCTGCGTGCTAGTCAACAACATTGCCAAGCAAGCTCCTTTTTGTAGTTTGACCGTGTCTTTTTCAGACGTAGCTATATCATTACCTTCAGGGCATGTCTATCAAGTCAATTTACATACCGCAGCCAGTGTAGAGCAGAATGGCTGTCCACAACTAACCACTGCGCTGTAGTAACGTTATAACTAAATTTCCACAGAAAGCAAAATGAAAAACAGCTACAGACATACTACGCTCCTTAGTTAGTGAGATTCAAATGAGGCTTATTGTCCACAGTTTCTCTCGACTGGCCCTCAGGATCACAACATATATGTGTGTATGTATATATATATATATATATATATATATGTGTATACATATATATGTGTGTATATATATGTATGTGTGTATGTGTGTGTGTGTATTTTTGCTCATCTGTTCACAACTAACATTGTATGCTACCTCATTTGTAAAAGTTTATTAATCCACTAAAACATTATGTTATGATAATAAAAAGTAAATGAACTACATCATCAGTGATTCATAAGTTCCATCTCTATTCTGCTGCCCATCTCTAAGCGCTGCCCACTAACACCAGATTGTGACTGATTGGATTGTTTGCCTCTTTTTTTCACAGCTTGAAAAAGCTTAGAAGGTTTCCGTTATTTCCACACACTGAGTCATGCTGCTCTGATTTATTATTGATCAATCACCTACAGAGTTGAATCATACAGATTGTGACACACCTCTTCTTCTTATTGCTTTTAAAGGATCGCCTCACATATGTGGCCTTTGTTGTGCAATGTTGTGCCAGTGCTCACTTTCCCTGAAGCTTATTAAGCCTGAGAAGAAGTTGGAGTTTTTAACATATAAATCACTGTTTGTCCTGTGCTCAATATTTATATATTTATTTTTATAGTTTCTCACTTGTTCTCATTTCTATATTCAGCATTCATGAATAATAAAAAAAAAAAATCAGGCATACACATATTTGTTAAAACTACTGAGGAACTGAAACTCTGAAAAGACGCCAGCTGTTTCAAATAAACTCAAGTTTGCATTATGAATAAGCATGACAAACTTTTTTTTAATAACAAACAGGTAGGCAAAACCCTGGTTACCACCTGTTTAGGAAGGACACTGGTGAATGCTTCTACCACTCTTTGCATCCATTGTATAAGAGCCTTGCTGTATTAGTCAGTTTAGTCACATTAGATGAATACACACAAAAGAGGAGACTTTGAAAAACAAGCTGATGAAAATGCTGATAAATGGAGCAGTACAACTAGAGCCACTTAAATGACCCTAATGAGTGTTTCTAAAAGGGCAAAACATCCCCCAGACAATGGTCCCAGATGTTGGCAGCAATACTAGAAAAGGATGAAGCACCACATCTTAAAACATTTTAACTTTAGATCTGCTGATTAATGAAACTAAGGACTTCCCTAAGGGAGGTGTACCAATGTGAAGACTCATTTTAGTCTTTTACAAACTAATGTATTATTTGACATACGTCCTTCAGACAACTATCAACCTGGCCCTTGTGCACAATACTGTATATATGCACCACTTATACCACAAAGCTGCACTACCGCCTAAGCTATTCTCCCCATCTGTACTTAGCTAAAGGTGGCTGCTAATTCAGCTAAAACATTCTGTTAGCACCCACTTCTTCACTTTGCAGCAAAAATAAGCAGAAATTGCAGACCTAAAGGACTTGTTGGGCAAGTCCCACCTGATTTTCCCAGAGCCCACCCACAATATGATGTCTGGCTATGTTCCTGTATTCTCTGGTTCCAGCTTCTCAAATGTGAATATGTCTTAGTTTATGGATTTCTTACTGTTTTATGATATTAACCTGAAAATCTTTGGGTTTCTGATTGTTGGACGGACAAAAAAAATTTGAATGTGTCAACTGCCACTTTGGAAAACGGGGATGGACTTTATTTTATTGTATTTTACCATTTTCTGACATTAGTTGGACCAAACAGCTAAACAAACTAAACAAAAAAAAAATCGACAAGTGAATTGTTAATGAAAATAATTGTTTATGTTGCAGCCTAATTTATTTAATTTACACCAAAGCTGATTTTTTCGGTCTTTTGCCTGTGAGGTCAAGGCTGAGCCAATCACTTAAACTGTGTAGTACTGTAAGCACACAAAAAGGGTTCACTTGCATACACACAATCTGTATTAGAAAATGCCAGACTATATGTACTCAGCGGTTGTTTAAGTGGGATTAGTGTACCAGATAAAATACCATCTTTTCTTTTGATAATCTCATCCATCTATTTGTTTTCCCTGTGTGTTCAGAAAGTACAAAAGAACCCAGCTGAACCAAGCTAACCTTTCTTAGATGGAAACCTTATCAAAATAAAATCACCACAATGTGTTAGACTAATTTAGACTCGGGGTGATGGTGGTAGATGTAAACCTTGTAAACAGAACCAATTAATTATGGCTGATTAAAACGTCCAAAGATTAAAACATTAAACTGAATTGGCAACGTGAGGGAGTACTGTCAAAGACACCCTGTGGAGGCTCACTAAAAACAAACACAGTTGTATTTACATTCAACATTTATCACTAAAAAGCATTCTGTGTCCTTAAGGCCTTCAAAACATGTTAAAGCATTTGCATTTAAAGAGAAAATGCTTTCTTTTAATGTTTTTAAACATCAACTTTCTGGCAGAGCTGCTGATGTTTAGACTACTGTGATAGCCACAGAGTATAGAGAAAGATACCCAGCATTTCTTCATCCCATAAGCCTCTTCTCACTTCAACAATGGGGGTGAGCTCCTGTACCGGGACAACATTAATGGTGAAAATAGAGTATTAAGTATTGCTCAGATACATTTGGTGTGCAGGTCATTTCAATCCTGCAGGGTCAGCCTTCCTATTACCCTATTGTTGACTTGATGTTTAGTTTGGTTGGGATGTTCTGGACTGGGTTTAACCATTTAAAACTGGTGAAGGTAGTTCAGAGTGTGGGCATCATCTCTTATATAAAATACTTTCTGAAAACTTAGGCCTTCACTTAATTTCAAAATAAGACTAGAATTAAAAAAATGTTTATCTAAAATGATAGCAGTGGGTGTTCTTATAAATTCACTTTGCATATATAGGCTTTGGCGTATTTAACACAACAACTAACTGAGCATGACAGACTAACATGGTTGGTCAAACATGGTTTGTTGTGTGCAGCGTCTGGATGTCACATGACTAGGTCATAAATCAAGCATAGGTGAGGCTGAGTAGGTAAAAGGCCAATGTTGGGAAACAGAGTATATGGAATGTGAGACACACCTTTTCACGCCTATTCACACCTTTACTGACATATTGTATTTCGTCAACTCATCTGTGTTTTGTACATGGATGTATTATGGCAGTTCCCAAACCTAGCAACTACATTCTAAAGACAGGATTTTATTACTAATGCCGCAATGCTGAAATATCAACGACAGCTGTTGGTTAAAGCTACTATGAATGGAATTTTAAACTTTCCAACTCTGGTGCCTCCAGTGGCAGCATCAGATGAGACACTGTGGAAACACAGGATTGTCTAATTTTTTCTACAAATAACACTACTTTTATCACCTAAAAACCCTACACATAGTGGCTTTAACTCCTATAACTGCTCCTTAAACAACAATATTTTCCTATTTCTACTTTTACACATAGCAAGCAAATAAAATAGTAAAATAAAACGATTTCAAAGTTAGTGGATCAGAGCTAGGCTCATGGGCGCTGGAATTAGTGGGTTTAGAGCTCTCTGTGTTTTCCCCAGCTTTTAGTCTTTAAGCTTTTTCACATCTTGGCCAGGACATCCTTGTAAAAGAGATTAAAAATCTCAATGGATTTCTTTCCTGGTAAAATAAAGGTAAAATAAAATAAAAATTTCCATAGCAACTCCATAATGAGGCAACCACTCCTCCTGCAGTCAACACAACACACATTAAGAGCTAAACTCGGCTAAACACATCCAAGATACACAGGAATGAAATTGATATTGAACTTCTCATCTGGCTGCGTGTTTAATGACAAACAAGCTTTTTTAGTCCAAATGTCAGACTCTTTATTTAAACGTGCAGGTGTGTGAGCCAACACAATTATACACGCCGCAATATCTATGAATACACGAGGATGCTTCACATGCAAAGGAATTTTTACGTGTATATGTGGTGATGGTTTGCATGCATGTGCATGCATGCATTCCTGTGGATTTCTTACGCAGGTATGAAGCATATATGGAGGTGAAGAATTTGTTTATTTTAATCCGATGCTGATTGAGGGCATTGCTGTGATCCTCAGGGGTGAGGCGCTGACATGAACATGATGTACTGATTTGCCAGTATCACACAGCTAGTCATACATAATCTATATTGAGCAGTGTGTCACCGAGGCCCTCTCAAGGCATACTGCTGGGGTAGAACGGAGTAGAAGCTATGACTTGGCACACTGCCTGTGTGACTCCTGCTGGGGCCCTGAGCTCTCTGTCGCCCGTCACTCCGCCGTGTGTGTGTGTGTGTGCGCGCACATCCGTGCAATTGTACAGCCAAAGAAGAGATACAGGGGAAGCGAACGAGTGCATGTGTGTGTGTGTCACTGCGCCCGAAGCAAAGCGAGCAGAGAGCTGTCACTGGAGGGGATGCAGCCACGGCCGCTCACCCTCCTTCCTCTTGGCCTCCTTCCTCTTGCAAAACAAAAAACACACACTCAAGCTGGGAGATGGCGGCGCTTGCAGGCTTGCCCACATGTTTTCTGTCACCTCATTCATTCATTCTCCATCTGTCTGATTTATACCGCATGGGACTTAGAAGACCAGGACAAGATTCAAAAGGCGCTGTTCTGACCCTAACCAACCACCATCTGCTGGTTGACAAATGTAAGCAAAAACATGATGATTCCTGATGTTTACAATACTACAGCTTTTTCTCGCTCTATTTCTCTGCTACTATCTTGTCAGTTACACACACAAGTCCATATCTACCAATCAGCTCATGTATTCTCAGCGATCATCTTCTTTGTTTTTTTTTTTACAGCTTTCTGATTGGGCTAAAAATTTGCCACATGTGGGCTTAGTCCAGGGCACAGCAAGAATCAAAAGCAATGCCCTGACAGAGATTTTTAAACACCTCTCATGTGCAGCAGCCCCCCCCCCCCCCGTCCTGAATCACTCTGCATGTATCACTCTGCATGTTGTCATAATCAATGACATTAGCTTAATCAAACGGCCTTGTGCTGTAGATGTGACAGTTTACGACTGCTGGATAAACTGACTCCTCCGAAATGCCGCTGCACGCCAACTTCAGAAGATAGTAGCTTTTGAAGTGGCATGAAGGGTTGGTAAGCTGTTGCTAGCAATGACAAGCAAAGGATTTGTGAGTTGCAATCCAAAGAAGAGCAGACATGAGAAAGAGGGTAACTTCTTGATTGCGTGAGTGCCATTTTCTCCCAGTGGTTGTCTGACCCCGGTAAAATATAGCCTAAAAAAAGAAGTGAAATATTACAGTGGAGTTCAGTCATGTCCTCACTAGAGGACTGAGACACTGTCTGGGTGATGTCAAGAGATAAAAACTGCTAGCTGCCCTGTTGGTGATGAATAGAAGACCAGATCTGTAGAATCATACTATGCTGCTCTGAGCTTTGCACTGAAATAAGCTTTATATCATCGTGTTCTGAACCAGATCTGAACTAGAAAATGATGCTTTTATCTGTGGAAAATCACCCGGGGTGCTGCCACAGTGTCGATACAGTTCAGCTTCCCTTTATTGTCACCGGAGGATAAAATTGCTATACCCAGAGGTGGACTTGCACCTTAGACATACACATTAAATTTTGATCATCACTAAGGTAAAATATATAGACACTCAACTGTCTGAGCTCCTAAAGACGTTCACAAAAAGGCTTACAAAACCAAACATAATCCATTAGCTACCATGTCTTTAACATATGGTTGCTTTATCTCCAGAGCCTGAGAAATGTGCTAAGCACTGAGTGTCAAAGAGATGAAATGCGCCATTTCCCATTCTGCTTAATTCACATGTGGATAATGGTTGCCTTCCATAGGTATAAATCTCACCCTTTGGGAGATTAACTTAAGATGGGGAATGGCATAAATAATGGTTTAGGTAACAAGACGAATGGCCTAAATAAAACAGTCATGCTCCACACAAAAACTGCAACAGCAATAACTTCAGTGCCCAAGTACCACTTCTGGGTTGCTTTTTATGTTTGATTCAGCTGCATGCAAAGTAAAGGTATGCGGCCATATGTTTAATGGTCAGACTGTTAAGGCAGGATGGTTGTTTGAAACCGTTCAAATTTAGCACAGCAAGATCAGATGCCAGGGAATATCATTCAGCTTTATCTCCGAGATGTGTCGTTTTCTGCGTCTTTGAACAGCTCTCTATAAAAGAACATCTACTGTCACATCATTAGCCAGTGGAGACGGGAGTTGAACTCATAATTTGCATTGTCAGATCTGAGAAGAGCTTGAAAATTATTCAGAGACAACAGAAGAGGTGGCTGCGGCACATGGCAGGACACTGCAGTATTTCTGGGGAATACGGTATATTATTTCTTGTTTGAAACTGACAGCTCTACTAGTGGGATACAATTGTGACATTGTGATATTGTGAGCCTAGAAAACTCTGCATTCATTTGCAGACACAACATTGTGTTTCTAATGAGAGACCCGGATAAGTAAATATAAGCACTCCTTGACATCTTGGACTTTTATGGATTATTATATCCAGCAAATACTGGCTCAGATGAAAAAAATCTAATTCCAATTTATTTATTTAGCAGGATGTTCAACAATAAAGTGAAGAGCTGCATTGTTGCACGCTTAGTAACTTTAGAGTCATGTGATTTCAAGGTCCTTTATCCCTTTTCTACTGCAAGAACTTAACATGTATAACATGTAACATTTTAAAATTTTCTACCACTCTTATTGGCGCACTTCATTGGCCTCCCCCTTTGTAACTTTCTAGCAATATCCGTGCCGCTTCTTACATTACAGTCAGTTAATCCTAGTTTTTAAAATGTAGTAAAAACAAAAGGAAGAACCTCATACTAAAGCCTCACAACGTTCTTAGAAGTTTAGGTTATGGGAAGCCTTGTCACATGTCATTAATTTCCTGTGATAGATAAGGGCTATTAGGAATTGTTTTCCCCACAAGGATCCCCGTGACAGACCTAGTGATGATGAAGCATCAGCTAGTTTGCTGTTTCCACTATGCAGCTGCTGGCTGAGCGAGAAAGTTTTGGTCAACCAAGCAGCATGTGCATCTGGCACATACATGAACTAGAAACCCAGCGTGATCAACAACCAGTCACTGAGCCCCAATTGTTCTACCCATACCCTTCTTGCTCATGCCCTGAAATGCTCTCTTAGTTATAATTTATACATTTAAAAACAATCAGCCTCCTTAATGGACTGTGGTTCGGAATGCAAATTGATACAATGGCATCATGTATTTCCACTGATCCATAACAAAATCCTTGCGCATCATACTCATTTGAAAGACATGCACGTTTCAATCGCTATTTCAGTCTTGCATAGGACATAAATTGCTATGCTCTCTGTCCTGACTCAATCTTGACCACCTGTTCTTGGTATAGTGATTGGTCATGACAATGGACCAATCATGATTGTAGACCCCATTATGTCAGTGAGAGTGCTGATTAGCAGATAGTGTTGTACTTCAGCCTCGTTTTATTATGCGCCATTACTATCCATTACCATTAACAATTAGTTAACTTTTAAACCATTTAGTAATTATAAAACCATGCCTTTTAACCAACTATACGCACCTGTTTTGCTGTTTGTGTTAGTGTCCACCAAATGTAGAACCCCCTTAGCACCTTCTCCAATGGCATGGATGTTATTTTTATTTAGATATCCAATGTGCAGGTGTTGAAAGAGCTATGCATAGAGGGTCAAATGTTATGTCTTGAATTCCCGTGTTGATATAAGTGACCCATTTCTCTGTTTATGATGTGCTAGATGCAGTACAGAGGAAGGACATATTTTAGAGCAGATCCCTTGCAGCTTGTATTGTAAGACTTTTTTAAGCATGCCTAAACCAAGACACACTTTTTTGACCCTCTTCTTTTATGAAAGAGATGAAAATGTAATTAATTGAAACATCTACGACATAAGGTTCCCACTGGATATGAACAGAGATTTTCATTGATATTGTTTAATACTTAAGTGAGATCTAGGAGGAAATCGGAATTGACTTTTTCATCAGGCATGTATAACAAAAATGCATATTTATTGACTGATAAACAGATAATGGATCCTTGATGTAATGGGCTTTCAATCCATACAACCAACCCATGAACTTAGTTTTGTCATGTAACAGTCTTTTGTGCCATCCATTTAAAAACCAATTTCAGCCATAATTTTCAAAGTGCCAAGTTTTCAGGTGTAAGTGCTACAGCTAGCATCTTGTCTATAATTGCATCCTAATTGAATCCCATCAACCCGTGAGCATCATTTGGGAGGCCATTCCAAATTTCATCAAGCAAACCTCTAATCATGACATTGTTGGAATTTCCAACGCAATTAGCTCCACACATGCACTGTAAAAATCAATAGGTAATTTTGAGGGTTTTTCAGCATGTCATTAATTGATCTGCTGTGGTGCTGGTGCCCTTTTCTTTCTATCTTCATATATTTCCTTTTCCCCAGTAATAGAAACCTGATCATATGAGAGACATAATATAAATGTTTTCCATCCTATAGCAAATTGAGGGATGTCTGAATAATAATACAGGTTTATTAACTGTAAAGAGAGATGGACAATAGGTTATTTCATTCTTCTATTCAAGCACATAGGCCTCCTATTCATTTGCAAGTTTAACAGGTAGGTGGGTGTACTTCTCACCTCATACCACAAAAAAGTTGACAACTTTCTAATAGCTTGGTATCTACCTACACCTAACCGCAAACACAATTTGCTCCCACAACTTGCTGGCCACCTTGCCATCCGTGACCTGCTCCATCTGACTCAGGGAGAGATTTGTCATGTGCCTAATTTAGATATTCTATATTCTGGGTTTCCGGACCCACAGGGAAGGACATAATTGAATAGGCTGTGTCAAAGCCTCCCCCCCACTCCACAAAAACCTCCCAGGGACGGGCTAACGTTAATTATCTCCCATTGCAATATGGCCTAGTTTTATAATTACTGGTCCTGCCAAATATATTACAATATGCTAAACCTTTCACCAGACGGTTATTAATTTAGTGTGTGTGATCCATAGACATGTGCTGTACAATTTGCTTACTTACCTTATTTACAGACTGGATAACAATATTTGTGCATGAGGGGTTGATTAAATTGTGTGTCGCAATCACAGACTGCTGGTTAAAAATCTAAGACAGGCTCTTTATTAGCTGTACATAACTTATCAGCATCAGTGTGCTCCTTTCAGCGTCAAAGAGGCACTTTGTGGAATTTGCACATTAAGATTAGCTCACTTGCCATACGGACTCAACAAGTGAAACTAGGTAAATGTTTTTTTGTGACTGTGAAGAAGTCTGAAACAAGACTAGGTGTCTACATAATGTGATAATCAGAATCGGAATCAGAATTAATTTTACTGGCCAATTATGTGTACACATACAAAGAATTTAACATGGTCGTTGCTCTCAGAGAACTTACACACAGTTCTACAAACAAAAACAAAGGAATAGATAAAGCTAAAATAAAAAAAAATAGATGCATATACAAATATATAAAAAGCAACAATGGAGAGCAACATATGCCATACACAAGTCAAACGTTCTGTAAATTTTAAACAGGAATACAATAGTGCAAGGGTGCAGAGTGCAAAGAGTGATTAAAATGCTAAAGTGCTCTCAATGCTGATGGGAAGCAACCATATTGTTTACCATGTTAGCTATCTTAGCATTAGCATGTTGACATTTGGTAATTAGATGACAAAGCAGGCTACAGCTGAGGCTGATGGTGATTTCAGTCGTTTTGCAGGTATTTGGTCATGAATCAAACATATTGGACAAAGTGAATTTTTGACCAGCTGATGTAACTAGATCAGAAGGAGTATGACTTGACATGATTAGGATTCATCTACTGGGAACCATGGATGCCAGCAGACGATTTCATGCCAATCCATCCAGCCGTCATCAAGACATTTCCCTAAAAGCCAAAAATGTCAACCTACTATTGGTGCCAAAGATAAACTCATAAGGCTTCATCCCCTCGGGACTAGGAATGTCTGTAAGATATCTTCTAGCAAACCATCCAATATATGTGGTAATATAAGTGTAAAACTAAACAGCTGGAGTCTGCCTTTAAGGAACACAACTCATTATTTACCTTGAAAATGACATCATAAGTAAGTGCTACAAAGCCAGGTCTATAACATGTTATACATCTATGTTGTAGCATTTCAGCCTTTCATCTCAAAGCAGCCACAACATAAAACACTTAACACAGGACTGTTTGATAGCAGGAATAGCTGCAGTAGCTTTGTCATAATAGCATAATACGTGGCCTTCATTTCAGTTAGAAGCCATGGTGGCCACCTGCGATCACGTTATAAATTATATTTGGTCAGAAACTGGACCTGTCCATCTGGCGAAGATCCTGTATGGATGAGGAACAAACTACAAAAACAGCCCTGGACTTTCCACATTTAGACTAATACTGCACTAAAGACCAATTTTTGTGTAATGAAATGCTGCAAGTGAATTTGGCATTTAACATATGGGGTGAGAATTTTTAATTAAAAATTCAACAGTTGGATGAATTATTCTGTATCTCATCATCCTAGAGAGCCTGGGGTAAAACAGAAATGTGTGTAATGCTGACCAGAAGTGCTCCTCGTAAGCTTCTATTCCCAAGGCTGAAAGTCGTAAATAAGATTAATTGTCCATCCCAGTGCTTTGTTAGAAATAAAAACAAAAATAACCCCTTTGACATAAGTGCGTTTTACGTGCAAGTTGCACAATAGTTACCTTGTTGGCTTGAGTAAAAACACAGAAATGCTGGTACATTTAATTTTTAAGTTGTCGGGGTCGTGTTTGCACCCTCAAAATCCATTACAAATGTTTTTGTCTCTGTGCGAAAACATCATGATAATGAATAACATGCATCATTATGCTGTTGCATGTTTACATGTTTAGCACAAGTCTCAGTTGTTGTGTTGTTACCTCTAGTGCCAGCAAGTAAATCATTTGTGGCACGTGTGCCTCAAAGCCTCAAATGTGCCATTTTTTGTGTGCAATCTGCAGCATTTGCTTATTGACTAAATCAAAATAAAAATGTACTGTACCCAGGTGAAGGATATGTTTACTTTTTTACTCTTTTGTCTTTTCTTTGAATCAGGACCTGCTAATCAAAATGGGGCCTTTTATTCCCAACGATGACCTACTTCTTTGGTGACTGAGTTGTACACATTAAGTATTTGTTGGTGTGGATGAAATTAACAAAACTGGCTGCTACCTGGCTCCAGTCCTAAAACTGTTACCCTCCAGTTGCTGTATGAATGCTGTGACTTTATGGCTGGCCAGAGCCACCTGAGTACATTTTTATGGCTTCAATTACTGAGTGCTATTCTAAAATTAAGGCTAGCAATTAAAATATTCACCACTTACCCAAATTATATCATTGACTAAAGGTTAACAGCAAGCACAGCCAAATATAGTTCACAGGAAAGCTAGTTCAGAAAAGCAGAACTCTATAGGCTCCTTCATTTATTTTAATATAGTCCCACAACACTTGCCTTACACGGTAAGGGCACTGTATATATAGTTAACCCCATGCCTAGATTTTATTGCACTGATCCCCCAAGCAATGATCTATATCAAGCAGAGCTTCTTCACCTCTATTAGTATAAATACTTTCTAAATGACAGTAAAGAATTTGGTCCTCATTTTGCCCTACTTTCAGAAAATCAGCGTGTATTGTCACCCATATCAGTGGTTGACTGAAATGGGTTTTTCAGTGGCTGATGCCAAAATTTAGAGAGCAGGGCAGGCGATGGCCAATATATAATGGCGATATCTAAAACAGATTACATTATTCCATGCAGAGTACAATCTAATAAACATGGCTTCTTATCAAGTAGAGTGTTGTTTTAGATTTTAGATTAGGTTTTTTATTAATGAATTAAAAAGGAAAATACGTTGGGTCCTGCTGTAGATTTCAGAACGTGACTGGTGTCCAACGGAGTGACGTCATTCAACTGCATTATTCTCTACAGTATAACAATATATATTTAGCGCTAGCCAGTTATGGTTTTAGATTAGAATTGCTGTCATTTAGGATGGGAGAAACGTGTTGGCATTTAGAAAAGATGATGGTGACTGAGGAAATGTAGGGCTTGAAACTAACTTTTTCACCACCTTCCTAAAACTCACAAGGGGGAGCGCTAACATCGTTCCACAGCAGCCACACTGACAAGGCAGCCTGCAGGTGTGTCCACAGACATGTTTTGTACAGTATATCTGCCTTGTGAGTGCAGGTATTGACCAATGCCGATTATCTTAAAATGCCAGATATCGGCCCAATTAATAGGTCTATCACTAGTGTGGATGTGTGTGTTGATGGCTAAAACTGGAAAATATAATATAAAAATATAAATACGTTGCTTTCTTATACTTGGAATGGCTATTTTCTTTTTGTTATTGATCAAAGGGAATACACTGCTGCATTCAACCTTTTCCCAACACTGCTGTTAGCTTTTGTTCCTTGGATTTGTCCTAAGTTTGTTCTTCTGGGGAAATAAGGACCCACACTGCCATAGAGGTGAAGCAGCAGGATTTCAGACAGGTCACAAATGAATCACCCAGGTTAAGTATGAAGTCTGGAGAAAAAAGTAACTTTTCACCGCTTCTGTTAGAAGGTGTAATAAGTACATTTACTCAAGTGTTGAGTATTAGTAATTAGTACTTTGGAGTTTTTCCATTTTATGCATTTTATTTCATTTATTACATTTTAAGTCAAGTAAAAAGAAATTATATAGCCCAATATCACAAGTCACAATTTGCCTCAAGGACGTTACAATCTGTATAGCTTACAAAACACTCTGTCCTTAGACCCTCGATTGGAATGAGGTAAAACTCCCAAAAAAACTTTAAAAGGGGAAAAATGGAAGATAACTCAAGAAAAGAGAAACCTCATAGCTGTCAACCTTTGACTTTGAAAACCGTGATAAACGTATATATAAAATGCATCCGAGGTTAAAAAAACTTTAAACTTTCATGGTTTCATTCAAGTAACTGCACGATGCCCAAAGGTACAATTACACTATATATCCTAAAAATATAAATATGAAAAGTCAGCCAACTTAACTTGTTCTATCGTGTGACCCTTTGGAGGGTCCCTAGGTTGGAAACCACTGTAGTAGTTAAAATTAGCTCCACCTTGACAATTTCCAATAGTAAAATTCCACTTATGCATTGATTCATCATTATTAATAATGTCATATATAATGATTTATCAGCAACAAGGGGCATTCTTGCGCAATAAATAAATAAAAAACACGTATAAATAAGTATATTTCTGCTGATGATACTCTTCTAGTCAGAATTATATTTTGAATGCAGGATTTCAGGGGGCAGATAGGCTGTGAATGAATGATGGAATGAATTGAAATAAATCATAATCATGACTGAATTTAAAAAAAAAAAGAATAATTGGAACCTTGGGATACTTTGCATGGAAATGCTACCTATGTGATTTATTGCCACCTCCTCATTTCAGACACACACTTGACCGCTCCTGCCTTTCAGTGTGTACGTCTCCAACTGTCAGGCGTTGCTGTCCATCAAACATGGGAGCGTTTCTTCAGATTTACAGCCTGTAAGTGGACAGTAAATCTGAAACTGTTGTTGCAACCTCAAGTCTGATCTTGATTCTTGTCACTTGCTCCTTGAAGTGAAACACTCATCAGATCATTTGTCAGCCATGAGTGCCTTTCTGTCTGTGTCATCGCTGCAGAAGCATATGGTATCGTAATCAGTCACAAACCTGTTTCTCCATTACTAGCATATATCTCTGATTTTGAACAAAGTTATCTTTCTGTAGCTAATCATATCTTTTTCCCAGGCGCAAGAACTTTCTTCACACCCTTGTTAAAGAGTATTTCAGGAAACTATCCCTCCCACTGACAAGTGATATTTTTGCCAGCAACCGTACCATAGTGCTGTGATATAGAGCCAGAAGGTTAAATGACATTGACCTTTGGGGAGTTCGTACCACTGGTCTCTTCTTAAAGGATTTGCACCATCTTTTATATGCCTTATTTTGCTATGTTGTTAAATATTGCTCATTCCAGGCTTCAAATTTAACTTGAGTATATTCTGATTTAATTTACAACACAATTGTTGCCACTAATTGGCCTTCTCCTACCTTGTTCTTTGCTCTTTCATTATTCTTAATAAACTGTATTAAATACCCGTTTTGGTCTGTTTGTCCAGTATTAAAATATAGCAATTCACCCTTACTATAAGAATGCTACTGTTAAATTTCCCAGTCATGTCGGTGAAGTTGCAGCTTCTCCCTATGGGTGTAAGACTTCTCTGACATTGTGAAAACATGTCCGGTATGTTGGACACATGGGAATAACTGCCTGTATATCTGTGTAAACCCTGTGATGGACTGCTCATGTCTTCATGGTGTTTCCCTGTCATCTGCCAAGAGCCAAATTCATGCTTTGGATAGGCTCCCGGCCCTGACCCAAAAAAAGGAATAAGAGGGCCAAAAAAACAAATAAATGGATAAAGGATGAACCCGTCTTCTCTACAAGAGTCTGCATGGCAGTAACACCTGGACTATGCATGGGTGATATATTCTACAGTGCAATATAACCTGTTCCTCCGGGGTGATGTGACACTGGAGACAGTCCATGCTAAGCACCATCATGGACAACACTTCCACCCACTCCACAATGAGCTGTCCACAGTGAAGAGAAAAGTGGCGAAGGAGCAGTCAGAAGGTGTTCCTTGGTCCTCTCTGATAACAATGCCTCCATATAGGATGGCTTGTGCCTTAACTATAATGAGAAGCATGGTGAAAAGGCCCTACCCTGCCCCTCTGTGACATGCGAATGCACCAGTCAGTGTTTGCTGGCAGTCTTTTACCAGGCGTCCATGTCCACCTTTATGCAAGTCTGTGAAAGTGAAGACATTAATGTCAAATTATTATTCTTTCATACAACATATTTTATGTTCAGATTATGCTTCTGACATCTGGGGGCTCCGTGAGCATGTGATTTGTAACTCAGTCCGTTACAGAGCAATGTGATGGCTTCTGGGAGTTCATAAGCTTACACCGGTTTTGGCCATCAGTGGCGAAATAAGATCAATCTCCAAATGTCAGACATAAATGTGAAATGATTTGACTTTGGAACAGACTTGGCAATATGCTTGAACAGTTTTTAGGTGAGATTGAAAAGTCCATTTAATGTTTTATTACTCATTGCAAGAGGATTATCTAATAAAATATCTATTTCTGATGAGTTTTCCTGGATGGATGATTATAGAAAACTTGAGCTGTGTTTAAGGAACGGAAATAGTTTGTTTGCCACATAATGTTATGTAGGAAGTTATACTTACATCTGACATAGCATTTTTGTCCATGTCCAAGTCCCTGTGGGCTGGGCACTTGTTTGTGCAGTACATGACACAATAACTAACACATTGCGGATATTTCTTGTTTGTTTTATATATATATATATATATATATATATATATATAATATGCATATGCAGTCCTAATGGCATTTAAATGTAGAAAGTCGGGAGAAAAAGTAATACGTTTTACTAGAGTTAGAAGCGTTGTGACAGTGAAATGAACTTGTTTGAGGGAGATTTCATTTCAAAAGGTGAATATGAAGAAAAAAACAGCATGCCAGTCTTTCATTGTGGGCTTAATATTGGCTTCTGTATTACAACTTGTAGCGCTGTCCAAGGTGCTGAAACTTTTCAGTTAGTTTCATCACTATGCATTGAGTCCATGCGTGTGCAACATTCTCATCAGTGTTGTTTGCTTCTCAGTCAATGTCACTGTAAAAAAAAAAAAAAAAACAAATAAACAAATATAACTACAGTCCTAATTGAGTTTTAAATGTGGGTGGGGGGGTCACAATGTTGAATAAAAGAACAGGAAATTCATTCATCTCGCGTGGCAGGCAGTAATAACGTATAACATTGACCAAGCTTTTCACAGAATATCTGCTATGCCATTCATCCGCTCTGGCTTGGTATCCCTTGCTAGCTATTTCATTGTACTCAGGGACTTTGTACATTATCATTATGTCTCTGCACTGTACTCCTCAAGGCTACACAAAGCCTTTTTTTACTACTGCCAGCTCATTCATTTTTCATTGGCCCTGGCTTGTTAATTAAAATGCTGAATGGCACACTTTAGGTTGCAAACACAAAATTCTGTTGTTTGACCTTTTCTTTTAGCCAATATGTGGTGCTGCCTGAGTATGACGCGTTGATGAATGGATAATGTACTATCCCAGCTGACAAGCCTCTTTGGGGAAATTAATGAGAACATAGTGAGCAAGAAAGGGGATTGTTAAAAAGGGGGAGTTTCTTTCAATTTTTTTTCAAGGCCGGAATTACTCTTCATGGGTTATCACTGGTACTGTAGCTCACAACTGGTTAATGGATATAATGTGGTTATTTATCATGTGGAGACTTGAAAGACTGAGTGATAAAAGAGAGAGGGAATAAAAGGTAAGCAGAAGCAGGCTAAATGATAGGAGATGGAGAAAGGTTGGCAGAGGCAGGTAAACACAGTGATACCCATCATAGATGTCATCTCTCTTCCCTTCATTAGTGCTAATGTTTGCTGCATCCTGTTTGTTCAGCTGGATGTTAAAATTAAATATGCAAATTGTGACACAGAATGAATGTTTCTGAAATGAATGGTTGTCAGACACTGTCATTTATTGTCCCTCATCTGAGCGACAAAACCCCCCTTTTTTTTTTTAAAGCATAGAGGTGAATTTCAAACAGCATGCTATTCTGTGGCAACATTTGTACTTTGCCTAAAGGGATTTCACCAATTCACCAAAATTGACTGATTAATTGATTACCTTTCTTTCCTCCTTTCCTTCCCTCCTTTATTCTGTCAGAGAACACTACCAATGAGAGGATAAAATGGAGAAAAAAAAAATCTATTATCCGGTGCAAATTAGTCAAGCCTTCTTGACTATCTCATGAGTCATTACTGAAAAGGTGAAATTGATTCCACAGTAGATTAACACGTCTTCATGAAATGTAATAAATGGTCCTTAGCCTCATTGATGACCACATGTGCGACAGATGAATATTTTCTTTTAAAAGGCCGAATGGAAATATGTGGTAAGTAGTAGCTCGTGGCACTGATGTGCAATATTGGATAAAGCCCAGAGTAAAGCCTAATTGGACAGCTCTTTAATGGATGCTCCAGGAGTCTACTTGATGTTTTGTAACTACTGTCTCCATCTGGCTTAATGGACACACACAGAAATAATTTTTGTATATGTTGTGGACACTGTTAACAGTGGTATGAAAGTAAATTCTAATAGCAAGTACAGTTTTTATTGTTTAAGGCTCTTAGAACTGTGCATTTGGGTTGTTTCACCTCCAAGAAAAGGAAAATCAGTCATTATTTGCTTAGTCACATACTAGTTGCAGCATCACTAAAAGTCCAGATGCATCTAATTTTTTCTCCAAGCATTTGAAGTTGTCAAGTGCCAGCATTAAATGTTCTAATCCTCCAAAGAACCCTCTACTAACGAAGAAAGGAGAAGCAAATCATTTTAAATAAATCATAGCAAGTCAGAACTGTTTCAAGAAGCAAATTTACTGGAGATACTGTTTGTCCTGCTAGGGGCTTTTTGTACTTAGAGCTTTGATCAACAACTTGTTCATTTGGGTCTTCACATTACCCATGTGCTAGCGACACTGGTTACCTCAAAACAGCCTGCAAAATGCAATTTGCCTGCCACAGGGCTGTAGCTTCCATTTAGGACACCTAGGTCATGTCCTTGCTATTTTCTCTGTGGATTTTGGGGGGTTTGAGAGAGAAAGGTGTCTGAAAATATGAATAATATATAACAATACTCCTACTTGTTGGTCATTATTCTTGTAAGCTGCCCCTTTTTTAAAATACAGTCTTTTTTACCCTTATTTTTGGGGGCCAGGAACTCACCCACCTGATGCGACTGATCCTCCGTAGCATGTGAATAAAGTCCCATTAAGTAGTTTAATGGGTCTGAGAACTGAACTCTCTATGATAATGTTTGCCCTTGAAATGCATTAAAATTACAGATGCCGACCAATGCAGGGGTAGTAGCAGTTAATAAATATATCAAACTTTCACATTTTTTGAATAATGGGTATTACATACCTTATAGGTCACAAGAGTGCATGGAAAGCTAAAATGATCTGCCTGTATTAAGTGGAAGTTAAGCTAAGTTTTTTGTTTGACAGCTGTAATAGTGGGTAGAGGTTTAAAGTATTTAAATCAAAATGCAGTGTTGTAAAGATCCAGCCAAACTGCGGCAGTGAGTCTCTGCAAAGTCTGCATGCAGCCAGGAATAGTATCCACATGCTAACAGGCTAACAGACACTGAGACTGCTGTCTCACTCTGGTATATGAACAAATCCGGCGAGCTTCAAATCCCCCAAGCAGTCCCTTTGGTATCCTTGGGCGTTCTGGCCGTAGATCCACATGCATGAGAAGTATCTGCAGCAGCGAGTATGTACAAATTCTGTTATCAACAGCAGCCAAGTCGAGTACTACCACTGCCGACACAAGCAGATTTTCACCCTGTCAGTGGTGCTTCTGCCTTGCCCGGGTGCTCAGTCAGACACATTTGGAAGGTGGGAAGCCAGTGAGGGATTAGAAACACAGTAAAGCAGCTCTGGACCCTGTAACACATACAATACACTGGAAAGGGAAAGTAAAGCCAACCTGCAAATGCTCCCTTTAAGTGATAATTTGACATAATTGAAGTGGGGCTGGATGAGCTACTTATGTATTACCTACACTAGATGGTGATCAGCGTGTCCACAGTTTGGAGAAACAAAGAGTTGGAAGCTAAGCAATGTACTGCTGTGGACAGCAAAATGTATTTTAGCCACCTAAAAGAAGGCTCAGTTCAAGTGTACGCTATGTGTTTAATATTTTCAGCACTTTACCATGCTGTCAGACAGCCATTGGAACTTCATTTTTTCAACCACAGAACTTCTGTATTCCTATACATAAGTGCACCTTGTCTGTGCGCTGTACTACGCCGCCTGAGATCAGCTGTGTGGGTCAGAAAGTACTGTTGCGAGATCAAACATTTCTAAATATTTAAAAGATGGTGTATGCTTGTGTTTGTACGGGCTGTTCAAACAATGACGTGTCCTGGTCACCATCAAATATTTCAGTGTTGCTTTGAATGATTTGGAGTTTAGAAAGCTGTGGCTAGTGAATGACGCTGAATCTAGACATAAACGCTGGATGTGCAGCGTTGAGACAACTCCACGTTTGCACTGATAACTCCTCTACTGAGGTTCATGTAAAACCAAGGCCAAATAAGCCAGATAGACACTTGCACTGCTGTACTGTACCCAACCATCAGGTAAGACAGCACTAAATACTTGAAAATATATGACTATATATGAATATATGACAACTCCCCACACAGCCAATAAGGAATTGTTTCCCCAGAAGTTTCTCCCCTCTCTCTCTTTTGGCCCTTTTAGTGCCCTTCTGCAAAAGTTATTCTTCTGTATACTGTGGTTCAAAAAGGTATTACCTTGTCTCCACAGTGAACAACATTTCGTCATTGCTGTCATAGTCACTCATTAAAATTTTCTTTTAATTGTTGTCTTTACATGAAGTAGCCCTGAGACATAGAAGACTGAGGTTGCCTGACAGCGCAATATTAAACAAATACCTTAAATAAGTTGTTTTTGGTGGGCCTTCTTTTTAGGTGGCTAAAATATGTGGCTGACTCTGTCCACAGCAGTGCCAGTGCACCTCTCTCTTCTCCAAACAGTCTACATGCCAACTTCTATTTAGTACATTGACTATTGATTAGTATCTCATACAGCCCCACTTCAAAAATCCTGAACTATGCCTTTAATGAAATCAATATGAACATATAGAGAAAATGTAGTCAGGGAAAATTAAAATGGAAAAGGTTCCAGAAATGTCTCCCTACGTCCTCAGAAATCAGTCATTATGTGCCAAATGAACTGTGTAAAGGTTTATTATGGACAAATTTTTAACTGTTGCTTGCTGAGAAGAAAAATAAACTGCTAGACGCATTGTGCTACATAAAAAAGAAGCGTCTGCAGTGCTAATGCAGGATCAATAGGCACCATGAAGGAGTGTTATACAAGCTATTACTGTGCACTATTTAAAACCTGCTTGACTGCGACAGAGCTGGAGGAGTCAGTTAAAGTTCATCAAACATCAGTGAACACTACTGACTACTGCTATGAAGTTCCTGCTTCCAAGCACGGACTGTGTAATCAATCATCTGAGATTTGAGCTAATCAGATCCTACAAGTTTCTCCTACCAACACCAACACGCTAACTTTCAGAAAGCCCTTGATTGATTCCAGCACAGTTTGTCCTTGGAAACAGATAATTGGCTGTTTTAGTGTTCTGGGTACACTGAGAGCAGTGACCCAAGAGGTGTGCACTGTTTGAACATTAATGGTCATTAGCTCTCCTCTGTCTGCAGCTTTGTCAACCAGTTGTGTCATTTACTTGCGATAGAACTGGATGTGTTAATTGGTTTGAGTGTCAGTTTTAGCATTGTAGCTGCCAAAGATAATGTTCATCTAGCATAAAACTTTACTGCAACTTGCCTGGACTGCCCTTGCCCACATCATTTCAGTTTTATTTATGCACCTTCTATCAATCCTGTATAGTCAATAGTTGAACTCCACATTTAGAATTAGAGGTGATTAAAGATCAAAGAGAGATTGTACATAACTTGTTTCTTTTTCATCCTCACTGTCATATCAGAACACCAACTTTTACAGCTCATCTTGCAGGTGAATTTATTAGACAACAACAAACTGATTCATTTGAAACCTCCATTATGTTGGGATTGAACATTGCTGCGTGTGCAGTATCAATCATACTGTTGTCTGCTCGTGTGTGTGAGCTTTTAAAGATCATCATTGTTCCAAGGAAACAATGGAGTTGTTTTTGACTTTGCCTCCTCAGAGGCCATCTTTGAAATTTGAAAGATCACTCGTTTGTATTAGAAAGACAAAAGGCATTGAGGAGGAAAAAGGGAGAGAGCACAACTCAAGTGGGAGGGAGTTGTGAGGTATTGATTTAGCATTATGGTTCAGGTTGACCCTGATGCAGTCCGTAGAGTACATTTATGCTTTCAAAGATGAGCCATTTTGATGGTGGTCTGCTATGACCAGGTGTGTTTTTTCTTAAGACAACAAAGCTGAATAGAAACAAAAAGGTTGCTTTTCGGGGCTTAACAACAAATTCTTTTTACATTTTTGTCCTGTTTGGTCTTATCCAAATATTAAATATGTTTTGGATTACATTATCTAATTGCAATTCTGTTTGGTGAAAATATCCATTTTGACACAGTGGTCTGGCAAAGGGGCATACATGATTTTAAATAATATGTGTAGTGATTGCTGTTAGAGTTTTTATAGTAGTATTAAGTACACTGTCTCTGTTGAAACAGATCATAATCAACTATCTATCAATCATCACAAACACTGAATGGAGACCAAAATGAGCCTCGCAGCCTGTCTTACCAGCCCTGTCTCTAGAAATTATGTTCATATTGTCACATTGTCATATTGTTGTCATTGTCCTACTGATTGGTTGCCCAACATCAAGATGGCAGGTCTTATTTGGAATGGGCCTGCTGGAGACCAGGTGCTGGGAGGGGGATGGAAATGCAAACATACAAAAGTTGCTTTGGTGTTGGTAACTGACGGCCACAAGGCAAATTGTTCAATGCCAATGTAAAATGTTCATATTAACTGTACAAGCCAAATGTTCACTGCTAGTCTATTACATTAGTTTTCTGTACGATGTCCGCTCCTAGCAACTGATGCACGATTAACATTTTTAACGTGTTTGTTCCCAATATTTAACCAATAACCATGATTTTTATATTCAGTAGCCCAGAGGTTTTCAAAGTGGGAGGTGGGCCTCCCCAGGGGGGCTCCAAAATGTTTCAGGTGAGGCTCAGTGAAATGGAAGTGAAAATGTTAGATTTTAATTAGTTATAAAAAGGAGATACCATAGAATAGCCTAAATGTGTGTGATTTGGTTTGAGAGAAAGTTGTGTTGAGGAATTTTACAGTTTGTTCCACTTTATCAGCAACTAATATAAGCCTTATGACTTTTTTATGTATTTGGTGTAGTCTACAGTTATATCAAACAGCAATATTATGCTGTCTTGGCTCAATTGTTGACCGTCTTTGCATGGGATCAAATAACATAATCCCATAGTCCCGGTGTGCGAGCGCCTTGTTCCAAGTATTGTCTGAGGGGGAGGCGCACACTCTCAGACCCCTGCAGTAGCCTGCACTTGGGACTATTGCAGCTATAGTATTTTAATATTGTTATAGTGTAATATGTAATTCTCTGCTATAGAAGATTCATTTGATATCTCACAAATACCCTTCCTGTAAGGCATATGACTTTATTTTACAGAATTTAACCTGACGTATCATAATTTAATCACAAAAATAATAATCAAATTTAATTTCCCATTGAATAAAATGCATGCTTAGATGTTTCATTTCAAGAACTAACCATCTACTAGCAGCAGAGTAGGGCCGGGGCAATATGGCCTAAAAATAATATTGCAATATTTTTAGGCTATATCGCAATACACTATATATCTCAACATTTTGTCTAAAACTACCCAACCGTACATAAAGTAGTTAAAATGAGCTCAACCATAAACATGTACCGTAGTCAAATGCAGTGAACACATTACTGTAGCAGTAATATTAATCCAGAAACATCGGATATAGTAAAACTGCACAAGACTACTTTGAGGAAATTTTGCTGTAATGCATACATACTTTCACCTTAGTAAGGTTTAGAATGCAGAACTTGTTCTTGTAGTGAAGTATTTTCAAGGCAGCCATAAAGTATTTAGATGAGCTCAGGTTGCAGTATAATAGTTATTGCAAGGCTGTGTTGTGTTTGCTGCCACAGAAAATAAATTAAAAGTCCCAGTTTATGTAAATTTACTAGGTAGGAAGATGCATTTATTTGTCACAATATAACAAGTTATATAGTGAAATTGAGTTTTGTAACTCCCTTCTGCTACATAGCAGACAATATACATTAATACAGAAGCAATTAAAAGTCCAATAGCTCGGGGGAAAAAACTGCTCTGCGGTCAGTCTGCGGCGTCTTGCAGTGTTCACAGAAGAGCTGGTCCAAATGGGGAAAAGCTAGCAAGTGGGCTACAAGGCAGGCTAAAGTCAATTAAAATATCGATGATTGATCGCATTTTCTCTTGGGATTTTTTTCCGCCACATTGAGAATAAAAACAATGACTTGTAGCTGCTAGCTAGATTGATTATCACCATTTTTCACCTCTCGGCAGCAAGCAGCAGAAGCATTGAAAACTCAAATGTGATGATATGGTCATCTGCCTAATCGCATATTAATTAATATTTTAAAATATACTCAACATATCGCCCTGCCCTAGTAGGAGACAGGAAGAGACAATGGCACAGAAGAACCGGATTATTGACTGCAACATCAAACTGTATCACTATATTATTGTCTCATTCTATATCTCGATATGTCTTACAAACTCGATGTACTGCCCAGCCCTACTGCAGAGTGGAGACATACTGTACCGCTGGTGTATAATTTATTTTCCGAGGCAGTCCTGTCCGCAAAATCCTAATTAAATGCGATGGTCATTGTGTGTAATAGTGAGTTTCAAATTTATGTCTTTATATTTGTCTCTTGTGTGTGTGTGTGTGCGCGTGTGTGTGTGTGAGAACTGGTTCATCTTAGGCCCGTCAGCTACCACCCCCTGCTGTCACGCATTGTGAATCATGAGGACTGAGGGGTTTCACAATAAAAAAATAAGAAGCTCTCCTGAAGGGGGATTACTGGTGTGTGTGTGTGTGTGTGTGTGTGTGTGTGTGTGTGTGTGTGTGTGTGTGTGTGTGTGTGTGTGTGTGTGTGTGTGTGTGTGTATGTTCAAGTGTCTGTGTATGTACAGGCACGCGTGCATTAGTGTGTTTCTGTATACAGGGTCTGCCTGCTGCATCGTCCGTCGTCTTCTCCTTGTTGTTTTTTCCCCTGGGAGGCCGTTTGGGTTTTCATGTTGCTTTTTTCTCCCCCCCTCCCTCTCTTTTTTTATGTAGGACACTGCCGCCTGCTTGATGTTTGAGTTAGGAAACGGGGGGTGGGAGGGGGTGCTTTAAGACGCTGCTGCGCCTTCTGTTTTTTGGAGGAGCTGAGATATGATTCAAAGCCTTGACAATCGGATGCTGAGGAGAAGAACAACAACTATTTTGGGTACAACGGCGGCTCACCAAACACAGGATGTTCTGAGTGAAGATGGTACAGAGCCCCTGCTTATTGCACATTAGAAGAAAGAGCGGAGGAGAGGAGGAGTGGGGGTGGGGGTGCTGATGAAAGGGAGGAGGAAGGGAAAGAAGAACTTGAACTTGAACCTGTAGTTTTGATATTAACAAACAACCACGTGATGTGATCTGATTTGAAAGGGTCAATCGAAGTGCCAAACCCAATGAGAATGAACACCCAGCTCAGCAGTTCAGTGCAGTGGTTTCACTGCTTTCAGCTCCTGATTTCAGTTCTCTGGCTGTACATAAACTATAAGGTTGAATCTGACCAGTCTCATCAAACCTACCATATGGCAAATCTTTCCAGCACACATGCATTGACAAGCTGAGTGAATGGTGGTACCTGCCGAGCAATGACAAGGAAAAATAGTGGAGACAAAACCAGACGTGAGAGTCGAGTGAACGGCGATCTTCAGACCTAAAATGATTAGTTGATTAAATGTTCCAAGGAAAAATACCAAAACATTCAAGATTTTAACCTTTTAAATGTGAATATTTTCTTCTTTCCTTTGTCTGATATGATAGCAAACTCAATGTCTTTGTATTGGGAACAGTTGGCATTTTACAGAGCAAATGATTTTATCAATTACTTTGTGAGTAATACAATACTGCCAAACACTGTTTAGCAACAGGTTGCCATAAAAATTTAATTAACTGAACTGAGTATAGTATAGTTTTGTTGTTTCTGGAGTTTTTTATTTTAGTTTAGTTTTTTCCCTCAGTTGTCAAAATGTGTTTGCAATCACTCAATAATCTACACTTAGGTGACTCACTAGTGAGCATTAAACTGACAGCTATAGACAGCTTGACTGATTAAAATAGAAAACATAAGATGGAAAACTGGAAGTCATGGCGGAAATGCATTCTGACCAGACAAGCTGTTACATATTTCTCTCTCCATTGATAAAGACCATGAGATTCAGTTGAAAGTTCTAGAAAAAAAGCTAGTAAGTGGACACTGAATCTAAAAGGAATTTGATTTTGTCCTATTGACCTATTTTCAAGGTCAGGAATGAACATTCAGGCTCAAATAGTGATTCAGCCTCCAGGCATTTAAAGATTTTTTAGAGCTTTTCATTATTAACTATTTTGAACACCTTATATCTGTGGCTGTGTAATCACTCCCTTGTACACTCATTCACTACTCTACATAATATAGACTTAGGTGACTCACTAATGAAAATTAAATTGAGATTTTGGACGCTTACTAATTGTCAATATTTTGCGTCATCAATGACAGCTGCAGAGTCACTCAACAATAATTTTCGTATCTGTGAAATGTGAAGGACACTACTTTCTTCATTCTATTGTGGAACTTTTGAGGACCTCATATGCCGGATAGATTTACACACTACTAATATAGAGACACAAATTAAATCAAATTTAATATTTATAAATTATAGTGCACTATATGGTAAATAGGGATTGGACACAGCCTCATTCTTGGAAACATCCTCTGTCTCTCAGGTGATGCACTCACTGGCAGCAGAGATAGATTATTGAATAAGGTATGACTGTGGATGTAGGTTCTGCAGATGCTACACTTACTGTAGATTGGCCAGATGCATGGTGACTTGTTCAGTATCATTCAATACAGTATGTTCATAAACATATTCGGGGCTGGCAACTTTAAATGTCTTCGTCAAACTGAGCCTGGGAAAAAGGTCACCCACACTGCTTGTGACATGCAATCTCTGGGAAGCACAGAGAAATAAATTTAAATAAAAACACAGACATGTGCAGATACCAGAAATATGAAGGTAAACACAAATCATGTAGATTGTTGAAGGAAGATTGTGAAGAGGAAGAGGGGGGATAAAAATGACAGGCAGAAGAAGATGGAATGCCAAAGGAAGTGGAGACACGTTAAACATGAATGAATGGGGAAGTATAGAGTGGATGATGGTTGGGGAAAACATTAAAAGGAGGAGTAGGGAGATGAGGGGGGATAGCAAGAAAGAGGATAAGAGGATAAACATATCATGCAGGGATTGAGGGTATAGGCAGTAAACTTGCAATCACAATAGGTCAAGAATAAACCCTCTACTGTGATCTTACTCCATATTCTGTTACAGAGTTGTGCCCAAGTTATGTGTGTTATGAAACAAAGTGATTAATCGCTACACTTAAATAAGAGGAGGCTGTTTTTATGGTGACTAAGCATTTTCGGGGAGTGAAGCATTGGTCATGGCCAGCTGGTAGATTTTAAACTACTTAGGGAATTAGCTGCTGATACAATTGGCTAGAAACTGGATTAAAATGTTAAGATTTTAAGCCCGACTCACCCCCTGCTGTTTCTCGTCCCAGACAAAAACATCGCCATCGCTTTATAAAAAATTCAAATGGCATTAATGATGCGCTGTTTTTGTCAGGAACCAAAATAGATGAATTACATAAATTATATGAATGCCACTTGCGAAAGGAGTCAAACAATGCATTTGACAACCACTCTGTTTCATGGCTCCTCACAATCATTAACACAGACATAGACGTGCAAACGGCGGTTTGAGGGCCAGGTCTAATATTATAATAAATGAGTAGCACTTAGAGGATGGGAAAGAGAAAAAGAACTATCACGATTGTCCTTTGTTGTCCGCAGTTCGGGCTTCAAGGAAACACGAAGTGAAGGTCTTTATCGTATGCGTCATCTATGTTCATTAGTGCCACCTTTAATGTCTATGTCATCTTCCCTACTGGCTCGCAAGGCTGCAACTTATTCTAAATTGGATGGTATCTTAGAAAGATCTGCCTTCGGTGTAATATGACCTCCATGACGCCACAGCAAGCATCATGAGCGACACTTTGTTATGGAAATGTGCGCGCACAAATCCCAAATGACAGAAGTTCTTCTACTTTTGTAAGGTAAATAAATAGCAGAGTGTATTGTAGAGAACACTTCAGCAGCTTGTGAGCCGTTGCAGAACAGGTTTGTCCATTTGTGAAGCTGTGGCATGTCAAAAAATGAAGTTATTCGAGCATATTATAGTTGCAGCTTTAACAAGGACATGAAACATGCATGTTTTTGTCACTGGTAGTGCCCAAATATATGAGAAAAACCAAATCTGATTTAAAACCACATATAGGACGATGAACTTGAAAGCCCCGTTGAACCTGTGATAAGTCAAATTGCTTAGTCCTTTGTTATCTTGTGCCTACAGTTAAAATTTTAGATGAAATTTCCAAGGCAGTCAAGACATGCACAAGTCAGGAGTCATCACCCATTCATACCCTGTACCCAAATTATCTCATAAATGTACTCGATTTTAGCCAATAGCCTGAGATATCTGACATTCAACTGCAGCACAGGAAACAAAACCAACCTGTTAATTCATTTAATCTCAATTCGCAAAGGGCATCCAGACACTTGAAATAAATTTTGATCATTTTCATTCATGTTTTGGGTGTTTTAATTAACTTTTGTACATCTGTGGTCATGCCATTAGAAATAAATGGTATAAAGTATAAAATTTAGTTTAGGCGCGCATTTATCAGATTGACAGCTTTCCCCGGTAGAATCTTTTCCCCACAGGAACCACACCTACTGGCAAGTCTCCCAAACCGTCTCAACATTATTTCAATAATATATAGAACTTTTTCTGCAGCTCTGGGGTATAAAGCTTTTTTGAGGCCTTGCTCGTAATTCATTGATCGACAACGTTACAGAAAACATTATTTTCTGGCACTATTTAGAACATTTTAAATGGTTTCAAAACAAATTCCCCTGTTAAACTTTGACACAAAGTATCTGTGAACACGTTTCATCTGTGTATTTGTTATAATCAAATGAATCCATACATTATGCTTTTTTTATTCAAAAAATGAGCTCAGGTCAATGAGGCCTACAAGGCTATAAATAGCAAACAGAAGTTCACAGAAGTTTATGAAAATATCATAAAGAAGAACAGAAGTTTATGAAAAGATCTAACATTTTGGGCCAAGAACACAGAATTAAATTGTTACGGGGTGTGGTGTGTGGACAGAGAGGACCCAAATGCAGCATTCAGAGGGAAGGAGGTTTATTGGGGGAAAAAAGGGTGAGAGGGACTAGAGTGGAGGGAGAGGAGGACGGCGGGGAAGTACTGGCACGGGGAACCAAGGAGACAGGGAGCCGGGGAACACAGGGGCCAAGGAAGCGAGGAGAGGCAGAGGAACAGGGAGGACGCCGAGAGGGAGGTCCGAAGGGGAGTGGGCCAGAGGATGAGCCCAGCCGAACGGAGGACGAGGGTGAGTGTACCTGGGAGGGAAACAGACAGAGAGACAAGGTTAGGGGGAGACAATAACAAGGCACAGGGTAAGTTTGAAAAAACAAGAAACGTGGAAGCCTGAACACAGAAGTGGCACCAGGTATGGAGCAACGACGATCAAGCAAGGATGGTGTGGAGAACCGGGGTTGAAATACAGGCTGGGATGAGGTTGATTACTGGCAGGTGTGGCAGGCTGACGAGGTGGATGATGGGTTGCAGGTGCAGGTAGTTGGCTGGGCTCAGGAGCAGAGGGAGAGAGAGCACACGGGGGAGAAAACACAGAGAGGCGGGCAGAGAACCAGAAACCAAGGGAAAAAGCAGAAAAACTGATAAAAAGTAGAAAAAACCAGGACACTCACCGTCAGCCGGGCTGCCACCACAACATAAATAACATGAAACAAAGACAACAGGAGGGTTAAATATACTGCATGTCATGTACATGTTAAGCATCAAGGCCGTAGCACTTGCTTATCAAAGTAGTGATAAAAGGCTCTGATATCACACAGCGTTTGCAAATGTGTGTGTTTTAAAATGTCTGCAACTGCAAGATGCGATAACAGGGCTGAGTCACTAGTTTTTAAAATGTCAGGGTTGTGGCTCATTAGAGCTGACTAGAGTTGTCATCCTATTATTGTCCTTATTATTATTATTATTATTCCTAATATTGTTATTAATATTGGTATTATGATTGCACCCCACCATGTGGAATATGACATCAGCAGTTTAAACCTGTATGTATGACTATTTCCCTGCATCGTTATGTGTTTCTGTATTCCCCCACCATTCAGGAGAATTAAACTTGATTATGTGTTATTCCCTTTAGAGATAAGGAACTCGCAATGTGACATGCGTGGAGACACTTGAGCTTGTGGAGGCATGTGTAAGTGTGTCATGTTATTTGAGAACAGGGAGAAGGCAAAACACTTGCGCCAGCCATACCAGTTTGCTGCACTCCAGCATCAACACTGGGCGGAAAAAATACTGTGCCGTTATGGGTTTGATATTCACATCTGAAAATCACAAAACATAGCCTTGATTGAACGGAATGGTAGCAAAGCCCAGATTGTTTGGAACACAGAAGTGATTGTGCTTTTTGTTGGATCGCTAAGAAAATTGCATCTAACCTTTTAAGCCTTAAATGCCTGGTGGCTTTCATCTGACTGGGGGATTGTTTCTTTCTTCCTCCTGCCCCACTTTTGAGAGCCAAATCAGCGCCTTTCAAAAAGTTTTTAGGTCATATTCGGACTGTTATAAGCACTAACACATCAGGGAACCAGTTGTTAATTGATAAAGCGCCTTCTTTTTTTAAATTGAATTATTAATTTAGATGAGGATTCTTGCAAAGTTGGACTTTGGTCCAAGTGTTCCGACAATCACGGCTTCATTGTAGTTGAAGGAAATTATTACTGTCTAGACACTTTAGTCACTGACTTATCTAATATGAATGGGAGTTGTATTTTTTCCTTTTTAGAGAATGAAAATAGGGGAAGTTAAGTGGAGACGTCACAGTTTTAAAAGGACAAAAAGTGAACTCCTGCAACTGACTGCACATTCAGACACTTTCCACTTGTTCGCTTACTCCATCCCCCCACTGTCCACAGGATGACTTGACTCACGTTGCCATAGAAACAGGAATTACCAAAAGCTCAATAATATCTGGATGGAGGGCAGAGAAAGAGAGAAATAAAGAGAAAGATGTGGGTTTTTTTTAGTATGAGGTTGTTCTTTTCACAAAAGTCCAATTGCTGACATATCCGATACAGCTAAAGAATCAATCATCAAAATGTCAAGATGCATTCAACATTAAATTAACCAAAGAATTAAATTTAAATTTAACTAAGTCCACTTTGCACTGTGTATTTTTAGTCTGCCCTAGAAGGGAGTGGACAATTCTTAAAAAAAACAGGATGGCGTCTTTTGTCAGCAGTCTAAGAGGACTGTGAGACATGTCCACTGACGCTGAGTTAGACCTTGGCAACCAAAGACAGCTGACCCTTGTATGTGTCAAGCCTAAAAAACACATTTCTCCTACAGCAACTCGGTTGTGTCTCTTCATTACACCCTACCTGCCTGGTAAAATTCACTTGCTCCTTGGATGGTCCCATCTCCTGAGTTGTGAAGTCATTCTTCCAACTTTGGTGTGTTCATGTGCTTTTAAATCGGAATGTTGAAACAACATGGACGCTACTACAAAGGTGTGTTGGATTGTCAATAGCTGTGTTTGAAACGGAAGGCAGTTGCCTTGCTGCCTCACTACCGTAATAGACAGTTGCCTCAGAAGGCATCACTTTCAAGAGAAGGCATCTCTTCTAATCTAAAATTGATTTCGAACAGCCTTCAAAGGAAGCACTTACAGCAATGCGTGACGTCAGCACGCCGCCTTGCGTCTCTTCTGGCTGTCAGAAGAGGCACTAGCCTTAGCATCAGCTAACTAGCTATTGAAAAGCCAAAAGTCTTACAGACACCTCAGAAATCATACTAAACAAACTTGTTTGGTTACGGTCGCGGGCTAATATGACAGTTCAGCGTTTAGTTCTCGCTAGCTTTTCAAAAATTGAAGCAAGAAAAATACTAAAAACATTTTAAAACACATTTGTGTTCGAACCCGACTTTTTTGTCCGTCATCGAAAGCTACGGCGGTCACAGGTTTATGGGTAATAGGCAGCATCATGTCAGCATCAATGCTGCTTTCAAAACCAGCCATTACGAGGTCAGTTTAAAGGCATCTTACGCGACAGGAAGAGCCATTTCGAACAGCACTTGATGCTTCACTGTCTTGTTAGACACCTTCTGAGACAGCAGTTTAGCCCGTTTTGAACACAGCCAATGTCATTCAAGCATGCTGTTGCCGAGCAACAGTTTGAAGCGTTCTATTACAAAGTGATTTTTTGTCGTAGTTACTGCAAATGCTGTTAATGAATAACTTTCCTAAATAATCATGGTTACTGTACATGGACAGTAAACAAACAGTTATAACCTAATACCATGACACGTTAGCAAAAAATATACATAGAATACGATAGAAATAGAATACGAGATTTCGCACCATTAATCAAACGTTTATGACCATCATCAACCAATTTAGTTACATAATTTAATTACAAAATAAGTGTAACTCTAATCAGTTACAGTTACTTAAAATGTGTAATTAAATCACCATTACTTGAAAATGTTCATGATTACGCTGGGGGTTACATCTGAATATTTTCTTTAAAAAGCTAGTGTTGACTGATGTTGACTGATGTTGAATAATATTCATTTTGTTGCTTTGCATGCTTTTCTTCCTTTGCCATTTCCAGCCACAGCCATTTATTCCAATGCTATTTAGATGGTTTCGATTGGTTCTCATGTTTGAATTTGCAGTGCCGTCTGTCTGCCACTTAAACTGCCCCTCAAGCTGACTTTTGAAAATTTTAACACTTGAAAACATTCTGTAGAGATTTAGAAAAGTAATCAAGAAGTTATTAAATTTAAAAAGTTACATTACTTTCAAGTAATTGAAATAGTTATACTACAATTGCATTTTAAATAAGGTAACTTGTAATCGGTAACTTATTACATTTCACATTTTCATTAGGGTAATTTTTTCAGACTTCACAAAGCTTCTTCAGGGTGACACAAGACATTAAACAGCTGAAGCGGTGTAAAAAAGTTCAATCGTTATCAGACTTAATCAAAAACAATCTTGAATTGCATTTCTTAAAGCATTTCATTTAGAAAAGCTTTCCTTTTTATCCATTTTTCTCAGAATCTCAGCATCTTCACTGTTTGATTGTTCAAATGATCTGTTTTCCAGTAGCACTTTGAGGTACACATCTAATGAGAAGTGTTCTACTAATAAATCCCACCCCTTTATCATCAAGAATGGAGTAATACAGTCACTTTAAAATTATAGATTTTGCTGAGCTGCAAATACAAAGGTCATCAGATTTTAATACACCAAACTGTTGTTCGTAGCTCACTGTGATATTCCTCGATTTTCTGCAGTGTGTGTGTGTGTGTGAATATATATATATATATATATGACATCTTCAGCCATCATTTTCCATTTTTTCACAGTCGTGACAACACTGCCATATTTTTCACAAGTCTTTGGCTTTTGTTCCATTAAGCACATCCAGCAAGTACATGCACAAGTCAATTGCCTGTGGCACATTTCCATCTTTCTCTTCCTTACTATCACAGACATTATCACATGCCTAGACACCACGTTAGCAGAAAGACATATTTTCCCCCCCTATGAATTAATCTGTCAGGAGCAGGATTGCAGCGTCCCTCTCCCACTGCTTCTTATCGCCGCTCTGAGGCAACTTCTTAAGTGGAAACGGGAGATAAGATGAGTCGGAGGAATGAGATATCACAAACTGAACTGAGATTTAATTTGTGATGGAATTTCTAAACATCCGGTGTGATGCCGCTCAGGTAACACTTAGGGGAGGTATGAGCTCCATCTGGGCAAACAACTGATCTCCGCCTGTGCAAACAATTCCTAATTACTTCTCTCTGATTAACTGGAGATTTTGACCCGAGTCCCAAACACAAACAAACCACAGGTGTGTAGAGCAGCCGCCACATGATGCACTAACAAAGACACAACACACATACTCTCTGCTTGCATTATGCAACTTGTTTTGCATTGACAAGTCAACATTATAATAACCCAGCTAAGACTGTACTCTGAATGTGACAAAGAGGTATGATTTACCTGCGCAAAAATGCAGGTTGTTGAGCAGAAGAAATGTCATAATCTTGTTTTGTGGCAGCATGTTTTTTTTTATTTTTATTAAATACTTTGAGATCACTGACATAAACAAAACTTTATATGATTACATTACATCCAAAACTGAGTATACTGTCTGATCACACTGCATCCATCCTCTGTGAATAACTCCAAAGCCAGACACAAAACCAGCCAAGACTCATATTTTCCCACATTATTTATTCCCTCATCCCAATGTAGGGACCACCGAGTTATCGCCCACTGTTTAGGGCAGCCCTTTGCAGGGCACCATGCCTATTGTTCTTGAAAACATCAAAAAGGATTCATCATTAACGAACCTGCTTGAACATTCTTTCTTTCATTTAGAGGTTCGCTTGAATATTCACAAATATCTTTCATCCAAAGTATCTATACCGATGTGTCAGTTCTTCTATGCATGCTCGTCCTTAAAAAGCTGAGCAGCTTTGATCAAAAGACAATAAAAATAGCATTGAGATAAAGGAGACAGATCAGATACTGTAGTGTATTATGCATTACAAAATAGCTGCGGTGCACGCTTTACCTTCTCAGCTCATATTCTAACTTTCTCAAAAGCGGGAATAGAAGGACCTATGAGTCCTATTTATCTTTGATACACAGCCACCATAAGCATTGGTAATTTTCTATGACCAAAATTTAAAAACAAAACTCGCTTAACATGGATCCTTTGCACCACTGAGAAACAATGGCCCAGAGTGAAAATGAATTTTGCCTGCATGAGCTTATTTCCCCAACAGAAAATACTCAAAAAGTACAAAATGTATTAAGCTGCTGTTTTGCTCAAGTGCGACCCACAACACGGCCTTTCATTCTTTCTGTCAGGGGACATTCTCTTTAAACGTGTGGGGAATTCTCGCAGCTAGAAAACATAAAAGTTATTTTCTGGAATTTCTCATTTCCTCTCCGCATCCTCCTATGCCTCTGCACTCTATCCATGTATGATTCGTCCTCCCATGTTCCTCTTTGTTCCCTCAGTCTCTTCCTCTCTCAATCTCACAAGTACTGCCCTGAATGGTTTTCCTTAAATGGAGGTCCCCGCGGCTGCTCAGAATCCAGTGGCACCTAGGAAAAGACTGCTGAGGCTGTGATCCAGTTACCTCCCCAAAGACCTAAACTGAACTCCCTCCTCCAATGAGGGACAGTTAGTAACATCCTGAATCTTAATTTGGCCAGTTCTCTATCTCTCCCCATGGAGATATCCACAGTGGTGGCGCGAGTGCAATATGCTTTTTTTGGATAACAATTAATGACTAGCTGCCCTTGTATCTTCAAGTGGATCCAATTCGCTTTGGGGATTAGATACACTTGTTCCATGCAAACTCTCTTTGATCGAGCAAGTTGATACAACTATTCAGTATCAGGCAGAGGCGAGCCCCATGTGCAGTGCAGTACATCAGCAAGAAAGAAATGTGCTGCATGCGCTACTTTACAGATTGCCAAGCAAATATTTGAGAGGACTGTTTATATAGGCATGAATGTACAACTTATACTGTCCAAAAGGGGACAGGAAGTAATGTATAGCTATAAAACATGATCAGAAATACTCATTTGTGTTGAGGTTTTGCACATTGCTGAAGTGGTTAATTCAGTGTGATTTGCAGTTTATTTTAATGCAGTTCTGCATTTAGCGATGGATGTAACTCCAGCATGTGAACATTGTCGAACGAGTATCTCAAATGTTCTGTGGAGAAATTCCATTTCAGGGTTCAATGGCTCTTCCGAAGCTGTTCATCCAGGCAGCCATGAAATATATGCCCTTGTAAAGCTTGTCTATTCAATCAATTTCCCTATTTTCAATTACTGACATTACTGCTCTGCATGCTACTGTTTTTTTTGGCACAAAATGTATTAAACCAGTTTTGGGTCGATTGAAGCTGAATACAATTAAGGTGGCTTCAGATAAGCTGATGAGATTTACACTAAAATACATAGATTCTCATTGATTTTGTGTACTTTCATTTCCTTTCATGTGTTTTGTTTTACGGTGTAAAAAGATGGCCTTGTGCACTGCAGAATTAAACACAAAGCATAAATTTTAGATGCTGCACATGTATTTGAGCTAGAAGATAAGCTGTAACAACAGTTACATTGATCGAAAAGCCTGTTACCTTGGTGAACCCACAGCAAGGTTGCTCAGTCAATCCAACATTAAAAGAAAAGAAAACAAATATTGCAACTGTGTAACAGAAATGTGTGTGGTTTGTTTTATGCAGACAGCCTCAAATATGCTTTGAAAATCTTTAATGTATGAAGGTATTTAGACACAGCGATAGTTTAAGCTAAATGCTAAGATTACTATGCTAACATGCTCACAATGACAATGTGGCGTGATGTTTAAATGTGAAATGGTTAGGTTTAGGCATTACATTTACTCATTTAGCTGACACTTTTATCAAAAGTGGTTTACAAATTGCTATATATGTCAGAGGTTGCATGCCGCTGGAGCAACTAGGGGTTAAGTGTCTTGCTCAGGGACACAATGGAGGATGTGT
This sequence comes from Micropterus salmoides, assembly GCF_014851395.1. Lineage (NCBI taxonomy): Eukaryota > Metazoa > Chordata > Actinopteri > Centrarchiformes > Centrarchidae > Micropterus > Micropterus salmoides. The sequence continues at coordinate 11,793,143 of NW_024040040.1, forward strand.
CACAGTGGGACACATCAAACCCAGGTTGCTCACACCAAAGGCATGTGTCTTAATGTGTCTCATGTGTCACCAACAACAAAATTAATTAATTAGTTAATTTTAAAATTAAAATTTAAAATTAGTTCATTTTAGTCAAAGGAAACACAAAGATGAAAGACAGAGTACTTAAGGCCAGTTGGTTAGTACACAATATAGCCAAGCTGATCTTAAGACACAACTGAAAAATGAACCATAGCAAATACAGTCATATATACGTGAGTGCATGTTTTTGCCTCTCCCACTTACATAACTATTACATGTCCTCCCAATATGTCCATGTGCTCTTTTCTTGGTCTTCAATACGTTTGTGTTTGGGATCATTAACCACTATCATGACAACTCATTAGTTCCCGCTTTCCCAGCAACTAGTGACATTAATATAAACTGTCTTGTTATCCTCACCTTTGCCCTTCTCGAAGTGTTTCCTGTTTTCGTTAGTAACGCCATGGCCATCTAATCTGTCTCTGGTGTCAGCTCAGTGGTGTCAGCTCAGTGTTGCCTGAATATTTGATGATATGTTTTGGAAATGCTTGATATTTGGCTATATGTTCATTTTAACATTTCAATTTACCATTGTATTTTCCCAAATATATAGCATTTATGGCTAACAGATGTGGAAAGCATGTTTTTGGTCACTCCAGTGGCGTTTTTTTCTGTGTTTTAGCAATTAAAATGTCCCACACTAATAAGAATATAGCCACTGGAGGATAATAACATTGTGAATTATTTGCACACACGCTACCCAGATGAGAGATTTTAGAACTTATTTAGCATGAATGCCATTTTATCCAGGCAGCTTCATTTATGACAGGTTAAGCATCAAAGCAATACTATCAGAGAGACAAATTGATGCCTTATGTTTTGATCTCCCTTGACGATTTTCTCTAACACCAAAAGGCAACCATATATTCATTGCCACTAAAGAGATACAGTTGCCTCAGTCACTAAGGGATGTCAAACTAAAAAAATTAAAAATAGCAAGCAGACATTCAGAAATAAGATAAGATATGTATACAGTGAACAGTGATGTGTAGCATATCAAATGTTTCTTCTCAGTCAGGGCTATAGAATGGTATATTATTACAAGATAGCGACAAAGACTGTGTTGAATGGAACGTTGGGGTCTATGTCAGTCGCAGTAGAAAAGGGCAGCTACAAAGTTTTCGGGATAATATAAATATAAACAGCAGCGTTATTTGGGACTAAAACAGCAAAAACAGCCCAGATAAGGTATAATTCGTGCTGGTAAATTCGAATCGTATAAACTGTATATCTGTTGTTGTTGTTCCCCGGTTATTTCGTGAGTTAAGGATGTGCAGTGATACAAGTGATATACCTGAGCTTGGCAGACTTTAATTTGAGTGGGTGCTTGTGTGGATAGCATGAGATAAGAGATATCTGCAGGGCAGTGACTGCAGGCATCCCCCCAAAGCTACAAGCTCAGTTAGATGCTTGGTGTTTGATGTGTGTTTGGTTTAGGTAAACATGATTAGTTTGCGCTTGTAGCTGAGCGTCCTACCTTTATTTCTTTGTGTCATATAAATAGGCTAAATGGTGCTGGTACGCGGAAATTGCTCGTTGCCCCTGGTACAATGGACGTCAGGTTATGGATACGGTACCTCTGTGACGCAACATAGAATTGTATTGGGCAAATTATAGTCTTTGCAAATTTCCGGGCCCCATAAAATCCAGTGCCAGGCCTTGAGCTTGATAACTGTGCCTTAGTGGCTTTAAAATACTGTACAATTAAGAAGTTTAAAAAATCAGTTATCTATTTGTCCTTTTGAGAGCTAGGACAGTAGCGGGGATGTATCTCATTTTAATTTGAAATGCATAAAGCGGGTCCTCCAGCAGTGTTTCCCCTAGGATGGAGTTGTAGCAGTGGAGGTGAAGCAAAATATTTTTTTGTGCGCGTAAAGTGCATAGTGTGACAGCCCCTGTGTGATCCGGCTAGGCCACTCTGTGGGAGTGATACCTCACCACTGTTAACCATCTTTGTTCTGTTGAGGTGAGGTGACCTGTGAGCCAGGGGAGATAAAGCTCCACTTGGGCAAACTACTTACTCTTCTGCCTACTCTGCAATCCAGACGTCAACCATGGCCTGACCACCCTGACTGCCACATCTTGCTTTGAGTTATTTATCTTACAGAGACTCACCTTGCACATTTAAATAGTTAATGTTTAGTTCAATCTTTTGTCAAATAAATCACTTTTGATTATTTATGCTGCCTCGTTCCCTCTTTTGTCATGACCCTTGACGCCCAGGTTGTGACAGTAGTATGTCTGAATATAAAACCCCAACACAACATGTCTTAGCAGCATTGCACTCCTCATTAGCTTAAAGGGACTAGTTTGCATGACTAATTTGCTTTACTAAGCTCAGGTCCTCCAGTCACCACCAGTCTGTACAGGACCGAGCTGTAGGATACACCAGTTTGTACCCGATGTTCTCAACATAACAGTTAGGTAATAATGAAATAGCTACCAGTACTTTCTATAAATTGGGCTAACGTTAAGTTACAAAGCAGCTAAAGACATAGCCTAATGTAGCTTTCCTGCTCAGCTGCGCAGTCTGAGGGGAGGGGAGATGTTAGCTCGTGCAAACTGGCTTCACTTTTCCAGCAGTTGGGGAAACAACAGACAGACTTTTCTTGGTCTTGAGAAGCTAACACACAGTAACCGATACAGTACATTTACTGCCAGAATATTTTCCTCCGCTCGCGTCCACCGTCACTTTCTGCTACTTCAATAATCAAACACTCGCTACGCACCTTCCCGATTCGGAGTAACGCTGCTGTTGTAACAGCACCTGTCGTGAAGATGTCCTTTGAAGAATCAAGAGAGGAAGCGAGCCAAGCAATGAGTATTAGTGTTGCTTGCATAGCGTGTGAAGTGAAAATTAGTAGGGCACTGATATAATAATGATTGTGTGAAATTTTAATAGTGCCGGTCACAATTCAGCAGTGGCACACCACCGCTCCTGAATGCATATAGGGGAAACACTGCTCCAACTTGTGACCTTGTGTTTCTTCTGTGAGAGAGGAAACAAGAAGAGTGGGAAAGTGCCAAAATGATACAGTACAAAATAAAGGGCCAGTATCAATATTTAACTCCCTATCCAAAATGGCAAACATATTACATCTAATATAACAGAGTAAATTTATATACAAACTAACTTCCTGTATTATAGGCATAATTTTATACTGTGTATTAATGTAAGGACATGGTTACAGTGCGACTTATGTTCAACCCCCTTGCTGCCTTGGAAAGAGGAACCAACTGAAACTATGACGAATCATGTGACAAAATCAGTCAGGGATTGTTTTTGTCTTTAACATTAACAGCATTGCAATTTCTATATTTGCATACTAAAATGAGTCAGCTTCATTATCAACATTGTTACTGCACAAACAAGCTGGTAGCTAGTAACATCAGTCCGTAATGGCACCATTTTCATTTTTTAAAACAGTGCCATTTGAGCTTCCTGTACTTTGATTTTCCAATTTATGTAATACATTGCAGAACAACCCTGAGCTTGTCTAGTGTAGCACAGTACAGCAGTCTGTACTGCTGGTCTGGAGGGCCATGGCAGTGTATGTGTCGATGCGGCTCTGTGTATGCCAGCCCCACACACAGAGAAAATGACAGTCTGCCATATGGACCACCAGCTGTGGTCTCACACAGCAAGTCAACCTGGTCACTTTATTAATCTGTTCTATCCAGACTGGTCCAACCAGCCCGCTGGGATCCCTCCCTGTCCGCCTGATTAGCCAGTCCACACTGCATTAAAAGCCTTGCAGTGTCCATCAGGCTGATCAACCTCAAGACTTGTTTTTGCTTGGATTACAGTGTTGTGCCGGTGGGCTGCATTCAATCACAGCCTCTCGATGTGTAAATAAAAGTGAAACTGAAAATAGCACACATTGCTCCAGCTTGTGTTTGCTGCTAAATGGGATGCACTGAGATATAAAGTGAACAAAATGCCATCCATCTCTTTATTGCCTCTACTCAGCAGTTTGTTTGGACTAATTGGCACGGATGATTAATTATTATATAACCCATGACAGGCCATGGTAAATTGGAATTAAATGACTGGCTGACATTGCATGTCCCAGTTCAGTTGTGTAATAAGCTAAGAAGGATTCATTTGCCTACTGTGGTACACTGCCTGCTGTATTCATCTTCCCACTGCTCTCATTCAGTGCTCAGCAACATGAGTCGGGAGCAAACTGCACATGTTTGGAGGTAAACACAAACAGTTAAAGGGACTCAGGGTGTCGGGATCCACACAAAGATGCCAACAATTCAAGTGCGTGACAGTAAACCATCTGTCACAGAAACCAGCAAACCTATCAGCAGCTGTTAAATAGTGCCTCTTTCAGATAACAGTCGTGTTTCCAGCAACATTGTTTTATCCACAATTTGAACTATCGCTTTAGAAAACGTAGCCTAGTTTATTCGCTCCAAACAAATTTATTTTTTATTTTTAAACTTTTTTGCAACATTTTGAAAGTTTGCTTAAAATTTGCTTTACAATTAGATGAAAATATGACTGCCTGTTAAAAACTCATGTTTTTTCACTGAAATATTCTATGGAATTACTGCATTTAAATTTTACTTATGTCTAAAAAGTTCAAAAGGTCCCCTCCCGACATGTTTTAAGACATAACAATATGTCTGCTTTGAAAAGTAGTATATATACATCCAAACTAGTTGTGATGTCACAAAATCCTGCTCGTACGTACACACCTTAAACTCAGATGTAAGGTATGCACAGAGAAACCCTTTCAGCATAGCATTCTGCACTGTGAAGGTCAAACATCCGAGTGAAATAACAATTAGTAAGGAGTGCAGGTGACTTTTACATTTAATTTAATATTTCAGTAATTGAAAATTAGGACAAATGTAAAAAGTGCACTGCAGTAATTTGTTATTTTTGACTTGTGAGAAACACAAACAAATGTATGTAGCAGAGGCTGAGATACAACAACCTGAGTGTTAGTCCTTAGATCCAAAAACATGGGATTCTATATTTCCCATAATGCAACTCATAGAATTTCATTAGGCCATAAATGCCTGGTAAATGCTCTTTGTAAATGTCTTTACACCTGCAGCCTGTAACACAGGCTGTCTGTTACAAACAGTGTGTAGTCTCTGCACCCAAGTCGATATTAACAGAAAAAGTGGCTAAATGTGCAAATATGCTAGCACATGGAAACTGTATAGATGTTTAAATAAATACATTATTTTACTCCTCCATGTTTTTCAAATATTAGTAGATACCAAACAAAAGACAGCGTAAATCCAATCTGTGTTAACATTACAATATAGTAGTTAACTGTTTGCTTCCATAAAAGTCGAGTGTCTGCATTTGCCTCCCATTCAGACCCTCCCACTGTCGATAACAACACAGTTTAGTGCGCATTTCCGCCCAATTCAATTTCTTCGCTCTCCAAAGTCACTGCCGGGCTGGAGGAAGACATATGCACTGTCAGAATAAAATCTAATCAAATCCCGGGCTCGGTAGCTGTTACGGTTGCTGGTATTCAAAATGGCCATAATGGCGCTGTTGGTGCTGTTTGCGTGTCAGCGTTGAGGCCCCTAATATATGTGATATGCTGTCTGTGCTCGCTGTGACATATTACTCTTGCATTTTTCGCACCTTGTATGTGAATAAGTTAAGCACAGCTCATCCCCCAAGCCCCCCTCCCCTTCCCCATTTTTTCTCATAATGATGTCGATCTGTCTAGCTCAGCCTCCCATTCCCGAAATGATAGCTGTCTCTGGCATTTCTTAAAGGTTTTGGATCAGCACGTAACAGATTTCCATCCCAAGTCGACGCCTGCTTGTCTGCTTCCCTCTATCCCTCTCCTGCTCTCCTTCTCCCTCCCTCCCTCTCCATCTCTAAATAATTACTTAAATTAATCTATTACCGGCCTGGCCTCGGCACAGCATTAACTGAAATGCCAGTCTCTATGGGAAAGTGATACATTCCGCTGCAGGTGTAATGCTTGAGAAGGGGAGCAACAAAAACTTTGTATATTTGTTCCAAAGCAAAGACGCCAGATCCTCTCTGAGATAAGCAATTTTGAGGCCATTATGCATTTAAGATATTCTTATGTTCTCATAATAAAGAACACATTGTGCACGTCTGAGGAGCGTCTTCACTGGCCCAAAATGAAGCGTGATGATCTGTCAAAGAGATTGATTGAAATTGGTGGAGCAGCATCAAAATTTTCTGCTATTAAATCTCAAACCTTTGATCAAATGCTTGTTGAGACTGACTACTACTGCTGAGTGCTTGCTTTGTTCACGTCCCTATGTGGCTTCTTGATCTCATTCTCGACTAACAGTGATGCACACAGATTTCTTTATTGCTTTAGTATCAGTCACAGAAGGCTCTGCAGCCTGCATCTACCAAAAGAAAAGCTCTTTCCAATGTGCAACAAGGGGTTCATTGGACTTTCTTTTACTTGTTTTTTTTTTCAGAAGTCTTTCTGTGTGTTTTAACTACAGTTTTATGCTTTACATACACTTTAAATGTATGTATATATTTAAATGTATAAAAAAACGGTAAAGAACATCTAGCATCTAGTTTTCGATCAACCCAAAAGGACTCATGTCACCCCACTACTCACCTCCACTGGCTAACCGTGGCCTCCCGAATCAAATTCATACAGAATGACTACTGGGTCTGTACCCATCTACCTAAACTTCATTATACGAGATTATGGTCCTTCCCGGCCACTGCACTCCTCCAACAAACGTTGTCTGGTTTTGCTATCCCTACACACAAGGCATTCTCAGTCCCGGCTGTTCTCATTTGTGAAAGCACATTGGTGGAACGAGCTACCACATGCCATCAGAGCAGGGGTGTCCCTCTCTAACTTCAAGAAGCTCTTGAAAACTCATCTCTTCCAAGACCACTTCCTCTTATAACGCCTATAACCTTCTACCTCTATCACGACCTTCCTGTGCTCTTCTTCTGTCTCTTTACATTTTTTGTGCTGATTGCACTCTTTGTAAACTCTTATTGCTTCCCCTAGATATTTATCCCATTGATGCCATATGCATTACTAGTATTTATTGTTGTTTGTAGATCTCTCACTTTATTGATGCTTGCATGTTGTTCTTCAAATGAAAGTCCTTTTGTATAAAAGCATCTTCCAAACGAGTAAATGTATGCGGAGGGTGTGAAAAAGGTATGCTTCAATGTTCAACATCATGGTGGCCTCTGGAAATCAAACATGGAATGGCTCAAATCTCACTTAAACTGATCAACATTACAATATACAACAGGTTTGCTGTGTAAACCCTTGCAGATGGTCCACAAATGATCTTAATCCTTTAAGACAGGAAATAAATATAATAATATTAAATATTTTTCTGTTACCAACTACAGCTGGTATTAGCTGAAAAAGAAAGATTTTAATAACCAGTTGTGGCATAGGGTTGGAATGTATGCCCGTTTTAATTCCAGTACCTGTGACAGTTTACCTAATTTACTTTATTGTCACATCAATTTAAAGCATAGACGCAAAAAAAAAATTACCATCAGATGCTTGAATACACTTGGTTCAGAAGATGTCCTCCTAGATGATACTGTTTTCCTCCCCCCACACAAACCAAAGGGGTAAACATCTCAGAATATGAATAATGTACTTGGTGGAAAAAGCACTGATAGTCTCAACCTAATTATACTAGGAGGAAAAGCTAGTTACTCTTACTCTATTGTATACGTTGGATTTGTATAAGCTACTGCAGCACTTTCATCCTTTGACTGGGTCAAAAACGGCTGGAGTGTTGTATTCTAGTCATTTTACACACAAACACACTTATAGCCACTCTGCTCGAGGGACTTCGGGGAAAAGAACAAAGACACATGCACATACTGGTTCTGCAGTTGTCATCCCATCTTTCAGAGACACTTTAAACAATCAATGCCGTCCCCAGAGTAATCCATATTCCCTATATCCATGTTTTCAAGACATAAAACATCAATTAATTTGTCAAATTTTATTCAGGAGTCAAGAATGACAAGTAGGGCATACAAATGAGGCTTGGATACACACACACACACACACACACACACACACACACACACACAGGGTCATACACAAACTGTACTCCAAACATACACAAGCTCTCTTACACAACCCCCCCCCCCCACCCCAAACGGCGACTGTAACACACAAAAACACCATCCTGCATGCACAAACACACACATTCACCCCCATAAGCAATCCTTTTCTGAAAGGGAAAGTGCGGGGCTGAGGGGGGTGTGGAGCGCAGCTCGCTAGCTAACGTACATAATGAAAAGTGCAAGCTCTGTCATTTTCTGCAGATAAAAGTGTTCTGATGAGAGCCAGAGACAATAGCAGCGCATTAATCTCCTTGACGTGCCGAGCTTTGGCTTTAAAACACCCACTTCCCCCATTCAGAGGACCTCTATCTATCTAAAACTCTCCGAAACCACATTAGGAGTTCACACACACACACACACACACACACACACACACACACACACGTGCATTACAAACTGCCCCCTTGCAAACATTTCATACAGAAAATTGGTAGTAAATGTACAGACACATATACACACATACACAAATACAAAATGTCCATACACACACGCTTGCAAAAGCCCTGATAAGGGATTTATAGGAAATACATTAAGGAAAAACAAAACACACTCAGATCATGATGACTTGAATATCAAAATAACTATAAATGAATATAAAGTACAAATATGAGAAAAGTACACAGTTCTCTCACTAGCACAACCTCTGTGGTGTCAATCAACACAGTATTGTAAAACAATGCACAGTCCAGCAGTAAAGCATAACAACATATATAGTAAACCAACGCAACAAATATGAATTGGCATCCTTCGAAATATGTTGGTATTCTATTACAACACAGACTTCAATCTGATAGATTGGTTTTCTTTTTGCCTTGAGGGCAAACCGTTTAAAGTTGCCGACTGTAAAGCCAAAACTATAAGCTGAAAGATGCTAAAGCTCTTTGAAAAGCTGAGGGTGATCGTTTTCTGCAGGTTTGTCACAACAAGCGGCACCTTTTACATTACATGAGCCGTTTGATCCATTGTGCATATAAACAGCAGCTGCTGTATTTTACTTTAAAGTTACCTCTATGCCAAGGACAGAAGTGCGGTTAGCATTGGGGTAGCTAGCTTAGTTAAGCAAACGCACTGAGCCAAAACATTAATAAACCTGTTATTATGGATTCAGTTGTAATTAGCATTAAACAGAATGATTTTATGTCCACTTGGGGGCAGCAGAGCAAACTGTAAACACAACAGTATAAAAGTTGTAATGGTGAACGTGTTAGCAGATAATGAGCTATTTACACATCCAGCAGACACATGTTTCTGGCCACATGATGAACATAAGTGCAATATTCACTCTCCCTTTAACTCTATTGTGGTCTCAGTAACCAAACCAGCAAACAAATACAATACATTTCAACAACTACTACCATACTACCAACAAGCTGGAATAACTGCAAATGGTGTAAAGAAAACACAGTCAGCCAACCCACATGATATAAACATAAACCAATATTTTGCAGGACTCATCCATGAAAAGGGGACTATTTACCATTTGAAGTAAGTAGGTTGTTCCCAAATACAACTGAAACACTAAGCTAATTTCATATTCATCAACAAATACTTAGAGTAGGGTAGTATGGCATTCAGTAACATTTGTCTTCTAAATTCAAGTGGGAGACCTGACTGTGATGGGGGAAACAACACATACAGGATGTGTGTGTGTGTGTGTGTACGCACACGGATGCTTATGTTGATGTGTTTCTCATGTCTTAGGTTTATGATGTAATGATACTATCATATAGGCCTATTCCACACACTGATCAAACTATTTTTTGACATAAAGCTGTCGACTGCTGTTTTCCTTTTTTCTATTGACCTTCACAGTAACACCACAGCTGACTTTTACCATAAGCTCAATAAGATGAGTGCGAGTGGCCTTTATGTTTGTATGTATTTCTTTCTAATATAAGCATGGCAGATTCAATATAGGAGCATGGCAAATGCCGTGTTTGTGATTGTTTGTTCGGATCTCATCTTTTCACCATGAAAAGTCATATAATCTCACATTTATGGTATACTGTTGCTGGTGTCATTTTTTCTCTCTCTATTGCTTTTTAATCATCTGTTGCCAAGTGATGTATGGCTTGCAGTGGGCAAATAACGGACAGTTTAAATTATTTCATGCACACTTTAGGTGTCTCTGGTTTTATCCTGCATAATGATGCCTGCTGAGAATGGCTGAGCTATAAAGAATTGTGCTGATGCTTTCCCATTTGGCCTTTGAGAGCGATGTGATCTGAGGTTCTGACAAGCACACAGTTCATGATCTTATCTTGATATAATATCTCTTCAGCAGGTTCTTTTCTTCTTTGCTTCCTCTGAAGTTCAACACTCACTTTGCATAGTCTGGTCATTTTGTTGCTGGTTCAGCAGCACACTGATTTGCATTCATACCTTACGGCGGCACAGTGCAGCTACAGTCGTCTTGTGCAGCTGAATGCACATTGCCATGCTCAAGGGCATCTTAGTGGTTGTTGTTCAAAGAGAGTTTTTTTCTCATTCCCTGCTTTTACAGTATTAAGAAAAACTGCAGCATGGATTAAATGCTGCCATCATAGTACCAGCCCCCTGTGCAGGGTCTGAAATTAGCGCCCAAGCAAAAGCCAAATGTCAATAAAAGTTGCCTTCGGTGGATAAATCAATAAGACACACCCACCACACAAGCAGGTAACCTTTTTAAGTAACATTTTCAATCCTCGCTAATACATAGTTGTTATTTTTGCCAGTTCAACGTTACCCCTAATGACTTCCTGCTTTTCAGCTAAAATAAAGATCAGGTTTAAGAAATTAAGAAAGGTACTAGGTAACAAGGTTGGGGAGTAACAGATTACATGTTACATAATCAGGATACAAAAAAAAATTGTACTGTATTCCGTTACAGTACAGAAAATATAGACGTAATCAGTGTAGTGGGTCAACCAGCCTCTCACCTCAAGGAGGAGGTGAGATCAGATTCTGCCAAAGGTTTTTTTTTCCTCCCCTGGAGTTGGCCTTTGACATGTAAAGCTAAAGACATCGCCTGGTGTGTCGGTAAGGGCCTGCATAGACTCAATCAGACATGCATTGCTTAACTATTGTGTATTCAAGAACTATCCAAAACACTCTCGCCGTAAAGGTGTCACTGAAGACACTGCAGGACAGCAAAAGGGCAGTTAACTGAGCTCTGTCTCTACATCACAGAAACAACTTTATGTCCATTGGCTGCCTGGAGGGTATCTAATGTTCGGTAGGGAGGGTGGGGGTGAGGGGAAGCAATGGGTGGACAACTTGTCACTGTGTGTGCTGCAGCTTAGAGTATCACCATTGCTTTTGAGGGCGTGCCACACTAGCCGCTAGGCGAGCATTATGCTGCAGATAGGTTACAGAAGTAAAGGCTGGACTGCAATCGAGCTGTTTTGAGCCAGTTCAGAGCAGTCTTTTCTGTGGGAGATGGTAACTCCCTTTAGGGTGGACTTTGGGCTTAAATAAAAATAAAAAAATACACAAAAGCATAAACGACATCTTTAAACTTACTTGATTCTATACATGAAATAGTATGAAAAAATGTGTGCCTCTGTATAAGGACATACACGTGTCATACATAATGACAAATGCTTTGTAAAATGACCCATTCCAGCTTCGTGGTAGTGGGCTGTGACCTACACTGACATATTCCTTCAATAAGCTGAGTACCGCTGACCCCTCTCTGTGTTTCTTCGTGACTGGCGAGGCAAAGGGGAGTTCATAGGAAACTCCTAATGTGGCCTCTGACAAGTGCCTCCAACCTCGCTAACGATGACAGAGGAACTTCCCACACAATCAGCCACTACATCAGTCTCCCGAGGAGAGAGAAGGGGGAAGAGCTTGAGGTAGAGTAAGAGAGAGAGAGAGAGAGAGAGAGTGTGTGTGTGCACATGCTGGAAGGGTGAGTATAGACAGTTGATATTTATTGTGCAAAGCACACTAAGTAAAACGAATTGGCTGATGTGAGTGAATTGTCAAATGCTTGCATAACATTTCTTTTATGTAGCTTTATAATGACAGATATTTGAAATAATGTACATGATGTTCAAATATTCTAAGTTCTCATATGGATGTACAATGTGGACATGCTACCAAAGCAGGGTTTTTCCTGCATAGAGAAATTTTTGGCGCCCCCCAAAGCGTTTCAAATATTCTCCTAATGTGTATTAATAGCCATTATCAAACAACTGTTGAGCAAGCAGAAAATAAACTTAAATACGACGTCTTGACTTCCAGAAGTCACCTCTCCTCTCATCCACAGCCCTTTTTTTTTTTTGTTGTTGTTTTGTTTTGTTTTTTACACATGCAGCAGGCGCTGGTTTGACTATGCTACACTACGAAGCTGAGCTCACGCTATTGGGAGAAATGACTTCCTGTTACTTCTCACAATATAAAAGCCGTTTGTGCTTGAAGTGTACCTGTATTCACCGGTACTGTCAATTTTACATTTTACTCTTTGGCGTAACGGCACCGGTACTCTTCTCTGCCCTCTCTAGATAAGTTTTTCTGGGCACTATGTGACTCTCCTTCCTGCAAATCTCCACAGGGAGATAGGGAGCCTTTCGTGCAGCCGTGTGCATAGCTGCTCGTCAGTCACTTTTCGTGAACTGACCAATCACAGCATGGAGGAGGCAGGACGTTAAAAAAAAGGTTGAGGTGCTACAGCAAACTTTAGAAATGTTTAACTCGTTGTTCTGTATGCACAAGTTAATTTGCATAAACAAATGAGAGACTAACCCCCAAGTAGAACATTTGTCTTGCACAATAATTTAATGACTAAAAACAACGCACAAAAATGTTACTGCTGTTTTGTCCAACTGGAATTAATATTTTACGTTACTAATGGTAAGCTATAGTAGCCATTACGATTATCTGAAATTATAATAAATGCACAAACATTTGCACTAATCAAACTTTAACCACAGTCGTGTAGGCTAATATCAGAAAATGGTTTTATTAGTGAAACAGCTGAATCTCAACTAATAAACTATCTGTAGGCAAATTATCCAAATCAAGTGTTCAGTCATAAGATAACTCATTGCCTTTAATGTACACGTATCGGTCATGGTTACTGTCGCGCAAAGTCACCCCCCAAAGGCCCATTTTGAGCCAGGAAAAACCCTGCAAAGTTACTGGGACAAAAATTATCCTGCAGGCACATGCTATTTGGGTTTGGGTTATTAATGTAGCTTAGTAAGGAAATAATCTTTTGCATTGCATGTGTTATATAAGTGGGTGCAAAAACATTTTTACACTTTGCTTTGGTAGAAAAGTTGATGTACCGAAAAAAATGTGACAATAGAAACAGACTTAAATCATGATTTACATGAAAGCATGCGACTTAAAACTGAGACGAAAAATGGTGGCCGATGAAGCGTCTGTGTGGAGCGACGAGACTGTAACCTACCTTGAATTCATACATCAAACAAATATAAATACCACATTTCCATCACATGGTTTTCCACTATTTGAGGTTGGACTCCCTTTTTTTTGGTCATCGCCCTGTTCTTCTACAATAGTTTAATGAGACCCAAATGGAGAATTAGCACCACCAGCTGTTTAGCTGTAACTCCTAATGTTCTAGTATCCCTACAATTATGGTAGTGGATGGAAATGCATTTTAATTAGCATTTTCTTAGATTCTCTGTTAATTTGAACAAATTGTTACAAATTGCATTACATTTGGATGGAAACCTGAATAATCACAACTTTTTCCAAAAGTTGCGGATTTATTGAGTTATAAAGCAACATTTTGGGTGAAATAAAACAAAAATATAGCTTTGGTTCTCTGGTTGGTTTCAGTCTTAGGTAATACAAGTCTTTTCTTAGCCTTTTCTGTATCAAAATGAAGAGCTCATGTATATATTAAAAATATAATAATAATAATTCAAGAATTCCATTCAGTAAACCCACTTTTATTAGACTTATTTCGACAAATCCACTGAGAGCCAAAATCAGTGTTACAACTTGCATCACATGACAGTGAATAATATGACTGCAAGGCTCTGACGACTGTTGGCAGCAAAACCAGAAAGTTTGTTTTCACTCGTCTTCAGCTGTCAGCTCACATTTATAAATCAATCTGAGAAGCCAGTCGGTTTGCAGCCTATTGCTGTTTCATAACAGCCTTGTCTTGCTTAGTCAGACTGCTTCTTTCCCCCTCTCAGCCACCCCTCTGTTCCACTCTCTCTTTCCCTCTTCATCTCTCTCCTTCCACTCCCTCTCATTTTGTCTGTCTCTCTCCTTTCCTTTCCACTACCCCCCTTTGATTCCTTTCATTCCGTCACTCTCCTCTCGTTTCGTGTAACGAGAACCTCTCGTGTTTTGATCCGATCACTGGAATTGATGTCAGCAAGCCTCGTTGCACCAATACATGATATGTGCACGTGCATCTTGATCTCCCGGCATGGTGTAAATATATCCATGTGTTTGTATCGAGTGCTGCCGGCGTAGCAGCTAGTTTGCGTTATCTGTGATGTCGTAAGTGATGTTGAAAGGAGGACCAACCAAAAATCTAGGGAAAATAATGAATCATTCGTCAGCTCCAATATAAGGCAGGATCTGTGTGACCGAGACACACACGCAATACGAAACACACACACACACACGCTCCAGCAGTGGCAGTGATATTTAGATACAGCAGGGTGCAGTCGTTCTGTTCTCAGAGCCTTGGAAGATTGCGATTGGTGGTGCAGCAGACTTCAAGGCAGTGGATGTCTCCCTGGGGATAGAGCCATGCGACAGACTATGTATGTGCGTGCATGTGTGTGTGTGTGTGTGTAAGAGAGAGAGCAGTGGCATGCGAGGGAATGTGTGTATTTATCTGCACCGAAACCTGCTACAAATGTCAAATGTGAATTCTGGCCTCCCGGTCAGCTGACACACAATGTTTTCTGCTTGCTTGTCAATCTATCATCAGAGCGGCATCAGCGTGAGGCTGCTTGACACATCTCTTAATATTCTAACTCCGCAGTGCGCTGTGATCACTTTTCCCCCCCAATTAATTCAATTACACTCTTCTTTTTCTGACTGATAGTTTAGGTCTAGGCAAAAAAAGAACAGGTGCCAAGAGGGGTGGGGGCCGGGAGTTGGGTGCTGGGCCATTAGCATAACTGTCACGGTTAATCTCAAAGCATCATAGCTAAGCAAGTCTGAGCCGAGTGCCAAATTAACAATCAAAGTTAGATTGGCAAGTGAGATGTAAACATGTAGGTAAAAAATATATATTCATGGAAGAGCACTAAACGCTCTGTTGTCTCCAATCGTTATGATAAAAAGCTGACAATGATATGTTCCTGTTCAGTTGGCAGAGCTATATAGTTGGCAGAACTGAGTCTCACATTCTGAATGTGGAAAAAACAAAACAACAAAACATACCGACATAGGGCATTTGTTTTCTGCCAAAATCACATTGAGTCTTCCCTCGGAATCACAGATTCTGCACTTAAATCATACAGCGCTGACTTGACTGTTTTAGCTAAAGTAAATCAGGTACTTTCAGCATAGAAAAGTTAGAAAGCAATAGGAAGGAGTCAGAACAGAGCGCCATTGTTTTGTAAAAACTAGGGGTTATATGTAGTCGTATATGTAATCTTTCAAATCACTTTTTTACTGAATATTTTTCAATGTGCTGTGACCTTATTTGAATGAATCGGGTTGGGTAATTTTGGTATTTTTAAACCTACGGGTTGGAACAACTAGGCTAGTAGGTGCAAAATGTTTGGGAATCTGAACTAGCTCCATTGGCTGCAACAGATTCCTGTATTTCTGGCAAAAACAAGGGATGTTAGCGGATGTTACTCATAGGGTTCCTTTCCGTGATGTTGATAGACATCTCGTAACAGTCTGAGCTAAAGGAATATGTTGCGGCCACTGCAGTCATTTCGCAGCTGTTGGCTGAAGCCATGTACTGCATCTGTGCCGCCCATTGATTGAATGCGAGACTCCGGTTCCTTCACAGATGTTTATTAACACCGTAGAACTGAAAGTTCAGGTAAACAAAATAAAAGACAACATCAAATATTGCCATCATTGCATAAATAGCATGGCTTAGCACTGTAGTCAAGGCTAATAAAGAACACAGATTAATACTGACCACTTTAGCCTGCTTCTCAACCAACGGCAGAGTCATTTCCCAGAAGAAATCTTTACAGTCAAAAAATATGATTCTTCAACTTACACAGTTGTAGCAAACACCACAACACATGGAGAAGAAGAATAAAGAAACAAACTAGCAGGTAACCTCACCGCTGCAGGTACGCCTTTTTCTCTGATGTAGCTTACTGACCTACAGGCCCTACTTCCGGGTTTTGTCATGTCAAAATAAAAGTAAGTATTTCAAAATAAATACAATAAAACCCGGCTGCCTTTATAGCATTGATTCCAAAACTTTTTGTACCTACTAGTCATTTCGACACCAAAATATGCGAAAAGAGGGCCCAGGTTTAAAATGACTGAAATGACCCTTTAAATACTCATTGCTCTAAATTTGTAATGTGCTATTTATTTTTTACTAATTAAAATTTAATGTTTAACAACGGGCTTCGTGCAAAAACCAGCAGTCTCTCTGGGAAACATCAAGACTAGCAAACGGTTCTGCTTTTTTAAGCTGTAACCTGCACCTTTTAGTAAGATGATAAGATTAGAGAAGATGGATAGCAGCAACCTGTAGGGCAGGATTGGATGTAGCCAGTAGCCATGGCAGCAGAGCTTTGCCCTGCTGCTGTCCACTCAAAATACAGAACACCAACACCATGAGGCAGCAGGTGCAGAAGTAACTGCTCGCTGCACCTTGACTGATATATAAAGAAAACACTTGATTTTTCGATTGGCTAGAGCCACAATTAATATAGATCCACAATGAAGTTGTTAATGCTGCTGACAGAACACAATGGTGCACATATACAGCAAGTGTGGCAGGCTAAAAATAACATAAAGTTCTATCATCACTAAAGTAGCCTATGAGCTCTCATTGGTCACCTCACACACTCAGTAGGCTGTGGAAAGCTGCTAATGCTAGCAAGCCAACATAGTGTCAGGCATGGAGATCCCTCACCCCTCTTTACACTGGTCTTACAGAGCAGCAGGAAGCCACTCTTTCTGTCCTCACAATTATATTGCAATCCATCAAACAGTAACAGTCTCAAGACACTGAGTCAGTCCATTACACTATATACATACTGACTAGTGTTCTGTTACCTGACACAGACGTTACAGTCAGGTTGGGTTTTTGTTGCGTAAAGCTATGGACTCAGGTCGAGTTCAGATGTGGTTATTTTAAAATGCATTTCATTAAAAGATCTTTCTTTCAATCCAATCACTGTGCTAATCATCTGTGTACACGTGTTCGCATTCCCAATTTCCAGTGGAAATGCCTTGCATTAGCCTGCAGCTTTGAGTTGAATTCAGGTAGTACGAGCCGTTGCACTCAGGACATGTCTTACAGATGCGGATCACTCACCCGTTTCTTGTCCTTTGTCATAGAGCTGAATAAAACACATAATTATTTTTCTCTAGTGTTATACAACAGTTGCAAAACTGCACCAATGTTTTCTTTTAAATTTAGATACTATACCATATAGAATAATCACTCAGCTAGTAACTCTTCATCTGTTTGTTATAACTGATAAGAACATCGTAAACCTTTTGAAAAAATCTGCCTTGTTTTCATTAGAGCTATCT
Source organism: Micropterus salmoides (assembly GCF_014851395.1). Taxonomy (NCBI): domain Eukaryota; kingdom Metazoa; phylum Chordata; class Actinopteri; order Centrarchiformes; family Centrarchidae; genus Micropterus; species Micropterus salmoides. Next base: position 11,810,997 of record NW_024040040.1, read on the forward strand.
ACCATTGTACTAATTTAAAAAATAATTACAGACAACATCATGGAGGCGGTGATCATGAAGTCCCAGGGAGTTTGTAAGGTTCTCATGGGTCTTTGGTCTTTTATCAGCTTGGGCCGTGGGGTATCTATAATACAAGCTGGTACCATCATTCTGTTCATGGAAGATATTGCCTCTTACTTCTGTTTTATGTCTCCATCACCATTTCCCAAGTGTGATTTGTACTGTTTCAGTGAAGAGAAAATGCTTGAGGGAGGCCAGACTGCCCACTGTCCTATAAAGAATGAAATAGTTAGCTTCAGTGAATAACAGCATTTATTGAAGAAAATTGACTTTTTGCCTTATTGAGCACGAGGGGCATAAATGTAAATGTTACAATACTCAGTCCACACACACACACACACACACACACACACACACACACACACACAGCAAGTGCTTGGTTTGCAAGAAGTGGACCAAATTAAGGAAATGCCACATGAAAGAGCGGTTTTCAACTTTGAAGTAAGTAAATCACTATAAGAAATGCACAGGAGAGTCATTAATTCGAATGCTAGTCAGCAGTATGGGTTTGATTAAAAGACGTTTGACAATAACTCCTTTTATGCCACTTTCCAAAGCAATGTGAGGTGGCGTGAGTTTCAAAGAGGCCACCGAGTGCCATATTTTCAGGTGCACTGGCTACAAATTGTTTGATTTGGCAAAAGGAACAGACCAAAAATGAAACATATGCCAAGCCTGCTCTATGTGCCAAAGTGCACATGGAGACAGAAAAACATTAATGAGATGGTTATTAAATAGCACAAATTGCAGAAGCAAAAATACTATGACTTTATGCAGCACTTCTCTGAGTCTTTTAAGCAGATGTTTATGAAGCTGTCATATGTGAAAACCACTTGTATCCAAGATACAATTGGTTCGACATGATGGTGAATCTGTAATATGTGAACAGCCTTTCAGGGAGCCATGAGGTCTGATGATTGCTCTGCATGTTCATATTACGCCCCAAGAAGATGAGGCCATTTTACAGCACTCACTCCCTATGGTGTGAACAATGTTTCGATGGTGTAGATAATAGTGCCCCAGCGACAATTGGAGAAATGAGCAAAAGAAAAAAAAAGTATGAAAAGCCAAACATAGCAGAGTCAAATCAGTAGTCACACAAATTGGGTTTTTCAACATCACAAACATTTAGGAGCCTTCGATTTAAATATCCATCATGAAACAAAAAAACATACAGCCTTTCTTCTTCTTCTGACAAATATTGCACGGGAAGTAAAGAGTGGATGTATTTAGACTGATAAAATACAATGAAAGAAAGGGTGGGTAGTATGAAAACAAGCCTAGTTCAAAATGAAAACTAAAAAAGTGTTCCTCAGTGTTTAACCTACAGCTAAACACCATTCCTCTTGTTAATTGAATTATTTGAGTGATATGGAATGAGAAATAGTGAAGAAAATGGGAATGCCCTTTTCTGAGCAGATTATATTCTACTGGTGAAACACGAGGGTGCTAAGCACAACCCTGAACTGCGCTAAATCTTTTGTTTGTCCAGTGATGGATGCAGGTGAGGGGTGGGGGATTTAAGAAATGTTTGGGGCGTTAAAGTGATGTGAAACAGTGGTGCAAAAGATAAAAAATAACCACTGTCGGGCAGGGTATGGGAATCCTATGCTGGGAAACACGGTGCATATCATGTGGATGTAGGCTGTCAAATGTACAAATTAAGATATCTAAATCACAAAAACAGTAGGCAGTTCCACTAAAAATATTAAAGGGGCATTATGGCGTTTCCAGCGGCCACTAGCGGTGCGGTTTTAAGATTGCTACCAGGCGTGTGCTCGTATGCTTGAACTCATGAGCGAACATAATCCGAAACACAACCACTTTTATAAAGAAATCCTGCAATAAACGCAGGAACACCAGCATGCAGGCTGCAGCTTTTCACTCAGACAGGTTCAGGCTCTGTTACTTCAACGTTCCCGTCTCAGAGGCAGCTCAACACCGGCTCGGTAACGTTACTTCATTCAGCGCAGCGAGCCGCATATCGGCACAATCCTCCTGGATAAAAAGGCAGAGTGACTATAGACTATAGGCAAGGAGACAGCTTCACACAATATACTGGGTAAACCCCCACTGCAATGTTACAGCAATAGTTTTATCAGCTGCAGGTTGAACTAATCCATGCGCTCGTTGCATGTTCACGGTACATTTACTGCATTCACCCGACGTGCTACAGCGTTGGCTACATGTATTGGATGACAAGGAAACGGGTAGTGAGCTGGACTGAATATGATAACGAGATTGTCACACTTTGTAACAGTTAGACTGTAGAAAGTAACTTTTCTGTAGTGTTAGTGGATGGCTATTCCTCTGGGTTGTTGTCGCTGTGAAGTTGCAGTATTGTATATTAAGTGGGTCACGTTAGTTACAGCGACAGAGAGGTGGAGAAGCTGTGTACCTGATTATTGGTAAAACCACAATAAACATAAACTGAACGTAACGAAGCAAACAGCGGCAGGAACGAGCTACTGTAGCGTTAGTAAAGATTTTACCGTTACATCCTTTCTTGCAGGCTAAATCAACAGTGGTACACAGGACCTGTGTTTAGCTGTGAGCCGGTCATTTTATGGTATTAGTGGACTGCATGTCGTTAGCTGCCGCTGTAGTACAAGAGAGCCTCGGGAGCGCGCACAGGACTGAATCAGACCCGGTGTCCCCACATTAAAAGCAGAATAGTGGCTGATGCAAGCAATGGAGAAAACAGACATGGGCTTCATTCAAGTGAATTTTGAGCTCATTGACAATAAGGCAATGCAAATTTGATTAATTTCATTGAAAAACTTACATATTGTCCCTTTAAAGAGGTGGTATTATGGTTTTTGGCTTTTTCCCTCTCCTTTATTGAGTCATATATATCTTTTTTGTGCATGTACTAGGTTTGCATAGTGAAAAAGCCCAAAGTCCCATCTCCCACAGAAAACACTGCTCTGAACTGCGTGAAAACAGCTCGTTTGTAGTCCAGCCTTTACTTCCCTTTCTTGTGATGTCACAATGAAAATACATGTCATAATGCGAGCGACTAGTCCGACACGCCCTGAAAAACACCGGTGGAAAAACACTCTGCAGCATACCTCTTCTCTCCCTTCCACACACTAGCTAACCTCCAAGCAGTCAATGGACATGAAGTTGTTGCTGTGATGTACAGACAGAGCTTAGTTAAAACTTTATGGATGAAAGATACATTTGTTACAGATTAATAACTCACCACTCTGAAACTCTTGCTCCAGTCCAAATTCCCAACCTGGTCGGCAACATGTAGCCTACAGCTGAATCGAAGCTGTTTAGTAGTGATGTGTCCGTCCGTATCGAGGCTTTGAAGCGTGTGTTGAGTAATGCAGGATGCTTTTTGTGAAGCGCGTATCAAGGCTTGTGTTGAAGACATATGTGGTGACGTTTGAAGCCTCGCGAGCCGGCCATACGTGACCGATTCAGGAGATGGTTTGCGGGTTTGGCGTGCGATTCGAAAGGAGCAGCAAAATGCAATGGACCCTCCTCAACATTTTGTGGACTTTTGAACTTGAACACAATTCGATTTTATCTACAGCTCATTTTAAATGACTAAAAAAGTTTATCAACTTGTGTCAGAATTGCTTTGATGAAATAACTTCAAAAATTGTGATGAAACAGAGGAAAAGAAAGTGTTGACATTTTGTGGCTTTGGTAAGAATTAACCCCATACTTACTCCATATTACCCTAATAATAATTTTCTAAAGCAGGTAAAATCATCTCCAAAAAAGAAACCGCCTGAAGCTCAGCACTGTGGAAGGGTTATTTTTAAATAAAGACGAATAAAATGTTGTCTATATTATCTAAAGTCACAAACCAAGTTATCATAACCCTCTCCATTGTTTCCACTTTCGTTCTGACTCTGTCATTGTATCATAAAGACAGACGCCTTATTAAAAAGCTAATCAGTCATGTATTGGCATCACAAACATCATTCATTAATTTATTCAGTTCAAAGCTTCACACACCAAAGCCATGTTCCCGTTATAATCACTCTGCCTGTTTTACATTTATTGTCCACTTCATGGCACAGTAGAGTAAATGAAGCACCGTAAGGCTTTGGCCCATGAGTGAACCAATTTGATGGAAAGCTTCAAGGCTTCATGAAGCTTCATCTAGCCATCACTACTGTTTAGCGTCTTTTCTCTGACCCGCCTTTCTCTGCCTCTGATTGGCTATTACCGGCCTTTATCTGACCTGCCCTTCTCTGCTTCTGATTGGCTAGTAGTCCTTAACTAGGAACTGCGCATGTGCAACTTCCAACAAAGATCATTTAGAGAGAAGATGCATCACTCCATAGCTAAAATGAAGCCTTCAACACACAGGGTGAAAAGAGAAGCTGCAGCAATGTGCAGTATGACAAAAAATATGGTGTTTTTTGAAAATTAAACCATGTAAACCTGTTCTGGTACAACCCCTAAATAGGATTTTGAACCTGAAAATGAACATAATGCCACCTCTTTAAATGTAATGAATAATGAAGCTTAAATGCATTAAATTAGATCACTCCAATTGATGATGTACATTGTTGGAGAAAAATGTTATTACCGCCAATTGTTAAATTGGTTTTCCGTCCAGACTCAAACATTGAAAACAACAATTTGTAGAAAGAAATAAATACAATAATAAATACCTATATTGCACAACATAAAAACAAAAACACATTCACTCATTCAAACGAGTAAGACATAAAATACCAAACAGACTGCTTTATCGTGCACATTAAACTGATTGCTTGGAAATGTCAAATGGAAAGTCCAGTTTAATCTTCCAAGAGACCACCAGATCCAAAACACCCTCCTGGACAAAGTTCAGAAGCAGCAGCTCAAAGGGAGAGTGTGGTTTTATCCGGCCATCCATCTTTATCAGCAGTGGCAGCAGGCAAGGCAAAGTCCTCCTCACCAGTCACGTCCCCCAGCTCCGCCTAGGGCATCCTGAGGATTTCCCAGGCCAGATAGGATATGTAATCCCCCCTAGCGTGTCCGGGGTTGGCTCAGGGGTCTTCTCCTAGTTGAGAGTTCAAAGACTACTTCCACAGGGAGGTGTCTGGGTGAGGTCCTTATCAGATGTCCAAATCACCTCCACTGGCTCCTTTCAACATTAAGGAGTAATAGATGTACTCAGAGTTCCTTTCAGTTGTCCGAGGTCCTCGCCGTGATACTAAGGATGACCCGGGCACCCCTGTGAAGGAATCTTATTTTGGGTATCTACCATTTCATTCTTTCAGTTATTACGCAAAGCTCATGCCCACAGGTGACAAACGTAGATCCTCCTGATAAACTTTCCTTTTCAGGCTCAGCTCTTCTTCACCACAACAGTCCAACACAGTCCAACACAGCTCACGTGACATTAGTCTCATGGTCCATCTGACAGAGAATCAGAGAAACTCTATCCCAATTATATTATTTGCCATTCATTTCCCATGACAGCGACGTAACCAGTATTTTACACTAATCCATTAGAATTAATTTATTTCTTCTTTGCTCCAGAGCCATGTTAATCAATGCTTACTAACTTGAAATGTCCACTAAAAAGACAAACAAACATGTATAATGTGTAAAGTTTGACAGATTCCTTCAGCTACCATTGGTATCCTTCACCATCAAGACTTGTAAAGTGTTTACGTCAACTTCCAAGTCGTAATCACGACTGAGAAGTGCACATTTTTCTGAAAACTCTGATTTATCTGATTTAGAACTTACTAACATGGAAGTGCTTGAAAACAAAACAAATATAGATGCCTCCCATCAGCCAAAGACCATTGTGGTACCCAAATGTAATGGATATGGTGTTATACTGACAATGCACAGCTTTTTAGTCCTCAATTTTGTATTTCCATTGCATGTTGTTAACATGGGAATCTTTCCCATTTCTAAATCAGAAATGTCAGAACCAAAAAAGCCCTGTGGACGAGAGGCGACACATTTTCAAGTATCTTCAACCAGTCTAGTTGCCATTGATTTTAACCTTCCTTTGACTACATTTACATTTATTCATTTAGCTGACACTTTTATCCAAAGCGACTTAGAATTGCTATTTATGTCAGAGGCCGCACGCCTCTGGAGGGTTAATTGTCTTGGAATTGAACCCGAGTCTCTCACCACCAAAGGCATGCGTCTTATCCACTGCGCCATCACCATCTGGATTAGCAGTTGGCACAGTATTGTGGCAGCTATAGCAGCATGTGTTTACAGAGCGGGTATTTGTCAGGAATCTACTTAAACTTATCACCACGTTACTTTGAAAAAGACTCTTGAGAGCTCAATTGTGCAATTCACCAATGTGCCTGAACATAAACACAACACATTTCTCATGTTGCAAAATGCAAGTCGACACAGGTTATTTACTCTGCAAGGGCTGTAAAAGCTACATCAATTGGACCACCCACTCAATGTGTCTATGTGAAGTATACAGGTAAAATATTGATGCTCTGTAAAGCTGCTGCCTCGCCCTGAGCACACAAACTATATCCAATCAATATAATTTAAAAACCCATGCTGCCAATCCTTATGTTTATGACCCAGAAATATTACTCCCTTAATTATGAGCAAAGCAGGAGCTAAGGGCATTCTTTTGTGCGCGAACACACATACACACACACACACACACACACACACACAACTCACAGGTTGCAGCCTTTCATAATAAGTTTGATACCAGAGCTTTCACTCCTGGGTAATCAATCTGTAATTCATCATTATTTATCTAGCGTGCAAAAAGCCCCAGAGGACTTCTGCACATGCACACAAATTTATACGTATACACAAACACACCGCTCAAGTCACACGGGAATGGCAGGCACACGCACTTTCATGTGCGCGCTTCATACACACACACACACACACACTCAGAGACACCCTGGAGGTGTCTTTGCCCACTTGGAGGTATTAAAGGGATCACGGTGGAGAGGTAATTACAAGCACAGAGAAGGATAGTGGGACAAACACAGAACAACACCACTCTATGCTGTCTGAGGCCTGCAGACCATACAGATAGAGAGGAGTCAAGACCTCATTAGTCCAGCACAGGTCAAGACCTAATCAAATGTAGTGCATTTAATACTTCTTGTAACATGAACAGGGTGTTATTGTATTAAACCTTGGTTTGTAGTGTTAATGGCACAATCCATGATCCCAAAATAAACAAAAGGGTTGTTCTGTCATTAAAATCCAAATGTAGGACTGCTACCTTCAGTTCAATCGCTCCCAAATTGATGAACAGGCATATTTATACAAGAGCCACGCTGTCTAAGAACAGGATGCCACCGAAATCATCCCCGAGCTCCATCTCTCTTTCAGAGCCACCTCTATAGCCGAATACAACTTCAACCTCCTTTGCCGGGATTGGCACCCCTAAATCCCAACTTGAAGAACCACTTCTAAACCGAATATAACCATGTTTTCGGTGGAGCCTGAGGGGCCGCTTGCAGCTTGGCAGTAAACTATGCAGCCAAGCGCTCCTCTAGGCAAAAAAAAAAAAAGCACTTCTTACCCACTCTTGAAAAACAAGTCAATGATTCATATACTTGACTTAGGTTCAAGGTGAAGATACATGATGTGTACATAAATAAGGGATGATGCATTAAAGGTATTGATTTGTCTATTCAGTGTTTCCCCTAGGATTTTTTTTTAGGGGGAGCGATAGACACCCCCAAAACTACTACTAGTGTCACAGACCATTCATTTAGCTGATGCTTTTATCCAAAGCAACTTACAACTGCTATATATATCTATCTCTCTATCTCTCTCTCTCTAAGGTTGCACACCCCTGGAGCAACTAGGGGTTAAGTGTCTTGCTCAGGGACACATTGGTGTCACAGTGGACTTGAACCTGGGTCTCTCACACCAAAGGCATGTGTCTTATTCACTGAGCCACCAGACTGAAAAAGCTAATGTTTGCTCGCTTGCTAACAGCTTGCATTAATTTGTATTTGCGGTCTTCTTTCCCCATCCTGAAGTCCGGTGCTTTCTTTTGCTAATAGCACCGTCCCTTTGCATCCCCCTCATAAAGTTGCAAGACGCTTGCATTTTGATTGCTATTATCAAATGCCTCCTATGCGGCAAATGCGCATAGGAGGCTAAAACCCATGGGCGCTAGCGTCTGTTGCTGGAGCTTCTGTTAAGGCATCAGGGAGTGAGGTGTACTCATATCCACCATCTCCTTAGAGGCTGGCTTTGCTTGATATATGATTTAGTTTTTAGCTATGCTAGCGATGTGGCTCAAGGGATGGCAATGTCAGTTTGTCAAACAGTCTGTAGTTGGGTCCACCACTTTGGTCCAGGCTAAAATATCTCACCTACTGGATGGAGTGCCATGGAATTTGGTGACATTTATGTGCCCCTCGTGACGAACTTTAATAACTACGGTGATCTCTGTGCTTTTCATCTAGTGACACTGTCCTCTCAAATATTTTATTTATCAGCTACTTGGTACCTGGCACCTATTTCTAGGAAAAACACCTAAAATAACATACCCAAAACAAATCAGTAATATCTCCTCAACCATTAGGCCTAGATGCATAATTCTGGTCTCCTTTGAAAGGTCAGAAGTTAAGGAATATAAATCCATTGTATATTAACATATTTATTTTACCATTACAGACTACATGGATGTGAAATACAGAAAAAATATGATATTTTCATCCTCGCCTGGTAAAAAAAGCTTTATTTTGATGCAATAAACCATCAAAACCATCACCACCAAGGTAGATTATAATGCACCTGAATATCTTCGAATACACCTAGAATACAACTGTAACTGTAAATTTGATGAAAAGAAACTGATATACAACAGTTATTACACAATCTTTCAAAAATATACCAGGCGAATGTCCATGTTTTGGCCATATTTACAGTTTATATGTTCACTTTTATTGGTAGTTATCTTCAAAACATTATTTAACTCCATACAACCACGTTCCAAATAACATAAAGCTTCCAAAACATTGAAATATTGATAAAAAACAGTCAATAAATGACCAAAAGCACTGCCATGCTTTACAGGCCCACAGCCTGAGAACAGCATGTCTGTGTAGCTCCTACTGGTCGCCAGCAGAGGCCAATAAAGATCGCCTCCGCCAAATTACACTCTTCTTCTGCACTTATATCTGGTGACACAAACAAAACTTAAGACCGCCAGACGACCTCCGTTGATACAAAACGCTGCTATTTTTGGACGGAAAAACAGCTAGAACAGCGAAAATCGATTACATCCCCCATACTGGGTCTGTCCGTTCCTTAACCAGGTTAAAATTATATTATCTTTTTTTTTTTTGAAACTTCACCAAATCCTGATAAATATTGCACAATATGTGTTTTATTAAGTTCATAACATGTTTTGTACGTTTTTAGAGTATATTCAAACTGAAGTATTAATACCTGTACTGTCACTTTAAGAGCTCTCACTTTTACAACGTCAACTCTGCGCCTTTCTCAGTCCGCTTTGCTCACTGGGAGGAGGTAAGGATTTTTCTGCTGGTTAGCAATAGGAGTTTATTTCATTTTGTAGATAATACAACATAACAATATGCAGTTATAAAGTGAATGCTAGTCTTAAGAGTGTTAACATGCCGACTTATCATTCAAATACAAACCTTGTAAATACACTTTTGCAAGTTATATAGGACACACATGTTTTTCAGTGCTACAGGGTTTCCTGTGTGTATATTTGCTAATAGGAGACTGATGAACAAAGTGTGTGGAAGAGACTGCATGTTACAGAGCATTTCTTGTTTTCTACTGATTTGTACATGTATGTGTATTCAGTCAGTTCATTATTTACACAAATATTTTACTGGTTGTGTTTAGCATTCTTAAATCATATGTCGCCAAATGTATTAGAAATGTATGTATTTTATTTCATTTATTTTTACATAATTTAAAAACATTCTTGTTGTTAACCAGAGGAGCTATTTTAGCTATGTGCTGCAGTATATGTAAGTGTAAATTAGCGCAGGCCGAACTTTGCTCACTGAAAGGAGGAGACTGATAAACAACGTGTGTGGAAGAGACTTCATGTTACAGAGCATTTCTTGTTTTCTACTGATTTGTACAGATACCACTGCTATACAGCCTGCATTAAAGGAGCAACCAGTAGCTGTTTGTAGTACGGGTCCTTCCTTCAATCAACACAGTCACCATCACAGAACACAACACAGATCACACAGACGTTAACGGATGTGCATCCAGCCAGATATACGGCAGACCAGGCACACCCCTTACATTTGGTTTACAACCAGAGTAAACAAATAGGGCATTTTCATCAGGCTCAGTTGATAATTTTGTGTTTAGCATTCATTTGCTAAAATCAGCGCCCTAACACACTAAAATAAAGAGGTGAACAACAGTAAACATTATACCTGGTAAATATCAGCATGATAGCAAGATGATGTTAACATTTAGCTCAAAGCACCACGGTGCCTAATTACAGCCTCACAGAGCTGTTAGCATGGCTGTAGATTCATAGTCCTGTGTAGCAAAGCTGCAGCATCCTGACAGCACAGTGGTTGAGACACATAATCACGACTAATTTTCTTTATTCTGCAGACATCCTACCTCAGTCAAACAGGATATCCAGGAATGCTGTGGTTTCTAATGGCAGTAAGCAGTTGCACCATATATCCAGATACTAGCCAATGGCAGCAGAAAAACACTGTATTTCATCATATTGTGAGCTGCACAAATGCCAAGTTTCACTGACTGGATTGCATGTCAACATCAGAATGCATAAGGTCATGTTTAAAAATAAAAGATAATGGGGCAACGCAATACCTTGGGTGCTGGTTTTAATTTTGTTAATCAAGAAATTAAATATATTGGCAATAAAATGTGTTTGCAGTAGTTATGATGCAATTAGCACTGTAATTAGAGAGGGGCGGTTGAGTTGTGTTTGTTTATTCACCAGGGAATTCCTTCACCGCTCTAAACTAACTTCACATAATGTAACTGCCTTTCACATACAAAAAAGCAGCTTAAGTGATCTATAATCCATCTTTAGAGCTCTCAAAACACACATGCCCACCACACACAGCATGCAGCAGCCACAAGTGCGTAAAGTTGAGAAATACACTAGACATCAAAAAAATGTCCACTTAAAGTCATCATAGCACAATCAAGGCCTCAAAAACATTTCCATCAGATAAATTAACCAGTTTGGGCAGATAAACCGCTGCCGTTCTGGATAATTTATAAAAGCCAAATAAAGCAACATTAGAGGAGCCATAGAGAGAGAAAACAGTAGAAAGAACTTTAACTGTTATAACTTGAATGAGCCATGCATGCGGTTTGCCATTAACTACAGTGGCATAATACAGCACCACTTGGCCTAATATAATGCCATTAGTGGCTCAATCGCTCACCATTACACACCCCCTGCCATGAAAAGGTCCATTTTAGTATAACATGACAACAAAGCAGTGAGGCAAATACTGACTTTATACCTAAAAGACGGCTCGGTGACAGCGAGGTCAATGAGCCGTTTAGTTATTGACCAAGGTCGTTCATAATTCCAGAATAAGAAAGAAGGTGAATGGGCCAGAGAAGTTGTTTCTTTTAAACATCACTCCTGCTGCCCAACAGCCATGCCAGCATAACTGACAGGAACAGGCACCACTGCACAGTCTGCCACTGTCAGCTGTGATTATTGATTCCCTCAGGGTATCTGCCTGTCTCACCACGGACCATGAACAGCCATTTTTTCCCCTTCACCAGGCTCGAAGTCACTGTGTATCTCAATGTCCTGTTTTAACTGCAAAATTCGTGCTGGTTTTGCCTCTTTGTCAGAACGTACATTTTTGTTAGTCAACCCACGTAATGAACGATTTAAATCTGATTTATATTCCCTCTAATCAGAAGTTGCACAGCTTGAGCATGGTGCTTTAAAACTCAATATAGCTCTGTATTTGTGGAGCAATGTCGGCAATAAAGCTGTTGTGAAAAATGTTCACCTCCTTCAAACCTAATAGGGCCCAAGTTGTTTATCATTATTAATATGAAAAAAAGGTTATTTATTGTTATTTTGAACTTGGTTTGGCAGTGTCATTTTAACTGAAGTTTCCTTTTAATTTTCATCAATCAATTAACTGTAGGGCATCAATAGCTTTATGATGTTTTAAATCTTACTTAAAAGACTGGAGCTTTTGTGTAGAGATTTCTAGATTCCTAGTTTGTACATTTCAGTTCTTCAAGGTTTTGCGCTAGGTCCGATTTCATTTTCTATTGATATACTTTTTTGCCCACTCTTACAGTACACCTCCATGAATTGTTAAGTGGATTTATCAATATTTTCTTTAGTTTAATACAATTGTTTTCATCATCCATTAATCTGCTATTATATCTTTCATTCATTAATATATAAAATGTTAGATCAGTTGCTTTTTATGTTCAACCAACACCCTAAACCCAACAATATAAAGTTTACTATCATATACAACAAAGAAAAGCATAAAGTCCTCATGTTTGAAACTAAATACAAACGATATCTTAATTTTTGTCGGATGGAGTGAGAACTTATCTTGACTGCAGTCTTAGACAGACAGATATTTACATTTTTCGTACTGTCAACAAATCTCATGAAAAGACCAAAACTGGAAAGGAATTGATCTTTAATCAGTGAGCCAGACAGGTGCACCAACATGTTGCACATTTTCCTTCATTACCATTAACAAGAACACTGTAGTGTTTGTTTTTTTAGAGCATTCCAAACTCGTCCTGCTGCCATGAATACCAAATGTGCATTTATCCACAGCTGAAAATAGTACTTTAACAAATACACTATTCTGTTTGACTAACATTTGGCAAAAACCACAGTGTCCAGGTAGAGTATAATACCCAAGCCTTTTTTTAAATGAAACCGAAAAGTAAAAACCAATGAGTGCAACAAGGAAGGGTAGGGGACATATAAAATACTACAAAATGGACTAACACTTTGGTGGTTTTGGTCCTTTCCTCAGATTTTTTGATATTTGACAAAATACAGAGTTACGCCAATCTTATCCTTTAAATCAGTGGTCCAGGTATATTTCCATCAGCTCAGGAGCTTGTAAGATTAGGACATTTATCTTTGTTGTGCATGTATATACCTCCTGTCCTGAATATCCTGTCTAATGTCTTACTGGCATTAGTAAAACATGTTGTATCTTGTGTCTGCTGTTCAAAATTCTGCTGCTCAGATTTGAACTGGAACAAAGAGATATCACCACATTTCACAAATCCATCCTTTACTACAGTGGTCACTGATTGCCTTTTGAATTGATTTTACACATTTTACTGTTAATTTAAAATTTTTAATGGGCCTTGTGCCTGCCTACTTTGCAGAATATGTTTTCAAAATATATATATTATAACTAGAGGTTGTCAAAATCGAAGAGGAATCACCAGCATATCCTCTCACTCATTCGGTGAATTTCCATCCTTGGAATACCCTGCTGTTTTATTGAGATGCAAACCCAGTGTGCAAGCAGTTACAGTACATAGCCCCCCCCCCCAAAAAAAACCCAAACCAAAAAAAAAACAGAGTGCTATATTGTTAGATGAGTTCTCTGTGCAGCTATCCATCATTCACTCAAATTATGACAGAATGATTATTACAGGGGACTTCAAGCTCCATTTTAACAATTCTGCTGACTCAAAAGCAATGGATTTTAAACATGATGTATGCTCTGTGGTTTTTACACTCATGAAAAAGAAGTAACATAAACGCTCATGGAAATGCTCTGGTATGTGTTTTATCAATGGAGCTAGCCTTCACTATTGACATTGTTGTTTCAATAGTGGGGTGCTCCCCCAAGAAAATGTTATGTTTTCCAATGAAAAATAAGTAATTTCACATCATAGTGGGCCATTATTGTCACCATATCTCTGAACAAATAGTTGGAAAAGCTAGAGCAGATAATAAATAAACAACACCCAAAGATCAGTCTACTGGAGGAACTACAACCTTTAAATGTGGAGAAAGTAAATTGGTTGGTTCGGTTGTTGTTGTTTGTTTGTTCCACAGTGATGTTACAGTGATGGCACAGCATGTTTTGGGCATCACCCCTAAGCCTTAACGGCAGGAAAACCCTGTTAATATGACCTCAGAATCATTAAAGATACAACTGTTCATGTTTGCCTTTTGTGCCTTCATTTTACAGCTTCTGACATTTATCTGTAGACATTAATATAAAAAATAGGCAACATGAGAAACCCCCTCCCTTCTGAGGTGCATTTTATTTGTACATTAAAATCCAAAAAGAAACGTCTCCTCATTGGCTTAAAAGGACTAGTTTGCATCACTAATTAGCTTTACTAACCTCAGCTCCTCCAGTCACCTCCGTCCTTTCTTTTCCAAAACCACTTTTTCAGACTGAAAACTGAAAAATAATTGAATCAGTCTGTACAGGACAGAGCTGCAGGCTACATCAGTTTAGTCTAAGTTTATAGCTGATGTTCTGAACATTAGACAGACAGTAATAAAATACAGCTTCCAGTTACTTTCTATAAATTGAGCTAATTTTTTACTATATATATATAATGGTTTATTATGGTTTGTGATGGTTTCCATGACAGACTTATAATAGTGTCAATTTGGAGGCTCAGTTGGTTTCCTAATGATAGTCCATTAAAGTTTCCACCAAAGCCATTGAAAAACTACACAATTAAGATTGATTTTTTTCTCAGTGGGGGTTGTGACAATACAAGACATATGGCATTTAAATACTATTCTCCAATGTTAAATACAGCAATACAGCAATACAGATTCCTCTAAATGGAGGAGTGTGAAATTATGACGGGAATAAAAATGGCTGCCGCGCGAAACCCCCTCCATCTCTTGCCACCATCTATCAGCTTTGAGATGAAGACATTCAGGAGATGCATCGTTGTCTGCCAGCTGTTATCAACAACCATCCCTGTCCTCTACGCCTGTTTTTTTGAAAATCTATTTCTCTCTGTTTTTTTCATCTCTCAGGGAAGGCTCTACACTGTTTGTTTTCTTCATGCATTGAGTGAATCTGTGTACTACTCATTTTGTACACAACACTGTTCTAGATGAAAGAAGATATGACCCCTATAACCGCTGATCTGACACAGCAATGGTTAAGGTTTGGTTAGGTTTAAGCTCAAAAGTTGAAGTTAGGAAAACATCATAGTTTGGGTTAAAAAATTTTTTATCTGGGAACATTTTTTTCTCTTGAAAGAATAAAATATGAGTGTTAAGGAAGATTTAAAAAGGTCTCTAAAATGTGTGTGATTTGGAAAACCGCCTTCTACGAGACATCTTGCATTCAACTGGAATAGCTGGTACTAATTTAAGGTCAGGATATAAACGAAGAGGAGGGCACCAGAAGTGAAAACCCACTTCAGTGATACTATACTATACAATGCTATGCTACTATAAAAGTCTGACAAACACTGAATAATTATAGGTCAACATAGATTCTCTGCTCATATGCGTTAAGGAGTCATGACACATGTGACTAAACCCGAGCATAAAAGAGACTTGCACTTCAAAAAAAAGATAAAACAACTATGGGTTCACCTACAGGGAGAAAATATAGAACTGATGAAGGTGCCAATTTTGCTTTTTTCCCCCTCTTTTTTAGAGTGTAGCTAATAGGTTGAAATGTGCCTCGGAGGATGTGGAAAAGAGCCTGTACTGTGTTTGGCGCAGCACATGGAAGGTTTTGAAAGGAGCAAACTAAATTTAGACAGGTTGAATTTGACACAGACACACACGATTGCGCATGCGCTCACAGGCAGAGTCATTAGGGCTTTCAACAAACATCATCTGGGTGGAATGATGAGTCTTTAGTGAGACGCATTTGTTTCCTTCAAATTACTGGAGAGAGGAAAGTGGGGGGTGTAGGGCTGGTGGGGGCGGGAGGGGGGCCGCTATTGATATGCCCCATGCAGTGCCAACACCTGACTAATTTCATGCAGCCATTCAAATGACTGCTTCCTTTGGCTCATCTGTGCTTCCTGCTGACTTCCCACTGAGCGAGCTCACAGAGGAACAGGTCAATGCAAATGAGCTACAGACCTTTAAAGGGACAGTTGGCTCTAAATAAAGTGTATTTAGGGGACAACTTTGCCCTATATGATAGCCATACTCAACTTAAAACTACATTAAAAAAAAGTTTTATTCATAAAATGACATGCCATAGTAGCATTATTAAAAATGTATGGGTATTTCTAAAAAAAAATTTTGTTCTAAACTGGATATCTTGGTCCACACACATGTTGAGATTTATACAGAGAAAACTTGATATTACACCACTTTATTGTGTCTGAAAAAGAAACCTGTTGATTGGTAAACACAGGCAACACAGGCATGGCCACATGAGGAGTCTCAGATGTAACCAAAGCTACTTGAAAAAAGAAATGTTACTCAATATACGGACAGTTTCTAAATGCGAAGAATCACAATTTTGGGATACGGTAGGAAAATGATCTAAGGCATACCCTTGCATGTCCCCTCAAATTGAGCCCTGAAGTACCCAGACCTGTGACACATTTAAAATTCTTTCAAGGGGGTACTTTAGAGTAGTACTACTACTTTCCTGTTCTAATTTACCATTCAAGTGCACCTACTGGAGCAAAAATAGAGCTCCAAGATTAAAAATCACCCGCTTGTGACGAGGGCTGGTCATTATTGCAAAACAGTATAATGTATTATGTTTGTGGTATGGAGCACTAATACACATGTGCTCGCACATAAAGCTGACCCACCAACTTCATAAAATACATGAGCAGTAGTATACCAGTGAGATGTGTTAATTGTTCTGATTGAACAAATCCTTCAGCAGCGTTCAGCACACATTCTAGTTTATTATTGGTGTGTAAGCATTGAATTAAAAATGAATCTATCCGAGAAAGAGTTTGTCCATTTGGGTGCGTTATACAGATGATATCAGATGCATGACAATAAAAACAGAGTGAAAGAGAGGCTGATCAATTTGTTCAAAACAATCTATTTGGTATGCAGTGTGCGACACCCACATGGAAACAGGAAACAAAACTGCTATTGTTATTTTTATGTATTTGTTGCACCACAGTCTGACCAATGTGCCCTTAGGGTAAATAAAACTTGATAAAAGAACATAGAATAGAGCTGTAATTGAGCTGTGTGGGATTTCAACTGCCAAGTAGTTAAATGTCCCCATGAAATGAATTGGGATAGCATAGCTAACACTACTTCTCCCTGGCATTTATATAAAAAGAGTTATTTGGGGCTGTATTTCGGCTCACAACAAGTCAGTCACACATAAAAACAGTACTAAGAGTTTAAATTGTTGTGAGGCTGTAACTTTGAGCTAAATGCTAACGTCAGAATGCTAACATGCTCACAATGACAATTCTAACAGTTTAACAGTTTAGTAATGTTCAGCCCTCCATCTTAGTTACTACAGGTGCTAAATATAGCTAAGTGGTGCTAAATATAAAGTACAGCTGTGGCTTTTGGGAATTTCACTGGTTTTGCAGGGGTCATCAATTACCAAAGTAATTGGACAAGTCAGGATCACCAAAGTTATTAGAATTTCATCCAGAGGAAGAAAAAAATTTCATGGCAATCCATCCAACTGTTATCTAGACTTCTTCAGGCTACTTCATCTGGGTACCATGAATGTTTTGTACCACTCCATTTGGTGTAGAAAACATTTCACTGGATAGGTGGGAACGTTGACTTACTGGTGACGCTATGTAACAAGTACACATGGATTTTGCCTTTGGGAAAAATGAATGTCTAGACTTAATCTCATGGCAACACATCCAATAGTTACTGAGATAGACCAAAGTGGTGAACTGACATAGCCATCTCTAGAGCCATGCTGCTAGTGTGCCTAAAAACTTTGAATTTAGCCTTTCTTGTTTAAGAGATTGTGTATATATATGAATTGATGCACATTTGGTGGCAGAAGATCTTTCATCCGGTGAGAAATAAAGCTTAACTTGTTTTTATTCACACCATTCACGGTTCAGGAGCACCACTTTATACTCGATGAAACTCCAGGTAGCCATAAATATGTATTTCTGGAAGATACCGAGCAGAAAAATGCCTCTCTACCAAACCCCCTGCCAGTTAGTTCGCCAGACAGCAAAGTCGGTCCCAGCAGTTTTTGTGCTGTCGGTTCATAATGGAATTCAGCAAAGAGGAACGAGAAGTGAGTTTGTTTTCAGAAGTTATGAATCTGGGGACCACTGCTGAAAGATGCATTCACTTACTCCCAAGTTACTTATGGACACAATTTAAACTAAATACTTGATATTCGAAATTCTGAATAATATTTTTAAAAAGTTCTCACTTTACATTTCAGAATTTTGAAGAAACTAAACCTTTCTGTGAGATTGGATTTCACTTTTTCAGAACGTTGTTTCAATCAGCTCAGCTTTAACTAAGAGCTGGGTACGCCAAGCTGTGGGGGAACATTCTGGCTTTGAATTCCCTGTCTCTGCTTGCAAGTACAGACAGAATATTAAATATTCAGTATTAAGTATAATAAGCCATTCACTAGACGTCTTGCATTTTTCTTATCTTTGGACCATGTTTCAGTATATAATGCTACTATGAGACTTTCATTAGCAAAACATTATTTCCTCAACACATCATTACACTCTGAATTCAATAGTGATTCTGCAAAAACCTCTAAAGTAGTATAAACAATTCTGGCCTGGTATGGTAAAGAATAACCTTTTGTTTTGTACTATATTCTCGCAAACAAATACAAATCCTCGGCTATTCCTTCTTTTTAATTCAAATGGTTATCTCAGGTAAGTGAAGTGACTTGACCCTCTACCTTTCCCAACAAGCATCCTTGCTGCAAACAATTTTGTGTGGATAACATTAAGAATGAGGCTCTCACTTACTCATCTCATCCGCTTTCAGACAGGAGAATACATCATCAGCGAAGTGCACAGGGTACAAAGACAGCTGGCTCCTCAGATTAATTTCAGCATCTCCTTTTTCTCTCCTCCATGGAAAAATAATTCGTTTACTTGATATTCAGTGCAGGTGAATCTCTCCCACTTTTCTCTGACTCTCACAAACACTATGTCTCATATAGACACACGAGTGTGCACAAACGCACAATGTCAGGGACAATTGCTTTGACCAGGCACGGGGCCAAGGGCTGAGTAAGAACTGTAATTTCATCCTATTGCTTAGCTAGGTCACCTTATGCTTGACCTACCCATTGGTGTGTGTGTTTGTATGTGTAGGTGTGTTCGTGCATGTGTGTATTGCTCGGATAAGAATGTATCCACTAGCAAAGAACCATGCAAGGTTTAATAGAATAGAAAAACACTACCGGCTTCGGCTGGCGATGGTGAATACTTTGTGAGCAGGGTTGGGAATGAACTTTTTTGTCCACCTGCTACTGGCCTGGCGGATTGCTAAATCTTTTTTTTTTCAAGAAACTTTCTTGCTTAAACTCCAGTGCAAAACTGCAGACCTACAATATTTAAGCGATAAGATATTTTATTTCATAAGGGGAATATATAATTCATTATTTAACAAATTGGATTGTGTGTGCATAATTAATCAAAATCATTAATATTTTTTTTCTGGCTATGGCCACTTCAGGGCTTTGAGGAATTAAGGGTTTATGGTGATTGTTGGAACAGTAGAAAGACTAACCAAGATGGTTTTGGTGAGTTCTATTTTGTTAGATCAGGGATCTCCATTTCCCACCTGCAACGGGCAAAAGCAGGCAGCCATCCACCTTGAATCAAAATTCTGATCAAGGTTTCTGCCTGGTAAGGGAGTTTTTTTCTTGCCTGCGTAGCCAAGTGCTTCTCATTGTAGTAACTGTTGGGTCCCTGTTGATATTATTACAAAGAGTACTGTCTAGACTTGCTCTATATGAAAAGTGCAATGCAGAGGTCAAGCTCTTCTAATAGGTGAAGCTCTGAAAATGTAGCTAAGCAAGGTATAATTTCCTGCTGACATTGTGTTTAACAGGCTGGTTTGTATTGCTTCTTTGCTGCATCACAAATAAAGATACCATCATACAATGTACATGTGTTTTTTTATTTTTAATAAATTTTATTTTTAATAAACTTAATAATAAACATTGTCATTATGCGCTATTGTTTGTAGAATTTTATAGGGAAATAATGAATTTCATCCATTTTGGAATAAGGCTGTAAAATAACAAAATGTGGATTTCAGGACGCACTGTATACATTATATCATTAGACTATTATTACTCATGCATAAATTTAAAAGCAGGACTTTACTGTTAGCTGATTGAGGTTGAACCATTTTGTATCAGGCTGCAATTAATGACTTCATTGTGGATTAATTCATTGTGTGCTGAATTTTAATCGACTAATCGATTGTAAACAATTTAAAAATAGGGAGAAATGTTGTCCCAATCCCAATGCCCAAAGTGACACCTACATAATGCTAGTTTTGTCAGTCTAAACCCTAAAATGATTTAAAAATACATTAAAATTAAAATAATCAAAAGGAAAAGCTGCAAGTCTTCACAGTTATGAAGCTGGAACCATGAAATGTTTTTACATGAAGAATGACTTAAAATCAACTCATGTAATAGCTGTACTTATATAAACTGGGTAATTTAATTTATAACAAAACTTCCTATTTTTTAAATTGATCATATGTTTTGTGTGTAAGTCTCACTTTGTAAAGTAGCTACTAACTAAAGCTGTCAGATAAATGTAGTTAAGTAAAAACTTCAATATCTCCCTTTGAGATGTAGCGGAGTAGAAGTAGGGAGTGGCATGAAAACAAATCTTAAGTAAAGTTCAAATACCTCTAATTTGTACTTAAGTACAGTGCTTGAGTAAATGTACTAGGTTTACAATCTTCAACTAGCAAAATCAAAGCAGTATCAATTGAGCAGCTGTCTTGCTCAAAGGAACACTGACAGTAGTTCACTTTCCTCCACCATCTTTATAATACTTGGTCAGAGTACCTTTAAGTTTTAGTTAAAAACTTTTATGTCCAGTGAATTTGACTGACTTTATGCAATATGTCTTATTTAGCGTTTCTTAAAGCATGGTTTTAAAGCAGTTTGAATTTCCTGTTTATATCAGTCTTAAAACTGGCTTTGTCCCTATCTTGCATCTTTATGTAAAGGAGCTTCTTCATTCATTTTCGTATATGCTTCTCTGAAAGAGGTGATGAGCGATAACAATGGCTTTTGTAGACACAGTAGCTCCATTTAAGGAACATTTCCATGGCGTTTACAGAAAGTGTCTGCGGAACATTCAAACAGAATTTGCCATCTATATCACGCAGGCATGAGGACATTCCATTGTGACCTGTTTGAATTGCTCAGCGGGGGAGCGAGTGTAAAGACATTTCCTAGATTGACACATTAAGCACATTGAACTGCTTTTCCGTCAATTTCTATGGGAAACACACTCATGCATACATGAATACACACACACACACACACACACACACACACACACACACACACACACACATACATATACTGTATGCATTATCTAAGATTCAGAAAGTTAATGTAATGGTGCAGTATAAACGAGTTAAAATTACTTTTTATATCATATACACAGGACTGTACTGAAAATGAATTTTGTCACCCGGTACTAAATTAATATGTGCATAAAAAATTTGTTTGATTAAAAGGGTTGAACTTTTCTTCAACTACGAAACATTTTGGTGTGGAGGATATTAAAAAATCACACAAATTGTTATGTTTAATTTCATCATGCCTCAACTGCTACACATATTAATATTATTTTGGCTAAATTTATTCATTCAATAGTCAGGTGAAAACTTCATTACCATAAGATCAAAAAATGGGCATTTTTAATGTTGAAGTCTAACAGTTAGTTTTACATACTGGACAAAGGTTTTATACTTCTGTAATTTAAATGAGTTATATTAGAAAAAATATGATTCATGTTTATGGAATCAATTAATACTAAATTACAGAAAGAAATAGTTGCAACAGTTACACAGTTTGGTAGAAAAGACTGGATATTAGTATCAGGGGCAGACTGGCCAATTAGGAGAACCAGGCCAATTCCCGCTGGCCTACGGGCTAATTCGGCCTGCCATTGGTAATCTTGAACACTGACAAACATCATCTAGCAAACTTGAGCCATAGCACACTCTAATCACTTTCTTCAAATGCAGTTCTGCACTAAGGCTTCAACTCACCTTATCAAATGAAACAGTCCCTTCACTCATTGTTTCAGTGGTAAACCACCACAACAATAACAATTACCTACAAAAAACATTATATTCTAAGCAGACACTTTTTAAGAATACATCAATCATGAAGTAACATTTGTATTTCAAACAAATGGCAAATTTTAACAAAACTCCCTGAATCCGAGGGGCAGACTTACGCTACGTAGCCTATCCCCCCGGACTCACACAGGCAGCGTGTGAACCGCGGTTTAGTTCCGTCCTCTGACCTCTGACTTCAACTTCTGCATTACAGCAGCAAAGTGTGCAAAGTTAATAACTTTTTTTTTTTCCTTTTGTGATTCTACTTCCTTCTTCACTGTGGCGCACACATAGACTGTATATAAAAAGGGCCCGCATTAGTTCCCTCATCCCACAAGGAGCATTTCAGAATAAGAGTTTTTTGCCTGTGTGATTTTGCTGACATGTTTAGATTTTGTTGATTTGGTGATTAGTGCTTGCTTTATGTACTTCTACTATGATTAATCAGGCTGTATAGTTAAATTGTTTATTTTTTGTCTGTTTTAACTGTGTTTATTGTTGATATATACGATCGGGAGTCTGTACAGGGTATTTTATTTAGAAAATTGACCGGATTCTTGCTTCTTTATGTCTCAATTTCTGCCCGGTTCATCTGCTCTGTGCTGCTTGACGGATGCCGTGCAAAAATTGCTTCTCTCTGGAGCAGAACCGGAAACACTTCTGGGACGCACTGCAGCACTTCTGGTGTGAGCACAGACTAGTATGGCTGTGATCCGCTCCGGCAGCCTTGACGCAGACAGTCTCAGTGAGTCCAGAACTCATGTAAACTTGGTATTAAATGACTTGGTAGCAGGTGGGCACTGTGATGAAGCTACGCCCTCGTCTTGAAAACTCAGTGTTCACATACGCTACTTTAATGATCAGTCCCAAAAGTCAGTAGATGAACATGGCAAAGACTATACCTGGTTTGGTACCTGTTACATCAACAAATAGGGTTTGTCCCATAGAGTATGGCATAGACTGTATATAAAAAGGTTAGTGCACAAAAATTAGCGGTTTGGTGGTTTGTTGGAACAAGGTGGCCTGGGGTCGAGTCAAATTCCCGGCCTGAATTCTTGTGCCAGTCCGCCCCCGGTTTATAATGACAAAAACATGTATGCATGTCAAATGTTGGATGTTATGAGTTTGGCCTAGGGACAAAAGGCAATGTAGCAAAGATTATCACTTTGTGTGTGTGTGTGTGTGTGTGTGTGTGTGTGTGTGTGTGTGTGTGTGTGTGTTGTTACTAATGTTGCAACAAGTCCTCCAACCTAAACGACAACATGGGTTGTTTTAAGGTGCTGCCTCGTTTAGTTCGGTTGAATCGCACTAGAGTTCGTTTTCCCCCTTGGTGCGGTTCGCTTGTGGTGTGAAAGCAAACAAACCAAACATTTTTTTATGATTTTATGATAGCAGAGATGTGATCTGAGCAGTATTTCCAAAGCTAAACCACTAATAAATCCATCGTGTGACCGCGAAATGCGTTCAGCAATCTTATAATTGATCTGAATAAGCCGCTATGTTTATGAAAATCATTTTATAAGGTATAGCCTACTTGTCAGTGCGGGTATTTCCCTGATCAATTCCATTTCTGTCAGTTCATTAAGTCCATAAAAAATGTGTGACAGCGATGCCACAGTATACTATAGGCGAATAAGCCCCGAATTATTACTGTACATGTCCTGTTTTTACGTTATTATTCATAATAGGCTATGCGGTCAATCTGCGGTCTAACATTAGGCTACCATTCATGCTTATAATAAATTATTACTTCGTGAGCTCTTTGCAATACAGATCAGAAGCATTAAAGGGCTGCACAAACGTCTGTCAGTCATCGGAGATTGATTTCCCCACGTGGGTCCTGATGATGCAGGATGACAATCGCCGAAGCTGTCCAATCAACAAGTTACCTGTACATCTATGTAACGTCATGGTTACTTCTCTTGGTTCGTGTGTATGTAATTTTGAACTCCGTTTCCTGACCGTACCTATGTTTTGGAAATCCGTAAACACTTGGAGACTGCAGTGACACAGATGAGGTGAATTCCAGCTGCTAGCACATTGGCCATGAGGCCGATGTGCACAGCTATTGGGTTCACCTGTCGACATGTATACAATCACTGACTTAGGTTTAGGCACACACCCCTATGAAGGTAAGGGTTAGAGGCTAGGCGGGGGGGGCTGTCAACGCCTTTAAGACTAACATAGTTAGGTAGCTAGCTGCCATCCGAACGCTGGTCTCCCCGCTGAAAAGAAGCTAAGTTGCTATCCTTACACCCAGCCCACCACCAGAGTACAACTATATGGCTGTTAATAAAAAGTGACCGTCTTTGTCATGTTTTTGTGTTATACAGCCACTAAAGATTGCTGCCACACAAAATGTAAACATGAGTTGTAATTTTGTGCAGCTAAAACAACCTATATGGTCGTTTTTCTGTGGAGGAAAGGCTCTATTGCTGGGTAATATGCCAGGCTGCCTATAGGCAGAGGGAAGGCCAGGGTTGTCAGAGGAGATGAGGCACACCTGTATTTAAGACGGTTGTAGAGCATGCTCCGATTCTCGCTTTTCATACTACACTCTTTGGACACCCAAAGCTCTCCGCATGGCCTCCATTTTTTGAGTCTCAATTTGACACACACTTCATGATGAGCTCACCCATACACTCCTGGCACTACTCATTTCCATGTTTACCTTGATGTTTATGTTATTTTGCAGTTTGGTAGAATAAAGCCCTTTAAGGTGATGTTTGTGTGACCTTCCTCTGATGTTGAAAGAAGGAGCCAAAAAAAAGTTATTTTTATAGGTATTTATATGTTTTATGTCTAGTAAATGCAGCAAAAATACATAAGCGTTGCCACAATTCACCTGTTGGTAGGCAATACTTGTGTGTTGTGCATCTATGACTGCCTCTACCTTTCCGTACATTGCATTACATGGATACTGGATCATAGGTTCTGTTATTATTTTAGTGAGATATGATAGCCTTTTGGAGTGAAATGACAGGCGACATTCAAAAACCTAGTGGCGTCATCAACAGTGTCACACTGATTCTGCATCTCCGGCATAATAATGAGTGTATGGACAACAGCTTGAAGGGCAATGCTGATTTGTATGCAGGACTTGCCCACATACTGGTCCAAAAAAACAACACATTGGTTATAACTGGGAAATAAAAACTAACGTTAAACTGATATTGTTTTAAATTGAACAAAGTAGTTATTTTGGACATTTAACATCCCAGGGATATAAAATGCAGATGATAATAGGAAGCCAATAACTCATTTCTGAAATATCTGACATATCCTGGGCTCACCATTTTGTGCATAACCTCTACATTGACAAAAAAAAACAAGTGGTTGAGGACAACTCCTGAAAATACATTGACTAAAGGAAATATATATTGTGGTGCTGCCATGTGTAATTTTTGAGATAAATTTAACCGAAGAATTCCTGGGATAATTTTGTCCAGGCAATTACTCAAGGTTCACACATACACATAAACACAACACATCTCATTCCATCTGCAATCCCAACTGTGCATGAGCAATAACAGTAAATGTTCATAATGTATTCACAGAATCCCTCCAATTTGTATGGCATACAAGCGTCAGCTTCCGACCCAAATACTAAAATAATTCACATTATCAGCCAGTGCATTCATTAGTAATTGTTTCCACATGACTTTCAATCATGCCACTGTCAGTCTTGTCAGAGGGAATAAGCTGTCTTTTGCTGGCATGTGGAAAATAACCCACAAAATGGAGCCATAAAAAGTAACTGACATGCTGGGTCCCAGTTGAGAGGCCAACATCTTAGAAAGTTTCAGCTTAGAAAACTGTAGACTTAAAAGGCCTTAAGGATAGTATGCTAAAGCGAATTATACTTTTTGTGTCCGCACAGCTGTGAGAGTTTGGGTGATTGTCTTTTCACATCTTCGGCATATAGTCTAACAATTATAACCATGTATGCTGTCAGCATCTGTGTCCAAGTTTCTTTTGGAATACACCTGACCCTTAAACCTGCACCTTCTCCTCAAAAGACATGACGTGGGGGGCAGGTAGGTCAGTTGGTAGTGATGCGGCCCATATAGTCCGGTTGTGGCCCTTTGCTGCAGGTTGTCCCCTCTCTCACTCCCTAATTTCCTATTTCTCTGTACTATCTAAATAAAGGCTAAAAAGCCCCCCAAAATCATTTTTTGTTCATTTTCTGGCCATGCCAGAAACGTCGTGAAGCTGTACTTGAGCAATATGCTAACATCAGTATGCTAACATGCTCACAGCGGCAATGCTAACATACTCATGTTACACAAGTATGGTGTTTACCGTGTTCACCATCTTAGTTTAGAGTGTTAGCACGAAGTACAGCTAATGGTAATGGGAACGGGTATTTGATCATAAACAAACATATAGAGCAAACTGGAATTTAGATGTGATGATTGTGCTAGATGAAAGGCCAGGGGATCACCAAAGTTGATTCAATCAATTAGAAATGTCAACTCATGCTGGCAGTGGAGGAAAAGTCAGGGGATCACTCAACTTATTAGAATTTATCCTCTAGGGATCTTGAATGTCTGTAGCAAAATTCAGAGCAATGTATCCAATATCTGTTTTCAGTCAGTGCATTTCTAAAAACTAAAAGACAGTCTATGGAAGTTGAAAAGTGTCAGTCAGTGGTGACCATCTGAACCCAAACGCATTGTAAATATGAAGTGGTCATGTGATATCTCCTGAATTTACACACCGAATGCAACATCCAACGACTGACCAACTGGTAATGGATTGCTGAATATTGAGGGCCATAAAGGAATCATCAGGTGTGTCCAAATTTTACATTTCTCAGAGTGCTTGGAATGAGAAAGCACTGTCAAGCCATTATTATGTATTTGGTTCTGAAATGGAAGCTTCAAAGAAATGTAGTCCCTAAATTGAGACAAAGCTAAAAATTGAATATTGTCTTCAAAGCTAACAAACAGACCAAACTACTAACTGATAGAATCTCCACAGCTCAATGCACAAAATTACAGCATGGTGGTTACAACTATTGATCACTACCAGTGACTTAGCAATTACGTCGCAAGTTGCTGAGGTTTCTCTCTTTTATGGCACACTCATCATAAGGCAACCCTATCCTATTGACATTTGGACAATTCATGCAACCATGGTGAACAAACTACCAACAAATGCAAGATATTTCAGATACCAAGGCCAAAAGACTTGATCTCAATCCAAAACAGCACGCTCAGCAAAACCACTGCCTGGAATAATAACAGCAATAAAACACTTAAAGTAGGAGTACAGTATTCGATTTGATCAGTGACCCAGATTAAGTTCTATGTCTTTTGAAACAACATCACCTCTTAAACATCAGCCATTATTCCCCATATTTTGGTTCAATGACAACCCCAAGTCTGGGGCTCAGGCATAGCAGTATAGGTCATGTTGGCTGTGAGTATTTCAGTGTTTTATTGCCATTAACATAAATGTCCGTGGAAGTTTTTTTGGCAGCCTGTTTTTCTTGATAATTCTGACACACACACACAGTGTATAACTTGTAACATGTCTAAATTAGCCATGAATTTTAATAAATTTATGAGAATTAATACCCAATTATGAATTTTAATATTCAAAAATATAAAAAGCTCTCGTTTAAAAAGGGGCACCACCGGAGTCGTTATTATCCTAGAGTCTCCGGACCTCTAGGTAGCTTTTAATAATTATACAATTATTACTAGTGATCAGTTAGTTAATAATCGCTAAATTATCTTAAATCAATCAGTCAGTCTCATATCTAAAGGGTCAATTCTCTTGGCAGGGACGTGGAAATAGTCAACACACACAATTCTTGATTACAGTGAATTTATTAACTAACTAAAGCGATATAAGAGGGTGGTTAAATACAGGGAAAATAAACAATGGCTAAACAATGAGGAATGGCGGTTCGATTGTGGGAAGCATTTGACTCATACGGCAACGAAAACTAATGAAAGTAAGCTATGAGTTTTAGGAGTTACAAGACAATATTAACATTATGGGACATCCCTGACCACAGAATGTTTGTTTGATCTTACTGCTTGTGTTTCTTCCGCCGGGTTGCAGGGAAACGGCCTCACACTGGTCCGTGCGTTCTCAGTTCGGCCAGTCGCTTTCTCTGCCAGGGAATTTCTCCAGGGTCCGTCTCTGGAAGGCTTATGGAAGAAACTTGCAGTGGGGCCTTCCCGACCCTGTCTCGGGTCAGGTTTAAGTCGTCCTTTGTGGTTGCTGGCGGGCCACGTGGCGTCGTCCGACCTCCATGGGCTTAGCTTGACGAAAATGCTTAAAAGGGGAACTTGTTAGTTCCTGAATTAGACCAGTGTAACTTAACGGACTGATAACTTTAACAAAACAAAAGAAAGAAAGAATATAAACAAGTAAAGTTACTGGGACTGAGGTAAAAATTGATGTCACAGCACTTCGCGTGGGTAGCTTCAAGCGAAACCAAGGCTTCGTTGCTCTGGTCGAAATCTTAGGGCGTTGCCGGGAGAGGCACGCCGGACACGTGCCGAAGCGTCCAGAGAGCAGAGCGGAAGACCAGAGCACGAGGAGAAGAGAAGAGAAGAGAAGAGAGAGACGTCGTGTGTCGCTCTTTTGTTGTCTGGGGCGTGGTTCCCCAGAGGGCAGTCCTTTGTTCCAGAGGGAGCGTTTCCGGTGACTGTCTTTCTAAACTTTAATGTCTAAAAAGAAACGAAAATCTATTTTCGCGTATTATAATCAAATATTTTCCACAATCAAACCTCAGTTAAGCATTAGGTAACAGGAAAACAACTGTCACAAGGTCAGTTGCCACGGTAACGTGTGTGCGAGGGCAGTTTAGGGTTTCCTGCCCCCCTCTAAAGGGGAGTTCTGAAAGGCTGTTCAGGGAAATGCTAATCGCTGGTTAGTGTCCCTTTTGTCAGTTTAACAGTCAGGCACCGCGTTATCAGGCTTCGGAATCAAAACGTGCCAGTTTTACGATCAACTGCTCAGGAATAGCACTTAGAGAAAGCGACCTTTTCCACCTCCCTTCCGTTGGGGTCTCTTCAGCAGTCTGTTGAAAGTTGATCTTTAACCCCCCTGCTCCTCTCTGGGAGAGGAAAAAAGGAATTTGGAGTAGCTCCAAATTTATTTAATATAAAATGCACAAATCCACACTGTTGTCCCACTACAAACTTATCCATGAAATTTAGTTGTCACCTTGTGGTACTAATGGGGAAGTCTGTTCAAGCAGATGTCCACATATCTTACAGGGAGTAAAACAGGCAAGAGAAATGTACTCGCTGTCTGCAAAGGATCAGGCATTACCAAAATTTCACCATACTGTAGGTGAAAAAAAAAGGGACCATTTGTTATATAACCCCAAAGATTAAATATTTTCAGAATGCAGTATTGATGTATTTCTGACACATTCTTGAAGTTAAGCTGGGGAATGGTGGAAAGATTAGATGGCAGAGTGAACGTTCAGAAATCAAATTCAAAGAAAACTCCAAGATGGGGGACAAGATTGCATTTTGATTGAACAGTTTTGATTGCACCAGAGTCTATTAAGATAATAACAAAATATGAAAGAGTGAAGTCTTTTGCTCAGGGATAATTTGGTGTGTGTCTAATTTGTACTGTTACGGTGGTGAAGTTCAAATAAACCATTACTACGGTTAGAAGTATAAAAGAATGGTTGCAAAGAAACCCCATGTAGCAGATAGAAAATCATCTTGGAACATTTGAGTAGACCTTTGGGACCCTTATCTTATTATATTCTTCCCTTTTTACATTTCCCAAGCATCTAAAATTACCTTTTTGCTTGCCAACCCTCTGGTATATTTCCAGAAGGAGAATACTTAGCATCAAGCAAAGCCACTTTGCTCATGGCTAACCTTAAGGGGGAAAAAAACTCAGTGAGGAAGTTTGCCATAAAAAGCACAAAGGAGGTTCAGAAAAAGAAGAGCCCTAGGAAACAGTTTGCCTAATTTCACCTTGCTATAAAACCTGAACAGAGATGATACAAAATGGGGTAATGTGGCTTTCAGGTTTTGTATTAGGGTCCACATTTGCTCCTAAAACATCCACCTCAGCTGGCTCTTTGGATTGTCACCATTGTAGAGTTGTCATGGAAACAGTTATGAAAGTCATTCAGAAGGTGTTTCAGCAACAGGTTGTTTTTGCTTTTGCAAAGAAAGTGATGATACACAGCCAAGTGTGTATTTTATTAATTTTCTGACCACAATGTGTATGCCTTTTTAAAGTATTTTAATGTCTATACAAAATGAATCGGTGCATATTTCTACTGCAGAAGTCAGTGTCTAATCATATTTTATGCAAGACAAATTTGTGGGTGTCAGGACAACCTGATTGGTGTAGTGTGGATTGTCAAAACATTCCTTGGAGCAAAAGCAGTTCTTTGCACAGTTACAATGACATTGCTCAGACAGACTAATGCTATTTAATAATATGAACTGCCTTTAGAGTCCTTAGTGGAAAATAGTAATTAACAGTTCTCTAATCTGTCAGTCCCCTGTTTTCTTTTCCACTGTATTATAACTCCTTGAATGAGCACATGTCATATAATTTTCTGAAGATGGCACCGCAGATGGCTGTCTCTGTGTTTTGGTGTGCACAGTTTTCTCTTGTTTTGTTTCTAAATTCCAATTTCTTTTGTTATACCACGAGCTCTCTCACCAGAAAGGAGCTTGTGAAAGGTGCTCTCACCTTTGCTCATGCAGCTGGATGAGAGGCAAATCCTGCCAGTGCCGCTTGTGCATCTCCACCGGTGTGGACTTCGAACACCGTTACCAGGAATATTTCTCTCCAACGTGCCGTCACAATCTGGATAAACTTCAACTGCTGGTGGGGACTCTGCTCTGTCTGAACCCATTCCTGAACTGCGCCTGTTTGTTTCCCTAGCCTGCAACCATGTGTGGAGTCTCAGGTGTTCAGGGACGTTTTTAACACCTAACTGGAGACATGCCATCAACCCTGTCCTCAAAAAAGGACCACAGGACAACTACAGACCCCTCACCTTGACCCCTGTGGTGATGAAGTCACTTGAGTGACCCCCACAAAGAAGCTGAAGCACTGTTGCCCCACGTAAAATCCATTACAGACCCACTCCTGGATCCCCTACTGTTTGCCTACAGAGCCAAAAGGTCTGCAGATGATGCTATATACACAGCCTTTCATTTCATTCATTCATTTCCAGTCTCAGGACTCCTAAGGAACCTATGCCAGGATCCTGCTTGTGGATAACACCATCATCCCAGCTCTGCTGTAGGACAAGTTCTCCCAGCTGAGTGTTCCTGTCTCCTGGATCACAGACTTCCTGTCAGACATGGGGCAGCACGTGAAGCTGGTAAAACATGACTCTTGACTCTTGGACCATCAGCACTGGCTCCCCTCAAAGCTGCATTCTTTCCCCTTTCCTCTTCTCCCAGTACACCAACAGCTGCACCTCCAGTCACCAGTCCATCAAGCTCCTGGAGATTGTGAATGACACCGCTGACATCTGCCGATAGGTGGGAGGTGACCTGGTGCAGTTAGAACAACATGGAGCTCAACGATAGTAGAGATGGTTGTGGATTTCAGAAAGGGCAGAACATCTGCTCCCTCACCTAGAAAGCCTTCTACTGTTTTATATTTTTATCTTATTGTCAATTTTATATTTATGATTCTTGACCTGCAGTACTAGCTTTACCCTTAATATATGGGCCGGCTTTGGCTCAGGAGGTAGAGAGGATTTCCCCAATGAATGTGGATTCCATCCTTAGTTTCTCCTGTATACACCAAACAATAAGCTGTTTCTGATTCTGATTAAAAAGCTAGTTTGAACAAAGTTTAGAGACTAAAGATTTAGGTCTCCAAAAGCCACACAATACTATAAATGATATTCTAAATTATTCATATTCTTTCCATTACTTCTTTATTTAGCTACCCCACCAACTGTAATGTAGGACATACAAAATTTGATTCTAGTTTTACTCTAAAACTCAAAGCAAAGAGAGGCAATTATCTCTAAATCCTGTAGACTGCATTCACCTGACACCTCTCTAAATTTTGATTTATTAAGTGCTGATTTCACAGGGTCTTTGCAGAAGTGTTGCGCTGGAGCATTGGAAACAATGTCACATTTCTAATGAAAAAAAAACAAAAAACAGCCAGTATCATTGCATGGTAGGGGCTAATTTATTAACAAATAAACTCCAAATTGGAAGTGGTGCACAGCAAAACAAAATGATGATTATGAAGATAGACTTTTACATGAACGCTTCCGGGGCACAATTCTTGGAAGTGTGAACAGCTCATTATTCCTGTAGTTGTTTTGGAAGTAGTTGCCATGTTTGCGTCTTTAATCGAATCGAGAGAAATAGCAACATTTTCAACAGCTTTAAGGCCAAGAATAAATGAAAAATAGAAATAAATGCCTTCCTGCCATCTCCATTCATGCCTCTGTTAATCCTATCAGTGTAAAAGGCAAGTGTGGATAATTTATCCTATCAACCAGTGGGAGACCAGTTGCTCCAACCCAGCCATTACCACTGCTACCTGCAATCTGTAGCCATGCAAAGATGACATGGACATTGTTGCTGTCAGCATGGAGCCAAGGACATGAAGCAATGGAGGGACACTATTTCCAGACAGCTATTGTTCTCACTCACACACAGAGGCCAATGCAGGTAGGGAACGGCGAGGCCATGAATGTGCTAACCGGCAAAGCCTTGGAGGGCACTCTGAGTGGAAAGGTGTTTGTGTGCCAAGAGCCACTCGCTTTGTCTCCGTCACTCGAGTGAGGAGCGAGCCTTAAACACAACACAATCACACCTGTGAGCTTTTCAAATCTCTGGCAGCTTAAAGCCTCTCTAGAAATCAGAGCCGAAACAACCAGGATTTCTTCTGGTAAAAGCAAGGCATATCTGTCGACAGCTGATAGGCAGTGTTTTGGAATGGATAACTTGAGCAATTAAACACATTTTCTAAATGGGAAATGAATATGGTCTTTTTGAAAGGAGCATTTCTCTTCATCATAGTCAATTAACCTTCATGGTAAGCTGTATTTATCACAGCTAAAATGTGCATATTTTCTTTCTTACAGTTTCTAAAATATCCAGCATTGTTGACTAGCCACATGGCATGACAATTAGCTATTTTACAATGTCACAGTCGTGAGCTAAAGTTCACCCAAATTTGGAGCAAACTGCTATTCCACTACCCTTGACTCCATGGCGTTTTTTGTTTACTCATACAGGGTTAACTTTGCTGAGTCTTTCTGAAAAGCTAAAAACAACCATGCTTTAACATAATTGTATCAAAATGTACTCTCACCTAACGTTAGCTTTGTATTCTTCTAAATGATGCACTTGTTTGTTAGCATGTAAGTTCTGTTTTTACCGCTCAAGTAAGTTAAATCTTATATCTTAGGTGTGTCACTTTAAGCTTTTCAGACAGACTGAAAATTTTACAATTAAATTTTCAGTTTTTCAATTGCAACTATGGTAATGTTAACACAAGCTAGCTTAGCAGTACAACAATTTTCCAGCTCCATAGTGCCTCTGAGGGTATTTGCAGGCTAATAGTACGTTCCATTTAAGTCTGAGGTTGGACTTGGGAATGACGTCACACCCAAGCTGACAGCATTTCCGTTAACAAGTCGGAAAACTTCACTCAGCAAGCCGTTGTTTACAACTAGCCAGGTTAGGCATTGTTACCAATGACGGTTTATAAAAAACAAACAGTAGTTGGACAGTAATTTGTGTACAACATTTTCTATGAGGCACAAATACACAGAAGTGCTAATAGACAGTATAAACTACAGCTTTCACAAACTGTCGATACACCGAGCAGCCATCTTAGTTGGAAATGCAACTTCAGGAGGCGTTCCAGCTGAAATGTCAGACTTCCCATGTCAAATGGAACGCACCATACCTGTTACATGCAGACGCCTTTAGTTGCATGCTAACTGTACTAAATAGCTACTTTTAGCAGGAATATGAGTCATTCACTTTCACATGGATTCATTACAATGCTAAAATATAGTGTTACGTTATGGAAACACTTACTCAGTGGAATCAGAAGAAATTTTCAGAACGCAGTCCACGGTTGGTCAAACTCACTGAAGCATGGGTTTCTGTTGGCTAGCACGGTTAGCTTCCAAGTCTTTATCGTCCCCACCAGGGCTGGACTGGGGCAAAAAATCAGCCCTGGCATTTTTGGTCCAGGCGGCCCACAACAATTGGTTTGGACATTCCTCACCAACACACTATCATTGCAGTCCTCTTAAATATACTATAATATTCCAGTGTTTCCCACACATAGGCTTTATGTGGGCGGGCCGCCCAGGTAGATTAACAGACGCCCAAGTAAATTTGGCGACCCATTTTAAAATCGTTTTTGATTTCACCGCTTTGCCGTGCATATTCCCTCCGCACGTGAGCTTAGAACAATGATCAGGCCTTGCTCCCAAGAGGTCTAGTGACGTTTTGCAGCGCAGGTGAGTCCTGAACCATCCCTTAGTTATGCTGCTATAGGTCTAGACTGCCGGGGGATTTCCCATGATGCACTGAGCTCCTCTCTCCTCTACTTTCTCTCCCTCTGTATGCAACCTCATCCCATTATTGCATGTTACTAACACAACTTCTCCCCTTTCTGGTAGTCTTGTGCTTTCTCGTCTCTCTCCTCTCTCCTATCACTTCCTGCAGGTTTTCTGGCTCTGGAGCTGTGGAGTCTGGATCTGTGGTTGCGGGTCACCTGCTGCCCCCGTGTTCCTGCTCGACACCCTCTGCTGCAACGACTATTGTTGCTAGTCTTATTGTTATTATTGTTATTATAATCATTAACATTACGATTGTTACCATTAACACTATTATAAATATCTGTACCATTTTTCATTTAGTCTATAGCAACATCACCTTCACTGTCTGTACCTCTGTGTGTATATTGTGTAGGCTGCCTCCCTCCCCTCTCTCTCTCTCTCTCTCTCTCCTTCACCCCCAACCGGTCGAGGCAGATGGCCGCCCACCCTGAGCCATGGTTCTGCTCGAGGTTTCTGCCTCTTAAAAGGAAGTTTTTCCTTGCCTCTGTCGCCTAGTGCTTGCTCTTGGTGGGAACTGTTGGGCTTCTGTAAATAGCATCATAGAGTAGAGTCTAGACCTGCTCTTTTATGAAAAGCGCTGTGAGATAACTGTTGTTGTGATTTGGCGCTATATAAATAAAATTGAATTGAATTGAAATTGAATAGCCTACAACATCGTTTTGCATTCACTTATTAAGGTCCTTTTAGGACACTTTGCTGTTCACATTGTTTGAACGCAGTTAACACCACATGTTTTTGCTGAATCTGTGTAATAATATGTTAACGATTCTTAACGATCATAAAATATATAATGATCATTTATCACTTGATAAAACTCACAAAGAATAGTATAGCGTTTAAAAGCAGAACTTTAATGCATTTTCATGCAATTCTCGGCAGGCATGCAAAATCTGGGGGTCCTCCCCCACAAAATATTGAGCATGAAACAATTTCCTGCATTCTAGTGACATTTTCTACACCACTTTCTGGTGGAAATGTCTGTATTTATATAAAGGGAAACAAAACTCAGGTGGCCTGTGACAAATCAGAGTATAAAAATATTATGGAATATAATGAAGTAATCAGTAGATTGTTTTTTATTTTGGACAAGGCAGATCTGTTTCCTCTATCTTTACTTTGCAGTACATGCATTCTTATTGTGCAAATAAACCTTTCTCATAGCATTTGTTATTTAAAATTTCTTGTTGCAAGCTATTTTTCAGAAAACTTTTAACAAATGCTCTCAAAAAGTGATGGGCACATGTCCCCAGCATCCCCAGTATAAATGACACCTATGACCCAACCTCCCTGCTCCCTCCCTACAGGTTGAGCTACTCCAAAATTACCGCTTCACCTCCACTCTCCTCCTACTCTCTCCCTCTCCCTCAGCCCTGTCACGATGACTCTGTCACTCTGCGCCGCTGACAAATGCCTCCTCCATGGCCTGGCAGTGGCCACAGCTCTCCTTTACTCCTTCAAGTGCCTGTGGCTGCACAATGTCAGACGTTGCAGCTGATGTTAAATGTTGTAATGTAATGTAAACAACACAAGAACAGAGGACAGAGGGGGAGGGATTGGGGGCTAGTAACAGATGTGATGGGGCCAGCCCAGTGTTTGTATAGAAAATTAACCAATGGGCCGCTGTCCGTCTCTACGTTGGGCCATGTTTTTAACAATTACACAAACAAATAATTTGCGTTATGCCAGATTACCAGTGCACCCATGGTAACCACGAGAAAGCTGCTGCCACCAAAGCAAACTTTATTATTATGGCTAGCAGTGTTGGTGTCTTGCAGCTGGTGACTTAAAGCCTGTGTTGCTGCTGACTTGGCCTCCTCCTGCATTTTCCTGGTCAGTGTGCTCTGGCTTGTATAAATAACCACCGATTTCTGACTCTGCTAAATCAACCCAAATGTATCATCCTTACATAAACCTCATACATTTTCACTGTCTCGAAGGTTTCTCCAGCTATTTTGCTAAAGCAAACACAGACAGGATCATGCCCCCCAATGACTAAAAAAATAGGGTAAGTAGTAATGAAAGTAAGTAGTAAGTAATGAAAAGCAAAAAAAAAAATACATGGCTTTGTAACTTTGGGATTCCTAGGTTCTCTCCTCAAGGTTTGTGCATGTTTTGGCGGCTGATTTAGGGTTGTCACAACAGACCCATGGCCCTCTACAGGCACAAGAGAAAGCCTTCCTGCTTCTTTTTATTGCTCAAGGCAACAATTGTTCCCTATGACTGTTTTTTTTTATCTCAGATCCTTAGGTTTCCATGGGTCAATTCATAATTAAAAATCCTCCCCTGGCATCCCTAAGAATGACGTTTGCTGAAGTGCTGTCGGTGGCATTTGGATATCCGCAGGGCCAACCTTTGGGGACTACACCCAGAGGGGGTTACGGAAAGAGAGAGATAATGTCCCTTGCATGGGGAATGTGATTTTTTGCCTCTATTGAATGGTGAAAGAAATTACACCATATTGGGATGATATCTAGGTGATAAACATAAGAATCAAATGTCAAACAGTGCCCAATAATAACCCTAATGTTGCAAATATACCATGCAGGGATTACGTCACAGATTGCTAGAGACCTTTAAATGTGCTGTCAAAACCAATTAATCACTTAACAGTTCAGTAGCACCAAATGGCACTATGAGAAAGAGCTAATGGTAAATGCTATGTGGATTGTGCTCAGTGGTTAGGTATCCAAGGTTTAGAGTGATGCAGAGTGAGAAATAAAATGAACACCACCTACAAGCCAAATGCTAATAGATTTTGGCCCTTGCTGGTGAGTCTCTCAATGAACTGAATGCATAAACGTGTCAGCCCAGAGTGTTTTAGAGACGTCTAAAAAAAATTTGATCCAGCGTTTATAAAGTGCTGTTCTCTGGCAGGACTGAATAAATTTTTGGAGCAAAAGGATAACATCGAACATTGGTTGGAGGCCATGTGCAATTATACTGTCCTTTGACTGGTGTAAAATTTAATGGAAAGGCTCGATCCTGAGCTCTTCATCATGGTGTTGGTCATTGTGCCCTGAAGTAATTAAATCATTATAAAATGATTAATATGATCCTGGGAAGATAAAAAATATGGGTGCCATATCAGGGTAGATCTCTGGGATTCATGAGACTAATACAGTTCACTAAAAAGCTTTAAAGAGGGGGAATAAATCTTCATTGCATGAATTTAGCTGTTTTTGTGTTTTGCATATGAACAAATATCCTTTGTTTTTTGGACGTGTTCGTGGTGCAATGCAAAAGGTGCAGATATAGATCTTGTGACCTCAAATGTTTGCTTTCAGAAAAACATAGCATGCATGCATACATTTGGTCCATAACCAGTGTGTCTCTATTAATTCTGCATATGAGCTGTTGTACTAGAGACCTATTAAACTCTGTTCCACTTGGGTGCTAAACCAAATTAGTTGAGGTCTTGAACTTCACTCCGGGTAACGTGTTACCATTTACTTGCTTGATTAGTATTCAGTTTGGATGTAGATGCTATAATCAGAAAGAGCAGAAGCATTAAGGGGGAGAATGAGGGCGAGATTCCATGAACGAGCAAACTCTCACCGTGTGTACAGAGGAAACTTGGAGGTGGCGTTATAGAGCAGAGAGAGAAATCTCAGCAGAAGCCCCTCTCCAATAATGTCGGCCTTCTCTGTCTTCTCTGTCTTTCACTTTCTAAATAGAGAAATTCAGTGAAATCCCACTGAGACATGAGATAAATCAATTTTCTAACATTGTATCAAACACGTTTGCTCTTTTCTGCCACAAGCTTTTTATTGCTTTTAAAGTTTAATTTTTGTTGTCTATATTGAGGATGAATTGGCCAGAACTGGAACTAAAACATTTTTGAATCGTATATAATCGCAGAGAGAATGGAGGCAGGGTAGGACAGGAAGTGTCCTTCCTGAACCTTCCTTTCTTCCTTTCTTCCTAACTTCTAACATTGCACTATTTTCCCATCTGCCTTTATTCCTAGAATACTCACAGAATGTGATACAACAAAGAAATGTATAGGAAGAAAATTATTACAAGAAACTGAAAACAGCACAATCAGCCTCTGTGTGCCGCATGATGTGGTGGGATTTGGTTCTTATCATCAGAAAGCAATACAGCAATTTTGTTTCCCAGGCTGTCGAATGTCTGAGAATTGCTGTGAATGGGTGAGTGGACCTGCCAAAGAGGCTTTGGTACCCTGTCAGTTACAGTGGCTGAGGCTGCCCCAAAAGCACACAGCCTGCCCAGCGCTTTTGATTAGACCACCACATCCGGCCAGCAATTCACAGGTTTGACAAAGGCGAACTATACAGGTTCTAATCTAATAGTCAGTCGGGGATAAACTTTAAAGAAAGAAAAATGTCATTAAACATAATAAAATTCCCAGCTGCTTTGGCTAGACGTCTTAAGCCCTTTTGAAATTAATTTATAATTAAAAACCTGACTTGCCAAAAGTTGATAATAGCAACCAGCAGGAGCTTCCATTTAAGTGTGGGAGAAGTCCTTTTGAAGTCTCCATGGCGGACAGTTGAGTCAGGCTCCATGAGTTGTCCTTTTCATTTGAGGTTCCAGTTTCCTTGAACTCAGTGCAAAGCCATTCTAATTTAGAGAAGGAAGATGGAAAGTTTTGCGACAGAGCTGAGTTAAAGTCAATAAAACAAGAAACGTCAATGGAATGAAATAGCAAAACTGATCTTTATAGATTTGTTTCTCTAACCTCTCTTCATTCCATATCTGTAATTGTAACGCTGGATTCATACCGCGGCTCGCTCCGTGGAGATCTATCAACAATCTTGTTTCACTTTCAGCAGTGAGAGTTTATTGCAAGAATGAGTGTGCACTCTTTCTGATGACCTTAAATCTCATTTTCCAACCTCTGCCTGCTCACCTGTAAAATAATCCACAGATACCGAGGCTGAGACCTTAAAAATAACATTGGCGGGGTATTGAATGAACATTTGCCTCTCTATATGGCACCGTGTTCAGTTAACCTTTCCCACACTCAAGATTCTATAAAAGAAGATAGAGGGTATTGTTGTTTTCTTTGTCCTTATCCTCACATCCTCCATATCTATTTTTCTCTCACTCAGTAAGATGACACCTCCGCTATTCAAGTGTCTTCTCTCACCCGTTTGCCCTCGGTCAAGGATCCCTTCTTCTCTTTCTCGCACTCCTGTTTTTCTCTGACTCTCCTTCCCTTGTACCCTCCTCCTCCTCACTGTCTTCTTTTCTCTCCCTTTGACCCTTCCTCTGCTGTGTCTAACCTAACCTGCCTGACTGTGCCCTGCTGCCTGTTCCATGGCTTTCGTGACTGGGGAGCACGATACAAGGCGCAGACTGGTTGAGATGTATCGATCATTTTAGTAAGCCCGGTGTATCGAACTGCATTGATGACAGCCCAAACAGTTCCATTCTTCCCACCTCCAACATGAGATCGACAGGATGGAAATTACATTCCAGATTTGATCATCAAAACACTTTTCTTCTCTTTCTTTTTTCCCCGGAAGTATACACAGCAAATAATTCTCCAGCTTATGCAATGGCTGCATGTATGTTTTTCTAAAGATCTCATTTACTGCTTTTACACAAGTGCAAGAGAATAAAGTTATACTTTATTTTCCATGCAAAGAAACTTTTTGGTTTATGTGCTGTCCCTTGCCCTTGCCAAAGTTTAATGTATCGTAATTATCACTGGTATGAAGGCCGCTACATCACTCCCTGTTGCTCAGTGTGAGTCACTTGGCAAGAGCGCAGCATTATCACCATTAGATGTCAGATTCGAATACCCGTTGAGGGTGACTATTTTGAACACCCCATACCAAGTTCACATGTGTTGCTGTGCAGAAAAGAACACTACGTTTTCCATTTTATTGGTAGAATGCAACAAAGCAGTGTTACAAGTTAAACATAAGACTCAGGAATTATTAGTTGTAGTACTAGACAATAGATTCAATCCTCAATGTTTCCCCTCAGCAAAAAAAAGGCCCATTAAAATTAAGTTCAGGATTTAACTACGTCTGCAAGAAACTTTCAAATAACCTTTTTTTTTGTTTTTAACAATAAAATGTCTTGTATTATTATGCAAATTACTTTTTTTGAAACATGTCTAAGAGTCTAAATGAGTTGGTTCTATTTAACAACCAGTCAGTGCTCATATTAATGCAAAAATTATGTCAACACAATTTGACTTGAGCCTTTGTAATAAAGAAATGAATCTAATGCATCGAAGTGGAAGTGCTGCATGGACAAAGCAAAAATCACACATTGGTCATAGTGGTTTTCTTACTAATGACATGCAACTCCACTTGAATTACCAAGGTACCAATAGAGGTCATGTTGGTAGATTGACATCTGAGCTCTGACTTAGTCTCCAGGGTATTATCAAAATAGAAAGGAGACATTCATGCATTCAAGTCGAGATAGGTTTACAGCATATAAATGGTCCTTACAGGGCCTCGATGGCAACACTTTCGCTCGAGCTGTGAATGTGCAAGAATAGTTTGCTCCCCTGAAAGTTTTAATGGGACAATTATCCGGTGCACAATCAGCAGAACAGAAAGGCAGAATAGAGAAGCTCATTGCTTAAATGTTGCTGGTTCTAATCACTTAAGTTGATGAAAAGATTTGGATAGAAAAAAGGTATGATAAGGTGCACGTCAGCAAGGCTGCTAACCCCTCTTTGCCTCTGTGAGGCCCCTCGTTAGCGAACAGTAGATAAGTCATTATGATTACGCAGCTCCCAAGTTGGATGTATGGAAATTTTTGGATATATACGAAGGGTTAGTGCAGAAAAGGTCACATCATATTTTGCCTGGACAACTAAAGGTCGGAAACCTGAATGGCAGCTGTCAGATGTAAATTCTGAAAGCGATTATGTGTCCTCACATCATTTCTTCCCCCTCTTTTGAAAGGTTATATAAGACTAAACTGAAAATTACTTCAGACATATTGTTGAGGTTTATTAAAAATACAACAGAACTGTTACTGTTTATTTTGTCCTTAATGTTTCAGTTTACTTTCAAAGTTGTGTCATTTTGCTGATGGAAGAGCAAAATGACAACATTCACGATGATGAAAGATCTTTCCAACATATAATTTTGCTTGACAGTCTTTCCCCTGGCTACAAGAACTTTTAAAAAGTATTAGTCACTTCAGAGTTGGCGCTGCAGCAGAGACAGTGTGTGGGAGAGAAATGAAAGACAAAGCTGGTCCAGGGGAAAGGGGGCTGTATGGGCTTGCATCTATGTTTCCATAACACACAGGCATGATAACACCGGAGGAACATACCCTAATGTACACAGCGCTTATTAAAATCACCCACACACTGATATGGTTTTAAAATCCTTGGCTGGCAGCCTGTGTGTACAAACCTTCATTCATTTTATCTTGTATATGTTTCAGGCGGCCCTCTGTGAGCACAACTGATTTGATTCAAATGCAGAAAATCACTCTCTGCCACTAGAGTCCCTGTCACTCAATAAAACTGCTTGGGTTTGTTTCCTTTTGACCTTCTCACCAATAATCCGGGATTTACTGCAGTGAGTTGGTAAATGTACCACCACAGTTTACACCACGAAACAAAGAAGCTGGCAGTTTTAGAGATGCAGCCACTTCTTTCCCATCTCATTATTGTTTTCTCAGATGTGAATGATGTATTGTTTTTAGCCCAGCTAGGGGCAAAGGCGATTGGATGGCAATGCTGGTCTGTGTGTTGGTCAGTCCATACTGATGACATTGAAAATCCCATGACTTTTTCTCTAGCGCAACCGTGAGGTTGGCTTTTTTTTTTTTTTTTTTATGTGTGTATAATGAAATATCTTGACAACTATTGGATGGATTTCTGTCATATTTGACACAGGCATCCATGTCCCCTTCCGGATGAATTGTAATCACTTTGGTGATCCACTGACTTTTCCTACAAGCCTCATTTGTACTGTGTTTTAATGTTAAGTAGCGTACCTGTTAAATGTCAGTAGGTTAACATTGTTATCGTGAGCATGTTGGCTGGCTGGTGTTCGCATTTAGCTTACAGCCTCACAGAGCTGCTAGTATGCATGTAGTCTTGTAGTGTTGTATCTGTGGTGCTCGTCAAACCTTGCAGCACTACCAGGTTTTTATATTTGAATTAGCAGTCTGCTCACTGTGGTCCTCACATCAATGAGAGTAAAGATTATCTTAGCTCGGAAGCAGAATCGAAACACGACACCTCCTTAATAAAATTCATCGGGATCATTAGCAGGATGTATGTCGAGGTCCTGTAGCTGGTTTGAACACTCACAGGCTCATGCTCCCTCTGTGTGGGGCATCATACCATGCAGAAAGTACGCCGTCCAGCTCCCCTCCCTTTAGAAAGCATGGCTCAATCACCCTCCTGATAAATGCTGCCATCTCTCATTTGGACACCCGTGTTATCCAGTTGGCAGTGTTCACATTACTGGCCTGCCTCTTCCTTTTCTGGCTGCTTGATGCGAACCCGCTGACGCTGCACAATAACAACTTTCTATGGGCTGCTGGACTCCTCTACAGGGGGATTTTAGCTGAGGTCCCCTCTAATCGGGGTAATTCTGAATCAGCCAGGACCATTCCAAAGGGTGTGTTCATCGTGCTGTATTAATCTTTTGGTGAACTGATGCTGAACTCTTTATCAGTGGGGGGTGGGGGGCAGGGTTATATAATTGCCTGCGGGAGAGGCCAGGGAGGAAAGA
Source organism: Micropterus salmoides (assembly GCF_014851395.1). Lineage (NCBI taxonomy): Eukaryota > Metazoa > Chordata > Actinopteri > Centrarchiformes > Centrarchidae > Micropterus > Micropterus salmoides. The sequence goes on from NW_024040040.1 coordinate 11,854,531, forward strand.
AGAGCCAAGGCGATCCCACCTCCGTCTTTCACTATCTCACTCATGCTCAACAAATATCCTGTTTGCCAGCACTTTTTTTTTCTGCCTGTGTGTAAGCGAAAAAGGTTCTCTGGACAGCTACTTGTTATATTCAGCACCAGACGTCAACTCGGCATCGTCATCACTATCGTCATCATTATCGCTGTAATATCAAGCTTTATGAAAGCCTTACCTCAAGATCTGGGTCTTTCTTTTCTCAGAGATGATAAATGCCTGTCTATTCTTGGTCCACAGGAAACCATGCTAAGCAAATATTTCTGAGGAACTGTAAAGCGCCATTACCTCCTGCCTCAAAATACATAAAGCAAATTCAATTCATATCCCCTCCTGTGTCCATGTGTATGTAAGTTGAAGTTGTTTAATTTCTTTGCATGGTAGCCAACAGGGCTACACAACATACTATTGTTGTCAGCTGCCTTATTTGGTTTGGTTATGCGTCTCCTAAAAGCCTCACTTCGATGTAGAGTGAAGTGTGTGTGTGTGTGTGTGGGGGGGGGTTCGAAGAGTTCTGTGGTAACCTAAATAATTACACGGCCTGTTCTCCCAGAGTGATTAATTATATCTGCGGAAAGGGATTTCTTATTTTAGAGCTCTCCACAGACAAGGGCTGGTGGGGAGAAAGACAAGGGGAAAAGAGGAAGACAAAATACAACGAGGCCCTTATCAAACCTTTCTTGACAGATTTAGGCTGTATGCAAGACTTGCAGAGTAATATCTTTTGCTTGCTGGTCAGCTTGCAAGAGCTGTACTGAGGACATGAAGGATTTAAAATGAATCAATGCTTCACAGTGGGCATAATTAGCTGCATTTGAGGATCTTGACAGGATATTGGGAGAAATGTTATAGTGTTACATATAGCATTTGGGAAGGATTAGTACGTCTCATGCCCATTACTTGACATCATTTCTTCATTTTCCTTATCAGTGGGTACCAGAGTGGCCTTTCTGGAAGTTTTGGGAACATACATGTCTCATTTGGCTGGGAGGGTATTCCCCTCTGCTGCCACATTGGGAACCTGCATTTAGATTTGCTGTGATGCAGTTAAACATGGGGTTGTGAGTTCGGGGTGGGAGGTTGCAGGATGCGAAGCCTGACGGAAATCTTTTAAGACTGAATCATCAGTGGCTTAGCATGTTTCCCATATGGGAAACCCAGATTTGAATCCAGCCATTGTGAATAGCGTCAAATATATAGAATCCACTTATATAGAGGAAGATGGAAGATAAAAATAAATGTTATCCATAACCAACATGACAGTCTTAAATAAGACCATGACATCGGTCCAAAATGAACAGAATGACCTTTTATGTATATTTGACATAGAGAAGGTGAGTTTAAATTTACTCATGGTTAGAGGGTGAAAACAAAGGCACTGCCAGTCCAGATGGGATTAGCGTTACGGAGTAAAAAATGAAATTACCTGACCCTCCTTAGATAACTAATTCCCCTCCAAAAATACACAAAACCAAGAAGCAACTGCTCACAAATTTTATTCACTTATACTCTCCTTGGCGGCAACCTGCAAGAAGCATCTTACACTGATTAATGATATTTGCATAAAAAGTAGCACCCTAGTCTTTTATTTTGTACCCCGCACATCTTGTTTCACTCCTTGCTTTTAATCTATAGAATGCTGCAGTTGTAATATAATATATTTCAATATATTATGCAGAACTTTTATTCTCATTCATCAAGGCGAGGGGAAGGGAGGTTAGGCCAGTGAGTGCAGATCACTGCACAGTGGCACAGAGCATAGATCTCCATCCTCTGGCTCTGCACTGATCCGCCTGGCAAAGGCACATTTAGCACCAGCCCTCTTCAGCTTTCCTAAACGACACATAATCTCGGAAAGGCTGTTAACCATTTCATGGCTGTGGGTGTGCTGGTGATGCAGTCAACCTGCCCATTATGTAGTCAGTGGTCCTATAACTTTCTCCACTCAGATTTTATCCAGTAGTACAGGGTCTCTCCGGTATGCCAAACTGGCTCATGGTACAGAAACAATAGTGTGCTTCTCCTCGTGCCCAATGGGCCATTCTGGCTCAAAGAAGGCTTGCTTGACTCTTTTCTTATGCATCTGTGCTAAGGGGCTGCTCATGCTGAGTATGCAGCAAAAATATAAGCCAATGTCTAACGTAAGGTATCTAAGCATTAGAAAATATTCAACTCTTTTCAACTTGACTGTAGTTTTATTGCTTTTGGCATGCTTTCCAAGAGAATACCCACATTTTTGACAAGGAAACACTTCATCATCTATGAGTTCCCTTTCCTTTTTATTGCTTACTCATCATTAATGTAGGTTGTCTGTGTATCTTAACATGCACTAGAAACCTCGTCCTCAAATGCTAAATTATGACACTTCTGAACAGTTTCTCAATTGTGCTATAAGTCAGACTCCAAGGAAGACACTTCCTCCTGTGTTGCTCTTCTGTGGCACACAAAGTACTTTTGCAGAATCCTGACATCTCAGAGGTTGAAATTCCATTTATATCAAATCTAGCAATTACAGTGGGACTGGGAGGTTATTCATGTCAAGGATGGGGGGAAAGTTAAATAAAAATCTTTTCAATACATTTATCCTTGTGATTAACTGTTGCAATGGATGAGTGATTGGTTATCTGAGAGGGGAAGTGAAACCTAAAGCAGCTATACCAATAGAATTGAGTCAAGTGAACACCTGCCATCACAAGACAATTTAAGATTACCAGCTCATCTAGAGTGTACATGTTGTTTGTGCCAATCATATTTTTCTCAAAGCACCATAACTGTGTTGCGTGCCGGGAGAGATTATTTGTCACTTAGGCCACACTTTCAAATAAATGAAAAGTGCTTTTGATTATCTTGCATTGGCCCTGTCCAAGAAGGCTCCATCTGGTCTTTGTGTGAGAATTAGACTTTTGCTGATGCAAAGCTGCATTAGACCAGTCAATCATCTCAGGGCCTTTACTAATAATACACTGCCATGCTCAAATTTCCTGTAAACAAATGTAAGCCAAATTAGAGATTGAAAAGTTGTGAATGCGTCCAGTGGTATATCAAAATATAAATCTGTACTGCTGCATTTTCTACCAGTTTTTAATGATTTTACAATGAAATCAAAAATACAGTCGAACAAATCTTTGAAATCTAGAGCTCAATCTTATCTGAAGTCTTGTTAACAAGCAACACCTGGGCAACTTCTGATCCTAACTCATGATTTAATAGAATCTGAATTTAACACAGCCAAATAGTCTAAAGGCATCCCCCCAAAAAGCAATTGATTTGTCAGTGTATGTACATATTATTTGGGAAAAACTTAAGTGCCGTAAAACTGTGATTAATAACCAGGGCTTTTATTAGCTTAAATCAATGAAAATGACTCTGCCTATATTTGGCACAGGTTCTTTTCACACAAAACTGAAATAGGCTGCTATGAAACAGTTTATTTATTTCCAACAGAATATTACTTGTATAAAAATGATCAAATAATATCAAATACACATCATTCATTTGATCTAGCTCTGACAGACGGCTTATGCACTTTTGTAGGCAGCAACGTAACGAAAACAACAATACGGTGCAGGATGAGAGCAGTGTGGCAGAAGTTAGCAGACAGAGAGTAATGGACTTCACATGACAGTATTCTCAACTTGGATTACTTTTTAGGAAAAGCTCATCTGATTCTTTTGATCGGTGGACCCTTACAGACAAAGGAATTATCGGAACGGAGGAACGGACACATTCAGACTTAACAAACACTTCAAAGGTAACGGGAGTCAGCACTTTTTTCATCTGTTGTACCATACCGGTATCACTGGTAAATCTATATGAATTGCACTTTGGCGCTTGTTGTTTCCGTTAAATTAACTGAACAATTGAATTGTGGAGAATCTACCTGATCTAACGATCCATACTGACATATTGATCATACGTTTAAACATTAGGGTAAAGTGTGTATTAACGATCTAAGCAGCTTTGAAGCAGCTAAAGCGGGTGACCTGGCAGGGTTTAAGAGGTTTTTATACATCCAAAGAACTTCTATAAAAACCAGACCAGGCGTTTACTCCAGACCTGCATTTATTTGTCAAAATGTATTCCCACACCAGGCCAGTGAATGGGGTAGTTGGCTAGTTGGGCTAGTTGAGCTATTAATTGAAGTTTTACGGTACCTTAATGACCCATCTCACACTTGTAACCTGTTGAATAATGAAATCACTTTAGTCAAATTTCTATGTGTTAGAACCAACCAGATAAGACTAATTGTGTATGTGCTGGCCACCAATTTGTAAAGGTTCTCCTGGAAATAACTTAACTCATCAGTGAATGAATCACTCTTTATATGTATGATTGGTCCTTGCCAATTATATATATAAAGTCACGTTTTGGGGAATCGCAGAGTTTCATTTGCTTTAATGTGAGTGGATATTGCTCATTTTGGCCCTCGAGTCCTGGAAATGATAGACTAGGTACTGAGCTGGAAAGTGAAGGTAGAATGACAGAAGCCTGTTTCAAAAAGATATTCAATCCCTTTTTTAGAATGAAGGGTGATGGGGTTCAAGCAAAATAGAAAAAAGATTGAGATGGAGCGTAAAAAAAAAGAGACAGAAAGAAGGCTTAGGTCTTGGCTAAGGCAATGGAAAGATTAGGAAATATGATATATACATTTCAATAAAATGGAGCTTAACCAGTTGAGAATTCATAGTGAAGCACAGCATCATGGGATAGCTTCTAAAGAGGTTGTGGAGTGCTCATAGTCACAGGGGTTTTCAAACAAGACAGAAACTCTAACTGAAAGTGGAACAAGAGAAGTTGAAGTTGCTTTTTATTTCATTTCATTTATAAGAAACTTTATCAAACCCCAAACTGAGTTGTTTACTTACATTTAGTTAAATATTTGGCACGTATCTGCTGGAAAATGTGACAGAAGCTGAGATTAATCAACCATGACAAGAAAATTATTTGCAGTAATGTACACACTCAAATATAAACTGCTGGCCAAGTCTCAAATAATAGCTTGAGAGAGAGGGGATACTGTTATTTAAGCTTCTTGGAGGCTTTTAATATGAAACATCTGTGGAAGAAGTTTTGAGTATCATTGCCGTTTTCTTGATCGCCGTTAAACTGCCCTCAAAGTGGAAGCGACTGGCAATAATTAGTGAATGAAAACAGCATTTCTATCACAAAGAGATACTTGAAGCAGCAGAGTGGTGAGTATGGCATGGCTGGTGTTGTATTTGTGATGTATAAATACTGAATTTAGCAATATGAAAGGTAAACATGAAAGACATTTAAGGGTCAAACAGGAGCAAATCAGAAACATTTTACTTTTTTTGTTTTATTGTTTTTTTTAAATTACCAATACCTAACAATGCGGATTAAAGACGTACCTCTCGTAAAAACCCTGTTTTCAAATAAAGGCATGGCATTCTCTGCAGTTGAGGTAAATAAAGGGGATTTTATAACGTATGTGCATTAACAAATGCTGCAAATATTGCTTTTGTGCAATAATAAATTGGTTATTTGTAATAGAGTAGAACAGGATAGACCAGGGAATTTTGACCTATCTCAGAGTTACAAACATGTTTGAGAGTCAGAATTGTAGGAATAAATGCTTTTCTACTTATCCACACTCCACGGCTTTGTGATGCAACACCTCAGTCGGCTCAATGGAGAACTCTGAGTGAGTCAGACGTGTGCGTAGACACTGTGAGCCAGGCCCTGGAGAGAGTTGCGAAACAAGTGCGCGAGATAAAACACCGAATTGAAATTTTTACAATAACCGAGGGTCAAGCAGGGCACGCTTTGTTGGCAGAACAAAAAATAAAGAAAGAGTATCTGAATTTAAAGAAGAAATTGCTTTCATTTTGAGTCTCTCCTCCTCAGCTGATATGAATGAATGAGAACTGTCAGCAGGTCCTGGAACAACATATAAAGCCACAAAGCTTTATTCATGACTTGAATGCTTAATAATCATAATTGTTTTTTTGTGCCATTAAAGCTTTTACAGTGCATTTTTTCCCACAGTTGTTGGTGGCCTTGAGATGCCATTGCCGGTAACATTTTGTTAATACCGTCCATCACTTCTGGCATCAAGAGAGAAAAAGAAAAAAGAATCTCAGTTTAGCTTGACAAGTGCACTCCATGGAGCAACTCTTCCTCTCTCACTTTCTCAAAGAAAAGATTTTTTTATTTTTAGGCCTCCTGCCTTTGAATCCTCCACCAAGGCCTTGAATGCCAAAGGAACACTTTTAATTCATCAGCGGGGGGACACTGAAGGCTGTTCTGGATCATTGGACAGACAGCGTCTGAAGTCTGAAAGACAGAGAGAGAGAGTGAGGAAGGAGAGGCGGAGAAAGGGAGTGACTGAGTAATTTAAAAAGTCTCCCTCATAGAACGAATAAAGGACTTTGCAAACAGTAGAGCAGAAAGACCTCCACCATTTAATTATCAAGTAATTGTAAAGTCCATAACAACAGAGACCTGGAAGCGGGAGGCGAGGGAAGAGGGACGTCTCCATGAAAATGTAATTAGCTGAATATCATTTCTCCTAACTCTCAGCCACTGTAGAATTTAGGGGGATGAAGAAAGAAAAACACAGACAAGTTCCCTTTTTAAGATAAAACTAAACGCAGTGTCACAGTTTAGATCTTCAGTGACATGGATCAATATGTAATTACCTCTGGGAGGAAGAAACACCTCTCCCCATCTTTTTACTCTCTCCTTAACCCCTCTTTATTACCAGGGAAAGAAACAAAACGGCAGTGATGGAGACTGTAAGGGTGTCCTAACCGATGTATTTCCATTTTTTCTGTTTCAATTAAGAATACAAAGTAGCTTAGGAACAACTAATTTAGCTTTTTTTTTAGTGGTGATACTTCCTGCTATCTGTGATAACTCCAGTGGAGAACAGTACTGGCCTGCAGGGAAGGTTGAAAAATGATGCTTAAGAATGGGGGTGGTAGGTCACTAGTTGCAGTTCAAACTATTGGAACGGGTAGAGGTGGAGGGACATGCACTCTACTCAACTTTAGTGACAACAGTTGCTGCCCTGCAGCACATTACTTATCCTCCGCCTGCTACCAACAAATCCCATTCAAGGAAAAGTACTTCTACTACTGCAGGGGAGATATTTCCTGCTGTAGTCAATATTAACTACACACTAACTAAACTACTTGTTAATATTGTAGGATGTGCTTTTTCCATGCGTTTCTAAATGTTTTAGAGTTTTATGAAGGTTATCTTGACATGACTAAATAATGAATGTATAGAATGGAGGAGCCATCTTCCACTCGCAGATCTATGTGGGCTCCACATTCAGATTAAGTATGTATCAGCCCTGTCTTACACACTACCAATGTTGCAAAAGCAAATGTGTAAAGATCTCTCCTATGTTAAGGGTGTAAAGACAACACTAGAGGCTTTGTAACTACACTTTAGTTTATAACTAAATGAGCTATTAAGGTTGGTTGCACTGCAATTACTGGGGTCAGAACCAAGACCAGAAACTAGTTTAATTAATAACTAAGGCAAGTAGTCAATCAATAATCAAACATAAGAGTTCTATCGTCATGGTTACTGTGCATATTAGCTTTCTGGCTGGCATTAGCCACTTGGCATCATAACACATCGTAGTAAGCTAAGTCGAGATTAAAATATCATCTGAATAAATAGGTCTCTACTGGATTACTGTGATACAAAATTACATGCAATTAATGGCAATGCTGTGTGACTGCAAAACTCACCATTGGTGAGTATAATGTGACATTGTTTGATTTACACCTACCATGTGTGACTATTTACTTAGAGAGTTACGTTGTAATGCCCTTGGGGTGCGTGAGCTACCTCTAGGGGGTGCGCGACAGGAAAAATGTAATGGTGGTGTAGTAGCCCAATGTAATAACTACAACAATTAGGCCTATTTTTTGTGGAATTTTTCATGAAATAAAAACCTGAATTGAAAACTTTCCTTTGTAAATTAAATTTAAAATTAAAAATGTTATTATTAATAGTTAGGTCACAGGAAATGGCTACTTGCACACCTCTTTCACTCTCCCTCTCTCCCCTCGTTCTCTCTCTCAGGCTGAGTCACCTGTGCTGTACTTACAAATATGGATTGTCTTTTTGTCCCTGTTATCTGTTTATGAGGCTATAACAGGGTGCCATTTGAGAGAAAACAGGGGGGATGTTTCGAAACGTGTTTATTTTTTGGGGTTTTTTTGTTTGTTTTTTGTGTCGGCTGCCTTCGCTTCAACCTCCTTTCATCCTCCTCTCAGTCACTGTCTCAACACTGTCCAGTTCCATCCCCAACACAGAGCTGGCCTTTCAAACCAGCTTGCCCAGTTTGTAAGCGCCACAAGTCGCGATGCCACCTCCTCATCACACCACAGCAAAGCAGATGACACTGGCTGATACAGACTGGTAGAACATCTGTAGCAGCGTGGTGCACACGTTGAATGACCTGAGCCTCCTCAGGAAGAACACCCTGCTCTGTCCTTTTCCTGTAGAGGGCCCTGGTGTTGTCTAACCAGTCCATTTTTTTGTTGAGTTGCACCCCTAGGAAATTTGTAGGTGTCGACCATCTCTACTCCATCCCCTCTTATTACAACAGGGGTACGAGGCCTCTTGCTGCGTCTGAAGTTGTTTTTTCCTTTGTTGAGATGGAGGTGGTTGCACACCATCCAATGAAGTCTCTGTACTCCTCCTCCCTGTCATCTGTGATACAGAACTTCTGTAGGTGGCTCATTCCCAAGTTGAAGCAAAAGTCAGAAGTGTATAGGGTGAACAGAAACGGTGACAGTACAGTTCCTCGGTGGCTACTGTTGCTCGCCACCACGACAGGCAGCCATGCAGCGTGTCAGTAAGGTAGTCTGTAATCCAGGCCACCAGGTCCTGGCAGGTGAGTATAAGCTCTGTGAAGCAGGTAGATGATGGCATCGTCCACCCCAATGTCAACCTGATACGCAAATTGCAGAGGGTCCATGCAGTCTCGTACCAGTGGCCTGAGGTGCTGCAGAATCAGTCTCTCAAATGTCTTCATTACATGTGACGTTAGTGCCACAGGCCTAGACTTGGGTAGGTCGCTGGAGTGTCCCTTTTTGGGATCAGGGACGATGTAACTAACTAACTAACTACCAAAACTATGATAATTTTGTGTGTCATACTCTAAACCCAACCACACATGGGATGCAGGAGCCCCAGTGTCCAGTGACCAAGTCCTGTGTTTTAAATGCCCAACTGACGTCCACCCCAACCACCTCCCTATGACCTATGTGCGGTGCACACATGTAAACTTCCTGGACTAGAAACAGTGTTGAGAGTGATCCAAGCAGGCCTTCACGGTGCCTCCTTGGCAAAACCATTTAGTAATGTACTTACTGTATATAACCTGTAATAATGTGCTAGACAGATACATTTGATGTAAACATGATTTTAAGAGAGAGGGTTGTAGTAGATGTAGTGTTGTGACCAATTTAAAAAGGGCAATGATGATTTTCAGTAAAATTTACAGCAAGTGAATTTACTATTCATTGTTACAGAACTTGTGTATTAAGCCATACAATGTTACAGTTGCACCACCATCCATCTTTTGTTTTTGGTCTTCTGCATGCTGGCCCCCCTGAAGCTTCCAGCCAGCGGTCACTATGAAACCCCCAGTGACTCCGACCATACTCTCTGCTTAGAAGTGCAATTTGCATGACCCCTTATGCTGCCAAATAGCGATCCAGGGGTCATTGTATTTTTCTCTTTGTCTGAACACACATTGTGTGTGACAGCAAATAGTCAAACCAGCTACTGGTCTTGGAACATCATGACAGCCCCGTCCTCCACCTACCTTCCAGAATAAACAGCTGCTCTGGCCTGATTGTGTCCTGTCAACGGGGACTGAAAGCTACATACTTTGTCTATAGTGTGTCCAACATGACACTCTTTCCAATGGACATATACTGTGTATTCACTAATTCATTTTATTGTTGCTTTCTCTGAGAGAGAGCAGCAGACATAATGAGGGAGCACAAATAAAGAAGCTCAATAATGTAAGAATGGATTTTGGGAGATCCCAAATTAATAATGAGAAAATGCTTCTGGATTTATCAAATGTGGCCCTGGAGGGAGGATGTTCTTTAATACGTTGTGCAGTTTGTAAACCATTAGACAAACACATTATCAACACTGTTGCAGTCACTTGAAATTAAAATGTTTATGAAAGATTGAGAAAATCTGCAAAGGGTAAACACCAACTGTCTGCAGAGTGTTCTTGATTTCATGGAATTGGACTGAAGTACATTTCACAGAATATTATGTCCATATGTCATTGTTGAGCATCTCAATTCCAAAACCACTGGCATTAATATGCTGCTATCAGCGTTCTGCAACCTTTTATTTAATCAGGTAATCATTAGTTAGGTCAGTCACTTATGTTGTGCGAGTGTGGCGGTCTGCATTCCAGTTCATCCCAAAGGTTTTGGATGGAGTAGAGGTCCAGGCTTAGTAGTGGAAAGTAACCTTTACTTAAGTACTGAGGTGCTTGTTCTTCACTTGAGTATTTACATTTATGGCTCGGGGGTCAAGACAGCAACCATTAAGTGCGACAGCCCCAGAGCAGTCTGGTCAGGGAGATTTGTTGCATCTCTCTCCCTTATTTCCTGTCCTGTCTCTGCTGTCGCTAATAAAGTGCCCATAACAGCACTCAAAATCATCCACTGATATGCTGTATTTACAATGGAAACCATGCAAGGTCATTTAACACTCTGAAAGGAGGCTTTCTGCATAACAAGTACTATACTTTTGATGTTTTTTGGACATTTTGCTCATAGTACTTCTCTACTTCTATGTTCAAAATTCTTCTAAAATTCAAACTGGTCTTCACAGGCCTTACTTTGTGCACCCAAACTGCCATAAAGTTGGAAACCTCAAGACCAAAAGAATACAAAAGTATGTGGACTGGTGTATCCATAAACTTTTGGCCATATGGGTAAATGACAATCACAATTCACAATTCTTAATTTATTTTCTATGATTATTTGCTTCACTGAAGTCATATTATATGATATTAAATAGAAGCACAAATTAGTATTTGTCTTTCTTTCTTTATTATTTTTTTTTATCTGCCCAATGATATACAGTCATTTTTGGGTGACCGAAAACTGGGTGATTTTTAATATTTCACACATCTGAGGGAAACAAAATAGAAAAAAAGCTTCCTTTGTGACACATTTCCGCTTGTATCAAACAAGGTTCCTGCAGTCTCACTGCTATAAATAATGCACACTTTTTGTCAGCAATGTTTGCAAGTATCGTAGGGGTCTCCACATCTTTTTCCCTCTCACTCCCTCTTACACACTTTTGTTCTGTTTCCTCTTCCACGTGTCAAATAACATGACATTCAAATGCTCAACCTGAACCACAATCCCCCTTTAGATCTTCTCCTAAATGATTGAAGTTGACGTTGACTTACGAGGCACATTACTCCCTTCTTTTTATGACGAGTCACTCCTGAGATGTGAGACTGTGGAAGCATGAAAGGGAAGGAACAAGTCATTTTATGCTAATGGCTTACTCTTGGGGAGGGGAAAGTGGGCTTATGGCGACCTCGCAAGCAGTCAGGAGGGAACGACATGAGCATGGCTCACAAAAAAGAACCCCCGCACCCTGAAACGGATGTAACCATACCACCAACACTAGTCTAAATATAAGTCATTGTTTGCTGAAGTATATATGGGCGGAAACACTGTTATGCATTTTGTCAAAGCTGTATTAATTATTCATCATATTTGTTAAAAACAAACTAATGCTTAAAGGTTCCTTGCTGGGGTTTTTTTGGTGTGTTTTTGGCAGACTGTTTATTTTCAGCGTGAGACAAACAAATGTGCTGAGTCTGTTGTGATTTGTTTGTTTGTTTGTTTTTTGTGCTTGCATTTACTTAACGGAAACTGAAAGATTCAGGGAGATGTACATTGAAATTTCTTTCCTCTGCCAGGAATCCAGTACAAGCTGACAGAATGTGGATTCCAAGTGCTGCATAGCCACGGCTGGAGAACTGAACTATTCCCAATCCATTTTACACTGCTCGTTGATTGTCTGTTAACTGAATATTAAAGTTAGTTGGTCATAAGTCATTGCTGATGTTTATTGCCGTTATTTTTCACTCATTTTAATTTTTTATTCACTTGTGAAGTGTCATGTTTTTTCACTAATAAGCCGTTTAAATTATTAGTTTCAGTAAATATGAAGCTTGAGTCAGAAGGCAATTAGCTTAGCTTTAAGTTTTGGGGAAAACAACTAGCCTGTCTCTGTCCAAATGTTAACCCCCCCAAGTTATGAGCGCCTCTATAGCTCTAATTAACTAATTGTAAAATCTGCACAAAAACTGAAATGTACAATAGCCTACCTTACCTAAAATTTCTTCTCTGGGCCTGTTGCAGGAAATGACTGCGCCATTAGAAATGGTTCCCACTACAACACATACAAAAAACTGAAAAACAACTGTGGTTCAGGAGATAGAGCTGGTCTTCTACCAATGGCAGGGTTGGCAGTTTGATCCCCAGCCGCTCCTGTCCACATGTCAAGCCCAAATGGCTCCCATTGGTACCTCGCTGCCATTGGGGTATGAGTGTGTGATTGGGTAAATGAGGCACATTTTAAAGTGCTTTTATCCAAATCACAAAACCAATTAATGCGCTCATTTGTGTAAAACAGTGAAATGTTACCATGTGGAGTACATGGCAGTGTCACAATATGATTGCATTTTATTTTTTGGCCTAGAGCAGTGGATCTCAATCTAGCGGACAGCAGACCTGGTGCACATGGCCAGGTGGGGGAAAAGTGAGAGTGCATGGAAAATTGAATGAATCTGATCCACAACCAAACAAGAGTGCCCTGATGCCAGCAAGGGGTATCAGCATACAGGGAAACAAGATTTATTCAGACAGCAAAACAGCATATACTGTTAAGTCAAAGATGGGCAGAATTTTGACAGGGAAGAAAACAGGTGAAGCTCATCGAGCAAACATGTCAGTCAAAAACAATATATGAAGAAGCAGCTCTTGCTCTCAGGTTTACTGTCAATATAGCAGGAGAGACTTGTGTCTTTTGTGTGTATAAACTTTGGCAGTTTGGGCAAAGTGAGAAACATGCATGAAAAAACAGGGAGTTTATGTTCTAATATAAAGTTTTCCCAAAGAAATCCAACTTGGATCGTTTTTGTAATTTAAGCAATACTGTATTAATGATGCTGTATTCATGCCATCTTGTCACTGTAGCACTGACTGTGTAAATTTTTTATTTTTCTAGGGCAAAGGAGTCTTCAGCTTGTTTGGGCTCTCCATCTAGGCCATCAGGGAGTCCACCAGGGGCTAGACAAATCCTGATTCCAGACACACACACATACACACAGACACATGCGAGCTTGGTTCCAGTATGAAGCAAGTTGCTCTGTCAGTGCACCTAGGGGGATAGCTTTAGCCACTAGCCGCCAGTTCCCAAATCCACTGACTGATCCAGTGCCCAGACTGTCAGGCCCTGCCCAGCCACTGCACAATCTTTCAACCTTCGCTTGCTGCTGCGAAGCTTCCAGTACTTCACACTGTGTCTGTAAAACCAGCACAAGGGTGAACTAAAAAGTGGGGAAGGAGGATCGTCTAGCAAAACCTTTAATGTGGCTCGAGAGATCTAACCCGAAGGCAGACTAAATGACAAAGACGCCATTTGATGGAACATCAAGCTGTTTAATCATCAAAGCATGAGGGAACTGGATTTTGGCACCTGAAGCTCCTTCAGAAGAGAATAAAATATTTGCTTTTGTTGTTGAGGTCTAGCTGTGAATATTGGAGCATCTAAACATTGCTAATTGATAGAAAATATTGTTTTGGAGTTTGTGTTTGAAGGTTGGAGCCAACAGTTTCCTTTCTGCTATCTACCCATTAGAGGAAAAATGTCTGAAGCATCAAAGGTGCTGGACATGTCGAGGCAGAGAGTGCTCAAAACCTGCCATCTCCGTCCCGTCTTCTGACTTCCTATTCGAGACATATAAAAGAAACCGGCTTGCTGAATTGATTTGTACATGCTGATATTCTCATTTGTATTTTTTGAATATACTGTAATTATCTTGACTATTTAAATAGAGGGCAAATGGTTCCTCTAGTGACTTGCAAATCCATTATTGCCTGCCTAATTGGCTTGGCAAGCCTCGCCCCCTCTTTCCCTTGCTTGTTCGCTCAAAGATTAAAATCCAGCAGTGATTTTTAATTTGAAATGGAAGAAAGTGCAGTCAAATGATTAGACAGAAATGGGGAAAAAAAAGTAAAATCTTATTTAAGCATTGCACAGCACACAACGTGCATCAGTGAACTTTGCCCCTGATGTCGCAGTATGACAAATTTTATCAATTACTTCAAAAAGCAAAAGACACATTGGGTCTGAAAGCCGTTTCAGTTTCATGTTCTGACTTTTTCTTTCTCACTCAGTCATTTTGCAAAAAGGTTCTGCATAGGAAACAGCTTTGAAATTCAAAAACAAACCTAAGATTCCTGCACATAGAGGTAATTTTTAAATATTTGCCAGCAAAATGAGTGCAAAGTCAGTGTACATGCAGAAAATAGTCCCAGTCAGTGGGTGTTTAGATTAGTGTTAATAAAAAAAATAGGAGCCTGCCACCTTGTATTCACATGTGTCCTCACATCCACTTCTTTCACCTGTTGTTGTTTTCTACCCTGAGGGGCTTCCATGAAGTGGCAGTTAGTTGTGCTCATTTTAGATTTCATGGAAGTAGTGCGCACAAACCAAAAATATAGCTTTGTGCTTGTGACTTGATTGGAAGAGTTTTCATTTATCCATTGGGGTGTGTGTGTGTGTGTGTGTGTGTTTTGCTTTTCTGGCAAGTTTATTGACATGCTTTTTTTAGAGTCTGGATAGAATGGATACATCATGATGCCTTTCATAAACCATTTGACTTTTCTCTCTTAGGGTTTTAGTTATTTTATGATATAATAAGGCAATGTTATCTGTTTTATAACTTCTTTGTTCTCGTAAGAACACCCTTGTAAAACAGATTATTAATAACAATGAAAGATTTTCATGCCTCTGTGTGTTTTCTCTGGGTCCCACAGTCCAGACAAATGCAGGTTAGGTTAATTGGCGACTCTAAATTGAGCATGAATGGTCTGTCTCTGTGTGACAGCCCTGTGATTGATTGGCGACCTGTACAGGGTGTACTCAGCCTCTTGGCCAATGTCAGCTGGGATCAGCTTCAGCAAGGATAAGCTGGTATAGCTAATCAAATAGATGATTGGAAATAGTTATTTTCTAGTGAATGTTAGATATTAGTGTCTGTACACTAAATATAAAGAAACAGATCTTTGGTTTTACGGAGAGTTAGGTGCACAGACTATTTACTTTCAGGATTCTTGGACATCCTGGAATGCGAAACAGGTCCGGCACAACACAAGAGATGTGCAAGACCTCCGTTGAATTGGTCATCTGTGAATAGCCGTGTTTCCATCAACGCGCATTTTGAAGTATCACACTAGAAAAGGTTGATGGAAATATCAAAATTCGAAGGGGAAAAAAAGAATTTTGCAAAAACGATGGCTTGAGGTGGTTTTTGCCTTTTTTTCGAAAAACAGTTAATGTGCTAAATGGGAGATGGAAACACTAAATAAGTTCTGACGTCATAACGTGCGGAGACATGGCTGGTAGCAACTTGCCCACTTGAAACACATTCCTAAGGACCTCTCTCCGTTTTTCTAAGATCAAAAGCCCTCAGGTCCATGCGCCTGGTTTTGTTTCTAGTTTGGAACCCATTCGTCTTGTTTATTACAGCCATGTGTAACGTCAACTACTGACGCAACTACGCTTCCCGT
Organism: Micropterus salmoides; assembly: GCF_014851395.1. Classification (NCBI taxonomy): domain Eukaryota; kingdom Metazoa; phylum Chordata; class Actinopteri; order Centrarchiformes; family Centrarchidae; genus Micropterus; species Micropterus salmoides. The sequence continues at coordinate 11,870,406 of NW_024040040.1, forward strand.
AGCCTGGTTTATTTGCTGGATGGAAACATGGCAAGTGTCTTGCCCTGGATGAAAGCTGCCTCCTCTCTAGATGTTTGGATGTGTTGGTTTTCCATCAACTTTAAAAAATATCTGATTCCGAGAGAAGGTCATGCACATTTATGATTTGGGACCCCTATCCAGTCACAATCTGAAAATATACTCTGCCTAAGCAAATTCTAATGCTTGCATTCCCATCTTGATGGAGAACATTCTTGCAGCATCACACTATATCCTTGCTTTGCCGTGATTCAAATTGAATCCATATCCTAGCCATTTACTTGGTGGTAGTGGTGGTATTTTTCCCTCTCGCCTTGTTTGTCATTGAAACAGCTTACAAATGACCAGGTCCCAAGTAGTTTTTAAGACAGACAGACACTGTGCATGAGTGCTTTAGTGTTTATAGTGTAGTTGGTAGATTGGAAATCCAAGCTTTTTTATTCAGATCATGTTCCTTGCATCTACCCTTTAAGAGTGGAACTAAATAATGAGCCAAACGTCTTAAAAGCACTGACCTGGATTTAGCTTGCTAATGATTGATTTCTTGACAGGATGATTAACTGACAGATCGGTCAGTTAAACTTGCAAAAGCATACTTTGGTTGCCTGTGTATCAAGGCCTAAAGTGCTCTCATAACCTTAAAAGCCTTCATGCTTGCTGGCTACACTCAAATGAATGGACTTGACTCGGTTATGGTTCACTGCTTTTGTTCCTGCACAGGGAGCTAATAAGTCAATCCCATCCACTCCTTGATACAGTGAGGATGCACTTATCGCATTGTCAGCAGCTCGTTTCATTAAAGCCCCTGGTTAAGTTTGCATGTTACCGATTCAACATTTTTAAATTACCTCGCTCGCGCTGGCCCGAGCTAAGTCATGGTGAAAAACAAAGGGAAGGGCTCCCTGTGCAACCCCTCATTCTGCTTTGACCATCAATCATGGCTGTCAGAGCAGCTGTGCTCCCGCTCTTTGGTGGGAACTCATGCCAGCGCTCTACATCATGCAGAGCTGTGATGAATGCACAGACTTTTAGCTCTGGTGCCTTTGATGAGAGGTCGTGCCATCGACAGGTAGCATCGGGACAGAGGCGAATGCGGCGGATGTCAAGTGTCATGACTGGGTTGATGCAAAAAAATAAATAAAGTCTCACTCACAGTTGTGGGCATATTGTCTTTCTTATAGCTAGAAATGTATTTTACAGCAATTTAAAAGTTTCCATGACGTGGGATGACATATCCTTACATCATAAATGGTTTTCGATAAGCTAGGCCTGCGTAGACTGCTCTGTCACAGCACAATGCATGCCAGTAAGATTTCCGTCTGAGTTGATCCGAACTTGCTGTGTCGCAATGACACACTTACCTCATGACATCAAGGCCGGGTGGGTGCTGAGGTGAGGTGGATGCTTCAGTTGTTCTCCACTGATTTCAAGACCTCAATGCATGGTGGAAACACCTGGCTGTGCCACATCTGGGAGTTCACTGACTCAGATTTGTGACCATTATGTTTTATGGAACATCTTTGTTAGTCATATTTTATACTATAAAACTTCATTCTTTTACAGAAAAAAAAATTGTTGGCTGGTTGTTTTTATAACCACTTCAAATAGTCCAGACACAATAATAGAACTTTCCTGTTATATAATTCTTGTGAAGGGACAAGTGACTTTTACATTAAGACTCTTAAATTAACATCTATCCAAACATATGAAATGAAAGAAACTTGTGTCTTGTATTGTGCTTTTCCTCTCCCCATGTCTGTCTATTTTGAAGAATATTTTGACAATTGATGTTTGTTTTGGGGTGTTAAGGAGTTTTAGTTTGACAAGGTTTTTAAATGTGAATGTTAATGTCTATGAACAAGACTAGGAGTCAATTCAGTTCAATACAATATGCTTTAATGGCATGAATGTTTGACCAAAGCGGTTTCCAGCAAACTCACAATTTATATTTTATAGTCATTATAGACTTGCTAGCTGCTCCGTGAGGCTACTCTCAGGCACAGAGTGGTGCTTGGAGTTAAATGCTAACACACTCACAATGACAACGCTATCATGCTGATGTTAGGCAGGTATAAAGTCTGCCATGTTTGCCATCTTAGTTTACACTAACATGTTAACATTTGCAGTAATTGGACACACTGAAATTTTGACCTGATGATGGCGCTGGATGAAAAGTTGAAGGAGCACCAAAGTTATTACAAAGCATCCAAAAGGGGATGTTAATGTATGTACCAAATTTCATGGCAACATTTGTGACATTTAACACAAAACTGCAAATGTCAACCTCGTGGTGGCACTAGAGTAAAGGTCAGGGGATCACCAGATTCACTGGTATTGCCATCTATAGCTAGCATAGCTAAATTATACCGTATTAAAAATCAGGGTTAAGGAATAAACACGTCATGATTATCACAATATATACGGCTACCCTCTCATCTACCACAGAACCTCAGTTCAACATTTATTGGGGATTTAGTAAAAGTTGGGCATATTGGGCCAATAAATAACATTTTATTCTGTCAGGATCTAATAAATGTTTATGGGACTTCCTGTGTAGGCTCGGAAGGCTGTTGGAAACTGTTCGAATGTTGACTGCAGCTTTTTGTCACCTCCCCCCGGCTGCAAATGCTGCCTCTACAAGCCCTGGAGTTTTCCACAATGTGCAACCATCTGAGATTTTTTTTTTTTTTTCATTTCTGTTTTGCTGGAGAAATAAGAGTTTCTCATGGTGCTACTCTTTACTTTGTTCAGCCATGGCGAATGTTAATGATACTGCTATCTACTCAGTGTCATATTATCTCAAATAAACTGCTGCTTCTAAATGTAAAATGTATGGGGCTTTTATCAAATCTAAAAGCATTCAAGGACTGTCTGTAGGATCAGGATTATTTACCAGTAGATGCATTATATGCCACACATTATTAGTGTTTATATGCATTTCTATGTGTAGTGCAAATTGTATTTGCTTTTATGATAGTTGTATTAAATGTGGCACTGCAAGGACCGAATCAATTTAGTGGCATGATTGGTGGAGTGACACCAGCACAGAGCAATTGGGCGCTTTCACTTTCCCATCCCATCCATCCTTGGTTGTTTCATTAGCCTTCATTCCATTACAGGGCCAAATAGGGCTTCCAGTGTTTAGTCATTGTTTATGTAAAGCAATTTCTCCCAGAGAAATGTTTTGTAATTCCTCACTGCATCTTGTTATCAGCAGAGAAGATGTGCCAGTTGGATTGTACTGTTGAACTAAAATTGTTTTCTAATTCCATATTATCAGCATTTTGAATGGATACTGGCCCCCAAAGACCTGTTCCAGACCTACTGGGTTACGACGGAAATTGCTAGCAGTACCAATTGGCCTCTGGACACATAAGCCAGGATGAGACCTCACAAGTTAATCATAGCACAATGCATGTCACTGTCTCTGCTGACAAAAGAATTTGCCTTCTATTATGGCAGAATATTCAATACACCTCCTGCAGGATCATTGGTCCAAATTGTGAGATTTAGAAATGATATTAAGTGACAGAGTGGAGGTGGCTCAGACCTTTAGATTATAGCTTTATATGTAAAGTATATTGTTACATAAGGGCACAGTCTATTGCTAACATGATTATAAATCAGGTTCCAAATCTGATATGATTGTGAAAGTTTTATTCAACCTGACCTCATATACTACATCAACAAAGCTCCAGTAGAAGAAATCATGCTTACTGGGTGCATATTTATCCACTTGTATTTACCAGACGCACAAATCAGCACACCAAGCCTCACTCTGAACTCTATTCATCAAAAATAACTATAAAATTAAATTCAATTTCTGGAAGATTTGTTCTAAATATACCATTGTCAAATAAATTACAAAAACAACAAATGGTGCGGTGCTGTATTGTACTGAATATCCCCAGTGAGATGTTTTCTTTTAGACACAATTCATTATTTTCCCTGCCCACTGCTTTTGGCTCTCAGCCTGTCTACCAGAAGGCCTTTTTCTTTTGATATCACAGACGTTGTTTTGGATAGCAATGCCATCACCACTAATTTCACATCTGCATATAAAGACTGAAATGGTTATGTGTTCATGATCATGATCAGCCTGCTTTCCATAACTTGTCAAAGCATGTCATACTTTTCCGTGTCAAATGAGAACAAAAAGTTACTTCTTCATTCCTGTAAAGCATATGATGTGAAGATGGACGCTTGCTCTAAATGCAGTACCTGGACCAAACCTTTGTTCTGATTCATAGTGCTCGTCTGGCACTGTGACACCAGCAGTTGCCAGGCCAAAACTACTAAATCATGCCAATAAGCTGGCAAACATATGCCAAATCAAACATAGAATAAAGCTAAAATAAAAATTTAATGGATTTCAACTATTTGACCTTAGCTTAGGTACACAGTATGCTTTGTATAAGTTAACAGCTATTATGCTAATGGTGGTGAGCCTATGAGACATTTTCTTTTTCATAAGATTGTTAAAAAAAAAAATACATCAAGTCAGGTTCATGCAAAAGATGCATGTAAGCTCACCATAGCGTGAACTTTCATTTGCATTTAATTACTCAATAATTTGTCCCAGACCTGATTATAATATTATGTGTTTTATGCAGTTGTTATTTGATAATAGCTTTCATCTTTGTATGAAACCATTAGCATGTGCGAAGAAGCGATTCATGTTCATGCACATCACACATAGAAACATCCATTTGTGTGTGTGTGTGTGTGTGTGTGTGTGTGTGTGTGTGGATGCCCATGGAAACATTCCCAGACACCAGTGTGCAGACAAACTTTGATACAACAAAGTTATATCTGGAAAACTTGCACACCACCATCATCACCCAGGCGTTACTTTATCAAGGGTATCTACCTCTCCCATCAGCAGTACACAAAGTCGTTTAAGGCAAAAAAATAAATAAAAAAAAAGAGAGAGGAAGATTTAGGACAGCTACTCTCCTCTCTTTGATGCCGCTATGCCTCTCAGGGGGAGCCAGCCATGGTCCCTTCCAGAGGGAGGGAGCAAACACCCTGCTGTATTAGTTTCTCCATCGCTGTATTTAGCCGGGGTTCCACAGATACCGATTTGTCCATCCCCACAGGATAGACCACTGTTAATGCGATTACAGAGCTAGAGACTTTAAGATAATTCAATGCGTCTCCACGGCTAATTTCGGTAAGGCGGCATGGATGCCACATCCGCTTATTGTCGCTTCCTACATGCTAAAGAGAGCATAAGAGTTGACTTATTACCACACAATACTGACTAAGTGGGAAATCTCTTTGGACATGGCGGCCCACCATACGCTAGATTTAATTTGATTTTCTGTTCAGGCTTTAGTTAAGTGCTACTAAAGTTTCTTGTCCCACAGCAAAGAGGGCAGCTGTGGCTTTGACTTGATTTTCTCTTTCAACAAGGGGCAAATAAGCCATGATTTGGTGAAATACAGAGCGCTTACAGCAACGTGTCAGCATTGGTAGGCTGGAGTATTTGGTGCAGAACTGGATTAAGCCTAATCCTACAGTACATTAATTTCTTGCAATGCAGATCTCTTGTAAATGTGTGTTTTCTGGTAGTATAGGCTTAATCCATGCATTCAGAAGTGTGTAGGGATGAATATTTGCTTGACCTCACTTGTCTGATGCAACTTTAATACCCACTCTGCTAAGTTAAAAATCTTCATGAGGAATGTGTATCATTATGAGCTGATACAGACCAAGTCCCTCAAATCCGAGGCTATAAATGAAAAGATTCTTTTGTTTGGGCATATCACATTGTTAAAGCAGCTACCCCGATTAAACAATGTGTTGCTAATAAGTAAATGTATTCAAGCAGTGCCTAGAGCTCTGCGATCATTTGAAGGCTAGCTGTGTCAACACATATCTTTCCCGACTGAATAATAATAATAGTGTCAGGACAGCATCTGCTTCTCACTTCTCTCCAAACACTCGTTGAGAAGAATCAGTATAACGACATTATAATCACAAAAAGAAAAGCTCCGACGTATCCAGTTGTGACGTTCAAAAGCATGGAAATAAGACGCCCAGCTCGGTGCAAAATAGCTAAGGCTCTGAGTGACAAATCAAATGTTGCTGCTGCTGAATTAAAATACACTGACTTACAAAGTGCAGCCTGGAAATACAAGCCTGCCAAGATGCCTTTTTCATCATTGTGCTGCCCTCTACGGGTCTTTTTCCAGCCTACCCCCCTCCTCCTCCCCGTCACTCCCTCCCCTCCACCCTACCTTCTCCACATTACCATACCCCCTTAAAGAGTATTGCAGGCATTAAATTGCTTTTCATTTCCGCGCTGTGACAGTCCTGACATTGGGGGATTTATGCATTTTTACGAATGATTTCCAGTCATCCTATCATAATTGTTTAATAATATGTCCGTCGCTGTAGGAGATGCGCTGGTTTGCACCAACCAAGATCAAGTTCCACTAGTTGAAACGTTGGTGGGAAGATAAAGCTTGTGTGCATGCATAGGATATCTTAGGAGCAATGCAGGACTGGAGAAAAGAGGATCGGATTCTTGCATCCAAGGCAAAAGCTGGAGGAACATATCCACTGATCTCCGGTCGATTTGGACGGTGTGGCAATTGAAATAAAGAGACCTTGGGCAGATCTATACATAAACTGGTACAAGCCGCACCACTGGCAGCAGACAAGGGGATTCGTGCCTCTCTCATCCGCTTCGTCAGTGCGCATGGATGAAAGTCACTGTTAAAATGCATGCGGCAAGTCTTGTCTGATGTGGGATTATCGAGTTTTTATTCGCCCCCTTTTCTTTACCATGTTCGAACTTTGGTTCTGGCTCTTTTTCCGAGATGATACTGCTAATTTCAGTCGCCGCTGGAAGAACACAGGATCCCGCTTTGCCGCGCCGGCTGTCACGTTTTTGGCCTGAATGAGACTGTATATGTGCTCGTCGATGCCTGGTTTATGGAGCTAAACACCGAGGAGACTTGACTTTAAGGATTTTGTTTTCTTTGTTTTTTTTTTTGACAACCGACGAAAGGCAGACGGTGAAATCACGAAACCCATGTTTTCACAGAGGTGGGAGAAAAAAGAAGTGGCACAGCCGTGATTTTCGGGATGCTTTGGCGTTTACCGGGATCCGAACGGTAAGAGGACAATGATTTTTTTCACCCCCCCCCCCCCCCATCCACTGCTCGGCTGCGCTGAGGCGTTACATGCTTTAACATTTTTGGGGATCTGTCCGTGGTGCTGAAACCTGTGTTTCTACCCTCAGTTGCATTGCTGAAGTTGATCCGGATTTAAGATTATCTTAAGCAAGGTGTCTGCGGCTGCTATGGCAATAACAAGCATAGAGCCTGCATTTTTTTATGCTCACATATATCATCACAGTTTTATTCGTTCCAAATAATAGCCTTCAGCCTCTGCACAGGGACGCCCAGCGAAGAGAGACGCACTGGCTTTCAAGTTATCTATATTATATCCAGGGGCGATGGGCATTTCTTGAGGGTTATATTAGGCTAATAAACTCAAATGTAAGACAAAATACCGAACGTGATGAAAGTGGGTGCACCGCTCAGATATAGCAACCCCACACTGGAAGCATGTGAAAATGTGAATTTTTGGGGGGGAGATTTACGGGGTCGATGTGTAGGCTTTTGTGGTCTTTTGAGGAGCGCACGCAGACTGAACGTGTGCGTGTGTGTGCGTGCACGCGCGCTCACACGTCTGTGGCGGAGAGAGAGAAGGGGAAAGAGAGAGAGAGGAAGACTATCTGTAACCTTCTATATAGCAGATGCCATACAGAATACTTGATTATAGAATTATTTACTCCCCGTCAAAATGCAATTTCGATCAGAGATACGGCACGAGATCAAAAACACTTGTGTATTTGCCTTTGATCAACTCCTCTCATTTCTTTTTTTCGCCCGTGGGCAGCAGAAGGGCTGCGACTGTCGCCTTGTAAGCTGATATTCACATTTTCTATCGCAGGCCGGATTTTTAAGATGAACATTGACTGCTTCTCTCAGCCGATTCGTTCACGAGAGCCGGCATTTGTCTTTATTTTATTTTTATTCATTTTTTTACCCAGGGTCGCTTTAGTCATAATAGGCGAATAAATTCCTCGTCCTCATGGTGTTTGGACGGAGGTGGAGAGAAGAGATCCGACAGTTCCCCCACTGTTACCAAGTCATCGGGTAGCCTATGCGGGGTGAGTGAGAAATCTTTATGGTTAGGAGAGAGGAGTAGCATCTTGGAGATTTTAATGTTAGTTTTGTTGCGGGGGTGGGGGGAGTTAATCGTAAAAACAAAACAAGGTGCCACATCATCCATCACACAAAGCGATGTGGCTTGAGATATTTTGACAGCGAGCCTGTTTTTTTTTTTTATGTGTGTGTGTGTGTGTGTGTGGAGATTCTCAAAGGATTGAATTAGTAAATGACCAAATCAGTCTGCACACGGTGGATGGCGAAGGCATTTTTTTTCTTTCCCTCCCAAGATGGATTGGAATTCAGGCGAGCTATCAAAAATGCGCAGTGGCCATCCACCGCGGGTAGTTGTGTTATCAACTTGATTATAGATTATCGTTTAAGTATCCATTTATTAAATACTTATCCAGGTCCGCTTGTTTTCTGACACCCTCAAACCCAAAATAATGCAGACATAACACATCTGCATAATAAACAAACATTAATAGGCCTACTTGTCTTTGCCTCTGTGTGTGTGTGTTTGTTATGAGTGTCTAATACTAGTTCATCAGGGGGTTGGCTCTTTTAGGAGTGGATTACTATGTATGCATTTTGTAAATACTGCACATGTGTCACATATGTATTTCCCATGCTCTATAAAACAGAACCCGTCCTTTTCTTTTCCTCCTTAGATGACACCTCATACTGGTACTGCACTTGAGTGAGCTGGGGCACCCTCTCCCAGGAAAAATGCATATCTGGATCCTAAAAATAATCCTTCTGATTGCATCATCTCTGAGCCTGGTCGAGATGTATGACAATTATGGGGAGATCTGTCGAAACCTGTGCACATGTGAGGAGAAGGAAGGGATCCTGACGGTGAGCTGCGAAAACCGGGGGATCATCAGGCTGACGGAGGTCAGCCCGGTCCATTTCTCCATGTACCACCTCCTGCTGACGGGGAATCTCCTGAAGAAGCTGTCAGTCAATGATTTCATCAATTACACCGGTGTGACCATCCTGCACTTGGGGAACAATGATATCTCTGAGATAGAGTCGGGTGCTTTCAACGGACTCCAGGGATTAAAAAGGTTGCACCTGAATAACAACAAGATTGATGTTTTGAGGGATGACACCTTTGCAGGACTTGAGAGTTTGGAATATCTACAGATTGATTATAATTACATCACCAATATAGAGCCCAACGCCTTGAGCAAACTACACCAACTGACAGTGATGATTTTGAACGACAACCTGCTCTCTGCTCTGCCCCCAAATATCTTCCGGAATGTTCCCCTTACGCACTTGGACCTGAGGGGGAACCGGTTAAAAATGTTTCCTTACATTGGCCTCCTGGAGCACATGGACAAAGTTGTGGAATTACAACTAGAGGAGAATCCGTGGAATTGCTCCTGCGAGCTCATTGCTCTGAAGGCTTGGCTGGAGAGTATAGCCTATACGGCTCTGGTGGGAGAAGTGGTGTGCGAGACACCGTTCAGGCTCCACGGTAGGGACCTGGACGAGGTGTCCAAGCAGGAACTATGTCCAAGAAGACCCCTAGAAGACACGGTCAGGCCAGCACCTCCTAGCAGCACAAGTGGATATTACCAGACCACACCTGCTGCTGTCACAGCCTCCGCCACATCCTCAGCTGTTTTTAGGTCCTCTTCTAGGCCTACCAAGGGCACACGCCAATTTAACAGAACTAGGTTAAAGCCCACTTCCCGAATACCAGGTGGTAACCCTTACAACTATGGCCCAATCATTGCTTTTCAGACAAAATCTCCTGTGCCTTTGGACTGTCCCACTGCCTGCACGTGTAACCTGCAGATATCTGAAATCGGGCTAAATGTCAACTGTCAAGAGAGAAAGATTGAAAGCATTTCTGATCTAAAACCCAAGCCATACAATCCTAAAAAGATGTATCTCACTGGAAATTACATCCCTGTGGTACGGAGATCAGATTTTGTCGATGCAACTGGATTGGATTTGCTTCACTTGGGAAACAACAGGATAAGTCTGATCCACGACCGGGCTTTTGGGGATTTAACCAACCTGCGTAGGCTGTATTTAAATGGTAATCTCATGGACAGGCTTACAGGAGAAATGTTTTTTGGTTTGCAGAACTTGCAGTATCTTTATTTAGAATACAACAAAATCAAGGAGGTTGATGCGGGCACTTTCCGCTACCTCCCTAATCTCCAGCTGCTTTTCCTCAACAATAACCTCCTGAAAACCTTACCTGTGGGCATCTTTTCCAGCCTCTCCCTGTCTAGGCTTAATCTGCGCAACAACCATTTCCAAAACCTGCCTGTGAGTGGTGTTTTAGACCAGCTGAAACTGCTGGTACAGATAGATCTGTTTGAAAACCCCTGGGACTGCTCTTGCGACATAGTGGGGATGAAGATATGGCTCGAGCAGCTCAGTGCAGGCACCGTGGTTAACGAGGTGGTGTGTGAGACACCCAAACGCCACACAGGAATGGACGTGCGTTCGATCCAGTCAGAGCAGCTCTGCCCAGATTACTCTGATGCATATGTCTCACCAACTCCCCCTACGGAAGAGCCCATGGACGACCGGGTCGTCACCACAGACGCCCCGCAGAAGTTTAACACCCCCAGCAGCACTGTCCCCCTCTCTGTCCTCATCCTCAGCCTCCTGCTGGTTTTCATCATGTCTGTCTTTGTGGCCGCAGGGCTGTTTGTTGTAGTGATGAAAAAGCGCAAAAAATCACAGAGTGATCGCACTAGCACCAACAACTCAGACGTCAGCTCTTTTAACCTGCAGTACAGCCTCTACAGCAACCGCTCTGGCCCCAAAGTGAAGGCCCCGGCCGGTCACGTATATGAGTATATCCCCCACCCCATGGGCCATATGTGCAAAAACCCCATTTACAGGTCCCGAGAAGGAAACACAGTGGAGGATTACCGTGACCTCCATGAGCTCAAGGTCACGTACAGGAGTGCCCCAGATGAGGAGAGGGATAGCAGTACAATGAGGAGCCCTACTTACAGTGTGAGCACCATCGAGCCACGTGAAAACCCCTCCCCTGTCCAGGATGCAGACCATTTCTTCAGGGGCATCCTTGAGCCCGATAAGCAGTCCCCCCATCCGTCCATGGCATCCATCCCAGCAGGTGCCAATTTAGAGTACAAGTACACAGGGCCTGTGTCGTACACGTACAACCCAAATTTTGATGTCAGACGTCAGTTCTTGCACCCGGAGAGGATAAGAGAAACGGTGCTCTATGGCACAGCACCCAGTACTGTTTATGTTGAGCCCAACAGGAATGAGTATTTGGAGCTAAAAGCTAAACTGCAGTCTGAGCCCGATTACCTCGAAGTTCTTGAGAAACAGACCACCTTTAGCCAGTTCTGAGCAACAGAATCATTAATGTAAGGACGCTTTTTCTCTCTTGACCCCTCTCGAAACAGTGGCTCGGTTTATAGGGTGCCTTGGCACAATACAAGCAAGCAAAAGCAAAGGCGTTTAAACGGGGTGTGCCGAACTATCTTATTCTTATTTCTGAAACATGACATTGCAGGAATGGATACAACTTTCTGAAACATGGACGAACAAAGTTGCTCTACTTAACTGATGATGCAAAATCTATTTTTCTATGGTGAAGATCGAATAACACACACAATGTAAGTGTACAGGTAAATCTTACCCAACTTCATTTTCAGGAATATAACCATACATAAAGGTATATTGTGAATCAGAAAAGAAATGTTTATAAAATCACTCCTGGACAAAAACACTGTACAGCAGATCATTAAAACTGTGTAGGACTATTTTCTGCTGTAGTCTGTAAGTAAGTATTTATTGATATAATCTGCCATGTCTTTTCAAAACTTTTGATTCTACATCAATATTACCTGTGTCATCATACTCCATGATCCTCTGGAAAGGCTTATGTTTGTAGTTTCATTTACTGTAGCTCTGCATTGTAAAAGTGGCTTTTTTTGAAAGTGGCACACCCCCAATGTTAAAAAAAAAAAGACTGCGTCATTTGAAGAAGATGAAAAAAAAGTGTCTTTGTATGCTTTCTGCACTTTTTGGAATTAGAAGGCAAGTTAGCCTTCAATGAGCTCTCATAAAGGAGATTATTATATTAAAAATGAATATGGGTATTCATTCTTAATATGTGGAATTGATATGTTATCAAAACAAAATTCATAAATGGCATTTGAAGTATTAATTATGTTGTGTAATACTGCTATTTTAATCAATGTAACACCTATTTTTATACAAGCATTCGCAGATTCTCTATCCCTTATCAATTTTATTTGTTTTGATTGCTTTGCACTTATTGCACTATATTGACCAAACTATGTTATTGTCATCAAATAAACATGATGTCAGGTTCATATAATGTGCTTATGAGGAAGACTGGTTGGTGATGATATGACAGAGGCCATTTTAGTTTGGTCCAGTATCTGACTTTCACATTCTGGCAGTGAATGACATTATGAATCAAAAGTGTGAATTATGGACTTGGAGAGCTTGAAAAAGTGTTCCAGGGCTAAAAACAAACAAAAAAAATATAAATAATATAATTTTTTGCTATTGGTATATCATTATATATATATATATATAATCTGATAATAAGAGTTGATTACAAGGTTGACTCAAAAGTCAAAGAAGATAAAGATACAGTATATATGCCTCACTCAAAGGGGCAGCTAGTGTCTCAGTGAGGATTACAATCAATGGGTTTCAATCAATGAGCATTATCTGCAGCTGTCTCTTTGCAACTCTACCATGACAACTGCATCCACACTGCCGCCAGGCAAGTGATGAGTTGGTCATTTTTAGAAAGTCAGTTAGTGTAAACTTTCACACTGATTAAGAGGTACAGCTCTCGGATTAAGTTTGGCGTCTCAACCTCTAATTCTATCTTTTAAAATTGGTTTGTTTCATTAGTGAACATCTTTAGATATCTTTCTTTACTTTAAAAAAGAATATAAAGGAAATTTGTTGAAAATGCTGCTTGTTTTTAATAATCTTTTAAGTGCTTGTTTTGATTTTTGTTAAAGTCCAACTGAAATCCCATTTAGTCGCCCTTTTTTGAAGTCAAAAATAATGTTGAAGTGTTTTTTTAATGTGCTGTTAATAGTTTTTTTTATTATTATTAAAAAGGGGGAAATATCAGAAATGATCCTTTTTATGTCAGCTGGCTGGAGGGGCGTGTCGGTCTCTATGTTTGATTGACAGCAGCTGTCAGGCTGCCAGAGTGCTGGTGTTACACCGCTGGGAAGAGAGACAAACGTGTGCTGTAGCCTACATGACATGGGCAGACAGTGTCTTGTTAGTGGTATTGAAGAGTGAGGACCACACCAGCATCTCACAAGACCAAATGACATGTTTGCGTGTTGTTTTATGTGTTGCAACTGAGCAGCTAACTAGCCCGCAAACTGAAGTCAGCAGTGCATTTTTCTCTGGAGAATGTTTGTTTGGTCACTCGCCCAACAAGCTAAGGTGCAGGACAAGATGTTCAGTCTTGTGTACCGGTGCTTCATGCACAATCTGATTGGCTGTGTTGAAATAAGATCTCCATCTACATAGACCTGAACGGTATTCTGTTGAATTCATGCAAAACTATATAAACCATAAAATACAGTATAACTTTCTCTCTTTTGTTTTCTGATATTTTTTTCTCAAAGGAAGAACACATGTGACACAATGTACAGGGCAGATATGTATGCTGCAATTTAATTTCAGTTGGACTTTAAGTTACTCTTCACTTGACCCACTTAAATCCAATATGCAAAGTAGGTCTATAAAAATGCAAAGGATGCACTGTGCCACCATTTTCAGTGTGCAGTGAGCATCACCATTTAGGAATTCAATGTTCCCTAACTGAGACAGGCTCCTCTCTGGAGAGGCGGCAAAAAAAGCCCGGATATGTCAGACACTAATCTGTCCCTTATTTCCTAATTCAGAAGTAATTATTTTGATTGTTGTGACTTTATAATTAGTGTTCCGAATTGCTAAAATACATTGCTTCATTTCAGCAAGGTGTCAGCTGCCTTTTCTCAATGGCCAAAAAAAACAAAGAAAAATGAAACCAGCCTGCTCAGGGTCCGTCTTTTGTTGGATCTTTTCATAGAAGCCCAGAATGACAACAGAAGGCACCATTTGGGAGATGAGGAGTCCTGGAACCGAGTGTAACTGTGGATGTGTCATGCATGTAGCAGGGGATGTGAATCATGGCCAAGAAGTGTGTGCAGTCGCCCAGCATTGCTGGCCTATGGGATGGTGCAGTGTTGATGGCTTTTGACATGGATTTGTATTTATTTTTCTGATGCCAATGTGGGAGAAAGCATTCATAGTTTACTGAGGTGCAACACGACAGGATTCTAACCGTGCGTTTGTTTTTAATTTCTTTGAATATTATATTTTTTTAAGCATGGCTTGGCTAAGTTCACAGACCTCTAGAGAGACAAAAAAAACTTGATTGAGCACAATTACATAATCACTGAATCATGGATTCCAAATGGGCTTGTTATTAATGTATCTGTGTGTATGCACTTTACATCCCTCCCACCCAAACTACACCAGCGTGGAAGTTTATCACTGTTATGACCCAGCACCCTGTCCCAGAGTAATGGGTGCATGAAAGATCTCACTGAGTGTGTGTGTGTGTGTGTGTGCGTGTGTGCGAGGAGGGAAGGAGGGGGAGACTCTTGTCAGTTGAAATAATGCTTTTAATCAGCCAATGGGCTCTTTAGTCTTAACACAAATGGAAGCATCAAGGAAGGGCAAATTATTTATTATACCTCCCTGGATTATTCATGTATAGCCTGTCATGAGCTTTGTGTGACTCTGCAGCTCTCTGATGTTCACTCAATGAGTTATGATGCTACAAGCAGTCTGAACCCCCACAACGTAAACAGTGAGATTTCTGTAGTGGTCAACATCTGTATTCGGAAAAGGAATGAAGTTCTGAGATGAAATATCTAGCCGTGTGTTGCCTCATGCTACACAAGAGCCCCCCTGATTTATGGCTAAACCTATTGTGAGGAATCTGATGTGGGGATGATGCAACGCAAGGCGAGATGTACGTGCAGATGTAGCTGTCATAGAAGTCTCCCTCTTTGCTCAATACGTGGTGCGTACAAAAAGGAAAGTTCAGAAGACAGAGTCTAAGTCTGTTCTGGGCGATTATTCCAAGTTTTGCTAGATAAAGAGATGGGAGACAGTTTTTGTTCCATTATTCACTTTCTGCCTTCAAACCATTTGAGAGTTAATCACTGTAGAATGGTACAGCCCAGGAAACCCGTCCAAGCTGCGTGAAGTGTTGGCTCATCACTTGCCTATTTTCAGTACGTCGACTTTAGCTTATTTTCTCACAGTGTACTGAAAATGCCAGTCTAATTAAACATTTTCTGGATTTGATTTAGCAGTTCTCAGCTAAAAATTGCCTTACATCGGTTATCAGATGGTGTTGGCAGAATCTTGTGTTTAGGGTAAATAAAATCAGCTTGATGCTACACATGAACAGGGCTGGATCAAGATGCTAAAAAGCCCCGGGACAAAAAATAGCTGTGGGTCCCCATATGCATACTGTTGTGTACTGTCTGTATCCTGTTGCCTTTTAAGTTTCCATCAGGTGCGACTGGAATATAAACTGCTCATTCAGTTTGTGGTAATTTGAGTAAAGATAAATGCATTTAGGGATACACACCACATAGGGATTAAATATTCAAGACATTCAATTATATTTGGATTTTACAGCCCTGTACAACACAAGGCCTCAAGCTGAGATAGAAATGGAGGTGGCACCTTAAGACTGTTATCTTTTCAGTTTGTGACATTGTGATTTGGTAGTGGACATTACCAAACAAATTTGTAACTCCCGAAATTACCATAAAGTAATTGCCAAACAGTGAGTCGTGGGCCTACGGCGCCCGTAAGGATCTGGATCCCTGCACAGTTGCCTGCTTTGCCAAGTTGACAATCTAGCCTTGCACATGTTTTCACTCTTCAGAATGGTTTGACAAGATGTTCCATGTATTTTTATTTTTTTTTATGTAAGAAAAAAAAAAAATAAGCCAGGGTTTTGTGTGCATAATTTACCCCCCAAAAATACTGTTTATCCATATTATTTTCTTTTTTCCCTCTAATATGTCTTTTTTAAAGTTGTGTTTAATTCATTTTAAATCAGAATGGTGGATAGAAACTACAGAGACTTTGGACAAAACAAAAAAACAGAGGAAATAATTGGTGGACTATTGGTAATTAAAATGTTAGTTGCGGCTCTAGATGTAGATTCAGCATTCTGCTTTATTGTGACTGACACTATCTGAACTCTCCTGATGGGATAAACCTCAACCATCTGGTACACTAGAACTGCTGTTACTTTCAAGCATTTATTTTATTTTTTTTAACCTGTACACTTTAACATGGCAACAATATGCATAAATGATAATTGGGTTAATTTGTGTCCGCCCTCTGTATTCTGAGACAGATAGAGTGGGTGGACATATTCCATATGCTCGAGCGCTGCCTCACCTACCCCCGAGCCGGAGATGCTTCGTCCTCAGCACAGCCTCAATGCCTGCCTGCCACCCAGTCTCTATGATGATGTGAGCAATTGAGTTCAAGGAGATCTGGGTAATTGAGAGGGCAGGGATGGCATCTGACAGGCACCAATGGCTCCAATGATTACTTTAATCAGAGTGGTTAATGGAATTCCTTCAGGCATGTAGAAATGCTCAAATGTTCATCAGTACTCAACCAATTTTTACCCCCCATCACCAACACCTCCTCTCTTACCCCATGTTGCTGTAATCACTGATCAGTTTTCTTTCACTTTTATGCTTTTAGTTTCTGTATGCCACTTAGCATCCAGTAATGCTTCTCCCATCTTGTGTAAATCCAAAGTGTGAATCATTCCATAAGGGAGGTTGGGTTGTTTTATGGTCAAAATGCATTATGCATGAAGTGCATTTAATATGAAATGTCATGGCAAACCCGTTAACACATACGGGGGACAGTCAAGGACTTAGTCATAGTTAAATCCATATAAAATCAAGCATGGCTCACATAGTTTTACAAATGATGACTTTCCAATCAAAAAAAGATAGAGATGTTGCCTTTATTTATACAACTTCTGCTTTCATAATATCTATTTAATCAATGTTTCCCCAACTTTACCATTCATTATCAACTGGGCACTATCTGGTCCAATCAGGCTCTCAGTTAACATTCCCAATCTGTGCTGAATTAACTTCAAGAAATAACCCATTGCATTTAAAAGGGCAGTCTGGATCCCGACTTTAATGCCATCTGACGAATAAACATGCCTATTCTGGCTGGCTTGTATTTGGTTTATTTAATCTGAGGGACATTTCTCCCCTCTTGTGATTCACATATTGACAGAATGTGACTACTACTAACTAAATAATAATTTAAATCGATTTGTGGGTTCTTTTTTAATCTGGATATTGTCTGTGTATATTTTGTTTTGTTTGTAAAGAGTGAAGAAAGAGTTTCCTTTTGAGTGTGGTAGAGTAAAATTTTATTTTTAGAAGGACCTAGGCTTGTTATGCTTTTTTAAAATATAATAATTGCCAGATCGCCAGATGTGTTAATGTGCACTTGAATGTTGAATGTTGAATGATCTTTCATTATATGATCCAATACAAAAATGTTCTGCTTGTATTTAAAAATGGTATTACATAGTAGTATTATGTACACCACTCGGTATAGTACATGTAAGAGGGTTTTTTTTCCTTCTCAGTCCAATCTGAATGGTAGATAATGAAGGTAATATGGAGATTTGAATTCTGAAAACAAAATGGGTACTGATTATTCTCAATACTAATATTTACAGTACATTGTACTGTTTCCATGTTATGTAAAAAACCAAGGGACTGATGTGTGTATGTGGTTGGATACACACCATATTGATATACAGTATGTGATATGTCAGTGCCTGTGTGCATATGGAAGAAGAGAGGTAGGGAGATGCAACAGTATGCTGGTTCATGTTTTCTTTAGTCTTTTTTGCCTGTCAGGGTTCTGCTTTCTGTCTGTAGGACACTTACCCCCCCTTCTTTACCCTGCTCCTACTGGGCAGCCTGGCTGTATTCATCAGGCCTCCCGTTTTTTGTTTGTTTGTTTATGGCGACTGCGCCCGTTGATCCGGAGCTGCAGTAACCCTGTCGTTTGATAAATGGCAACCATAGCATTACTGACTCCCCAGCCGAGCCTGGCGATGCCCGGCCAAAAAAAAACAAAAAACAACAGGTTGATGTATGGCTTCCTTCACAGTGTCAAGTCATTTAACTAGAGCCCGTTCAGGCACAGTGCTTCTACGTATGTTTGTGTGTGCTTGGAATCCTGCCCATGTCCTGCCTCGCCTCATGTGCGTCATCACATCGCAATGGGAGTGAGACAAAATAGGTAAAACAGTGGTCTGTAGTGCATGAAAAATGCATATTATGCAGGTTATTGTCAGAAATAACTGCTGTGGAACAAGGTTAAGTCGGGGAATGTCAGTGTTAGAATTTAAGACGAGTGGGAACATTAAAGGGGCATTCTAGAGATTAAGTATAATATTTCCACATTGTTAGGGGACCGGCATGGTGACTTATTTAAACCAGAATGGTCAGAGTCAAGGCAAAGATATCTCAAATTTTAGCCCCAGTATTTGTCAGGCTCCAAAAGACTGGATCCCATAGTGCAATCCCATTTTAGTAAACATGCACTTATCTGAATGTGTAAAATGTGTAAAGTCTTTTTGATGTATAATTCTGTAATTTCTGCCCTGTAATCACCTTCTCTAAAGCTGTTTTCATGTCTTTCTCAAACAAACCTACTGCATATCTCCACCACGAGGACGACTTGTTTACAACGGGCTCTTTGAATGACTGCCTGCTCTCCAATAGCATTGTAATGCACTGTATTGCATATCTGCCCTACAGGTTCACCGATTTCTCTTCAAAACAAAAATGTGTTTTCTCAGTATGAGTTTGGTTCGCAATTAGCCGCTCTATTGTTATTGGTAAAATTGTCCCTGTAGAGGTGTGTGTATGTTTCTGAAACTGATTGTTTGAAAGAGCTAGATAAGGCTCATACGTGGGCGGCTCGTGCACATCTTCATGGGTATGTCTCTGCTGTGTACACACACACACACACACACACACACACACACACACGCCTGCATGTGCATGCACATTGACAAGTTTCTGATTTACTGTAAAATTCCACTCATTAGCTCTCTTTCTCTCTTCGCTCTCTGTATCTCCTGCTCCCTTTCTCTCCTGTTCCCATTTTGTTTCTATCACTGTGGCTTTCAAAGTGCGGTGAGGAGTCTGCAGAAACCGGGGCCTTGCTAAAGGAATTAGACTGCGCGCTGGGAGATCGCTCAGATAATGAAATGGTGGGAGGTAGAAAAACTCATTTTCTCACTTGTGAGAGGGAGACTTACTAATGTGGCTATTGAAAATAGCACTGAATAGTACTGACAAGAAAAAAAAGACAATTCCAAAATCCAACAGTGTCATTTGATTTCAGCTCGTGAGATATGTACTCGCTGAAAGGATAAAGTTTGGAACTGGATTTAACTGTCCAAAATGGACTTGCCATGATGGAAAAACTATTGTTTTCCAACTGTCCTCCTCCCAGAGCGCAGTGAATGACAGTTTGCTTGTGTTTGGACAATAGCAAGGCTGAAGTTAGCAGAGTGTGGGTGTGCTTGTTAAAAAAATGCTCCTGTGGAGGGGCTCTCAGAGCTCTTACAGCAGTATTGACGTCAGCTACTTGTGATATTCTCTGTGCTGTACCTGCGAGTGTGTGTGTGTGTGTGGCCTTTAGAGTATGAGTAGTGTAATAAAATTCACAATAGTTGACTGGTGAGATTCAAAAACAAACAGAAAATGAGAAATGATGTTATGTGCAGCCGTTATTAATTCACAAACAGAACCGCACACTAGGTAGCTAATACTGTTAGTGTAAGTGTGGCTTGTACAACATGCCTCCCTGTGCATCAGGTTAATTTGTCCTGATGTGTGCGTCATTACTGGCATTGATCCACACACAATGTGAAAAAATCTAAATATCTGCTGCGAGGTTTGCATGAAGAGTCTGCATTCCAGGCATGAAAAGAGAGAGCATTATGAACAGGACTGCAGTTACGAATGTGTCTGTACTGGGGTGTCTCCTTTTGTGCTGAAGCAGCTTGGTTTCTTTTTCTTCCTTTAGTGAGACCTTCATTTCACGGAGCTTCACTTATGAATTGTTGCTTTACATGTGGTTTTATGAATGTACAACGCAAGGATGGAGTCAAGTATTGCTTCAAAATGATGATGATGATCACTTTGGTTTGACCTGTTCTAATATGCAATGGCCAACAACCAGTCAAGGCCAGCTGAATTAGACTTCTGTTTGAGCAGATGAAAATGGTGAAAAGTTTGCTTTGTTTATTTACTCCAATTTATTAGTATATGTATTTCAGACCTTTATCACCAGGTACACACTTTTCTTTTCACACTCATATACCTGAGCAAACCTGGCGTAATCCATTTTCTACAACGTGTCACAAATCCAAGCAGTTAACCCCCAGTTATGCCCAAAAAGTCCAGAGATTTAATCCAGCAACTTTGCATTAACAACCTCGCCTCTCTACCCTGCAATCCCCAGCGGCATCCCATTTTTACACACCTGGTCCAAAGCAAGGCGCGGTGCTTAGAGGAATACCAAGTCAATGCTGTGCATCTCATTTGCCATGTTAAAGTGTGTTAACAGGAGGAATTAGCACCAAATTAAATCACCAGAGATTCCCAACTCATCTAACTGCCTTGACGTTATTATAGACTCCATATAAATGTGGAAGGTATCTTGGGAGAATGTGGTTATTGAATTATGCCAAAATTAACCATTAGCAGGGAGGAATCAATCTAACCAACTGGAAACAGCATCGTGACTCTGTGCAGTGAGAAAGTATGGCTTTATTTTGCTGCAGACATTTTGAAGGGCACTGTAAAGTCTATCATTTTTTGTGCATGACACTTTGCAATATGAAAAATGACTCGAAAAGCAATATAAATTGGTTTACACCATGACCTGTGGTAAAAATATATTCCATGGGTGCAAACAATTTCCACTTCTGTGGATATAACCTTAGCAGGGACTTTTTCCACATAAAAAATCCTCTGTAGAAAATAAAGAGGGATTTAATTGGCCAGCAGTAAAAGGTCTGTCCATTTTTGCACTTGAGGCTGACATTCTCATTTTTATACTGCCTTTGCTGCTAGCAAAAGTTAAAGAATCTGACTCTGTCAGCACAAGTAGCATGGCTGCTAGTCCTAAACTAGAGAGAACTAGAGATAAGGCCCACCATGTGGATCACACATGACATGAAAATAGCTATACATTTTCCTACTCCTTAAAGCTGTATTTAATTGCATAAATTAGCAAGACAAGAAACTGAAGAAGAAGTGCATAACTAAAGTAAACCCAAATTACTCTTCTCCTTTCTGCTGACTGAATGTTATTAACTGTTAATGGCTCCACAATTGGCCAGTTTACAGATGGCCAGTTTCTAATGTGATGATTAGAGCATACGACCTTTGTGCTCCGTAAAGGATCTCATTTAAAATTGAGCAAGGGCAACATTTCACTCAAAGTATATTCAAGCAAGAAGTACAAACTGGACGGGCAGTGAAATTGTGAAAGTTCCCTAGGTGAACATGGACACAACTGTTGATATTTTAATATGAAAAATGCTAAAAGTCATGATTAGTATACATTTTTGAAACAATACAAATGTCAAACATCAGTGCCATCCTCTTTCCTCTATGTTAAAATGTTTCCACCGTCAAAGTCCTTAACTGAAGCGATAACATTTATTCAGTCAGTGTGGTGAAATTAATAATTCATATCAAGATAATTACATACTACTGTGCCTTAAACATCCATTTGTGTGTTTCAAAACCTGTTAATAGCTTTTAAATGAAAACTTGATTTCAAAAGAGGATAATATTCAAATGCTGTGGAAATTGGGGTCCCTGTAGGTTCCAACTTAATGTGAAAATTCAAATAATCAATTTGTGCCTCTGAGATTACTTATGTGGTAATAATTAAAGCCAGGAAGGCTATTATAAACACAAGACCCACAGTATCTTGGAGACCTAGTTTTTGATTTCAGGTCTCAATACGTAGCTCCCTTTTTTTCCCTTCTTTTTAAAAAATCCTTATTATGAGGTTTTCTTTCAAGTTGTTTTGAAGCCACAGCTTGTCAATGAAACTCATCAGTTTGTGTCTTCAGGAGAAAATGTTGATGATGAAAAAAGCCTTTTCACTGGAGCAACAAAAGGGGTACTCGATGTCTGGACTGTTTGCTGATGAGATTCATCAGGAGTACCTGAAGAAGGCCCACAGCTAAAAAGAGGCACTCACATGCTTGTGGTATCTGAAGTGGATGGTCATCTTCCCTTCTCTTTATTCAAGACCTCTGCACATGGTGTTGAGTTCTGCCCTATGCTGACTCTTTGGTTGGGAACTCAGGTCATGTGCTACTCTCGAAACAGATATGTACTTGGTTGGGAATGGACTGTTTAACCTTTATTCCATAGATTTGCCCACCGAAAATGCATCTGATTTTTGAGCAAAAGTGCCCTTTGCGTTCTTAAGAGATTTCCAGCGCAACCACACTGTCGGTACTGAGAACTCTTTGCTCAAGGGCACCACAACAGGTATTTGTTATTCACATCTACTAATTGTCCAGCCAAGAATTGTCATGCCAGAGCCTAAGAATCTGTAACTCCTCCCTGATTTCTAACCTGTTTGGTATACATCTGCCCTTGTTGCAATCATGCCCAGAAGGTCAACAACACAATAATAATTAGAAGAATTAAAATAAAAATAATTAAAAAAAAAGCATAGCATGCTTTCAGTAGAAATAAGTTTGTACTGATGCTACCACTATGTGATATTTCAATGTTTTGAGCATGTTTGATTTTGACTTAACATTCACAGTTAAGAATTTTCTTGCAAAATGAAATTCCTGTTACCGGTTCCTACCTGTTTCTGGTAGTGATCATTGCACACTGTTGCTTTTACTTTAGCAGATCTGATTATTTTCACTTGATACAGTTTGCTCCTCTCCAATGGCTTGATATATGCTTGTAAAATTATTAACAGTATGTCAGCTAACAATCAATAATTAGGTTTATTAAAGATATAATATAATCAAACGATTAGACTAAATTATAGTAAGAGTCTCTCTCTCTGAAATATGCTACTTAACTACAAAGCTACTTTGTTATGTCAATATTTATTAATTTATTTGTGGCAGTTTTTCTAAATGTTCTCAGTCCCAGGTCATCAAACATGTAGCAACTATGATAGTTGGGCCTACATGTGGGCTAGCCCCTTTATTTGACGCCGACTGGTACCAGCTTTGCAGGTCATGCAAACACACACCCACACCCACACTTTATATTACAACAATAATGTTTGTAAAACAGAACAAGGGGAACATATTGCTCTCAAGAAGAGAGGCGGCTAGAAGGAGCACATATTTGTACACTGGCATCCTGGATCTGTCTACTGCAGAGGCACTATCCACAACCTGGAGGAGTAATTAAGGAGTAGTATTAATTTAGTATAAATTTAGTATAATATTATAACATTAAATGAAAAGCTTTATGTTATTATAATACTAATATATGTATAGGTTACACATTATTTGGCTAATGGCCTACAGATTGTTTCCCTAGGATGTCCTAGGAGGCCTATTTGTAACATTTGACCAGCTTATTGAGATTCAACAATTCAACGTATTCACAAATTAAACCGTTTTCTTGTTAAGGTCTGATTAGGGCTAATATTAGTGCATTCATTATAAATTCAGATAATAGTATATTATATACTTTACTACTAGTATAATGTTAATTCCAGTTACAGGAGTTTCATTGTGGTACGTTGTTCTCATTCATTAAATCCTTGTGCAAGAAAAATGGTCTACATGGTGGTTAGTCTCTAACCTCTAAGCTTTTTTTAATGTCCCACCCCATCTAGGGTTTGAATGGTTGGTTCATGAAAAGTGACTCTGATGAGCAACATTATGCACATGCTTGGATAAAAGAAAGAACCAGATCTTCTCCCTATTTCTGAGAAGGTGGTGAGCGCAAAAAAAGAGGACTAGCAGCATGTGAGAAGTGCCGGTTCTGTGGACCAGTGAATACTGGCCCACTTCAAGCCCTGCGTCCGGGCATTTTATACCCTGTTCATCCTATTCATGTGCCACTGTTGACAAACAAGCTGCTGCTCTGTCTTTTAGCTGTTGTGCTGAGGGTAATGACTGAGTTGCATATTGAGCAGTGTTCGCGTGAAGGGCGTGTAGGCCTACATGAATGGTGCTGTATGAGAAGGCGGGCCCTGATGAGAAAGGTCAAAGCAAAAACGCACACAATAAATGCTGACTGTAGAAAGCAAAATCCAAATCCAGGACACATTTTTTAAGTCCCAAAACGAGGACACGTCCAGGAAAAAAGGACATGTGGTCACCCTAATGCTATGTGATGTATGTGAAGTAACTTTAATAAGTAAATTGTTGACTTTTGGTCTCATATGGGACACGAACTAAAGGGTGGTTTCTGGGTGTCCTGGGTTTGTTTGACCCACCCATCCACCCCGACCACATTGCTACATTAACTTTCTCACACCTTATACTACATCACTGACTCCTGAAGTCTTTCTGGCAGCCTTGTGCATCTCATACAGCGTACCTTGATGCAGAGGGGCGTGACAATACCTTGTCAGGACGCTTTAGTTAGGCCGCTACCTCTAGTGGCCGTACGAATTATGACGGGAGCAAAGGAGGAAGTCAGGTGAGGTAGTATAAATTCTGCGTAGGTAGACCGCTGTTTGTGTCTCATGTGAGACCAAAAGTCAGCATTGACTTAATTTAACTTCTACGGCACGCAAGTAAACCCCCCTAACCCTAACCCAAACCATCATCTTTTCCTAAACACCAAGTAGTTTTGGTGTATGACAAAAACATCACCCAAAAAATTTTAATAACAGGATCCCAACTATGAATTAATGCTTAGAAATGAAAACTGTATCAGATTACTTTTGAAAATCCCACTTCACCTTTAAATTCTTTTAATTCTGTGACAGTGGGATGGGTCTGGGTGAAAGGGAGCATCTAAATCATTGATGGCGTTTGCTTTAACCTGCTTAGGCAAACAGATGGCTGGGATTTACCTTGTCAGGACAATTTAGGTCATGTCAGGTATGGGCTCAATCATATAAGTTAGCCAAATGCTTAAAGATATGCCTGTCTAGCCAAACCTACACATGGTCCTCTGAGCAGATACAAACAAAAGGGATTTAAGGGTGAAAGAGAAATAAAAAACATATATGTGTACACCAAACCTAAGACAAAGTGAAAAGTGGCTCTAAAATTTTATACATTCAATGCATTTTTTTGGAGTATAATAGCACATATAGAATGTTTTAATCACAGCTATCCTTTATTTGTGCTACGTGACTCCCAAAATAACTTTTCTTTGAGATGGAGCGTCCTAAAATGAAAGAAAAAAGTCCTGAACTTCAATTACTGTAAGTCCATTCTATGAGACTCGGCGTCCGGCCTGATACACAAGTCCCCCTAGTGTCCTTGTGTCACCCGAACAAGCTGATGGTGCTGCACTGGGTGGCTGAACCTGTTTTCCCCATGAACAAACTCAAGGAGGGGGGGGTGGGGGGTGGGGGGTATTGATCCTTTGTTCCTTTTTAAGGCTAATTATACACTCCATCGCCAGTTCCTGTTATCGATGTCCTGCTCTTCATCCCAGCTCATCACAGTGAGGGCTAACTCTTAAAAAAAAAAAAACATCTGATGGTCATCTGCCCGGATGGAAGAAGGAAGCACTTTGGCAACTTCTGGTTTGCAGCCACTGCTACTATTTACTACTTATGTAACATCATATAATGCTAAAGATAGTCATGAAATGTAGGTGACTAATGAGCAGCCATGCCTGCAGTTATCAAGTCTATGTCTCAAAATGGAGGTTCTGACCTGCAATTAATGAAAAGAGCGCCTGTGGCTGTCACATTCATCATCACGTGAGCTTTTAGATAAGTCTTAAATATATTCATATCATGCCCATGCTAAAAAAAAAATTAAAAAATAGACTGAATATAATGCATAGTCTAGGAGGCAAGGCAATGGCATGATTGATTCAGGATGTCAAATAACGTCATAGCTATAAAGGCACATATGGTCAAAATGTCCTTGACACAACCTTTTTAGCAATAAATTGGCAGGGGCTTTCATAACAAATAGCTGCATTATTCACAGAAAAGGTGTGCAGTGAATTCCAGACGTAACCCTGGCATGAGAAAGGACCTGACCCTGTTTATTGAAATGGTCCAGTTGTGATAATGAAGGAACATTCATCTATTCCAATGGTTTGATAAAGCGTCGGCAGACCTCGCCAGCCACGCTAATGGATTAGAATTTAATATGGGGCCCGTTTTTATTAAAACAAGTGTCCCTTTAGGAAAATCCTTGGCAGAGGGCTATTGTGGTAAACAACGCCCGTGGACTGACAAGTTTTCTCTCATGTCACATCTCTACTTCTCTCTGTCTTGCTCTTCTTGCTGCCGCCCCCCCCACCCCACCCTAACCCCTCCTCCCATCCATCATTTATGCAAGGGAAGTGATTGATTTGCTTTCTCTTGTGAGTGATGATAAGCTGCAAACTCATTAAGATGGCTGCCGCCACATCCTAAGAGCATGTCCAAATCATACGCACTCCATCCTCTTTATGTGGAACTTCCTGAATTATTGAGGTGGTTTATTTACTTGAACTGCTGGCCTAAAGAATGAATACCAGCCTTAAAGTGGCGGATTAGAACTGGCATTCAAAGCAGATTTTGCCTGTTTTGTTACTTTTTCTACTCGAGAGACTATATAGGATAGAATTTAATCCTCAGGGGGAAATGATGAGCTGTATCTCTTGAGACTGAGAGAAAATAGATAGGGGAGGGATGCAGATGCTGGCATAATCACTGTTGTGATTTAACTGCTGAAGGTAGTGCAGTTGAAAAACTAATGGGTTTTTTCCATCTAGCTAGAACGGGTCACGGTGATTGTAATTGTCATAAAGGATCCTCATATTTGTTTACCAGAGGTGTTCTATAGCATTGACCTAATCTTAAATTCAGAGTATCATTAACAGTAGAAAACTTTCCTGTATGCAGAGCATCTACTGGTTTTTGTTGGTGACCTACCATTTCCTCTGCTTTTCTAACACCCCTAGCCAACTAGTTTTTGTTTGGCACAGTCAAACTCATTGTGAAGTGTTTTATCAATTAGTTGCCGCACTATACGTACACAATTCGCACTTCTATCTAACTACCACCCCCAGTTTCTACCTTTTAGTCTTCAGAATCAAGTGACATCACTATAGGCAATTTATTAGACTTCACACAGATCCCCCTAGAGCCACAAAATACTTTATACAACCTCCTTCACATATGCTGTAGTGCTCCCCAAGACCAGATTTTGATATGCAAAAATCAGTCGAGTTCCCCCCCTTCATTCCTATGCCTGAGAGACTTGTTTCATACACTGCTTTAAGAGAAGAAGAGACAAAATCAAAGTACAATCTCTGAGGGACTATGCAATAACAAAATGTCCTCCATACCTGGGTTCTCTTTTTGGTCACCATAGGACACTACAGAGCGATGTTTGGCAGAATACCCTGTAGCCTTTCATACATTCCATTAATATATGTAAATGTGATTAAGTCACATTTAATCACACTAGGTGTCACTCAGCTCTGTACTCATGGCGTCCACCACCCGGGTTGGCATCGGTCTACACAAGCAGAATCCCAGAGTCCATGTGATTTAACAGAGATTTTCATCC
Organism: Micropterus salmoides; assembly: GCF_014851395.1. Classification (NCBI taxonomy): domain Eukaryota; kingdom Metazoa; phylum Chordata; class Actinopteri; order Centrarchiformes; family Centrarchidae; genus Micropterus; species Micropterus salmoides. The sequence continues at coordinate 11,898,486 of NW_024040040.1, forward strand.
GAGATGACAGGAATGTCAAAGGACTCGAGACCGGCCCCCCTGTTCCCCTGCCAACATTACCTCTGCAGGTATATCTGAGGACCTTGACTTACCTCTTTTACGTAACAGACCATTACTTCTGTGAAGTGATGGGAAGTGAATACAGGCAGAGTACATAGAGGCAATTCTAACTATTTTCCCATTTGCGCCCAGTTGAGCATGATGGTTTGAAATGGCATGGCAAGTCACCATAAAATGCCATGGATACAAATATCCCAGGTTTGGACTTGAACTACATCAACTGGACCATATATTTCTTTCTATTTTATTTATTTTTTTGTTAACAAAAGAAGAAGTCTGCACATTTGGACATTAACTAAGTACATTTACGCAAGCACTGTACTTACGTACAAATTAGACGTATTTATAATTTGAGTATTTTCTTTCATGTCACTCCCCTACATTTCAGAGGGAAATATTGTACATTTTACTTTTCACTACATTTATCTGACCGCTTCAGTTACTAGTTACTTTACAAAGTAATGTTTTACACACAAAACACATGAATAGTTTAAAAATCTGAGGTTTTGTTATACAGTAAAGGTGGTGAGGGAGAGGCAGACGCCGGGGAAACACGGGCATGAGGAACCGAGGAGACTGAGACAAGGGAGCTGGGGGCACTGGGGACCGAGGAAGTAAGGAGGCACGGGGAGGAGCCGGGAGGATGCCGTGTAGGAGGTCCAAGGGGAGAGGGCAGGGTGGCGAGCCCAGCTGACGGAACGGAGGATGGAGGTGAGTGAACCTGGGGAGAGACAGACAGACAAACAGGGTTAGTGACTCAGGGAAAACCAAGAACAGGGAAACAGAGATCATGCAGGTTATACGAGCGCTTGAGTGATCAAGTGGCACCGGGTTAGGAGCAACGACGATCAAGCAGGGGTTGACTGGAGAACCGGGGTAGAAGTATTGTCAGAGATGAGGCTGATTGCTGGCAGGTGTGGCAGGCAGAGGAGGTGGCTGACGAGATGCAGGTGCGGGTCGTTGGCTGGGCTCAGGAGTGGAGGGAGAGAGAGAGAGAGAGAGCACACGCAGGGGAGGAAACACAGGGAGGCAGGCAGAGTACAGGAAAACACAACACCAGGGGAAAACAGAATCACAAGCAAAAAAAAGAAGGAATAAACAGGACACTCAGCCGGGCTGCCACCACAACAGAAAATAATCAGCTGATTAATCTACAATGAAAAAAATCATTGCAGTCTGATACAAAACAGTAAAATCATGCTTTTACATGAATGCATGAGTAATAAAAATTTAATGATATAATAGATAATAGCATAAGTCACAGGGGACATTTTTCATTCTGCATTGAGTACTTTACTTACTTTAAGTACATTTTCCCAATAATACTTAGGCTACTACTTTTCCTTTAGCAACATTTTCAATGCAGTGCTTTTACTTGTATCAGAGTGTTTTTACAGTGAGGTGAATACTTCATCCACCACTGGAAACATGTATGAGTGAGACATGTTTTGTCATAAATCAGTTTAAATCCATTTGTTAGGTTCTGTCTTCCAATGCTCTAACTGTCACTAATATGAATGCGTTGTTAGCAAGCCTGCCCAGCTGTGTAAGGGTTAATTATCCCCACCATGTGTTTTGAGAAATTCATCTTCTCCTTTCCCTCTATCTATGAATATAGCTTCCAGTAAAGCCTTGGCCCCAGCTCAGTTGGAGACAATGGACGGGTTCACTCATTCTCACTTACTCTTATATTTCCTTGCTGATGTATCCAGCAAAGATAACCAGTGCCAGATTATCAAATATCTTCTTAGAAGCATTGGTTGAATAGCTTCTATTGTCAGAGACAATCCTGTATCCTTCAGTTGAGTAATTTCATGCAAATCCTTTGAGTTCAGGGCGGCTGAATTCATGGCATTGAGGTAATTTACTGGGCAACACTCGACAATGGCCCCATATTCAGATCTAATAACAAATACACTGAATGCTGATCAAAACAAGTGGTGGCTTCAGAGTGCTGAGCCTGAGAAGTGGTAAATGCATATGCTCCAGGAAAATCTTAAGAACACCTTGATCATGCGTCGAGTATTTGTGCTGAATATGGACGGCGTTTCATAGTCAAAAAGAGAAAATGATGTTCACTAACACAACAGAAAAATGATTATCTCCCAAAGAGCCAAAAAAAAAGTTTTAAAAAAATGCTCCATTGTTTTAGACTCATCTTTTGACTAAATGTATGAAATACAGTCATACTGACAGACTTCATTATTTTAAAATGCTCTAAAGCAAATCACCAGCAACTCTGCTGGTCTTTGGAGTGAATCAGAAGTGAAGTCTCACTTTAGGAGGTATTTTAGGCTCATTGCTGGTTCTTAAAGGCTCGCTCACCCGGCCTTCCACCGTTCGCATAGGCGAATGCAGCATAGGCTTATGGTTAGAACATCTAAAAACTGCAAGATCATGAGTTCAATCCCTGAAGTGTTAGGCTGTTGAAATGTGCTGAAAAGAATTCAACCACACACAGTATTGTGAATAATTCTATAGAAACTGCTACCAATACCAAACACAAAGTGTCCCCTCAGCCCCATGTTTGCCAGCTGTTGAGGCAACTTGTGTTGGATTACCAACACAAGTAAGCCCCTTTGTTGCAGTTGAGCTTTACTCCAAACTGTTGAATTTGATTTTAATGTAATGACAGTGTTTCACACAATTTCACTGATTTCTTTAAAATCCTGCTTTTCTGTGGAGTAATGCTAGTGATTACCAGGCCGAAGTAACTACATCTATAATGAGCGTGCATCGATCAGATTGTATACACTACAACAAAAGCAAAAAACAAACAGTCAAGGGGACTACAATGTGGACCAGATGAAACAGGAATATCACAGAGTCTTAAGCCAGTTTTCTCATCATGAATGGAAATGGAAAAGCTTGTGAAAAGACACAAATCTCTCATTGCACTTTGGGCATTTAAGGCATTTTGAGAACTGAATTATCTAAATTACATGGTGATTTTGATTAAGTCTGAAAGTTTCCTGAGTTACCTATGAACACCTACATGTATCATCATGTGTGATAAGTAGACTCTGTGTGGAAGTGTAAGGAGGAGAGACAGGCAGGAAGACAGGGAAAAGCCTGCTGCTATGTGCATGAACACACTCCAGCGGCGTTGCTTACAGGATAACAAATTGATAACGACTGACCTTTACCCTTTACATCTACCTCCTCTCTCCCTCCCATATTTTCTGCGGATCAGTGCGCACACGGGTTTGCAGTTCCAGATCATCCCATAAGTGCTGAGCTTTAAAAGCAAGAGGGCTGGGTGGTATAATCTCACTCTGGTGGCTAGTGAACATTCGGCTAGGTTAATACAGTCATAGCTGTGCATATGGCTCGGTGCCCATATAGCGCTGCACTCCAATGAAGCATGACTCTGCAGGGAAATCAAGAAGTCAGGGTAGTATAGAACATCTAGCATGACAGCAAAACAGACTTATTATTACTCTTAATGGAGTTTAGGGTCTCTCAGGATGAGATAAACTAATGAACAATAAACTTCAATGCACAACCCTCTATTATATTCTATACTAAATTATTTTATACACACTTTGCTTTATCTTTTTAGTAAGCTCTTTAATTCATCGGGAAGACCTCTCAATTTGAAAGGTCAACCATTTACATTTTTGGAAGGAAGTCAATTAACATTTAAATTAATTTATTAACATATTACAGTTGCTTAATAACATTTATAACTCCAGACTTGATATGCTATCAGAACATAAGAAACCCAAGGTCCTTTATTAAGTAATTTCTTGACATTTAAAACAGCGGACTTGATGGCATTGGAAAGTGAAAAATTCATGACCTTTAAGGCTTACTAACATTTATAATTGCCGATTTAATACCATATAAGAAAGTGAGTAAGTCGCTAATACATTGTCAGTAAAGGGTCAAGCAGCCGGGTATTCACGGAGGTCTTCATTACAGTAAGCCTTTGGGTTTTTGCCTGTTAATCCTGAAAAATGTCCTTAATAAATTATTCACAAATGGTTAGTATTTCAGTAGTAAGCCATTATTAACTGTTATAATGCTGTAAGGATTACTAATAATTTAAAAAGTCATTAGAAAGTTACTAGAGCTCTAGTTAGCTGGCATGGCATTTGGTGCAGACATTCATGCCACTCAATTGTTACTACTTTGGTGGTCAGGTTAACAATTTTGATTTACATGCTTTGGTTTCTGACCGAAAACATGCAAAACTAATGGCATTACCAGCTGGACTTTGAGCTATTGCTAATTAGCAATTGTTAGCATGCTGAAACAATAAACCAAGGTGGTGATCATGGTAAACATGATCCCTAATAAGCATCAGCACGTTAGCGCTGCCATTGTGAGCATTTTAGCATTTAGCTCAAAGCACTGCTGTGCCTGTTATCACAGCCTCACGGTGCAGCTAGTGTGGCTGCAGATTCTTGTGATGTTTTGTTCTGTTTCATATTTTATCTGTGTATGTTGCTGATGCATTGAACGGGGCTTGTTTTGAGTCGTCGTCTTATCCTGTCAAAGCGATGATCTGTAAAGTGAAATGCTGCAGACAGACTCAGACGACATTCATCCTCACAAACCTTGTTGTGACCTGCGTAGACAGTGCGTTTTTAATATGTATGCTGTCTCAAGCCACCAGTGATCTTTTGTGGATGCAACAATGATGGGGTCTGGCAGTTGACACATGTTAGGAGAGAAGATGCATGATTGGATATGATGCTCAGACCTTGACACAATAAAATTTAAAAAAGAAGCTTCTGCCACACAAACACCTGCACAGATCCATTCACGTTCACCTTTAATGCCACACTAACTTTCTGCGCTTGCACCTGCTGTGTTTTGTCTGTGGCTCATTGCTCAGTAATAGAGAGTGACAAGTTTCCAGAGGGTAAGAGAGATACGAAAAGCATTTGAAAATAATGATTTGACAAATTTGAGACTAAAATTCAGGAAAATCTATTCTGGTTTACTTTGATCAGAACAGCGGCAGACAGTGAGGACTGTCTCTCCCGGGAAAACATATTTTCACTAGAGTTTCATTACAAAGCCAATACACTGTGTGTGTGTGTGTGTGTGTGTGTGTGTGTGTGTGTGTGTGTGCAAGCGCACTTGTCCCTTTCTACACGTCTGCCCATGTACGTTTGATTGTGTGTTTGACATGGTGCCATTTGTGTCCTCAAAGAGACATCTTGGCGTGTCCCATCCCAGTAGGAGGCCCTACGTAGACATAAGCAGCTTCTACTGCAGACGTCCAGTTGACTGACAGGGGGAAAAAACAGGTTGGAGCAAACAAATGCTGCCATGATGCTGTACTGTGGCAGCAAAATCCGGTTTTATTTCACCCCTTCCTTTCCATTTGATTGTTGGTTCAGATCCCTGTCAGACTATTTGTCATTCTTGCAAACACCTCCAAGCGTGCAGAACAACAAATACTCCCTAGGAATTTCACAGTCTCCGAGGGTTTGTTTTACTTTTAATGATGCCCATATTAGAGAGCTTGGTGGGAGTTTACTCCAACTGTCTCCTCATGCGCCTGCCCCAGACTATTCCCTTACATCAGACAGCCAGTGATGGATGGCTTAATTAAGGTGAAAGACAATGAGTGAGTGCTTTTCATTGTGTTTGGTCTCAGTGGTTTGTGACAAAAAATGGATTGCTCTTTTAAAACAGGTCTCCTTGTGGAAATGTCACATATATCATTTAAACACTTCTAGCTGGTCCAAGTGAAATAACTTACACACATGTACATCCTTGGCATTTAGATGTGTTAGTTAGATGTGTCATTCTAAAAATAGTATGGTTGATCTACTTTATTTTGAAGGAAGTGTTTTTTTCATTTACTCCTAAGTTATAGATATGCATTTGTAGGATTTTAAAACATTTATGTATTAAATATCTTGTTTTCTGACAAGGACAAGAGGATTATCTTTTTATCTCACTAGAATCCTTGGAGTTGCTTTCACAATTACAACTAACATTATCAAACATCAACACCTTGTGCAGACATACGCAGAAATCATAATTGTCTAAAGAACGCCTTACCCACACACAGCAAAGTACATGTTATGCCCACACAACCTTGCAGTGCCATTATCTTCTGTCCTTATTCCCTCCCCACCCACTCAAAAACAGATAAACACACTTTTAACAACTTTCTTACCAGACAAGATGCTTGGAGTTACACTAGGGAATTACATTACGTTAATAGTACATTAGAGAAAAAAAACGTAATTAGATTACAGGTACATTTTATAAAAATGGGGATTGCACACAGGGATTTCTTGAAGTTCCCATAAAACGGAAAGCAGAGTGCTATTTGCGTTTTACGTGTTTCCTGTAAAACCCAAAGCTAGGGAAGAATCAGATATTGATTGGCATTTACAGTAGCTAGTAGTTGAATGTGCGTAACGCTCCCTCCTCGTCATTCAGACTCTGTGCGGACTGGTTCCAGCTCCCAGTGAGTGAACACAGCAGCCGGGCCGGGACCGAACACAGACTTGCCGGGTTTGGCTCTTGGCTCCCCCGGGGCTGAGTCAGCTAAGGAGGCTGTGTGCAGTCCTGTGCACACTAGGAGTTATCAGTGGGTCCTGGTCGGTCCCCAGAAACACTATGCTTCAGCAGCATCATAAAAATTGAGAAAGCTTTTCAATGTATGCTAAATTTATACAACGACAACAATATTTTTAAATTGTTTATCAGGAAGTGGCACTCAAAAAAATCAAACAACATTTTTTGTCATTGATGGGCCTGATACTGGCATATTGTTGAGATGTAGTGCGAGGCATATCATATAAAAGCATTTAAACATTGATTTTGATTTCACAGGAATGAGAGATTTTATTATTGCATGTTTTCTCTCAGAGACAAAGCATCTTTGATACTCTCTAGTCTTCATTTGCGTATTTGGTATTGTAATAATCCAAAAGCAACTAAAAGTAATCATATTACATTACTTGTATATAGTGGTACTTGGGTTATATTACGGATTACATTTTTTAACAAGTAATTCGTAATTGAACTGGATTACATTTTAAGTAATCGTCCCAACCTTGAGTATAGGAATTACGTTCAAGTCTGGACTTCACCTTTACAGTCAATGCAGGAGGTAGTGTGCCCTTATGTACTGAGGTGGAAAAGGGTGCAGAGGATTGGGTGGTGGAAGCGTGTAGCTATTGTGTTCTTTTTTTTTTTTTACTTTAATCTAATCCAAAATTTTATTGTATTAATTGTTTTGTAGTCGCCAAACAGATATTGAGAATGTTGTCATTGGACATAATGCAAGGTTTTGTAGAATTTTATTTATATATAAGCCAAAACTCATAAATCACACATTTGCCTCCTTTGGTTTTATCTTAACGTTATCCTCAGACCAAAAAACAAACTCTGATATCAGAATTTTAGGTAGATAGATTGCAAACATGTGTGAAGAATGCAGATCCTGAAAGACTTTCAGGGGACTCCACAACAGACAGGAGCTGGGAAAAACAAACAAAAAACAAACAATAACTGTAGGTGCTTTGCCCTTGAGTAGAAAAGTTAATTCAATATTATCATTTATCAACTTTTAGTGGTGATATAATCTTATCATATGTCATTCTGCACATTTATGCTGTCCAAATTAATGAATCTGAGTAACTGAATTCATAAAGGAAGTGCAAAGACAAGCTCACATCCCAATTGTGGCCACCATTTCGGATTTGTGTCTATGATTCCTGTCTAGTGCAGCATGTTTAGCCTCACTTTTGTTTTTCGTTTTCATATTATTAACCATGTTCACCTACACTCTTGTTCCTTCACTCACCTTGATGTTACAAACCAGCTAGATGCGCTCCATACAGCAGTCCCTTAACAAACCAGTGTGTAAGCCCAGAAATGCACCAGATTTCTTTGAAAAGTTCATCCAAGGCTAAGGTCCAAGAAATCCACACATTGATAAAGTACCACTGCGACTGGAGAATGCATTCCACAGCTATAAGGGTATATTGTTATTTACAGCCGTAGCCTGGGGGAGAAGCTGCTGTGGGGGGAAGCAGCGCCTCACCGGGGAGCTGCCCCAGCACAACCACAGCCTTGAGCTGCTGGGCAGCGAGCAGCTCCAGAGAACCAAGAATCGGTTCGATGCCTTGCTTAAGGCCACTACAATGCTAATTATCTAGCAAGGGGGTTGTCTTAGCATCTTTGGTAGCTCTGTGTTAAGAACCTCTTGCCACCCACATTTTTCGTCTTTCCTTTTTCCATTATTTCTGCCACTCCATACACAAACTTCTGCCCCTCCCACTCTTTTTGCCTCATGCCTTTCCGTCCTCTATCCCACTATCCCTTAACCCTCTATCTCCCTCTCAGCTTCCTTTCCCCTTCTCCGTCTGTATTATCCTGTAAATAATTCCCTCTGTATTGAGTCAGTTTCTGTGCTTTTTCCCATCTGAAGGCACGAGCCTTGAAGCTCTAGTCCCTGGCAGCGCTTGTTTTGCGCCAGTGCTCCATCCCTCTCTTTGTTTTCCTCCTTTCCACTGCTGTCAAGAGATTCTGCTGCTTTCTGTTCTCGGTGACTCCGCACGGGATTACAGTCCTCCCACGTTTGATCTGCTGCCAAGATACATGTGCTGTATGTGCGTGTCTTCTTCGTACTACGTATCTGACCATTTGTACCCGCCTCTGTCCCTGTCATATTGCTCGTCACGCTAACGCCCACTCCATCAGTCATACACTTGTTATACAGTGTTTTTTATCTGCATTTGCAACCACAGGCTCAATCTAACATTATTTGTTTACTTTTCCATAAGCGATAGAAATGACATACAGTATACATTGATATTTATGAACACAAACATCTGTCCATCATTTTTTTCCTGCATATTTTCTCAACTGTCATGTATGTATAAACTCCAGAGTATTCACTGCACATTTACATGAATATGGTTCTCCTATGTTTTCTGTTTTGCAGTCAGGAGATATGCAAGTACTTTTTTTTTGTCCATTTATGATCCATGTCTTTTATGTTATCCCCAGGCAACCCTCCAGAAACATCACTTCCCTGTCACATGCGTAAAACCTTTTAATGAAAAGTTATGGTGGCATGGGTTTTGAACATTTTTCCCAGCTGCACTGGTTGCAAAGCCTGGCTTTAACAGGGTGAGACCGTAGTTGAGACTTACTGATGTTGGTTTTTGAGCAGTATTTCCCCCAAAGTACCTAAATTATTAAAAAGGCACATTGGTTTGACTTTTTCAAAGCATTAAAATGATGTATTTCCTGATTTGAGAGGACTCTGGACACCACAGTTTACATTAAACAAGATATTCATGTCCTGAGGAGAGCTCAGAATGCCTTTGGTAACAGTGAAAGGAAGAAAATTAAAGAAAATGTGGAACCGGCGATAATGTTGAAACTATAACATTTTTGAGCTGTAAATTGTACATTTATTGCAAGGTTTCACTCTGAAAACTGTCAACTGACTTTCTTCTGGTTGTTCTGGTACAATATGTTTATGGTTATTGAATGATAATAATCACCAGATGTTCAGACTGATAACAGCCAAGACCAAGAGTCTACAGCTTTGTAAGGCTATACTTGTAAGGCTAGACTACGGTGACCACATTTTCAAACCCCCAAACCAGGACCCTTAAGTGTACAGCACCATAGGTGTTTTCAGGATCAAGATGGGGGTCTATTATTTACGCTTAGCACACCTACCGAGCGCACCTTTCAACACGATGTACGCCATGAACACAGTATTTTCGTTGCCTAGTACTTTACAAACGAGAAAGCCTCCTGGAGTTGGTCTTTTGGAAAGCTCTTTCAAAAAGACCAACTGTCTCTTCGGCATGATAGCTGACTGTTTGCAAATTAACAGGTTCTGTCAGAAAAAGCCAAAATTATTATTTTAATTGTGGTGAAACCCAGGATTTGGAATTTTGAAAACCTGGACATTTTAGTGTTGTCGAGACTCGCAACTCCGATTTTGAAATGGGGGCAATCCTGGAGAAACCATGGCGTCCGGTCACCATAATTTAGACCCTGCTGCAGTGCTTTGAGCCAAATGCTAACATTAACATGTTAACAATGCTGATGTAAAGGATGTAAAGGAATTAAAGTGTCACATGTCGCAAAGCGAATGCACACTTGCATTAATATATGATTGGCCAACATGCTTTGCCTAATGACATTTTTCTTTTGTTCTTTTCTTTTTTGCTCATTGAAGATGAATGAGGGGGCTGCCCCCCCCCCATAGTGTTGTTGTCTGTCTCAACGCAGCCTTAATCATCAACAAATTGTCTTTCCTTTTTGCTCCCAACTATTTCTTTGATCGTAGATACCTGACCATGAATAAATTATTGTTAAACTGAAGGCAGCTTACTGTTTCAACATACCCATCCATCAGTGTCACATTTTCTTTCATAACAATAACAAAGAAAGCCGTCCATATTCAGTCCTCCCACATGTATACAATGACCGGGCAACACTGGCTGTGTTTCTCCATGTGTATCACTTCACTCCTCTATGTGCCTCTTCTTCTCTCTCATGTTATGCCCTCAGGCAGCCCCCGGCACCCCACCCACGTCTCCCCAACATGCACTCTCTCCTCACTTCAATGTGACATAGGTGACACAGCTCCGGGCAGTTAACGTGTGAACGAGCAAGACTCATGCGTGGCTCTCCATGCGTCCCTTTTTACACTTCATTTCTCTCAGATGAATATCGTCTATAGTTGTCTTGTCTTTGGTTTGGCAGTATATGACTCTTTTCGACATGTTGCTGGTCGTCCTGTCCCTACTTGTCAGAGCAGGCGCAGGACAACATGCCGTATAGCATAGTGGCAGTGGGAAAATGTGCATTTGATTTATTCCAGCTAGTCTCCCTGCATGTTGTTAGCTAGGACTGGACATGACATGTCTCTCTATTGGCAAGGAAAATCTTAAAATTCTAGTCTTTTAACTTGGCTGGCAATACGAGGAATCATAAGAGTGGATTAATTTTTGAGGGAACTAAATGGAGGCACTATGGATTTTATTTTGTTGCATTTCAAGTGCAGCAGATGCCAACACAAGTTTAGTATAAAAGAAAGGCATGATTTTAATACTGTGGAGAAAGTCAATAACTAAGGCTAACTGTTGCCTACTTTCTGTTTGCATTAAGAGTTTCTCTCAGTGTATCCCTGTGCCCCTGCCCTGGCAACAGAAACCAGCAAACACTAACAGACACTGGTGGCAGCAGCTTAGGCTTTATCACTGTGGCTTGTGGCACTTTTCATGGCCAAAGCAACAGCAGCCTGATCCTTTGCACCATGTTGTTGTGTACCAGATAAGTTCCTTAATGTAATCCAGTATGCATACGGTTCTGTTTTACATAATTTGCAAGTGGTAAATAAGATACAAAACATTATCTAAATACCCTAGTATTATGCCAGCTGGAGTGCTACACATAAAGCAATGGTTCTACTGAATGTTGGTTGAATATCATTAAAAGTCAAAGACACAATGGGCTTCTGGGTCTTTTATTGTCAAATATTCCACAAAAAGCTTTAGGAAATCCCTCCTTCTTCCATCACATTCTAGCACACTAGCATGTAGCACCTTGGGCCACAAATTAGCCTCTCCTTCAAACTGCACAAATGTGTGGTGACGTAGAAAAACAGGCATGAGATATTGTAATGGAACCTTTAAAACAAATGTTTTTTCTGCAAGTTGAGTGTTATACCGTCCTGAAATGTATAGAAATGGTGGGCAGCAATGTGAATTACAGAAGAGCTATTTTAAAAATAAATAGTTGAAAACATCCTAATAATCATACAGGTGCAGAGAAATTAATAGTAATAGTAATTATTAAATATCACTTCTGTTTCTGTATCCAAGTTTGCATTCACTTTATACCGTATTATTTTCTCATATTATAAGATGAGGTGAATGGTGTTCAAAGTCATGAGTATCAGTGCTATCAAGACTATGACACGCAGATTCTCTGATGTTGATGGGAGTCCAGTCTCTGATGACAGACCTCACAGCTTGAAGAAAAGATCTGCTTACTGAAGCAACTGATTCCATTGATCGGCACTGTAGTTAAGCAGCATGAACTGCAAACCTGGCTGCACTCTCACCAACAAACCTAACCAGGCAACACACACTGCCTGCCTTCCAGCCAATGAATATTGACTTGAAACACATCATTTGAAAAGGACATAGAGACAATATAAAACTGTTATTTTGATGGAGACAGGCACTTGCCAGCACATTCTCTCTCCCAACTCGTCACATATGGACACATATGCAACATCCAGTTAGACGTTCAAAATAAAAGTACTTTGAAACGGCATGTTGTTAATCTTTAGAAAACAAAGGTACTTTCAATTTGGACTTTTTGTTTGGGAAACAAAGCTGATTGAAGGTCCAGTTTCTGGCCCACCATCCAGCCCAACCACCTCCTTACTCTAACTTTTCTGTTAAATATCCCACACCTACCTTTAGCGTTCAAAAGTAACACTACAGGGCTCTCCCCAGTGCATTGAGCTATGAAACTAAGGGGCTCCCCAGGGCCATACAAACTGACGGGTCTTGACCATGCGTCCATATGCGACAACTTGGGAGTGAGAACTGGTTGCACTTGCTCAGTAGGACATGCTTAATAACTCCTGTATGCATTACATGTGGTTTCCACCTAAATTTGATACAGAGTAGAATGTTTGGCAGTCCAACTCCCCATATACAGTATAATGTTGATATACTGTCTTGTCAGTTGCTTGCACTGTCTGTTTACTCTGCCCACCAGGTCTTGTGGTTGATGTACCGTATAACAGTATGCACTGCTACTATGAAGGTTGTCTCTGCCCCAGTGTCTCCAGGAAAAATACCTGCCTCATTTATTGCATCAGGCGAATAAGGTGTTTTCTGATTCTGCTCTCTGGTTTGTTGATTTTCCTTGTTATGAGCATAAGCTCCATGTGACATGTCGCACCTTGGGGAAACTGAGCTCGACGTTTGGCTCCGACTGCGAGACAAACTAACTGTGTTTGTCTTTGCAGTTCAGCGAGACTCCTGTGTGTGCACAGATGACGGAGTGAGAAAGAGTATCATTGCACCACTTTGGCTTGCTAGCTGTGTTTTGTGATTTTTTTTTCTTTTGGTTTGGAGACTTTGAATAATTTGCAGGGTGTCTGAGTTTTAATCTTGTTGTCTCTTTGAGATGAAACAGGTGGTCTATTGCTGTTGCGGGCTGTCACACACACTGTGACAAAGACGAAAAGCGACATGTTTGGAGGTGGAAAATAATGTTACTCAGTGGTGTCTTCGGAACAGTTGCTTACTTTTCATGAGGAAAAAGACTGTGCTCAGCTTTGGCCTCTCTTTGTCGACTGTCGACTGTTCCATGTTGCATTTTGGCAGGAGAAATGAGCACTTGTCGTCCAGCTCTAAATCTTCCTCTCTGCATGACACAGAGTGCAACTTTGGATAGTCTGACTCAACGGATGTTTCATGGGGGAACAGCAATTTCTACTTTGGCTGCACAGCTGGTGGACTGTCAACTCCAATTGTTTTTTCCCCCATCCCTTCTCCATACCAGCAACTTTTTTCTTTCTTACATCAGAGCCAATCAGTGTCTGCTTCCCATATGAGTACCAAAAGTAATCAACCGTTAGTGAAGGAACATGCAAAACCTGTTAAACAAATACTCTTTTTTTTATCCATTCATTGTTCCCTCTTGACAGTGACCCCATTCAGTCTGGGCTAGCAGATTTGTGAAACAATCTGTGGGAACAAAGAAGTAATCTGTCTTGGCTATGTGAGTCAAAGATCTGATTGAGTGGGGGTAAACTAAAAAAGGGAAAGAAAAATAAAACCAAAAGATGGAGAAAATCTAGTATGATGTAGGCTACATCAAAACAATACAAGCCACCTCACTATTACTAAGCATGGAACAAAGCTGGATGGAACTTAAAATAAGCTTTTAAAAAATAAATTAAAAAGAGTAAAAACACTAGAACATGATGTTATACAAATTACAAAAATCATTATTCCTCTAATAAAGATGTAATTTATTGCAGCGCTATTTTACTGGGCTGCAAGAGTTTTAACTCAGTGTACCTAAATAACAGAAAGCATTTATTTACTGTATATGAAAATTATGTGCAGTCAAAAGCTAATGGCACTTTTTAGTCACAAGGTGGCAGCATTGCCTCAACACTTACACATACAAGAAAATTTTATTTTACAAATATGTGTTGTTCTTCTGTACTTCTGGGTTTATTCACACATATACTACTTATGAACTGCATGATCTACTCCGTGCTGTACTCAGTTAAAAGAATGTTCTGTGTATTTTCATGTGGAGCCAGTAGATGTTAATAAAATATTTTTATTAATAAATTCTTGAAAATTGTACAGCTTTGGTTTGCTCTCGAGCGTTTTTTATTTTATTTTGACCATACACATTTGGTACATCCACATACATTAAGTTTAATTTTAAGTTTTTGTGGATTGGTGTTATTGTGTCTTATTGTCTAAATTACAATTCAGAAACATTGCATCTGTACTAATTATATATACACACACACATACATACATACATTTACTACAACTGATGTAGTATTATAATGTGTACAGGTGCTGGTCATATAATTAGAATATCATCAAAAAGTTGATTTATTTCAGTAATTCCATTCAAAAAGTGAAACTTGGATATTATATTCTTTCATTACACACAGACTGATGTATTTTAAATGTTTATTTCATTTAATTGTGATGATTAAAACTGACAACTAATGAAAATCCCAAATTCAGTATCTCCGAAAATTTAAATATTACTTAAGACCAATACAAAAAAAGGATTTTTAGAAATGTTGGCCAACAGAAAAGTATGAGCATGTACATCACTCAGTACTTAGTTGGGGCCCCTTTTTCCTGAATTACTGCAGCAATGCGGCGTGGCATGGAGTCGATAAGTCTGTGGCACTACTCAGGTGTTATGAGAGCCCAGGTTGCTCCGATAGTGGCCTTCAGCTCTTCTGCATTGTTGGGTCTGGCGTTTCGCATCTTCCTCTTCACAATACCCCATAGATTTTCTATAGGGTTAAGGTCAAGCGAGTTTGCTGGCCAATTAAGAACAGGGATACCATGGTCCTTAAACCAGGTACTGGTAGCTTTGGCACTGTGTGCAGGTGCCAAGTCCTGTTGGAAAATGAAATCTGCATCTCCATAAAGTTGGTCAGCAGCAGGAAGCATGAATTGCTGTAAAACTTCCTGGTAGACGGTTGCGTTGCCCTTGGACTTTCAGAAAAAACAGTGGACCAACACCAGCAGATGACATGGCACCCCAAACGACTGTGGAAACTTTACACTGGACTTCAAGCAACGTGGATTCTGTGCCTCTCCTCTCTTCCTCCAGACTTTGGGACCTTGATTTCCAAAGGAAATGCAAAATTTACTTTCATCAGAGAACATAACTTTGGACCACTCAGCAGCAGTCCAGTCCTTTTTGTCTTTAGCCCGGGCGAGACACTTCTGACGCTGTGTCTTGTTCAAGAGTGGCTTGACACAAGGAATGCGACAGCTGAAACCCATGTCTTGCATACGTCTGTGTGTGGTGGTTCTTGAAGCACTGACTCCAGCTGCAGTCCACTCTTTGTGAATCTCCCCCACATTTTTGAATGGGTTTTGTTTCACAATCCTCTCCAGGGTGCGGTTATCCCTATTGCTTGTACACTTTTTTCTACCACATCTTTTCCTTCCCTTCGCTACTCTATTAATGTGCTTGGACACAGAGCTCTGTGAACAGCCAGCCTCTTTAGCAATGACCTTTTGTGTCAAGGTATTGAACCTTTTGACAATATTCTAATTGTCTGAGATACTTATTTTAAGATTTTCATTAGTTGTCAGTTATAATCATCAAAATTAAAAGGAATGAACACTTGAAATATATCAGTCTGTGTGGAATGAATGTATACATTATACAAGTTTCACTTTTTGAATGGAATTACTGAAATAAATCAACTTTTTGATGATATTCTAATTATATGACCAGCACCTGTAAATACCCCATTCTTCTGGACACAGCATATGAGTTTTAAGGACTTCCTAATGTGCCTCCTCAGCTTCTGTAAGCTGCATAGTGGTATGTCTGGGGATATGGACACAATATCTACAGCTAAACCTGATGAAATCATCATCAGTGTGATACAAGGGGTGATGTACATATGGACAATGTTCTGTTTCTTGTAATACAGAAACAGAAATAACTCAGATTCAGTTTGAATCATAGATTGTATATTTGAATGCAGCCAGTTTACTATTTATCTTCATAGTAAAGGTCATAGAAAGACAACTTTACATGTAGAAGATATACGATTATATTGACGTGTAACCCTTTGTTGACACCAGTAGAGCTGATCAAACAAGACCTAAGGTGTACCTTACTATCACACAGGGCTACTATATTAAAAGTGTTTTAAACAGGAACTGGGTTCTTAGCTGTTGATGGCGAGCTGGCTAAATATTCCCTGTTTACTAATATTCGGTACAGTGACTTCAGGCAGGAGAAGTAAGTATAGACCACAAATAAACAATGTGTGTAAGAACAATAATAGCGCAGTGCCTCCACTGTGGAACTGCTAAGCTCACTTTAAGAACTGTATTGAAGTTCCCCAGAATAATAGTAAGTATTTATAAGAAAGTCAAATATGAACAACAACAATATATAGTATGAAAAAAAATTTTTTGTATCAACCCAAACCACTAAAGTTTTAAGTTCAAAATTTAAACCTTACAATGAACCCTTAATAAATTCACTCTTCAAAATAACACTTTCCTGTTTGGTTTCTCTTAGGATGGAATAGAAAAAATATTAAGCCATGTGTGTGTGTGAACTGAATGAAAATTAATGTAACCTGTACAGGTATCAATAACAAAAGGTACCACTCTAGTATAATTAAGTCCAAAGTACACACATCTGTACCATCACAGTTCAACTTTAAAATGTTCAAATTATTACCAAGTGCTTGGATTTGTAAACATTGCGGCCCATACGGTGGTGCACATATGAAAGAGTAAGCCTTTAACTCCCTGGTAGTACAGTTCAATGTTCAGAAAAGTCTCCCCTTACTCACGCGGTTCCAAAGAATCCACAGGCTGGTAGACGATGCAGCAGAATGGCGAGGTGCAGTAGGTAGATGTCCGCGCGACGATGCAGTTCCCGTGGGCGAGGTCCCGCCTCACAGCGGTGCTACTAAGCAGGCTAGCTCCCAAGGCTCCATTTTCTCTCTAGTTCTCCGGTAAAAACTGCGCTTGTTGTCTAAGCTGGTTGTCTTTCACGACAGTTCAAGCCAGTGTCCCTCTAGTTTAAAAGTCCGACAGTTTTGCACTTTTACACTTTTCTCTGTTATTGCAAACATGAGCGGGGGGCTGACCGAACTACACTTATCATTTCACTGGGAAAAAAACAAACGAATTAACTGCAAGGTAATATTTGTGCCCATACATGTGTACTTAAGTCTACAAATATTAATTCTCTCCGAGTTCAACTGAAAGTTTTACCACACATCGATACACAGCCGCTTCTCTCTTTTCTCTTGTTCTTCTCTTCCAACTATCTTTTTCTACCCTCCCCTCAAGTGATCTCTAATCGGCTCAGTTTACATCAATCGAAACAAACTGAAATTACATTGGTTAAGTTATCATGACACTGGAATTCACGAAGAGCAAAGCATCATGGAAGGTGTAGTTTTCCCATTAAAGATCCCACATGTAAAGAAACATTTAACTGTATTTAGTAGGCCCTTATAGACGTATCTGTTTTCCGGGGACAGTCCCCGATTTTCACATCAACATAGACTGTATAATGTGTTAAGACACCTGAAATCAGATTTTACATAGCCAGAAAGACTGGACAGCAGAGCATGCAGGTGTTGTTCCAAAAAGTGACCGTCCACTAAAAACTGATTACAAATAAACATCACTTTATGTCCGTGGTAATAGCAAAGCCATGTCTTTGTGATACTTTAACATTTCTTTTAACAGAATAATCACAATAATCAACATGACTTACTGCTGAGTTATGTATAAAATTAAGACTTGATCCCTTTAGCAATTATCCTTATCACTCTGCATTATTTAACTTGCTGTGTAGACTTCCAACCAATCCAGTCATTTTAACCTGTTGAAATACCTTTAAATGTAACTGTACACAAAATGGCAAAGCTATATATAGACTAGACTAATACCCCCCCACACCCAATCTGTAAGTTAGAGCACCATGAAACATAGCGGGTGTTATAATGTGTATGATGGACTGTATGACTGATAACAGCTGATACTTGCACATTAGTTTCTATTAGGAGTAAGTAATAATCCTGTTAGCATTAGACAACCAATAGTTTTGTTGTAGCCAGATACCTAATAGCAATCTGTACAGTTTCCGGTTGCCATGGTAATTGATTACGTCCGCAACACCCCCATTCTCTGTTTGAGAAAGAACGTTAACCAAAAACGGCAGTTAAAACTTTCTGGCGGAGTGGGCCCGCACAGAATTCTGGGTAATTTTAGCCGCAGCTGGGCAATTAGCGCGATATTGAGTTTCAGAAGCCATGATTGAAAGAAGCAGCCGAGTAAGAAAAAGCAACCAAAAATATAAATTTTCCTTAACAAGAAAGAATGGATAGTAGCAGAGTTGTGTGCAAGAAGACCTGAAGGGGACACCTGTTGACTAGAGCGTTGCGCCATCCACCGCGGTGATCGTGAGGACGAGTGACGTTACTGCCCACGGACAGTTTCAGACTTCTACAGCCTGAAAAACTGTGAGCTGCAGCAGAGCAAGTGAGTTAAGCAATATTTACTGAAATGACATAACATCGATATTTCCCACGCAGTGTCATTCCTCGGGTGTTTTACAGTCCGCATCTGAAGAGTGAAAACAGCATCTCTGCAAGCTTTGGGGTAATGTTAATGTTAGTCTGGACCGTTTTACTGCTTTTCGTAACAATCCCATTAACTGTGGCCTCTGCAGAACGATATTTTTCCAAACTCAAACTTATAAAATCTTACTGCTGCACGATTTGGAGAAAAATTCATGTTGCGATTATTGTGGACAATATTGCGATTTACGATTCGATTATAATGGAACAAATGGTACTATGAGTCTACTTGCTTGATTATCAAGGAAAAATGCACAAAATACTGACATTTTGAAATGTGTATTTCTGAACTTCAACAGAGTTAAACGATAAACACTATTTATAACAATAACTTTAGTAAAACAGATGTAAAAAAGAACAAGGGCAGCGTGTTGGCTAATGCTGATGATACACGGGGCAACTTTTTCAGCAGTCTTGCTGGTGGCAAGTATGACTATGTTTTGAAGGGATAGTGGCGGGGCAGGTTGAGTGTCTGCAGAGACACTGTCCACAACCTATATATATATAAGTATAAGTATTCACTTGTCAGTTATCATATTGTTGGAGAAAATATGCTTTTGCACATCAAACTTTTTCGAATGTCCTGCCCCATCCAGGCTATGATTGGTCGGTTGACGAGCAGTGATATCAGCTTTATGAAAAGTTGAAAAACAAAAGGCAGCAATACAGCTAACGTTAAATGGCCAGCAAGCCAAAGCCAAACCTTCTTTATCTTGTCCCTGTTTTCTGCTATGTTTTGAAGGTGTGCCGTCACCAGTCATGTGTTCATGTTTTGAAAGTGTGCTGTCACCAGTCATGTGTTCATGTGTTCATGTTTGAAAGTGTGCTGTCACTAGTCATGTGTTCATATGTTTTTAGGGTGCGCCGTCACCAGTCATGTGTTCATGTTTTGAAGGTGCGCCATCACCGGTCCTCTTTTCACATGTGTGAAGGGGCGCTATCACCGGTTAAGCTATGTTTTAATATCTTGTGGTGCTCTAACACCGATTTGGTCAAGTAGGCTGGTCTATCAATGTCTTAGCTTTACTATTATTCTATATATTTACTATATTATGTTTATTACTATATATGTTTTAAAGCTGTGAGCTTTCACTTCTTTAATTTCCTACTGACATTATGCTACTTTAATTGTGATGGGAGGGCCCGTTATGACCATCTTGCATCAGGGCCCATCAGGGTGTTAGTTGAAGTGGGTTACTTACTGTCCAACAAGCTATTAAACAAACTACCAAACATGCTAGGTAAAGTCATTATCATTGACATAGTGGACTCATGGAAAAATGCAACAGTTATCATATTTTTTTTTGTCATGACTAATTTATTAATGACTCAGCGTCATCTGTACTAAAGAGAAAAGAATCATTCATCTAATGTTTAAAGTAAATCTAAATTGCCTTGCCAGCCTACTCACTGGAGTTCTACAACTACTGAAGTGATTTGAACTTTGTTCTCTCCCACTGAACTGTGTGGGACCCGTGTGTGTAGGTGACGTGAAGGGGGCAAGCAGGCAGTGGACCAAACCATTGTGAGGCAAGGGGTTATTATGGTTTATTATTGCCTAGAATTTTAATTCCAACCCATTCAAACAATTTTAAACCCATCCCTGGTTTCACATGCAAGTACAAAAAAAAGAAAAAAAGAATCAACCTTGAAACAGCTGAGCTGTATATTTTGTTTATCTGGTTTGTGCTTTCTAGTGCTAACTGGACTCTTTGCCCTCCCTTTCACCATTCATAAGTGGCAACAACACATCTATGTACACACAGATACACACCCACACAAGTAAAAATACTGCTGCCACTGAAGTGGAAATCCAGCCTCTAATTGTTTTATAGATCTTTTCTCTCTCTCCCTCCTTCATTCTCCTCTAACCATTTGAAATAGATGGCTGGTACTTTCACTTCTGGCCTCAGGAGACTGAAGTAACAATTGCCACTCTGGCTCAAAACTGCTAAGACATGTCTGGTGCGTGACGTCAAGGATTGGCTTCATTATGTGTTTCGAATAAAAGGATTATTGTCGTCTGTTTATGATGTGGACGGAGTGAGTTTGTGTGATTCCTTTGGTACATGAGCAAGTGCTGAACACAAATAGAACATTTGTTCCAGAGCATTTTGTACTATTAGTGGATGCAAACTAGCATTATTTTTAAGTTGATTCAATTGAATATATAAATTGAATATATAAATGAAGAAAAAAAATCTGTATTTATTAATAATGAAAAAAATAATATAGTAAAATGTATCCATATTATATAATGGATTGATTAACTGTCTAAACCATAGCACAAGGACTAAATTAATTGTATTTTAAGCAATAGGTTTTCAAAGAACTGCTGAATCTTTTAAGAAGCTGTGTAACCTCCACATAAACATGTATTTTAGTCTTTTCAATGTTTTCATGATTTTATCTTGTATTGTTTTTGTATAATTGTCTTTTGGGTATTATTGTCTTTACACTTGTTAAAGCACTTTGTAACTTGTTTTTGAAAAGTGCTTTACAAAAAAAAATTATAAAAGATTATTATGCAAGGACAGCTTTTCCTGAAATGGACACTATGGATTCACCAAAATGATAATTCTTGGCCAAAGCCGAATGTAATGAAAAACTTTACAGAATACCGAACACAGTTTTTTACATTCTTTTCCATTTATTTTGGATTTGTTTGGGGTTTTTTTTACCATTGCATACATTGAATAGTCAAAATGTGCTTTTTACTCAGTGTTTCCAACAGGATTTGGAGAGACTATGTGGGATGGTCCAAGGCCCGACACGGTCCGGTAAAGTAAAGTTCATGTGTCCATTTACTTATAATGGACACATGTAATGTTTTATACTTTCTGTGAATATAATCCAATTAATCTAGTTTCCATACTACCTTATTTTGACATGTGTATCTTTGCGCTAAATTCATCAAGTCCGACTCAATTTGATAAATAATGTGATTCTGGTATGGGTAACATGAAAACTTCATATCCTCTCTTCAGGTAGGACTCTCATTCTGCAACACTTGTCTTTGTAAAGAGAGAAAATGACAAGATAAAGTCGCCTGTCAACTCACACTGGTCCGTTTCAATGGAT
This sequence comes from Micropterus salmoides, assembly GCF_014851395.1. Classification (NCBI taxonomy): domain Eukaryota; kingdom Metazoa; phylum Chordata; class Actinopteri; order Centrarchiformes; family Centrarchidae; genus Micropterus; species Micropterus salmoides. The sequence goes on from NW_024040040.1 coordinate 11,920,504, forward strand.
TTACCATAAAGGCTTGAATACGTGTGCATTCCAAATTTAAGTGCGGCTAGCTTAATCGCCTTCTCAGAAACGAGTGACAGAAACACTCAAAGCGGGTCAGACTGTTTTCTGCCTTTTCTAAGAAGTCAGCCACAGATAGTGTGGACGTGCTAGGAGACAATTCAGCACAACAGTGTCTGCAAACGACGATTTATCCGTCTTTCTTGAACACTTTAAAATGCTTCCACACTGCTGACATGTCAAAACGTAATTGTTCGGTAAAATTTATTCAGTCTTTTGACTTATTAGGCCGAACACCGAAAGTGCTTTTGTTGCTATTTTCAGCCAAGTAATTTTGGTTGCCGAAAATTTGGTGCATCCCTAATACACACATCACAAACAACTATGGAGCCAAATGCTAGACCAGTCTTTTATACATTTGCAGATTCACTTTTTTGTGGAGAAATTATCCACATCATCCCTGCATGTCAGTACACCGGCAAATACAACATTGAAGTCATTAATGTGCATAAATATACCTCAGATGTTTTAGTCAATTACAGAATGTATCATAACAGTTATGTTGTAAATATTAAAAAATAGGTACCTATATTTTCAGGTGCCTATGTGTACACTGAAAGTGTTTCTTTATAGCATTAGGAAAGGATCTTTAAACAGCCAGTATGAACAGGATGAATGAATGCAGCAAGCAAAAACTTAGTTATCATAAAGGGTGTATATAATACAATATACCTGACAATTATTTTAAAACAAACATTGTGAACCTATTCTTTAAATATATGCATTTCCATTGTAAGGATTTATTAGGTTTTGCTAAGTGATAATGCACAATGGGATGTAAGTAAGTCAGTAAGAAACCGTATTTGTAGTTGTTGTTTGAGTGCCACAAAGAGCTTTATTAACATTTACAGAGCAAAAACACAGGAGATTAAATACTTAAACACAGTATGTGATACAAATACATAATAATTACGCAGCAAGTAGTAAAAAACACAATAAATACACATTATGTGGTAAAAATACACAAATGCATAATACGTAAAAACGTGCACAAAATAACACATAAGATGCAGACCTTGTGCATACAAATTTCCCAGATTCAGGGGAAGGTAAGGGTGCGGGGCCGAGAATTGCAAAGTTTGGGTGCAATAGCCCCAAAAGCTCTATCACCACCGGGTCTTAAGGCGAGTCCGTGGGCCAGAGAGCAGATTTTGCTTTTTAGACCAAAGAGAGCGAGCTGATGAGTAAGGGTGATGTACTTCAGCCACATACTTAGGAGCCTGACTGTGCAGTGCTCTGTAAGTAGTGGTGAGAGTTTTGAACTGGATCCTATATGCGACAGGGAGCCAGTGAAGGGATCTGAGTGTAGGGGTGATGCGAGAACATCTATTTGTAAACAAGTCATTAAATACGTTAGTCTTGTTTGCCATAGAGCGTGCATTAATCAAGCACATTTTGACTGACGCCACCATGTCGCCATCAGCTAGAGTCCTTGGCAGTGCCTGTCATTTGGCGGATCACGCTCTTGCTACGGCGATCCCGACCATAATTGTATTTCTATCTATTTATTTCACCAATTAGTTAATTTACCATATATGAAGCATTGTTGCTATGACTACAGTGCTTGCAATTTAGTCAACTCAATATTGGATTCTGAAAGAACAAAACTAAACCATTACATTCAATGCCGATGTCTTTCTTTCTATGATATCTGTGCATGGGATATGATACTAATATGTTTAGGGGAAGATCATGGCTATAGCAAGTAAGCTATGGTTAAAGTTAGGTAAGTAAAATGCTTGATTAAATTTGGGGAAAGATGTAGTTAGAGTTTTATAAAAGCAAACATTAATTGCACGTTTACTGTTTAATGGTATTGGCATTAAATAGTGAGTTGCTGCTGTAGGGATACTGAGCTCCTGCATGAACACATTTTTCTTTCAAGGTTTTGAACAGTTTCAATAATTTCACATTAGATTTCACATATTTCCTTTTTCCTACGGTTTTGAAGTGGGCAGGACTTGAATAGAAACCAGCAATGTCACATATTTCCATGCCTTTTGTGGCTCCAGAGGGAGCTGCGTGGAGTCTTATGATTGAATAAGTGATTGCCTTAAGTAATGTCTCTTGAGGTCTATTGGGGCTGAAGACTACAAGTTTGATAATTAGAGAAATTTGGGGGTGTGGAGTTAGACAGAGGTGAGTTTACAATACCTCTGTCACCTGCTCCTCATGTAAGACTGAAGCTAGAGGCCCGAGGCTACATTGGACGCATAAGTAGCATAACACACCCAAATCTCCAACCAATCTGTTGCCAAGTTGCATTGCTGGTAATATAGGCAATAATGATTTAACAAGGAAGAACAATGTGTGGAATAAGAAAAGAAAGATATCTGAGTAGGAGTGCTCCTTTAAGGGAACCGTCAATCCATTAACAACATCCCCAGGAGTGACAGGAATTCCAAGAGAGAAAAAGGAACATTTTGATGTGTAGTATTGCAGATTATGACTGGGTGAGTGACAGTGAATAGAGGAGGAGGGAAAAGGAAGGAGAGTGAGCCTCACATGGGTTACACATCTCGTTGGATCGCTGCCCCCCATTCACTGAAGGCCTTTGATTCCCTCCTTTGATCCTTGACTTTTAGAGTGGACAGAGTCTCATAAATACAGAAGAAGAAAACAGCAGGTGTGAATGCATAACTTATGGCCCCGGCCTCACCTCAATCATCTTTATCCCCATCATTTGTTACACCTGCTGCCAGCACACACTGTCTCACTCTCATTCCTCTCCTCCTCCTCTTCCTCTCCGTTTCCAGCTATCAGCCTGTGACGCAATCCTGTTGCCATGTCGTTGTCATTCAGCATGGCAGAATTAGCTCCCGCTCTGCGCTGCGGTATGTTTCCAGCGTGCCCGTGTGTGTTTTTATGCAAGTGCGTCCGAGTGTGGCGCTGTTGCCTCCCGCACGCACTCATGCACTTTGTGTTTGAATGCGTGATTTGTAGTTGCTGCTGAAGTGTGTTGCACGTGTCTAATTTATTTGCATGCCTGCGTCAGGCTTGCTCACCATAAGTCTGTCAAGGTTGCCTGACATTGGTGCTCTCCTCAGTCTTAGAGTGCTGAAGAAAGCCCGGCTGCTGAGTCAGGGTGTCTTCAGCGAAGAGACTTCAAGGTGGGTGGAGAGAGAAAGACATGTAGAGAATGGAGGGAGGGGGGGGATAGAGCACAGCAAAACAACAGTGTGGGCTTTGACTGTTTTGATTTCATCAACCATTTTCTTCAGCACGGGCGACAGCCCTTCTAGCTTCACTCGCTAATGAATTACACCCTGGCTCACACCAGGTAGCAGAGATCTAGACAATGACTGACTGTGTGTGTGGCAAAGAGAGGCAGGAGGGGGGAGGAGGAGAAGGGAAGACAGAGAGATAGAAAGGAGAGGATACAGTGGAAGTGAGCTAGCCAGAGTCTCATTACTCTCTACTCCTGTGATCTCTCCCCGTCAAGGATGCTGAGTAGGGCTTTGTTGAGTCAGAGAGAAAGAGTGAAAGGGAGTGGGTAGAGCAAGGAAATGAATAAAAAAAAAAAGAAAATCAACAACAGACACTAGCAGCAGCCCAGGAGAAACACAGTCAAACGAATAATTTACCACCTAGTCCTCATCTTTTCTCTTTTCCCGCTCCTCCTTTTCTGGATGAGAAATTGGAAGATAATCCATTGCCCTGGCTTTGAGGATTGGCTTTGAAGGATGAGACAGACAGGCCTATGCCAGAATAAGAGAAGCTAAAATGTTATGGGTGTTTGATGGCTCAGTAGGAGAAGCCTTCAAAAAAGAGCGACAAGGCAGGGCAGCTGCTTAGCTTTGCTGGTATTTGCAGTACAGGCTTACATGTGAGCCACAAGGAAGCGAGGCACATTATGCTAAATCATGTTATGCTTTTGCCTAGTTTGATTATGTATGCCAGCATAATATGTGTAAATAAAATAGATTTTCTTCATCAGTGCATGCTCAGGATGGACTTGAGACGGTGCTCTAAGATTCTGTGTCCTCAGCAGGTTTTCCCGGAACAACTGTAAAGAGAGAGACAGACTCCACATAGTGGGGCCTTCAAAGCTTACAGTAGTTGGCAGGGGTTGACTCTACTTTTCCAGACAGTTCCAGAGCTCGCCTTTCACTTCAGTTTGTTAGCTGGCGCCGTGGCAGCCCGCTTTTTGGCTCACTCGCCCGTCCGGGCTACCTCCACTTCTCTTCACAAATGGCTTTACTGTCAGCACCTTTTCGAATGAGGTCCCGGATGCCCTTGGCTCGTCTGACAAGAGGCCTTGTTCTTGCTTGTCACGTTAGGCTCTGTGTCGATGTAGCGCACTGTCAGTCTCCCCATCCGCGTTGAGATGCGGAGGTTGGCAGTGGGAGTCTTCCAGTCCAAGGAGGCAAAAAGGAAAAAGGCGGGATGATAACAAAGCAGTAGTGTTACAGCTCTGCCACAGTGTTGGACTAGGCATGAATACGTTTACTGTCAGTTTCCTTGTATTCCTTTTTCAGACACTCCAGGGAGTTAAAACTGGTATATATTCTGTAGATAAACAAGATCAGGAGATTGGGAAACAGGAAGATAAAAATTATAATGTAGGATACTTCTAATGAACTCTGTCACAATTGCTTTTGTAACTTTGGTTAGCAGCTAGAAGGCCAAATTAAACAATATGGCATACATAGGCTGGTACAGTTCTAGGATATAATTCACATTCATTATGACTGCTCTGCCTTCCTGACTTTCTACTTTCAAATTTTCTCATATGGACATTTTTACATATTCTGTGTTTTTTGGTCATACATTTCTCTTTTAATGTTAAATTACTTTGACCTAAACTATGTAATCGGAAAACAATGCAATACTGCAAAAAAAAGGGTGTATAATTATTTTGATATTGAAATTTTAACATTTTATATAAAGAAAACTTATCAGGGAAATTCACAAGACATTATACATTCACTCTTTTCTCTCTCCTTCCTTTAGTAATCTCCATGGAGCATCCATATTGGCTGTTTGGTAAACATGAAAGCGCTGCATATAGTTATCAGTCATGTTTTATGATTTTGAGGTAATACATTTAAAATGGCTTTCAGACAGCTACCGCTCAATACCATTTGGAGCGTGCAAAAGTGGCCTATTGCAGCTTTAAAACTGCAAATATTAGTAGAAGAGATCAGCCAAGCTCCCAAATACCCTCTAAGCTACTTTTCAAGAGCATTTCAGGTCATGGAGTCATTTGACCTGATTTTACCAATTCATGTCAACAGAAGTACAGTACAAACCTGGATAAGGACTCTTTATAAACAGAGGAAACATATTGTCTGATCATCTCATGGTCAAGATAAAAGCAATGTCTGCGAGATGGAGTGCTGAATAATTTATTTGATGCATATAGACTCACTGGGTATTTATGCAATAGTATGAGGTGTGTCTGAGCTACCTTAACCTTACATTGTGTTCCACATAGAATTTAACTCAGTGTTTGACTTTCATGCTCATTTATTGAATAATTTAGATGCACTGTCATTTGTGTTCATTGTATTTTTACAGTTATCAAAATACGGTAAATAACAGAAGAATTAGTTAAAATAGTTAAAATAGTTTAAGTGGGAGTAATGTGCAGTAGTTGTGTTAGAATATTAACTACTCACCATCTTGTCGCATCAAAACCCTGAATTTAATGAAAACTAATTAGGAATTAAGAAAAAGGGCTTCAAGCTAGTGGAAGAGCATGGTAACCTATCTGAGACAAACTCCTAGAACATCAGTTGGCTGTGAGGCAAGTTTGACTTAGAGGCCACTGTCAGAATTACAAGTCATGTGACCAAAAATACTTTTTTCAGAATAACAAAACACTGCAGCATTACTCGCCATTTGGTCCAATATGAAATGTTGTTGTTCAGAAAACCCAAGTGTACACTTGTCAATTTGGATTCCTGTTGTTGGAGTTTTAACAGTTTGTTCATAAGAGGTCTCAAGCAGACTTAAATTCAAATCAAATAATTTTTTATTTACAGTGCAAAATCACCATGCAGCATGGTCCCAATACACTTTCCAAAGATAAGAAGAACAGATACATTTAAAAATTGCAGATTAAGAGGATATTAAAAGGTGCTCGACCCAACATGAATTCTAGGAGAGGCTGCATTGACATGGAGGACAAGTAGGTTTTCAGTTTTGACTTAAAAATATCCACTGAACGTGCTTCCATAACATAGTGGAAGGTCATTCCATAAATAGGGAGCACTGTAGGCAAAAGCTCTCTAGCCAGCAAATTTTTTTGTTATACGAAGGTTTGACCAGGAGACCAGCATTGAGAGAGCGAAGAGGGCGTAATTAGCTAAGCTAGGTAGGATGGTGCAAGTCCATGCAAGGCCTTATAAGTTAAAAGGAGGACCTTACAGTCAGCTCTGGCTGGCACTGGTAACCAGTGAAGTGAGTCCTTGTGAGTTTAGCTGCTGTGTCAATAAGAAACAGAGGATTTATTTATATATATATATATATATATATATATATATATATATATATAAATAGTAGCATGACTACTATGTTTTAATAAATTTATGAGAATTAATGCCAAATTATGAATTTTAATATTTAGAAAATATTAATTCACAAAGCTTCTCGTTTCGCGGGGCACCACCGGAGATCCAATTCGCCCAGAGTCTCCGGACCTCTGAGTATGGTTAATAACTAGACAATTATTCACTAGTGATCAGTTAGTTAACAATCGCTCAATGATCTTAAATCAGTCAGTCAGTCTCATATCGAAGGGGTAAATTCTCATGGCAGGGACTTGGAGACAGGCAATACACACACAATTCCTTGATTACAGTGAAGTTTATTAAAAATATATAAAAATGCGGTTAAATACATCAAAGAAATAAACAATGGCTAAACTATGAGAAGGTGGAGTTCTATTGTGGCGAGGATTTGACTCATACGGCAACTAATGAATGCAATTAGATGATAAGTCGGTTAAATTTGTCTAGGAGTTTCAAGGATTAAATATACTGGATTAATAGACTATGGGACATCACTGTTCACAGAATGCAGGGTTCTGGTCTCACTGCGTGTCGCTTCTCCCAGCCGGGTGCTGGTCAACGGCCTCACACTGGCAGAGATCCGTGCGTTCTCGGTTAGGACAGCTTAAAACTGTCGGCCAGCCGTTTTTTCTGCCAGGGAATTGCTCCGGAGGTCCATCTTGAAGAAACTTGCAGTGGGGGCCTTACCAACCCTGGCTCGGGTCAGAGGTTTGGTCGTCCTTTGTTACTGCTGGAAGGACCACGTGTCCTGCCATCGATGTCGCGGCGCTTCGCGTGTGGCTTGAAAACGAACAAAGGGCTTTGTTGCGCCGGGTCGAACTGCTTAGGGCGTTGCTGGGAGAGGGGCATGCCGGGCGCGTGCCAAAGCGCGGTTGGAGAGCCAGGAACAAGCAGAGGACAAGAGAGCGAACAAGCGCGTGTGTGGCTGTTTTGTCTGTTGGGGCGTGGTTCCCAGAGGATGACATTTCTTTATCATCATTTCTAAAGGAAGTTTCAGAAAGTATTGTAAACAAAGCATTGGTTACAAATAAAATGAATAAAGTCAGGTGACTTTGCTGGAAATTACAACACTGCAAAATTAACGTACTTAGATTCTTTTCAAAAATAGCAACTACAACAACATGGTAACATAACTACTAAAATGGAATGGGGAGACCTAGTTGAGTGACTGAAAAATGTAATTAAAAAATTTAAGGTAATTTTTGAGTCTTGTGGAGACAGTACTTATTCGATATAAAATGCACAAATCCACACTGTTGGTTCACAACTATATATATATATATATATATATATATATATATATATATAATATTTAAACACACACATACACACACAGTGGGGAGAACAAGTATTTGATACACTGCTGATTTTGCAGGTTTTCCTACTTACAAAGCATGTAGATTTCTGTAATTTTTGTCATAGGTACACTTCAACTGTGAGAGATGGAATCTAAAACAAAAATCCAGAAAATCACATTGTATGATTTTTAAATAATTAATTTGCATTTTATTGCATGACATAAGTATTTGATCACCTTCCAACCAGTAAGAATTCCGTCTCTCACAGACCTGTTAGTTCTTCTTTAAGAAGCCCTCCTGTTCTCCACTCATTACCTGTATTAACTGCACCTGTTTGAACTCATTATCTGTATAAAAGACACCTGTCCACACACTCAATCAAACAGACTCCAACCTCTCCACAATGGCCAAGACCAGAGAGCTGTGTAAGGACATCAGGGATAAAATTGTAGACCTGCACAAGGCGGGATGGGCTACAGGACAATAGGCAAGCAGCTTGGTGAGAAGGCAAAAACTGTTGGCGCAATTTTTAGAAAATGGAAGAAGTTCAAGATGACGGTCAATCTCCCTCAGTCTGGGGCTCCATGCAAAATCTCACCTCGTGGGGCATCATGAGGAAGGTGAGGGTTCAGCCCAGAACTACACGGCAGGACCTGGTCAATGACCTGAAGAGAGCTGGGACCACAGTCTCAAAGAAAACCATTAGTAACACACTACGCCGTCATGGATTAAAATCCTGCAGCTCACGCAAGGTCCCCCCTGCTCAAGCCAGTGCATGTCCAGCCCCGTCTGAAGTTTGCCAATGACCATCTGGATGATCCAGATGTGGAATGGAAGAAGGTCATGTGGTCTGATGAGACAAAAATAGAGCTTTATGGTCTAAACTCCACTCGCCGTGTTTGGAGGAAGAAGATGAGTACAACCCCAAGAACACCATCCCAACTGTGAAGCATGGAGGTGGAAACATCATTCTTTGGGGATGCTTTTCTGCAAAGGGGACAGGACAACTGTACCGTATTGAGGGGAGGATGGATGGGGCCATGTATTGCGAGATCTTGGCCAACAACCTCCTTCCCTCAGTAAGAGAAGATGGGTCGTGGCTGGGTCTTCGAGCATGACAACAACCCGAAACACACAGCCAGGGCAACTAAGGAGTGGCTCCATAAGAAGCATTTCAAGGTCCTGGAGTGGCCTAGCCAGTCTCCAGACCTGAACCCAATGTAAAATCTTTGGAGGGAGCTGAAAGTCTGTATTGCCCAGCAACAGCCCCGAAACCTGAAGGATCTGGAGAAGGTCTGTATGGAGGAGTGGGCCAAAATCCCTGCTGCAGTGTGTGCAAACCTGGTCAAGAACTACAGCAACCATATGATCTCTGTAATTGCAAACAAAGGTTTCTGTACCAAATATTAAGTTCTGCTTTTCTGATGTATCACATACTTATGTCATGCAATAAAATGCAAATTAATTATTTAAAAATCACACATTGTGATTTTCTGGATTTTTTTTCTCACAGTTGAAGTGTACCTATGATAAAAATTACAGACCTCTACATACTTTGTAAGTAGGAAAACCTGCAAAATCAGCAGTGTATCAAATACCTGTTCTCCCCTGTGTGTGTGTGTGTGTGTATATGTGTGTGTGTATGTATGTATGTATGTATGTATATATATATATATACACATGTATATGTGAGGTGGGAGAAACTGAGTCCAGGCAAGGCAAAAAAAACAAACCTTGTTTTGGCTTTCTGCAATTCTGTTTGAGTGCACGTGTGTCATCTGAGAACCATGACACTGACTGCACTGATCACATGTGCATGTGTTTTCTGGTAGCGAGAGGTGCGACAAAACTGAGGATGTATAGTAAGGCACTATTCACTTTAGACTAGGCTTGTTACGATTGGCAATTGGATCGCTTATGGACAATTGAAGGGATGATCAGCAATTGGTTTTTCATGCGCCAATATTAAGGCAATTTTAACTAACACACTATCAGAACTAAGATGACATAAAAACAGTCTCAGGAATCTGCACCACACTGCAGTGTTTCCCATTCACTGATTTATTTGTGGTGACACACATCAAAACTGACCGCCACATACTATATACTATTTAATAGGGATGGGGATCGTAAATTTTTGATATTGATATCCTTAAGATGGCTTAACGATCCGATTCTTTATCCAAACCACTATTGATACTTCCACTATTATTTAGTGATGGTTATTTGGTAAGATGTAAATGCTCCGTACTTGTATAGCGCCTTTCTAGTCTTTTCGACCACTCAAAGCGCTTTTACACTACATCTGCATTCACCATTCACACACATTCATACACTGAGCCTAAGTGCTCAAACGGAAACTAACGGAAACTAACATTCACACTCATTCGTACACTGGCGGAATAGCCGCAGGGGCAATTCGGGGTTCAGTATCTTGCCCAAGGACACTTCGACACGCAACCAGGGGGAGCCAGGCATTGAACCGCCGACCTTCCGATTAACGGCCAACCCGCTCTACCTCCTGAGCCACAGCCGCCCCAAGACAAGACCAAACAGGCATGAGGTAGGCTTGCACGGTATGAGGAAAATATTAAATTTGCGATAACGTTATATATTGACCAAGACAAGACCAAACAGGCATGAGGTAGGCTTGCACGGTATGAGGAAAATATTAAATTTGCGATAACGTTATATATTGACATGACAAATCACTTGCGATAAATAAATATATATTAAAGTGTACATATTAACTGCCTGGTTGTTTTTAATTTAATATTTTAAATACAGCTAAATGTTGTTTCTAGAGCAGCAACATTGTTTACAACAGCAAAGTAACTCAATAACTTTATCTGACATCACAAGTAGTGAGTGACGTTTAGAAAGAATATCATCTTTTGTAATAATAATAATAATCTTTCTTTGTAGAGCACTTTTCAAAAACAAGTGTAAAGACAATAATACCCGAGAGACAATAATACAAAAACAATACAAGATAAAAGCACGAAAACATTGAAAAGACTAAAATACACGTTTAAGATAAATATAAAATTAGTAAAATAGAATAAAATAAAAGGGATAAAATAAAGTCAAATAAGATCGGGAAAGGCTCTCCTATAAAAGTATGTTTTAAGAAGGGACTTAAAAGAGTTCACTGACTCAGCCGACTCGGGCAGGCTGTTCCAGAGCCTCGGGGCCCTGACTGCAAACGCTCTGTCCCCTTTAGTTTTCAGTCGAGACTCTGGAACAGACAACAGACCTCTGCCCGAGGATCTCAAGGTACGTGCTGGTGTGTATGGGACTAAAAGTTCAGAAATATAACAAGGCGAGAGGCCATGAAGAGCTTTAAAAGTAATCAATAGAATTTTAAAGTCAATTCTAAAACATACTATATTATATAGCGGCAAATCACAGCAACAGTTATCTCACAGCGCTTTTCATAAAAGAGCAGGTCTAGACCGTACTCAGGAGGAGAGGGACGAGAAAGCACAAGACTACCAGAAAAGGGAGAAGTTGTGTTAGTAACATGCAATAATGGGATGAGGTTGCATACAGAGGGAGAGAAAGTAGAGGAGAGAGGAGCTCAGTGCATCATAGGAAATCTGGATAATATGTCCAAGGGGAAGCAGATACAAGGAAAACAAAATGGGTCCTAAGACCGACCCCTGAGGCACACCATATTTAACTGGACAGAACGAAGAGACATAGTTGTTTACAGACACGCAAAACTTCCTATTTGACAGGTAGGATGAAAACCATTCTAGGGCAGTACCAGAGATTCCCACCCAGTGCCTCAGTCTGTCTAACATGATGTTGTGATCAATGGTGTCAAAAGCAGCGCTAAGATCCAGGAGTACCAGGACTGAGCACATGCCTTCATCAGCAGACATTAAAAGGTCATTGGTGACTTTAAGCAGGGCAGTCTCAGTGCTGTGGTACTTCCTGAAACCAGACTGAAACTTTTCAAATATTTTGTTATTTTCCAGTACAGTGAGCAACTGTTTGGACACAATTCTTTCTAGAATCTTTGCAATAAAAGGCAGTTTTGAAATTGGTCTAAAATTATGTGGGAGGGAGCGATCTAAACCAGGTTTCTTTAAAAGTGGGTTCACGCAAGCCGTTTTAAAATAATCAGGGACACACAGGGAGCTATTGAAAACAGAGATCAAATGGGGCCCAACAGAATCTATTACTTTCAGTGAAAACTTTGTAGGTATTACATCAAGTGGGCTGGAGGACACTCTCATTTGTGATACTGTTATAAAAATAAAACTGGTTAAAACTCTCTTGTTGCTGGTGAGGAACCTCTGAGTAAGAGGCCGCGGGGGTAATAGAGGCACTGATTGACACCACCTTATTCGTTAAATAAGATAAAAACAATTCACAGTCATCATTACTTCCAGCTGAAGCACAAGGAGGGGTTGGGTTTACCAGCTGATCCACAGTCTTAAACAGAAGGATCAGTCCCTCCTCCTCTCTCGCTGGCTGCAGGTAACATTACCAAGTAGAAGGAGGAGGGGCTGGTTTGTCTCAGCCAGCAGCTGAGTTTTTAAGACTACAGACCAGTCTATGCTCCAGACAGACAGCTTTCTATTTAGCTTGTTTTTAACATTTGGCTATGCCAAGCTAGCGCCAAGCTAGCTTGTATAAAACATACAGGATGAGATACTGAGGACAGAGATGATTTAATGAACCATTTCTACATGTTTAACTTTACCTTACAGACAGGTGTATTGATAAAGTATTGTCTTTTTACTTGCAAAGGTTTTATCGCACGTACTTACAGTAATGAGCATAGCTGTCATCAACTTACGGTACAGTTTTTTTTGGAGCTAACTTAACCCTCACCGTATTCCACTGCAAAGGCGCGGCCTCTCACTCTGCTGCCGCTGTGTGTATGTGTGTGTGTGTGTGTGTCGGAGCCGACAGAGAGCAGGCAGAGACTGCACCCTGATGATTTTCTTATCCATTGTGTTTCAAATTAAATTAGATTTGACGCTCGAGACATAACGTTACATCAAGTCTCGATAAGCTCGAACCTTATTGATTTTCGGGTTTTGAGAAATTTTGGAACCGGGTCTTGATCCCCATCCCTCTCTTGGTCTGGTTTATGGTCTGACCGACCATAAACATTACTATGTGGGACAACAAACACTGTTTTTTTGGCAAAGAACAAGGAATAGGCTATGTATTGTTCATGCATAGCCCATGTAACTTATAAAACATGAAAGTCAAAAACTTCTCTACATATTTGGTTATATTAAATTCAGAAGAAAATAAATCAACTTGTTGATTGTCCTATGACTATTATTACACATAAAACAATGAGGTAGTAAAGCCAGTGTTAACAAAACACACGAATATATAAGCTGAAAGCACAGAAAACACCAAATGTTTTGACAGTGAAATTAACATACCGGTTCCTCAGTTCTTAAAACATGTACCATTACTGTGATTCCAAAGGGCACAGCTGCAGCGCATTCCAGCTGTGATGCGGCTGCGGGAGCTGAATGTGGCCATTATAGACAATGCTTGTGATTCCACCAGATGCCCACTTCCGAAGCCTCCCAGATGCTTAAAATGCATGCCTAGTCTATTTTTGACTGAAGCTGCATGGGGATAGAAATGACAAAGAGCATCTGGTCAGTTTTCAACATAAAACACCTTTTTCAGAGTCTCAATTGTATATTAACAATAAACTTAAATCATTTAATTACCCTTGATAGAAGCACAAAGTCGAGAAAAAATTACCAAGCAAGTCAACAAAATTGGGTAGGATGGAACAAAACTGTTGTAGTTGTGATATCATAGAGCCGCACCCAGGCGTTACTAATGAGGTGCTGAATCTTGTGCCCCAGTGGGTGCACTGTGTTCATGTTTCCCTTTACATTCAAACACTCGCAGGACCATTTCTCTGATTAGTCCTTCCTCTCTGGTTGAAGTGCTAAATGGCACATGGTATGATGAAACACTTTAGTTGCTTTTAAACCCAAATTATTAGTTGTCAGTATGTTACATAGTGCAAATGTTTCACAGTCTCAGGGCTCAGCGGCTGCTGTTTTGCACAGACATCTCCCCCTGGATTGGAACCTTTAATTTGTTTCTCTAAATGAATGCACTTTGTGAACTGAGCCTTTGTATTTCACATAGCTACGGTGACGTCCCATTGCTATTTGCCAAATGTTCAGTTGAAACCAAATTTCTCTCTGTTACATTCTGACTATAACTACAGTTTCCTTACGCATACAATTAAAGTTCTTCCTCTTTGGAGATGTAGGCGTGATGTAATAATCACAACACTTGCTGAAGTTCTATCACTTCTGATTATGTCTGAGGTAGAAATTGTATGACTATGCCACCCTCATTTCAAGTTATTTGTCACCCACCCAACTTGTTATTCTGCTTACAGAATAAAATCAGTCTGAAGACAACCTCCAAACAGTGTTGTTTGCCCTGCTTTTAGCAGACAGTGCTTTTTTCTGCCATTTTTGAACTAAACTGACTGCAACCACAGTTGCACACATGTTCAAACAGTGTCTTCTCCTCTCCATTTAAACCCATATGGGATTAAAGTAAAAGGGATTCTCTCCTCTGACTATTCCTCTAATCTCCTTAACAATGTGTTGCTCCCCTCTTTCTCTGAAGCTGCTGAAATTCCACCAAGCTTGATGATTCAACCTCCCAATCGTACAACTGTGCCTTCTCCCCTCTCTCTTTCTTCCTTTGCCGTATTATCCTTTTTGGCCTAGGAACCGGATGCTTCCGAATCAAACCTCATCCCTTCAGAAAAGACAGGAGGTGACTCACTGCCAATGGGTTCTTGTTAAAGTGCTTCACAGTTGAACTTATATTTTAGATTTACATATTTATGTTTGATAGTGGCTGAAATGGTGAAGCATTTAGTGCAGGTTAAACCAACTAGCACAGAAATATAATGATAAATGCACCAATATGCATAGAAAAGAGTGGAGTTGAAGTATTTTGTAGTTTTCTATGTAGACATGTGTTCACTGAGTCTGGAATGGAGTAAATTTCAAAGATCTGTAAATGTGGAAAACCAAATAAACAAAAAACAGACCATACATTGCCCCACAGTTCGATATGTACTTGATCTACTTAAGAGATGATACTTGGATCATTGCCAGATGCAATTCAGTGAGTTATACAATTTAAATGTAATCTATTTTTGGTGTGTTTATCACCTTAAACCAAAATTCCTAATTTGAGACAAAGTAGAATGAAAGCGCTATGATGAAAATTAGCAGAAATCTCTGTTGCACATGTATCAGTTTGCAATATTTTATAACCATCATTTTCCTGTAAGTATGCTATCACTCAACTGTACTGTCAGTTATAATGCAAATATTGTGTGTTTGCACCTAACCCCACAGAAGAATCACACTATCTGTTTCAAGGGGAAAGCTCACAGGTTGGTGTGTTTATTCTTTTGTTATATCCACCTTGAATTCCTCCATTGCTATTCTCTGTTATGCTTTCTACCACAAACACCATCATCATGGACATTTGCACTATATACCAATGAGACACTATGACAGATCTGTATACACTGGGCTGCCTGCCATCTGAGCCATAGGCATGGCATGACTAAAACAACACCAAGCGTTTTCTTTTCTGCCAAGTTCATTTCTGTCTGTTGCTGTTGGCATCTTCTTCCTGTTAGATGGTGGCAGAGGTCTCTAGAATGCACATACCTACATTACGCCATGTCTGAAGGCCTTTATTTGTGACTTGAAAGCATATAATCTTCAAGGGAACAGCTAAAACAGAAAGCTGCATCCTATTACTGTTGACTAGTGACTGGTCTTTTACCTTCTCAGCTAGCTGGAACCTACCATTTGCTCAGGTAACCATAGGGTGGGCTAGACAGATGACATCTGTTAATACAAAATAATAAATAAACCATTAATGTAATATTTCTTAGTGACTGCTGATATCACTGTTTACCTATGGGCACACATACACACCCATGAGTGCACATTTTTTTTTATATGAAGATAATTTCTGGCCATTTCCACTTTATTTGATAGTGACAGTAGAAAGCGACAGGAAGGTCAGGGGAGAAAGAGATAGGAGGACGATCAGCAAAGGACCTGGGCTGGACACAAACCTAGGCAGCTTAAGGACCTTAATATGTAGTGCACGCTCTACCAGGTGAGCACCTGGGCACCCGGGAGTACACCAATTTTAACAGGATGTCATTTACTTAAGAGAAATTATATCCACAGCTTAACAGCGCCCAGTCCCTCACTGCTAAGAGGACCTAATGATGCACACCTGTTGTCACTTTTTCTGATTGAGCAGCCGATGTACAACAACATCAGAGGCAGAACTACAACAGTAAAAAATAACAAATTAAACCTGTTCTGTTTTTATATAACTGAAAAGCAGCGTGCTACTCCTGCCGTTTCTTCTGAGAAGTTGCTTGCATTAACATTAAGACCAATGCATACAATTTCTGTTGAGGACAGTCTTACTGTAATGTTCGTATCTGCCATAATAAGGGCAGACCTATACAGCCTTGTTGAAGGGATTGGTTTGTGATCATGGAACTTGAGTTACAATGCACTACTACCACATTAAATGGTGTTCAGTGCTCGCTGCTTTAATCAAGAATCAAAGTCTTTGTTACCATCTAAGAAATATTAAAACACAGACTGCAAAATCATATACCAGCTGGGCAGATCTTACAAAGCTTCCAAGATTTATTTTTTTTTCTTTTCCATTTCCCCTTTCATGAGAAAAAAATCTCTCTGATGTCCTATGATTACAGTAATAGCCACATTTCACCAGAAGATTATGTAAATCTAATAGCTGGACTAAGTCCCAGCCTGCCATATTAATGTGGATGATTTTGTGGTTAAATTGTGAGCCAAAGAAAAATCTGTCTCCCACATGCACCTATCCAAGTCTAACAGACTTGTTTTAGCTGTTAGATACGTCAATATTTTACCCAGTCTCTTTCATTTTCTTGGGAAAACTTTTACATTTCCAAATGCATTGTTTTCTAAAAGTTCTCCCATTAAAATGGCTGAGGTTTGTTGCAAAAACAAAAACTGAAAGACACATAATTAAGATATGGTAATCATAAATACATCACCAAATATGACATGTATAAAACAACTAAAATCGACTTTGTAATCTGTGTATGGAAACAATGATTGGTACCTGAGGCAAGTCAGCTGTTTGATACAGATAATTAATTTCCAAGGAGTAGATGTACAATATAGCATGACCATGATTGATTATTTCATAGACAAATCCTCCATCTGGCAGTATAAAGCTGATGACTTTATTATTATAAGGCACCGGTAATCATGGCTGATATTTCAGTGTTAAGTGGCTTTGCATATGTCAGGCACCGTGTTTTACAACAACATGTTTCAAACTAATTTCAGCTGGTTGATTAGTGAAGATGAGCTTTTGATTTTGAGTCCCATCATACTTGCCTCTGAAGTACCTATTTCTAGCAGGGAAATATTGATTGTTTACAAAAACACATGGTTGCAAGAAGCAGCACCTCTCGAATGCTTAATTAGACACAGAAACCTGGATACTCTAGGAATGTTTCAGCCCTTTGAAGTCAAACCACTCTGGGGTGGGGAAAAAAAATAAAAATGAAATATTTAAAAAAAAAATGGAGTGCTTCTCAGAGGAATATAATACTTCAAGAGCACACATTCCTCTCACTCTCATAAGCCATGGGGGACACGGTTAACAGTATATAATTACTTCAACCTGCAGCTGTACAATGCCGTCTGAAAGGTAAACTTGCCAGAAATTCCCTGCGAGAGGCCATCTTACTTTTGTTCTTTGAAAACAGGAGCTCTTTTATGGCGGGAACGCCGTCATCTCCGCTGCAGGTATCCTGTTTTAGAAAGTTTCTATCAATGAAACAGAAACGCATGAAAGTTTATCTTGAGGCGAAGCCAATGGGAATGTGTGTATCTGGTTAAGTACAAAATTAGTATAGAATAATTGGAGTGCTACTTGTATAGAGGAGAAAAATTTTTACTAGAATATACTCCAGATACTTCCATGAACAGTATATCTTATTTGATTTGGAAGGTAAATTTAAAAACGTGCAGTTCTGTACATTATAGTGGTTAACCTCGTAGTAGCCCCTCCTTGGATTTTGTTTTAGGAGTCTATTGCATCTTTGAATCTGGTGATGCAGCCTTAAAGCCTGGTTCATTATCATTCTAAGTAGGGCTTGTTTCAGCACTCAAGTTCTCCTTTGGGATCTCTGGGCGCTCAGTCCTTAGCCCTGTGATTGTGTTTCTTGACTTTTCCTTTGTACCATTTCTACGCAAACCAAACTCAGGTCTATTTTTCTCATTCAAGGCCTCAACACTCGGGTTGAGGTGCACATCTGTGCATGCCTTGGAGACCGATAGATGTCTGCCGACCACTTCATGCTCAGTCTTAACAAGACGGAGCTGCTTTTTTTTCCAAGAAGTTCCTGACCTCATCTTGCATCACTGTTTGCAAGGACATAGCACCTGGAATAGTTTGATGCTGACAACTGGTTGTGTAAGGCTTGTGAAAGCATTGATCCTGCCAGGGTTATGAGCGGAAGGTTGGAATCAGGCATAACATGAAAAAACATGGAGGAAGGAGCTTAATTGTAGCATACATGGCTGTTGGAAAACCACACCAATAAAAATTGTCTGCCTGCACACTAGCTCCAGGCCACAAATGCATTTAAATGGATCACATCATAATGATCATTATACGCTAGAAGCTAAATTTCTGTCTTTGTCCAGTTGGGTTATATCAGATTTAGTAAAATGACAATTTTCTATGATGGTAAGTGACACATTTTTTTAGGGCCTGTGTCCACTAGAGCGTTATTTGCCAGCTGAAAACGCCAGCTGCTCTTCTGAAAATGGCCAGCAGGGAACGCTAGCAAACAACCACGCTAAACTCATAGCATTCTTAACTTTTCTAAGTTTTACAGGTCTTAAACCATTCCTCAAAATTACCTATACATAACTGTCACCACACTCAATATAAAGTCACCTGAACATTCCTGGCTCTTCCCTCCCTTCATCCTGCAGCCTCACATCTCATCCCTGCAACTGGTGCCTGGAAGCGATTTAAGAGTGAGATAGAGACACCAAAATGAAGAAAAATAGAACAATTACTGACAGGGGGCTCTGGACAAAGCATCTGCAACAATCTCTGCCTTTTACATGATGTATATCCAAGTTGTAGGACTGGAGAAATAAAGACCACCTAACAAGTCTTTGACTTGAGCAGCACAGCCCCCGAGCCAACTCTCCATTCCTTGAGAAGTCACATAATTTACCTTCTTTAATCAACCTCAGTCTTTCACTTTCTAGATCTAACTTTGCCCTTTCTGTTTGCTGCCTCATTTGTTCTAATGCTAATGCTTTATCAACTTCTGCTTGCTGCCGCATCTTTTCCAACTCTAACTCCTTATCTTTCTCTAACTTCATCCGCAAAATCAAGATTTCTTTTTGCTGTTCAAGATTTAAAGCTACATGAGGAGACACGTCCTGTCATAATTATTAAAAGCTACCCAGAGGTCCGGAGACTTTGGGTTAATAACAACTCCGGTGGTGCCCCGCGAAACGAGAGATTTATGGATTAATATTTTCTGAATATTAAAATTCATAATTGGGTATTCTCATAAATTTATTAAAAATCATATGTAGTTTAGACCTGCTACACAAGCCCCCAATTTGTTATGGCCCGGCTCAGAGGCCACAGCAAATAGAGGAAACCACACTTAAGGGATTACCAGGAAAGGATGTTTATTAACAAAAGTAATTTAATTTAATGTATATAACAAATAATTTTAAAGCTTAACAAATGTGGCTGGCAAAACATAGTGCCAGGTAAACTTAAACAAAACAGAAGTAACATCAACATGCCATGGTGCTGGGGACCAGGAAAAAGCAAGCAGTCAAGCTCCCCAACAATCAGGAAGGGGTGAGTTTTATGCAATCTGGAGACAGTGGCCAGCTGCCTCTGATCTCCCTGATGGCCTCAGCTCCACTCCACCAGGAGTTCACCCTCCAACAAAACCCAGACACAGAGACAAACACACACACGCACACACACATACACACAAACAACCTGGCAGATGCCCTGGGGCCGTCACACCTGTCAGTCATCTACTGCATGGATTCCAAAATCATTTCGACACCAACATATGTGAATATAGGGCCCAGCTTTAAAAATAGGAAATTAGCCTGTAACCCTTGATTTCAAGCTTTATATGCTATGCTTTTATTGAGAAGTACTTTCTGACTTTTGTTTTGAATGTATTATACAAAAAAATCTTTACTTAGTAACTTACTTTTGGTGGTTTAAACACTACTCTATTGGGATCCAGAGTTGGCTAGGTTTGTGACAGAACTCTTCCTGCATAACCAGCAAAATCCTTGTTCAAGCATTATATCCCATTTATATTGTATCTCAACTTGCAGCCTTCTACTTTCTCACCCTCTACTGTCTTCATACCCCTTTAGACATTCCAGAAAACTGTAGCTGGTCTTGCCTTCAACATCCCTAAATTGCCCCTTACATTCCCCTTGGCAACCCAAGTCTGACTGTATCAGATTCAGAACACTGAAACTGCCCCTGCATATAACACTTCCAAAAGCTCCAAACCACACACGATCCTGTTTGCTCACTGATACATCCTCTGCCACTCCACTTAGCGCTCTCTATCTCTGCGCTGACCTGTTCATCGAACCAATCAGTCTTGACCCCCTGTCTCTTCAGGTTTTCCAGCAGTGGATGACCCACTAGATTTCAGTCAGCAGAGTCACAAACTTTTCAAGAAGGTCTTTCCATCAACTTCTACGCCGAATGACTTCCCCTTTCTCCCCTCTCTAATTGCTCTCAAAAGTGTCTTCTTTCTCCCTCCTTAGCTCGTTAAAGTTAATTTCCTACCACTTCTCACTTATATTGTTATTTTTTGGTTGCAGGGATACTGTCAGGATAGTATGGCCATGAGCCTTACGCTACCTTGTTAATGTGCTTATGATTTATGTGGTGAAGAAATAATGTTAAATGTATTGTAGAATTAATTAAAATTCAGTCTAAAAGTCAGTTTGTTTATATGATGATATGGTTGTTAAAAGGCAGGGCTGTCTACAAATGCTATAAATATGTTATAAAATATGCATTTTGAAGCATTAGAATCATTAGCACACAACCTTCTTTATAATTTATATTTATAATAGCTAAATTCCACATTTTCTTTAAAAAACATGCAGACTTAAACTGCTTTTACTTTTTTCCTTAAGCTACTGAAATAAGATAGTAAGACAATGCAACTGGAATTACCTTTAAAGGAGTATGAAACATCAAAACTAGGCCCTTTAAACCAAAAGAGATTGTCCTTATGTGGGATTTTTACAATTTCAAGTCAATGTCTAATGAACATAAAGGTAAATTGGTCAAAGTCAACTTTATTTTAGGTAAGATCGGATCTGTCAGTGTCAGATAACTCAGAGTGCACTCTTTAAGTATTGTGTGTGTTTGAGATTGTACCAATCCAGATGACTGGCACCTTCCCTTTCCCTTCTGTTTGCATTTCTCTTACTTTTTACAAAGC
Source organism: Micropterus salmoides (assembly GCF_014851395.1). Taxonomy (NCBI): domain Eukaryota; kingdom Metazoa; phylum Chordata; class Actinopteri; order Centrarchiformes; family Centrarchidae; genus Micropterus; species Micropterus salmoides. The sequence goes on from NW_024040040.1 coordinate 11,941,986, forward strand.
CATACTAACAACATCATAGTAAGTGTGGGTTAAATACAATTACTTAATATATTGAAAAGCATTTGTTACTCTCTAGTTCAACATTCTGAATTGCTAGAATTATATTGGTATAAGCTCAACCAACATTAAAATTAAACAAATATCGTACTCTACTATTTCTTATCTGAAATACTGTTTCTCAAATAATTTAAGCATCTTTACAAATGTGAGGAGCAAGTGGTTTAGAACTACACCTTAGAAGAAATTCTCATTTTCCTTTTAGTAACATGGAGAATATTACTATGAAATGTACACTTAAGCATAAAATATGTTTTCTTTTAGACAAACACAGTACAGATATGCCAAAATGGCTTTTACACATACACAACTTTGTTGCTAACACACAACAAAACTAGCAAAAAAGAACTGAGAAGCTAGCTTCTGAGGCATGTGAAGTGCAACTAATTAAGATGTAACCAGGACTTCTGGTGGTCTCGTGGCTTCTGGGGAAATCGTTTCACTGTCAACCACTTTGACTTTGTCCAGCTAGGTTACACAAGGTCTTTTGAACCTGTCAGTATATTCTGAAATTTACTTCCAGTCCTATTCCAAAGTATGTGCTGATACATTTTGCTGAGAAAATGTCTCTGACTGTGCAATGCTAATCACATTCGCTGCAATATACCCTGAGCCATTTAGCAGATGCCAAGGTTTGGTGCAAAGTTCCAATCGATATCAAGTATTAATGTAAAAAAGAACAAACCCAAGATGAATTTACATCGCTGTGGCCTGACAGGACTTGGCAGTCTTTTTCTTTCAGCTTTGACTTTGAAATGAAATGTGTGAAGTTGCATTAATTTCCAAGGCAGTTGCATCATTATTCCACCAAAGAAAATCTGCAGAAAAAAGGTGTGAACAAGTTACTTCAGGGTTGGTTCTTGAAAACCAGGTATATTGAAAGTTGAAAATGGTTGTATTCAATCATACAGTCACATTTGTGTAACAGAGGTATGTTGTGTGCCGATGAAAAGGGGGTGGATGTGCTGGACAGAGAATATAAATGATTTGTAATCACAGCCTTTATGTGATATGTATAACAAAAATAACGATAGACAAAAAGATAATTACTGGGCCACATCATTCACAGGTAATTGCAGAATGGCTAAAATGTTGAGCTCACTAGTCACATGAATATTTAATAACAAGCAAAGCACACAACATAATGGGTCTCTAGGAGCAAGCACATGGCATTAATCAGAACAGCAACTGTAATGGATGCTACTTGGTTTCTTTAAAAAATAAAAAGATTAAATGTAGACAGTTGGTTTAGAACCGAGCTGGAATAATCTGCTACTGGGCCCCTCTGCAAAGATGAGCTGCAGGCCACAAATGGACACCATTCCCCCCCACTCTGCGCATTTTGTATGTAACGTTGGCATTTTGTATGTTTAAGTTGGTAAATATTAGTTTTTGGTGATTTGATTAACTACAAAATTATAAAGGACTTTGCATGTTATATGCACAACATAAAATGAAAAATAAATTGTATTTAAACTCGACCATCACTTAGATCATGAGGGTTATTCTTATCCTCTTCCAGGAGTTGACGCAGCTTCTGGCCCCTTGTCACCTTAGGCCCCCAATGCTGCAGTTCAGCTGGTCTTCAACCTACCTTACACTGCTCCTCCGCAACTTGCATTGGCTACCGGTAGCTGCTCACATCCGATGCAAGGCCGGGAGCTAGCCTACAGTGCTGTAAATGGCTCGGGCCCGTCTTATATCCAGTGCATCCACACACCACAGCCCGTCCACTACGTTCTGCTACCTCCAATTGCCGTCTGGGGCCCGGGGAAATTGTTGGTTAGTTTAATATTCATATACATTAATATGAAATAATGTATTTGCATTACATTTAGTGGAGATTTGACTGTAGAGGGGTTTTATATTTTTCAGTGGCTTACATAGCTACGTGTAGTAAGACAGATTACGCGTGCAGCATGTTCTTTATGTCCTAAATCAGTTTTCCATACACTGAAATGCCAGACCACATTCTTTCAGGTTCAATTAATGTACACTTAAATGAGGACATATAATCGAAAGCCACCATTCTTTGCAGTAGAACTGCAGCCAAACACATGCCCACCACAGAAGTATTCAATTACTATAATGGGAGAAGGGGAGTCGCAATGTGTCCAAGCTCTACTCCCACGACAGCCTCTCTATTTATATGCAAGCATTACATAAGTCATACATGTGGTGGTGGCCATGCATAACAAAGGTTTGGGCCAGTGTGCTGCAGTAGATTCGTTATGTATTTTAACCCCTCTGAAGGAGTCCCATTTATATCCCTTTATTTCACTTTAACATTTCATATATCTCTGAGAGGAGTAAAAACATCATTACCAAGTTCTTTGGCAAGCATCATTAGTGCAAAGGCCAACCACAGAATACTTATTTGAATAGAAAAGTCATTTATTTTCCAATAGGTTATTAATTGGTGTTATATTTTGTGAGTAGGACGGATCATAGATCAACAGTCTACAGCAAAAAGCTTACAGGGACTCATTTGGAGGGCATTCAATCTTGATGTATAATTTAATGATTTGCAGGGCCTTTTGAGAGACTCTAACTTCACGCAACGTCCCTCTAGTGAAATATGTTAGTTAAGCAGAATAAAACTGAACAGAAAAATATTCTGGTCCATTGTTTTTACCACCCAGAAGGACATTGTTAGACACACTGGGATGTAGAAAGGAGTCAAAAGCTAATGTGAACCATTGTGATTGTGGCAAAAAGAAAACAGAGAAAATATGCCGTTTAGCTGGATCTTTGGGGGGAGTGTTTGAAAAATACAACAGCTCAACAATATCTCAGCAGCAATAGAACCTCACAAAACGTGCTCGGGGGGTATCAAACGGATGAGGCTGCATTTAATTTTCTTTGAGGTGGCCCTGGCAATAAAGTGTGGCTCATGGTGATAAGCAGGGAAGAGCTGAAGCACATCATTTCAGTTATGTAAGCCATTGGAGGGATACAGTGGGCATTCTCCTACACTGTGTGTGTGTGTGTGTGTGTGTGTGTGTGTGTGTGTGTGTGTGTGTGCACTCTGATCAGGTGCAGAGCTTTTAAACATTTTTGCTTTTACTACGCTATATAATTCACTTCCCTCTTTGCTGCTAAATAAGAAGTATTTCCAAAAAAATCTAATAAAACAGCGAAAGGGGTTGTTGGTATATTTATTTTCGCTTAAAATTAATCCAGGTGAAATAATAACTCATATAATACACTGATTTTGAGACTGATGCTCTAAACCTTCCTTTCACCCCCAGCAAAACCTCCGTCACAACTATTATTTAAAACCATAATGGGCAGGCCAGTGCACATTCAGCATGTCTGTGCAGCTAGCACTTACCGCATGTCTTTCCTTCACCACCGCTTGACCTTGATACTGTATAGTAACTAAGCCCTCCCAGAAGTCTGTTTTGTCAGTCACTAGTCATCCTCATCTCCATCCTTAATATGGAGTAGCAGTCATTCCCCAAATCCCATCATAGCCTTCAACCAGAAGCCGCCAGCTCCCAACACTGAGTCAAGAAGAGATGAGATATTTTCTGACAATGGGAGAAAAAGCTGGGGGAGGCTGGGTGCAAGTTGAAAGCTGTCAGCCAGCCATCAAATACAGTTCACATCAAATGTGTGTCCACGCCTTAGACAGACACATTTCTGCTTCAGTATCACTGTTACAGTATTATCATAATGACAAAAGCACCTTCTTTCCCTCCACTTGTGTTTTTAGCATAGTGTATTATTTATTTATTTATTTATTGTTAGTGTGACAGATATATCTTTTGTTGTCCTGCTTATGCACTTCCCCATTAAATGTCATTAGCCATGTTTAAGTCTCCTCGATTAAGGCATCCACGAATGTTTCGGAGAGCGCCAGGAGTGGAAAATAGCACACTATATTTGGACGATGATGATAATAACAAGATTCTTAATTGTGTTACCTTAAATGCATAATGATGTGTTATTAATTTTCAGAGCAATTTTGCTAACTTATGAACCATATCAGGAGTGCAAAAGCGGAAAAATGGGTCAGCAAAAGCTGATGTACTGGGGCATGAAGATTAATCACGAGTTACATTTTAATAAGGTACCATGTGTTGCTGTTATTTAATCATTTATTTCAATTGAGTATGTGTACATGTGTGTGTATGTGCAGTATACTAAAAGAAAAAGCTGGGGCTATATAAATGAACAAGACCAAGGGTCTACAGCCATGCTAGCTCCATTTGAGGATTTAATTAGGCACATGTTTCGTGTTTTAAGCTAATTTCTAATGTCAGCATGCTGATGTGGAGAAATTATAATGTTTACTATTTTTTTATTATTATTATTACTGTTTTACCATTTTAGATTAGCTTGCTAACATTTAAAAATTAGCACTAAACACAAAGTACAGCTGAGGCTGATGGGAATGGCATTACTTTTGCAAATAATTAGTTGCAGACCAAAGCCTCGGGCAAATTTTGACCTGAACCATCATTCTGAGGGGGGCATGAATGTGAGTCCCAAATTTCATGGCAATCCATCTAATAGTTGTTGAGATATTTAAGTCTAGGCCAAAAATATGGACCAACCAAACATCCAAAAAAACAACACTGCCATCCCTAGAGCCATTAGCAGAGCTAGCATGGCTAAAAAGTAAAGAAATATTATAATTAAGTGCACATTTCTGAAAACCACCTTGTCATTGTTAAACACATGCGGTGGCCTGAGCGCTAAGCAAAGTTTGAAATGCATGCATTTTCCTCCAGACTGATAAAGGTCAAGAATTCGATTCTCTCCAGGAGCCATTAGGTAAATCAACACCAATAGTCTGTAAAGTGCATCATCCTGTAATGTTGACCCCAGTGAAAGTCGGTGCCTAGTCAACAGCATTACAAATTATGTAGCATGATAGATTAAAATGGTGGAAGCTCTCACAAAGTGTCTGCTTCAGACAATCATATCTGGCCTTGCCTCTTATGGAACAGTGCCAATATCTCCCCTCCGTGGTGAATGAAGAATTTTAAGCAAGATAGATTTTCATGTACTTTTATTCCTTTGAAGGTTCCAGGAGGTTGAAGCAGAGCTACATGCGCACACATACATGCACACACTGCTTTTTATTTCAGGTTCTGAGTTGATGAACAACTCCAGGCAGAGGACTGTATTTAATTGGTTTGTGAGACTTCCCGAGCTTAAACCTGGAGATTAATTAAAAATGAAAGAATGTGATGTGAGAGAGCAGGAAGAAAAAAAACAACAAAACAGCTTCTCTGAGTGTTGGCATCCATAATCCCAAGATATAAACCATTATATTTTCTTATGCACCCATTGTGACATAGCAGTGCCAAAGCAGATTGTCTTCTACCTTTTAAACTCAATTCTTCCACATAATCTTTAAAGGTGTAGTATGTAGTTTCCATCCAATACACGCAAATTTGGTGAACATATTCTCTCATTAGCTGTCCGTTCTGGAAAAAAACAACAACAAACAAACAAACAAAAAAACAAGTCTGGTGTTTGTACACTGGTCTGGCTCTGTAAATGGGAAACAATCTAAGACATAAGCCCTGTAAATGAGTATGTTTATACTCTATATAAAATGAATTCACAAACAAGTTCCCACCTCAGCATCTCAGACTAAGGTGCAGCTTCACATGGAAATATATCTGTCCTCACAACATCACAGTGTCATTTTTATCTTGATAGACGAGGGTAGGATTGGGACACATTCCTCTCGACCTGATGTGGCAAGGTGTAAAAGATTGTGAATAATCTGGAGATATTCTATTCTGTACTAGTCAATATTCTCAACAAATCCCATGAAAAGACCGAAACCGGGTGAAATGTTGCCCATAAGCATGAACACTGTAGTTTACTTTCAGCCAATCCCACACACTCTGTCCTGCTGCCACATTTTAAATACCTACACATACGCCTAATGTCTTATTCTACACCTAAACATAGTCCCAATGCACTATTTGCTCTTGTTAATTATTGTAAATTAGTATTTTGGGGTAAAAGCTAAAGTTCCCACTTGTTTAAGGAAATGACATAGCACTTTCTTTGAAATATATGTTAGTGATCCGTTTTTAATAATTTCCTTATGGAGAAATGAACGGGCTTAAGGATGAGTGCAACAGACAGGGTTGGAAAGTCAGAGAGAAATGGGCTGATGCATTATAGGTTTAGATCTTGTCATTTTTATTGTTGACAAGAAAAATATAGAATAAAGCATCTGTATCTTTAAAAGCAAATTAATCTTTGAAAAGGACTTGGTTCTTTTAAATAAATCAGTGCATTATTCTGTATATTGCAGTGTAACATGTTTGTGCTGAGGTACATCCACTGATTTCCCTTTCCTTTTTTTTTCCTAAGACAACCATGCCAAACATTCATACCATCTCTATCTGCACCATCTAGTCAGTTATCAATAGAACTGTCCAAATATTTAAACACTGGCACAGCCAACATCATAAGAGACCAACTCAAAGGACAATCATGCTATATCTGGACCAGGGAAGGCAAGACATACTGTTATATTTAGCATTTTCCTGCTTAGCACAGCCCATGAATTTCTATCTATCATGCCAATCTACTGGGCAACCCACCAAGTTAGCAAGTGGAGTTTAAATGCTGGCAATGCACATTACATTTCCTCATCACTGGTTTGGTATAGCAGCATCACCATGGATGGCTGTCTTTCCACTTACAAGGTAGACCTTATATTTATCTTAGAACTGCACAATGCACCTTTTCTACTCAATAAAATGACGTCACCTCTGATAGTGTGCTATTACCTCAAAATCATCAATGTTATATTTCTTATAAAATTCCATAGGCCTACATGAGCATTAACATGTAATTTCAAGTCTTACCGTGCATGACATGAAGCTGTCAGATGTACTCAATGTAATTAATTACTCAATCAAAACCTAATAATGAAATCATTAATTCCTGAAAAGCAGAATCCGGACTGATTAATTGAGATAGAGAAAGACCACTCCAAATACCATTTTTTTAGAGCAGGACAGTGTAGATGATATTTTTTATTATTTGTTTTTACATTTTTCATTTACATATTGTATACTTTTGTCCTGTTCCAAAACCTAACCTCACAGAAAAACCTTCTGGCATTCATGTCAAGCAGTAACCCTCCAAAAAAAACCCTACATTTTAACCCCTTACCCATAACATATGCATTGTAGAGCTCAGACTTCAGTGCACCAATTCAGCTTTTTTGTTCCTTTCTAGTGTTTCATATTCTTAAAATCACTGTAATATTTTTCCTTCGCGTGACACAGTTTCCCCCTAGCGCCTCTCTACATCCCCCTCCCCGAAGCCCTTTCTTGTTTCCCCACTCTCATTCATTTATTGGTTTACTTTAACCACCAGCACCAAACAGATGGGGCGACTGTGACAGCGACACACTGCTCGGGCAGCTGTGCAAGTGTGTAGACAAGAGGTAATGAATAATCAGCCACAAGCCTCCAACTGCTTCATATTAATAGCTAGGTGTTCTAATTACATTTTCCCAACTTGTTGGTTCTATAAAACTAAATGTGAGTCTAGTGGATAATGCAAGAATCACAGTTCCTTCACTTACAATGCCAAAGGATTTTCAGTGCTGGAACACATTCAAAGTGAAGCTCTTTTGGTTCTCAGCTTGAATTATTGACTTGAATATTAAAACTAATAAACATTAGAAATAAATTACAACCACACTAAGAAAATTGGATTATGCTGCAGCAAAACAAATCTTAACTGCAATTTTGTTTTTCACCAGAGGCACAAAAATATGAAATTAATTACTTGGACTAACATCCAAGTCGGTCCAGTATAACTGTAGTAGTTCTCCAAGGTTGGCGCTGTGCATTCATCGTCACTGCTTTTGACACAATTGTACGTGACTCCACTTGGCACTGTGTCAAATGTACGCAACAATTGTCATTTTAAAAAACAACCTTGATGTATGATGTATTATGTCTCTAAGGAGTTATATTGCTTTCTCCCACTTGTACTAAAGCTCTGCTATGCAGGAGAAAAAAACCCCAACCTGGTGAGATACTGAAAAGCCCATTTTGATGATGCAGCCATGTTTCAGATCGATTTATTTTATTCAAGTATGACTTATTTTAGTTTGCCAGAAAGAAAAATTAACAAACAGTATGTGGCTTTGCTGGGGGACTATTTGTCATTCCATTTCGTCGTACATTCATCATTGTTAAAGAATATCCTTAGGGGCCTTAATTGATGCAACAGAGTATGGTAAGACAGGTCTAGCTAGGCGTCATTAGCTGCCCCTTCAAGTGTTTACTGACCTTCCAGCTCTAGTTATTTCTCTCATGTAACTGTCCTTGTTAGGGAGACAACAGTTGGACTGATAAGGTGGAGACAGAAGCTCATGCGTCAGGCGAGCATGTATCAGTGGTCTCTGGGAATCTGGCAAGGTTGAGTCTTACAAGAGTGTTTACAAGAACATACTGGCTCCACAAATTAGAGTACAACTCATGGATAGTAATAGATTCCAATGTGATGTAGGATTGGAGTTTAACCATTAGATGGATTTATTGTTCTAGGTTAAGGCCAGTTAAAGACAATTTAAGAGGGAAACCTACAGGAACTAGGGGGGGACGGAAACCAAAAAATGGACCAAAAGATGTTATACTTCAGATTTGGTGTTGGCATTTGATGTGTTCACATGTTGTATGCTGACACTGCATCTCCTCGGCCGGGCTATGTCTTCATCACTCTCCGAAACTTCTTCATCACACTTGAACCTGGCTCACAATAATTCTTCAACATCATCATGTATGACAAAATCATGGCCATATTGTAGATAATGATATATGGCCGCCTCATTTGTTGTACTGCGCTCTGCTAAAAACACTTAAAAATTACTTCTCGTTTCATCTAGTAACATTGCATTTATTACTATTTTATAGAATTCTGTTAACAGTGAGTTTATTTCGATCAAGGTAAGAACACTTCTCAACTAAAAAGCTTTAAGGGATAATCCACCCGAAAAGTCAAGAGCATTTGTGAGGACTTTGCACTATAAAATTAATGTCTACAAACGAACAGATGTTTCCCTATGCTGGAAGTCAAACCTCAGCTGATTATGTCATCTGGGGACACTTCCTGTAGATGGTCCATTGAAAGTGAATTATTGACCTACTCCGGCTGCTCATAGAATGGGTTTTATGTGAATGTAGGGCTTCCAGCTGCGTATCAGAATATGTGCCCGTACACCAGTAAAATCACCATGTCTGCTGTCAGAGTCGTAGCAGTTGTTCCATTATTCAGTCTGTGGAGCAGCTCCGGGGTTTGTCTCTGGATGACATCAATACTACAGTCTGTTACAGTGCTACTCAGCTTAAGGAGAAGCTTGTTCAAATGCACAAATTACAACAGAGCTGCACTATGTTGCAGTGATAACACATACATCTATTTTGGGATGCTTTTCCCCCCACTTTAATAAATTGAACTTCCTTCACAGCAACAACCAAACATGAAACGCGTGCTGTGAATTTACGTCACAATTTCTGCATATACAGTAAAAGTTCATATTTTATTAAGTACTACGTCTCGCTGCAAAGTTTCCAACACTGCTTGAGCTTGCACTTTCCCCAAAACTTTTGATAATATTCCACACACAGCTCCTGAATGAATGGAAACTAAGAGCATTATAATGGAGCTGTGGAAGACACTACAAGGGCATATAAAGGTGCTCTTGAGATAGAAGCAAGCCTCACTGGTGCCTAACTTAGACAAGGAGAGGGAGGATGAAGGGGTGAAGTGTAGCGAGATGGCAGGCAGGCTCGGCAACACCATGCATATGGATGTTACAGTCGAACCAGATGGGAAAGAGGCAGTGACATTGTCAAGGTAGCGAACACCTGTGCATTGACTCTCCAGGCCCCACTAGTTTGTGATCAAAGTGCCTTGTCTGCATTTTTGATGAACATGTGCATCAGCCTCTGACAGCACCAAGGTGTATGACACAGCATGACAAGTGCCCTAAGGAACATGGCCCGAGGGGATTTCTGAACTGTGAACAATGGTGGAATTATAAAGGAGAGGCAGTGAAAATGTGTAGTTGATGTACAATGCATGCTGTCTCTGTGTTGTGTCAATAGCCCGGAGGGAATGTGCCTTGAAAAAATCACGAGTGAACATTTTGGATTCACACACATCTACTGATGGTCACAGTAGGGTCAGGAATGTCAGCAAAACATATTTCACCTTCAACTTTGATCAAAATATCTTTCTTGACAAGTAGTAAAGAAATGAATGACGTTACAGGAATGGTTTATAAAATAACCATGTCCTAGCAGTGAGAGTAAGTTTATTGAGCTGATTTCTAACTTTTAAAGCTCAAATTTCCAATTTTGGAAGCATCTTAATGTACTGTACATTTTGTCTCCTGTAAGAAAAAGTGTTTTATCGGAATCCCTGTTAGCTTTATCACAACAGAAAAGTGTTTAAAGGTCCAGTGAGGAGTATTTAGGAGGATCTATTGACAGAAATGCAATATAATATACATAACTATCTTTTCAGTGGTGTATAAAGACCTTACAGAATGAACTGTTATGTTTTTAATACCTTAGAATGAGCCATTTCTATCTACTCACACTGCCGGTCCCCTTACATGGAAGTTGTTCTACAGTAGCCCAAATGGACAAACTGCTCTACAGCATTTCATCACTACGTTGAATACGTACAAGAAGAAGTAGTAGTAGTAGAAGTAGTCGTCATCTGGTTTGTTAGAAATAATAAAATAAGTGAAATTTGGACTCATGTATTATTTAGCAGAAGAGCCAACAGAGCATGTTGGCCACCAAAGGTTCTCCTACGCACTTGCAAAGGGAGGGGTGAGCAGTGAGTGCCTTGTTGGTTGCAGTTTGCATCCCTCACCACTAGATGCCACTAAAACTTACTAAATTAATTAATAAATAAAACTTACACACTATACCTTTTAAATTAATGTTGAATTGAACAGTTGGAAAGGTGTCCAGACATTTTGAATAGGTGTATGTATTACCGGTGGGGGAATAGAAATGATACAGCATAGTATCGTAATATTTTCCATGGCAATAGTGATCCACGGACGCCAAATATCGATCTTTTATTAAATTGTACATAGAATTTTACTTTTTTGGCACTATAATAATAAAATAAATTTATTTTTCAGCCCAAAAGAAAACACAATTTAAAGTTGTAATAAAGCAATTAATTCCAATACATTACAATATGGTTAAAATAACAATAATATCGTATTGTGGGGCCTCTGGTGATTCCCACCCCTGGTATGTGTTTATCTGTAATTGTGTTAAATGCACAAATAAATGTGTTGTTGTCTTCCTGCCTACTACTGGAGGCGGCAGTAGCTCAGACCGTGGAGACTTGGCTTGGGAACCGGAGGGACCACGCTTCAGACCGTGGAATAGTGGCTGGGCACTGCCGACGCGCTCTTGAGCAAGGCATCAAACATAAAGTTCAGGCCCCTCCACAGACATTGGCAACAAATATTGCACAGAAATTATAAATGGCAATATTGACTGGTGAAGCACCAGCTTCAATAGTTGGAGATAAAAATAATATCTTGTGGCCCTGCCACTTCCTTGAAGCTTTATTGTCACCAGTTGCCCAGTGTACTCTGGAACTACGGATCTATATATTGTCTCCAATAATGAGCAGGAGTTAAATCTTTTGTGAGAGACATGTAGCACTAAGTCCAATATGGATACAACCCAATCACAAATACTTAGTTAATTTCCCTGAGGAGAGAGAGGGGGCTGTCCACACCTCTCTGCATTGTTTTCTTGGTAGATACAGCTGAGAGGAAGAGGTGGGTATGCAGCTGAGAGAAAAGTTCTAATAGGCTCTTAGATGTACAGGGACATTTAGCTCCAGAGGCTGAGGTCGTTTATATCTATCCATCTATCGCCCCCTCTCTCTCTCGTCTCTTTTTCTTTCTCTCTGGAGGGTGTTGCTCATTCACTTTCCCTGCCCACAAGTACTCTGGCAGATCTGTGAATTCAAACAGGTGACCTTCAAGGAACAAGCCGGCTTCTCTAACATTTAGACCAAAGCTGTCCAAATTTCTCACCTCTCTGAAAACACACGCTGCTTCACTCATTCTGCAGTTTCAAAAAGAAGGGGGGGGAATTTCTTTGCAAAGTGTTTGACACATGCCAGTTAAAGTGATTAAACAGTTTCGCCGCAGTATCATCAAAGACATGGAGGTGTTGATTAAATCCGTCTTGAGAAAGCAGGGTTGACGTACAACATCCGTTGTTCTCTTCGTGATCTTGTGAAAAACTATTGATTTCCAATGCTGGGTTCAGAGATGAGACAAAGACTACAGCTTGGCTTGAATTACACCACAGGGAAGAGAGACAATAGAAATAATTTCCAGATATTGATGTGGCTCTGCTATTATAGGGGACTGCTTATACTCGCCATTATTATAGAGCTGATTCCAAATTAGACATCAGCTGCTGGTTGTCACAACTGTGATTTATTCACAAAGAGAAGCATGTCTCTGGGAGCTTGATTAGTCATGTTTCATTGTTCCACTTTCCACTTTCCGCAAGTGAGGTGAACTTTTAAAATGCTAATCTAAAATGTGCTATATGCAGGCTTTTCTAATTAATATATCACTGTGCCATTAGCAATGATGGCACATGCTAATGCTACTGAAAATGGGCATTTTCGGAAGTGGTGGAAATGTTCTGTTTCGTGCTTGCATACAGTCCAGATTGAGAGTTCCCGTGCTTGGTTGTCCATGCAAACCAGTCTCTGTATTTAGGAATATGGTGTTGCGGAGGCAGGACATTTACAAGAAAAATTAGATAAAACAACATTTAAATTTACCTGATCGCCAGCGGCCATGTGATTTTTGACTCATCTGATTGAAATAAAGCCAGGTGGAGGTTGGTCGGATACGTCAATACATTTTTGAATTAGATAGGGAAGACTATCGTTTTTTTTTTTTTTTCTTTTAAACATGACAACCTTGATTAAATAGTTTTTATGTCTAAAGCAATACTGTAGCCATGATTTGAATTGTTATAAGTCAAAGCCCCCCAAACTCACAAAATACAAAAAAAATAATATGATTATTTATTCATTATTTTGTCATTTAGTTTTGAGGACATGCAGCAAGGAGCAGAATTAATGGCCAGCACAGTGATGGACTATCACACAAAACAAAGTGTTGCCATGAAAAAGACGGTTGATAGATTAAAATACTTCGAAAATAGCAACTTCAACTTTTAAATTTCTGTACTTATTGTCTACATTTAAATTTAAGAAACAGGTCTTCCCTAAAATGATGTAGTAGGAAAAAACTATTCTCCACACATTTTCACATTTATTTTTAAAATATTACACTTGGTGGATAAGAGAGAGCGTCATGCATTAAGTGCTCACATAAGTTTTCTCTTATACTTAAACACATCAATCAAATGCTTTAAGGTACATTGTATGAAAAATCACAAAGATGTTACTAATAACAATCACTGTCAAAACAATCACACACCATTATTCTCCAAGGCGACATATGAGCTGAAATATTCAGGTAATAATACCTTTGGCCATGCGTGATTATAGTCTACCCAGTATTAATACATTCAAATGGGAATCATTTGTCCCCTGCAGTCATTCAGTGGATTAATTTATTTTTTCTGTATTCATTCATTATTTAATCCTACAGATAAAAGTTTGAATTTAACTGCAAATAAAGGAGTTATTAACTATTTTGGAAATTTATCAGACTCAAAGAAAGTAAAGTTTTGTTTAAAGGACTGATGCATCACAAATTAACCTAAAAATATCCATAATGAATTAATAAATAGATATTTTAAATTGCACACAGAGATGTAAATGAGTTTCCTCTAAATAAAAACTTTTCATTCTCTCTCTCAGACATTTGTCTGTTAATTATATAAATCAGCTGCAATCTATTTGCAGTCAGGCTTTTTAATGATAACTGGACTTCTCAAGCGCAAGACATTTGTCCATACACTGTGGAAAAAAGAAAAGAAAAGTTGATATGGTTCTGATGTCCAGGCCAATGTAGAGCCCTAGCTAGCTTTTACTTTTCATAGTCAGCATTGTCCCAGGTATATAAAAGGTATCTATCTATTTAGATAGAAATAAAATAAATTTTATGAGGAGGATTTGGTTTTGCATTGCCTTTAGAAATATGAAATATAAGCATTTATTTGCATGTTTCTTTTACATCTTTAAAATTAGACAAAGATAAAGAGTATGACGTAAACCCCTGTATTGTTTGTATTGTGCCTGCAATCATTAATGAAAATATGTGCTGTTTTCCAAATAGAGTAAATTGTATCTGAGTAAAAATCTCTTCACAACATGGAAGTCTGCCTATAACACCTTGTAAAATCAATGTCCTTTTCGAACATACAGGTGTAGTGTGATTTTCCCCACAGGGGAGTGTGTCTCTGCGTTTGAACGATTTGACCCCCTTGCTCAGGATTTCTGGGCATCAGCTGGATGCATTCTGGGTCAGGAAAAGGCCACGGATGAAAACAAGGATGCTACTGACTCTTTCCATATTCATGAAGGAAATTGTTAAGTAAAAGCTGTTCAGACAGAAATGATCACACAGCGGCTTGCATTCTGGTATTAGTTTACTAAGCCATGCTTGGGAGTTTGATCTTGACTGTCACACCAGAACTTAGCAGCACAAATATTTAATATTCTTTAAACATCTCTCACCACAAACAGATGAAATATTCCACATGCCACTATGAAATAATTTGGACAATTTGGTAACTCTCTAATTATAAAAAAAAAAAAAAATGTCCAAAGGGCACAAAAGTATCACATTAAAACTCAAAGTAATTAAAGATCCCAAAGTGTTTGCCTTGAAATTGCTCAAGAGAAAGATCAAGGAGTGAACTTCAAATAAAATTCCTGGGGCATTTTAGAAAGAAACATTTAAATCATGCGAGTTAATTTACTCTGACCATACAGAATACTTGGCAGACTTGTCTCTTTTTTTCTTTTTTTTTTCCACAGCTGATGTGTCTGAGATGCCCCGTGCCAAGTGTCCTGCAGGCCATGAAGGACTAGTGAGCTGCTGGGTGTCAAACAATCAATCACTGGTGATGGAAAGTGGATTACGACCCCGCTATCTGTGTTTATGTGCTTCTGGGACTTGGAGGAAACACATTCCCCAGATATACTGAAATGGACCAAGTGGTACAAGAGAAGAAAAGCCACTGCAGTCTCATAGGGAGGCCTCATCAGAATCATGGATAAAGTATTGCTGCTTTACTGCACAGTCATCCTTAGGGAATCTATGTTTTATGGTTACTGACACCAGACACCTATTTGTAAAAAAAAAAAAAAAAAAAAAAAAAGGAAAGAAATCCCATAGGAATACACCACACAAGTCACGCCTTGGCAGAAGCCAAACCTTTGATGTTGCATTATAAAATGTTCAGTGTGACCCTGGAAGGTTTTCAGATGGATACAATACTTGAAAAAGACTTATAATTGAGAGCTGAAGCAATAATCTGCAATGTTTTTTTTCTTTAATTATAAATAATACAATTTTTGTATTTTTTAAAGTTCACAATGAATTCAACACAGATAAGGCAATACAAAATATATTTATTTGCACATTTCATTGCAAGAAACCTCCATGTGCTTTACACTAAATGCAGACAGCAATTAAAAAGAATATAATAAAAAAATATTAATCAGTAACGCCCCAACTGATGACTTGAGAGGTCTGACTGGATTCTAATCAGTGAACAGAATGATGGTCAGAAATGTGTTTTGGAGCCAAACCATTAGACTAAAAGTGAAATTTTTATGTCACAGAGGTTTAAGAACTGAAGTAATATCCTCAACTTTGCATGCATTGGTGAGGACTCACTTATATTGTTATGAGTTTTTACTTTGGTTTCTTTCAAACATTGAACTGAACAGCGGTAGCCAATTTTGGATCTATGAACAAAGGTTTTACCCTGTAGAAAGGCTCTAAGGCGAGATGAGGTAAACTAGGGCTGGGCAACAAAACAATAATGATAAACAAATTAGCATATTTTAAGATATTTATTTTGTTGAGGAAAAGGGACTGAAAAAATATGTTATTTAAATATACTCCCGCATTTGTTGAAAAAATTATTATTTTTTAATTGTTTTGAATGTTCTTCCTCAAGTGTTTGTCATGTTCTGACCATAAATAATAGTTTAAAATCACAATTAATCATCTAATTTCTTTCTTAAATTCCATCAGGAGCAAATCAACCTTTAAACCAGAAATTTTCTATTGTGATAACATCGATATCAAATGATATGACATTTTCTATTGTAAACCCTGATGTTTGCAACCACTATTCGAACAAGGCAGAGCCTCTGGATCATATGGTTGGGTCACTGCCTGAGAAGAGCCAACAATCTATTGGGTCTGGTTAATTGTGGTCTAAACAAAGTAACCATGCCAAACTTAAATGCCAAACAACAGAAGAAAAAAAATGTCCTCTGCAAATCTGCTGAGATGAAGGCAATACTACCGACTCGGTTCATGCTGACATTTTGAATGTCATGAATGCATTGTGCAAATACAGAGTCCACAGGGACACAATGTTAAACACATAGAGCCCTGTTGGAGGACAAACCTGTAGAATTCAAACTTCAAAATCCAATCCACTGCTTGATTGACAGCTGCTCTCAGTAGTGCAATACCAAAGCAGTACATCAGTGAGCACTTAGCAACAATATCAAAACAAAGCACAAAAGCCTCACAGATGACAAAATAAGCTTCTTATGATAATGTGGCTCTGTCTGTGATCTTGATGGCAGCCTGCAGCCACATGTAGCATTCGTACTGAACTGTATATTGCCACGGCATCATCTGTAACATATGAGATGTGAGCCAAGACGCCTTATTTGTGGATGTGAGGCACTTGATGTGCAGAAAATCACCATAAATTCGCCACAAGTTATTGCCGTCCATTCATCTTTTGTGAGAGTTATTGTCTTTCTTCTCTCTTGTAAGAATATGAGAAAATCTTCACTTGCCAGGAATGCTGCAAAAATCATCAATAGCTCTCATGTTGTAGCAAATGAGCAGTGTGTGTGTGGTGGGGGGGAAAGAACTGCTCTAAGAGAGACTAAATATTGTGAGAGACAGAGGGAGAGAGACAGACAGGCAGAATCAAAGCACTTTGAGACAAAGAGACCACATGCCCACATGAATTAGCATTTAAACAAGAAAACGCAATCTTATCATAATGGTTTAATAAGCTGTTTTGCTTCTTATCAAGTGTTTGAGAGCACAAACATTGACACACAAATGCATGGGCTTTGCAACCTGACAGATGAAAAGTTAAAAAGGGAATATAGACTTGCACATTCACACGTGCCAACCTTTTGTTGGAATCTAAAATTAGTTTCACCTCTGATGCATCCGACTAATGAGTTTTCACTGACTCTTTGTGACAGGTCCTGATAGATAGATATGCTCCAGTTAGTGTAATTTTATGCAATTCTCAAAAAATTAAAATAAAATAAAGAGGAGGAGGAGTAAAAGAAGTGTTTGGGGCTGGTATCTGCAGTAAAAAGTGACAAAATTGGAGCAAAAGAGGCTCACAAAGTGATGGGTCATGAAAGGAAGATCCTTCATATCCTCTGTTTGTTATTAGGCCCAAACAATGCCTCTGATTGAGTGACAGATTGAGACTAACAGAGAACGGGAAAAAATGCTGCATAGAGACGAAATCTTGAAGGAATTACATCACTATGCTGGCACTGAGCAGAATACAAAATTGAGCCATATAAAGACAAACCCTGTGGATAATTCTGCTGTGCACTTCTTTTCCAATGCTATTTTATTGCAGGAAGCACAAGGGGCATTTAATCAATCAGAGCTATCTTAAATTAATGAAATCTAATAATCTAGAAAAAATCCGTCACATTTTTCCTCCCATAGATGGCAGGAGGAAGTGTGGAACATTTTCATTATTATTTGTTTTTTAAAGATAAGACTTGTGTCAATAATTGCCTGCTCATTATGCTCTCTGTGCCAAATTCAATGTTTTCAAAGTTATATTGTAGCCCATTTTATCATAGGAATGGCACTAATTTGGGAGAAACTCTCCATAGCTATTAAAAGTCCCGGTTGATGACTGCAAAAGTTGCATACAGAAATAAAGGTTGTCCTTGATAGAATTTGTGTAGCCTATTTTAGCTCCGTCTCTGAAGGCCCTGATTTGGCAGAAGGAAACAAAGGCAACAAACTGTCAGGTTTTTTTATTTATTCAATTTTTTTTCTGGCCTGACGCAGACAATTTATTTTATGTCCCATTCCCTTGGAGACAGCAAGATACGGTAATCTGAAAATGAAAAAAGGTGCCACGCAGAGTTTCCTGCCTGGACTCACAAAGTTTTGGTGGAAGTTTCAACCATGTCAGTGTGGGAGATGTTTCTCCCTTGGCTGATTTGAAAGTGCCATACCTCCCTCCTGCCCTGGCCTCTCCGCCACTCCAGATTTGCATCGATCCTTTGGCGCTCAATCAATAATAATTAGAAAAGCATTTAATGACTTTGTGAACTCCTAACCCCGCATGTTACATAATTGCACAGCGAGGGGTTCTGCTGGTTAAGTAGAGGAGGGTAAGCATAGTGTAGTGGCTACAAGTGTTTGCTGCAGATTTCAAGCAGCCTTTTAGAATGAGATGAGAGGCAGTGGGGGATGGATGTTTATTACTGGTGAGGATGCTGCTGCGACAGTAAGCAATTCAGCCATTACATAGTTTCATAGAGGAAAACTATGTAGAATAAAGCTGCGCAGTATGTAAATGATGCTTTTTCATCATATACTGCATATTTATCATATGTGATGTGTTAGGCTTCAGTTGCATAATTATTATTCTTCTACATGTACAGTATAAACTATCTGGAAGAGCTTACAGATATTGAGACACAGCCCTACACACAACCTAAGTAGCGCAAAGCTTTAGATTTCTCGTCTGTCTAATTTTGCCTTTGTAATTGGTTACCTTGAAAAAAAAATCAATAAGGGATAATGACATTTAACTTAATTCACCTAATCGGTGTGCTTCATTAAAAGTTAGAATCCCTTCTTTTTACATTTACAGTATTTGTGAGTGTAAGATTCAGAAGCATCACAAGGTACAATGTACAAATGGATTTATTTATCGTTTTACAACACAGTGTTGTATAATGAGATGAAGTTTTTGCTACTCACAAAAAGCAAACGCAATATAAAAAAATTAAATACGATGGGTGGATACAGACTTTAATATAGATGATTCAACAGCTAGCTCAAACTTTACCCAAGTGACTGCACAGTGCTAGATGTCCTGTTCATACACTCTCTGAATAAATAACTGAGGGACCCCTGAATGTAGGTTCACTAGTGGCTAATGTTAGCAAGCGTGGCAAGAAGACACTGCATGTACATGAGACAACATTGGAGCCATATTTCTTGTCTTTTGGTGGAGGACAACTGGCTCGACTGAACACACAGAGACACCACTGATATCTACCTCCTATCAAACTCTACCCCCAAAGTATGGAACATTACTGAGATTAGTAATTGACAAAAGTAATTTTGCTGCTAAGCATTGTGTTACATTTCATAGGACCTGTGGAAAGTGATTAACTGACTTTGTTAATAAGGCGAGGTTGAGATGGTAAAATATGTACATGCATGATACTTTATTATCTGAAGCTAATATGAGCTGTCATTGCATGAGAGCCTTGTTTCCTTGAACCAACTGGTCTCAAAAATGAGCTGCCCGCTGTGAGTGCCTTGCAAATCTATGGTAATTTCTTTCCAGAGAGAGAGAGATCGAGAAAGATATGCATGACTCGTTTGCATAAAATATATTAGAGTACGAGAAATGGCCTGTGCCAAAGTTTGCCTTTAAAAGTGATATGTCACTTTGTTAGTGCATTTTCAATCTGTAGCATGAGTGCCCCCATATACAGCAAGTTAATGAACAGTCAACCCCTGACAAGCTCTACTCTGGAAATCCATAGTCATTAATGTTCAGGCTCTTCTCATCAGAAATTACAAACAGGCAAAATTAGTTAAGTTATAAAAAATCAATGCAATAACATTATCATCCTATGCACTGCTGCAGTTCAGGTTAGCCCAAGAGTGAGTTCAATAGTAAAATGCACCACACTCACAGATAAAAAATGCATTGTCACTGATAATATGAGCCACTGATATGTTTATTTGATAATGAAATCATACGGAGGTGAGCATGTCTGTCAGATATGCTCTGCTAAAGCTATGCTGCTAAAGATTCACATATGGACACATATGGATAATAATGTTTTCTAACCGATCCTACTCAAATAGGCTTAATTCCAATCTTGTCATTCCTCATGTGATCCTATATTGGCATTAGATGAGGCTGATTTGGTGTTGGGCTTCAGATATTATTAAAACAAAACTCTTGGTTTAATCTGGATGATTTCCTCGAGTGTAGAAACAAATACACTCAGGGGCCAAAATGTGAGCATTGGCAGGGTGGATTGTGTTGCATGTTTCTATCTGTCTCTACCAAAGCTGATGGTTGTACTTATCCAACACTGCTAAGCTCCAATTCTCATGTCTTAAATGATTTCCAAGTGATTTCTTCCCTCTCTTTCTTTATTAGAAGGCTGAATATAATATTGTGAAATACATGGAGGAGGTATATTTTTAACTTTAGTCTTATGCATTTTATTCATAGTTGCGGACATGTACGGTTCATGGGTAGACATGTGCAGTGACCTGGAGGGCAAAACAACAGACCAAGATAGCGACTCACACTAAACTCACTCGTAGAGACACCGCAAAAGCCGTTAAATTCTATTTGGATCACCTCTCAACTCAAGAAAAAGATAGATATGGACACAAACTGCAAGTGTTGGGCACTTGCGATCCATATACATCACTCGCTGCCAGGTCCCTGCCAGCGCTCGACTGTGTTAAAGATTACGTTTACCTTGTAGGGAATCCCTCACCTCAGGCTTGTCTCCTCGTCGATTAGTGCATCTGAAAGCACAACAACCACCCAGCATTTTGGCAACGCAAAAGTAACAAACTCATAGTAACAGTGTATCACGTACTACCTGGTTGGCGCAAAGCGGAAAATAATGTATTTTTTGCCGTCCAAGGGAGAGTTTTCCTTGGAATGTGATATCACGTGAAAACTATGAATTGAGCGTTCAGTTGTTCTGTCACTTAATTGTATATCACGACAATCCATAAATATTGGAAGAAATATGCCTGGAGATGTAAATTTGTACCTCAGGAGCCTGACATGTCACAGCTGTAGTAGCAGTAAGCAGTTCCATAATATTGATTGCCAGTGTGCAAATGTGAATGAGTTTACAACACAGTGCAGGTTCATTTAAATTGATTATCAATACCCACGCCATTGATATGATCTGGATTAGTGTTTTAAATCCCAACGTGCCATTCATGTTAATGTTGTTTATACAGATGGGTTACAAGACTAGCAACTCCGACACAGACCTGGGATGAAAATACTCTTTAACTGTTTGATCAGCGAACCGATGAGCTAATGTAGCTTGGCACAAAAAGAAACGCTGAAATGCTCCCAGATGTGCAACTGAAAAGTGGATGGCAAGCAAGCGATGTTCATGAAGTCAGCTCAGGAACAATTACTGCTTTTAAATGGGATGGTTATGCACTATTGTGTCTTTTCACTGGTTGTAATTTAAGGTAATTTAGATGCATTATGTTGTCTGCGTTGTAAAATACCATCTTAATGATCTAGATGCTAGAAGGGCGTTAAATCAAGAATAAAAATAAAAAATGGAATGATAAAATAGTATAATGTGCATCTACTATATACCACTAGAGTAAAACCGAGCACTTTTTAAGTGTATGTATATCCCTGAGAGTGACTGTTTTAGATATCTGGGGCATACATCCAACAGGACACAGATGTCACAAATTTGATGTGACCCAGATGTTCCGGAGTTTGCACAGCCACTGAAACACAGGAAGCATTTGGACAGTAAAAGAGATCAGGATTCTACCCATCTGTGCACATAGTGCACATCAAAACTGGCAGCTGTTTAGGTATATGGGACAATGCATGTGTGCAGCTGATAAAACCATTTACAGTAGGTAAAGGCAGCGGTGCTGATGGGTGTTATTGTGGATGCATTCTTAGAAAAATACTACAAATGCACAGGCTTCACTGTATCATATAACCACATATTTATTCATTTATTCATTAGTCATGCATAGGAAGCATTGTTATACAGGGCATGCCATGATGGAAATATGTCAACTAACATACCTTATTTTCTTTTCAATCATCTGGTAGAAACTTGAGGCAAAGACAGAAACATACAGTACAGCTTTGGAAATGTGCCAATTTCTACAAAGTCAGTAGAACACAGGCAATGTAACACACACAGTACGTCGGAGCCCACAAAAAAAGAGAAAGCTGGGGCCAGAAAAACATCAGACTGCGCCGATTCTCTCCTCGTTCCCAAGCGAGTAACCCAAAGCCATGTCGGCAATGATAAAAAAAAAGGATTTTGAGTGACATAGCTAAGGGAAGACATGACACAAGCGAAGATGGGTTTGAAATTTAGGAAAGTCTGTCCCATCAAAACCAAGTGCCTCCCCATTAATTTTCCTCCCAAATCTTTAATGAAATGCAAATCAAACATTCCGTGAATTTGATTAATCTCGGAGGGTGGCCAAGGCCTGCTGGCTGGAACAGTGGGAGACCCGTTGGCACTGTTGTTCTGATCTATTCAGCTATTGCTCTGCAATGATTCATTTATTTAATTGGGATGAACTCGAAGATTCTGTTTTTCCATCTCTTCTTGCCTTCCTTTCACACCCTTGGTTTTCAACCCAATAAACATGCATACACTTTGCCAGGTGAGTTGTTTATCCTCATCAAAGAGGGAAAATAAACTCCCTTGTCAGTACTCTTTAGTCAGGTCAGGGCTCACCTTTGAGATGCTCATTGCACTGATTCTGTATTGACTTTTAGACACATCAGTCAGACAGTTGGCTGGCTGATGTGCATCTCTTGTCTTTCATTCCATTTGCCTTCCCCACTTAATCCCTTTAGGGTCATGGCCGGCTACAGCATATCCCAGCATGCATTGGGAGAGACATAGTCTGCACATGTTGTTTTAATAGCAGGGCAACAAATATGACATCTATTTTGCCAAGCGACAAAAATAATTGCTTGTTTAATTTTTCATTAAGGTTCACACTTTTTTGTCAACAAGTCATCTTGTGAGGGTGAAAATGAATCCAGTCCAAGCAATTGTGAGGTTATTTATGTAAGAAGGACATGTCTGTGGTCTCAGATGTAATTAAAAAGTTCATTTTTTTAATGGTTTTCAGACATCAACATGTGTCCCTTTATTCCTAGAATATGAAGCAATTTGGGGTCATTTCCGGTAATTACCTCTGATTAAGTGGCACAGCAGTTTGCTTTAGAGTGCTTGAGACTTCCAGGCATGTTGGTGCTGTTTCTTGAATGACATTGTTTTCAGATGATCAGTGACTTTGAGTGCAACAAGTTTGAATGGCATTGTTCAAAGATGGACTGGTTGTAAAGATCAAATTGGAAATAGTACAAATGTGCTTAATGTGAATGCACATTCAGACTCTCCAGTTTATTTGACTTATATACTGTATTTTTCTGGTATGTAACATCCCAATGAACATGTGTGGTCCAAGTGAAGTCCATGAAACAAACTGGATTAGATCTAAGCCGAAGTGTAAGTCTTCAGATAGTCTAGAGGTGTTTGGCTTACACAGATTTTTCCATACCGGGGCTGTTACCTGAGAGTTTGATACGTTTAGAGAAATGTAAGCAATTAAACTTAGGTGCAGCTTTAAAAAATGTGGTCTAACAGTCAACTTGCAGCAATGGATGGACTAACAAATGGGCCTATTGTAGGGCTGGATGATTTCACCTAAAATCAAAATCACGATTAATTGAACATTTCCCCATGATTACGATTATTGAATGGTTATTTTGTTTTTGAATGTTGTTTTTTTGCCTTCATATTTCAGGTAATTAAGGTTTGTACTGTAAATACCATATGTTCAACTATTAAAGCTCGGTTTATTTATCTATTATTTGGCTATCTAAATGTAAATTAATAAGGTAATGTTGACGTTCACATTACAGAGGCACGGTTCCCCCTATGTTAGGCTCATTGCTGCAGCTGAATTATGACTGCTGCTACAAACATTTCACTAAATTATTAATGTCAATGCGGAACAAATGATTTTCACCCGCAGACTGTGTGAGCACGGTAAATCGGGCTTTACTAGCTTCCTCTACTCATTCATCAAAGGACATCTACGTGACAGGTGCTGTTGTAAAAGCAGTAGAGTTAGGCATTTTAACTGCAGTGCAATGGGTTTGCGTCGCGAGTGAGTGGACGAGTGAATGAGGGAGAGTGAGCAGCAGAAAGTGACAGTGAAAGCGAGCAGTAATAAGTTGTCAGTCTGGTAGTGTGTACAGCGTAGGTCACTGTGTGTCCGTTAATAAAAGTCTGTCTGTTGTTTCCACAACTGCTGGAAAGTGAAGGCGGTTAGCGCTAGCCAACATGGACGGGGCGGAGTCACGTTACTACACACGCGTAGGATGTTTCAAGGTGAACACACACACACACACAGTATTAAATAACCAAAATAACCAACATTGGGAAATAACGTCCATCTGTGATGGACGGCTATGACCATATATCTTTATGATGAAGATCATTCGCAAATTGGCACAATTTCAAGCTCCAAAGAAAGCTGCCCCCAACTAACATAGGTTGTTTGGGTCAGTTTACTGGCTGCCAGTCCTTTTCATGATCATCAGAGGGAATGTTGCCAAGCTAACTCTAGAGATCAGACAATAGCTTGAAAGCACCCCGACTAATTGGAGTATTTTTTGTTGTGCAGTTTGTGTGCGTTTCCGCTACACTTACATCATACTAAATAGGTCCAGGGCAAGCTTTGCAACCTTAAAATGAGAACATATATGAAGCCTGTTATCCTGTTTATGACTTTCAGAAAGTGTTGTAGTGTAGATTGACAGTATGGGGAAGTTTGGAAGTGTGTGATCCTACTCCAGTCTCTGTTAAGCCTTTGTAATTAAGAAATCTCCAAAATCAAAGCCCCAGGTGTGCAATATGTTATGCCTGAAGGATTACTTGGTGAATGTGGGCATGATAAGGCACACAAAAATGATGGCACATGATAGATTGAAGGGGGAAAATAAAATGCATTACAAAAGTATAATGCTAAGTGCTAATGAGCAAGGCCACTGCTAGGTGTGGTGATGTCATAACAGACAGAGCCAGAGGATCATCACAAATGAATGAGGCCATATTGCAGCAAGTTAGAGTTTCAGATTAGAGCCAGTGACATGGCCAGGTTGTAGTCATTCCCTGCCCTGGCTGCTTCACAGTGAGATCTATAATCTATAGATCCATCGTCTTTAGAAGTGGATGAGGCTCAGCAGCGGTTTCTGAACCCCACCATGTTTCACAAAAACTCCCAGCAAGATCACTTTTACCACACCTAAAGCTGGCTAAAGCTGGCTAAAGCTAGCTGCATGCTGTGGTAACAGCTTAACACTTGTATTTTCTAAAGAAACCGCTTCTAAAAATAAGCATTTTGTGTGTTTCATGAAATATAAACTGTTGACTGTTTGTACAAAATGCTAGCTCAGGGGATTTGGTGACTGTTTCACAGAAGAAGCAACAAGGAGAAGGATAATGACACCCACCAGTTGTCGAACATTTGGGGGTGAAACTAAATGATTGTTTGTGGTGTGCAGGTTTTGGTCATTATTTCTAAAATCCTCCCATTATGTGACCACTCTGGAACCTAATGGAGACACAAACCTAACTAAACAACTAGCAGCCCTGCACCAAGCCAGCCTACAAGAAAGAGAGAAGGCATTTTCTCCCCTTACACAATCCCTACATGTTCTTCTCAGCAGAAGTGGAACATTATTTTGCAATTCTTTTTAACTCCGTTTTCTGGGTGTAAGTTAGTACTGGTGTGATTTGTACCCAGCTATATTTTACTTTTTAACACAATTAAATTTCAGAATGTAATTTTAAGTAATGGTACAACTTGACCCAATTTCACTGAAGACTAGGACACAGATTCGACAACGGCTCAGGGCTGTCCCACTGTGAAATTGGAGTGTGCTTGAGGGTTCTCCCGTGGACTTATTGAGCTCTTCAACCTTTCAGACTTTCTTAGGGGAATTAATCACAATTCATAATGTTTGAGAGCAGAAATCCCAAATCATTAAAACAAAACAAAAAGAGCAGCAAAGAACAAATGTAAATAGCAGCAAGGACAGTGCCGAGCTCTTAGTTACATGAAAGCCTGGCCATGTTCAGTATGAAACAACATAAACAGCATATTGCAGTATCTACAGGGATCCCCACAAAACTGCTAATCAAACGTGTCTGTTTTTATCTCACAAGCAGCTGACAGCAGCTGTGGCTATCTCAGGTGAAGGCTAGGCTGAATAACAACAACTCTGAGGACTGAAGCGATTACAGTTTCTTTCCCTATCCCGTTCTATTCTGTATTATGCATTTTATGAAATAGAGATTTCACTGATGGAAATTGTTATTGTTCTATTATATAAATGTTGTGAAAGCTATACAATATATCAAGTCTGGCTCTGGTTATATTCTCCCTTATTATAACAATGCATTGGACATTTAGCTTACACTTCCCCTGTTCTCACCATATCAAGCTACAGCAGCCACATTCCTAAAAGCCCATTTTCATTTGTTTTTTTTGTTTTTTTTTCATTCTGCCTGCTGTGCTTTTCTGTCATGCACACTTTAAAATCTATTTATTCTTTCAGTCTGATGGGTTGTGCTTACAGGCTTAACACTATCCTCCTGCACTAAGCCAAAGTACTGGTGCCAAGAAGTTCATCACAGTCAGTGCCATAATGCAAAGACTATGAACAGAGGTGACCACTGTTACTTTTGGACAACAGGATCTTGTTTCAAATAGCTTTCCAAAGGACTGGGGAAAAATAATGATTGATTTTTAGTGGCACACACTGTCTGAACAAATAGGATCTCAGATAAAAAGAACATCCTGTCCATCCTCTGCTCCAGGCAGACTAGAACAAAAGATCAAAACATCAGAGGATTTGACAAATACACATTCTAGATAAAACAGTTGAAAAGTTTTTGGGTTTGCTGCTTGTGTTCTTATATTGAAAATATTTTAAAATGTTTTGCCTCCCCAAGAGTGCGCCTTAAAACAATGGCAATGGCCTATCCACCATTTTGGTCCAGACTGAAATATCGCAACAATTTTAGGATTAATTACCATGAAACGTTTGCTCCTAATGACTTTAGTGATTCCCAGACTTTTCCTCCAGCATCAGGTCAAAGTTGTTGTTTAAATAACTCAACTTCACTGAAATAACTCATCATCTACAAGACATGTTGGCACAAAAGTTGTACAGTTCTTCTTTAATCTCGGACCAAATGTTTTGAACTTTGGTTTCTGACCAAATACCTGCAAAACGAATGACTTTCCTATCAGTGTGCAATAGGGGTGTGACAAGACACTTAACCCACAAGACAAATAAGTCTGGCATTGGGCCAAAGTTTTTTCAAGTCGTTACATGGCGGGCCAGAACATAGTCTAATTATTTCAAATCCTTAAACACTTATGTGTATATTAAGCGCAGTTGGTAGGAGTGGGACTCCCGTTGGGAGGGTTGTAGCGATCCAAACATACAGCAGATATTTTTTTCTCCCTTGTTAAACAAATGGATTATAAGGACACTTTTGCACATGCTCACAATAAAGCATGTGCTGCAGTGCGTGTGCATCCCAGCGTTGAGCCGCATTCATAAACCTATGGACATGTATTTTCAGGAAATTCAGGGGGAAAAATGCTTTTTTAGGGTGTCTCTAAGCCAGATACTCCTTTGAATGTCCTTTAGAACTTTTCAATGTAAAAGCTCTCAATAAACTCAACATAAAGCATTGCTGCAAAAAACGTTCTCCTGCCTTTATTTTGGAGGCACACTCACTTAAGAGGAAGTGATTATGTATGTAACCGTAGACGTCAAGACTGGGATCTATTTCAGCACCAGCCACTATCAATTTATTTATTTTTATTTTTCTGCTATCAAAGCAATCTGGCCACGGTCCAGATATTATTGCTGGTGGGCCGGTTCTGGCCCGCGGGCCGCCTATTGCTGACCACTGCTCTATAGCCTAAATATAACAGAATATAAGTCAGCGCAGCTCTCATTCATTCTGTGCTGCTATCCGATCTGTTTCTCTGTAGATCAACTTATTTAACCTCATCCCTGCCGATTCATGATGTCTTCCCTCCTCTTTGTGTCTTTGTTTGGGGAAGTAACCTCTTTAAATGTGACTGTGGCACCTTTTCACCATAATGATGAATTATTTAATTCTAATTTAGTTATAAACTCCTGGACTTTAATAGGCCCTGTGTTTCAGCAGATGTTCTGCTCACTGTCAAAACTTTCTCCCACATAGGCTATCTGTGTTCTCTGACATGTACAGAGAAAAGGCAGAATATTACCAGACTAACGTCATGTGATGAGAAGTCTATCTGCCCAATACTCTGCTGCGCATTACGTTTTTGATCCGCTGATAGTAATGTTATCCCCTCCAGACTGTTTGACCACCGCACTTTGGGACTGCATGTTGCATGTGAAACCGAAAGTAAATGAAAGACATTTGGTCAGGCAGAAATCTCACCACAGATCCACACGTTAACTTTAGCAGCTCAGATAAAGTGCTCACAGTCCCAAACAGAGCAGGCTGTGCTTCAGTTTTTAGATGTTTATGTTGCAAAACTCTATCAGCTACGTTACCAATCGTCACAGCCGTCTGGACTCCGCACGAGCTGTGCGGTTGATTACTATCAGGTTGATAGGTTTGCCAGTGTCAATCAGCTGGGCGGAGTTGATTCGTTCCGTGAGTCTATCTTATCAGTTATACATTTGTATTTCACTGCGTGATAAAATTAATGTTTGGCAGCGTGTGAAAAATGTCGCGCGAGTCTCACGAGACAGCGTTTTACCTAACAATTTAATCTTGCGAGATCTCTTGGCGTGAGATGTCGTCATACCCCTGGTGTGCAAATAAGCAAATGTTAGAACACTAATAGCCAAACTAAAATGGTGACCATAATAAACCTAAACATCGCTTATTGTGACAGTTCTGTTTGCACAGTTTAAATTATTATTTTATTCGAGCTGCCAGCCAGGTCTCTCTCCTGGCAGTAAGATATAGGTTACTGGTTGTCAAAGGTGTTTAAATGTCACAAAGGATGTACATCTTAAAAGAATGTACACCCTCCCAGTGAATGACCATAAAAGAAAGAAACACCACAAACTCAAAAGCTTAGCACAAAGAAAATATTACTGTAGGTACAGATTTCACACAAAATCACAAAATAAAGCACAATCCAACTCAACATTCCACTTCAGGTTTTCTGCACACTTAAACCAAACAATCTCAAAAACACAAATTAGTTGCAGTTCATTTCCTTAAAAAATAAATAAATAAAGTCCAGTGCTGAAAGTGAGCAAAAACGAAGCTGGTTCAGTTTCTCAGGCTCAAAACAAAACAAAATGTCATAGTAAAGAAAAAGAGAGAACTCACAGAGAGCGTGTTCCTCCGGCTGATTTTCTCACTGCTCCTCTTCCTCGCTCTCCTTCCACCACACTGACATTTTACAGACAATACGTTTAATTGACCCACTGCTAAGCCACGCCCCAAATACACAGCTGGCCAATCACAGCGCAGTATAGGACTCGTTCTAACTGAGGTTCGTCCATATTTTTCCAAGATATGGTCAAACGCTGTTCCTGGGGCACTTGTAGTAGTTACAGCAGCTACCCAGAGAGGTTAAAAGGAGAAGTATGATTTTTATTTTTCCAAAACCTAAAATAAATCCAGAAAAATGTCTGCTGCGGATCGTTCCTAATGTAATGTTAGCTAACGCTGGCTAACTTCCTAATGAATGTAACCAGGGCTTGACATTAACTTTTTTTGCTCACTAGCCAATGTGGCTAGTGATTTTCCAAAGTTACTAGCCACGCAGCATTTTCACTAGCCAAATTTTTGTTTATGGGAAATTACGTTTTATACGATTAAAGTCGACAATGGCGTGCTAAAATGTACTAATATTATCGTTAGCTTGATAAGGTTGTGTGTAAAGCTCCTTTTTTGAAAACATGTAGTCTATTAAGATAAACACATTAAAATAGTAGCTTCTTATTTTATATAATAAAACTGCTGCAAGGGTGTAAAAGTTTAATTAAAGAGATAAAAACTAAACTGAAAAAAAACCATTTGCATCTGCCTTTCCTCAGAGCTCTGACTGGATTTATGTTTATCATCATGAAGCTGTGGTCGCTCTGAGTAACTAGAGATATGAAACAAGTATACAGGTCTTTTTTCCCATTCCCATACAGAGCATCTTCTGCTTTCCTATGGCATGACAACTTTTATTAAAACATAGTTCTATATTGTAATAATCAACTCTGGAAATGTGAAATTGTGATATGACGATTTCATGTTATATAAGGGCACCCCTGCTAGTAGTAACACCACGTCCCTTAATCATGAATATATCTGTAATTTTACAGCATTTAAGGGCACTTTCCTCCTGCCTTTTCTTTATCTCAGGTCTCCTTTTCTCTTTCTCTCGTTCTGCTGTGCATTTCTTCTTCACACTGGTCGGCCACGCACACTTATGCACTGACTGACCGCTGTGTTGATGTGTGTGTGCATGCGACCAGTCGTGTGTGATGACAGAGATCATCAGGTAAAAACAGACAGTAGCGGCGACAGTTTGTCGGACTTAGCAACCGTAACTAAGGGCGGGGGGGCTTAGCGAAGAGTCAATTGTAGCGTTTAATTGCAGGTTGTCACACTATGCTAGCATTCTCATTGTGATGTTAGAATTTAGCTCAAAGCATTGATTGGCTGGCTGCATAGTGCACCTTGAAATGGTGCATCTAGCAGCACAAATCCTTGAGTCATTATTATGTGAAGAGTGCCGTCATCAGGCATTAGACCAGACAGATACTATTTTTCACAACACCCTGTTTCCAAGTCTTTCTATTCTATCTTGTTCTCTGACAAAGTATCCCCAAATATCCCGTAATGTAAACGTTATTGTGAAATTTTCTATAGTTTCATGGTCCCCAAAAGATGATTCTTTGTGTTTTGATGACCTGCTAACTTTCCTCAAACACCAGGCCCAGATTTCTGCTTATGAACAAAATCCCTACATGGTCTATTTTTAAGTGCCACCCTCAGGACAAAATGCACTTTCCTTTCCCCAAGAGAGCATTAATGACCCCATGGCCCTTCCTCTATAGCCACCCTCAACAGCAACTACTAATTATGTTGTTTGTGCCCCAACACCTTGCTTACACTGGGATTTAAAGACCATTGCAGCCTCTAGGGGCAACTAGCTGGATTTAAGTTGTAATAATGGTCCCTGAGCTTGAAAACATTCTTTTCACTGGTTCTCTTTGTCAAGGAGGTCAAAGGTTAGGGTCAGCCACAAGCAGCTTGGAGTGGATTCTTTGTCTTTCTCAAAGACACTTCATAAAGGTGGTTGATTTGTCATCACAAAAGTCTGAAGCACTTTCTCCTAATTGCTATGCCACCCTGCTTCCCCGCTGTCTAAAGGAGGAATTATTTTAAAATTAAAACTCAAAGTACTTTTTGAGTCAGTGTGATAGTAAGTTCATGTTGACTGTGTCAGTCATAAAATATAGCAGCCAATTAATTTTATTTTACATTGTCAGTGTGTTGCTCATTTTAACGAGTGCCACATCCTGCGTTCCTGTTACGCTCATATTGTCATAGTTGGCACACATTAAGGTCTGATATGTCCCTTCTGAATAATCACTGTGTCACTTCTCTTTCTCAAATTGCCAATCTGTCTCTGTGATATTGACTTTTAAATGGTGGTGCCCCATCTCCTACATGTCAACACGAAAGAGTGAAATAAGAGCTGTCCATCACTGACTCAAAACCAATTGAACAGAGAAAACTTTGCCGACATGCCCAACTCATTTGAACTGTATTAAAATTGCAGGGTGGAGGTACGGGGGAGGGGGTTACGGAGATGAATTAGGGCAGAGGCAAGCTGTACATTGAGGTCAGATAGGGTCAGTGAAATCCTAGTAGATGCTCAGAAAATGCTTAAGTAATCAATTGCCCTTTAGACCTCTGTGGAATACAGCAGAGGTATGGGCTCCTAATATCGCAGACCAAAAATGTTACAGACTATCAGCTTGCAGCCTGCTAACACTTTTCATCAGAAAACAAGGACTTCAAAAGCTTAAATCAATAGTTAATTATCTGCCGCATAAACATAAATACAGTTGCAGTTGTTCACTGCAGAGGCACTGGACCAAGGACTATGATCTGCTCTTTCCCCATACAAGTATTTTTTATCTTGACTTTTATTCGTCCTCACAGGGTAAGGTTATCCGTGTGTGTGTATCTATGAGTACATGTGTCACTGTCTTACTTCCACTGAATGTCTAGTTATGCAAGTGGACCACTTCAGTGGTTTTGCACACATCATATCTCACTTGTTGCACTGAGTGTCTGACCTTATCATGTACAATGATTATGATTAGGAAAAAGAAAGTACTCCACATGCTGCGCCTTTGAAAATCATTTATACGGTGCCTTCATCAAATATTAAACCTCTTGTCTGTTAAGATTCCTAGTCACCGTGGCAAGTTATTCAAACAGTGCATTGTTAAAATCAAGGGGCAACTGGACTTGGTTGAAGATCGTTGAAGAGGTTTCACCCCTCCTTGCCTTGCCAGTATCCACCACCTTGTTAACATCCCCACAGAGTTTAAATGGCTCCCCTGCTAGTCACTCAGAACTGAAGAGGCTTCTTGGATGAGAGGTGAAATGAAGTAGCTTCAACCAAGTCCTGTAGCCCTTGATTTTAACTCACCTTGGATATTCAACCTCTTTATTCTGATTCACAAAGTCCGTTTCTTTTTTGTTGTTCTTCTTTTGTTATAGACATAATACTACAGTGTTTCCCACAGAATGACAGTGTAACGCTGTATTCTAACGTTAACTTCGCTGGGCTACTTACAGCGTTGCTAATAACTTTTTTAAAACTGGGTCTCCGACCTTGACCGCGTTGTGTTGGGCAGATTTATGCAGTTGTTGCAGTGTTCATGAGGGAGAGAGAGAGAGAGCTGCAATCAAATACGATTTTAAATAGGCCTAGTAAGAAAAAATCTAAAATCATTATGTGGCGGTCAGCGTTGAATAAATAAATGTATGGGAAACACTGTACTATATACCACAAAAGTAAAGTTTCTTTTCAACAGTTCTGACACACCTCTTATTAAAAGGACGAGATAAGTATTCGCCGCCTTACATCTGTGTCGCATAAGCCTCTTTGGCAGTGGCTACAGTGCCCAGTGTTTTTGGATCTCTCTGCATGAGCATGGAGCATTTCGAATTTTGGATTTTGTCCCATCATTGTTTGCAGATTTGCTCAACCTATAATCTGCTATGTTCCCAGTGAAGAACCTTTACATTATTCTGAAGCCACAGGAGTGTTGATTTTTGCTTTCTAAGGTTTACAGCTGAGCTCCCTAGGTCCAAGGTTAAAGGCCTGCAAGGTTATTGACACTCTGAAGCCAAATGTATCTGACCTTGGCTTCATTTATTGAGAAAAGCACGCCCACGGCCTGGTGCTGCCACCGCGGAGTTACTGCACCTGTGGTCACCAAATGCAAAATTTTGCATTCAGCTCAAAGGGTTTAATTTCCAGAGGATCTTTTGTGTCATGCTCTCAGGTCACTGGCTTATTACAAACTCCAGGCCGCTGTCATGCTTTTTATTCAAGAATGGTTTCCCTCTCGTCACTCTCTGCCCTTACAGCCCACACTTGTAAAGTTGTACCACTGACGGTCCTTCAGGCAAAATCTTCCATCACAGACAAAGACCTCTATTGTTTTGTCAGAACCATTCTCTACAGTTCTTGTCACCTCTTTGACCAAGATCATACATGCTTTGTTGTAAAATTCTAGGAGGTTTTACACAGTATTTCCCACTTTCTTGGTCTTATGGTAGAGTTTCTGCTGTACTGTCCTCTGTGGATTTGATTATGTATTTCATTCAGTCATTTGAATGCATCTATTCTTTCAAATGTCAATGTAAAAGGGTCCAATACTTACTGAAAAATTGAGTCAAAATGAAGGAAGGAACAAAGAAGAGATGTGCTTCCATATCTACATTGCCCATACCCAGTAGTGTGAAGGAATATAATGTGTGCTGGATAAAGTGCATGTCTGGCAGTGTGGATCCAGAGGTAAAACTCCCAGTTTGATAGCTGTCCTGTGAGTCAGACACTTGTCAAGGTGACTTTTCTAAAATTTAGCCACAGAAAAAGGGGGTGATCAGGGAGGTGATTTTTACATAATGGTGTTTAGTTTGTAGACTGTCCTTGAGTCTTAGGTTTGTTTATGTATAAAGTTTAGATTGGAATAAAATTGTTTATATTACTTTTAGAAATAAAGATACAGTTAAGTTAAACCCAGTTGTCTAATCCAACATTTATGAGGGGAAGATTGTCATCACTGTGGGTTTAAAACAGTGCCCATCTGTCTGTCCATTTTCTAACCACCCTGGTCAGTGTTGTGCATCCCAATATTTTTTCTCACTTGCCAATGAAGACAAAAAACAAAGTCAGCCATATCTGGTGGCATATTTTTGCCCTCATTGGCTAGCCCACGCACAACCCTGTCTTTATCTGCTCTGTCGGCTAATGCTACTGCTTCTACACTTTGCTCCCTGAAACACCTGAGCATCTACCTGCAGGCTGGGTTCTCTTTGATCCCCAGTGGGGGTTTGCTGTGCTCACTCAGTGTGCTCTTATCTGCTGCTCAATATGTTTTTACAAGGATTGGTAATACACAAAGCACCAATGGCAAAATAAATTGCATTTTACCTTCTTATTATAATATATATCATTTCTATTAATGCAGAAGTTGTCTGTTTTAACTTTGGAGCAGAGCAGGTCTCTTTTTACTCTGACAGAACTTTGATCTGGTTCTTTTCTCAACACAAGCTGTGGTCCACAATGTTTCTTTATATATATATATATATATATATATATATATATGCATAAATGTATACACACACACACACACACATATACACACATATAGGTTAATTTGGGGGTGATTTCTTTTCCGCAAATCTATAGATGTACAGTATATGTGTGCCGACACGCACTATGGGTGCATTGGTGCGTGCACATCTGCATACATATGTCTTTAGATACATGTGCGGAGTTAAATCTGTAGATACAGTGCAGATAAACGTCTGTATAGTATGCCTATTCAAAAAAATAGCGGGTTATGTGGTTTATTCAAGTGAACTCTAATACATCTTCCTCTAAACATGCTAAAATTTAATGAGGATGAGATTGCTAAAAAACAACTAGATAAACTAGATAAAATGAGCTCCACCTTAGCCAACTGCATAAAATAACAATGCTGCTTGCATGTTAATGCGTCATTAATAATAATAATAAAGAAGTCTAGTTTTTTAGACACATAAATACATTTTGCTGATAATAATAAAGGTGTGATTTTCATAAAAACAAAAATCAGAAATCCTCTGCACAGCAGCAGAGCTCAGTCGGGTATCGTCAAACGCAAGTATTGCTAAAGAATCAAATATGAAAAAGGGCTCGTCAGTGCACATAAAAAGCTCTGCGCCTGATTAGGCATACACAAGTCATGTTGTTTGCTCTTGCCCTTGCAGAAAACTTTTACATCAACATCAAGTTAAGAGTTTTTGGTGTGTTGAGGTATATCTTTACGTAATATGAATACTTGCAGTCAAAAATCAACTTTGTTGCTTTATGCTTTCTTTAAGCATAATTCTTAATCTAAAAGTTGCAGTTTTGTCCAAAAACTATCTGATAATATAAAGTCAAAGCAAAATCATCAGTGTAAATGTGTTAAAGTCAGTATAGGCCACATCCATCAGAGTTAATTTATCACTTGATATATTTTGAATATCCACCTTGAGCCACCTGTGAGCAAACCAATAGCTCCCCAATCACACTGGTTACATGCAAAGATTGCCTCTGAAATATCAACTCAGTCACAGTGGAAAATGATGTTTGAACCATATCACTCCTGAAATAGCTATTTCCTGCCCTTCTGTTTGCTGTTGAAATCTACTCTGTCTTATTTCCCTCATCCCGCAGATTAGTCACAGCGGGTGCCCGTTTTACTAACGTTAGGTAATAAAGAACAGGCTCTCCAGATCTGATGAATCAAAGAGCTGCTGGGTTTCTGATCCTCAGGAATCGCCAGCTGACGCCCGCGGTATGCCAGCCTCGTATGTACGTGTGCCTGTGTGAGGGTTTGTCTGCATGCCTAATGTCCACACATGGCATTATAGCGACCAGGAGATTAGCGCGCCAAGCACCAGTTTGCACACCTATGATAAGTTGTTTCCTATTTGTCAGCCACTGTTGTACATTCTCCTGCTTTATTTTGTTTGAATGAACTCTCCAAGATGCAGGAACTCAAGCAGGGCTGGAAACAGGAAACAAGACATGGTTGAGGTGTGCATGATTAAGGAATAAAAGGACGTATTGTAAAATGTGTGATGTTGTAGCATGGTTCATGTTTTCTTGTTTAACAGTTACAAGAAAAGTGGTGGCATATTAACAAAGATCTAAAAGTCGCTGTATTTTAAGAATTCTTGCATGAAATATAGATAATCACAGGAAGCAGTTTTACAGTCACCTTTTCCACTTTTTGGGCGTCATTGAGTGTCGGTCAAACAAGAGTTTCTTAACATCCAAATACATAAACATGAGCTGAACCATGCTTTGACGTATCTGCCCTCTCTTTATTCTCACTTTCCTTATTTTTGTCGTGCTGGTTTCATGCTAATCATCCGAACCTGTTGAGAGGTGCTGCCCCTGCCACTCCCTATCCTTCTGCAGATGTCAACCACCCGCTGACTCTGTCCCAGGGTAAATGTCGAGCAGAAGGATGACTTGGGGGACAATGAGCCCTTTCTGCATAACTTAGCAGAGTAAAGTAGTTTTGTTTCGTAGTTATAGTTAACTCTTTTAAAGCTACTCCAGCTTTAAAGGCTGCCAATGGTCAGTTCAGCGTGTTCTATTTTTCTGCCATTCGTGATACAAATAACTAATGTTGTAATGAAGGAATGCAGGAACATTACATTTGAGAGTCTAATCTAGTTGTTACCATAATTAAAATCTGTTTACTCTCCACAAACCTCCAGTCTTGGACTATGCTCCAAATACAGATCCAGATTTTGGAGGTTTTGTTTTTTTTATTCCTGAAAATAATGAGACAGACTGCTAATGCCGTCCAGATGATGCACTTTGTTGTCTGTTTTTTGGTGTCGGGATCATTGGGGAAATGATTCTCTCCATCTCCCGGATCACTAGAATGACCCATCTGTCATTTTGCATGCTCCCCTATCTTATGTAATTACAGAGAAATTGCCAAGAAATAAGCATGCGCATGCTTCCTCCACAGATAATCTAAAGTCTTTTCAAATGCAATGAGAACAAAAAAGTGAACAAAAAGCATTATCTGCAAAGCACTTAGGATCTAAGGGTATTTATTCCAGTCCTCATGTGTAAAGGACAGAACAAATCATCCAAATCAACCATATGAATGTATTGCTGATCCCCTCCTATTGGAAAATGTATAGTTCAGTTCAGACTTGGCTACGGATAGGTGGTGTAAATAATCCAGGTTGATTACTGGTATTGGAGGGGATGTGAACAGTGTGTCAGCCACTGTTTGTGTCCATTCACACATCCACACCTTGACTCTCTGCTGCGCTGCAAGAACCTCACACCATGTTATTAAGCTGTTTGAACAAAAACAAAAGCTGTGATGTTTCTGTTTATTGGTGGAATAAACCCTAGTAAGATTAGAGAGGCAGAAGAAGAAAAAATAAACGTGGTGGAATAATCTCAACTCAAAGGTCCTCTTACTAGCATTTGCTGATGAAGACTGGTTCAGTTTAAAAATAAGAGTGTGCTAAAATCACTGTTCACAAGGTCAAGAATGAATTTCTGTGCTCAAAAAAAAATAAAAGGAAAATAAGCAGACAACGAGAGGGTGAATAAAATGAATGAGAAAGATAAGCAGAAGAAAAATTAGGTGAAGAAACAAAAAGTACAAGGATAAGCAGAAAAAAAAGATGCACAGAGGAGGGAGATGACAAGGAAGCTTTACAACAGGATGAATAACAGTAGAAGGAAGAGGATGAGAAGAATTGAAGAAAATGAAGCAAAAGAGAAAAAAAAAACAGGAGGTGGAAAAGATGAGGTATTGGGGATGAGAAAGACATCATTTTTAGAAATAACAAAATAGGTTTTAAAGTTAATCACAATGGAAAGAACTATAAAATCTATCAATAAACAACAATGTACACGAGGCAATATGTACAGGGACATTTTATAGGCCGTATATAGTAATTTCCTCGAGGCTGTTTCTGTAATAATGCCTATTGCATGCTTGTATATTCAGTAAAATCATAAAATATATTGTGTTTGCCAATGCATGAAGAATGGTCTGGACTGTAAGAAGTTGCCCCTATCTTCCATACAAATGGGCTGTCGAGCTATGATGGAGGAACTAATAGATTTCCAGTTTCCCTGAATGCACATGAATTATTGAATTCAAGTGTTTTTCCAATCCAGCATATGATACATTTCAAACGTCATCAACCGCCATAATGATTCATCATTCATCACAAGTCACTATGTGTATTCTTTGTGATTATCAATGCAAAACCAGTTTCTTTACTGATTCTAAGATAAGATTTTACACTGTTTTTTTAACTAATGAAGTAAACTGTTTCTGCAGCCCTGTTTTGCAGCCTCATCTCATCATTTTTGTCTGAGATGACATCCCGCTGTTTACCATTTCTGCCCATTATTTACAAGTCCGTGTTTGGACAATAAATTGTGCTGCTCTCGCGGCTCCCACTGACCTCCACACAAGATGAAAGAACCTTCAAGATTCTTCAGTTTGTGTCGGCGTGGGCACTCTGTCATACAGATACTTTTGTCATCATTACTGTTCAGCAGGATCGTATCGGTCAGGAGCGGGAGGGAACCCACACTTTTCACTGATCTGTCCAGGATGGCAGCACGAGTCTGTCTCAATCAATGTGTGCACATGTACAGTACACTGTAGAGAGAACTTGATCATGACTAGATAAAGGCAGTAAAGCAATTATTGCAATCTCAGTGACTAATCATATGTTGTCTGAAATTACCTCGACATAACTAATTTTGTACCAATAATAGGAAAAATACTGAGACCGCTGAGTTTACTTACTTTACTTTAGTGCAGACTACACAAGCTTTAACGTCGGACTCTATCCGGTCCCCAAACTATGGTTTGTCACTAAAAATCACTTGAGAAGTGACACAAAACCATGCATGAAACAGGAGTGGTTTATTATTATAAAGATAAAAATTATAAAGACTTAAAAATTTGGGTAAAAGATTGGGTGAGCATACATGGGCAGCAGAGATTGTTGGCGGGCCAGCCTCTTTAATGCTTTATTGAGAGGTCCACACAAAGATTTCCGGGCGGTGATCAATCGCTGATTTGCCCCTGATCTCGTCCCGAGTGTTGGCGAGCTCAACTTGCAAATCGGGCTTAAAATTGTGTAACGTGAACTAGGCTTAAGTTGTCCTTGAGTGTCCTTTATAAAACCGTCCCATTTAAGTTGACTAATTAATTACTATTGGAAACCTCCTTTTTTCTACATATTGAAGTATATGCTTGCCTGTTGACAAATTTCACATTTCTGCATGTTTAGCTGACATGCTGTACATCGACAAAATATGTTCAGCCTACCAGCAATAATTTGGAATTAATTAATTGGAAGTGTACTATTTGGACACTGCTTCCATTGTCCTGGATTAAAAGCCAAATAGCATAGGCCTTTAAGGAAATGTGCAATTACATATGAGCTCCTTTGTAGGAAATTAAGCATGACTCAACATTAAGCATTAACTTTTCGAAATGTATCAACATCATTAACAAAGCACAGTTGAGTTCATTGGGAATATGTATTTATTTTATTGTTAAAATATTAATCGAAATATATCAGACATTGATATTTCAACATAAAATTAACTGGCATCAACATCTAACAGGCAATGTCAGCCAACCTACCATTTTCAAATGCAGGGCATGCTATGGTTATGGTTACAACTACAGATTTAGAAGACAATAGAAGACAATGTGGAATAATACAGAGGTAGTAGGACAGTGTAAAAGCAGCTCTATGACATCTCACACTTAAAATAAATCATAGCAGAGAGAGAAGAGAATAAAAAATATATCTGATAACAACACTGAGATGCTATTTCATTTTGGGTTCACTATGTAGTCATGCTTTCTGTTTGACAGATGTTGTTATGCCTTAAGCAATTGGTAGCAAGTGACACACGTCTTGCTGATGAAGTTGAAATGGGGGCAGCATTGCTAGGAACAGTTAACTTAATGTATTCTAAAATGATGAAATAAATATGACGATTGAAGACAACCTGTACAGCTGCGTCAATTTCTCACCGTTTCATGGTAATTTTTCTGTCGTCATTTTGCCCCTGCCACAGAAGATAACAAGCTCTGATTGGCTCAATTATTTCTCCAACCGGGGTGATTATCTGTCAGTGAGCACAAGTATGGGCTGTGATTCAGACTTCTGGAACAAGGCTCAATTCAAACTGGATTCCTCTTATAAAGCAGGATAACATGTAGTGCAAATGGCATTGGCATTAAAACAGTGCAGTACACAGACAGGAACACTGTGCTGGTTATGCACTGTGAAGTAGACAATGATTAATGGGAAAATTAATTTAAACCTTTGCCTACACAAGGACTTGCACCCTGGGATCCTGCCCTACAAAGTGAGCTCAAGCTCTTCAGTTTGGCTACCTAGTTGGCGCACCAGACCAGCTGTACAATACACCCTTTTGGGGTTAAATATATAAAAAGGAGATCAAAGGTGGATGGAAGAAATGCTGTGTCAGAGTTACAACATCTTAGAACTGCACTCCACCCAGACAGGACCTTATAATTTGATGTATGTTTAATGATTGAGGCTCTAAGGATGACTGACTAAAGGAGCTTTTCTTCCACAACACAATGGCATCCCCTCACATGGTGGAGCTTGTGAAGCCATTACCTCGGGTTTTCTGTATAATGTAAGTGCCAAGTGCAAAGGCATGAAAAACTTTATATTTCAGTCAAGTATCATTAAATTTAAGTTTTTTCCAGGTCAGAAGGCTCTATTTTGTACATAGTTATAGTTAAAGTTATAGTGGCTTTGTGTTGACTTATCTAACAACTTCAGAGCCAGTTTGAACAGAGACTGCATTTGACCTTTGTGATACATCTCTGACATGAGACCAGCTAGTAAAACTGTATGTGGGAGGATCATTGTATGCATGTAACCTTTGACCCATACAGGATTTGTCTCTTATACATTCTTATACACTTCTCAATAAACTCACCTCCTCTACCCCCTCATCTCAGACAAACACTTATTTTGGCTACATTTGAGGACACAGCTAAAGTGTTCTTTGCAGACTTCAGTGTCCCAAAATCTGCTCGAAATTGTCATTATGAGACCTTAAGTAAGAATATATAGCACCTATTAAGGGCAGAACGTCACAAAGTGCTTCAGAGTAAAAATAAGGCAACAGACATAAAATACACACTTAACTAAAATAATTACACAAAGTCTAAACAGGTAGGTTTACAATCTGTGAACACTGTCGACACCTTTTTAAAAAGAAGCTTAAGTCTAAGGGGAGAGAGTTCCAGAAATTCAGAAACAACAAAAGCACAGATTCCATTGGTTTTAAGCGTGGAGAGAAACCACCAAAAAACCCGATCGGAGGACCCATATCAAAGCAGGAATTTGTCGATAAGACAGACGAAGAGGGAGTTAGGATAGTTGAGATGGGATGAAATAACAGCATGAATAATAATCCCCAGTTCATACACAATGGACCTGAGTTTTTCAATATTTCTCTGCTGAATAAAACGGGTACTAATCAAATGCTTAACATGTTGGCAGGGAGTCAGTGACTGGTCCACAGTGACACCTGGATTTTGGAGGGAATATTTAGCAGAAGAGAAAAGAGAGCCACAATTTTCCATTACCTTATGGACAAGACCAGCAGAAATAAGGAAATGATATGCCATCCATTTTTAGAGTTTAGGCAGTTATGTAAAGCATTGCTACATTTTGAAGATTAAACAAGATTTATAATTTAATCTCATCTGCATAGCAGTGATAGGAGATAACTAATTACTTATTACCTGCCAAAGGGAAGCGTATACAAGGCAAACAGAATAGGACCCAGCATCGAACCTTGTGGCACACCACAATATATAGTCTCAGATGAGAATGTCTGTTTCTGTTGAGTACAGCTAAGCCAGACTGAAAGCCTACTTGTCAAAAATGCCATGGTCATATATGTGAAAATACCATTGCTAGGCAGCTTACAACTGATACATTGGCTCTATAAGACAACTTGGAAATAGGTCTGCACTTTTGGGACAGAGAGGGCAGAGAGGAACAACTTGTTTGATACAAGAGAGGACAGAAGATATGAAAGAACTGTTGATAAGGGAGCGCAAACAAGGCAATGGCATATTTAAATGGAGATGTAGATAAAATGTCATGGGGGCAAGATTAAGTTACTGAAGAGTCTTTCGAAGTCTTCACAAGCCAAGTCCTTCAAAGGAGATGGCCCCTGAAATGGGACATAAGTAAAGTAGACCAAGTGTAAGATTTTTGATA
Organism: Micropterus salmoides; assembly: GCF_014851395.1. Classification (NCBI taxonomy): domain Eukaryota; kingdom Metazoa; phylum Chordata; class Actinopteri; order Centrarchiformes; family Centrarchidae; genus Micropterus; species Micropterus salmoides. The sequence goes on from NW_024040040.1 coordinate 11,984,979, forward strand.
AGCAGCCTAGAGACCATAATCGAGCACTGCAGCCCTGGATATAATTATACAACAGAAGATCGAGGGCACAAGTTACTCATGCAGACAAAATAACTCATGCAGACTAAAAAAAGAGATGACAGAGGTGGCCGGCTCAGTTTTCCCATATGGCTTGGGAAATCTGGACAGGGAAGTTAATGAGAGCCCCCGCCCCACCCGTGCCTCCTCCACAATTCCCATTGAAATGCCCTTGAGCAAGACAATTAATCCCCACCAGCTCCAGGGGAATTCCTCTGAGGCTACTAGTGGAAGACTGTGGTCATGTTGGGCAGTTCCCAGGCGTGAATGTGTGTAAGTGTATAGAAATGAAGGTGGGCCATTCTCAAAAAAATAACAACAAAGAATACATGCATACTCAGTGAAACTTTCTGGGATGAGTGAAGGTTAGCAAAATCTATTTAAGATTTTTGACGAGGCAGTGAGCGGAACCACAGTTGGTGGGGGCATAAAGGTCCACACAGACACTCCAGCCATTTGAGATTTCCATAAAGTTCAGCACATCCACAAAAGGTGTCATTTCAAAGGAACATCAAGGTATACCAGAGGCCACTTGATTGGTTTAAGAGAATGTGGATGGATGGCACTTTAAAGTTAAATTCACTTAAAGTTAAATTCACTTAGTTCTGTCTTTGCGGTGTTTCATTCAGCTTTTGCAAGGTCAATTGCATCCAGACACTGTACCACATCCATTCATTCAAAGAGAAGAAGCAAAAGGGTTTCAGAATGACACAAGTTGTGATTTGGAGTAACACAGAAGTTAATCAGAAAAGCCAGAGGGCAAATAGATGACACGCTCAATGCGAAACATACGTGTCAGTCGCAATCTGCTTCAATTTAAGATTTTTTACTCAATAAAGATTGTTTATATGAAAACCCAGAGATGTAGTGAATCAAAAAAGTGGGAAGTCCTGTGCAAGTGCCCAAATGCTTACAACTGTCTTCATTGCTCTGTTTAGATGGGTAAACTGATTTGAAAGAACCAACAGAAATATTAAAAGACTGGATGACTGACTCTTGTGAAATGCTGGTGGATGGGAATTTTACTGATAATTTACTTAAAGACACTGGTATTGATCAGAAACCTTATCAGCACCCATTCTGTATTATGGTCATTTTGTGGAATAAGCTGTTAAAATCATACTTATCATCACTTTAATGGAAAATGGACCATAACTGCCAATATTTAACTTGATCCCCCCATCACTTCAGAATTATTTATTAAGCAAATGGATGCCACATATCACCACAATAACAGGGATGGCGATCATATCACCATTTCTCTCCGTCTTTACTTCACAAAAGGTGCTTGTTTTTGTGGCAGGTTCAAGCTTCTTATTGACTTGCATATCGATGTTGTAGGTTTGGCCTGTGGGTGGGTGCCTGCCTAATTAGTCCAGAGATAGTATGAATAGAATTAGCAGGGAAAGAAAAAGAGAGAAAGAAAGAAAGAAAGAAAGAAGGGAGTTTGATCAGCAAGAAAACACCCTTTTGAAATATTTTGGAGCATTCCTGTATGCCATGCTCTCAATATGGGAGTATTCTGGATGAAATGGACACGATTTAAACTAAGGTTTGGGGTAAATATTACTTACTGCTCCTAAAAGGAGTTTGAGTTCACAGTGCCAACCTTAGCCCATAATGCATCTAGTTCACATTTTTTTGTCATTAAAACTAGGCAATGTTCCTGACTGCCGCAGCAGGGCACTGAAACTAATTGTTGCAATAAAGAAAAACAGGTTTGTGGTGTCCCTGGGCCACAATGGGGGACTTTCCACTCTGCTCTCTTGACTGTGAGCAAACACAAACCATCAATTTTAGCTTTTCTCAAAATACAAATTGATGTATAGCTGATGGCTGCTGCCCGCCATGCAGTGGTAGATGCATGCTAGATAGCCAGCCAATGTGGCGCTTTCCATAATGTGCAATAATGATTTTGTAGACTCATGCAAACACAACATTAGCAAGGACCATTGCCTCCAACCCCACAACCCAACTAAAAGCCAAGTACTCCTCATCACTAACATTTTTTCATACCCCTCCAAGTTATTGCAGCAACAGAATGAAACATAATCAAAGTCTTGAAACCATTCAGGAATTTGCTGGCAGAGAAAAAAACTAGATATGTATTTCCCTTCTTTTTCAGTCTCTCTCAGAGTCTCTCTCTCCCTGTTTTCCCCCAGCTGTAAGAGTAAAATTATAAATCATCTCCCCGCAGACTAAATTTCATGCTCGATGGGTGAACAACTCCAGCATCTGGTGGGGTCCTGTGATGAGGTGCGTTCCAAGTTTCTCCCTCTCCCAGCTTCCCTTGGGCTGATCCAGAGCATTGCCAGCATCCTGCCAAAACTTACACACGTGCAGCTGAAATGATAAGACAAAAAAGGAGATTCACATTTAGCAGGGCCCCTTTTTCGTATGCAACCTGTTCTGCAGGTCTGATGGCGGTGCATGTGAAATCTCCGTGGTGGATTCATGTCACATCACAAGGTGTGTGCACACCTGAAGGAGATTCTCCTTGGTAAGTGCACACGGGACCGTGGAGTGTGTCCAAACATACCTTGTATCTCTTAACAACAAGCCTTAAGCCATCGGTGGGCCCCCGGGCTGAAATACATGTTATCAGTGACACTGCAGTAACTTTGGAGAGGGAGGAGATTAATTTAAGACTTAAAATCTAGGCAATGAGGAACACATTTAGTCTTTAACATCACATTAATACACCCAAATTACTGTATAGAACCTAAGCAAATAGCCTTTGTAGTATTTTTAACCTGCCTGATGGGATATTAGAATTGAAGACTTCAGCATTCTGTAGATTAACCAAAAATTAATTTGTTGCAGCTGTAAACTGAATAAATAAATAGAAAATCAGCGTCATAGATAAAAAAAAATCAAAGTGAACCAGCCACACTTGTTACAGAAATCTAGAGCTGTGGCACAAGGTTGTACTTTAAAGGTGCCGTAGAATGGAATACTCCATTTCCCTTGGCATAGTTGAATAAAAAGACTTCAGTACATGGAGCTGACGTCACCATTGTTTCCTCCTTCATATGTAGATCTTGCAGATGCAAAAGACCCCGGAAAAACAGGCGAATGCCATCAAGCGTTAGGTGCGACGTAACATCTGCGGTCTTTAATGCTCGTCCCAAAAATGTACAAATGCCAGCCCACGTTCCAGAGAAGCCATACGAGCTGGAGGTAGAGCTGGAGGTTGCTCAGTGTGTCTCACAGAAAGTGTTTCCTGATGGACAGATAGCTTTACTTGTTGCTAACACTACAGTAACTGCTAGCTGTTGCTAACATTAGCTCCTGTTATCAGCTGGCTCTGAACCAGCGGTCTGAAGCTTCTGTATTAATGTTAGAGGTGTAAACACCAACACACCCCCAGAGCACCAAGCTTCCAGTCCAGGACGAATCAGCATTAGGACGGTTAGCCGCACAGCTAACTCAATAGCTAGCAGCAGCTGCTGATAGCACTGAGTTAGTTAGCTGCTAATAAGTAACAAACTCCGTAAATCGCCAGAAGCGGAGGCAGAGGTATAGACAATATTTTCACTAGTTTCACTAAAACCAAAACATTATAAAATTGTGGGGTTTTTTGGTAAGGCCTAGTTTTACATAGCAGGCCTTTATTCGGATTTGTTAGTTTTAAATTACATTAAGGCATGTAAACATTTTCTAGTAGAAACTCTATAAACAAGTATGAACCTGAAAATGAGTAGTAGTAGTAAAGATTTAGTTGCAAACAAGTGGCCCAATCTAGCTTTTATGAAGTGATTTTTGGAAATGTAAGCTCCATTATTTTAGGATACGTTTTCAGGATGTGTGTCAAGTAATTGCCATTACATAGGGCTGAACGATTTGGGGAAAAAATCTAATTGCGATTTTTCTTCCAGATATTGCGATAACAAATTAATTTGCGTTTTTTATTTATTTATTGAAGTTTCACTGCAATCTATTTTTCACAGAAGCCGTGTCAAGCAGCACAGAGCAGATGAACCACGCAGAAAGTTACAGAACGGCATAGAGAAGCAGGTCGATTTTCAAAATAAAACACCCTTTGCAGACTCCTGATCGTACATCAATAATAAACACAGTTAGACTAAAAAAGACAATTTAACTATGTAACCTACTTAACCATAGTAGAAGCACAAAATCTAGGACAGCTGCAACAAGCAAAATCTGAACAACTCAGCAAAATCAGACGGGGAAACTTTTTTTCTTTTTCTGGAAGGCTTCAAGTGGAAATGCAACGTTAGCCTGCACAGAGTGGAACGGTACGGGCCCACAAGAGAGCTGTTATGTCCCTGACAAATTAACAACACGTTAACAACGTGTAGGCTAAACGCTCCACTGCTGAAACACTTCAGTGTGAGTTGACACTGGACAAAACCGCGGCACAGCTGCTGCCTGTGTCAGTTCGGCTGGCACCATTATCCCAGGTTTTCCTCTTGTTTCATTTGTTGTTCTGAAATGTACACGTGAGGTGCATGGTGCTTGTGATTGGCGAGCAGGTCTGTCACACAAGGATGACAACGGAATTAATTTGTAACTACATGACTGTTTAAAACAGGTCAGATGCACTGTATAAATAACCTACATTTTAATCGCCGTTTTCACAATTACCTAATCGTGTTCTTTCAAATCAAAATTTCTATTTGAAAACGATCGTTCAGCCCTACTTCAGAGGCTTATCCCAGTGTAAACTTCATGATAACAATCATTTTGGAACAAAGTCCTTAATTAAACCAAACAAATTATTCACCATCATAAAAGTGACTTTGCCCACGCTGAGACAAAACTGCAATCCCGACCTCACCTGTTGGAGCAGTGGGTGTGATGGCAGACATCATTAAGCTCAGAGATTCTTAGAGGAGCTTGTTAAAGGACAGTCACTCACTGGAGAAAGTGCTGCAATGCAGGAGGAATAATTTGGCTGTGAATATAATTCCCAGACTGCAAGACCAACATTTTGGATAAATTAGCTGCCTAAGCTTCACTGCTTTTGTATGTTAGTAATGTAGGAACAGATGGCATATTTTACTGTTTTACCACCGGAGGACTGTTGTTGATATCTAAATCTAAATAATTCTTTCAGATAGTGGATTGTTTCCCTTAGTGGAAATGAAAAGCAGTCAGAAAAAGTCTGCACATTTTAAAATTTATTTCAAAACTTTTTTAATACCGTATCGATCTGCAAGATTAATGAAGATGGGGAAAAAAAGAACATTGCTCCGCCCTTTAATTTTGCACAGTCACCGTCCCAGATGTCTGCGGATGAAGAGAGCAAACGCTGACAACAATAAAGTAAACGAGTCCACCAATGTAGCAGCAACTTTTGGCACAGACATATGCTCGCCTAACAGGGAAAACAGCTTTTCACAGGAGCGGAGGCATATGGCGGGCTCCTGTTCCGACAACAAGATGCCGTGTCACCTTGCAAGCCACCTGTAGCCGGTGACCAGCCGAGAGGGGGATTTAAGGTGATACACGCATACACAGGCCGACAAACATATTTCCCTTTCTATTATCCCAAAGGCCATATGCTTATCTTGTTGACCTCTGTGGTGTCCGACGGCATGTCACATACTCTGTCACCACGGCCAGGCAAGCGTGAAGAAGAACCGATGGGGTCAAGAACACAAAAGCTTTTGAAAAACATGGCTGCAGCTTCTAACTCCTATGCCTTTGCTCCCCATCTCTCTCCCTCTGCCCCCCCATTTCTTTTATGATGCCGTCCACGTCCCAACAAGCGACAGCGATTTGCATGATGTGATCGGCCTCAGCCTTCCTGCAGCTCTTTGGAAGTGTGCGTGTGTGTGTGTGTGTGTGTGTGTGTGTGTGCTTGTGTGTGTGTGTGTGTGTGTGCTTGTGTCTGCATGTGGCTGTCTGTATTGGAGTGTGTTTGCAAGTGTTAATGTGTGCGGGCTGACTGCCAGCCAGCTTAAGCTGCAAGGGAATGGTGAAAAAAAAAGCCTAGATATCTCACAGAGCAATCAGGGAAATATGCTCAAATACGTGACAGGCAGAGTGCGTCACTTGGCATGCATCTTTAATTCTGTCTGAGGTTTGGGTGTTGTAGCTTTGCTGAGTTAAGGTGAGGTGTTTGTTGGGATGAAACTAGGCCATGTAGGTTTGCTGGGGTAGCACACACACTTTCACACTTGACTCATCATGTGAGGGAGGGAGATCTAATCAGCACCGAGGCTGGTTTCCACCGACGGATGTTCAAGGACGTTTTGCAGATATCAAAAAGAAAAATGTCCAAAAGGGAAATATCCACAAAAACTTAGTAAGTTATTCCTAAAATTCCATTTCAGGTGTTCAGAGGATGCAGTTCTTTTTCTCAGCTCCTGTTATTGCTATATTATGGAAGCAAGTGAGTCGAAGCATACTTTTCATTGGGCATGAAAAAGCAAGGCTGCATTTTTTCTTGGCTTTGTGTAAATTAACATCAGTATCGCAGAAAAGGCGAGCCAGTCAATTTCCTGACACATGGAGAATGTGGCGTGTTAACAGCACTACATGTGTGCCATTACCAGCGAATGAGACAGAATTTAGTGCCGAGATAGGTAATGAGAGTGAGCCGTTAAAGCAATCAGTCGAGCTTTCACTGGCGTTAATTAAACTGACAAAAGTAAAACCAATGGGTCGCTGGACAGATGGAAAACAATGCTTTAGGTGTTGATTTAATGTGTGGAATCTGAACATGCTGCACTCATTTGTGCCAGTCGATGAGCTTCCACACGCACTTTTTCGGAGCCTCTCCCCCCACACCTATTTTTGTATTGATAAGCATGCAAATTATGCCTCAAGCAGGATCTTCATTTATTTTTAATTATTATTTTGCCGGGCAAGAAGTGAACCAGAGCCAGAACCCGGCCCCAATGGTTCGCGCTCTACCAGGTAAGCCAGGAGCATGTTCTAATCAGAGAATGAAGTGACAGCCAGTTGAAGAAACTGCTTGCTCTACATATATAATGATCACTTAAGCCTGGCACCACTTGTGGTTATTCTTCATGTAATAATTGTTTATTCATTCCTTCCTATCTGCATGTGTGTGTCTGCATGCATGTTCTTTGGGAGGGAAATACTGCAGAAGACAATATGGGACCCGGCAGATAAATACATTTCCAAGCTCTAACAAGTTGGACCTTGAAGTGCGAATGGGGGTGCCTGTCTTTCATGATTTGTCACGTTCGGCATGCGTAATGAGGGATTCCAGTCACAGGCTTCTCACTGTCGGCGAGAGCAGGATGCACTCTGACTGGGACAAAGAGGGATGGAAGAAGAAGGAGGAGAGGGGAAGGAGGGAGAAGAAGGAATAAGTGGGACGATTTAAGGGTGTATGGTGGGGGGGTTGTTTTGCGTTTCTGTGTGTGCGTGGTGGGTGGTGATGTGAGGTCAAGGTTCCAGTCTTTGGCGTGAGCTGGCCGCCAGCACGTGGCCACAGCACGTTGCAGCTCTCCGTAAGGCCGAGCTAACGCGCTGGGAAAGAAGACTCAGCAGGAGCAAACAGAAAGACGGGGAGGGAGGCGGTGAGAAGAGTGGATCTACTGTAAAAGAGGAGTGCAGGGCTCAGAGTGGCCCACTCCTTTCTGTTATATCCCCCAACAGGGACACAGGGAGCCAATAGCTCGGGTTTGTCCGCTGGCATCAGTGCCGCCCTCCTCTAATGACCAGAGTCAAAGCAGGAAGGCAGAAAAAAGCAGGCAGAGGGACCACATGGCACGAGGACATACAACGTTAGCAAGTAATTAAGAAGATATCACATACATACTGTTCATTCTGCTAATTGATTCACTGACTTAATTGACTCCGAATGAATATATAATGACAGCAGCTGTCATATTTTCAGTTTAAATGAACTCGTGGCACAGCTTTCTCTGGAAGTCAGTATGGATGGCATTATTAAAATACTTTATTACATCACACACTGGAGTATTGTGAATGCAATGTAAAGCTAATCATGCTTGAGAAGGCTGTATTTGCCATGGCTGTTACACTGAGATAGAGTGTAGACTGTAGCACTCGTTTTTACTCATTGATTTTTGGTTGTTTTTCAGTTTCATGTCAGAGCCAAACGCCGCTGACTTTTTGGCAGAGCTGGCCTGCTTTTTTACCAAGTTTTCTACACTACGTGTTTGCCCCGCAACACTGACCACTGTCTGTAAGAATGAGTTGATGTAACACTAATTTTATGTTCATTGTTTTTAACATGCTGTAAATACAGCATCAAAAAGCAGCTATCATAGAAGAAAACCACAACAAGTGGCCTTTTAAAGAATGATACACACATATCATATAAGGAGTTGAATCTCTAGACGTCTGTAGTCAGCGTGGCAAGCCTCAACAACCCTTCGTAGTCGTTTTACAGCCTCCTAAACCCCCCAAAAATGGACCAAAGGTTGTGTCAAGTGGGATTATTCCTGGCTCAAAAAAAAGGGAAAAGAGAGCAAAAATGTGAATGTCATTTCAAAAGTAGGTTGAGCAAGTCAAAAATAGCTTCAAAGGCCTCAGACTTGAGAACAAAATCCCAAGAGTAAGTCTTCTGAGGTAAGAAAAAAAAATCCGATGAAGGTTTTTGCACGTCAAATATACCTGATAGTTGCTCGGCTGCATTTTATTCATGTATACAGTAAATAACAACAGTGACTGGGTATTTCTTGGCGAACAAAGATGGTATATGGTGGTCTTTTGTCCTCTCTGTACTTTTGAATTCCACTGCTAAAGTCTATACCAGACACCTTTATAAAGCTAAAGAGTTTTATTAAAGCTATTTTTTTCATTTCAACTTCAGTGAAGCTTCCTTATTGGCAATGTTGAAAAGAAAATAATTAACCTTGATCAAAATATATAAACAAAATTTAATGGATTTATGCCTCCATTATATGAAAAAAATTTCACTGTTAGACCCAAGCTACCTCTCCCTGGACTTCCTTTGGTGTCAATATTGGCAGCATTTGGTGCCATAGCCCATCTTCATCAGTTTGTCAGATGCATCACGCACAATTTATCACAGGCTGCTGCTCATGCTGAAAGTTAGGACAGGGCGGTACATCGCTGGCTTAGAGAGTAGTTGGCTACCAGCTGCCCTCCATCCAAGACCTACCTAACACCAGAGCGAGAAAAAGGCCAAAGTAGAGCGCTGTCATCTGAGCCCATCCTCTCAACACCTGTTTGCCATTTTGCCCTCTGGATAAGGGCTTCAGTGCAGCAGCGCTTTTGGTGCTCCTCTGAGCAGGGATAAGAAAAATAACTAAGAACACTCTGGACAGTGCTCTCCCTACAGTGTTGCACTGAATGACATTAGAAAAGACATATTTTTACAAGCAGTAATCACTACAATGCACCCATGCTCACAGATTAAAATAAAGGTCACAACAAATAACATCTGGTATTTATGCATGTTATCAGTGTTGGGGAGTAAGTAGTTACATGTAATTTAGTTATGAAATTGAATTTTCATTTTTATAGACGCACACGCACACACACCCACACACCCCACACCATGTCAACGACAAGGCAAATTATAAGGATATTTGAGAAAGTGCAAGAAAGCACAAGGTGTGTAAATAAAGGGTGTAGTGGGGAAGATAAATTAGATAGAAATAAGGTATCGGTGAAGAATAAGCACACCACAAAATATATAAGAGAGCCATAAAATTATACAAAATAAACTTATCATCCAGATGACAGGGGACAGAGGGTTGTGGTTTCAGGATCATTAGAGCTGGTAATGCACTCTTTTGGTCAGACAGTGTGCACTGGGCTCCTGTAAGGCCTCAATTCGACAGAGTCAGCAGTATCGGTCCTATGTGCATCCCCCACCTGCTCTAGTCTGAGTGTCTGTGAAACCAGTTGTTCCGTTTCGGCCGGCTTCGTCTAATGCAGTGGTCTACACGGTCTGCAAACGCTTTCTGTTTTGCTTAATCAGTTGACTGCTGCTGACTTAAATCAGACGGCCTCTGCGTGTGAACATGTTGAATATACATAAATCTGACCATCAGGGTTTTTAAAATTAGTTTACTGCAAAAAGTGGATCCTGCAAAATCAGACACATGTTTGCAACAACCTTATATCTTTACAGGTAGGCATATATCCAGATTTGTTTTAATTCAACCCCCCAAGTATGCACACACACACAGATTTCCCTATGCTAACAAGTGTGCACATCAAAAACAAGAAACAAGATTGCCTCTTCCCCCGGGTGTTCTTTCTTCAAATAGTTCCTCGCTTACCTGCAGGTACTTAATGTGTTCTTTAACAATAGGCCTTAGAGCTTTTAATGGTTTCCGGTACAAAATCACTCCTGCTTAATGAATGTTAATGGAAATCAACAACCCTCTGCGTGTAGACAATCCCTTGGTTCTCACCTTCAGGAAGTGCTGACAGCCTGTTATGGCACCGGCTTGCTTTCTGACATCATTGTCTTTTGGTTACACCGAAGATTTTAAAAAAAGCCCTTGACGAGATGGAGAGTTGCACGTCTGCTTCAATGAACTGCCTCTTTTCCTTTCAGAGTTACGATGTTAACAAATAAATCAGACAATGCAGACCAGTCAATCAGTCTTGACTGGTCTTTAAATAAAATCCCGAGTCCTCAATGTCCTAGACCAAGACAAGAATGAGTACAAATGCGGTCGAATCCAAGACTAGACCATGAGCATCAAAAAGTGGTCTTAAGACCGGTCTCGAGACCAAGACCAGTCTACAACACTACTGCCTAGTGTAATATTATAAAGTGGCAGACAGCTAGTCCATCACTAGGCAGTAATCAGACAGTGAAATGCATTCTTGTATGTAGAAATTGTATGTGGTAATTAATATTTAAAGCTTTTCAGATCATATCAATAAGCTATTTATGTAACAAGGGCCACTTAGACTGTATTATGTGTGTATGAAAAAGAAAATCCTCAAAATAAGGCTGCAGGTCTTACGTCCAAGGTGTAATCATTTTGTTTCAATTGTCTGTAATGGGTTTTTTTTTGTCTCCAAAAATCCACCATGCAACATGTACAAATAAGTACAATTTGTTTTTAACTATCCTTGTCCTTCACCACGGTACTTGAGCAAGTGTTGTATGTGATTACAGTAATCGTTACCATTTCTCCTAACAATAAATATAGCTTACAGGCATCCATGCAAAGACAGGTTATCTGTTGTAATCTGCAAATAAAAAAAAACCCCTCAGATCTGAACACAGACATTGTACACGTGTTTAGATTCATTTTGACTTACACTTTCAGAGAATATAATTATATGCAATGTCTATTTCTTAGAAGACAGATGCTACTTACAGCTGCAGAACTTACCTGAGAATTATCCTGATTTAACGTTTTCTTCAATATCAAAGCAACCCAATGATAGCTGTCTGTACATCCATTGGTACAGTGCAATCAGTAACTGCTAATAGCTGATTTGGCACACTTTAATGGGGCCAGTTTTCCAAACAAACAATGGTTTACAGGCCTATTGTTCTAAATATTGTCTGGGCGAGTGACTGCAAAGCTTGGAATGGTATCACTGATCTAAGCTGACACCAGAATTAAATTTTGCAAGTAGGGCAAATCTATTTCCACGTGTTAGATGGGAGGAATGCTCTGCTCTTCTCAGGATCCCCTAATTTGGTAGATGAATAAAAAATATTTCAACATACTTTATTATCATTTCACCCTTGCTAAAAGTAACAACTGTAATATGTTATTCTTTCTTTGCAGATATTACTTTGCCCATATCACTTTCTTACATTTAAAAATATCCCAGGGGAAGCTTGCATTGCGTGATGTATTAAAGGTCTCTTCACTTCTGTCTTTATGAAGGCATGGGAAAGTATTTTACCAAAATCCTTCATCAAAACTACATTTCATATCCTCCAAACTTGTGGAGGGATTAAATGCACTCATTTCTTTTCTACTCTTGCAGTCATTTAAAGTCGATCTGGATAAGTGTCAGCCAAATGCCTATATGTAATATTAATGTATTCTTTTTCTCCTTTTCAAAAATCGAGTCCATTACTATAATTATTTTAGTATCATTTTATTGGTAAATGAAGTTGGTTCAAATGACAGCCAAGTAAATGATGATTGGAGTTTAATCATTCTCATCAATCAAGCGAGTCAATCATTTAAGTCAGCTTTACCTTAGCTGGATTGGAGGATTAATGCAGGAGGATGGGTGAGGACATTGGGATTCAGTGCATGGGTCTCGCATAGCCCGCTGGAAGTCGGGGCATGGTTCAGCAGACAAACGCATATGTCATGTCACGAGTCTATTTGCTGTGCAGTGCTGGAAAGGCCATAAAAATAACCTTTAAAGAAATACATTTTCAAACCTTCATTCTCAAAGTCGAAAAATACAGAAAGAAACCTCCTTATCCTTAATTCTGTCACTAGTTTCCTGAAAGAGAGGAGACTTCAATGTCATTCACAGGATGTTTTTTGAAGGACAGGTTTTTATTCTACAGGTGATAAACTTCAGAACTCACATCCTCAAGTTAGAATTTGCTTCGGCCTCACTGCAAATAAACACCCTGTGCTTCACAAAATCGTGCTGACATGTAAAAGTCATGTGAGTAAAGGACTCAGTATGCCTCAAACCAACGCTGTTAAATATTATGTTTATACACAGTTCATTTGCAACAGCGAATATGTTTTGGCAGAAGTGTATTTGTTGACTGCACTTATGTTTTTTGTCATGACTTCAGCTAGCTCCTAGTGTTCATTCTGCCTGCTCTGCCATATCCTAACTCTGTCATCCCAGATCTAGCCACTCTCCCCTTCCCTGCAGTAACCCCCTTTTCCCAGCGTTCCCATAACCTGACCATCCCTGCCCACCTGTTCCCCATTCCTCTCAGTGGTCTTGCAGTATATATAAACCAACCCATCCCCACTTTGTCTCTGCCACATTGCATCTGCCCTAGGTTTTCAGCCTTTGCTCCGCCTGGATGATCCATGTGTAGCGAGGGCAATAAGGGGGAATGGAGAAAAGACCACCTGGGGAATTGCACCCCAGGAAATAATTTAACCTCTAACCCAAATTATTACGTGGATAATTAATGAAGGCACACAGGCTCCTTACTGAGGCAAGACAGATATGCTTTTTCACAATAAACCAAATGTTTTATTGAAGTCATCAAAAGAAGCAGGGACTGGATCTGCTTGGAAAGAAAGAATATTAACAAGCAAGGAAAAATGTCTAAAATCCGCAATGTGAATAACAAAACTTTATTACGATTTTATAGAGAGGCCCAATACAACATCCAAAACCATTGGTTACAAGCTAAAATTGTCAGTCCAACATAAACTAATCAAAACTACGCAAAGTGAGTTGAGGCCAATTGTGGAGAGACTACACTGAGGAGTTCCCAAGGGTGCTACATTTAACTCACCTCTAGTGCAACACATCAATTCTCACAGCAAAACAAAGGTGCAATCCACTTCACTAAAAAAACCAAATGACAACCCATTTGGTCAAAAGAATAACCAACAAAACAGACTAAACTAAACAAGGAGCACTAACATACAGAATTGGATTAACAGGTGGGGGAGGCTAAAACAAAAGCAAAGAGCAGCACAGAAAAGCTAACTCAAATGACTGATTGGATCATTTTAACATACCTGGAGCAACACATAACCACAGCAGAGACAGGATCAGAGCATCAGCCAACTGAGTCCTCTACACAAAGAACTAGAAGACTCACTGCCACCAAACCCTCCATAAATGGGAGTTTGGCCCAAGGGGGGCCGCAATCGAAAGGGCCAAACCGGCCGTTTTGACCTTGAACGCACCACGGCCGAAGTCCTGAAAAAAAAGAGTCAGATGAGATGGGGGCACCCAACAGCTCCTCCCGGTCCTTCCCATGGAGAGCGGTAAGTCCCAACCACACGTGGGGAGAACCTACTGTGGCCAGAGACATCACGCGCCCAGCAGCGGTGGCCACACCCTGGACCAGGTTGTTCATCTGACCGATGGCTCATGGCAGGAAATCCACCTGGTCCGATAGGGGGGGGGGGTGGACCAGACAGAGGTTGCATAGCGGTTGGAGAGGCTGATGTGCGGAGGAGAGGCAGCCCCATCCGAGCCTCTATTGCAGCCACGGACCACCACTTCAGCCCAGGTTGACTGATGCTTCGGAGTCGAGCAGGATGAAAGCCTTGGAAGGTTAGAGGGGTCCCAAAACACGGTGTCCTGGATGTTGGCGGTTGCGCTAAGAGAAACAATCTGTTTGGCTTGTACTGAAGCCACATCCATAAAGCCAGTCAGCAGGGAATCTTTCTCTTTGAGTTCCTCTGAAAGTCGTCGGATGTCTTCCATAAGGTCAGCAATCTTCTTGTTCGCTTTCTTAAGGAGTGTGCAGTCCTCATGGGGCAGAGTTATCTCGGCTAGCATAGTCACCGGAGCTTTGTTGCGATCAGTAGCGTTGATCGCGTTTTTACGGTCATCTAGTTTAAAATCCATGTCGGATGACTAAAATCCTTAACCCACGTAAAACTTAAATAAAGTTAAGTTAAATAAAAAGGATATAAAAAATTTACTGGATAAGAGTCCGGTTTAAGACGGAGCTTTCGACAGGTGGCTACAGACGCCAACGCATGCGCAGAGTGCAGATTACGTCAGCAGTTACGTATTTGGTGGCATAACCCTTGCTTGCAATAACTGCCTCAAGCCTGCGAGCCATTGACATCACCAAACTGTTGCATTCTTCATTTGTGATGCTATTCCGGGCTTTTACCGCAGCTTCTTTCAGTTCTTGTTTGTTTCGGGGTGTTTCTCCCTTTAGTCTCCTCTTAAGGAGGTGAAATGCATGCTCTATCGGGTTAAGGTTAGGTGATTGACTTGGCCTCATCATCCCCTGATGAAGTCCTTTGTTTTGTTGGCAGTGTGCTTTGGGTCATTGTCCCGATGCATGATAAACTTCCTCCTGATTAGTATCAATGCATTTCTCCGTAAATTGACAGACAAAATGTTTCTGTTTACTTCCGAATCCATCCTGCTGCCACCATCATCAGTTAGATCATCAATAAATATTAATGAGCCTGTTCCAGAAGCAGCCATGCACGCCCAGGCCATGACATTACCTCCACCATGCTTCACAGATGAGGTTGTATGCTTCGGATCATAAGCAGTTCCTTTCTTTCTCCACACTTTGGCCTTTCCATCACTTTGGTACAGATTAATCTTGGTCTCATCAGTCCATAAGATTGTGTTCCAGAACTTTTGCGGCTCATCTCTGTACTTCTTTGCAAATTTCAATCTGGCCTTCCGATTCTTACTGCTGATGAGTGGTTTGCATCTTGTGGTGCGGCCTCTTTATTTCTGCTTTTTCAAACAGTGCATTGTGAAATTGTTGTGCTTGCTATGCCCAATGTTTGTCCAATGGCTCTGGTCGATTTTCCTTCTTTTCTCAGCTTGACAATGGCTTGCTTTTCTCCCATAGACAGCTCTCTGGTCTTCATGTTGGTTAATCCTCTTTAACAGGAAATGCAGTTTTTATAGGTTTGAACCAAGGATGAAAACTTAGACTAGTCATGAAGAGCTATTTAATGTTCGGACAAGCAACCTAAAAGGCAACACCTGGGCAACAAGAAACATCTGTCAGTCACATGTTCCTGTAGTTTTGCTCACTTGAAAAATGGGTGGGTTCAAACAAAGCGTGATATGTCCTAAGTTGTTTAACACATCTAGATGTGAATACCAGGAAATGAGAGCTGAAATTCTGAACTCTTGTCTCACACTCATCTTTTGATCTTAAACCCAAATGTCTTCAGTGAACAACAAAAACGGAAAAGGAATTTGCCTTACTGTTCCAATACTTTTGGAGGGGACTGTACGTTCAAAATATTCTCCCACTGCTAGACTTATAGGTCATGTAATGTCTGATAGATTGATAGCCTAAATTCTGTCATTGAAATTTGCATGCAGGGAAAAACATGATGGTGCCTCCAAAAATTCACACCTGCCACACATCTGTTCAATGTTCAACATTGTATTTGCCTCAGGTGCCAGATTGTGTGAAACTGCGTGGTGCAAACCTTTTTATTTTGCACTTCTGTTAGATAAGAAATAAACTGAATTTATTTTTTTAAATTTTTTTTAACAGATTCTTTTGTATGCTGACATGCATGGTGGATAATAGAAATGAGGCAGTGAACTTGCCACCGGTGCTTGTACCAGATGGCTATATTCAAAGCCTCCCAGTTCTAAGTGTGTGGTGACAGGCTGCCACGGTGGGCGGTTGCAATTTATGTTTGCTGCTTTAAGAACATGTGATGATAATCAGCGGGGTCCAGTTGAAAGCCGCGGACGTAGGGGGGTGGTATCCCTGTTGCTACGGCATTGCAAAACAAGACGTGGGGGGAAAAAACAGTGATTTACCTGCTCACCATCCCGCCTCATTAAACCTCGGAAAAGTGCCTACTGTTTGGAAAATCCCCCGTCTGCCATAACGGAGCTTTTTTCAAGATGTAGTCATCCTCATTTTGCGGAGGAGTAGGAACAAACAATTGCCCTAGCGTCACCTCTTTAAATGGTGCTCTGTTG
Source organism: Micropterus salmoides (assembly GCF_014851395.1). Classification (NCBI taxonomy): domain Eukaryota; kingdom Metazoa; phylum Chordata; class Actinopteri; order Centrarchiformes; family Centrarchidae; genus Micropterus; species Micropterus salmoides. Next base: position 12,001,560 of record NW_024040040.1, read on the forward strand.
CACGACAAGCAGGTTGGTGTTGAAATCAATAATATGATTAAAATCATTGTTTCTGTTCTTTTTTTTGTCACCCACACTTGTGCTTAAGCATGACTCACTGAGGGTGTGTGTTGTCTGTGACATGAATCACACTTGGAGGAGCTAGATCTCTCTTCATTGGCACAGCATGTTGTCGGTTTGATTATTTGTGATCTTAACCTACCATTATCAAGGTGTGTATGATACTGATGGCTGCTGCTTTTATTTATATGACTCTAGCTGCTGATGTTCAGTATGACAAGTAATCCAGACTAAAATAAAGTGCCTAATTTTTTGAAAAAATGAAATATAAAAGTGTAGCTTGAAGTGATGAAGTGTAGTCTTATATTCATATTTTATAATAAACACTCAACACATCATAACAAATGAACAGCTGTAATGCCTCCTCTTCTCTTTCATTCCCTCTTATAGAGCTACCACTTTCCTACTTTCTCTTTTTCAGTGAGAAACGTGAGCTCTAGTTTGTCCTGCAAGCTAGCATTGGAGTTCTATGAGATATTCTGGTTTTGAACTGCCCGTGGGAGGAATGTACATGTAAGAATCTGTACATTCTTGATTAAAAGCCATGTGAAATCTCTTTTCCATTTTGTCTCCTCAATTCGTGTGTGTTTCCAAAACGTCTCTGGTGAATCTGGCGGACTCGACTCGCAAGCATCGGAATGCACAGATTTGATTGGCTGAGCACCGTGACATGAGACGATTGGAGCACACGCGATTGGTCTGTGAGTTTCCGGTTCGCTAAACCAGTAGAGTAAATGCTAGAAAAGCTGCGTGGGTTAAATTTAAACGCTCCGTAACGAAGTTTCAATAATAAATCGGCTGTAGGTCAGTGGTCTAGAGAGGACATCGGCTGGGCTGCGGTCCGCCAATTAGTGACCTCTGGCATAGGGTATAACATGACCTCGCTGAAATGGTACTGACATTAATCTTCTCTGCAATCTCTTTTCCTTTCTTTGTCTCCTCACTGACCTTCTTGCTGAACTTTTGCCTTCAAACTAAAGACATGCAGTCACTTTATATAATGCAGTTTTTATGCTATACTACCCTCAAACTAATGTTATAATTTGCAAATTGGTTTAATAAATCGGTATCTATTTGTGAGGTTTGGGGGTTATTTTCTTTTTCTAAACTGTCGGAAAGTGCAACATAAGAAGGTCAAAAGGGCACGCTGCGGTGCAGTCAAGCTAAATTGGAAAATGTGAGCATCTTACCCCACACACATGAACTCAATGATTCACAAGAGATAGAATGAACATTTATGGTTGCATACACACGTCTATATACCCACATAAGTGCTTCTGCAACAGGCAATAATCCCTCCATTGTACTCATTAACATAACTGATGAGAGGTCAGTGTCAGGTCCTCAATTATTGTGATTCCATCAGACTGACATGACAAAAACCACAAAAGATGCCAGACAACACATTTCTCCTCAGCGGGAATTCTTTTAAAGGGATTATTTAGAACATTTTCATGATCTGGAAGGTGGGGTCATATTTGATATCTTGTGGTTTTAATTCTGACTGCACCCACTATGCCCACAGTTTCTACCAACCCAGTTCTGTTCCTGGGGGACGGTTCACCAAATTTGCAACATGACATAATTTTCACATTAAAGACACATTTAACTTATCAATCAGAAAACACCATGCTTGTGACCCCAATGCAGGAGCATGCGTAGTGCTTGCAAATTTTTCTGCAACTTGCGAGTGACGACCATTTTTGAAACAGGATGCTGTCACCATTGTAATCTTCTTGTTAGAAGGTGGAGCTAGCAACTGAGCTACACCTAAGCACTACTGCTATTCCTCTAGTGAATCTGCACCATGAAAAGTCATGCGGCATTAGCTACTAGCAGTTCTTGTTTGCATTGTAACAATGCTGCACATTTGCTGTACATACAGCAATCACAGAATCACTTTTTATGCAGATGAAAATATATATTTTAAGGATTGTGAAGCAATATTGAAGAATTAAAGGTGCCTTTTAATATGATTTCTAAGCAGATTTACGGACAGTTATATTCACTGACATTGGAAATGCTGCTGTCACTAAGAAGAGTAAGTCATGCGGATTCCAGCAGTATGTGTAGGCGTTCTAGTTTGTCGTAGCTATGTCCAAGCCACAACCTCCTGTTATCAAGAGTGAAGCCAATGCGGAAGTAACTTAAACCTACATTCTTTCTAACGGCCAGCAGGGGACAACTCCTGTGGTTGAAAAAATAAGTCTGTTTCCTTTAGAAATTATGACAAAATTACCCTACTCCTCACCTGATTTATTACCTCAGTAATCACTTTCCTATTGAGTTTATGATCTCAGTCGTTTCAAGTCTTCTATAACACAGCATGATGTTCATTTAGTACATTATAGTCCCATTTAGAGGAAAATAGACTATAAAGCAGCGTATGCTTTAATGTGGGACTACCTTGTGATTGACAAGTTGCTACCATGGTTTGGAGTGACTCGTATCCACTGCACTGTGTAAATTTAACCAGTGCTGTTGAACAAGCTGTCAGCTGTTAATTTCTTCCCGGAAAGCACGTTTTGTTTTAAGCTTGTTTTTAGCTAGCCAAAATTATCATACGGGTTAAAAATCACGGTTAACATGAATTTCAGATACACCTATCTAACCAAGCTTGCTAACACTACCGTCTTGTCCAAATATGGTCACGTCCGGTGCCTGGTTGCAAAAAATCAATATGGTGGCGGCCAAACTGCCAAACTCGAGGCTTCAAAAGTCCACAAACCAATGGTTCATGTGGACATCATGGTGACTATGTCCACTTTTATACAGTCTATTGCTATGACTGACAGTCATAGCTGCAATTTGTGATGCACATTGTGTCAGTCAGGTTCAAAGGGTAGAGATCCTTGTGCAAAACAAGAAGAAATAGAAAGATGGATAAGAGGATGATATTGAAAACAGATGTCTGATGGTGTCAGTATTGCAAATGGAAGCTGGGGTCACGTTCAATACGTCTTCAAACACTCACACGGATTACTTGAGCTGCCAAACTTTTGAGATGTTAAACTTTATAATAAGAAAGAATAGATCCCACCTAAGTAGTTCAAACATCAGAAAGCACAGTCAAACTAACTTTCCCCCTGCTCTTATCCATCCACTCTCAGCCACTGAGTCAATTTTCCATCACTACACTGTCTTACCACAAAGAGCAGTGCCGATCGATTCAGCCCAGGCCTTTTTCCTGCACTGATCCAATATTTTTTTCTGTAATAATACCAGGTAAGCTTTATACTAAGTGGGGTAATATAGTTTCGACCGTTAGGCAATCTTCAATTATTCACAAGCAGATATTGCTTATGCATGTCTCTAGGGCTCTGAAGATGACACTTTGTTGCATTACTCAGCATTTAGAAATAGGCTAGAATTAAAATATATGCAGAAGATTCAATGGTTGTTGTTTTATTTTGTTTTTTTGCAATTAGACTGTCAATGTATCCTCTTTGTAAAATAAATTGACCTGTTCTTGTTCATTTTCTAAATTAGAGCTGTGAGTTATTCTGCATCTGAATGCCAGAGAGAATCAAATAGTGGTTCAATGCGGAGTCTCACTGTCACTTCACATTACACAGTATCAGCATGTTGAACTCGAGCTGAACGAAACGGTTAAGGGTTAAGGTTATGAGGAATAAGCCATTGGGACAATCCAATGCAAATGTGCTTTAGCTCTCACAATGGGAGCTGTCACAATCAGTCACTGTCAGAATTTGACGAGAATCATCATATTGTATTTCTTACTCATTTACAAGTGTCTGTATCCATAGTGCTTTAAGTGTTATTAAAATAGCAACAAATTACTACATATTATATACATATTTTAGTGCATTTTATCATCTGGACTGCTTTTATATACTAGATCTGCATTTGACTGTTATGTTGTCAATTGTGCAATGCTTCTGAGGTCCGTTTGAGTATTAACTTGACAACATTTTTGGAAATTCAGCTTCCACCAAGGGCAAACTTTTAATTACATGCAAGCCCATTGCCCCAGCAACAAACGCTGACTTCTTTTATATCCCCCCTCTTTTCATCCTTATCAGAAATCTCCCCTCAATCATTCTATCCACAGAGCCCATCCACTTTCCCCTCCAACATCGCCTCTTCAGTCAAGCATGATCTTCCCTTTATGGCAGAGAGAGCAAGAGGGAAATGGAGTGGGGCGGAGGGATGGAAAGAGAGAGAGGAAAAAAAGAGAGATCCAAGAGGCCCAAGCCGCCTTTCATTTCCGCTGCTTGGCTATGCAGCTTTGCCCCGCTTCCACGGTTCTGGCAAACTCCGCTCCTTCCCCTTGAGAGGCCCATCTAGTCCACAATCTAAGGCCTTGTAATGCAGTCCCTGGCCCACAATGATAGATCGCACTACATGTGGGATGGTATTGTCTGCCTCGCTGATAAGCCAGTGGAGTCGGAGAGTGCATAGCGAATGTGCGTGTGTGTGTTTGTGCATCTGTCTGAGTGCATGATTGCATGCTTGTGTAGCTACATTAGCATCCCTGTGCGTGTGTTTTTGCATGCCGGTGAGAATGCAAGTTGGATGTTTCTGTAAGAGGACCATGACTCAGGTGGACTTAATTAAAAAATCCTCTTAAGGTGACTGCATATGCAAATGTGTGCACGTGCAGGATCCTTTTTCTTTCACTCATTTGCATGTGTGCATGATTATGTGCAAGACAAAGAGAACAAGATAAATGAAAGAAACCAGAGAGATGGGCCCCGTTTTCTGGATTTTATAATATTTTTTGGGTGCTTTGGCCTCTTTTGACATTGTGTACCTCGCCCATCTGTCTCTTAACAGATGCATCCTGTGTGGCCTTGGACTGATGAATCTCCATGGAAATTCAGAATCTGCCGCAGATTTTTTCCTTGAAGGACCATGAGAAAGGTTAACAAGCTGTGATACGCCATCAGAGTTTTGATGCATAACAATCCTAAAACTAATGAAACTGACTGCTATTTGAGACTGTTTGATTTGGTTAAATAAAATAAGCTTCATCTTTTGAGCCAACAGGGGCAGTATGTCACAGTGCACTGTATCCTACCCTTTATGGCAAGTGAGAATCTTCAAATGTGTATAAACTGTGAATCTCAGAAATCAAAATGTGAAAACACTGTCACGGTAAGCAGACGCTGAATTGTACACTGCTGCGCCTCATTTAATTGCAGAAAAAAATATTTTTGGTCGTGTACAGTCAAGGGTGTCCTGAACAGCAGATGTAAGGTATTTATAATATAAAAAAATTCCCTTCATGAAAATATGTTTGTCATTATAAGTGTTTCTCTTCATTCTCTTATTTAAGGATCTATTGTCCCTGGTGGTTGATGTATTTGTTACTGGATTTGAATCATTTCTTTCAGCCAATTCAGAATTCTCAAACACCGGCAGAACATTTCTTATCTGAAAAAGTTGTATTTGGAATTTGACTTTTTTGGAAGCTTTTTTTGCTGAGAGAAAATGTAGTGATGTGAAAGCAGGAGCTGCTCTCTTTATGCACCCACACAACACACTGTGTAACAGCCGGGCAGAAGGGAAATGAATACCTCCTTTATCAGTGCAGCGTGTGTGTGTGTGTGTGTGTGCATCTGCGTTTGTGTGGCGGGTTCCTGTATGATGACTGTATGTGTCTTTGTGGAGCATGTTCATGCGCTTGCTCTAATACAAATCTGTTTTGTGTGGTTCAGCTTGTGCATGTACACGCGTGGAGTGTTGGATTTGGGCGAATTTGTATGTAAGTGTATGTCTGTGCCGCCTTCACGACCGCTTCCTTCCTGCCTCCTCTGGGTGCCTGCAAGTCTAGTTGGTCTGAAGGAAACCTGACAGCCTAAATCACGCTGAAGAGCCAGAAACAGATGTTAATTAGCTTTAATTTGCCTTTTGTTGTTCCGCTGCCAAGGCAGCACCAAAGACACTTCTCTGTATTTTGCTACCCTCAGTATAATGTTGCACTGTAGTCTGAGCTTTCATTTAGGATTTTTGCTGAAATTTTGACTAGATTTTACTTTAATAGGCATTTAAAAGGTTTTCCCTGAGTTAACTTGACAGCTCAGAATGTGAACATTCTGTTGTTTCACATAATATGTTTTTTTTTGTTTGTTTGTTTGTTTGTTTGTTTGTTTGTTTTTACAGTGTCAAACTCTGAGTACAGTTTCATTCAATGTGACAGCACAGATGGGTGGATAGATTACTGAACATATACAATTTGATATGGATGTTATTCAGTTTCGAAACAACATTGTGAAAGTGGTTATGACCTCAACTTTGGGAGGAAACATAACATTAAAGTTATAATCTGAATATTTTAATTGGCATAATTGTCTGTTAAGTCACTATGTATGGCAGAATGAGGTAACACAATGGGGACTGAGCCTATGGCTCATTGATGGAAGCCCTTGGATAGCTTGGATCAGCTAGATATTGATAGTATCCAAGCAAAAAAATCCTACCCCCTCCCTTCAGACCTCACTCCAAAGCCACTTCTAAAACACATTTTCATACGCAATGAGTGTGAGGGCAGAGTGTGCACCGGTAAGCAGGTAGACATTCAGGCCGAATTAATTGATTGGTCGTACTTATTACAGTCCTGCGACAGCTACACATACCCGATTTCTTTCAATTTTTATATCAGAGCATTTGATTTGATTGTTGTCGGGATGTGAAGAGAATTTCAATAGTGTCACATCAAAAGAATTTAACTATTGTTAACATGAGTTTAATTTTATAGTGAGCTTAGCTCTGATCGTTATAGTTTATCAAAAATGTGTTGTTTTGTTTACTTGGGCATATGGGGATCGGATGGACAGGATGGGGGATATGAGGACTGTTTACTGTGACACTTGTATGTTTGCCCACTGGTCAGCACCAGTTGCCCTGCCATTGTCTATTTTTTGGAAATAAAAAGATATTGAAAAAAAATGCATCTACAAAACAAGAGAACGGGCATTGTCAACATTCAGTCTGAAATATTGCAGGGAGTAATGGAACGAGTAGGAGCAGCCACAGTGAGCAGTTAGATGAAGAGCTGAAGGCGACAGTCTGCACATCTCGAACTTCTCAGCGAGGTAACCGACTCCTTTTACTGTGCCCCGCTGTTTGCAGAACCACGGCGTGTATAGCATAAAATCAGATCACAGTTGCTGACAGAATGATGGGAAAAGGCCAAATACTGCCTGACTTCTTTATCAATACGGCAATAGTTTGTTCCACTGCGCCCAGGATTCTGTGACCTGTAGTAGTAAACCCCACATTTGTATGTATTTTTTTACTCTTGTCGGGCTCTTGAAGCAGTCAGAATTATTCATCATATTTCAGACTCGTTTTTTAAAGACCTTCATCATCATAATCCATTCTGTGACACTGATAATTCTGGTTGGATTGACTGACAGGTGTTTTTTTTCCCGTAGAAAAGATGTCATTCAATAGAAATGTATTTCCTTTGTGGCAGCATAACATACTACACGATCCGAACACTTACTGTAACAAGCACACTATAAATGCGGTTAAAGAAAGTGTGGGAGCTGGTCTTACACTGGTATTGCTGTTTTGACCATGCGAATGTCTTGTCCTTGAGGATACTGGGAAAGAAAATACCTTTCGTCTTTCATTCAGGCTGCTACAGTAATAGCACAGCCTTAGGTATGATTGAACTCGGTTAGATTTTGTTGATACATTGAAAGTTACTAGATCTAGATTACATACTGGTTCTGTCTATCATTTGTTTCAGCAGCATTTTAACATGTAGAAGGATTTATCCTGGATTATTTTAGGAGATGCCACAGCAGTAATGGCAGCATGTACTTCCCCCCAGATTAGTTTATTTATTGTGACATGCAGCAAAAGGCCACAGGCTAGATTCGAACATGGGCTTCTGCAGCAAGAACTTGGCCTTTGTGCGCACACTCTACCAACTGAGCTAACCGCGCCCCAAAGTATTCTTGTCATCTTATTATCCTATGTGTTCTGTATGACGTCCATGTACCATGTTGCTCCTATGTCTCAAATTCATTTGTATTCCACAGATTATCAATTTCAAGGACAGTTTGAGAGTCTGCGTGTCAGTACGTCCGACAAGGACATGCACAGCGGCGTATTTACAGTGTGGGAGTATCTCTTAACTGGATGAAAGAACTTTACAACAAGGACACAGAGCCGAATAACAATGAGTTTGTTTACGAACAACTAATAAGTGTACATAGCACAAATGTATGTTTCTGGTGGCAGCCGTACCATCCATTAGCAATTACCCATGAACATGAACTGTATATGAATCATCTCCGGATCAATATTTGAAGTTGACATCAAACATAAGAGCCTTTGTGCACTGCTCATTTCCAAGCGACACACATGCAATTACACGACTAACCCGGCTTACTTCTAAGCTGTGCCCGTGATATTTAAAGCATTCCTGTACTAATTTGGCGGAAGGTTACCGCTGTGACCTTGTCGCTAATTCAATCTCTGATGACTATCATATTTCAATCAACGTGTATCGGCAGACGGGGGATAATGAGCACTGGTAACTGGATTAGTGCTGATACACTGATGTGGGAGATTGGACATGTGGCAGTCCAGCAAATGCATCCATATTGTTTATGAGTGTGGAATATGCAGCAACATGATCAACGCTTTGTTTGAAGGCATCAGAGTGAAAAACCTCCAGTTATGTATCGTTACTTTGACAATCTAAAGCAAAAGCTTAAGTTTTTTGTTTGTTTTTTTCACACTACAATATCTGACAAGTTGATCTCACAAAATACAGAAAACTGCCAACTGATATACAGGGGCGGTAAGAAGCAAAAAAAAGCAGCAATGTGCCAAAAAAGGGACATTTAAGAGAATTCCCAAATAGATTACGGGTGGTGATGGAGCAGTGGATAAGACGCATACCTTTGGTATGAGAGTCCCGGGTTTAATTCCCCAACTGTGACACATACACCAATGTGTCTCTGAGCAAGACATTTAACCCCTAAAGGCGTGCGACCTCTGACATAAAAAGCAATTGTAAAATTGTTGGATAAAAGCCTCAGCTAAAAGAATAAATGTAATATAATGAGGAAGGGGAAAAAATGTACGTTTGTTTGACCTGAAGGATACATGTCTGTTTCGGCTGGAAACACTAAATGTAAACAAAACTTTTTTTGCAAGAAAACTTGGGTTTGGGCTTATTTTAATAATCTAATTAAAATGCAATTGTATTTACTAAATTTAATATAGGTTTTAAAACCTAAATGTCCAGATAAGGAAAAATCTGCATAGTATTAAGAATGGTAATAGTATTAGTGGTGTGTAAATTGATTGATATATCTCTGAACTCTCTGTTTTCGCCTCAAATGGACTGGTCTTTTGGGCTTTATTCAGTTTTGCTGTTCTTGTTAGAATAATTGCTGTTTTGTAAAAAATAAAATAAAAAAAATAACCACAAAGGCAATTGGACCAAAAAAAAATCAGATATAATACAAATGACTGCATGCCTCAAAAGACGCTGCGAGGCAAGAATTAACGAGATCTATATCTCACTATGTGGTCAAAAGAAAATGTAAAGACGGAGAATGAGAGATATAAAAACCAGTGTGAAAGTGGAAAATAAAAACAAACAAAAGCAAATCAGGAGCACCTCGTGTAATCATTTTTTTTTTCTGGGATGTCACAGAAATTAACTGCAAGCAACATCAAGGGGGGGGGGGGGGGGGGGGGGGGGGAGAGGTCTGTCACATCAAACTTGCTGTATAATTTAGCCACATCGTTTGCAGAGTTCAGAGACACGAAAATCTTTGAACATATCAGTAGATACTAATCACTAACAACACACAGTGTTTTTTGCTCTGTTCTCTAAATCGGGGGGAAATAGTTTTTGTTATAAAACCCTTCTTCATTTAAATGAAAAACTACACAAATCAGATGCAGCTGTATTTAATATTGTGCATTTGAAAATATTCCATGAGGGGTGTGATGAAGAGTGATTGAAATTAGTAGCTTGTTTTTAGCATTTGCAGAGGGCAAAGTACACATTTACTGAGTGCAAGTTATAATTCAACATGCAACGTGCTACATCTGTGCATGCACTGCTTAGGAAGCGAAAAGCAGACAAACCAAAGAGAAGTGGTTCTTAACCTTCCTTATTCTTGCCAGTCCCCGCAAGGCCAGTCACACATCGCTGGCAATACTCCCTGTTCCCGCTATGGAAGTCTGGGAAGGAGAGAGCGGGTCTCAAAGATACAGCCATGCTAATAACGATGTGGTTAAGTGCTATGGAAAAGCAGGGCTTAGAGTGCTTTGTACACTTAGAAGGCCCCTCTCCATGGCTAGCTGCTCTTTGAAGGCTTATGGGCTAAAGTGACAGTGAGGGGCTGGTGATGCCAAGGCAATCATCTCTCAGAGTTGTACTCTTGCAGGGAACCCGGCCACTATCAAGGAAGGGAGGGAGGGCAGGAACGGCAGGAGGTCACTGACTGTCACCCTGCTTCACAGCACACACATACTGACTGCTGAATATACTGCAGCATGGGGTTTCGGTCTCCCAAACATTTCTCTAGAGGTGCTAAAAGCTGAAATCATGTCATTACTTATGTTCATATGCACTGCTCCATCTCTTTATCATACACTTCCAAGTACAAATAGTAAATTTACGTTACTCCAGGCAGCTTTGTTGTCCATCGTGAGTGGTGGATTCAATATATTGTGCAAGTCAACTTAGTCCACTTACCAGCTTTTTCTGAGGTTTCAACCATAGTTCAGTACTTTCTTCTAATTAAAATGCGTAAAAAAGTATGATGTTGCTACAAACTGTGTTATATTTTATTTGATATGTGTGCTATGAGCTAAGATAACTGTTTGGGCCCTTGTAGCAATCATTAGTGTCAGAGGAGCAATCCTTTCCCCTCTTAATAGCTTAGTATCTTTTTCTTCCTAATACAGTTTACTCACAGAAATTTCAGAGATAACAACTCATAGGGGCCTCATTTCCTAATATTTGTTGGAGCACTTTAATCACCATTTTTTTTTTTGCCAGGATAATGTCCTCCATGTCTGTTAATTCCGCGTTTCTCGTTAGGTTTTTCAAGAAAGAAATCAGGAATGGAACTGGCTCAGGTGTTATGTTAGATGCTAGTTTATGGCCTTATCGGAGGGGTCAGCGGTCCTCCTGAGTAGTCCACTAAGATGCACCTCGTAGTTCCCCTTGAGTTAGAAATGTGTCAGTTGCTGAAATTCTGTAAAGGCTAGATTGTAGACCTTGAAAAGGCACTATTATGTAACACATACAATGCCAAGATCAAGAATTCACTTCCATGATCAAAAAGTATTCCTTTTTTATTTCCCGCTCATGCAATACTTCAGCAGGAATTGTCAAGAAGAGTCTAGTATGGAGTGAACATAGAACGCAGTGAATTCTTGAGGTTTTACACAATTCCCTCACTGATCTAATGGTTCAAAGCCAATCATGACGTCTCGTAGAGTGCCACCTCCTTCAACCTCGCCAGCTGAACCTGGATTGACTCGTACACTATATCTGATCCGGGCTTGACATTACAGCCATGACTTCTGACTGCAAGAGTTGACTACAGGCTCTTTGACTCACATTTTCAAAAAAATGTCAGCAATGTGGCAAGGACCGGGCAGAGTACAAGGGCAGCCAGAACAGAAGTAGTGATGAAAATTCGCTGCAGGCTGCGCTTTAGGAAAGAAAAGCGGAGCTGCAGTTGTTACATATCAGGGCTCTAATGCTATCACTACAAATTACTGTATGGTATTACCCATGGTATTGGGCAAATTAAGTGCAGCTCAATATGGTTCCCTCTTTTGTCAGCTTAGTCACTTTGTCATTTGAGTAAGTCTGAACTACTGGATCTAGCTGTTTTAATGGCCCCTTGTGGTTATCTCCTTAAGAAAGGCTAAATGTTAGTGTGTTGTGTTTGTGATGAAAATATTAATAGGTGCTTTAAAATTATGCTTTTCTGTGTTGTCACATAAGTGGGTATACTTGAAAAAAAGTTTAGAAAAGGCTTGCACATTAGTGTAATTAATGAGTCGCAGATGCAATAAGACGACGTGTACAATGAAAGAACAGAAAAAGAGCAGTGTGTTATGCATTTTGGTGCCAGCTTGGATATTTTAAGTTTATACAAAAAGGTGTGAAACCTTGGGAATATTTAACAAGTGCAGGCACTGGAAATTAGCAAATGCTTTTCCCCTTGTTAAGAAGAGTTTCAGGGAAAAAATGTGAAGATAACACACCCCCGACCATTTGCTTGTTATTATTAAATGCTTCTGAAACAGTCTGAATTTTTATCCCCCTTATTCCACAAAAACCTCTCTCTTGAGGAGGCTTAAAAATCCTTAACAAAGGCACAGCGCTATGAAGCTCATCAGTTGTGAAACAGCCACTGAGGGGACGCTGAAAATGTGTTTTTGACTTATGCGTAAATCAAGTGCAGGGCACAGAAAGTCAGAACAGAGGAAGAAAAGCCCAAACATTAAGACCTCCATGGATACACCACATACTGACAACATTTGGATCTCTGTAAGAGATCCAGACTGATATTATGTGCTTGAAGATTTTGATTGAAAGGGTATGCAAATGCTCTTTCTTATTTGCATCTTTCTCTCTTGCAGTGATGATGCAGACATTATCACTTTCACGTATAAGAGCTCATAAAGCAGGCAGAGCTATGAGGCATTTTGGATCAATTCACAGGCCGTTAAATGTAAATCCTCTGATTTTACTTGTTAGTTTTACCACGGCTAGTTTTCAAAAGTCATTTTAAAATCCTCACTACTGAAAAAACAAAACAGATGAAACGCTTAAGTTTCAATCTCACAGGATGATTGATAGCCATGCTGAATTATATCATATGGTGTGGAGAAACTGGGCTCTGATCTCAGACCGATACTCCCACTCACAATATGTTTCACAAATGTTCTGCAGGCCTTGGCCTCTTAAAATAGTGACACTGTATAAATAGAAAGGGTTTGGACATTGTACAGAGTAGAGCAACAGACAACATTATTAGATGTGTTAATTATAAACATATATGTCATTTCAGATATATGAGGAGCACATATAGATACTAGTTATTTTAAATCCAGCTGTATTTAACATTGATTGGCTGCATTCCATATTTTGCTTCGACGAGGCATTTTTAATGAACGATCACATACAGGACAAACCTCATTAATAAATATATTGTGTTTCCTGTGAGTGCTTCACAATAAACTGTTTAACTGCGAGTTTAGCGCTTTAAATGTGAAGCAGCAGTCATCAAGGGCATCACTGTGTAGAAAAGTGGTGGGGACATAAGGGCTCAGATTAAGGGTGTGATGATACGGTATTGGGTTCCCAAGAACAGGACCATAAAGACATTTTAACACTGTTTTGAAGTAATATTCAATGGTGATGTAATGTAGGCACCAGATTTTGACAAAGAAGAAGGATGCATTGTATAATAAAAAATAAAAGACAAAAGTATCCCTGGTTCTGCTGCGGAGCTACATATCCATCATTTCCTGTGAATCTCTCATACGCAGGAAGGTAATTTAAATCCTGTGTAGAAATGGCATACTCTGCCACCAACAATTACTATATAGAGAGCCATTTAGTGTGTTAACATTCTGTAATTACTGACTGATGAACAAAAAGAGGGTTTCTTTTCATGAAAATCTTAAGGTTTACAACTTTAAATGAAATACAGAAGTTCAACTGAGTTCTAGGCAAGCTTGCATATATAACACTCTGACATTATTTCAATACATTAAATATTTCATGATACAGAAAGTCTTTTTTTTTCCATTTCATCAAAGGTGAAATGCAGGTTACCTTATAAAACAAGTATATACTACAATTAGTCTTGCTATCCACACATTGCTGTAATTATTTTGGCAAGTTGTACTACACAAGTTCATTTGCAGGCCAGACACCCGCCTGTAGCCAACAAACTTACAGCGAGATACTGGCTCACAGCATGTGCTCATCAGAACTCCTCACTTATAAAGCTGTATGCCTTCTCAGCAATCTCCCCAAAAATGAAGTTGTGTTCTATCAGGTTGAGCCGATCTGGGGAATACATATTCAGGGAAATTACATATTCCACAGGCAATGCCTTCTTAATTTCCTCTGGGTCTTAAAAAAACAAGAGTAAGATGGAACCAAAGGAGGTGGGGGTTGCGGGCAAAATTAAATTATGCCTAATTACCAGAGCAATCGATAGCAAATTGAGTTGATATGCATCCTTCATGACTTAACTAGATTTCAGATAAGGGGGTAAGCAATCCACTGAAACATGAGTTGATGGGTAAAGGTGATACGGAGGCACTTTTGATGGCAGGAGTTAAGGGAGTGAGTCCTGAATTATCTGATCTGTCAGGGTTGTGGCTGTTGTAGTTTGGCAGCTTTCCCAAATCTGGAATTGAGGAGACACGGGGGGAAGGTTGTTGTTATTGTCAGGGGTACCATACCTTGTTGAATCTGTCATGAAGCCAAAATACATCAGAGTACAAGCAGGGACGTCATTCTGAATGTCATTTTTAATTGAAAATTAAATAAGAAGTGACATGGCCCTCGGCTACAATTCAAGCATATCATCATTGTAGTATCATCTATAGTATGTTGTCGAAATAATTTTTCATCAAACCGTCTGGGATAAATCCCTGAATGCTTTTGGGTGATGCATACTTCCAGTTTCACACTGCCACAAGTATCATCCCCTGAAGTGAACAGTGTCCTGTCCTTAAAAGGAGACAATTGAAGTTTTCTGACCTCCGTGTGTGCATTGTGACAGCTGATGATGGACAGCTAAAGTGATACCGTCGGTCACACTGGTGTTTCAGCAGAGCAATACACCCCGGTAATTAGAGAGAGCACCCTATAACCAGAAGGTCACAGGTTTGATGCCTCTGATGACCAATGAGTTCATCACCGTTGAAATGCCCTGAAACTAAACACTGACACACTGCATGTTGATCCTGCACTCTGACACCCAATGGAATGAGAAAATAAAATGTGTAATTGCTGTTGCTGCAGTAAGCTATGCAGTGGTATCACTGAGATAACTGACCTTGTGGTTGTTTTGAGGGTGTTATTTGGTTTGAGAACATTCAGAACTCCGCTGAAAGTAAGTTCAAGAACAGGGGCATTTTAAAGTTTCAACAGCAACATCAATCTGGGGCATTGAAGTAAATAAACACAAGCATAGACAAAGAAGCATAGTAAACACCCCCCGTTTTCTGTTTTCTCCTTTTTTTAATAGGCAAATGATTGTAATTCCATTTTTCGCCTGTTTGAAAGCTAATATCATCCCATGCTACATCATTGGGGTAGTAACAAATATACCATGGGAAAAACATAATGCATTTTGAACAGCTGGGGGCCTGAGAAATGCACTAAAATATAGAGAAGCACATATTAAGTTACTCTTGTTTAACAGTCATTTAATGGAAGCCTAAAATAAAATATAGACGTTTATTGTGAGCCTAAGCAAAGTCATTTAATGAAATTATTGTTATCTAACTGAATAAATCTAGCATATTTATTTTGTAATTGGCAAATGTGCTCTGTTAGAAATAAAGCATTTGAAAAAGTAGTTTTGCAATTGGAAACAATAGACTTTAGCTGTAGCTTGAAACAATTTAGCCATTGAAATTAAGTGGCGGCTGTGGCTCAGCAGGTAGTGTTCACTAATTACAGGGTGTTGTGGTTCGGTCCCCAGCTCACACCAAATTGCCACCACCTTGCACGGTACCTTGGTGTCTTAATGGTTGAATAGGAGGTTAATTGTAAAAATAATAATATGAAATGATTAAATATATTATGGCCAAGTCAAGTCTCAGTTGAAGCTAACAAGCAGTCGGGTCACAAGTTAGCACCAGAACACCGCTGGTATGTCCTCCAATATTTTTAGAATTCTACCTTTTTAAGCATAATATTGTTTATATACTGCTTTTATTCTTATTATGGAAAAAAGTAAGAGGCCCATGCATGCTAAAATTGTGTTTTCTGGCTGTATACCAGCCGTCTTCTGACCCAGAACCAGCTCTGACCAATTAGCTGTACTCCAGCTACACTACATCAAAGAGATAGGCAGAAACGCTCAACCAAACACACCAAGCGTAGAAGGGCAAGCTCAATTTGTACCCCTGGTCTGTACCTTAATTCACCCAAAGCCGGATTTTAACGCTGGCTCAGGTGAAATGACCAGGCTGCCCTGACCATTAAATCAAACGTAACCCACACTTGTGTCAAGCGCAAATCTCACTAGACAGAGTTCATATTGGAGAAGGGATGGCAAGAGGTAACAGAAATTTTCAACTATGGAAAAATTGCCATAAATTTTCCCTGAAAAAATATTCATGGCTAATCTTAAAATATTCTGGGCATGTTTTACCTTTAAAGAGAGTTTGCCATTGAGAGGATGCTAGCTGAATTCCATTTAGTAAGTATGTTGGAGCTCTGTGGCCAACAGCACAAGACTGTGGTAATGCATTACAACAACACATTCACTTCCAGGTGTAAATTTCTGATGAATGTGTGCGTGTATACGGATATGGCATTTGCACTTTTTACTGCTTGTTTGCTGAACTGCTGCTGCATCTTGGCTCCATGCCCTGGAGCAGAATCAAAATATTCAGCTGTTAGAAGTTACAAAAGTCCTATAACTAGTTTGTTCAGACAGTTTATGTTATAACATACTAGAACTGTATGCGGTGTTGGGGTAGGGTAGATGCGGGTTGAAATGCAGAGCAGACCACCCCGGCGAAGCCTTGAAAATGCATATTAGAGCATGCTGTGTTGTCAGATCAGATTTAGCAGAGAAAGTCGGTCACTTTATGAGAAAACATAGCATAGTATATGGCTTTTCGGCCTATACTATCTGCACTATACATATGCCACCCTAAATAATTAACCATAATCAAATTTGACATTGAATTATTAACATTAGGCAGTGGTCTGCTCTAGTCTGGTTGGACATGCTGGAACTTCAGCAGTTTGAACACATGCTGGGAACCCTAACAAGGCTTCCTCACATGCTCACACACATGAATGCACACTTTCTCAACTTCCCCACTGGGGCTGGTCAGTGGCCAAATGCTGTAGGTGTACACTGCAGCTCCCAGGTGCAAGATTGTGAATGTATCCAACACTCCCTCCTTGCTGTGAGCAAGCTTGTGTTTTGGCTTAATTCTGTCTTCACTACATTCGTTCCCCTCCCAAATCAGTTGGACTTTTACCAAACCCACACATTAAAATATGCAAGCAATGAAAAATGAAATTCTATCACCCTGTGCACAGTTGTAGAAATATAATTGGTGATACTTTATATACAATTAAAAGCCTTTGCAAATTAAAGGCATGTATGTAAGTGTGTGTGTGTGTGTGTGTTTTCCTGTTACTCAGTTGTGCCAGCACTTGAATTGAATTTCAGAAAGTCAGCCATTGTATTCAAACAATGAGTTTCAGTAAAATGCATTTGCTATATTACAAAATAACTCATTCTCCCAAAATGGCTGCTTGGGCTATCACTAATCATAAAAACACCGTACACACAATTTGAACAATAAAGCCGATCTTATAAACTCAACATGCCGCAGTGCAACCAAGATCATATCTTCTCAGCTCTGTTAAATAATGCAGTAATTCCTCAAAACTAATTATTCTTTTGCCTTTTTTCCCTTTGCTGTACTCTCACCAGGTGCCGAGAAGTATGAACTGTTCAAGTTCCAGAGGGTCACAGGCTGAAAACTGCCTGAATGAAATACTCCAAGGAAATGCAAACACATACACACATACACACACACACACACACACACAGAAAGACACACTTAAGTGTTTCACAAGGTGCTTTTGTCTCTGTCCAAATGCTTCATCTTGCAGGTGGGCACAGGCACAGATAACAAACCAACAACATATCAAAACAAGGCTATGCCCTGTTGGTTTGTGTTTTCTGCACAGGCTTTTCTTCGAGGCATTTAAAAGCCAGTGGATATTATTTTTAATGATTGTTTATTGAGACTAATATGCCACCTTAATCAAAGGGACCTTTGCAATCTGTGCATCTGGCACTTTTTTTCCCTCTTTATGCTGCTGGCTGTTGTGCTATGTGGTTCCTAAAAAGCATGTATCAGCCAAATGCATTTTCAATCACTAACAGACTGGATTGGGATAATTATGCACAGCCTCACAATCTATTTGTGTCACAAGTCCAAATGTTTTGCACTTACCTTGTCTGAAGGTCACCAAGAGGACTTAGATAATGGGACACAATCAAGCAGCTAAAGGAAATACTACATCTCTAGATACTAAATGATTCACAGCAGTGCCACAAAGGTGTGACAGGGCAGTTTTTTCACTTGGATAGATTTGAAAAGACGGCGCAAAATGTTGAGTTTCTTTTTTCTTTGAACAAACAAGTGAATCATGAGGAGAGCTATCATTTATTTGTGAACCTCAGGGTGACTCATGAATACACTGTTGCAGTGTGGACACATTGTCCAGCTTTTTTACAGCAATTGGTATGCTGTGAAGGTCCAACACTGTATTGTAGTCTTTTATGTGCATGTTTGTCTTTTATTCATCAAATCCCCTGAAAAATTTAGAAACTATGTCTTCAGTTTGCCTCTGACTGAGAATGTAGAAGCTAAAGAATTTCAATTGTTGCCTGCATAATGGATAATTGTCATTCTGTGTAACCCCTATTGAAAGCTATTGGTGTCAATATTGGAGTCTTTAATGTTAAGAAAACTCTTTACACATTCAAATAAAACTTCCTTGAGAAATCCCTATAAACCGACCATCTTTAGTGTTCAGGTATAAATTAAATCTATAGAAAAGTGATAAAAAGCTGGGTTTTTTATGGAAGATCCTTGGCTGTCCTTGGTCAAGTCAGCCTGTGATGAATCATGCATTGGATCAAAGTGGAGCTGTCATCCTCGTGGGGGCACAACATCGTCTGCCGCCGTGCTCATTCCACCTGCCGCCCCTGCGTCAGCGGCCACAGGTTGACTTCCCTTGAAGGGCGCCACCGCTGCTACTGTCCCCTGCAAGTCCAAACCCTACAGAAGTGAGTTTTATTTAGTCCTCTCCAACGACAAGTCTCTTCCTCACTCCACTGCCTCCGCAGCTGGTACTTGTTGGCGCCCATCTGTTAAGGGTATTGTTTATGTGGTTGGTGATCCAGAACTCATTACCATCCCACCTTCCCCTATACACTATTGTTCTTCCTGCTAATATGGAGGCTCCGATGCAATCTGTCTTGAGGTGCAGTATGGTTTTGAGCTGAAAACTGAGGATAAGAGAGAAGAATATTACAGATGTTGAGATTTGTTAGAGGAAGGGACAATTATAAATCTTGATGGGGAAGTTGGATTTTAATTTCAAAGTTTTCCAAGTCCTTGAAAAAGGCACCATACACACATTTTTGAAGTTGCTCAAAACAACAAACAAAGAATATTCAAGATTAAAAAATGATCACCACTGACAAATTGTGTTAGGAGAAAGGTGCAGCTCTCCTCGATTCAGACAAAAAGTGTACAGTCTGCTGGCATCATGTGGCATGTAAAATGTTACCTCTCGCTGGCCAGAAGAACAGCTAGAACAGAACAGAGCAGAGCAGTCATTCGGCCACCATGCAGTCATGTAACAGGGTTCACGTGGAAGATTTAATTTACTCTTATTCCATCTTCAACTTCTGCCACAAGATGACAGTTCATCTGAGGCTCATGTAGACTGCCTGTTAAACAGGCTGGGAGTGTAACTTTTTGTTTCAGAAGTATGACTTATATCTCATTTAAAGCTTGACAGAAAAAAAGATAGTTAGTAGCTGCCATCTTCTCAACACTTTTAGATGACAAAGATGTACTTCACAGCACATGAGAAAGTCTGCAGGCCATGTTTAACCACCCGTAGACGAATTCTGTGCTGCTCTTTGATTTGAAGGGGTATTCTTCAGCAGCTTCCTCTATACAGTATCATATTTATTCATGTGAACATTGTCAAAGTACAGCTCAGGCAGCCTTGCCTGCTACTGTCTATGCCCAAGGAAGGCAGAAATAATTTACGTTGGAAACTCCTTATGATTGGATTGAATTGATTCTTGTCTCAATATAGTGGTCAAAGCCTTGTAGGTCCCCCAATGGTGTGGATGGGGATCCTGAGGTTGCTACAACCCCTGTGCTTGCCAGGGTGAAAAGGAAATTAACAGTGTAATGATCTTATGGATCCATTATTTGGTTATGGTAAATATGATGGATAATATTTTACCTTAGTATTTTGACATGACAGCTTCATGCTATCATTCCAGTTAAAAGTGCAGAGGGCTGCTAAACAGGAGCAAAGATGCTGAAACTTTAGTACTTTTACTGCACTGTTATCATACTGTTACAACTTGGGAGGGTTGGCTCATCTGGACTAACATACCAAAGTAAATGAAGAACATCTCAAAAACTATCACATCTAGTGCATCAAGTATGACCACTGACAGATAACAGCCTCACTGTTTCTGCACCACAGTCCATTATAAACCACATAATACATGAAGTTTACAAAGGCATCGTCAGGTGAGGATCAAGGCTCCTCTCGCTTTGCTTAATTAAGCAAAAATGTCTTTTTTCATTTTTTAAAATACTACAGAAACACAAAGTAGTATTGATAATATTAATAATAATTTCAGCTTGTGGTAAAATGGTGCAACGTTTGTAATGGGCATTTAGCATGTGAAAGTACAAATTACACATTTGTGTGCACAGTGCAAAGCACTATCAAAAAAAAAAAATTGCAAATTTGGAAAGTATTATTACTATTTGTCACTTGATAGGCACATGGTCATGTTATGTGTCACCATTAGCAGTAAAATAAATACATATTTTCCACCAGGGCAGTATTCAACAGAAATTTAGCTTCTGATCTGAGCTTCCATGTTACTCCATGTTACCATCGTTTTATCGCCAATAATATCCATCAGCGGTTTGTCTCAGTAAGCCATTCTGGAAGCTACCGTTTTGAACTTGAAATTAATCCAACTACATATTTTACACCACAAGCCAAAGCACTGCACTGGAGAATAACTACATGAAATTAATCCAACTAACAGAGCAGTAAAAGTTTAGCTGGCTGATCGCTTCCATGCTCTAAGCTAACATTAACTTTTATTGCCAATTACTGATGAGCTGATTGTCTCGCTAACGTAACCGGAAAAGCCAACCCATAGGCTGGAGAATAAGTAGGCTTCATGAAATTTATCTAACTGCATATTTTACACCACTGACTGGAGAAACACGCCACGTCTGTCGGTGATTATGGCCAGCTTCTAGCTAAAGCTATCAAACAACAGCTTTCATTTGCATTGCTAAAGTCCGACTAACGTAATTACCTGCCCAGCAAAAAACAGACAACTTCAGCTCCGCTTTGATCTGGGAGAATCCACACCGATTATGTCTGTGATTTTTTGACGTCATTTGTATGCATCTGTGCCGACTCCATCTGGCTTCATGGTATACAGATCCACAGTCTGTGGGCGCTCGTGCTAAATAACACGTGTGGGCTCTTTCATTTGTCTCAATGTCACTTCTCTTATTACTTATAATAAACCAGAGGACTACTCAGAGACTGCATATTAATATTATTATTATTATTTCCTCTTCTTCTTCTAAGGACGCATTTAATGTAATCTACACTGCCAGAATTATACAAGCATTCTAAGGTAATAAAAACATAATGATTCATTATGCAAGGTCTTTACAGACCAATGAAAACATAGTTATAGATACTGTATTGCATTTCTGTCAATAAATCCTCAGAAATATTAAACAAATATTACAAAATTTAAAAGTATGTATAGTCAATTGTCTATGTTAATTAAACCAATGTAAAGGTTGGATAAATACAGTAAATAGAAACGAAAGAAACTCTTTAGTGTGAGTAAACAGTAATTTCTTTGTACGCCTGTCTACATTTCCACAGCGGCTTCAGCTTGTTGTTGACCAACCACAGTATGTGTTTGTTGACACTCGATACAACTGCATATGTATGCGGGTACTCTAGTTTGCTTAATTAGTGCTGATAACAGTAATCAACTTTAACTGATGGATTTATTGGAAAGTGAACTGCGCCACATTGATCAGCCATCTATGCTGCATTTGATACAGCATGCCTTTTCATTCAATGGCAGAGTGCCATTCTAAATTGAGCTCTTTATTTTGTTGTCCTAGCACTGTAAGCTTTCTTTTAATGGACTCAGCTGTTTTTTTTTATCCCCAACAAACTTCACTGACTGTTCAGAAATCAACCAATTATTAGCCCATCAGGTATTTGTCTACAGCCCCAGGTCCCAGTGGTGGATATATACTGTTGTGACCACTCCACAAAATGCTCTCAAATTGCCTCAGTAAAAACCCTGTGTATATCTTAACAGGTAATATTTAAAATTCTGCAACAGCAAGTCAACCAAGCCTTGATAGATGTCTTTGCCTGCTAGGTCGATGAATAATGCAAATGAAACTAATTCTTCCCGACCTAGTGCCAAGCCTAATACACATTTATATGCTTCGCTAGTGAAAGATGTGAGAGATTCCTATTATGGGACGGAAGCAATCTGTATTTTAATAATGGGCCTGATAGACCTTGGCCTTCCTTTCTTTGAGAGTTGCACCTCTGACTTCTTGTTAAATTTAATAACAACAATTGCTTACAATAAACACTGGGAACATGTACATGTCTTATATATTGGTGTCTCTTTTGTGTCATATTACAATGAAAAAAACGACTAAAACTTCTAGTCAAACTTATTGTACTATAACATGGGCAGATGATTCTTTACTGAGATTTGTCATCAGCATTGCACATGACTTTCTTCTCACACATCATTGTGTTCAAAATGTAACACACTCATGGATGGCAAATGGATAGCAGTGTGTACCTAAGATGGGAATTGCATTGTAAACTTCTATTCAACTCCTTCTGATACATGAAGCCAATTTGTGATCTGTAATGAATTGTTTTCTGTCACATATTGTACTATATGACCACTTTCACATAGCTTTACATCCTACCTCATTCCAAGCAACAGATCTCCTTTACCGCCTGTGCTCATGTGTATTACAAATTGAAATTATTATTCAACCAAAATTTGCCGCAGGTGTTTCTACTCCTCTTAGATTAAAAAGAGCCCAACCATAAATATCTATTAGATTCTTACATTTCCAAGAGACATGTGGAAATAAATCTTCATCGGGCAGGGGTGTCCCACCTTCACAGAGGAAGGGGCATATAATGAAAGTCATGTTAATTTTAGATTGGCGCAGATTGGCTGCATAATATGCAGAACACTTGTTCCTAATACACCCCTCAGAGTTCAATCGAAGGCCCACAAATGTTACCTTAACAATTGAAGATCATGCTTTGAAGTAAATTCAGGTAGTTTCTGCAAGTGGTAGATATTGAAATGGATGATCTGGCAAATTTCTCTTCGCCATTACTTGCATTGAAGACTTTCTCAGATTTATGCATTTGCAAAGTAAATCATTGTAACTGGTGTTATGTTTACTGAGTTTAGCAAAATGTCATAATATAATGTCATAAAAAACATACAAAGATTTTAATTTATAGTGTAAATAACAGTCTAAGATGGGGCTTCCTAAAGCTGGGATCAAGGCTGGGTTTAAGATTGAAATGCACATCAATCCTAACTTGACCATGTGTCAGTAATCACATTATGTATGGATATATTTTGAGTTTGATTGTTTTTTGATTGCCAGTGTGATTAAATGTGCACAAGAAGTATAATGTCATTACCACGACAACAAGTCATCACCATCAGTCAGCGACATTCCAACAAGACCGCAAATGCTAGTAGTTAGATGTCATTAAAGTTCATGAAGAGAAGGGAAACCGACAATTCAAAGTGGAATGGAAAAATATGCATTCGGTCATCTCTAATCCAGCACTAGGGGAGGGGCGACAGTCGTTAGTGGTAACAACACATTTGTAATAAGCGTTATTGTTTGCATTTGAAGCAATACATTTTACATCCAATCAAAGTAAGGATGTTAGCAAATAAATCAGACAATGCAAAAGCAATTTATTGATATTCCCAAAGTTATGGTCTTGACTGGTCTTGAAATAAAATCCTGAGTCCTCAATGTTTCGAGACCAAGACAGGGCCGAGTACAAATGCGGTCGAGTCCGAGACGAGACCAAGACCATCAAAAAGTGGTCTCAAAAGGTGTGCTACAACAATAGTATTACTGTAGCATATACAAACTACTGGCTGTATGTAAAATTCATGGACCATGTATAAAACGTTATAAAGAGTGGCTGTTGCCATAGCACTTTACTTAAAGAGGTTGTCCATGTTCAGGCATTTAAGACACATAATAGTCCTGCAATACTGCCAAACAAGCACATTCTATCCATTATTGGTACTTGTTTGGATCAGAAAGATACATTACTTGTCTCAAGCCTTCAGGCCTTAATAGCCCTGGAAAAGAAACATCTCAATTTATGAGTGAATGTTTGGAGAAAAAGAGTTTTGGTGAGTCAGCAAACTAACAAATTTAAATGACAAAGATGGAATTGTACTAGTCTAAAATGTTTTATTTGAGTCAGATAAAATGGGTGGTCCACTCATTTAAGTTTAACTAAATCACTGCGATTATTTCTGGCCCTAGAGCAGCCCTTCCACCAAGGCAAATTCCCTGCAACTCCAAGCTTGTAACCTATTGGGTATGCCAAGCTAAAAATAGGTCCATTACTTGGCCAGGTCCCATTGACATGAACATGAAGTACAACACTGTATGCAAAGTTAATCAATGTCAGCCTAGGCGCTACCTATCAAGAATGGTTTCTGCCCACTCACCTAGCCATTTGCTAATAGCGTATGACAATCTCAATGGGTTTTCCAACTTAAGATTCCAAACCAAATATCAGCACCTCGCCTCCCAGTCTGCTAATTCAAAAAGCCTGAAATCAATTTACAGCGTAGAGTTGATGGCTTTGGATGGTCCCAGTATCTCTCACTACGTTCATCTGGGGCCTCTTGGAGGGGAATGCGTAATTCAACTACCACTCTATAAATTCTATTACATGGTGCTGGGTATGGCTGTGAAAGTGCTGCTGAGTCTAATGAAGAGCTCGTAGTACCTGACAGCTTGCTTCGAGTTTCTGCTGCAGCACACCAATAAGGGCAGAGAGTGGTCTTCTGTGGAGAAAAAGCTAGAGACAGGATCCATGAGTGTTTTGGAGACAGACATAGGCAAAGTGTTAGTATATGTGTTTGGACACTGTCTACATGTACCGTAGTTCTTAGTGTCCTGGACATTCACGTTCATCTTCATGCTAAGTCTGCTGGACTCTGGACTTAAGAACAGCTGTTTATATGTGCTGTTTAAAAGATTAATGTAGCTCCTTTTTTTATTTAACACATTTGCATTTCTTATGTATACCTTTAATGTTGCATTATATTATGTATAATTTCACATGTTACATTTATCAGCATGCTTGACTTCAGAAGAGTTCTCTCCTTCAGACAACAATTGTCTACAACCATGCTAGTGGTTCTGTGAGAGTTGAATGCAGATGTTAGCTGAATGATAATGTTAACATTCCAAAATGTCCACATGACAGTGCTAATGAAGACAACTCAGGGAATGATGTTAAATGGATTTTGTGAATATATATGAATATCTGTCCAAAATGTCATGGCAATCCATCCATAAGTTGTTGAGATATTTTAGTCTAGACTGAAGTGGTATGCTGAGCAAATGCCATCCATACAACCAAGGTGCTAGCGTGGCAAAAGAAGAAGAATACAATATTGTGAAAGAAGAATACTCCATGCACTTCTTTAACCATTGCAGTTACAGTCCATTACAGTCCCCTCCAAAAGTATTGGAACGGTAAGGCAAATTCCTTTGTTTTTGTTGTTAACTGAAGACATTTGGGTTTAAGATCAAAAGATGAGTATGCGACAAGAGTTCAGAATTTCAGCTGTCATGTCGTGGTATTCACATGTAGATGTATTAAACAACTCAGGACATACAACCCTTTGTTTGAACCCACCCATTTTTCAAGTGAGCAAAACTACTGGAACATGTGACTGACAGATGTTTCTTGTTGCCCAGGTGTTGCATTTTAGGTTGATTGTCCAAACATTAAATAGCCCTGCATGACTAGTCTAAGTTTTTATCCTTGGTTCAAACCTATAAAAACTGCATTTCCTGTTAAAGAGGATTAACCAACATGAAGACCAGAGAGCTGTCTATGGGAGAAAAGCAAGCCATTGTCAAGCTGAGAAAAGAAGGAAAATCGACCAGAGCCATTGCACAAACATTGGGCATAGCAAGCACAACAATTTGGAATGTCCTGAAAAAGAAAGAAACTACTGGTGTACTGAGCAACAGACGTCGAACAGGTCGGCCAAGGAAAACAACAGTAGTTGATGACAGAAATGTCCTGAGAGGTGTGAAGAAAACCCCAAACATCAGTAAGTGACATCACCAATGACCTCCACAGTGCAGGGGTGAAGGTATCACAATCCACTGAGCGAAGAAGACTCAGAGAGCAGAAATATGGAAGCCGCACCACAAAATGCAAACCACTCATCAGCAGGAAGAATCGGTAAGGTCATATTGAAATTTGCAAAGAAGTACAGAGATGAGCCGCAAAAGTTCTGGAACACAATCTTATGGACTGATGAGACCAAGATTAATCTGTACCAAAGTGATGGAAAGGCCAAAGTGTGGAGAAAGAAAGGAACTGCTTATGATCCGAAGCATACAAGCTCATCTGTGAAGCATGGTGGTAATGTCATGGCTTGGGCGAGCATGGCTGCTTCTGGAACAGGCTCATTAATATTTATTGATGATGTAGATGATGATGGTAGCAGCTGAATGAATTCGGAAGTGTACAGAAACATTTTTGTTTCTGCCAATTTACGGAGAAATGCATTGAAACTAATCGGGAGGAAGTTTATCATGCAGCAGGACAATGAGCCAAAGCACACTGCCAACAAAACAAAGGACTTCATCAGGGGAAGGTTTTAGACTGGCCAAGTCAATCACCGAACCTTAACCCAATAGAGCATGCATTTCACCTCTTGAAGAGGAGACTGAAGGGAGAAACACCCTGAAATAAACAAGAACTGAAAGAAGCTGCGGTAAAAGCCTGGAATAGCATCACAAATGAAGAATGCAACGGTTTGGTGATGTCAGTGGGTCGCAGGCTTGAGGCAGTTTTGCAAGTATTGCAAGCAAGTGTTATGCCACCAAATATTAAATGTTACTTTATTATTTGTTCCATTACTTTTGCTCACCTAAGAATGCTGTGGTCTAATACAAACAGTGAGTTTGTAAGTTTATTTGCACAGCAAATTTCAACAACAAGGCAATTCAAAGTGCTTTATATAAAAGATAAAAGCAACATAGGGCAATAATTCATTTTTAAAAGACTGGAATCTGCAGAGACTACTACTGCCTCTAAAAGTCAATCATACATGTTTTATTTCAAATGTAAAAATGGGATATGTAGGCCTACAGTGAAAATATATTGAAGGAAACAATCTTATAGACTTGTTATCAATCTTTGGCTGCGTTCAGACTGCTGGTCAAAGTGACCCAAATTAGAGTTTTTTTGTTAAAATGTGACTCAAATCTGATTTTTTTAATTACAGTGTAAGATGCCAATGTCCCAGTTCAGATTTGGGCCACTTTCATACGTAGTCCAAATCGCATGCAGGTTGGACTTTTTGAAATATGACCTCGCTCTGGACAGTGAGATCAGAATTCAGAACTAGCAGAAGCTGTGGTGAACGCATACCGACGCAAACAAATGCCACCCCTCCCGATTTTCATTGGACCATAATTATCCCGATATCTCACGTTTCTCCTGATTCACGACAAATGTTCACAACTTTGTGTACTTTTCAATGCCTTTATCTCTGTTTCTGGCATTGTAATGAGTGCTGCGACTCTCTCACTTGACAGACACCAACTTGTCCTGAGTTCTGACCCCTACTCTGCCACTTACTGGCTAACCCATACCCTACCCCAACCATAACCCTTCACTTAACCAACCCTATCTAACAGAGGCAACGAGTACTAACCAGTCAGAGGCAGAGTTGTATAAACTATTATTGTATTGTATTATTGCACATGCAGGTCACTTTTAGGCCATGGCCAGTTCACACTGTAGTCTGATATGGGCCACATTTAAAAAAAAAATAACAGTCAATTTAAAAAAATGGATCTGGGCAATGAATCGAAAATTTGCATTAGGGCCCGCTGTGTGAATCTAGCTTAAGTGACTGTATTGATTAACATGTTTTGTCACCAATTGTTTGTTTTCTGATGCCTCAAAGACAATACTAAGGTTTAAAACACATGTTATCTTAGAGATGAAACTGTATTACTTTTTATTGTATTGTATTATTTTTGTATTGTATGTTGTAAGTACTAGGCCAACGCATTTTGAGTTTAACTGGAAAATAACGAAAAACTGAGAAAAACATCAAACTTGCGGTGGAAGGAAATTGGATTGATCTGCAACAGTAGAGAGTGTGTTTGTAGGTCATACTGTTTCTGTCCTCATGCACATGCTGGGCATGATAAGAATGAATGGACTCAAACCAGAATGCAGCTCTATGGGACAAGGCTGTAGTAGTTTCTGTTCATTTGGAGGTGCTAAAACCAACAAGTAACTGTAGTTTAGATCACTGAAATGTGTCCTAATACCCATGTGAGCTAATAGCCAATATACTGTACACACGTTGTCAATCCAACCATCAGCTTTTGCTAGTTAACCTGTTTTTGCTCTAGCAGCAATACAAAATTACAAAAAAAAAATCCAATTAATGATCATAAATTAATTTTAGTTTTAGGTAATTATTACTCACAAAATGACATATCTTAGCTGCCTAACACTGCAATCAATTCAATGACTCCCCACAGTAGTTGGAGAATTCAAGGGAAGTGACTAACACTGCCTTTCATCAACAGCTACAATATAGATGCCCCTGGGCAAAGCTCTCAATCCTCAATTACTCCACTGGAGTCGCTCAGTGGCCAATAGTAGAGGACTGTGCTTGTATAAGGCAGCTGTGTATGTGCAACCCAATTTGAAGCAGTATAGTACTGAAGGAACAATCTCTGTTAGTAACGTTTCCTGGAGACTACATACAGGTTAAGAAGTGTTTTCCTTTAACTGTTTTCATGATTTACGCTAATACAAAGAAGAATTGACCACAGGCCAATCCCAGCTTGTTTTGAGCAGTTGTCAAAAACCTTTTGTGAAATTGCTGACAGGGTTGTGGCCATATGTACGCAAGCTGGAACTTTTCAACACATAAGGAGCAGAGCAAACATCAAATTTCAGTGGTACAGCATCTGAATGAATGGATGGGATAAACCTCAGCTTGCCGGCCCACTAAATGGCCCTGAGTAACTGATTTTAAAATGTGAGTGTAAGTGCATGGATGCATTTTGTAGATCCAAGCTCAAAAGTTGACATAGTGAAGTGCATATGGAGTGTAATCTTTCCCCCTTTCTCTGCTTGGTGTTCGTTTCTGCCATGCTCCCATGTCATTGCCTACTGTGGCAATTGGGTCAGTCCAAGTAAAAGTGAATCTTTTTGTTTTAATGACATGAAGACAATTTGTTCAGTTGCTAAAGCAAAGAAAGAAAGTGGGTATTGTTGTATGGTTGTCTAAAATGATCAAAAGTGACACTCGGGGAGAGTGGTAACAACAATAAGGCTTCAAGAAATCAATGCAGTTTATTCTCGGGACATTTTCTGGGACTGTGGACAGCTGAAATGAAAACGGACATATGAATTCAGCTTGTTATGCCAACGGCAAGCGATGCTCAGTGTTTAGGCCTCTAGTGACCGAGAGCACATGCAAATGTTACATGCTCCCCTGTCCACGAGTAAGAGTGGGAATGACGCATCAGGCCTTCTGCCAAAGCTCTGTGGCAATAAACAAACACACATACGCACGCATATACGCAACACTCCTCATCATTTGAGGGGATGCTGTACATCATCCTATTTGCATTATTATATATATTTTCCATTTTTGTCCCCATTTTATTTAATGTCCATTTTCATGTATAAATCAAAATGAATCAAGAGGAAAAGTTGGTTAAAATAAATTAGTTTAGTTTAGTCTCAAAGGACAATGAGTAAAACCTACTACAGCAAGAGAAACAGAAAAACTGCCTGACTTTTGCTAAATTAATTATGAAACTTATTTCCTCTGTTCCCACTGCAAACAGAAAGCATACAAACAAGCAATAGTCTCCTCTAAAATTCATTATTTCTGCTTTGCTAAATATTGTGTCCAGAACATCCCTAGTACATGCATGCATATACACATACAGCCTGACTCAGCAAGTTTTAACTGTGCTGATGGTAGGCATAAACAGCCCAGAGGATGAGTTCACAATGGGGTCATGTCATTAACCTGTTCATGTGTGTTTCCAGATCAACTGCAAAATCTCTATGGGAATATCAATCACAAGGATGTGTCCAATTTGTGTGCCTATGAATGTGTGCAGGAGGGTTGGGGAGACTGTTTGTTTGTGTGTTAGCAAATGGATTACTCCTTCGAATACAAACTGGCCAAGCATCACCTTGGTTTTTATGCTTGTGTGTCCAGACATTTGTTAGCCTTGGACTTGTTGACAAAGCTGCAGGACTAGCAACATTTTCACAGCTTGTCTGTGTACTGGAGATAATGCTCTGTGTGAAAAAAAAAAAAAAAAAAAGAAGAAAAAAAAATTCAACAAAAATTGGTGTTTCATTAAAGATTTTAGCTCTAATCAAATTTTTAGATTTTCAAATAATATCAAAACTATTTTTCCTCACAACGTTCATTGTTGAGCCAAACAAAACATCCCACATGTTAGCCAGACTCAACATTTTTGTGGATAATATTTGATAAAATATTCATCAAGCAGTGGACAACTATTTAAAAAAGGGCAAAGATAAGACTAACTTACATGCAGCACTGCAACAGTCTTACCAGGTCATTTCTCCGTAATTCTCTATAAGTCCTTAAAAGTTTTATTTTTGTAAGTGGTAAAATCTGTCAGGGCAGTAAAAATAGTTCATGTTCATGCAGTGGCGGACTCAGGCTGTCATAAATGCAGGAGTAAAAAAAACAAAAAAAGGGGACCAGCTTCACGTGGCGGGGCAACAGAGCGCAGAAACTGACCAACGCACATTGATCGGATTTTCATGCTTTTGAAGCGTCAACGAAAGCTAGCATAGACGATGAGAATTTTCGAGCATCCCCAGAAATAAAACTTCCGCACAGCGTAACTAACTTCGGCAATAGTTAATCACAAACTATGGGCTCCTTTGGGATTTTGGCCATGTTCGGCCCAGGCCTGTGCAGTAATCCATCCCTGTAGAGGGACCTTCATCATGTTTTTTGCACACAAGGACACCTTGGAGGGCACTTCACCACATTTCATCACACAAATGGGCACCCTAGCGGGCACTGTATGGCATTTTTTCAACTCGAAGGGCATCAAGAGGGCGCTTCATCACATTGTTTGCACATAGCAGCACCTTGGAGGCTACTTTAAAACATTTCCTCACTCAAAAGGGCACCCTAGAGGGCACTGCATCACAATTTTTCTATTGAAAGAGCACCACTTAGGGCACTGCATCACAATAGGTGCGTTCAAGATGACTGTGGCTGACTTCCGTCGACATCATAGTCTAACATGAGCTGCAGGCAACTGAATCTAACCATGGCATGAACCTATATTCTCACACGTTGGGGCACTCTAGAGGGCACTGCATCATGTTTTCTTGGACACTGGGCAACCACAGAAAGCACATCATCTTATTTTATTTACAAAAGGGACAATAAAGAGGGCACTTGAGTCCACCACTGTGTTTATGTTTCCTATGGAAATAATTTTGTTTCGTAAAAATATTTAAAGGATCACTCCACCATTTTGCTCATTACCATCTGTTTACTTTTCGGAAGTGGCAGCAGTTGTACAATGTCTTCTCTCCTTGGGGGGAAGGGTGGTGACATTGATTTGCGTCATGTGAAATGATCCATATTAAGGACTACAAGTCAGGATATCTCTGGCTATATTGGATCAATTTTGGCTATTCTGTCTTTCGTGAGTCCCCCTTTATTGAAGTGCAATACAGCTTTATGGAACTGCAATACAAAATTGATGGAGCGCCATTTAAGGCAAGTGGTGACACTAGATTCAAAATTTATTTCTAATATATATATTAATATATATATATATAATAATATAATAATAATTTTAATACTACTAACAAGTCGATTCAATAATGGTTATACAGATATGCTCATTCATCTATACACATATGTAGCCGTATGTGTAAGTCCAACAACGAACAATGAGTGAATGGATGAGTGAATTTGAGTCGCAAGTGCAAAAACACATGCAGTCCTGTTTTTGCTCTGTACCACGTGACGGGTGAGATTAAAATGGATTTCCAAACTTCCATTTGTTTACTTTCTTAGTGAAAGATGTGTGTTGTAGTTCACTGGTAAAAGCAGGGTGTTGCTGTACCATGATTCCCCAGTGTCAGAGGTGATATTTGTTTTAAATGGGTAGTACTGAAACACTTTTTTCCCCCCTGTGGGATCCTGATAGTTTAGATTTGAGGGGCTCTCCTCTGTGACTGTAGATCACAGCTTCACTTCAGCTGTCAGTTTGACTGCTATGAACTGAGAGCAGGGTAAAATGTTGTTTTAAAATGTCTCTGGGGAGTTTCATTAGAAGGTATGTGCGCCATTTAAAACGTAACACCAACTTTGAGGATGTGATTTGCTTGTAAGCATGTAAGTCAATATTAAATATGACTGAAATGCAGCCTTAGTCACAAACAAGAGTGCACTGCACAGGATGTAATCAATTCTACTTTGCCAATATTAGGCATTTCACAGTTGTCATTCGACGCTCTTGTGTAATCCACTGCAGTGCTCACCAAGGCCCTTCTTTTCATGAACCAAGGCACACAGGCAGACACAGAAGCTCATTTGAGTGTGACCAACAGATTTTTTGGTCATTTTATGACCAGAGGCGCTGGCCCAGCGGGGATGCACCAGCGGTACTGTTGTGAAAGGAGTCGGAAAACATTACCAGTACATCTTGTACGGTCTAGATTTAACCAAAGACAATCAGATCAACTGGTCTCAGCCCAGAAGACTGGGCACCGAATTAAAGAAAACCTGCTACTGTAGCATAAACACTTTGGATAACACTAACGTACTCATATGCAAATATGTTATGTATGACTGTTTGATGGGTAAGAATGAAAGAAGAGAACTATGACTTCTTAATATTACTCTTAATTTTCCCACAAAAAATAAAGAAATACATAAATGCAGCTGTACATGACTATCATTATATGTTTGCCTCTCACGGCCTCTTATTTATTTTAGCGAGGCATACTGCAATGGATGAGGCAACAAATTTTTGGATTAGAAGTGAGATTTATGAGAATGTTTGGCTCTGAGAGCAGGACCTGTAGACTGTAAAGAGAACTCAAGCTGGGTTGCTTGTTGTACTAAAGGACCCAAAGGAAGTCACTACCTATACCCTATAGTCCTCTCAATTTACCTAGAAGCCGTGTAGAATATTAGCAGTTGTAGAAACCAACCTGATTGATGGCCACAAAAGTTGAAGGTACTGAAATCCCTGCACTGGGTGCTTAAAAAGAATTTGGTTAATCAAAGTACCTGCATTGGATAAAACTTGTCCCGTAATGCATTTTGTGCACCAAAAGACAAAAATCCATAAGGGTGGATGATGTATTATGATGTATAAATTGTCTTAAAATAACCCAGTACAAACTCTACTCCGTACTGGTATTATTCATTTGAAATGGCATTATACACGAATTGTGATTCCATAGGGTCTATTGAGTGCTCCTTTGTAAGTAACAAAGAACAGACAAATGTGTCAGTGGTTGAAAAGGCTAAGGCTCAAACTTATTTTTGGTAGAAAAGTTGCACTCCACCTCCCAAAATAATACGGTCACCCCATTCTAGTGTAGAGCCCACTTGAATGACAGGAGCAATGTCATGGCATGCTGTGAAATCAAAAGGAAATGCGGGAAGGAATCCACTTTTGTTAAATGGAATTACCACTTCGCCAGCATGAGGTCACTGCGTTCACCCTGTGACACCCTTGCAAATGGTCTAATGTTGTGAAAGGACAATTAGAACCTGTATGATGCAAGAAGCCTTAGTGCTAATGTAGTAAGAGCACAAGGTCATGAGCTCATAAAATCCTAGAAAGGAGAGATAAAGGAGTAGTCCACCATGCACCATAAAACTGACTGACTGACCTTAACACAAAGAAACTCAGCCTTTATTAATAAAAAATCAGGAGAAATTAAAATGAGCAAGTTGTAAATGGGAGTTAATGTGCTCGCATTGGGGCTCTTTTGGAGAGTCAGAAAGTCAAAGGGACATCAGAGGACTCTGCAGGCTTGTGCACATGCCCTGTATTAATTTTTAATTTGGATCCTAAACGGACTCTTTTTTTGATCACTCTCTGCTGCATGCCCTTCAGACAAAGCAGAAATGGTTTAACATATATTTAAAAAATAGAAGGGTATAAGGCCTGTTATCTAACTAAATAACTCAAATGTTACCATTTTCCAGCTCAAAGCAATCAGCATAGCAGAAAAGCAAACTCTAAAAAGGTTATATACTTGACTTTGATATCGTGCATGCATAAACATTTCCCCCGACACACAGTACTGCTGAGTTCTGAAGAGATTAATTTTTGTTTCCATTCAAAAAATGATCTTTCTGCTCTCATCAAAAATTGATCATTGGCAAGTAGAAACAATGCACCCCTCCTGTCCACAGTGGTTTTGCTTGACAGAAATTAATGTGTTTGCTGATTTCCCCTAGCATCGAGGTTCAATACTTTGTCTTGAAGATGGATGTAGCTTTTACAAATTGTCAAACGTCCTCAGGCACGCTGGATGGGCAGTTTTTGTTTCGTTTATTTTTTTATTATACCCCTGATGAAATGAACAAACTAAAAATAAATCAGCATACTCGCAGACATCCGGCTGTCTCTGAATTACTGAGCTGAAGTCATGAAGGCAGAAATGAGATGAGCGCAATCACTGTTGCATTGAAGACATTTAGATATCAAACATTGTCATGAACTCTGCAGGAAGCTTCCCCCTCAATCTCTGATTTGATGCTTTTTCTGTAACTCGGAATCAGTTTTGATTCAGTTCTAAAAGTGCATTTCACTAGTATACACTTAATATGATCAGTGTATAAAAAGCATCAGCAATGCTAGTGTTTCGGTAGGTTAGTTGATAAAAATGCGTCATTAAATTTGGCGAGTAATGATTTATGGATGTTCAAAAAAATCCATAAATAAAGCACTTCCCACTTAATGGTACAAAGGCCTATTGTAGTGCAGACCATACAGGCGAACCTCAGGTATGAACGTCATGGGTTGACATTAATAGACACTGCACTCAGTTCATTCATTTACTGAGCAAGAGTGGAGTCTGATTCATTGGACTACATTTTTCCATGTGTTTTATGAGACAGCACCAAAGGTGGAGGAAGGTGTCTGGTAAGCTAATACTGCAATCATTTACCGATTGTCCCAGCCCACCTTGGTGTAAGTGCAGCGCCTAATTTCTATTGCCCTTCTGAGGCCATTATGGCTGCTAACCCAATAACGTAATTGACTCTGCATACTGGGCTTCAGGGAGTGGAGCTAGCTGCTAGCAATTTCCTTGGTGGAGGTGGTGGGTGGTCGCTCATGGTTGTGTGTGTCTGCAGCTGACTGGATGAAATACCAACACCTTCATAGCATCACTGTTTTTGCTCATATTGTAGCTGATGACATTTTTGGCAGGTTGTTGTTAAGTCTTTGAGAGGTTGTTTTAGTTTGCCCCAAATTCATTGCGCTCCTCTGAGTTCTGCATATTGGGTCCCGTCTGTCTTTTCCCATTACAATAAAGGATAGTGACTTCAGGAATTGACACTTTTGGCATGCTTTCTACAGCCTTGTGTATGCCTATTTATTTGGATTTACTTGCTTATTTAGCCTGATAGAAAGTGAATGTGAAAATTGAGGGATAATAAAGAAAAAGTCAAACAAGACATGCATTTAATAATTCAACTTAAAATAACACACGATGGACATGCCATGGGACATCACTACCCTTGGGAGTAAATGTCGCTTAATTGGAAAGTATTGATTTTCTAACAGCCATTTGTTACCCTCCAGGCACCAATCACAGTTCATGTGCACTGTTGAGGATTCCCCTTCATAGATCTTGATTAGCTGTTTCCGATTAATTGCAGTGACAACAGGTTTTTTTTTGTTTGTTTTTCTTTTAAGGGGTGTGGCTTGATTTACCGGGGAAAATCAGTGACATGTAGTCGTTATGACGCATTTGATCCCTGGGGTGATTTTTTTTACGAATCTTGTTGAGACTATTTGATTGTCTCGAGAAAGTATAGTGATTCTATTCGGATGTAATTAGGTCAAACAGATATGCTGCATTGCCTTCTCCATTTACAGGCTTGGGTTGTCACCCAAGTAGTCACATGCCTCCACAACCTATCTAGCACAGGTGCATAGAGTTCCACAAATTACATCATGGCAAAAGAAATCACCCTGAAACTAATCACTGGGACTTTTTTAAATGAATTAATTCTGAAAGAATATAAATAAATACATTAGCCTACATTATCTTCATCTTACTTTATGACAAAAACAAATCATTAATTATTTATTCTCTAGTTACAAAGTGCTCTACAGTATACAGAAGACAATAATATGACAAGAAAAAACAAGGGAATACAAACAGCATAAAGCTACCCACATCAACGAGGTGAAACTTTATCATTTATCATTAATAAAATGAAAGATAGGATGGATAAAGGCATTCATATACACATTTTGATAAGTGATTTAAAAGAGGGCACTTACTTGGTTTGTGTAGGGTTCATTGTCAGTATAACCAAAAGAAGCATCACGCATTTTTCCATTTTTCACTTGAAAAAGTGTGAAAGAGAGCACAATAATTATAAAACACAAGGGAATGATAAACTATGCATAGTGTATAATTAGTAAAAAAATAACAAAGTAAGACATGAACCAAAAAAAGGATACAATAAAGACAGAATCAAATTATGAAAAGGCTTTAAAAAATGAAATAAAGACATTTAAATGTTTACTTGTTAGAAAATGCAACATGAAACATGTGGCCTGTGAACTGATACAAATACTGACAGTCTGGGTTGATGGAATCTTAAATGTAACCCCTTTGATGCTTGTATTTGATATAATTCTGGGATGTCAAACTATGCAAAAATCAAGAAGACAGTGTACTCTAAAATATTTAACTCTTTAAATTTAGCATTTCTATGCAATGGAGTCCATTCTAATTGAGCTCACAAAGTGTGCAAGCACTAATTCTATTATCTTCAATAATGTGCTTTTTATGAGCTTCTACTTGCATTAGTACCTGTAGCATTGGTGCAACAGGTACTAAAGTTTAGGTTCTAGGTTAGGGTGTCTTTAGGTGAGCAGTGAAAAACCAGCCACTTCCCAGGAGTTTTCCACTCCTGGGAAATGTGCACCCATTCAACAGTGAAACACCACATATCTGACAAAGAGGGTCAAAAATTGATGCAATCAAAAATAGTCATGAGGCGTCAGTATGTTTGGTAACAGACATTTGAGGCATTCATTTATTGCTTCATTGCAAGTAGGATTGTATGAATGTGGGAGGGTTGAATCATAGAACACTGTGTGCAAGGTCAGAAAACATGAAAAAAAGGTGATGATATCTCGTTGGCCTGTGTTTGTGTTGTCACTAAAACCTCATCTTGGATGAGTGTATTCTGCGAGTGTTTATATATCAAGAATATGCCTCTTGATATATTTTTGGGAAATTGAGAAATCCACTCCTGACCCGCACTCGTGGCCCCTCTTTTTCCTGGCATGCTGCCTAGTCAAAACACTATATGAAGTAGCGTATGTGTATGATTCCTGAAAAACAGTAGGTTCAGAGAAAATTGGACATTATTCACACACTGAGGCCTTTGACTGACCTCTGAAAAAATATGTTGGACAGCTGTCAGCTATCAAATCTGCCTCAACCTACCGGGGTGAGAGGTGAGAGATGAATCTCAGCCCCGCAACAGCAGCCGCAAATTTGGCTTGACATACAGACGGCTTTTACACCCCAAACCTGTCCAGTCTCCTGTAGTTTAAGATTGTAATCCATTAAGCAAACTGGGGGACAAACGACTCTGGAGGTGGTAAAAAAAAAAAAAAAAAAAAAAACAGACCCAAAAGCAGAATTCCTTGAACCAGAAATTACAAGGGTCGGGCAACCCTGTCATACAAAACACAACTGGATTTTAAAGCTAAAGCAAGATATTTTGTGATGGAGCAGAAAAAAGGAGGAAAGGAGCCAGCTGACTTGGCAGGTGATGGATGGTGAGCAGACTCCACCGAAGAAGTCGCCAACCTGAAAGTAAGAGTTCTAAAAGCAGTGGAAAAACAGAATCTCAGTATCCTGAAGCGACCTTGTTACAGTGATGACAGCATGTCAGAAATGCAGACACTGTTGAGCTTCACACATTCTTTTTTTTACCATTTTAAACCATTTTATATTTCTTGTTATGAAGCAATTTGGGAGCGTGGAAGTAGGAGTTCAGTGTCAGTGACATCAGTAAAGAGATTGAGGATAATCTGCAGCACAAAAAAAAGAAAAAAGAAACCACTGTAGTCAAAAGAAAGCAGCGCTCTCTTGTGATGCCTTACGTGTGTAATAGCACACTGATAATTAGGTTAGTCAGCTGTTAAATAACCTGTGGATCGAATGTCTTCTCACTTTCAATTTGGTGAGGTGTTGTGACTGCAGGGAATTAAAAAGCCCCCCAATAACCATGTGAAAAACCACCTTTTTTCCACTACTTATCCACTCTGCTGCCGCCTTATAACTCCGTAACAGAGGGCTTGCATTTCTACAAACACATCCAAATCCATGCACCAAATAATTACAGCTTTAAAAACAGAAGAAATAGTGGGATGGTGAAACACAAGGAGCATTCATATGTGAAGGCCAGCTTCTCTTTTCACTAAGCTGCCACCATGCAAATGTTGCTAAGCGCCAAGACTGCACCACAGTATTGAATCTGTTGGTGGGGCACCCTTTTTTAAACTACTACACATTCATTGTCAACTTGTTATGACAGGCTGCTGAAATAAAATGGCAATTATTGTAAGCTCTGTAATTTTGCAGTGGAGGGTTGCAGTGCTGAAGCAGAAGTGGAGAGACAATGGCCACCGTGCCGGCTTGTCTTTGAACTGACGGCAGCTGCCCTTGAAGTGAAGTGCCTCACGTCGACTTGGTGTTGGCATCCAATGTAATGTTGATTGGATCCCCACTGTGTCTGTCGTCTAATAAATCAAGCGCACCGTTCTCCTCCTCACCCTCTTTTGCTCTCACCCTGGTCCCTATAGCTAGCATCCTGAAATAAAACTGACAGTTATCATAATGCTGGTGCCGTGGGGTGGAGGCTATGAAATACAAAGGTGGTCTTGAGGTTAATCTAAAAAAAACAACAACAAAGTCTTCATTGTCTTCTGTTTGTCTCTCAGCGTGCCAGCCATCTGAAAAGCGTTTCAGATGGCTGGCGCGCAGGCGACTCTATAAACTTTAACCTGCATTTTAAACAAGTGGTGGAAAGGACATCACCCTCTTCCTTCTTCCTCTCGAGACCAATCGGTGGTCGCTTTGGTGGCTGATGGAGCGATGGAGGAAAAGAATGATGGGTGGGAGGCGGGAGCGAGCCAGTGTATTGCGGAGAGTGATTGTGAGAGGACAGCGGTGGCAGAAGATGTCCTCTACCCAGTGATTAATTCCAGACCCAATGTGATTTATGGCCCCACCACGGCTGTTGTGTA
This sequence comes from Micropterus salmoides, assembly GCF_014851395.1. NCBI lineage: Eukaryota > Metazoa > Chordata > Actinopteri > Centrarchiformes > Centrarchidae > Micropterus > Micropterus salmoides. Next base: position 12,041,565 of record NW_024040040.1, read on the forward strand.
GGTCACTTTGGTGCCACATCACTCAAGCTGTGCAAACAACAAGTCTGATATCAGTGTTGGTTAACCGTAAAGGAGGACACACACGCGCGCCCACGTTGAAAATGTTTTGCTTAGAATTTTGTATTTGCCTGTCCTGCCATCAAAACGAATTCTGAAAATACGAGTGACTCCAAGGCATGGGGATGTGATGTACTGGAAATAGTCCTGTAGATGCAGAGGGGGAGGTAAATTAAACACTGGATAGACTTTTATTCTGGTTAGGTGTCTGTCTCACCCTTGTCTCCTACAAAATATATTTATATTGTATAATTTGCTATGCCATTATGTTGGAAGGAAACATATTTGCTGGTTGGATGTTTACTAGCAGCACTTTTTTTTTTTCCAATGAAAGAAGTATGACAGCGGTGGAACACTGGTACACTCAAATGGACGCAGATGTGGACACCAGCAGACAAACATGGGTCCTTCAAGGGGTGTCTTTTTACACAAATGCAGTCCACACACGCTAACTGGAAAATGGTGACCTGTTGACCGTGTGCTGTCGACATTCGTAGGAGCAAAACGTTTGCATGAGGGCTGCAGCTATCAATTATAGTAATCGAGTATTCTACCTATTATTCCACCGATTCATTGAAGAAATAATTTTGCTTTGCGCCACCCGGTACCCAGATCAGCCATGTAACTCCTATCACTGCTCAGATGCTGAAGCATTGCCACTGTGCTGTTGTGGTAGGCTAGCTCTGTTTTATAGTAGGGACACTGTAAAGAGTTGTTGTTTTCTTTTAGCTTCAAATTATTCCATATTTTTTACACTTCCTGTGTTTTTCTCTGGCCTATATTCCTCCATTTTGCAATCTGTGCCATCAGATCACTTCATCTTCATTTGTCCACAGCATAAGTGTGCTGTGCGACATTAACCATCAGCATTTTTTTATGTGCATTTTGAAGTATCGCATTTTAAAAGGTTGATGGAAACATGGGCATCACCTTTGTCGAAAAACAGTTAATGCGCTAAATGGGACACTTTTGTCGAATAAGTTCTGACGTAGCGAACTTGTAACTCGTATCTGATCAGCTGTTTCTGCTGCTGGCGTCTTGCTGGATATTGCCATAACATGTGGCGACATGGCTGGTAGCAAATTGCCTGCCTGAGGACCTCTCTCCATTATTCTAACTCAGTGGCCATCAGTTCCATGCGACTGGTTTTGTTTCTGGTTTGGAACCCATATGTCTTGTTTATTACAGCCATGTTTTACGTCAACTACTGACGTACCTAAGCTTGCCGGACAGGAAAAATGCACAACAGAAAGACACGTGTAGTAAGGTAAGCGTATTGTGGCGATCGGTATCGCAAGCCAAAGTACACACAGCCACCAGTCAGCTCAGGAAATATCTTTGAAACGGCGTTTCACACCAAACACACAATTCCGAAAGAGGCCCAGTCTGTCCCGAGTTACAGCCAATGCACTGCTCACCAGCATCGGAGGCTGCGGGGGAGGAGGGGGGGACTCTGGTGGTGTCTGAGAATTATCAAGCTTGTCTATTAAACACGAGAGGCGTCACTTGGTTTTTATTTTCGTTGGCCAACTTTTCAGTTGAACCTCAAACTGAGTATTTTTTGAGGTTTTTGAGATAGACTGATTAATTGGTGGTTGAACTGTGGGTTTTGTATTGTGGGCTTTGTTTTTCTTGTGGTCTTTAGGCCGACCTGATGTTATTATATCAAATTATCTTTCTCATATTATTATAATTTGATATTTCTTCTCCACCATTGCTCATAATAATAATTCATGCACCACCTAATTTCATTATAACACAGGCCTGACCCACAAGAAAGAACAGTGTGTGTTTAATCTATCTAATATTGTGTTGGTCATACTCTACACTGATTTACTGCTTGTCCGTTTTGAATAATACTGAAGGTAAAGATCTTAAAAATTAAATCGTAATTAAAACATATTAAATCGCAATATTGGTTAAAAAAAATCGCAATTAGATTATTTTCCAAAATCAGCTCTACTAAAAATTTTATTTACTTACTGCTTTGAGTTGTCACAGAACGATAAACATGTTAATCATCCTAAAGTTGCCAGGTCTGACTGATTACATGGGAATTACATTTTTAGGAGATGAGGTTCTATCCACATCACAAAGCATCTCTTAAGATTTTCTATTTTTCCTCCATTGGGGCATTTGATTACAGTAAGTGTTTCCACTTACTTCACCCTTGAACTGTGTGTTTCGAGGGCGCACTGCACTCCAGAGGGGTCATGGGAATCTCAAAGTCAAAGCATGATTAAAACTCATCCTTTAAACATAATAGCACCATAACAACAGGAGGAACACATCTTTAAATAGCTGAATAAGTATCATGACATTGCTTATTCACCTTTACCCCGCTGCCTGCTGGTTTCTGCAGTGAAATTGTCGAGTAATTACAAAAATCTGATGAGAATGTGTCAGCAAAAAGTAGGGAAATGAGGCCCCGGTTAACAATTACAATTATGATTTAATAACATTGTGATGTTCACAGATACAAACACAGGCTGGAACCATTTAGAACAATTGGCGCACAAGAATACAGTCAGCCTACATGCAGCAGTTGATGATATGAGTTTGTCATACATTATTTAAACAGTGTGTGTTAGCCCAATTTATACAAGTTTTAATTCAGCTAGGTGGAAAGAAAAAAAAAATTTTGGAGTGACTCAATTGACTGAAATAAAGCTACCATTAGAAACTCAAATTAAGGGGTTGCTAAGCAACATCAATTCCAAAATCCATTTCTTCAATTATTCTGCTGATGTTAATCCTTTTCTTCATTGTGGCACTGGGATTATTGATGCAAATTTGAAATGGGAACAGATTAAAAAAAAGTGAAGTCATCTGAAGAAATAACTTTGTAAAAAGATGATGTCCCAATTACTTTCCACCATCACTTTTTTTCTGGTTCAGTGGGTTCATTTTTCTAATGTAACAGCAGAACCATTCAGTATCAAAACTGTATTTGGAGATTTATAGCATCTGGACTAGACATCATGCTGCATGGTGGCTCAGTGATTTGCACTGCCACCTCACAGCAAGCAGGTCCTATGGCTTTCTGCGTGAAGTTTGCATGTTCTTTCTGTGTTTGCATAAGTTTTCCTCAGGGTGCTCTGACGTTGGCTTAGTACTGGGCTGTGGTCGAAAAGTAAAAAAATAAATAATAAAATAAATAAAAGCATGTCTTTTCTTCAACACTTTTCCTTGACCTTGATGGAAAACGTCATGATGTCAAGTTAATAATTCTGAGGAAACTAAGGAGAAGACAACTGCGGTGCTAAGAGAATCCAACTGCACTTACACTATCCTTTTAAAAAATAAAAAAACAACTTAGACTAAAGCTAGACTAAATAATATTCAGACATAAGTGTAGCGTTTCCTGGCATGGGCACTTTTGAACTTCTTTTTATAAATTTTTCAAGAACAAAAAAATCATTTTTAATGCATTCCACAATGAAGGGGGGGGGTATTTAGCGAAAAATACCTTTGTGTATACAGTATATTGTTATTATGCTAATATTGTTAACTAGAAATTCAGTATGCTTCAAGATTACTCCTAACTTGATAGATATGAAAGAGAATAAATCTGTATTTATGGATTCAGCCAATCATGCAAGGATTCCATACGTTTTGGTCATGTCTCAAGCATAAAGAAGGTGCTTTGTTGTTTCTACATCTAGGTCTGCTACAGTGAAACTACAGTGGTGCGCTTTAAATGTTGCTGCCGCAAGGAATCATGGGAGGGCATTATCTCCTTTCCTTTTGTAAATGATAGTCCAGTGCATAGGGTACATGCATAAGGAGATAAGAAAATGAACCACTGAGGAACCTTTCCTTACCATTTTTTGAATTTGACCAGTTGCTATCATTGCTGCCAGTTAGATTCCGGTCATTTCACTCAGTTAGGAATGTTTATAAGCAAAAAAAAAAAAAAACTGTTCGAACACAGCCCTGGAGTAGATCCCAGGCGGTGCACAGTGGCTGTCCACTGCTCCGAAAACTGAGGATGGGTTGAATGCAGAAAACAGATTTCACTATGCATGCTGTGTCTGACTGTGTATGTGACAATAAACTTGATTTGATATTCTGTTTTCCTTTATCAAAAAAACAAGTCAAGACTTTTACAAGCCTTGGTCCAGCTCAAGTGAATTCGAATACTTAGGCACTTTGGAGAAAGCCATCAGTAGACTGAAATCAATACCGCACTGGGTTGAACTTTAGCTTTGAGTCCGACCTTCTCTTCACAAGTTCCTTCCACCATCGGGGCCTGCAAGATGTCGAAATAAAGCATGGGGAGAACTTTAATGTTCAGAGCTCAAAGAACACCATGCTCTTTCGTTGAGCCAACTGATGTACACAGTTATTTACTTTGGCAATATTTGAAAGTGCTGCTCCTAACCAAGGTCATCCACTCTTGGTGAGATGAGACAGAAATGTCTCAAAAGAGGAGGGGAAATGATTACCATCAGTTATAGCTCACTTGGATTTACTCAGCTTTTAGACATAGGCTGAAATCTCATCCCACTTCAACATCAGTGAAGCTAAGGGATAATTCTATGCATTTACCTACCATAATAAACTCACTGATCAACTCCTAATGTAAATAATGAAATCCTATCAATGCACAATACAGCTTGAAAGACAAAGAAAAGATGCTCTACGGTGAAGTTCTCTGCTCCTCTGTTATTTGATTAATTTTATTTTCCAAAACCCCTCTGTTTGTCGGCATCCTTCCCTCCAATCTTAGAAGCTGCTGATTGATTTTTTTCTCTCATTAATGAGTAAATACAACTCTTGAGACTAGCAATATCCAATCCTTGCAATGATGTTACTTGAAAAATGACAATGTCCCCGGAAGAAAATTAAATGGATGTCCATTTAAAAAAAGAGAGAACGGTATAAACAATCCTGACCAAATAACAGTAAAAGCACATACAAATAGGATGGGGAGGGGGGGGTGTTGTTGTCCCTGAGCAGACTTGGTCCACTTGATCTCACTTCGACTGAAATATCTCAAAAATATTGGATGGACTGGATGTCCTTCTTGGGATGAATTGCCATCATATGGTCAGTATTTCAATTTGTCCAATACTTTGGTTTATTTACCAAATATCTGAAAAGATAATAACTTTCCCAACAGTGCAACCAATTGGCAAATATTAGCATGCTAACACACTAAAATAAAATGGTAAACATGGTGAATGTTGTACCTGCTAAACATCAGCGTGTTGGAATTGTGATCGTGAGCACATTGCCATGCTTTGAGCACAGCTGCTACTATTGCATGGTTGTGGACGTCTTGTTCCATTTTAAACCATCAGTGCTACAATTATGAATTCATGGACTTATCTTTAGGACAGTAAGTATAACCCACTCAGCAAAGGTTGGAGATTGAACAACAACAACAAAAAATCTAGATGTGTGTATATGTGGGCCTCCAGTATTAGGTTCTGTATATGTTCTCTTGCCATTTGCTATTAAGTAAATGGGACCATTTAAGTCAGAAGGAATAACGTGTACCCTGCAGCCACTGTAATGGAGTTCTCTCCGCTCAATGCATGTCTCAAACCCATTAATAATCTACACTCATAACCACTCTGGATACAAGACAAGATTTATTTTGTGATTCAGAGTCACGATGCATTCAGCAAGGACTACAGCACTGGGGGAAAAAAGCATTCAGGCTTGAGACCTGAAAGCCAGAATATCTTCCTTGGTGCCACTTTCTCCCCTTTTAGCTGACTAGCAGGTGTTTGTTTAACCAAGCAGGAGACTAGCACTGGAATGCAGTTGGCTTCATTTACATCGTCCGCAAACCTCAATTTGATTGCATAATGTATACCGAGTAGAAATAAGGTCAGGCATGCATGGCACTGTTTCTTCCAGCCCAGGCATTCATATGCAGAATCATAAAAACTTAACAGTCAGTCCGCATCATTTGGATTGTAAATGTAAATGCAAATGCATTTCAATAATGATTTGGAAATGTTAGAATATTTAGAGTTAAAACCCTCATATGAATGTTTCAGACATTTGGAAACATTTTGATCTGAGGGTATATTGTCACCAATACAAAATGTCTTTCTCCAGGATATCACACAATGTAATAAATCTTACACATTTCAGCTGTATAATTAAAGTATTTCAACTTCAACTAGTTTCACTGACATGCTAGGATCAAGTGTCTCTGACTGAATTTTACAGGAAATACCTGCCATGACTTTACAGTGACAGAGGGAGACTGAAAAATTCTCCAAGTTCATTGATCATTATCTCGGCCCACAATTCAATGACAAAGTGAGACTGTGACTTTCTTGTCTATTCATCATGTAAAACATGAGCGGACAACTTAGAGTTTTAAGAAAGTGTCTGATTTAACTCTTAAGTTTAAATAGAAGCATTGTTGCCCTTTTTAATCCAAGTTTAATTTCACGGTTTTTAGAGATTACCCAGTGCAATAATTTTCACTGTATCAAGTTTCTGTTTAGAAACATATCAAATATTGGTGTGCCAAATATGATTATTGAATTATACAGACAGTAATTTTGACATTTTTTTTGCAGTTGCAGTTACCTCAGCAGAAATAATAAGGCTAGCGATCATTTATTTACACATGGTGGTGATCACCTGGGTCTCATTTATAAACGGTGCGGTGGTGGAAACGTGCGTACGCCACTTCCCAAGCAAAGGTCGTGATCTATAAAAAACAAACTTGACGAGAGAATGTGTGTTCCTGTAAGTACACGCTGAACCATGCGTACATACATAAAGAGGAGAAACGGCGACTCACATGGCAGAAGGATAAAACGGGTTGAAATGAATAGGCCTACTATTGTGTAAAATAAATCTAAATATTACCTCTGAGTATTATAGGCTAAAAGCCTTTCTGAATAAACAAACACCCATTTGATTGATTTTACCTGAAGTGCGCAAAAAAACATGATTTAAGATCATTTGCAGCGCACAAAAAGAACCAGATTCAGTCACACAAACGCAGATATCTGTTTCTGCAAAAGAACACCTCAAATATGTTGTACAGTTTAATCAGGAATTATATTAATTAATACTTGCATGCAGTGCAATTTATAATCATAAATAAGGTGAACAGGAGGGCAAATTACATTTAAATTGTTATCACATGTTTGTTGCCTTATCAAACCAAACGCTGTGCGCCTGTGTGTGGATGTGATGCGCTGCTTGTAAAAACACGTATGGAAAAAATAACACTATTTTATTGTCATTTACAAAAGTCATATTTCTTTCTCTTTCCTTCCTTTCTACCTATGTATATACCTACTGCTTCTTACTGTATATATCCTGCTTTGGTGTGCTCTATTTTCTGTCTCATTACGAGAGTCAGTAGTGGCTTGAATGATACTGCTGCTGTGGATGTGCAGCCTATTATATAAATACAATCCTCTCCATATTCCTCACTTGACTCCTCGTCTGATTCTGATGAGCCACTGAGGGGTAAAACTTTTATCTGGACTGCTTTATTTACAATAAAATGTTTAATGAATTTAAAAAGGTTTAAATTATATTTCAACTTTAGCTCCTATTGATTTTCTGTTTGTAAAGGCCTAAAATCAATACTGGGAATCCTTTGTGTGGGATACGAACTTTTCAAGTCAAATCGCCAGAACTATGTAAATGAAATTCTTATTTTTATTTAATCAACATAAATTATTAGTTTCAATTGTGCCCTTTTAATTATCCATCTCCCAGGATACAACAGCATTTGAGGATTCAATTTTTATTCAGCCTTACCTGACTGACTTGCTGAATAACTACACATAAGTGAATTTAAATGAATGTATTACATCATACATGCTAGTTATGCAACCTCAGACATTTTCTCGTTGTTTCTGAGTTGAAAGAGAACTCGTTGTGTTCATTTCGTTATATATTTTAATGATAAATAATTCCCCAGAAGGGGAGACAGTGTGAGGTCAGCAACAGCATCAAAAAGTAGCAGATGCTCAAGTAAGCCTCGTTGCTCTTCCCTTTAGGCAAACCATATAATTGGAGCTGCATTACAAGCTTGCCTTGTAATATAGCACAACAATAAGCACAAAACTAAACCCCAAAAAAGTTCCAGTGGCAGATATCTCTCTGGTTCTGCAGCTTGTCTGCTGTCTCTATAATGAGTATTAACAGACTTTGCTGCTACAAAAGCTTTAAGGACTGCAAATCCTTAAAGAATTTAGAAGAAATCAATCATGTTGGAACTGAAACCAAACCAACCAACTATCTTTCTTACTGCATTTTGAAGCCAATTATTAAGAGTTTTTGTTTGAATATGACACAGCTGTTGCCTTTGGACTTCAAGTGCTAAATCAGCGTGCAGTAAATGAGTCCCTTTGGAGATTCAGATAATTAAGAATGACAGAGCTTTTTTTTTTACTGTGAGTCTTTTCACATATACTGGGTCCTTTTGGGAGCATCAGCAATCCTTAGGTCTTAAACTTTGGTTGAAGGGTCAGTTGAGTAAAATTCTGCTTGAACATCATTTGAAGTTATAAGACGATCAGAATATACAGGAATAGAATGTGACCTATTTCAGGAGAGCAGAGAAATGGATCCAAGATGGCCGTTGCAAAGGGGATTCTGTAACTTCATAAAGCAGGATGATGAGGAACTCTTACTTTGTCTTGGCGAGTGGAGAGAGAGATGCAACAGAAGGGGTGAGTTATGAGCCTGCCACCCCGAGGCCTACCTGTTTCCTCGTTTGCAAGCCCGTAATTAAATCACAAAGGCACACTTTGGATTTTGAACTCCAGCTCCAAATGGTTTCCTAATAGGAAACCGTCCAGCTCTAAGGAGCCAGGATAAGTGCAGTATTTGTCATATCACAGGTGCACACATAAGGGCACAGTCCCAAGTCAAGCCAATGATGCTATTAAAAGGACTGGAAACTTTTGAGACCAGGAAAAATAAGAAAATATTTATCTTTAATATTACAAATGTCTGAAGCTGTGCTGGGATGCCTTTTAGTGAGAGTGTGTTACGTTCTGTCTTTGTTCCAGTATCTCGTCAAAGAAGATCTGGAGTAGACAACTGCGCCTGGAATGATTTTTTTTTTCCCCCCTTTGGCAAAGATCATCACACTTTAATGACATTCATCCACTCAGAGCGAGAAGACAAGAGGAGGGGGGAGCCTGAAATGAAATTCAGGCTTCCAACAGCCTTCAGAAAGTTATTGTCTATGAGAGAATTTGATTCATGAGTATTTACAACTGGCTGTTATCATTTAATATTGGTAGTTTAAAGACTGCAGGATTTGTTAGGAACATTATTACCACCACCAGGAGACCCAATAACAGCAAGAATTGTGAATTGTGTCAGAAAAAAAAAAAAAAAAAAGATACCTGAATATACTATTGTGAGGCTTTCACCTCTTGTAAGGTCAGAATTGGAGCTCAGGCCCGAGAGAGAAAGGTCTGCAAAGTCTGCTGCTAAATCCTAAAGGAGTCTTTCTGCCCCTGTGGAAGTAACTGGATTCACCCACGTCACAGCTAATCCCATCCCTAAAGTCTAAACCATTTTTTACCAATTTTAGGTTTGCCTGGTCTCCTTGTGTAATAGTGCTTGTATAACTTGAACCCTGTAGTGCACAAAATTATGAAAATCTTTTTTTAGGACAACCTAGGCTATCAGAATTTGTATACTACAGTGATATCACATTAATGCATCAATAGTTATATGACCATAAAGACAAAAAAACAAACAAAAAAACAAACAACAAAACGGAAATTGAATCTCACAGAACCGGATTCAAATCACAGTGTACAGTATATATATATATATATATACACACACACACACATATATATATACACACACACATATATACACATATATATGTGTATATATGTGTGTGTGAGTTACAGTTTATATATATACATATATATATATATACATATACACACACATATATATATGCGCATCTTCATGGATAAATTTTATTGCAGTTCAAGGTGGGAGTACAAATCTTCTGAGAGTGATATGATTGCACCGGAGCACTCATTGAAATGGCAAACAAAAAAGGCTTTAGCATGCAGCGTTCCGGAGATATTAAGAATGACATATTACGTATGCTTTGATGCCGGATGCAACATCATCGACCTGCCAGTGTCAAAGAGCAAAAATAACAAGTGGAAATGGCCAAAAATACAGTGCTGCATTGTGATTGCAGAGCAATAATGGAGTACAGTGGTGGGTGGTTAAAACAGAACACAGATGTACTAAATATACAAAGTGCAAAGTCCTGCTAAGAAATGAAAGAATTTTTTTGAAAATGTGGCGAGCAAATCCCAGGTGAAGAATATTTTTAAGGTGTACATTCAGCCTGGATGACTCCAAATATCTCAAGGTTTCTGGTATGCAATTTCAGTTTGAATTCAGAGCACATTACAGCAGGCTGAGTAGAAAGTCTATCTCCAACCTTAGAGTGAGGGATTGAGGTTATAACCTGGACCTCTACTGCAGCTGGCAGAGGTGGGAGGAGGGATCTTTTAGTGAACTAAACTGTTTGATTGCAGTCTGGGTGAAGATTCAGTCTTTTTGTACCAAGCCTCCCGGGCAGCACGGAGAAATAACATCAATAATTATAAAAATATTGAAGACCCCTGCTTAAAATTGAGTTACGGTTCACATTCATATTGTCTCACATGTTCTGGCATGTGGTGGCGGCTGGAGCAGATTTAATGAGGGCGTTTAACAAGAAAGATGTTTATGAAATGTACAACAGATTTAGTATCTGACCCAAAGGGTGAACTGGAGTCCTGATACATTCCCGTCTTCTCCTTGAACCTGCTCTTGATAGCAGCAGCAGCAGACAGTGACGGATTGAGGCTGTGACCCAGTGATGGACTTCCATTGCGGCTGTCCAGGGGGTCTCTGACTGAAGCCAAGCTGTTTGATTTTAGTCCTGGTCAAGATCAAGTCACCACGTGTCAGCCTCCCGGGTGGCAGGGCATTCAAATAAAATCTGGGCAGTGCAGGATGTCGGATTCAAAACGCGACAAGTAACCGCGTGGCTGCTCAATTTTAGTAAGTTGACAGCATGGTCAAAAAATGTAATAAATTAAACACAAGTTGAATCTCGGTTATTGTTCCCTCATGTTTTCCAAAAAATGTTCTGATTTAAAAGATAAGGCTGGAATTGTCTTGTATTTTTCTTATTGTTGAAAAGACCAAAGACAACAATGCATTCGTTCTTTCTCATTTGTGGCGCCAAGCCCATTGGTTTCTACTGAAAAATGGGTCACAGGTTTTAATTTTTAAGAAAGCTCACTAATATCTTACAGCTATAGGCACTGTAGCTTCATTGAATGTTACTCAAACAGGACTAAATAGATTAATTTTTGGAGAATAATTTTTAGTTGCGGATTAACACACCCTCTAGTGTACTCTTGGCAGCAGGATGGTATAAATAAAATATAGTGCCTCTGTTCATTTTGGTAAAGAAATGTCATCCAGTAGTGCGGCTCATTGAAGAGTTTTTAATAGTTCTTGGACAACAATGGAGCTCTATGGCACAGAGGAATAAGATCAGGCCATGAAATGTATGATAAAGTTAAATACAATTTACAACAGCCTTATCCTTTGATCGCAATGGATTCACACGGCGACCTCTCAAGAGTCGAATGTCCATTCAAACTGCCCTTGGCTGGTCTCCAGGCCCAACATGTGCAAACATGGATTAATTAAGTGAGACTCCACTGATACGTGTCCTCAAATAACAACGAGTTTACATAGTGGGAGAATAAACAGTTTTAATTACTAGTGCAGTGCCCGTTCACAGGGGCCAATGTGATGCCTCCCCGCGTTTTTTGTTCATAATATGCGTCTTACATTGGTTTTACCTACAGCAGTTGTCCGCAATAGGCAGCCAAATAAATAAATACATAGCCTAAATAAATAAATACTTTGATTCTCTTGGGGGTGAAATAGATCTAAGTCACGACAGCAACATGTTACTCACAAAATCATTTCCTCTTATGTGACTGTGCCTACAAAATAAAAAATGCTTTTTTTTCGATTTGAATTGAGAGCATTTACTTTGAAAAGTTCTGAAAGACATTCTGACGAGTCTGTGGCATGCTTGACACACCTTTGAAATAGCTGTCCGGAAACATGAGATTGGATTCCCCTGAATGAGAAGCGGAGGAATTGCCTCTGCCTGGAGATGCTGGGGAAATGAAAATAAGCGCCCATAGGTTGATGGACGTGGGTGCACACGCTCCAGCACATGCTTTATTGTGAGCAGTCTCTTCATAGTTCATTTGTTGAAGAAGGAAAAAAAAATGTGTTGGCGCAAGGTGGGACCAAACACTGAGCTAATCAACACTCAAACTTACACGACAATGGCAGAGATAGTGCTAGATATCCGGTGCTTCCTTAGAAATTCATAAAAATCCTACAAATCCGTTTTAACGCATTCATGAGCAGCATAAGCCCCTCTGGAAACCCGACTGAAAGAACGGTTCCTGACATAATAGAAATACAAACAGACAGACAGACTGAGATTCCTTCCTTTTTTACAGAGATGTGGTCAGTTGAAGGGAGCTTGGTTGACCCAAACCAATTTATTGATCACAATGCGAGGCTGCTTTTGTTGTGCTGTGTGCTCTATCTATCTGAAATGAGATGTCCCATAATTGAGGGTGTGGTGACACATGCAGATTACCAGACAAATACAGATGCATTAAAAACATTGCACGGTATGTGAGTGTGAAGAAAAGAGCACAACTGGGTTTGGCACTACCCCCCTCCTAGGTCACTTTACAATTCACCAAGCACTGCACTCACATTTCATCTACAGGCAAACTATTTGGTCTCTAAAAGGCTTTTGGAGAGATTACATATCTTTCCTTTCATAAAGATGCCATTAGTGTCTGGGGAGTAATGGGAGTCACTAATTTGATAGTCTGACCTTAAGCTATTCATCAGCTCAGAGGGAAGAGAAGAATAGATGATGCGGGAGATCACATTATAATTTGGCTACAGGATCCAATAGTCTAATGACAGCATTAACTCAAACAGCTGCAAAGAAAATGTTTGGAGATGCGGGGGAACAAAAGGGTGGCTTAGCAAGGCTGAGTGTAGCAGGCAAATCAGTCTGATAGTCCAACTTCTCAGCAGGGAGCAAATATAATATTCACACAATTCCATAAACAGGGAGACGTCCTTGTCATTGTTTCTGCTTGGCCCTCAAGCAGCTCTTAAAAGTCACAGTAAAGAATGATAATTGTTTCTCCAGAGGATGGGCCGAAGGTAGCAACGCTGGGTTGTTCTTTTTTTCTTTTTAATGCTGCCGTATACAGCAAGGTTGTTCCCTTTAAATTAAAAACAACACAAGTCAGGACTTGGACTTTAAGAGGGGGATAATTTCAGCACTTAGGCAAACTGTTAGCACAGGTGTTCTCCCTGAGAGGTCGGGCTGATGAAGTGCTCACAAATCTGGACACGCATCTGAGCAAATAAATGAATAATTGAGGGCAGCTCTCCAATCCCCCCCTTGTTTAGATCCCTGGGACATTTTTGCAGCATTAAGACTGAAACAGGGCCAACATGCAAATGAGGTTAGAGCGTGTGGCAATGGGTGGTAGATTTGGAAAAAATGTCAGGCCTTTAGACAAAGCCAAGTCTAGCTTAAATGTTGAGAGGGCCTTCTGGTTTTTAAGAGCAAGCTAATGCCCCAATTCTCTCATATCAGAGCACACCAGCTAGAAGACTTGCAAAACTTCCACACAAAACAGCAATAATGACAATAAAACTAGACCTGATGATGTTTTTGTTTGAAGTAATATTTGTGTCTATAATGCAATTTCCATAATGGATTAGTGGATGCAAAAATGTACTGTAGGAATTCTTTGGAAGACAGTCTGCACTATTAAAGGACCATATACACAGTGTGTTACCAATGGGCTGATTTGCTGAGTTAGGACATATCCCTCCCAATAAGGTAATTTTACATGGTTTGAGTTGATGACCATGAAATCCAGTTCATTTTATTGGAAGGATTCCAAGGTCGACTTGTCTCACCGGATTTTTCTGAAACAGTTAACATTATATGTATAAAGTGTGTATCAAATTGCATACCTAACACATGTAACTGATTCCATGGTATGGCTGAATCCACAAATCCATTGTTGAGTCCCTCCTTTCCTGGTGTCCAATTACAGCAATGGATTATGTGTCCTTCTGCAATGTGCAGACCAGAGTAGAGCACTCAGAGTGCTCTGAGATACTTGTCTGGCCGTCTATCATTACAGATAGGTTCCATCGAGGCCACTGATCCCTGCCCACTGCCACCCTCGGGTGATGAATCCGCATCCATTGAATGGGTCATTTTAACGCTGTCAACCATGCTTCACATTCTCTTGACCTCGTCAGGTCGAGACCCCTGTTTGGTTAGCTGACTCTTCTCTCTCCATCTGATTTTGGGAGACCCACAAGCCAAAGGGGACTGATAGATGCACTCCACGGAGGGAGTAATGTATTGTGGTCCTTGCAGGCAACAGAGATGAGGTTTAAATGATCTAGTACGCGGCGGTTTGTAATCTTGCTGATCAAATTTGCTGGGGATCCTCTCCCCACTGCCATCTATATATGGAGAAGTAATGGAGTCTACCACAAGTGAACACAAGAGATGTACTCCATCAAGGGCCCTCCGACTCACTGCAGTGTATCTCAGACTGTTGATCTCCAACCATCCACTAACACAAAGAAATGAATAGTACCCATCACTGCCGCGAACTTCGTCCAATTTGTTTGTAATATGGTACCCATATTAAAACCCGTTTAAACCTACCTCAGACAGAGAAACAACTGGAAATGGTTTTATATATTTTTGCCAAATCTTATTCTTTCAGTCAGAATCAAGTGTTATACATCGTATGATTCATGGAAACCTACCCTTTCTTACTGGTGCAGTGTTAAGTCACCATTATGCATCACCTTTCTGTGAGTATACTATGTTTGACATAAAATTAAAATTGCCTATCACAAACAGCCCCAAAGTAATTTGTTATTTTGTACAACATGTCTGGCAAAGCATCGATGCTACTCTAGGTTGTGTTTACTCTTGCATAAATTACTATGATGGAAGTCCGTTTTATTAAGCATACATACATAGGACAAACTAATTCGCCAGATATAGCACATAAACAATGTGTCTAGCCGAAGCTGATTTGTAACCCCAGTCCCTGGTTAAAATTTGGGCAAAATAACACACAAATGGATAAAACTGACACATTAATTGCACCATAAATAGTTTTACAGTTATACATCACCATCATCCAGCAGAATCTTTTATTTTTACCTCTCCTTGTTTGTTCCAATGGTGCATTAGAAAACATGAGTGGTTGAACCTCCTCCTGATCTTTTCCTTATTTTTTCAGCATTTCCAAGCTCCTTCCTTCCGCTTCTGCCTCAACGCGAGCTGATAAAATAATGTACATCCAAACAGTGAATGTATATTGTGAAATATTTACTCCGCCGCTCGCCGCCAATTATTCTAATTACATACTTTGCAACTGTGCAATCTTCTGGAGAGGCTGTTATGGTGACAAGTGAGGAGCCGCATTCACAGGCATTGCTTCCATTCTATCCTTAGCATTCTCTAAAGCCCTCGGAGGAGGGTGCTTGCTTTGTATAGTAAACAAGACTTCAGCGGATTATGCTGTAAAGCTATTCTGCGGTTGGAGGTCCTCTGACACGGGGCACGTTCACCAAATCCTGAAACACTGCTGCTGACATTTTATTAGCTTAATAGCAAACAATGTGGCAATCAGTTAATGTGATGTACAGTTTGTGGATGGGTACCAAACAACTGTCAGCTAAACAAAGTGGTCTGTTTGTTTCCTGTGGAGATATTGAGTGGTACAGTGATGCATATGTAAAATCAGCTTTCTCAGTGTGCATTAGGATCTCTAAAGGAAAGTTTGAAAAGATTGGTCCTGTAAGGCAATCTATGAAAATGATTAGATTTGTTTCATTTTAGAGAAAACGAAACGCTGTCACTGATTTTAATATTTCTTTGGACTCTGCCCTTGACTGCAACAACCTCCCTCCAATATATCTTTCTATATAATGTGTATATGGCAAAAATAACAAAATGGTGATTATAAAACAGGTAGGTCAAATCAAGCAATCTGATTGGTTCATAGTAGTGATATGATGAGCGTATACAATGGGTATGACCTCGAATTCCTTTGCACAGAGCCGTATCACTCCACAACAAACAGGGTTTGAGTTGTAATCTGAGCTTTGTGGGGGTCTCACACCCCATTTACACCTGGTATTAAAATGCGATCTGATACAGATCCGATTTTACCAGCGGAGATAAATAATGAGAGAGAGAGAGGGAGAGAAAGAGACAGAGAAAAATCATTGCTTATTACGTGATTCAACAATTCCCTCTCTCACACACGAAAACACAAACACACACACACACACAGCAGTCCACTACTTGCCCCAAATGCCTGCGATATTGCAACAAAGTTTAAGTTTCAATAGCATGTTCAAAAGACTATTGCTCAAGGAGAGACACAATTCCGCCCTTTATGGTAGGTAAAATATTAAAGTGTTATTATTTTACGCACTGCTGGCCGCCAGCACACAGTAGCCTATCAAGCATTGTCATATAGCCAAGTTCAAGTTACCAAAGTCAATCTACTGACGTTGGACAGTTTTGTAGTGGCTGCACAACAAACGGCAACGTGAAAATAGATATAAATAAATAGTTCTAATAATTCTAGCCTTTGATGTATGTTGCTTAGCAACCGACATGCGCTACAGTGGGGAGAACAAGTATTTGATACACTGCTGATTTTGCAGGTTTTCCTACTTACAAAGCATATAGAGGTCTGCAATTTTTATCATAGGTACACTTCAACTGTGAGAGATGGAATCTATAACAAAAATCCAGAAAATCACATTGTATGATTTTTAAATAATTAATTTGCATTTTATTGCATGTATTGCAAGTATTTAAAAATCATACAATGTGATTTTCTGGATTTTTGTTTTAGATTCCATCTCTCACAGTTGAAGAGTACCTATGATAAAAATTACAGACCTCTATATGCTTTGTAAGTAGGAAAACCTGCAAAATCAGCAGTATATCAAATACTTGTTCTCCCCACTGTATGTAGCCTACTAGCAGCCTGGTGGAACTACTTTTTGCATCCTGCTCATAAAGAAATGTCTGTTGATGAAATAAAGTCAAATTGTAGTGTAGTGTAGTATTTTTGCCATACTTGGTAACCTTTAACGCAAAGCGTTGGGCCGTACAACGGCCATTATCTGTGATTAATAAACGTATACCACGGCCTTTTGTGAGCTATTGCTTAAATATTCCAGCCCCTGTCTATTTTTGAATAAAGACCTACTAAATGTGCTGCTGAACTTAAATTGTGTTGTAGGTTAAATGTATTACAGAATTAAGTGATGGTGGGCGTAGGCTAGTTAAAAGATTATGTGCTCAATGGATATCCTTCAGTTATTTATAATTACAAAGAGCTGTGTCTGTTGATGCTGATGAGGAAAAATATAGCCTTCATTCAGGTTTCATTCACAGTTTTGTTGTCCTCTGCATATGGCCTCATGCACCTTAATGACCCACGTTGCACACAAAAACATTATATAATATGTTATATAATATTCTTGCTTTTGTGTGCAGTGTGGGTCATTAAAGTAAGGTATATAAAAAGATAAGACCCTCTACTGCTCCCCCAAATCGCCCCCAAAAGTCAGACAACCCTCTCATCAACCAAAAAAAACAAATAAACAAACAAATAAAATAAAATAAAAGCTTGTTTGAAGTGCAGTAAAATAGTTTCCACAATCCAAAGATAATTGCTAGAAATCATTAACACAAAGGTTGGGGGCTGTTCCCATGTAAAGAGAATAAAAATGCTTCCTGTCAATAATCTTTTTGCCGTTGATTTGCATTTTAATCCCAGATTTACTTTTAAAGATACATATGAAGGAAATCACTCTGCTAAAACTATGGCTTACTGTCTACGTGCAGCCCGTTTTCCGCAGACAGATTGTAATGGAAGCAGAACGTGTCAATTTAGTCAAGTATACTAAATCCGTAGTTGAGGAGTGTTTTTGAATAATAAACAAGAGAGATTATACTACAGACTATACAGACTCTTTCACTGTTGGAGGTCAGAAGACCAAGGCCACGTTCGACAAATCCCAGAGCTTTGCCGCTGACATTTGATTAAGCCAAATGAAAACAATACGGACATCACCAAATCTGACATTCGCGGTTCAACTCTGGGGAGCTTGTTTATCATCCATCCGCCTTTTCTCATTTTTAATCACAATCGGATTGAACTCGACTATATTCCCTCTCAGACCGCCATGTGGCCAAGTTTAATTATGATGTCATACTCTCTATGCCTGGATGAAAGGGAAGAAAAACATAAACTGCATGAGGAGGGAAAAAAGTACAAAAATAAAATAAAAAGATGAGACAAGACAACGTGATCAGAACAACATAACAACTATGCATACGCAGTGTGATTTCTTCTCTCCTGCTGGGAAAGGGCTCAAATAAAGGGAGCACACATACAGTAGACTTCCTCCCAGTGATAGTTAAGCATTATACCTAAATAGAACCACTACTCTTCTCTTCCAAACACTTTCTCTGTCACACTTATCCTGTGAACGTAAAAGCCAGTCTCAGGCTTTGAAGCACTGCAAATGGCCACTCCTGATGACACTCTTCAATAGTCCATTGAACATTTTCTGTTGAACTTAGTGCCACTGTCTGCTTTCTTTGGAATGTCTTTGCCAGTGTGTGTGTGTTTTTTATAATTTTTTTTTATATCTGTTGTGTTGTGTTATGTTCCCATGGGGCTGATTCTATCATAAAAAAGATGGCTTTATCTGGCACTGCTGTCAGCCAGGGGGAATCTAGCAGGAATTGATAAGTAGCTTCCTGTTATTCTTTTGTTTTATAACACAGCAAATTATATAATTTAGTTGCTAAAATGACTAAATTAATCAAGATGATAACTTGCTCCATGGCTGAGGAAATACATCTGCATTAATTGAAATTTATTTTAATTTCAGTTGTTCAAATAAAGACTCAAACATGCAGCTTTCAGATTAAATGAAATCCTTTTCCACCAAGGCAAAGTAAGTAGACAGACAAAACGCTACTCTAAATCCACAGATATGATGTTGTGAGCCTTATTGTATTTCTGTGCTGAAGTAGCGGCCATGAATTTCAATCGCATGTTTTGTTAATAGCATACATACCCCATTTTTACATATGGTAATCCACAAGGCAAGCACCATAAATAGATCAATAGCATGATAAATGCAATTGCTTCTGGCAGAATGTGTGTGTGTGTGTGTGTGTGGTGGTTCCAACGAAAGCATGTCCTTCACCTTGGCTCCGCATATCAGCTGAAAAACCAACACAATTTCCCATCTTTTATGAGGTTGCTGCAAACAATTTGAGACCTCCTCAACCTGTGTGGTCTATTTTGCTGCTTACCCTTGCTGAATAAAATTCACCAATATGCATGCTTGGATATTTACTCACTGCAGGCAGTTATTCCAGTATGCATTATTATTTGCTTAAACAATACATTACTGTCAGGTACAAAATAGGACACAACTTTGAGTTTCTCAATTTGGCCTTGTGAGATTTTGATTCTTTTTTTTATTCTTTTTTTTTTTGCAGTATTTGAAAGTACCCCATCCTCTCTCCTCTTACTTCATGAAAAGGACTGTCAGCACGGTCCTCATCCTTTTTGTTCCTTACTCCTGACAATCAATGCAAAAGTTTCTGATCTTTTATTCTTTTCTTTTCTGCTGCATTCCCCAAAAGCTTTCAAGCGTGATAAATAAATGATCGAAATGTGAACAACACTAACTGTTGACGTAAATCACGTCTTGGATTATTGAGTTTGATGTCGGGAGTAAAGATTTAATCAATAGGGGTAGTTTCATCCATAGATAAATACATGGTTGATGATAAAACCCAAGGGCATAGATAAAGGCGCCCCTGTAAAGGATTCCTTTTGAATGAGTGTGATGCTGTAGCAGATCCAGGCCGTTTGTGTATTTTGAAGTCAAATATTGTTTCAAAAGAAAAAGCAGCACAAGCTTTCTGGTTAAAGAAGCAAGCCTGTGACTGGAATATCACTGGAAGAAAGTGATAGAAAAGTACGCAAGAATATTTTCTCCCAGTAAGAATCACCAACTGACTGGAGCAGCTCAGCAACCTCAAACCAGTCAACTCAAAGGACTTGCAAAGAGAATGAGAACAAAACACTGCACATCTTGGATTATGAAGCCAGAGGTGTTGTGTTTTGATTCCTCTGGACTGCAGCAATCTTGGTCAGGTGTGTGGGTGTGTGTAGTTTTTCTCCAGGGGTGTAAACAAGACTATCTTAATACCAGGCTTGTACTTTGTCTATTTAGTAGCTAGGAGTTGGCTCAGTGAGATTTTTCAGTTCATTAGCCAGTTCTTACCAACACTAGATCTAATGGTTAGAACGCATAATTGCTTGTACCATTTGCAATGTCTCCTGTTGCAAATAGACACAAATACAAAGCAGTTCTTTGAAATAGTTACACACATACAAAACTTGTGCGTTCAACGTTTATCTAGTAAGGGGTTTAATTTAGGTCTTTAGGAAGAAAGGAATAACTTATTTAGCTTTTTGATTCACGTTTTCTCTTGTTGTGAAAAGCATTAAATAGCATTCTAGTATGACATAACAGCAGCTATTTAGCATTATTTAAAAAGCTTTGGAAATACATATATTTTTCTCATATAAAGCTCAGTTGGACCATCCTGACAATTACTGCTGCAATGTGAAAGGGTGTTAAGACATGCTAATGACTCCAAACTAGTGAGACCCTGGCACATATTGTTGTTTTGTTTTTTTTTGTTTTCTTTTCAAAATATATTTTTATTTTGTCAGCCCAGTCTGGCTAGGCTAGTGCAGACTGCTCCCGAGAACAATAGTCAGACACTGACACTGGCAACAGCCAGCCAAAGTTGGTCTCATACAGGACTTCCTTTCACACAGACTCCTATAGTACTGCACTTGCACCGCTCTAGATAAGTTGCTGTACGGATTTAATTGAAGAGATAAATCAAAATGTATAAAATGGAAATGTGTCTGCACCAGTTCACAGAAATATGCAATTAAAATTTTGTGAAAGTCATCCATTTTCTCCAGTCACTGCAAATCTTTTTAAATCAACATCTTTCATAAAATGCAGTTATAACACAGTCATATTTGCAAAATGTGTTTGGTTTTTTTTGCCTGTGAAAACACTTGTCTTCTGTGTAAAATAACTCCTGTGATGTCATCCGGGTTACCTCGGCTTAGACTCACTTTAAGGAGACAGCCTGCGTTACAAACTAGAGATGTGTAGGCTGAAACATGTGAGTGTTCTCCAGGTTGGGTGGGTCAAATAACTGCCTTGAGTTGCAATAGAGGAAGTGTAGGATCCAAGGATTTTCTGCTTGAGGATAGCTCTGCCTCTGCTGCAACAGATTTAACCCATTAAAAAACACACACACAAAAGAAATTTGTCTTATGCAACTCCCCCAACTTTAAAGAACTGCAATACTTAATTTCTGGAGTATCCTTTAATGTATAAAAATATTTCACATATCTGGAAAATGTTCACATTTCAGCTGGTTATTCCAACAGTATTAGCACATGGTGACTATGTTAAGGTTTGGTCTAGATTATGCTATATGATTAATTGCCTGCCTTGGAATTAAACTTTGAGAATGTAAAGATGCTAACAAAGTCCCATATGAATGCACTTTGTGGGACAAACTGTTGTTTAACATGTGCATTTCTATATGTAACAAAATAATCTGAACTCAAAGGTCCCCTTACTCACTTTTTGGAGATTCTGAAGACTGTGGGATGCAGCTGAAGTCTAGTAGATGACTCTCTTAAGCTTAGATTTTTGTTATTTTGGCTGCAAAGTATGTTGTATTTAGTGTTTTTTTAAGTAGTAAAATCAGTTATATATTTTTTGTCACACAGTAATGCTGCTGTAAGTTTAGATTGGTGAATTACGCCATACTCCAAACTCCATTAGACATTATTGCAATGTAAGGGAAAATGCAAGGTAGAGTTAAAATAAGGCAACAGTTATATAAAATGTGGTACTGTTTAACACGGCTACGCATTTTTATCTCCCTGTCTTCTGTTATTTGCCAGTGAGTGAACAAAATGCCAGAACAGTCCACCTGGAGAGGGCCGGGCAGATGGAGAGGAGCCTCTGCTGGAACTCAAACCTCTTGACAGCATGAGAGTTCAGGAGTCTTGCACAAAACGCCTAAAGGGAACTGAACAGAAGCCCAAAAAATCTACACATCAGAATTAAAGTATACTTTATGTGGTGCATTTACTGTATGTGGAAGAGAAGAAGCGTGGCCAAAGGTCTGAAGACAGCTAAGTAGATTTGGAATGGGGGTTTTTTTGTTTGTTTGTTTGTTTGTTTTTTTCTCCCCCATCCTTGATTACCTGATGCAGAGAATCGGGGGATACAAAGAGGGGGATAGTGCTACTTACTGTGGTTGGACTCTTACCTGCCTGGCATGTTGGTACTGTGTGATTACACCCCCAAACTTGCCCCAACCCCCCTCAAAAAAGGAACATTTGGAAAGGATAACATATGTAATTTATTTATTGAACCAGAACGTAATGCAGGACCGGGAGTGGAGACGCTATATATGTGGTTCAAAAATGCC
Organism: Micropterus salmoides; assembly: GCF_014851395.1. Taxonomy (NCBI): domain Eukaryota; kingdom Metazoa; phylum Chordata; class Actinopteri; order Centrarchiformes; family Centrarchidae; genus Micropterus; species Micropterus salmoides. Next base: position 12,064,369 of record NW_024040040.1, read on the forward strand.
GAAGTTACAGCAAAGAGGATGTAAAAGCACACCATGACCAATTTGGATAGTGGTTCTTGTGAATTGAAAATATCGCAAGGTCGAGGCAGATGGCCGCCCATTTTGAGCCATGGTTCTGCTCGAGGTTTCTGCCTCTTAAAAGGAAGTTTTTCCTTGCCTCTGTCGCCTAGTGCTTGCTCTTGGTGGGAACTGTTGGGCTTCTGTAAATATCATCACAGAGTATGGTCTAGACATGCTCTTTTATGAAAAGCGCTGTGGGATAACTGTTGTTGTGATTTGGCGCTGTATAAATAAAATTGAATTGAATTGAATTGAATTGAATTTGATGGAAGCAATGTTCTTTCCAAACTCCTGCAGCAGTGTGTACAATATAGGCTCTTCTTGAAATATTAAAGCATATATTCTGCATATACTGACATTGTTTGCAATTGCGTCCCCCTCTTTCATTTGCATGTTTTTTTGGTAGTAAAAAGATTTTTTTTTTACCTCAGTGGAAATTGTTAGCATACCATATGTGCTGTAGATTTATACTGTTTTTCATTATTATTGTTTTTGACTCATGTAATAGACTCTTTAAAATTATTGAGGAAAACACCACCTGCTGATACCCCTCGTAACATTCCCATTTATAAGTTGAAGACTGTATCTCTCTAATGACAAAATGTGGATCACCGACCATAAGTTCTCATCTGCTTTACACGTTCATAAGCAATCTGCCTCATAAGCCTATTTCTATTTTTGTTCTTGTGAATTAACTGCTCTGTGTTTGAGGGGCTGGCAGGCATAGCTATGTTTTTTCCAATTACATACAGTTGAGGAAAGTCTGTAGGGGCTCAGGTCAAGTTCTGTAGGTTTCTAGCCCTTAAGGGCTTGTTATGGATCTCAGACTCATCTCTGTGAGCTGTCTTAACTCCTGCGGTCGACACAGTTTCGACCTTTCCATCCAAGACCACTCCTGTTATGGGACGTTGTGGGTGCAGAATGGCGGGGGTGTTATTCCTATTTATTTTTTCCCCAGCGCTGCATTTATGTTGACAGTTAATTTAAACGGATCAAGGTGTCCAGTTGCCTTGTCTAAAGCAAAGGCTTAGTATGACAAATAGCAGGGCAATAAACTCCAAAGTCTATCTCTTCAGCTGCACTGCCCACTCTCTGTCTGCAAAGATTAACCTTTCCGGCTCTGGTGACACGGTTTCGATTATTTCCATAGTCGGCCCCAGAGCAGCGTGAGCGGAGAGCGTGCAGCCTGGATTCACAGGATCCTAACAAACATCCCCAACTCAATTTAAAAAATAAAAAAAAAAATAAAAAAGTGAGAGCAAAGACTGAACAGCAGAAAGAGAAAGCCAGAGATAGGGAGGGATGATAACTGCTGGCATGTTCGGCAGCAGCTCTGCAGATCAATTAATACTGCTCTATTTGACAGTTGCATGTCTTCTCTTGTTATCTAAGCAGACTTGACTTGATCCAAAGTGTGAATATCTGAAGCACAATGCAATGTAACTGAGGTACAGGAGTGAACTATGAAACATTTATATAAGAGTTATTGTCTTTGCTAATTTGCGTCACTCAATCTGTGAGATCAACTGAGGTTAAAAATAAAAGGAAAAGAGACACACAACCTCCTTCACAAACCTGCTGTTTGGCCTTGATGTGAGATTATTATTATTTTTTTCCTATAGGCCCTGGTTGTAGATTCACTAACAAAGAATACATTTCAAGTACTTACTGTGGGATTTACACTAGTTGTATGCAGTGTTGGACAGTAACACGTTACTAGTAGTAGCTAGTAGTGTAATGGATTACTTTTCCAAAACAGTAATAATATTACAGTTATTAATCCAAGTAACAATGCATTACTGTGTACTGAACGCACCATCCTTGATGTGAATACGCGACTGTGCTGCAGCTCAGCAGTACTGTACCTTATGTTGTTCATGTCAGCAGTTAGCAAAAAGCTAAAGGATGAATGGAGAACAAGGGAGAGAGGCGTTCTTTCCACAGCTGTAAGTATGACCATTATTGTGTCACAGTCTAAGATGCAAAGAACATTGTTGTGCGTTAAACTTTGTGCGACCGGCAAAAAGCTTTCAACCGCGAACATTTCTGATTTATTGAAGCATCTGCTGAAGCAGAAACAGCAATGCGAAACTTACAGAAAAAAACTGATGCTTGGACTCGTCGGGATAGAGTTATGTAAAGCAACGTAACGTTTTGTAGAAATACTGAATACTGCTCTTATAATACATGTGCAGAATAACAGTAGTTTCAAAGTCAGGATTTACTTGCATTATTTTTTTTTTTTATTTCAGCCGGTGGCGTTAAGAAATGTTATATGTTTTGTAAAAACCATACTCCTTGCTGCTGTTATGAATATGATGTTAGTTAAAAAGTTGGGAGTAACTAGTAACTTATTACAATTTCTGAGTAACTTGCCCAACACGGTGGCGATTCCGTTTAAAATAAATTGGTCCAGTTTTACAAATGCACCCTAGATGCCTTTGCTGTTTCATAGAAAACTTAATAAAACTAGCGCCTGGGAACTGATACAATACTTCCATCCTTCATTTCCATGTCATCAGTGAAAAGAAACATCTATGAGAAGTCCACACTCTCATTAAGATAACCTTGAAACTTGAACAGTCACCCACAAAATCAACCCGCACACCTAATCACCAGCTCTCAGCCTTGGCCTTGATTTTTATGGGGAAATAAACGTGCTTGCACGTTCTGTGGCCTTTTCCTTTCCAGAGTGTTTTAAACATGGTGCCGGCATTATCAGCTTGCAGTCCACTCCAGCCAAAGGCAATTACGAGAAATGTAATGGGGGGTGCATTGTGTAGCTTTGATAGCACCTTGCTGAGCTTGGAGAAGACTAACCACTGAATCAGCATGCCACAGACAGTATATAATACCACATTATGACTTTATAATAGGGATGCGTTGACAAAAACATAAGGTTTGGGAGATCCTCACACAGCATCATTTGATAACGATGCCATTATTCTCTCAGTAGTGAAAATATTTCCAGGTAGTTAAAAATAATCCATTATTAACTCTGCTTGTTGATTTGAATCAATTTCAAATATATTAAAGGACTTGTTAAATTAAAGGAACCACCAGAGACTTCAGGAAGACCAGCAAACCCAGCTATACTGTACAATTCAACTACTCATATGATTTGGCAACAATGTCCTAACATTATGAAATTACACCATTTACAGTGACATGTCTGCTGTCAAAGACTGTATTCTACCACAACTTTTTTAAATAAATGGTTCGACAGCTATAATCCAAAGGTCCCCTCACAGGTCAGATACACAAGGAAATGAGGGGAAGGCTACGGTTGTGAATCTTTCTTGTTCTCAGGTATCTCTTGGAAGAAAAATAAAGATTGACTGCCTAATTACATAAAGATAAAACTGAACACAAATACAGTTGATTATGCATGAATAAAATATGCCTTTGAGTGGAATGAAACCTTTAACAGAATCAAAAACTCCAACTTGGATTAAATTGTTACCAAATTAAACTCTGCTTAATGAAAAACCTGCCAGTTGATTTAGGAGACAACTTCAGGAAGTGAGTTGTGAGTGAGACTAATATCTGATACTGAACTGTCCCAAATGAGTAATACAGTTGGAAATACCTTATAACTCTGAACTGTGAATGACGAGAAAATAGTATATATAATATATTTTTATGCAAAAGCCTTTTCAACCCACTCAAATGGCTGAATCATCAAGTGGTCCTGCACTAAAAAAAAGTCTACAACCCCAATCCAACCCCTTGGATTGATTTTTTTCTCTAGCAATCGAAAATGTGAAATTGAGACTTCAAAGTGTTTTCTCAACAATAGTAACTGTGAGCATGCTGTGTGCAGTTCAATGGACCTTTCTTATGTTATGTAATTGCATGATTGCAGCATATTTAAAAGTCTGACATAAGTCACCACAGGCTGCTGTTTCGTGTGGCGTTTATGCCACTTTGTGGAATGAAAGGTGCAAAGTTCAGCATTAACAGTGTGCTCCAGATGTAGCATCTGCTCCTTGCACATGTGACCGTTTGTGCGTAGGTGGGTGTTTGTCTTTAGCTTCTTTGTAAAAAGCTTGAATGTGCCGCTTCAAATGAACCCATCAGCTGTCTAATCCTTAACTGAAATTGTTGCACTTCAAAGACTCTGGCTTCTAGGCAGCCGATCCTCAGACTGCATTGCGTGCTGTCAATGAGACACTCTGCACTGCCAGAGCTGCATCCCTTCTGGCCTTTTAGGACTTTTAGTCCACCTTTAAAACCCTGAAACAGCAGATGCCTCTTGCTGATTTTGCTGTCTTCTAAATATCTGGGCCGTTACCCTGACGGTTTGACCCTCCCAGATCATATTTGAGTAGTGGATCTGTACCTTTACTTTACACCCTCTTGAGTAATCCCCCAGGGTTTCTTCCTGTGCCTTCCTACCAGCTCCCTCTGCTCCAGTTGAAGTCTTTGTTGTGTCACACATTCTGCAATTTCTCTTGTCCTTACAATACTGACTAAAGTCTACTTTTCCATCATCTTTTCTTCCTCAGACACACAGCCTATCTCTGCTTGAGTAGGTGACATATCAAGTTGGATGTTTGCCCACCGCTTTAAGCTTATCACCGGTGACAACAACATAGTGAATCCTGCCCAGACCACTAAGCATCTCGGTGTGATCCCTAGCAGCAAATTGTCAAATGAGGCCCTCATTGCAGCCACAAAATTGTTCCTGCAGATTTGTGCTTTAAAACACTGGTTAAACCAGAATATTCACTCACCAGGGACCTGGCTCTGCTTGTCTGATCTTTAATCATCTCCTGTCTGCAACTCCAACCCAGAGGGACTCAGATGTCCAAAGTATTTTCTTCAGCTACTATAATTCTACAGCTACCTGTGGTCTTCCCCAAGTTTCCCAGTGCCCATCACTCCTCGCAAACAGCTTTGCCCTCTTTCATCTCAAGCTGGTGTGACTTTACAAGGCTATAAAGGGAACACCTCCATACCTCCAGGCCATTGTCAGGTCCCCCACACCACCCCTTCCGCTTGTAATACCATATTGCTCTGCCTACTCATGTAAAAACCTGGACATTGTCCCACGAAGCCTTGGCTTCCCTCCCTCCTGATTGGCAAATAATGAAAGTTGGTGTGGACATTTTAGGAAAACACTCACTCCCCATTATGCCTGCATATGCTAGAAACTAATCTCTTTAAGAAACACTCAACATTTCTTGTATTTCTTCCACAACGGTGCCAAACTAATTGAAGAACACTGCAGTGGCTCTCCATTTATTTTAATTATTCTGAAATCTTTTCAGATGTTCCTTATTTTCCATTTAGCCCTCAAGCATACTTAGAAGAACTGCCACATTTGTGTTTGCTCTGGAGCTGAACCCTGAGGCCATCAGCCACCTGCAGCACAACCTACTGGCTGAGCAGCTGGGTTAAAGGGATGGTAGGGGTGGAAGTGAGAGATAAATGCAATATAGGCCTAAGAAAAAAAAAGGAAAAAAAAAACTTACTTCCATCTATTGTCATAGGGAATGTGGGAGCGCTGGCTAACAAGATGGATGAGCCCCCTGCATTGGCCCGGACATAGGCTAGTGGGACTCTAATGTTCACTGTGATGTGGCTTTATTTTGAGCTCCTGCACTGGACTCTGTAGGGAGCTTTCCATATGAGCGAACCGAGGAAAACAAAGAGATAAGATGAAGGGAAGGGGCTTTGCTATTTTTATTCTTTCTAGAAGGTTTATTTCTCAAGAGCAGATGCTGTCTTACTGGTTCGACCATATTACTTACTTTCATCAGCCGTTGCTGTTAGCATTGTGTTGCATCAAGATTTGCAATTACGATTCTCCAGCACCCTGATTGATTGAAAAGCCTTTTGATCTTTACTATGGCTCTCAATTGAGAGTCAATAGTGCTGTGTAACTTCCATGAATGTGTTCACTGACTTGATGACTCTTCTCTTCTTGTGCGACCATTACACTAATTTTAAGTATTTACATAGTTGCACACTGTTACTTTAACTCTGGGAGGCATCTGGAAGGTGCATAATCTATTTCATCTATGTGTTAGAGTGGGCAAGGTGAATAAGTGAGCAATTATATGAATCAGGCGTTGCAAGATGTGAGCAAGACAAAATATCTTGTTGTGAGATTACAATGATGCAAGATTCATCTGACACTGATAACATACTGTACTGGCTCTTTACACGGCATAATGTTAATTGTTGTAATGTTGTAAACATGCACAATACCAATTAGGCAGTGCGTTTGTTCAACATTGATACTCCTTGAAGGTATTGAGCTGTTAACACAACCTGCAATGGACATTCCAGAAAACCTTCAGTGATTTCATTCTGTTTCCCCTTAATTGTGGTACATTTTAGTATTAAAGCACATTTTATGACCATCCTTTGACCAAAATCAGAATTACCTAGTCGTATGTATGGCCTTTGTTCAGCAAGCACTTGTTTACATGATTGCTAACTATGCCTTGTGTTGAAGAGGGGTAGACAAAGGAGGAGAGACAAGTACTGTAATCACGAATGGTGTCATGAACTATCACGAGCTTATAGACAAATTCACTTTTATTACGAGATGGGGTTAGTAAAAACTCAATTTTAGGTTTATGAAAAGCTAAATGTATCACTTAATAAATGCACATAGATTTTAGTTTTGCTTTTTTTTTTTTTTTTATATCATCAGCTTTCATGTCATTCATGCCATCCATATACCATCTACAGTCAGTCACTAAAACACAGCTTCTTGACTGCATTCTTCAAAACCTCCATCATATCCCTGGTCCCAAGAGGCAGAGGAACCTGTTGCTGTGACCTCTGTGGTAATAAAAGTTTTCTTGAGACTTGTACTGCTTATCTCATATCCATCACTGACCCCTGTTAGATCCACTGCAGTTTGCCTACAGAGCCAACAGGTCAGTGGAGGGCATCTCATCCCAAAGCTGCTACAAACCAAGCCCTCCCAGCTGGCTGTGCCTGATCCCATCTGTTGGTGGATCATCAGCTTCCCAACTGGTAAGACATAACAACTGAAGCTTGAAAAGCAAAAGTTGGACATGCTCATCCTCAGCATTGGCCCCTCTACAGGGGGTGTTCACTTTCTCCTGTGTTATCCTCATTCTACACAACTGGCCGCACTTCCAAAGACCTCTCTGTGAAGCTCCTAAAGTTTGCTGACAGTACAACTGTTTAGCCATTCACATCACCTTATTCGTGATGGTGACAAGTCAGCGTACAAACATGAGGCGGAACAGCTGGCTGTCTGGTTTAGCCAAAACAACCTGGGATTACATGCTGCAAAAATAGTACAGATGACGGTAGACGCCGGGAGGAGCTCCTCTGCTTCCCATCAGTGTCAGAAGTCATCTAATTTGTGCTCCTTGGATTTTTCTTCAAGGTCTGTAATGGAGGAGTTACATCAGCTTCATCCTGACAAAAGCTCAACAGACAGAGAATTTTTACTCTGCAATAATTGTGTCCATCTGAGATATGCACCTAGTGTGACAGAACCAGGCGACATCATGTCATCCATCATTCGCAACAATTTGCCCTACCTCTAGGAACTGTATAGCACCAGGATCAGGAAGCATGTGACGATGCGCCTCCATCTGGGAAGTGCTTATAGAATTGTTGACACCAAGACCACTAGATGCATGAACAGCTCTGAGCTGTCTCCTTAATTAACAAAGATCCACCCGGCTCCCTCAACTCGTCACCGATGCCCTTGTAAGAAAACAGATATTGCCAGCTATTACCCAAGATAAATCCTTTTTAGTGCATACAGTGTGTATCTGGAAATACAAAAAGAGGAAACACTACATTATTTATTTTGTTCTTTTGAAATATTTACATTGACGGATGAGCACAATGGGTATATGTAGTAATGTAATGTAACACATTTGGTGCCCCCAAATAGTTTTGAAAGATGAGTAGAACTTTTGAACTAGAATTCACAGAAATTATTTTACAAACCGTTGATACATTTGCCACTGCTAGATAGCAATATAATGAGAGTCCAGTCATCTGTGGACAGAGTACGTAACTCACTGCTGTTAAGGAAGCACTTTGTATTTAACTGTGTTTTAAGTTTGAATTGCTTATTAATATCTCCCTTTGGGTTGACAATGTAAATTCACTACCCTCCTTTCAGCAAATAAGGAAATCTATAGGGTCTCATTAAGTAAAGATGGCATATGAGTCTCTCTTCATTTACACACAAAATCCGAGCTTTAAAACTGCTATTTATACAAAGATCCTTTATCCAACCAAGGATTAGTCCTCCTAGCCATCAGGACATCATACAATTTAATAATTCCTCAAAGAACAATGTAGGACTCTGTCTATCTGACTCTCACTTTTGCTCATTAAATAAAGCAATCACCAAATCTGGGGATTTAGCTGTAAGCCAGGACTGATCATCTCTCAGATCTTATACATGCTGGCACTTCCGTATAGTGCTGTATTACAATGAGGGATCAAAAATAGGAAAATTACATTAAACTTGAGACCAGCTGTGTCACATGTGAGACCAAGAAATAATGGGGTGAGGGAAACTACTTGACCATGAGACTCAGGACACCCAGTTCAAAAACTAGTAGAAACCTGTTGTTTTGTTGTTTTGTTTTTTGCAAGAACCCTCATTTTTATTGTATCATTATATACAGTGTTGTGAAATAACATTTGAGACACAGCTTCCCAGTATAATAAAATGGACTGATCTAATGCAGTCACAGTCATTACTGTATGTTAGTAATAAATGGCGGTGACCTTATCCTTTAGTAACAGACTGCGACAGAACAGCAGACAAAGCTGAGGAGAATATTAATGCTAGTATTTGTGTGATTTTGGCCATTTGTGTTTAGTACACTGTATGTAACTTCTGCAAACAATATGACACCCTTAACACCATGAATACCCCTTTTTCATTCTGCTCACAATTAACGTCCACATTCATTGACAATATACTCTTCAGTGAGTAATGGCATGCGATGGCTCAACATCATATTTGAGCTCTTTGGTATTTTTCTCAGTTCACCCTGGGCCCTGGAAGAGACAAGCAACAGTGGAACCTATTAGCATGAGAATGATTAATGTGGACAGATGAACCCTGTACTGTAAATCATTCTTAAAATTTGATGCCCAGGATGCTGTGTAATTACATGATCACAAATGACCCTGACAAATAGTCATGGGAGTGCACTGGAGATGGTATTTAATGTTGATTCATGACTTTGTGTTATGTGTGCTCAAATCTCTCCTGATCGATGTGTGAAATTTGGGGATCTGCAGGCCCTGTGTACTAGACAGCAGTGAACCCTGTTTCTGTTAACACATAAATAATATAATCATAAACATAATCAAGAATCATGATGGTAAAAACAGGAAAAGTGGCTCAAATTGAAAATAAACAATATTTCAACTATAATTGGAGCTTGCTGTTAAATGAGAATTCTGTTAAATGAGAATTTCTTCAAATAAAACTGTTAACTGCATTGCTTTACTCAGCTAATTATTTTCTAGCTAATTATGGCCTTATTAGCCAACTGTCATAAAGTACCTCATACAATTTACATCTACTTACTTATGTTATGGCCACATACCATTTATCAATTGCAATCAACTGAGCAGCCACTGAGGCTACGGGCCTTCATGAGACTGACAGACAGTGTTTCACAGTACTGCTGGGGGTAGTGAGGGCTCCTCCTGACATCAGCTATCACATCCACTGATTTGGGTGGGTTCACACCAGAGACCTTCAATTCCTTATACAGAAGCTGTCTCAAATCACGGGCCGGGTCCTCAGAAGGACAGAGGTGAGTCCTTGATAAATCCTGAAGGCCAGGCTGAACCAATGCCTTGTCTGAAAAATGACACTGTGTAGCCTGTCAGACTGAAAATAATGATGCATTCAAGGAACCCTCATCAACTAAAAGTTTATGAGCAAATGGCCAAATGTGTGAAAGTGCCACTCTGTAACTAGGGCATGGTACCTGAATTTACAGTAATAGATGTACTGTATAACATTTCACTTAAACAAATGATGGACAGGTACCCATAACTTCCATTCCTTGAAATGCCCTGTGAACAAAAAGGTGGAGTTTAACAATTCCATTATTTACACCTCGCAGTGGCTTTTTTATTGGTCTGCTTCAAGCGATTAATAAAACAAGGGATCAATTACCACCTGAGTGCAAATACCTGGTAAATGGAACATGTTCACATGGTATTTACCAACTTCATGAGTTATGGGGGATTGTCCGTCAATATTATTTAACTGGCCACTGCTCAATGGATTATGGGATATTGAGTGCTGCAGTGTCCTCGAAATTGGGGGGGGGGGGGCTGCATTTCTTTAGACATATGAATTGGGACAGACCTCTTGACATGTGTTTAGTCTAGAAATGCAGACCTTGGAGAATCCGGTCCCTGAATTGGGACACAAGCAAGAGTCACAAGTGTCCTGAACTACAAATAGATGGGCCTCTGGAAGGGTATAAGGAAAAGAGCAATGGGGAGAGCACACATTCTTAGAGGGCAGTGCTGACGATTGTTGCATCTGAGGCTCAGGAAACACGAACATGTATATGTATGCAAACTCCCTGTAGTGCAATACCTGACATATAGTGCAATTTTCTCTGTGTCAATAAGCCCATTGCTCAGTCCCATTACGTGAGTTTTTCAGGACTCTTAAAGGTTCAGTGTGTAATATTTCTGAGGATCTATTGACAGAAATGCAATATAAGATCCATAACTATGTTTTCAGTGGTGTATAAAGACCTTACATAATGACCCATTATGTTTTTATTACCTTAGAATGAGCCATTTTTATCTACATAACCACGGACACCCCCTTCTATGGAGGTCGGTGTATTTTGTCATCATGTTTCTACTGTAGCCGACAACAGCGTTACGTTGTGTAATTCTGGCTGTGCCTGTCACTACATTGAATACATACATAGAAGAAGAAGAGGGAATAATAATAATAATACAGTCTGCGTAGTCTTCTGGTTTATAAGAAGTAAGAAGAGAAGTGACATTTGGACAAATCAACGAGCACACACGTTATTTAGCATGAAAGCTGTTGATAGCTTTAGCTAGAAGCTGGCCATAATCACCGAGAGACGTGAGGTGTTTCTCCTGTCAGTGGTGTGAAATATGTAGCTGCCTTAATTTCATGCCGCCTACTTATTCTCCAGCCTCTGGGTTGGCTTTGCCAGTTACGTTAGCGAGACAAGATCATGTAAGGTTAGTTGGATTGGTTTGACTTGTGGTGTAAAATATGTAGTTGGATTCATTTCATGTAGTTATTCTCTCTCTCCAGCGCTCTGTTTTGGCTTTGTCGATAACATTCGTGAGACAATCAGCTGATCACTAATTGGCAATAAAATGGTAGCTTACACAGGGCTCAACGTTAAATTTTTTTGCAACTGTGGGTTTGAAACTGCAGTGGGTTTGAAACTTACTGGCCCAAAGACAATTTTTACTGGCCCTCCTTCCAAAAGTGTTCGTTTATTAAAAAAAACCCAACAAAAATGTAACCACAGTTAAAATTATAAAAAATAAAAAGGTTAACAAAACAATTTACTTTTAAAACAAAACATACTAACAGACTCAAATATGACATGCTCTCCTGCTGACAGCCATTTCTGAAAAATGTACACAGAGCAGCGGACACAAGTCGCCTCTATCCTGATGAACAGGTTGCCATGGTAGCGACCTGTCAATCACAAGGTAGTCCCGTCCAAAAGCATACGCTGCATTATCGTCTATTTTCACCATAATATACTAAATGAACATCATGCTGTGAAGAAGACTTGAAACTAGCGACTGAGACCATAAACTCATTTAAAAGTGTTTACTGAGGTAATAAATCAGCTGAGAAGTAGCAACATTTTACCATTATTTCTAATAGAACTCGCCCCCTGCTGGCCGTCAGAGAGAATACAGCTTTAAGTTCTGTCTGCATGGTTTCACTTTGGACGCAGGTTGCCGCATGATTGAGATTATAGAAATAACATTTGACAACCTCTCGTCACGTAACTACAACTCTGGATTGGACATCGGTACGCGCCAAGAGCTGCAAAACAACTGCAGGATGTTGAGTTTCTTTTTTGTCTTTTTTTAAATACTAATGTTTTTGCACTGGCCTGATCGGGCCAGTGAGTTGCTAGTTCAACTATCCCGACGTTACATTTTACTGGCCCTGGGCCATCAGGCCACCGTTATCGCCGTTGTCCAGCCCTGTTACAGCTGGAAGCTCAGATCAGACAGCTAAACCTTTAGCTGGTAGAAAAAATATGTTGTTGGATTAGTTTTATGTAGTTAATCTCTCTCTCCAGAGCTCTGTTATGGCTTTGTTATGTGGACAGAAATGTGTCCTTACCTTCCTTGGACAAACAGATGATGAATATTATAGGCAATAAAACGGTAACAGCAAGGAAGCTCAGATCAGCAGCTAAACTTCACATTTTACTGCTCTGGTGGAAAACATGTATTTCTTTTTACTGCTAATGGTGATATATAACATGACTGTGCGCCTATCAAGTGACCAATAATGAATACTTTCTGAATTTTTTGGCTTCCCTACTGTGCACACAAATGTGTAATTTGTACTTTCACATGCTAAATGCCCATTAAAAACACGTTGCACCGTTTTACCACAAGCTAAAATTATGGTTGTCAGTACAGCTTTGTATTTCTGTTGTATTTTAAAAAAAGAAATAAAAAGACATTTGATAAGATTTGCATGTTTATCTAATTAAGCAAAGTGAAAGGGAGCCTTGATCCTCACCAGCCAATACCTTTCATGTATTATGTGGTTTATAATGGACTGTGGTGCAGAAACAGTGAGCTTACATTGTCCTGTTGTCTGTCATTGGTCATACTTGATGCACAAGATGTGGCTGTTTTTGAGATGTTCTTCATTTACTTTGGTGTGTACAGATGAGCCAACCCTCCCAAGAAAAAAACAGTATGATTACAGTACAGTAAAACAATGTATTACAGGAGTATGATAAATCATGTAGCACTTCCATTTCTTGATGTGGCTGTTGTTTATTAATGAACAAAAAAACATTTGGTTTTACTGAATAATTATATTTTTAATATATCTATCTAGAGAAACCGGATTTCTTGACTGGCAACTCTACCCGTAGCTATACTAGTTGCGTGGATAGGGAAGGGGGGGTACAATTTACAACTCTCACCACTAGATGTCACTAAAACTTACACACTGAACCTTTTTTATCCTTTCCCCCTCAACACTATCAGCACTCATTATCATTACACTATTTATTCATTCCTGTTATTTATTGTTACACTTCTGTAAATAATAATAACTGTTCATTACCGCAATCTATTGTTACACTTCTATTAATACTGTATAATACTGCACAAAAACATTTATTATTTATTATATTCTACTACTATTATTTTTATTCCTTTTATGCCTTGATGTGCAAGCAAGCATCCGTAACAAAGAATATCCCCTCGGGGACCAATAAAGTATTCTGATCGTGATTTACACTAGAATGTATCACCTTTTTTTTTTACTTTTGCTCACACGTACAGTATCCAGTATGTACACAGCTACATACAGGTATAGTGGCTAACAAAGTAAGAGAGACAGGCTTATTGACAGTTTGGCAGACAGACATATTGACAGGGGAAAAAAGAAATGGAGACATAAAAATCTAAGCGATTTACTGACAGAAAGCCAGACAAACTAAAAATGACTGCCAGGCTGCTAAACAGACAGGGAGACTTCTGCTAAAGGTATTTAATAGTACTGGACAGATAGGATACAGGTTCGGTACAAGTACGGATGCATGGAAGCTCTGATAAAAAGCTGGTCAGCTTCAACTTTATCAGGGCCTCATAAGTTGTAAGGGAAAGGAAAGAGTTCTGCTTATTTTAATTCAACTTCAACTAGATTGAGCTATTTATCAGATAAAAGAGGTGAATCTCTTGGCAGAGTGACAGATGAGAGAATGGAAATAAGAGACTGAAAGAGAAAATAAGGAGCTGAATGAATAAGTGCCATTGTCACATGTCAAGTTTGCCTGGTTTCCTTTGCCTGTTCTGACAATGCAACAGAGCTACTGACTCAACCGCTGTATCAAAATTAGACATGTCTGACAGGGACATGAAGCTACTTACAGCTTTTATTACACAATTACTTCAGTATGAAGTGATATGTAGTACAGTGGTGAAACTGGCCTTTGCAGTGTGGCTTAAACCCTTGCTTATCTTGTCCAGGTGTAAAATCAAGCAGAAGTAATGAAGGCTTCATATTTGGTGAATGTGTTTGAAGTGTTTTATGATGTGTAGCAATACATGTAAATGATATACTGATAAACAGTAATAAAATGTGAGCAAATCTAACTCCCATACAATCTTGATAAAATTGAACTATTAAAATACTATAAATAACCAATTTGGACATTTTTATTCACTAGGATGGGTTCAAGTTTTGAATTTGACCCCTTAGCAGCTTACTTCACCATGACATAACTGCTCCAGTAGAATACTGTTAAATTCATATAAGCTGGGGAAAAAAAAAGAAAAACAAAATATTGCTTGCCTGCTTGTTTTGTTGCATTAAAAATGGATTAAGTGATTTGTGACCTTATGTATTATTCAATTGCATCAGCAGCTTTGTGAAAGAACACATGCTGTGACTCTTGAGTAAACAATAAGGTTATCTGCTCAGATAAGGTCATTGTAGGGTGAAGTTTACCACATTTGGTGGACCATGTTTTGTTCAAATTTACCAGACAGAACATTTCACCCAGTTAAGCTATGTATAATTTTGACCCCCATATGAAATGTTTACGATACAAATGTAGGCATCACAAGCTCTCCTTCCGCACTTGCTTCAAAACTCTGGGACTCAGGGCAAACCAGAGGACATCAAAGTGCCTTTATGAACCCACTCCTTTCAAAGCACAACATGCCCACAGCATATCCAGATCAGACACTTGATTTGATGGGGTTTCTGTTAACAAACATGTGGTGTAATATGCAATGTTATTTTTCCAGTTCTGGTAATTCACTAAATCAACTTCAGCTGAGATACTTAATGTTAATTAACCCCGAAACCTGTCACTTTCCAAATTTTCTGTTATTTTATTATTATGACTACTATAACGTTCTTGTGCAGTGTGTTGAAACTCTGACAAAACACACAGTTAAACCGTAGCCAATGAAGAGAGAGTTGTAGTAAGATTGACCATTTACTGGGACACTAAAGGCAGTACAAAAATATTCAGTGTCTATGTTCTTAACTAAACACCATTGTACATAGTTGTAAATATGAACATACACCGTTATAATACACTGTAGATAGCAGTTATCAGGACTACTAGCATTGCTGTTAGCTTGCACACCAGTGTAAACAAAAACGTTTTTAAATTAACTTATCAAACATCATTTTTTAACAAATCGCATGTCAAATTGTCAAATGAATTAACTTACGGCATTGCCTCTATGATGTTTCAGAGTGGATGCAAGCATATTCGAGCATACATGTCTGCTTTCCTCTCCGCATGTGGAGATAAATCAGAATCAGAAATACTTTATTGATCCCCGAGGGGAAATTCTTTAAAACAGGAAGTAGCTAAACAGGAAATGACTAAACAGGAAGTGGCTAAGCAGTAAGCGATGTCATGGCGCAAAACGAAAAGAATACTAATTTACAGATTATTTATTTCGAACTGTAAAGTAGTTATGTACCTCATTTCCAGCTAAAAATAAATACCAAAAAAATAATTACATAAAAAAATTTGAGAAAGCCCTAAAGGCAATACAATTATCAAAAGCCAACACTAGATAGCAGTATAACTACTGGTATTTAAAATGGGGCCTTCCCTTATTTTCTGTCATGTATAATGTTACAATGTTGGATGTTCTTTTTAAAAGTGTCCAAAGTCTCAAATAGATAAATGTATGTAAATGTAATCCCTGTCTGCATAAAGTGCAGGCTTGACACAGCTCTGAAGGTTTCCAACAGATTGCTTTGCTCAGGTTGTTCAGTATGTCTCGCAGAAAGTGCTGTTTTGGTTGTGATAGAAAGTTAGTTTCTTGATTGTGAGATAACTTTACTTAGTAACTAAGTAACCGCCAATTACTGCTAGCAGTAGCTGATGTTAGCTAGTTAGCTCAATTAGCCGTGCAGCTAGAGGTCGCACTAGCTAGTTGACGCTGCCTGGACTTGGGGCTACTCCTGAAAACATCCTTCTTTTGGCGGTCCAAAGCTTCTGTGCTAGCAGTGTAGACATCAACAACCCCCAAGTGGAAAGCCTCCCTAACTATCCAAAATATTTTTAGTGACTTTATAAAAAATTCTATATATTAAAACTATTTTATCTTATGCAAATTATATAAGATACTTATGTCAGTGTAGTGGCCCACTCTTCCCTACTTTTTATTAATTTTCCTCAAATGAATGTAACTGCCCGCTCTGGGTAGCCTACAGAAGGTAAAAGGTAGTGAGTCTGTGTGGTCAGTGTGCTGTTTAAAGCAGACATGTTGACGTATCATGGCAGGACATGCACAGGTGCAACCAATAACATTGATTACGCCTGCATTCTTAGGTGTACTAGGGTTTTGGCATTGTTCACACTCTCTGTGGAACAGAGCTATCGTTAACATTATTAGTTATACCTGTGACTTTAATTTTTTTAACAAGTCAAAAATCCCTACTGTGAAAAAAGCAGTCTTATAGTTAGTACAGAGGCAATGGTGTCAAGTAGGGTTGGGCAATTTTCTCTATTTTCATATTGTCTAATTATGGCTCAATTGGCGATCTGAACGCCAGGGGACGGTGTTGCGCTCCGGCAAGTCAGTGAAATGCCAGCATGGAAGACACAGGCTTATTAGCTTTAAGAGAAACCACCAGAAACATCTGTAAATGCACAGTACAGTGTTTCCCACAGAATCACTGTGCAAGTGTGCACGGCGGGAGGAGGAAGGTGCAATTGATAGCAGCTATGTGCAGCAGTGTGGCGGTCAGCGATGATATTGAGGTGTGTCGTGTCGCCACAAATAAATGAGAGAATGGCAAAACACTGCAGTGTGCTGCAGATTGTAGTTAGTTAAAATCGCCTTAATATCGACGCATGAAAAACCAATTGCTGATCATCCCTTCAATCGTCGATAGCTGATCCAATCGCCAATCAGAACAAGCCTAGTGTTAAGCCTACCAAAGGAAAGAAAGGTGAAGAAGATGTTTGAATGCCAAGCTTATGAATAAAATTGTGTACGTCATTTGGATATATGCATTGATAGCTTTGATGTGAACATAAACTTTAAGATATAGTATTTTTTTGTGTTCTCATTTTTGTCCTTAATGAGATCAAGGACAAGGTCCTTTTGAGTTACGTGAGTTAAATATACCATTGAAAATACTACTTCTGTGTCTACCTTTACAACTTAAAAGGGGCTATATGTAAGTTTTAGATTTTTTTTAATCAAATTTTCATTGCCTTATTGTCAATGGGCTCAAAACTCACTTAGAAATGAAGCACATGCCTGTTTTCTCTGTTTCCTGCATCAGCCACTATTCTGCTTTTAATGTGAAGTCTCCGCGTCGGATTCAGCTCTGTGCGCGCTCCCGAGACTCTCTCGTACTACAGCGAAAACACGGCAGCTAACGACATGCAGTCCACTAACAACATAAAACAACTGGCTCACAGCAAAACACAGGCTCCACGTAAGGATACAAAACAACAATAAAGGTTTACGTGCTGAAGCCCATCAGACCAAACAGGTTCAGATGATGTTGAATAAGAACACAGTGAGCATTAGTAAAGCTGGGGAAACACAGAGAAAGTCATGTTAGCTTGCTGGCTAACGCCGAGCAGTTGCTAATGTTATCCGGTGCAAAGTTATATTGCTTTCCACATTACTATAGTAATAGCCTATAGTGATGCAGCCAGGAGCAGCCAGCTAACGCTACAGTAGCTCGTTCCTGCCGCTGTTTGCTTCATTACGTTCAGTTTATGTTTATTGTGGTTTTACCAATAATCAGGTACACAGCTTCTCCACCTCTCTGGCGCCTTAACTAATGTGACCCACATAACATAAAATACTCTAACTTCACAGCGACAACAACACAGAGGAAGAGCCATCCACTAACACTAGTTACAGTAAAGTTACTTACTGCGGTCTTATTATTATAAAGTGTGACACAATCTCGTTATAATATTCAATCCAGCTCACTAACCGTTTCCTTATCATCCAATACATTTAGCTGTGCTGACATTGCTGAGCCTCTGGTGAAAGATTCACAGATAGTAAAGATGGTTACTGAAAAGCAACAGGCGAGCTAACCATGTAGCACATCAGCTAAATGCAGTAAATGTAATGTTATCATGTAACAAGCATGGATTAGTTGCAGTGAGAGTTTACCCGAGTTTCCAGCTCTGTCTGTTCTCCCTGTCTGTCTACAGCCGCTGTCACTCTGCCTTTTTTCAGGAGTATTGAGCCGATATGCAGCTCGCTGCGCTGAATGAAAGGTACAGCGCTGGTGTTGATCTGCCTCTGAGAAGGGAACATCGAAGTAACAGAGCCTGAACATGTCTGGAGAAAAGCCACAGTCTGCATGCTCGTGCTTCTGCGTTTATTGTGGTATTTCCGTATGAAAGTGGTTGTGTTTCGGATTATGCTCGCTCATGAGTTCAAGCGAGCGCGCGTACGAGCACACGCCTGGTACCAATCTAAAAATCGCACCGCTAGTGGTGGCTGAAAACTACATAATGCCCCTTTAACAGTTGCACTAATTTTTGAACCCCAGAAACCCAGGCCTTTCTCTCTGTTGACAGTGAACGTGACTTGCAGCACACCTCCAATAAATGTTGTTTCTTGATGGTAGCTCATCCCCGTCGCCTTTTTGACTCTTGCTGAGGGGTGTGAGCCAATAACTGTCCGACCTTGGGGGTGTCTAGTCAATTTTAGCTGTTGGGAACGTTGCATCTAGCTGTGTGAATCATGAGCGCGTGATAGCACTGATAAGTCCTTCAATGACCTGTGACAACACTGGCTCATTCAGTGAGTAGATAGCAGTCGCCGACGGGTGGATTTGTTTTGTTTTTCATTAACCTAATGAGTGTAACATTCTTGACAGTCTATTTCAAGTTCCCTTCAGATGAATGTCTTCATAATGTTTTATTCTAAATGTACTGTATGTCTTGATTAACATTAAACCAATTCTCTGCCAGTAAATGACTATGTGTGGAATATTCAACATCTGCCCGTGTTGGTAAACAAATGAGAAACTACAGCTCATTGCTGTGGAGGCAAAAACTATGTAAATCTGATGAAATGAATCTGAATGAGTTAAATTTGGATCAGACAAGCTCATATCCATAATTAGCCAATTGTGTTTAGAGAGTGACTCATTCATATCTGCTCACTGTTGAAATATGCATGTCTTGAGTCATTCAAAACAAGGGCTTCACTCTAATACAGTATACATGCGAGCTGAGGTTGCCATGAAAGTAATGAAATGGTTCTTTGTTAACGAACATAGGAAGCATGGATTTGTGAATTTATTAAGCCTGGAGAATGTGAATGTGTCATACATGTTAATATAAGGTGGGGATGCACGGATAAATGACAACTTGTTTCCAATTATTTTACTCTTTTTTTATTAATTAAACTTTTGATAACCTAAAATCATACTGTAATTTCTGTTTCATTTTATGGATGTTAAGGTCAGATGTGTTCCGCTTTCCAAAATGTGAAACTGGCTAAACAAACAAGCAAAATAAATCTATTTAACAGTTTTATACTGCATCCTCAATAGGGGTGGGGGAAAAAATTGATACAGCATAGTATCACAATAATAATATATTTTATTATATAAATTGTACATGAGAAGTTTACTTTGTGGTACTATAATAATAAAATCAATTGCTTTTTCAGTCCACTAGAAAAAGAGTTTTCCTTTGGAGGGGACAATATGAAGTTGGAAAAAAGATGAAAAATTGCAATATGTTTAAAATCGCAATAATATTGTAATGTGAAATAAGTATCGTGACAATATCGTATTATGGGGCCTCTGGTGATTCCCACCCCTAATCCTCAAGCAGGAAGCTTCTGGTCAGAGAACTGAGGCGAACACGGAAGTCCCTTAAACTTGCATTCAATGTATTTCTCTGTACATTTGTTAGTTTCCGGTTCACACTGTAACCGCCAAACTTCCTGTAAATGGTCTGGAAGTCCGAACCATCCAAAAAATGCTTTCACACTTGAAATGAACCAAACCGTGGTTCAGTTTGATCCGGACCGAGACTACCTCTTTTCGTTGGACCAAATTTAGTCTGTTTGCTCCGGACCGTGGTCCAGGGGAGGTGTCACACCTGCAATTTTGGTTCAGATCAAAAGTCCGAAAGTCTGGACCAAACAATGTGAAAGCCCCCTTAGACACTCAAACCGAAAAGAAGCAGGTCGTCCATGAATCAGAAGGTTGGCAGTTTGATTCCCGGCTCCTCCTGTCTGCATGTCGAAGTGTCCATGGGGAAGAAACCCAAATTGCTCCTGCTGTACCATCTGTACACATGGCCTCAGAGGAGGGATATACAGTATATCTACCAACGAAGAGATGGGTATACATCATATCAAATCAAGTATATGCACCTCTACACATCCTGTCTCTTATTTGTCTAATTCTGAAATCTGCACCTTCACATGAATAACAATGACATGCCGCATCATCTACTTTCCATATACTACCTTAAATTGCATCATTTTGGGAGGGAACATTTTTTTTAAGCTTATCCACTCAACTGAACATCAAAGTACTTCAAAGTAATCCATCACTGAATGCACTGAATAATGTTAGTCGTCAGTTATCAACAAGCATCAGCAATAATTACTTTTGACCGTAATTCCAATTAACTCCATGGGTGATTTCATGTTTAAATACTAAAAACAGCCTTATCTTCCTCCCTGCTTTTATAGAAAACTGTTGTTCATAAGATGATGAAATCACTGCATTTGTCATCACCTTACCTCCAACATATGGTAGACTCATTAACCAAGAGGTGAATTACCTATTAACTCTGCAGGTATCTTTCAAGTTCTCGCAAATGTAATTTACCGAGTACTGAGACACAAACAGCTGTCAGCATTGCTTGAATCTGCCTTAGGGTGTATCATCCCAAGCATATCTGCAGCGGCTTATTCAGGCTGTGGAGCAACGCCTTTCATTTGGTTCACTTGGTTAAACAAAGCCATTCAAATTCAGTTGCACACCAAACAGCCCCACTGAGACTGCCCAAATCTTGGTTCTCTTTCAAGCAAACTGTGCAGTTCATTAAGAGAGACCAAAATCCCAACCAGCTACATGAAATAGACCCAAATGAATAAAGGAAAAAAAGATTCATTAGTCAATGACATCTAATGACCTGCAGTTACTTGTGCCTGGAAAACCTAGTGTTAGAAAATGAGCCATACAAAGGTAAAGTGCAGTGTTCATATAAATTGAGGAAACATTGGTTCATCAGAGAAGGGGAAATGACAAACAGCTCAAACAAGATTGTTTTTATTCCTTCTCATTGCCAAAATAACCTCATGTTCAGGTTAATTTAGTCCTGTGGTAGTTATTATTAGAGAATACATCTTCCTACTTGCATAACAGTTGATTCAAGTCAGTTATTTATATAGCTCATTATCACAAATTTGCCTCAAAGGGCTTTATTGTACAGCGTATGACACCCTCCATCCTTCGACCCACAATTCAAATGAGGGGAAATTCCCCAAACAACTCCTTTTTAACCGGTGCAAAATGGAAGGAACTTCAGGAAGAGCAACAAAGGATGTGCAATAGATGTTGGGTGTACGGAATAGACCAACATAGTAAAATGAGTATGGGCAATCAGGGTGATAAAATTATAGCTAGATTGTAAACACATAAAAGACAGAAAAAGACAACATGCACACACAGGGGGGAGAGAGAGAGAGAGAGAGAGAGAGAAAATGAGAGAGGCTCCTCGAGGACAAAGATAGCCTATTCAAGAGAAGCCTGAGTGAAAAGGGGACAAAGAAGAGAAAATAGAGATATAGAGAGGGAGAAGAGTGAGGGGTGCTCAGGCGCTTGTTGGTCAACGAACAGACAAGCGCAAGTTAAAGATGCAGTGGTCTTCAGAAAGTTTACAGTATTCTTGTTGGCAGGAAGAAGGGCTAACCCAACAGAAGGATAATGTTAACAAGGCCTGAAGTAATCAAAGAATAAGCAAGTAGCGGAAAGTTAAAGATGAGTTTTAAGTTTGGATGTAAAGGCTTCAACAGAGTCAAACTGTTTGATGTCAGCAGGGAGGTTATTCGAGAGAAAGGGGGCACGGTGACTTATGCTGGGACAGACAGGAGCTTTGTATTTTGAGAGCTGAGCACACAGGGTGGAATATAAGGTTTAAGGGGAGATTAGACAAGTTTGAAGTGGCGAGCACATTTAGAATTTTGTAAGTCATCAGAAGCACCTTAAAGTCTGACCTGACATGGATAGAGAGCCAATGAAAGGAAGATGAGATTGGTCTAATATGGTAAAGTTTTCTAGTTTTAGTTATAATTCTAGCTGCAGCATTCTGAACCATTTGAAACTGCAGCTTTAAGTACTAGCATGCAGCAGGCCTGACAAAAAACACTATAATCTGTCGAGCAGGGCCAACGACCAGCATCTTAGATTGCTATTGTAATCAAAACCATTGCTCTGAAGCTCAATTCTGAGGCTGTTTTGTTCACAGTTTTCTAATAAATATAGCAACTTCTGATGAACCCATACCAATTCCAGGCTACCTTTTAAATTGCCCACTTGCTGGTTAAGCTCTGCCCCTCCTGAGCACAGATAAGGATACAGATGATTTAACTTGTTTAACAGATACAGATAGTGGTGTAGTCGTTCATCCCTAGTTGAGACATTGTGATGATGTTTTTCCATGGAGGGAGGGTCTAATGAAAGATGTGACAAAGTTACATAATGGGAAATGTAGGATCCAGGTTTTCTTTCTTTTTTCTTCCTGAGGAGGGTCTTTGGAAAAGCAGACATTCTAAGTGTGCATGATGGCGCTTTATTGATCTATAGCCTTTATGTAGAAAAAGCTAACATGACATGAAAACCACCTCTGGACTTGCTGATCAACCATTATGTTATGTTTAAAATATAAATTGAAAATGCTAGCACTGAGTTTGGTATTATCATTATTAAAGAGTTATGAAGAAATATAATATCTTTAAGGTTATATCAATATTTACATAGGCTATATCCATTATGCAACATGTTTAAGCATCCAAAGCTGTCTCTTTCAATTCAATGTGGAATATAGCTCAAAACCATAATGTTACTGCCCCTCTTAACTAGACTTATATTTTCTAGCCAGTCGAGTTCCATTACAGTCATGGCTAAAACAGACTTGACAATTTTAACATTGTATATTTTTGACTCCCTGGCTGCAAAGTAATTTCTTTTGATGAAAGCTATGTAGGATAGTGCCAAAGCCCAATGTCTCACTGCCCTTTTCCACTTTTCGAAAATATTCGACTAGCAGTGAAGATCAAGGACAGCCCTGGCCCTTCAAAGCTATCGTTTTTTTGATGAAACCCATGCAGGAAAAGTCATCCCACAGAAAATGTTCCCTTCATATAGTGTTTATTCTCTGTAATTAAATTCAACCAACATGGACATAGATTTAATTTTTATTATACTCACTCCTCTGCATGCTCTGGAAGTCACTTACTATGCAATATAATGTGTTGACTCAAAGCATTTCTACATCACCCTGTAGTTCTAACAAGTATTATTTACATATAGAAGTGTGAACTTCAAAGCTTACATTCAGCTCCAGTAACAGAAAACCCCATTATAGTGCAGAGAGCCTTTGTTCTTGGACACAGTGTTTTAAATCACAATCAGAAATGTTATGTAATACCTGCTTAGTGCTAAGACTTAAGTGTGATTAAAAGGCAGAGGAAACATGGACCAAATCACACATATGGTGTATGATCCAGAATGTGTCACACGTTATCCTACACTAAACCCGTAGCTATGCATTATGGTATTACTTATAATAGATCGCCTGATACTTCAAAAATATAACAGGGGACGAATGGGTGCTCTCACATCAAAGTGACAAGTTATTTGGTGTGGACCCAGTAATCTAGAGAGAGCATGGACATGTGGAGAAAACCCAGGCAGCCTCTCCAATCTGGCCATGTTGATCATGGCAGATGGAGCGGACGACCAGCCAAGCAG
This sequence comes from Micropterus salmoides, assembly GCF_014851395.1. Lineage (NCBI taxonomy): Eukaryota > Metazoa > Chordata > Actinopteri > Centrarchiformes > Centrarchidae > Micropterus > Micropterus salmoides. Next base: position 12,088,658 of record NW_024040040.1, read on the forward strand.
CCTCTGTTGTCAGCGCCATTCACAAATAGCGCAGTGCACTGCAACTTCATGAGCTGATTAGGAAACAAGACACAGGCAAAGATGAATTGCCCTCACCCACTGCGTATCATTAAAGGACTCGTCTGCATTTCCTCCTTTCAAATGACAGAAGAATAGTCCACCCTTCTGGTGCATTTTCCCGCTCCTTGTAGACATGAAAAATGGCCACAAAGATCAAAGTACAGAGTGTCAGCTATTCCACAGGGAGGAAATGCATGCATGGGATTGAGAATTGGCCTGCTTACACACTGCAGATTGTTAATACGGGGGGGGTCGTCTGGGCAGAGGGAAGCTGGGACTGTTATACCAGACACCAGTCCCAGTGGGGAATCTATATAGAATGATCAATACTTCTTTGAAATCATAAGTAGGTTACAAAGCCCAGTTTTGGAACCCGAGTTGGCTATGTGACCTTGAATGTGATGTTATAACAAAATATCATTGGCTGTATTGTGCATTGTTACAAAAATGTGAAGCTTAAACATCCTGTACGCTATATGGTCAGTATGTATGTGTAAGTTCAGTTCCACAGACAGAAGACACTCGTTTGAGGACCACTAGGTGCACATTTTAGACAGGGAGGATGGATGGTTTGAAGATAGAGGTGTCAAGGAAGCCATTTACACCTGGGTTAAGAAGCCGTCATTGAACAGAGGAGGGGGTCTACGCCACCACTTATCCCCCACTTACAATGCGGCCCTTTCATCACTTCCCAAGAAACTCAACAAACGTAATCTATTGGCCTCAGGTGAGGATGCCAACGATGGTCGTTCAGTCTTGGCCTCGGGTAGTCCTAATCATCATAACAACTGTCGTTACAGCTACCAGGAACACTAACGAACCAGCGGTATCGACGATCCTGGCAAACGACCCCACTGAGGTTAAATAGCTGAGTTTCCCTACCAGTCAGTCAGAACTGAAGAAGTCCTTTGGATGAGGGACGAAACGTCTTCTAGTATTTTCAACCAAGTCCAGTTGCCCTTGACTTTAACCATCTTTGAATAACTATGACCTGGATGACTGAGAATCTTCACAGACAAATGTAATCTAAATATGTGGATACCCATTGTGTATCGTTTCGAGCTGTTTCCAACATTTAGGCGTAAGTTCCTAATGCTACAACATATTATGCAGGTACTTAGTTTGTTTTGTTTGATAAATGTGCATCCAACTTTGTTGCAACAACTAGGTGAAAGCCCTTTTCTGTTTCAACTTGACATCAAGAAAGGTTTTCCCAGTGTGGCATGGAAAAACTTGAGCGGCCTGCACAGAGCCCTGACCTTGGCCCCGTCCAACACTTCTGGGACAAATTGGAACGCCAACCATGAGCGAGGTCTTGTCAACAAACATCAGTTGCCGACCCAGCTAACGCTCCTGTGGCTGTGTTGGTGCAAACACCTGCAGCCTGGCCCCAAAATCTTGTGGAGAGCCTTTGCCAGAGGAGTGGAGGCTGTTAATGCAGCATATAACGGCCATGGTTTTGAAATAAAATGCCCAACAATCACATATGGCCATAATGTTCATATGTCACATGCTTTTGCACATGTACTGTATTTTAAATGCTAATACTGGTAAATTTCCTAAAACAAACAAATCCATGCTACTGTGAATGAGGCCGTCCCCATGTGAAATTTATGTCTACTATTGTGGATTAAAACAAATTCAACACACTTTCGCTAATATAATTCAGAACAAAGTTGAGAGTAAAATGTCTCGTTTGGCCTAAAGCATAACTCTACAAAAGAACAATACTGCATTTAGGAGAGCTTTGATACATTTAAAAACACATAATTGATGTATGTGCAATTTTCGATTGTTTCAGTGTCCTTTTTAACAATTCACCAATCCACAGCTGGATAGTGGAAGTAGAGTAATGCAACAGCAGCCAGCGGGAAATTAAATATGTGTGCAGCATCCAGCAAGTCTTTAACCGTATGACCTTTATCAAAAGTAATTTCCAACAGGGGGGTTTATCATACTCCACATGGACCCCATGCATAATAAACCATTGGTTAACTGGGTTCAGTTAGTCATTTCTCATTGGGTTGTTTTTTTGTTTTCTTATTTCTTTTCTTTTTTCCCCATTCAGAGATGGACTGTGTCTCCGTGATGGAGTCTCATCACACTGCAACATATAAAGCACAGAGAGCGAGGGCTGATGTTTGTGTTGATTAGCACTGGGCAGCATCAAACCCATCAGCACAGCCAGCCACAGTTATCACTTTCCCCCATTTTACATCTTTGGTGATCAACAGCCTGTGCCAATCCAGTGAGGTAATTGGCCGTACATCTTCACCAGTGAAAAGGTTAATTAGTATGCTATTATGTGGGTGATTGAAAGCTATGATAAATATTGTAATGGGTTTTACTCAAGATTTGTTTTGCTGCAGTATGCTGCAACCAGTAATGTTTGTTTATTTTGTTTATTTGTGTTAATGGTAATGTATTTTTCACCTTACAATAACATACAGCCTGCCTAAGAAGATCTGCATGGCTGTAACTGAAAATATGATAAATTCTACAGTTTTGTACATATTTGATTTTTACAGATACACTGAAACACTGTAGATCAGCAGTCACATATCTGTTTTATATTGGGTCAATTCCCACACATCCACCAATGCGTCCCTGAGCAAGACACTTAGCCCCTAGTTTCTCCAGACGCTTGCGACCTCTGACATATATAGCAATTGTAAGTTGGTTTGGATAAGAGCAAGTTTTTAACCGTATGACCAGCTAAATGAATAAATGTAAATATGTCGCAGTCAGGGCCAAACACCCCTCTGTTTAATATTTTCTAGGCTGGATATCTAAGTTTGTAGGCCTAGACATGCAGATTGTAGAATCCGCATATGCCAGTACTTGAGCCTTTTAACAAATACCTAAATTATGAGGTCTGTCTATGTTGATGTGCAAAAATTATTAGAATTACTCATATTTGTCCTTCAGTAGATTCTCAAAATCAGAAAACACACTTTTTCCCCCTCTGATTGCAGACAGTAGGCTGCACCATAAAGTCTTAAAAAATGTGTGCATGACCCCCTAATCTGGTTTGACACAAAAACACAGGTGAACTGCAAAAACAGACATATGTACATGTTACCATATTTGGGATGTTAGAGGATAGAAGAACAGCCCAATCCCACCAAAGCTCTATCCGCCGGAGCAGAAAACACACATTTCCCATTAGTATCCAGGTTTTCTGGAGCTCCTAGTGTCTCCTTACAGACACAATGCAACCATTCCTCCACTCGGACTCATTCACATGCACATTTTAAACCCTGTCCATTGACACATTGTTCTCACATGAACTCACTCTCGTATACACAGACATGCAGCTTAAGTGTGTCTATATACCAAATATGTTACAAGCTGCACTGTGCTTTTCATACAGTTTGGGATAAACTACTTAACCTGTAGTCATATAAAATATAATAATAATTATAAAGTAAAAATTTCGCCTTTATAATAAAAATTATAAAGGTGAAAGTAATACGGGAAGTAGGTAACAAGGATATTTTCTCAGAGCCCTGACTGCATTTGCAGTCCAAGCTGTGACAGCACCTTCAGCACGCAACCCTTGATGGAGCTGCCAAATATCGCATGATTTTATCATCGTTTCCCGCGGCTGTCTTCAGAAAACTGTTTGAGCACGGCAAGTAAATTTCTGAAGGGGGACTGTTTTTCGATGTACAAGTTGTGTCTCTCGTTTCATGTGTCACAGTAAGGATTAATCTACAGGTTATTTAGTGCTTTAACACACCCTGAAGTTTGCCCTGTCAGAGGTTTTCAGTATAAAGATAAATCGTGTTTATATGTCTGGAGTTCCTGTCTTGTGGTCAGGTGTCCCGCTACACCTGACCACAAGTGTTTCTTTTGCCCCGCTGCTAATTTGGTGACTTTCTTTGTGTTGCAGCATTTATTAAAACATGTTTATGTCATATTATACCAACAGAATATGCCAATAGCGTGGTCAGAAAGACAGAGGTCTGATCCAGCCAGATGTTTATGAGAATGCGTTTCTGGACATCTCTATTAGAAATAATTAGAAACAGTCTCAGGTCAGCTGATAAAGTCTCATGCCATATGCCATGCACTTTGTTCAGATAATGTAGGAGGAGAGCAGAGATAAGTCTTCTCCTTGGACTAGGAAAGGAAGCTGCATACTTAAGAGAGCGGCTGATATTTATTTTGGCCTGTCTCCTAAGGAGGTCAGTGTAGTAGGTTTCAGTAAAAAGCACTCAAAATGCTGATCAGTCATACTGTTCTTACTAAAACAAATTTAAATTAATTTCAAAATGTGAAATTTGTATAGGCCTATTCTGTAAATAGCTTTTTAATTTTTATCTTAGTTTTATTGTTTATTTTCATTTTTGTCTTATCTTTCTAAATTATGTTTAATTTTTTCACTATTTCTAAAACCGCTACATGCAAATAACCCCAGTGCAGGATCAGTAAAGTCTTATTTTCTTTTAATCATGTCAGGTTCATAAACAATCTCCATCTAACCATTTCCCCTGTTTGTGCACACATTTGCATATTTATATTTATATTTATAGTCAGGTTACTTTTGAAACTGAATATTTAAAATAAAATGTAATTATTATTATTTTTTTTAAAGATAAAGTACAAAACATGTTTGCATTTACACATTAACAAGGTCACAGTCATGTTTATTTATTAAATACAAGTACAAGTACACAAAAAATCTAGCTTGTATTGTTGTGTTACTTTTGTCCCAGCTGACGGGGTTGAAAGTAACAATGTGCCACTCATGTTTAAAGGGAAATTATATGGAAGTTGTGTACATTTGTACAAAATACCACCTGATATTGATAGACCACACCTGTGAGTTAATGACCACAGAAAAAATATAATAACCTTTTAAAATCAGGTTTTTCTGAAAAATGGTACTTTCACCCCTGCTCTCCCCTACTATGGATAGCGATGAGATCACGTTACAAGAAAGGAAATTGACACTACTGGCTACTCAGTGCTGGGTGTTTAAAAAGGCTTTTCCCCCCATCTGTGAAGAGAAATCCATACTTGCCAACATTAGATCTTTTGGCTCTTTGGGATCCTTAGGTCCAGAGGGATCCCAGACCAGCTGGGTAGTTGAACATAAGCATTCCGGGTATTTATTTTTTTTGCGATGACACTGTTATTCGGGAGCAAGTTGTTGGGTGCAGCAGTAACAAATTTAATTCCTCACAACATGGTATGCCAGTGAACACACACAATTTATTGTTTAGTTTAGTCAGGGCCGGTTTGATTAATCACTGTCACAGACTCAATGCAATGAACCCATTCCTTCAGTATTGTTATCCCAAAGATGTGGGTATCCTGCAGAAGCAACCCTCTAGCCCATTGTTGGTCCCAGCCTAGAGTTTAGAAAACCAGGCCATAAACTATACATAATTGTTTGAATCTCAATTATGTAGGCAGTTTGTAAGCGCTGCCAGAAGGGGACTGCTTAATCACAGCAGTGGGGTGAGATATCACTGTCGACAGACATTTGTCTACCATGTTGGTAATCTATAGCCTCGTTCCCAATCATGATCGCATTATAACCCACATATACAACAAGTGGGGAGGGGGGTTACACATATTTTTCATGCTACTCATATGTTTCCTTGATTAAAATTCCATAACATCCTGAGGATGAATCATTGTAATGTATTATTCATACCAGACAACCCTTAAGCATTTAATAGAAACATGTCTTAACACACAGGTACAGTTTTAGATTAGTGTGCATATATGTGAAAAACACTTTTTTAAAATGAAACAATGTGTTTGAAACAGATAATTCATCATCATCATCAGAGTTAAGAGATAAACTGGACTTTGATCTGGAGTATCCCACCAAAACCAGTGCAGTGATACTCTGCAGCCCCTGGCAGAGCTGTCACTATCATTTAAGGACATGATGAAAAATGCCAGGAAAACAGTATACTAGTTTACTTTGATATGCACCCTGCCCTTAAGTGCACCCTAAGGGGGCTCTGTTAATGGAGCCCCTCACCACTACAAACAGCAACTCTTTTCATTAGGAAGGATAAAAAAAAGAAAACTATCTGCAAATCTATAGCCAAGCAGCTGTATTATGTTGTAATTCTCATTACACAACGGAAAGCAAAACTGTTGCATGAGAAATGGAGAGATTGCTTTGCTATTCCTAAACCACAGAGATATGTGATAGGGCTGTCTCCTTTTTATTTAACATTATTCCAAACGTGACAAAAAGATATTTGTACTGTACAATCTATAAGTGCAACAGACCGTTAGAAGAAGTAGAAGTGGTTTGCCTTGTGGTCCAGCAATGAGGATAAATTCATTATTAGCTTGACTTATTGCATGAGCTATTGACCTATTAGTAAACTAAGCTACTAAACAAGAATGGAGGAGGACAGCAAAGCTGTGCTGACCACATAATCACTACACCAAAGCATCAGAGAAGTGAGGAAGTATTTATGGGTTTTACACCATAGATGTTTCACAGAATATCTAAAAAGCAGCTGCCTTAGAACTGAAAGTAATCTGGGGAGTGGTAGCAGAGTCACCAGAAATTAGTGGAGCAGCGTCACCTGTACAGCCTTGTCTGACTTCCTACTTTTCGCCACACTCATCCTCTGGACACTTGGCAGGAGCTCGTAAAATGGCCATCACCAAGAAGATGGCAAGATGTACAGTATATGCAAGAATATGCAGCCCATTGACAATTTTTCAGGGGAAGGTTTTCAGGATAATGACAGAACTTGACCCACAATATAAAAAAAAAAAAAGTTGCATCACACTCAGATGATGTGTACTGATATTGTTTGACAAGTTAATGTGCGATATTAGTTTACACTTAACTAAAACATGCAGCCGGAGACAACAACTCTACAATCAATGCTACCTTCATGAAGGTAATAAATTTCATTTTAGTTGAAACAGCTTGGGAGCTTTCGAATCAAATGTGTTATGACCTGGCTCAAAAGGCCACAACAAAAGGGAGACACACCATGGTAAACAGTTAGCGTATGTTTATTTAATGAAAATAAGCCAAATCAATAGTTACTTCAAATTAACATAATTAAAGTATGAGGTCTTTAGTCTGTGGTTTCAGTAGTGTCTGTGCAGGATGATGGTTGCATGAATGTATGTGTGAAGGTGTTGTAATATGCAAAACAAGATAAATACCACAAAGCAATAGTCCAACCAAAGAAAACCAAACAAAATGGAAAACCAGGGATCCGGCCGCAGGTAGGTCTGATCTGGTCTTGACAGCAGCTCCCTGCAGAATGAGAAAACAGTCCCAAATACTCTACAGGGCAATTAGCCCAGGTGCCCAGAGCCACTGCAATCAGCTCCTCCTCCACAAGAAAGAGAGAGAGAAAGAGAGAGACAGGCCACACTCACTCATGACCCCACAGGGCGTCACAAATGTATGGTCATTTTGGAGGCTTCACTTGTGGCACTGTTAAATTGCATTGTGTTATACTTAGGTGTTGATATAAATGGGGCCAAATCTGTAAATGGTATATCCCCTTTAGAGGTGGAAATCACAAATTACTTTGCTGACTCTAATCACTTAGTCCAGTTGAGTTCAAAGATTCGTAGTTGTCATGGGTCTGTTTTGGGGTTTTTTCTTTTGGATTTCATGTTTCCTTTTGGGAAGCCATTCCACTTGTGTACTGGTATATGCCACTTCCTGTCTCTGTGTTGTCTCATCTCATCTCTCTCATTTATTCATTTCCAATTTTACTTTGGGATTTTCCTCTCCTCTCTGGTCAATTCTCTTCCTGCTCTTTCTTTATTGCTTCCACCTGCGTCTCAGTGATCATTGTGATTTCCAATGTGAGTTTGGCAAATGTCTACATGTGTTCAACCAGCTCTCTAGTGTTTCCCTGTGTTTGGTTTGATCATCAGTGTTTCCTTTGGACTTTTGCATGTTTCTGGATTTTGGATTATGGATTTTGGATATGTTTGCCTTGGTTGGACTTCTTCTCTGGTATGATCCTTGTCTGCCTCGCCTAGTTGTAAACCTTTTTTTCTTCCCATGTTATCTTTTGTTAATATTTGAAGTAGACCTGCTTTTTGTCTCGGGTGCCTGTCTTGGGCCCAAACCATTGTTACCTTGTGTGCTTAAGCTTACCATGACAGTAATCTGAATACATAGTTTGTTCGTCTTTTTTGCTATGCTTAGTGATTGTATCACTGTGCTTCTATGTACGTCAGTGAGTGATCGTGTCACTGTTAAAAAGTCGTTCAGTACGTACAACAGTTAGTAAATGCATCACTGTTCATATGGCCCCCGATGTTTAGCACTACAGTTCAGTAGTATGTTCAGTTCAGTACAAAACTGCCAATAAAAGCACTGCACGTAGGATTAATAGCTCAGCAGCCCATTATTTATTTATGTATGAGTTATCAAACTATGATTGTTTCTGTGGCCTTTGCTGTCTTTTAATATGCTATCAATGACGTAATGTCATGTAAAAACTATTGATTCAGTAGTCAGTTTACTTTGTTAATTAATTAATTTGTTGATAAAGATTTGCTAGCACATTATCTCCTTTAGGTTTCAATTAGTTCAAGGGACAGCTCATCTGCTTTGGTTCAGTGATATTAGGCAGCCATGGGAGAATTTAGATACAAGAACTATGACTTCTACTCACAGCAGTAAGTCTACTGTTTAAAGAGGTGGTATTATACTCATTTTCAGGTTCAAAAACTTATTTAGGGGTTGTACCAGAACAAGTTTACATGGTTTCATTTTCAAAAAACACCATATTTTTCTCATACTGCACATTGCTGCAGCTCCTCTTTTCACCCTGTGTGTTGTACGCTCCGCTCTTGAGCTACAGAGTGATGCATCTTACTTGAACAAAATCTTTGTTGGGAGTTGTACATGCGCAGTTCCCAGGTAAGGACTACTAGCCAATCAAAAGCAGAGAAGGGCGGGCCATGTGATCCAAATGAAAGCCGCTTCAGACTGCGACCGTAACCTAGCAGATGGGATAAGTTATTACCAGTCCACAACCACACAACATCATTGTTCCACATCTTACCATTAGGACTAAACGTTGAACTGTTCCCGGTGTTCTGACGATCTATGCTGCCTTGCCGAAAAATGCTACCATAGCGCAAATTGATAGACTCGACTCTACTCGGCCCTGCTCCTTTTTCCATTGCAGACAGTACCCAGAGATAGTATGTAGCTTGTCGTCATGGCGACGCCACACACAACTGCCACGACGTAATGTTCAATGCGACACACACACCAGCGATCCACACAGCTTTCTCTTTTTTAAGTTAAAGCGTTTCAACATTCCTCAGAATGTAAAGACAAATAAGCGCTATGAAAACCTTCCAGCTGTGTTTTCCTCTGCCGTTGTTGCTGCAGCAGTCTGTGTGACGGCGGGAGCAGAGGGCTCTGTGAGCGAGCGGCTGGCCGGCCTCACACGCACAGGCTTCCCCGCAGCCACTTGCTACTCAACTCCAAAAATATTCAAGCACATTTTTGTTCCGCCATCACGTCTCGTAAAACTGTCAATATTTGAAATCTGCACAGCTGATTTCTCACCTCAGAACTTCTCAGAAGTGGATTTAGTGATGAAATTCCATACAAAAACTGTAAAATATAAAACTTTCTGTTGCTGGCCTCTGTCTGGTGCACGCAATGATGATGCAGTGAATAGTGATTCTCTCTGACCAATCAGCAGTTACTGAGATCAAAACTGATTAAAACAACAAATGTGTTTTTTAGGACATTTTGGGAAGTTGTTGGGGCTATCTTCAAAATTAATGTTAAAATCACCTACACTAAGAATTGTTTCATACTTACAGTAAGTTCAGTGGAGGAAACCAGAAAACTCAGCTACGAATGAACGCTTGTAAGGGAGTACTTTTAAATAAAAGCACCTCAAAGGCCAAAACTCCTGTGAAGTTTAAATAAAGAACTTCTCCCCCGCTGTGTTCACAAGGCCTGGAACAGCTGAGAGACTGCAATGTTTGGGACTGAGCTTGATCAACAGGCAGTATGTATGTTTAAGGACAAAAGAAGATCATTTAGATTAAGCTTTATTAGAGAGTTATCTGGCATTTTGATATTTAGAAAATCCTAACCTGATGCTTATTCTTCTAAGGCACTGTGGTAATAGACTTGAGAGCCGCGTAATTAACACCTCTGGGTTTTCATGGTGGGGGTTCTGTTAGTTTTAACAGAGCTGATGACCTGGATGGAGAAAGTAGTGGTTGGTAGTTTTCAGTCCAGTTATTTTTTTGGTGCCTGGGATGGGACTGAAAATTATTCACATTGTGGAAGCAAAGCATTGTAGTTTGATTGACATAGTCACATGGCACAGTTCATTGCAGCCTGCACAGTCACAATATGAGCAGAATGGTAGTTTTCATAGAGTACAGGAGTTTGATAAAGGTGGATCAGAAAGCCACCAGGAAGCTCAACAAAATATGCACCTCCAATGCAATATATGCTCTGTAACCAGTCACTACACTGTGGTGATGGGAATTACGGCTCTTTGAAGGGGGATCTTATGGCTCCATTCACTTTCGGCTCCCGAACGGCTCTTCATTTAGTACCACTTCTTCTGGTCACTGCCTAAGTTACATTCTTATTTATTGCAAGAAATAAATATGCAAGATTCTTTATCTGCAATATATTGATATGTTTAGCTATGTGGACAGGATAAGTTGAATAAGAAACCTAGTTACTTGTGTCTCTTTTTAGTGTTAGCCAATGAGGATGGAAGTGAACTCATGTGTGCCTGCATTAGCCCCATCCGCTATCATGAGTTGCAAAGTAAAGATGGAGATCATCCTTAAAAGTATCCATTTCAAGACAGAAGATTTCATAATGATTTCCAACAAAAGTTCATGCCTTGTGGGTTTACCTGTTGCACGCCTAACCTTTATGTTTTGGGTCCAGGTGCTGTTACACTGTCCATGACAAAAGAGTAGAGCCTTCACAGTTCAGTGTAGCGCAATAATAACTGTATCAAAATTAAGCTTCATGAAATGAAAGTTCCATCACACCATGATTTGCACATATTTCTGAACTGTGTGTTTAACTTGTACAAGTGGAATAAGTTTTTCTCACATCCCACCTCTAAAAACAGCTCTTCACTGTTGACGATATTTATTAATTTGGCTTAGCTGAAACATTTAATCTGTTTTTTTCCCCCCACTTCTTAATAATAGTTTAGCTACTCAATTTTAAAGAAAAGGGGTTTGTCTTCAATCCAAAAAACTCAAATTGCAAACAAGCTGTTAGCAGAGTGGCATTGTTTCAACTGGGAATGCCAAACTTGGGCTCGTATGGATGGCAGCTCCAAGAATGCAGAGAGTTTTTTTTTTTTTCTTTCGGGCATAGGACGCCGCTACACTCTCCCCATGGCAACTCTTTTTTCCCTCATGTGCTTTTCTCACACGTACTGTATACATTTATATGTTGCTTATCCCCACTGTGTGTTTTCTGTGGAACCATATTGATAGTTCAGCAGAGAAAATGTTTCTTTCAGCGGATTGTGTTGTGTGTCCACTCAACACAAACACACAGAAGCAGTACAAGGGAAAAGTCTCTAACCACAACATCCTATTCAATTTCATGTTTCATGTCAAGGCCACATATAATTAGCGCAAACATATCTTGTCATCGCCTAACCACGTGTGCCTTCAAAGCCCAGTCAAAATGCATATATGCTTTTGATCCAATATCTCTGCCCCTTTATCATGTTGCAGTGGGATTATTGGGATCACTGTCTGTCGGAAGCAATCTGAGGCCCCAGATAGAAGTATGACCAGCCAAACTCTGTTTTTCTGCTTGGTTAATCCGACAGCACCTTCTGAGGAGATCCAATTAAATCTCTCCTTCAAAGAATATGTGACTGCTGGAGCATAGATGAGATGAGAAGGATGGGCGGGAGGAAGAGAGGGGTGGCGGGGGGAGGAAGGGGGTCTCTTCTGTTTTAATCATTCCAGATCAGTGTCACACTATTTAACCAGCCCCTGCACGACAGAAGAATGTGTCTGGGAGAACTGTGTGTGTGTGTGTGTGTTTGCGTGTATACACAAGCACAGTGTGGAATGGATGCAAGTGAGCTACAGGGCTGAATGATAAACACATCATATATCTGTTGATTAAAGGTGATAAGATGAATAACATCTTAGATCAGATTTATCAGTGCCTATAATTACTGAGCTAAGCAGACATTTTATAGTGACATACTGCTTGAACCTCACAAAGCAGTAAAAAAAGGTATCTGTTTAGGTGGGAAAAATTCTTATTTATTCAGTATACATTCATAACGCCAATTATGAGTTTGAAGTGCACTTATGATTACGAAACTCTCTTGGAATATTCGTGTCATTTTCCTTGGCAAGTTATTCGACTTCTGTAGCAGCAGATTACAACATTTCTGTTTGGACAAATACAAAATAAATTGTTTTGCTGACTTTCTGCATTGTGTTAAATATATCAATATTAGAGTCGAGTGTGCTACGTGTTCACTGAGACATACTGCAGAAATACGGTTGTATCAAGTTGGTGACTAAGTGTTTGGTGGTGGGATCCAAAGGGAGAAAAAACATGTTGGGATGCAGGGTAAAGAGGATGGCATCCTCCTTGTTAACACAAATGATATGCATTTTCCATCTCTGACAAAAGTTTAGGAAGGAGGAATAAAACACTGAAAACTGCTTGTCACTAAATCATCCTCAACTTGTTTCCTCTTCTTCGTGGCATCCTCCAGTCATCTTGTAGTCAACAGTGCATGCCGGTGGCGGCCTCTGCCAGAATGAGTGGCCCGTAATTATAATACGCACGACAGGTATTTTTCTGCTAATTAATTTTGGGATAAGCAGGCAACCGTGCATGTTTTCCACTTTATTAAGCAGCGGTGGTAAAGTGTTAGCAGTTTAAATGTGTGTCCTACTTTTCTAAGCCGGCCAAGGAAGCAGGGATGGATGGATGATGAAGGGAAGCCAGGGGAGAAGAGTGGTGAGAATGAGGTGAGGAAGGGTTGATACAAGACGCAGACTTGCAGATGACAGAGATACAGATGGATGGATGGATAATTGCACATATTAAGTGTAAAGTAAGGACCCTGTGTCAAGTTGAACCTGTCAAAGCTATTCCACTACAGAGTATCAAGCCTCTAAAGCACCAGAGGTGCTGACTCTCTCATAATGGTGTTTAGACCCTCTCTGTCCTCTCGCTCATCCACACGTTTGTGTGAAAAAAGCCTCTTAGGGCTCGAAACCGCTTTAATAGAAACTCTTCATTTTTTATTTTTTTTTGCTAGAGTGTACACTGAACACTTCGCCACGGCTAAAGAGATCCACAACACAAATGTAATGGTTTCCCATCACAGCATGACAGCTGCTGCGAACAACGCACTGTGACATCCTGCAGAGTGGATAGTCCGCAGTGGAAGTGATCCCCCACCAAATCTCCAAAAAACCTCTAATTGTCAGAGTGAAGTGTGTGCAATTGTCCCAGCTGGCTGTGGCACGCTGAGCCCTCTTATATCAGCCTTTTATTGATAAGATGAACACTTACAGTAGCATTTCAGACGTCTAAGTCTAGATTGCTTATGTTAAAAAGGCTGAAATGCCTTCTGCTTTTTACCAAAGCACATCCCACCTCCTCCCTGCAGGCCTCCCTTCAGAGCCACTCCCCAAAAACAATTACCATGTGGAACGAGTGCATTCAGATAGGTAGACAGCCAATTGATTTGCCGTGCTTATTATAGTCCTGCGACAGCCACAGATACTGGACATTTTTTTCATCTTTGTGTCAGAACATTGATTGCTATCAATGGATGTAAAGAGAATTTCAACAAACATAACAAAGAATGCTTCTGAAATAAACTGCCTCCCCCAGCTTTAATCGCTGAGATCTGGGAACATCTGCAAAGTCATTGCATTTAAAAGACATTTGACAAGGCAAGAATCCAGAGCAGTCAGATGATCAGACAGGTGTTAAACAAAGTATATGGAAGAGAAATCTAAGGGAAATAGTTTAATTATTACTCTAACTATCATAAACATCATAACAATTTACAGATAAACGTCCTGGTCCTGCAATAATTATCTATGTTATATGTGGACTCTCTGTTTTATCCCCACAAAATCCAGCTAATCTGCTGGCTTCTTACAACCTTTTTTATCACATGACTATTTAGATTTCTTGCCCAGTCAGACTTAGTTATTTCAACGTTGCAACAGAGCTAGGAAATTTTTCGAGAAGTTACCAAAACCGACATTGTGACTTTCTAACCAACCTAATTTCAGTATGTTTCATTCGTTAGTACAGGCTGCCGCCTACCCTGTGAATGCAAAACAACGAATCAAACTCAATCAAGTATAGGCCTTAGTACACAACCAGAGTTTAGTCCACAGGTTCATTTCATAAGCCAAGTCTGAATTAGCAGTTTTAAGCTATATGATTAGGAGAATTGTTAATAACACCAATGTTGTACTAAACTAGATTTATCGAACTGCTCTGTAAATTAGTGAGTTATAATATTAATTAAACGGTCAAATTTACAAATGCACCATTCAAGTGTCAGTTAAAATGTACCTCTATATTTATGCAATGTTACATAAAAACAGTTTTTCATGTGTTTATTACATTATGAATATTTATGTTAATGAGTCTGACATCCAATACTATCAATGCAACTGTATTCTAATATATTCAGTGTGAATAATTTAAATTACAGTGAGGTAGCACTGCTTTTAATGCCTATAATGTGGCAGAATAAAAGCAGGAAATGCAATAGTCCATCCTTTTATTTTTAAAGTTCAGTACGCCAACCTGCATTTAGCTGATGGGAAACAGAATGAAGTGATGAGCTGTGGCACATTTATATCATCGCACTAATGAACAACCCAAGGTGTCATTTTTTATGAGCTGTCACCTCACTTTGCACAACGGTTTATGTAAATGAAAGTCAGATCTCAAACGACCACATGCATCACAGGTACACAACATCAATGGCTAATGATCTGCCAGGTGAAATGAACCACCAAACACGCATGAAGCGTGCTCGGGCTTTAGCTGCGCTTGGACAATCTCATGCAGCGGCGTGGAAATTTTAAGCTCTTCCCTGCTTCCACACATTAGAGGCTTAACCAAAAAACATTTAACAGACTGGAGAACTTCACTTAACATTTGGCTCGGGAGATTTAGGGTATTTGTGTTAAACAGCAATGATTTAAGACATACTGTACAGCAGCCACGCACTAGTGCTATGCCTCTGTTTGTCTCCCAAACCTCCACACAAGAAACCTTTTTTTTTTTTGCCTGTAAACATATACAACACAGTTTTGTCGCCGCATGAAAGGAAATCTTTGTTCCAAGACAACAAACACAGTGATGCAATTTTTTTTGTCCTCCCCACCCAGCAATCCCTGTCTCTGTGAGGCTCTCCCTTCTCGGCTGCAAAATGACGGCACATTTGCATGACGAAAAAAGAAACACGGGTCTCTTTGATATGCCTCTCCTCTTCATGCCTTCCCCTCAGTTCTTCTTGCAGGCCCTGCTCACTAGGGACAGATAATTGTCGGGAATCTTGCTCCCTCTTCCTTCTCGTTCCTCTGCTTGGCAGTAATGATGGTAAGCCTTTTGAGGTGCAACAGGGCTAGGAAACCAATTACGGATTCTGGGTTTAGCTGGCTTCAGAAGGGGAAAGGCAGGAGGACCACACTGCTGCACTTTGTTAGGTAATAACACAAAAATTAGCCATTAACCGTGGGTTTATTTTGTTTGAGATCTTGCCCTGGATGAATTCAGAGGATTCTTTTGTGAACAAATTTGCTAGAGTCAATGGAACCCAACTAATACGAATTGTTTAATTACAAAGACGGCAAAACGGGGAGATGATAGGAAATGAGGGGATTTTTGCCGTTTCAGGCAATAGAGTTTGAGGCCTCTCTCCATTTTAAGCTAGATAATCCTCTAAATCAAGTCAAACATGTAGCCTGGTCCTCCTTCTCAAAGGAAGATAATCAATTACTAATGCAAAACCATAATCAGGGTTTCTCAAAAAATCTGTGGAACAAATGGGTCAACATGTTGTAATGCATGAATAATGGTGCACTCCTTGCACTTTCTGCATTCCTCCTCACTCCCCTGCTCGCTCTCTTTTTCCTCCCCTCTCCCCCATTCAATCACTTTCTCTCCCCCCATGCACTCGGGAATGAATGCCTCAGCTGCAAATTTCCATCAGACTTGTGAAATGAGTGCCAAAAACAAAGACTGCAGCTGTGTTTTTAACCAAGGGAAGCCTTTTGTCTCAGGGACGACTTGTGGCGCCGTCGCCCCCCCTCCCCCCCACCCCCCACCCCCTCGCCACCTACCCACCCACCACCCCGTTGTCTCATCCGAGTTAGCAGCCGGGCTCCTTTTGCTGAAAGATTTGTCTCCTTGTGAGACACGGAGTCTGAATGTTTCATTCCGCCGCTTACATTTTCACCAAGGCTTATTATGCCAGTGACACACAGGAAATATTGATTATCCTACAAGACAGCAAGCAGGGACATAAGAGTGAGTGGCGGGGGGTTGACAAAAACCGGGTCAAGTTCTCTTGAAATATCAGAACTGAGAATTGTGTCAAGCACAATCAGTCTTTTTTTTTTTTTTAATGCAGAAGAGTCAGGGCACTGACGGGTGTGCTTTGAGAGTTAATGCGCTAACAGCCCTTGATGATAAAGCCCTACCTGTCTGCAATAATCGCAGACAGTGAAGTGTTCTACTACTTAAACCTGCAAACGTGTCTCATCAAATTCTGTGTGATCTTCTGCCAGCAGGTGGGACGCAAGGTCAGAATCACTTCTTTCTCAGAGAAAAGACACGTGTCGCTTGTGGGGCTGCATTTATCTACAAATCCTGGCCAAAAATTTGCCAAGAAGGTGCTTTCACTTTAAGATGTGGCTGGAACTTCTTTGGGACGATAATAAAATAAATGCCCGTAAAAGCAATCAACACTGACAAATGCAGGTAGTCAAAACTGTTCACAGGGGGGATTTTTACTTTAAAATATATCACACACCTCTCAGAAAGGCTTCATAGACAATAATAGGAGGAAGAAAGTGAGAATAAGCTTGACTTATTATTACTGACAATATGTATTTAAAATAACTTTCTCCACATTTTAATACCAGATTATGTGCAGTCTTCACTCGACAAGTTCATTACAGAAACAAGTAATTTTATTCTTTTAGAGTGAAAATTGTTCCTCTGGGTGAAGAGTTGAGCCATTTTAAAATCCCAGATCCACTTACTCAAATTTGTTCAAGTAGTTTCAAGGTAAGTTAGACAGCAAGAATATCTTCAGGGGCATTTTATGTTTCCAGTCCAAGGGGAGCTCTCAATTTACTGAGGAAATATTGAATAATTGAACACTGAAATTAATTCGATTAATTAGAAATATAGTCTCTAAGACAACAAAAAGAAGATGTTTACACAGAAAGTTGTTTTAATTGTGATCTTGCAGAATCAATCACACTTAGAATCAGTGTCAGTAATATGAGTCCCCGCTTTTTCCTAATCAACATATTGCAGAATGTGCGGCCTTGCTGTGGGGAAGGTGGTGGAAGGGACAGCGAGGCTTAAAGCGGAGGCGGAAAAGAAGTGAAAGATCTTCAAAGCATCTGCTTTACAAGTCTGATGTATTCTCACTCGCTGTGTTAAAATCCTTTGTGTCTCATTAGGCTGCGATTTTGGGACGGTGCCTTTGTGCACTGGACAAATTCTGTTTGAAATGCAAGGGGGAGAAAGAGCTCTGTGCTGTCGGCAAACCTATGGGCTCAGGCTTTGTTAGTGAAAATAAAGAGGGTCACTTGTCCCACCCTATAAATGGTTGATTTTCCTTTAATAAGAGAAGTAAATATTTATAATGGCAATACTTTTTGGTAGAACACAAATGCCTATGTGTGTCTGCAAACCAAAAGGTGCATTGTAGTTAATTGCTAAAATGAGATATCAAGTGGTGATCTGGTTTTGTTGAGTGATGGTCTGTGAACAATGGCAATAACAACAATAACTAGAATTAGGGCTGAACGATTAGGGGGGAAAATCTATTTGCAATTTTTCTGCCAGATATTGTGATTACGAATCAATTTGCAATTAAAAAAACTTTAAATATATATATATATATTTTTTTTTTACATATATTGAAGTTTTGCTAAAGTTCAATATTCACTGCCGGTCTGTTTTTGACAGAAGCTGCATCAAGCTGCACAGAGCAGATGAACAGGCAGGAAGTAAGACAAAGAATCTTCGATTTTCAAAATAAAACACCCTCTGCAGACTCCCGATCGTACATCAACAATAAACACAGTTAAAAAGAAAGAAACAATTTAACTACGTAGCCTACTTAACCATAGTAGAAGCACAAAGACCAAGGACATCTGAACAAATATGCCAAATCTGAACAAGTCAGTAAATTTGGAAAGGCAAAACGGTCTTCTGAAATGCCCCATGTTGATGTAATGCTAGCCCGCACAGAGCGGAGCGTAACGGGCTCACAGAGATGTGCACTCCCTGTGCCCGCTCTGACTGGTGAGTAGGACCGTAACAGGAGGCGCATGGTGCTTGTGATTGGCGAGCAGATCTGTCACACAATGATGAAAATAGAATGAATTTGTAACTGCATGACTGTTTAAAATGGGTCAGAGGCGCTGTATAATTATCCTATATTTTAATCGCCGTCTTCATGATTAACTAATCATGTTCTTTCAAATCGCAATTTTGGTTTGAAAACAGTTAATCGTTCAGCCCTAACTACAATTGCAATTACTTGCATTGTGTATTAAGAGTGCAAGTTGACATGGGCAGTATCAGAATTGGACCCACACGGCAGCCTAGTCACTGTATTACTACAATATTATAACATTAAATTAAAAGTATATTGTTAATTTAATAGTAAACTGTAAGTTTGATATTAATATATTCAGTATGTAACTATATTCAATATAATAGTATATAACTTACCACTACTATAATATTAATTAAAATTACAGTTGTTCCAGTTTGGGGTTGTTTTTTATTCATTAACTTTGTACAAGAAAAATGCTCTAGGCTACATGATAGTCTCCAACCTTGATTTTAGGCAGGCTACTGACTGGTCAATAATCATAACCATATAAGCAGAACATTGAGTTCAACATTTATAAAGTTTCTTGCAGCACATCAAACTTTTTTTTAAATCCCGCTCCATCCAGTCTGTGATTGATCTGTTCACAAAAAGCGGCATTGACGAGAGCATCGGCTTTATGAAAAGTTTAATGTGTTTCAATAAAAGTTACCAGTTTAACGATAAACCATGGTAAAATTTCCGATGGTTATTATTACCGTACACATTCACACAATTACCATCATAACCAGGTTCGGCTACCGCGCTATTATAAACTCACGGTACATACTGTCCAACATGAACCAAAGTTAGCGACAGTCTCCCAGAACCAGGCGCACATGCACAGTATGGGTTTGTTTGGGTCAATGACAACACCGCAGAAGACACCGCAGTGGAGATTTTTCAGTCACTCTTAAATCTGGTCGTATTTTAGTTTTTATGAGAGCGCTGAGGGAAACTTAATTGAAGAAAATAACCTTATAGTGAACGCAGGGTGAGTTAATTTTTATTTTTTTTGCTTTGTCTGTCTGACTAGCTAACAGCTTGTAAACTAGCTGTCAGTGTTAGCTGCTCTTGTAAAAATGCTACACGTTGTTCAGCGGCTGTGTGTGTCGTGTGTCTGCAGCCTCTATTTGTCAACTGCACATGATAACACGTTACGCAGTTTAGTCAACCAGCCAGCATATCTTGTTCATTTTGAACAGGTAGGCCTATCAGCAGAAAGATTTTTCTTTTATCAGGGAGCAACATAAACAGTCGCAGTAGGAAGTGTCCCTGAATGAAGTGAAGTGGTCGAGCACAAGGTGTAGCAACAAGCGGGCAAGTTCTCGTAAACCTGTTACGGTTGTGCTCAGCTCACGCACACACCCAGCCGCTGCCGAAGTTGAATTGTGTTCAACTTTTTGTACCCAACGCACAGCACAAATCACTGGAAGAGAGACTGATCCTCGCTGTTTGTGTTTCCAGAATCCATTACTGATTGCTAAATAGGACATCAACGGGAGGGAATTCGCTTGGCAGAGCATCCCCACAAAAATAGGCCTATCAGGTAAAGTTATGTAGCCAATAATTTTAACTTAAATAGGCTACAGCTGTGTAGCGCACAGAAGCCATTACTATGGTTGCTATAGAGTGCCTGCCGTTCACTCGCTGAGCGCTGTCTCCCTTTCTTTTCAGCTGAGAGAACCTGCGAAAGCCTCCCTCCACGACTTCTTTGGGTGGGTGATTTGCAGGCTGATCAACATCCCACCCCTCCTGTGACCCATGGTTTGACTGTTTGTGTATTCAGAAGCAGTGAGCAATGGACTTTCAAAATAATAATAATAAAATTTTTTTAAAAAGTAGTCTTTTAGTAGTCTAGTATTTTAATCTTTGGCACATTTTTACAATACTGTGATAATACTGATTACCGTGATAATTTTGGTCACTATAATAGTGATATGAAATTTTTATAGCGTTTCATCCCTATATATGATAGTTATAACAGTAAATGTTAAAAAAAAAAGAAAAAAAAAATCATTCACAACTGGCCTTTAATAGCATTTTGAGGTTTGTGGTCATTTGATTAGGCCTAAAATCCCAGGTCACCATCCCTGTTAACCCAAGCTTCATAGAAATTTGCTCTGCTTCGCCTTAGAGGAAAATTATTGATTTTATGTTGATCACCATTTTTGTCCAGTAAACCAAAACATGTTTAGCGGTTTAAAATGGATATATTGCATTAAAACAGGAGATAATTTTGGCTCCAATTAGGTTGTGAAGACTTGAGTAACACAGAAAACCTGCCCTTTACAACTCCTCACTGTTCATCCGGCTCTTGTCTTCTCTAATTGCACTAAGGCTGGCTGTTCATTTATTCACATTCAATAATAAGGGTTATAATTGAGCTCCAAAGGAGGACTCAGTGAGGTTCACTCCCTAAACGGATGTCTTCTCTGGATCTTTGTAATCATGGTGCGTAACCACAGCTTGAATAGGAGTGCTGATTTGCATGCACTGGGAAGTTATTCTAGGTGTGAACAAATTCATCACCATCCCTGCAAATTCCATAGCTGAAGAAAAAAATCCCCATCTCTGCTAATATTCAGTTCCAAAGGAAACTGCTCCCTCAATGGTACATAATTAAATTTTATTCTGGAAACTGGACAGAAATCATGATGTAATTGATCAACATATGAATGCACAGTACGGCGCAAACGGCTTGCGAGTTAACCTTTCTAATATATTTTCATGAGCCATGCCTTCAGTCTAAGATAAAAGTTTTACCTCACATACTGTTCCAAGAACCGTGATTATGGGCTAACATGGCACTTTGTGATGTGTTTTTTCCTGTTTTGTGCAGAGCTTCTACAGATATTTGAGTAATAATTTTATTCAGTTTCACTGCCTGCTTTAACTTTTCTCTTTCCACCTTAGCCTTGCACATCTGTGCAATATCTACAGTACTTAAAATGACTTAATTCACAGCGCCTAAAAAATGTAATTAAAAAGCTATTGCTATGTGGAGAACCTCCCAAGTTGTTACAAAAATCCTTTAAATGCCAAACAAATCATGCAGCATGGACAAATATTTGAAGTAATGCATGCTTTTGGACTAGCGACGGTGGGGGTATCTGAAAAATTGATGAACAAGGAAAGGAAGCACAAAATGAAATTTACATGAGGTTATGAATCAAAGATCCGTAGAGGTTTTGAGCAGACAGCTTGGATAACCCCCCCACCCAGCAAACACACGCGCGTGCTCACCAACTACGGAGGTGTGAGCGCACTTTTTACCAATGCAAACCACAGTTATACTGTAACCTGTGGCTGCAAGCAGACCCGACGGGACGCTCGAACAACTAAGAGACGCTGACGACGAGGAATACTAATGACAGGCAAGATTCCGCAATGAAATAAATCACACGGAAGATGTTGCACTACCCATTCGACTTATGCAAAACGCTTACAGAGCTTTGCTGAGGGTGTTTGTGGTGAGAGTTTATCAAACTTGCACGCGGTGCTCACAGTCATGCCCACTGTTCAGGAACATTTTTCTCAGCTGTCAGTTTACTGATGGATGTAAATTAGGCAGAAAACGCCGGAGCAACGTCTCTTAAAGCCATGCCACAGAAAGAACTGCCCTCTTAAAAAACACAGATGTCATCCTCAGTGACAAAGACTGCCATTGTGGACGAAAACTGTTGCAATATTAATGTCAGCATCATGTCACATCATTTAGTGTGCAAATTGCAACAAACAAAGCATTCCTTTTGACAGGAATTTTCTATTTGTTTATGTGATGGATGAGTGAATTTTCAAAGGGCAATGCCCTGTGTATGTGTGTGACACTGATCTTCTCAAACCAACTAAAGAATTGATACCCTGCATTATTTGCCTATTTTCTAGCCTGTGCATAAAGTAACTCTTTTTCTCAGCTTTGATTTATCTTTGATGTGCTAAGTTCATTAGCGGCAATCACTGAGGCTTGTCAGAACCGCGCTAAAGTGATTTTGTTAATGACTCTGGAGATGGATCATCCTGATGTATGTAGGCGTCTCACAAGGAAAACAGAATAATGTGGCTGCACTTGAAACTCCAGCTTCCATAGGCTCATCGAATGCTCGCTCAGAATAGTCAATACGTTCTCATTAGCAAGGGAAACATCAGAAAAAAAGGGGGGGGGGCTGTCAAAAGTACAGCGCCACACTCGCCTTTCTTGGTTGTAAAGGTTGAATCGCTAAAATGCAAAGAGCTGCACCTAATAACACCACTACACAGAGAGAAGAGAGAAAAAATTCTTGGAATATGTTCAAAGCCTCTCTTTAGTGAATTATGTTATGATGTAAAGTCTCTAATTGTAATTACAACAACAAGTATTTCATATATTTTCTGTAATTCAAAATCAGATTTGTTCTTTTAAGCACCTGTATGCATACAAAAATAATCTGCTAATTTTTTTTGAGAACCAATTAAAGCGACACAACTGAAAAACATTGGTCTAAATAAATAATACATTTGACTCTATCATGACTTCTGTGCTGCATATGACCCATGTGAAATGAATAGACTGGCAACACGCATCATGCTGTTGTTATTGACTTTAAATGACAAAGAATAAGCATCTTACACTGGTGTGTGCTGAAACGTTATCATGTTAGCCGTAAAGGCCCCAGCAGACACACAATGCCCCCAAGGGTCGTGCTGTAGAGAATCTAGCCTTCCCAGAGCCTCCTCTCTCCATCATACACACATACCGCTGGCTCCCATGGGCTCCTTTACACCAGCATAACCATTAGGCCGCTGCATTGATCTCCACTCTTCATATAATGGGACAGCAAAACAGACACAATGCAAGCAGCTCTCCTAAGAAGCTTAGTTCTGCTGCAGCCACTGTTGATGCAATTAATGTATTATTTAGCAGAATCAGTGATTAGAACATGCACAATTCGACTTTTAGCGTGGCACAATATGGGATGCTGTCATTTCCCCTAACTGCTGGCGTGAAGGCAGATTACATGGGGAAGGAAGTAATTGTGAAAGTGCACACTGCAGCACACTCTAAATGTGATTCTGTCAAATAATTCCCCATGGAAAAAACACCAGTTCAGGACAAAATGACCATAAATGCATACATTTTGTCCATGTGAGTGTTTGTGATGACTGAGATAAAAACCCTCAGTGTTTTGATGGCACGCCCTACAATATGTGGTGTATTTAAGAAGAAAGGCCAGCTATTGATTTTAACACTGCAGAGTTTATCAACTGTTTAATTTTGACTACACGCCTGTGAAAGGCTCCTTGTTAAGATATTGATCCAAACTTGGCAATCATTAAAGCATTTATGACAATAGTTCTTAGCAATACCTCGTAAAGTTATTGTGACAAGGTGTAAAATGGTGATGCAAGTCGGCAGTTAAACAGGCAGTTCAAACACAACCATCAATCTGACGTATGTGGGCGAATCGCAGGCAGTAAAACTGGTACTTTACCTCCTTGGAGCAGCACACAGGAAATGTACAAGTTAATCACCAAGATGTGCCTGTTTATCCCTTGGGAGTGTGTCGTTTTGATGTTCCGTTTGTTTTTTTTTGTTTTTTTTTTACTCAACCGTACCAGCAGGACTGGACTTAGGTTTAGTCACAAGAGCGTCGCCCTACCATAACTTACCAAACGCTGTCAGTAAATGTGGAAAGCTACAGCCTTTCTCTCTCTCTTAGCTGCTCCCCTGGATTGATGGACTACAAAGAATTGTGCAGAAAAGACTAAAAGTAGCCACCATAGCTAGTCAACATACCTGAGTGAGTTATACTTTGCTATATTATGGTGTGGACTTTGGAATTTGTCATATGTGTCATAACCAGGTTTGAAACAGTCTTCAGAGACAAACTAAAAGAACGAACCAGTGACTGAGAGACAGAGATTCTGTGATGCAACGCAATGCGGATGTGGAAGATTCTGAAACGATTAACAAATATGAAAAATTGATTATCTAAATGTTAATTGATAATGTAATGTTCACAGAACACAGAAAGCGGAGCTCTCGGACGTGTGTTACTGCAGCGCCCGGACAGTCTGTGGTGTGCACATAAGAGAGGCCAGTGTTCCCCCTGTATTCAACACATTGTGCCACCGCTGGATGACCGCTGCTACTAAAATTTCACATGCATACTGTGCGAGCAGGGTAACGCGTACATTACAGTGGGTAACACTCACTGCTGGGCTGGCTCCCTATGTCTCCTGGGTGTGTAGCGAGTCAGTGGGTGAGCAAATGAGAGAGTGCGAGCTGCAGAAAGTTAGCGGTGGAAAATATTTACGTTACTTGGTAAGTTATCAGTCTGGCAGTAAATGTACATGTAGGTCACAGTGTGAAGTGAAGGTGGTTAGCGCTGGCTAACATCTCCCCTGTACAGCACGTTAAGTTAACATTAGCTAAATTAGTAACGAGGTAGTGTTAATTAGTTGCGTGGCATTACTACCTACCTACCAGGGTTGGGAAGATCAGGTAGAAACAAAGACTTAACTGGTGGACAGCTGTGTCCAGTACATATACTGTATGTTACATCCTGATTGTAAAGTTATAATTCAGTTTTTATAGGAGTCTGAAAGTTGGTTGTTAAATAAAGGACAGCTGAGTCTAGTGAAGTAAATTAGGGATGCAAACTAGTCCTTTTAAGCAATTTAGGAGATTTCTTGTGGATTTTAATGTGCAAATAAAATTCTTCACACGTAAAAAACATAGGAAAAAAAGATCCATCAAGATGCATCAATAATGGTTTTATAATCGCACCGCGATCGTGAGGTGCCAAAAGATTTCAGTTTCTGGCCTAAAGTCTTCCTCACATTTCGTCTTTTCCCCTCATATCTACTTGCTAAAAGACCAAGACAGAACAGACATATTTATGCAAGAGAAAAGCACTGGCAGCTGGGTCTTTATTTTCATCTGTATACTTCAGACATGAGATAAGTCCTATAAACAGTAGACTTAAGCACATCCCTGTCAAATTAGAAGAAAGTATCATTAAAAGCAACGGAGATGTCTCTGAACACATACTCACCTGTCTCGGAGCAAGAACAGCTGTCAAAGACAGAGCACCCTTCAGTCGGCTGAGATGTCTACATGCTGACAGTCTAATTCAATTGCAGTTGAGTCCAAAGGCATCACGGTAGCCTGGAATGTAATTTGTAATCAGCTGCACAACAGCAACTCAATAGCGCGTGATTAGAACCCTTCACTTAAATGTGTTCAACTCGACGTTAAATCCACCAATCACTAACACATTAGTCTATATTTTTTTCTTTTTCAAGTTGCCTTGAACATATAAAATCAGGTGAGGTTTATGAATAGGATTTTAGCAGCGCTTTCATATTATGCAGGCATGCATTATTAAGGCTTCATCTCTCCGAAGAGTGAGAGTTATAATCTGATCTTTTGAGCATATCCGATACTTTGTCTGGACACACAAATCTGCCACATACAGAGTAGTATGTGGATAGCCTTACCAAAGGGATGTTGACACAGACTGAATGCGCACTGAAAAGCCTCTTGTCATCTTGTTTGCATTGACGGTGGATATAATGAGGAGAATCTGTGCTGAGCTTGTCCAGGCTTCACTGAAGTTTATCTTGCACTTTTGCAAGGCTCTCACCTCAAGCTTATTGCCTCTTTCTCCCCCCAAAGACTTCACTGAGCTGAATGATCTGGGGTGTGTTTTAGAAGATGGATGGCATTTAATAAGAAAGAAAAAAAAAATACATTAAGGTTGCATTAAAATGTAGCTCAGGAAAACATCACGCAACACACAGTGAAATCATTTTCTGACTACTTCCCAAAGAGAGAGCTAATGAAAGTTTCGGAGATGAAGATGAAGGTAAAAAAAAGTGTCTTTCTTTCTTTCTCCTGCCCTGGAGCCTCTTCTCTTTATACGCTAACAAATGCATAGCCTCAGGGCCTGAATTACATTGGAGAAGCTTTTTGTGGAATAATTAACTAGTCACATTACTGCTACCTGACACACTTCAGCCTACACTTATAGTAGGCAAGTGTACAATTAATTCAAAGGAAAGACTGCATGAAGCCATATACAGAAAGAAGTGAATGTTGAGTGTTATAGATATTGTAGCAATATTGCTGATTGAACAGTGGCCTCATAAAAGTATTTTTCTGACACAAGTGGCCGCAGTGACCGCACCACTACTTTGCAGTAGGAGGCGAGGGAGAAATTTTGAGTCATCTTTCAATGTAGATGACTGTATTTTTTTTTTTCTATAGCTCTGAATCAGGGTTACTCCAAAGCTGACTAGCTTGCCTAGTGAATCACTGAACTCTCTTGAAATTGCCTGTGCTCCAGGTCAGCTTTTCTTTTAGGTTTAGAAATACACCTGGTAAATCAGAGTGCTGTTGGTTTATGTTGTCGAGCTAATCAGTTAGGCACAGCTAGTTAGTTTACTTTGTTTTATGTGAAACAAAAAGTAAATGTTGTTGCTCCGATTTTGCAGCCGTGCTAAAAACATAAATGACTACTTTGTTGTGACCAACATTTAGCGATACAGTATAGGGTCTTGGGGAATTGTGGGCCTGATCTAGACCACTGCTGGTGGTTCGAGACCCTTGCCTTAAAAGAAGAGTGCAGCTCAACCTTCAACAAATGTAATAAGGTCCATGTGTCAACATTTACATTTAGTCACTTAGCTGACGCTTTTATCCAAAGTGACTTACAATTGCTAAGTATGTCAGAGGTCTCACGCCTCTGGAGCAACAAGGGGTTAAGTGGCTTGCTCAGGGACACATTGGTGACTATGTCACAGTGGGGAATTGTACCAGGGTCTTTCACACCAAAGGCATGTGAAGCTCTACTCACTGACTGGGCCGTTTTCCATTAGGACAATCTCTAGAGACAGTAATATATGTAAAAGACCTCTAATTTTGGCAAAAAAAAGTAACAAATGTCAAAAATGTAAGTGTATTTAACATCTAAATCACTTTATTAAGAAAACTTGCAATTTAGAGCTCAGTCACTTTCTTCATGGACTTCTGTGATCTCACTTTCAATCTGATGATTATATAATTTTCTTCTTCCATTACTGTCCAAGCTAAACCTAATCCCTAAAAATATCTGTGAAGCTGACTTTAAAGCTGACAAGGTAGATTGCATTTATAACTTACACATCTTATACACTTTCTATTTCTTTCTTTCCTGCTCTGAAATGGCAGAAATAGATTGTTTATAGTAATTATTCATCACTGAGAGTGGATTTTAGGTCAATCCACTCCAAACGTTTAAATTGTCAAGAAATCTATTTTTGATATTGTTCTTTTGGAAATGCAACTTTATTAGTGGAAATTAGGCCTATTTTTGGGAAGAGCACTCCAAAAAGATGTCATTTATAGATGTAAACTGTGTGTGGTGTTACATACTGTGGCCTAGTGTACTCTGAATTCATCTGTCAAGATGGGGATGTCATCATAATCTAGAACCATAGAGTAAATTCAAAGGAGTGTTTATCCTATGGGGGAGGAGTGGCGGACTTTGTGCTTTTTTATTCAGGGTGTCATCTGCTTGGAGTGTTTAGCACTCTAGGTAGGAGCAGCACAGCGAATGTTTACATTGGTGGGGAGTGATCACCAGCCGACTAGTTAAACCAAAGATTAAGGTCAAGCTCACACTGTGAAAACAGGTGTTGAGATTAATTTCAAATTGAGGTGCCTTCTACTTGAAATATGAACGTTTCATAAAGCTAAATGGTCAGTGTACACCTCTGCTTTGCAATTGTGGCAAAAATACAGATATAGTCACAGCATACAATACTACCTATTACACTACACTACATTTTGTTACATGTATTAGTATTTCCATAGACACTCAAAAAAAGAAATATACTTTCTATTAGGGGAAAAAAGCAGTCAGTGTTTAACGGTGTTACTCTAGGGCAAGGAGGATATAACACTCCCTTAATTAAAGGACATAGCTTATTTGATACCATCAGCATACAGAACGAGAGTCATTACACATTTTTGACTTTAATCTATAAATATTTAAGTTTGCTACGTTTGCTGTAGTGTTCTGACTATAGACGTCTATCACTTTCCCAAAAAATTGTAGCTGGCAACATTTCTGTAATCTGTTGATATTTTTTTTATTAATTATTTGGTCTACAAAATGAAAGAACATCTTCAAATCATACCCACCAAAAATTCCAAGAATTTTAGATGAAAAAATGTTTAATTTACCCTGACATAGCACCCACACCAACAGTCCAGAACCCAAACAATGATCTAAAGTAGAACAAAAAGCAACAATGCTTGGCATTTTTTCCTGATAAATGAAAATAGTCATGTTTCTATGTAACTGTCAAAAGATTTTTTAGCAAACTTTTGAAATGTCGCAAAAAAGCAAAAAAGATAAAGAAAATGCAAATTAGGCGTGTTTCCATTATGCACTGATGTAATAAACAAGAAGTAGCGGACAAAGAACAAAGACAATCGCATAGATTTCAGAAAAATGGAGAGAGGTCAAGAATGTGTTTCAACTGGGCAAGTTGTAACTGTTCTTTCATGTCAGCTAGTACTGGCCGTGTTACTTGCTGTCCACAGACATAGACAAAGACGAAGAAACAGTAATGTGAGTTTAATGTTCGCTACAACAGAACTTATTCGGCAAAGGTGTTTCCTTCTCCCATTTAGCACATTTTTCAAATTCTATTTCGAAAAGGAAAAAATCACCTCAAGTGAGCGTAAAAACATGTTTTTTGCAAAATTGAGGAAGTTTTTTTTTCCTTCTAATTTTGCCTTTTTCCATCAACCTTTTCTAATGTGATACTTCAAAATGCCCATAAAAATATAACTTATTACTCAAATGAAATTGAATATTGCTTAATTTCCCATTAATGGAAAGGGGTTGTTGATGTAAACCTGTATCCTACTTACAAAAATACTTCACACATGTATTCCCCAAGGTCCAGGTGCTAATATCATCATGCTTTACGATTATATAACCCATACTCTGTTATCACCTAGACATTCTCACCTAGACATCTCACTTTTATCAAGGCTCAGAATGCCACATAATGATTGTCTTTTTATATTCTGTCAAGCCCTAGATAAAAAAGGGAAGCAACTTCAACAACATTCAACTATGGGAAGAAGCAGAGAAATCCACTGTCCTAAATTGTATTGTATAAAAAGATATGGCAAGGTGGTATCCTTTACCCTCCAGTGTAGACACTTAATGCTGGAAGGTGCCTTAGCAACAGCCCTGCAGTTATTCCTCCCACATTTCTTGTCAAACCCAGTGTGCCACCTTAGCTGCCGAGCCTGAGCACCGACAATTTGGGCTGAAATGATTGTAAAGGGGCTGCAGCTCTCCTGTCTCTGTAACGCCTTGCAGAGAGCGAGTTAAAGCCTGCTGGGAACTGCACAGAGGCCTCATTTTGGTGGGTTGAAAGCTT
This sequence comes from Micropterus salmoides, assembly GCF_014851395.1. Taxonomy (NCBI): domain Eukaryota; kingdom Metazoa; phylum Chordata; class Actinopteri; order Centrarchiformes; family Centrarchidae; genus Micropterus; species Micropterus salmoides. Next base: position 12,118,768 of record NW_024040040.1, read on the forward strand.
GTTGTATCTCATAAATTCAGTGACAAAAGAAAACTTTTGAAATTACACCTAGTATGTCTTTCATAGAGGTTCACTTCAATATTATTTTTATACGTCCCTAAAAAGTGGTTTGAAGTAAGATATCTGTGTTTGCGAGCTGGCAAGGTAAAAAGTGATGATATATGATATTATTGATTTTGATTGAAAATTCAAGGATGCTACATTGAAATATACTCCTCTCCTGGGTTCTGCATTGAGTAAGTGATATATCACAAAGTGTTACTTGTTTTATGAAGGCATCATGGGGAGATTGGTCCCTTGCCCCTTTACAACATATTAGAAAGCATTAATTAATACATATATCACAGAGTGTAATGTGTAATGTAATTTTCAGTATTTGCACATCGAATAACTCTGCTGTTGAATGTAAAGCCTTGTGAATGTTAAGTCATTGAATCAGGCCTTACAGTCATTTATGATGATCTGTTTAGTCATTTTAAATGCACTTGTAGTGACGCATGAACTTTATCTTGAAGCAAACATGCAGTAACATGTTCTGGGCACTGCTTAAAGAGGCATGGGGGCATGGTTCAAGGCCGGAAACATCCCATGTGCGGTATACATTAGTCTACACAGCTGCGGTCACTCTGTTAACAGATGATTCACAATGATTCCTTATCCGGAAAGTAAATTGCAGGGTGTATTGTGTGTTTTGTGATGATTCTGCTGCAATTTTCCCTTCCACAATGCCAGGCCAATGGAGCGTTCTCTCCTTATCTCTACGAGTCCTGGCTAGAGTTTTTGAAAGATGTTCCCTTCCCCACATCTAGTTCTTGTTCAGCCATGAAGATAACACCCCCCCGCCTCACACCCGCTGACACATAATCACAACCCCGACTGAAGTGTGTATCTCTAAGAGCAGATTCTCATGCTTATAATAGGAGGGCATAGTGCATGCGAGGGCGGATGTGTGTTTTCCTTTGAACGTGTCCCGGGCAGCTGCCACAGCTCCCGGTGGCGTAATGTATTTTCAAAGCGAAATGCTTCTGCAAGATTCACCGAGCACCCAAACTCGTAAGATTGAGGTGAAAGGGAATACACGCTGTCACTGTTGGAGATGATGTTGTCTTTCATGAAAAGCCTAGCAGCACCATCAAAAGCTAGGCCAACGGCTGGGGCAAGATTACCAGACAATTACCTGACATAATAAATGGTCAGAATCTGCTGGGAGGGGGACCAGATGCTGCTAAATGGGAAGCATTTGGTTGACATTTTCCTTTGACTCCCTCGGTGTGTTGAGACGCAATGCATGGGGGACCAGACACAGCTCAAGGTAATGTAATAACACTCACAGCGCGCTCACAACCGCATTTCCCTGCTTTGCTATGTATGTATTCTCTTTCAGCCGCCCATGCAGGCACAGTGGCTCCTCTTCACCAAATCTCTTATTCTGTTTGTGAAGTGACAGCGTAGCTTACAGCAACACTTAACCATTTGGAGAAAACATCAATACAGCATCATTCTTGCTCCTGCTGCAAATTCTCTGTTCCTCCTCTCCCCGCGAGTCCATAAAGACAAAAAGGTCAAACAAAGAGCAGTGGAAATTACCATATTGCCTATCGGCCTGGGTTATCCCTGAGCCAGATGACCTCATAGGTCAGCAAAACGTAAGGGGACAAAATAGTTACGTTACAGCGTGGAGGCAGCCAAGGGCCATCAGTTGGGGATTAAATCCACCAACTTGAATCTGATGTTGACGAGCAGATGTGAGGGCTCACCTTCAACAGGATCAGCCCAGATTACTCTCCCCAGGCGAGATTTCAATCAAATGGGTGAGAAAGAAATAGATGGGATGAAAACCTAATTTGAATTTGTTTCACAAACAGTAACCCACATTCCGTGGAGGGGAATCAACTGACAGCTGCTTCATGAGATAATGTCCATGTCTTTCTCAGTTCCCATATGATGACTCCTAATGACTTTAGGAGATGGTGGTTGCAGGTGGTTGACGTTTGTCGCTTTGATTGAACTGAATCTGATGGACTGCCATGAAACTTGATCCTTTCAGGATAAATTGCATTCACTTCGGTGATCCTTTAACTTTTCCTCAGCCATCATTAGGTCAAATTTTGAATTGGTACAATGCTTTTGTTTTGTATTTGGTCATAAAACAGCCTCATCACATCTACTTTGAGTTTAGTGCTAACTAGCAAATGTTCCCATGCTAACACGACGATTCCAAAATAAGATGATAAACACGGCAAATATTATATTGTTTTTAACATCAGCAAGTTAACATTGTCATTTTGAGTTTGAAAAATGCAGCAATCAGAATTTATGCTTCTAGTGAATATTTGCAGATCTGTATTTTTTTTTTCCACAACAAATTCTTGGATGAATCTTGCTGAGCATATTTTGGTAAAACCTTTAAATTCAGAGTGATGATTTTTGCCGCATAGTTTGAGCTATTCAAACACAGGTGTAGTAATATATGCAGTTTTATATTTGGACAAATATTTGAAAAGGTATAGCTTTAATAACCGGTGAAATCAGATTATTAGATAATGAATGAAATTTAAAGTGACTGCCATGTGCTTTACATCAAGCATCTGCTGTCAAAAAGATCATACACTAAAGTGGGTACATCTGTGTCTGGCTTTGTCGTGACTGTGAATTAAATGACACTATCCCACAACAGAAAGCAGTAGTATGGAGAATACTGCTAACTAAATTAGTAATGGGTGAGATGGCAAGGCACTTTGAAATTATTCTTAAAAAGAATCCTTTAATCTCGTCTCTTAGTTCAGTTGCTCAGTGCACAGACAATTAAAAGAGAATGAAATCACATGTTCATGGGTGACACACCGCCACCTCAAGGCATTCATTTTGCACTGAGGAAAATTTGTCAGTTAAAATCCACGTTGATCTTTTAAAAAGTGACCCATGGCATTTAAAATTTGGCTCTCGGCTGAACTCCATCTCTCCCCCACAGAGATGGAGTGGAGAGACTTGGACAGTTACATCACAAGCTCGGTAAGCGACGCTGCCTTGCTTCTTCAAATAAAATCACATTTACACTGGGGCATAAATTAATACCCCCTCACTCCACACCGCTGGTCTAAATACAAAATCAAAACCTCGAACATCTAGTTGTTACACAAGAAGAAGAAAAGGGAGGATATATTTGGCATATCCTCCTTTATCCACTGCCTCTCCTCTGTAACATTACAGTGGTATTGTGTGCTGTGGGTCTCTGCATGGATTGCATCCAGGGTTGGAGAGGGCACTGCATCCAGAGGCACAAGCTTGCACTGTGGCGAGGAAAGAAGCAGATATATTGATTAAACTCTCTAAGCCACCCACCATAGGTACCCAAAGGCTCTTGCTTTTGTTTGGACTTCTTCATTTTTATTAGCCATACAGAAAGATATCGTGTTATTACTGAACAGAGATTTTGATTAATTTCAGTATCTGTCAGTACATCTGAGTATTGCCCACAAGTCATTACTCTATACATGCAATCAGCTTAGATTAATAACTTCTGCTCCTATATGAATCAGTGCACACATACATTCTCATTCCAGTGAGATTTCAGCCATACTATGATAGTTATTCCTCCGTTAATAATCTTAGATTATGGTCTTTCTTGGAAATATTTCTGATATTTGGAAGCAGCAAATGGCCTCAAAGGCTTAACTCTTGATATTCTTCCTTGCGGATATTCTTTAGAAATACTAGAGAGGTGGTATCATGAAAAGAAACAGGCAGCCCTTCTCGCTTTGCCTCCACAGCTATACATCACACGGCGGACAAGAAACAGATACTTTGTTACTAAGAGTGCTCCGATCATAAAATGTCAACTGTCACTTAGGCTGTAGTGGTTTACAATGACATTTATCAACCAGCTCCTAGTTAGAGGACTGATCTAAAACCTGTTTGCTAAACCCTAAACCACACAAGAGATTGATGGATGCACAAGAGCCATAAATATGTGCCATAAATAGGGTTAAAAACAGATTGTTCAAATATCATCTCAGCACTTTGAATTGAAGTTTTATAGATGGGTAAATGTTGTGTATCTGCAAACACTGCGTCTCAGTCAAACCTCAAATGATTAGCGATGATTTGTGTTACCTGAAAGCTTCGAATATGGTCCAGAGGAGTCATATAGTACTGTCATTAAGGGTCAGGGACTATTCACTTTGTTGTCGGCAGACTTAGGGTAGATTTTCTTTAGATTTTCTTTGATATCCAAAACTAAAACACAGCTGAGTCTGTAACCATCAGCTAATATTAAGTCTGAATGCACTGGTCTAACTTTTTCTCTCCCAATACCTCAACTCAGCTTATCTGCCATGCCAAGACGCAATATGGTACCTACAGTATGTTCTTTTTATCCCAAATGTGAAATTTAGACAAACCCATTTGAATTATTTGGATCATAATTTGAATGCATGTTTTGATTTTGTAAAGGCATTTGTTCAAGCTAAATGGGTTTTATGTTGCTCTTTAAGCTGCATGCATCTTTAGTGCAGAAATGAATGCATGTATTTAATATAGTACCATTTTTGTTTTAAATATTCTGAAAATAGGGCAGGGAAAGGGACAATTAATGCAATTGCACAGAAGTTTTTTATTTTTTCCTTTTCACTGGTGCAGCCACTGGTGGCACAATCACAAGAGAAGCTGATCTTTGATCCCGGCAGACAGCCGACAATGACAAGGTCAGAAGATTAAGCCGCTATATTTCACCAGTTATTTATGTCTCGTTGACTTTGAGATGCTCTTCAAACTCTCACTGACGGCAACAAAAGGTCTCATCACGGCAAGTGTCACATACTGTAAGGACACCAGAATTTAATGAGAGTTGCTGCAACTGGGTTAAAGTTATATATTTTGGGAATGAAGATCTCACAGGGACACTGTTGCAGGGATTTCAGTATTGCTTCAGTCATGGAACCAATGCAAAGATACAATGCTTGGACAGTTAAATCCGATACGATCACTTTTTACATTTACTCATTTAGCTAACGCCAAAGCGACTAACAATTACTATTTCAGAGTCAATCGAACCCAGGTCTCCCACACCAGAGGCATTTGTCTTATCCACTGTTCCATCGCCTTCCCATAATCATGAGGACTCCCTGGGACGATGAGGATTTGAACCCTGGAGCTTCTTGTTACTTAATTTTTAAATGAAATTTCTTGATTTCGGAAACAATTTGAATTATTAGAATTGACCTGTTTATGCTGGGAAAAGGAGTTTTATCCAAACTCCAGTTGCAAACAAAAGATGAACAATACAAATAATAGGATAATAATGACATTGGACATGTAAGACTTTAACCTTTGAACACAACAGACAACATATTTAATGACTGAGTAGTTTTGTTGAGTTCTGTTTCATTTGAGTGGCAAGCATTTAGTTCAGTGGACATTATAATTATTATGTGACCAGTGTGGAAACTTGTTGAAGGATTACTCACAGATAAAGCACTATAATAATGTATTTATTTTCACATCTGATAAATACTTGCAGCCTTCCTCACATTGAAAGGTATTTCTGAGCATTTAGTGCAAGGGCTAACACTAAGGAGGGGGTTTTATCTTAAATGGTACTCCATTAAACTATTCAAGAACAGTTGTAAATACAGCCCAAACTGAACTGGTGAAAAAACATAAGTGCATGACCGCACTTTCCAAAAAGGCCCTTTTAGAGAGCAAGCTGCATGTTTACATCAACATAAAAATGCTATCAATGCATTTGACTTCCACTCCAAGGCTGAGTGCCAGTTCACTGTGTACCATTTAAGGCTCTGGGACCTGCTCACTCCCCACATGATTTCTCAGAGCTGTACAGGGCTACGTTCTTAAAAAAAAGTGTTTATTCTGCTGGACAGGGGTAAACATCCCTTGGGCCCATCAGTCACTGCGAGCTGTTTGAGTACGGTCCAAGATGGCCACCACACACATCAACAACCCCCTCACAGTGAGAGCTGGGAAAACCTGCATGCCACATGTTATGTTCCAAACGCTTCCATCTGCTGAAAGTGGTCGGTGTGAATCCAACACTAAACTCATCGTCATTCCACTGGGAACTGTGCTCGTCATTCCACTGGGAACTGTGCTGGAGGGGAATACCTACTGTCACAAGATCGGAAGTAAATCCATGCTGTGACCATCCTGAATTCAAAGCAATGCCTTGATTTGACCAAATCAATCTGTCACTCAGTCATCAGTGCAGCATTCATTCATTTAGTCACTCATAATTCCATCTATTCACCATTTATCACTCTGTCCCTATTTCATTCATCTCATGTGCCAGAGTCACATTTATGCATTTATTCTTCTGCATTCATTCAAATGGTAAATGACAGGGGAAGTGACTGAGTCGATGGATGAGATGTGTATTATAATCTGTTAAATGTAAATGTGTTTCCAGAATTGTTCCGGTGTAAGAAGTATTAAATCTCTGAATATATGCAATCTGACATACAGCTGTGGTACTTAAAGGAAAGATGAAGCAAATAAAGCTTCTTTGTTTAGCACCGTTCGACAACAAAAACAATTCTTTACATGTGCTTTACATGAGACATAAACGGCATTAAAAAGACAAGCCTCCATCCGCAGGCGCATCATTAGAAACATTGGCAGGTAGCCCTAATGAGAGAAAATGAGACATCCCCCCCAATATTTGACCCAGGTCTTGATTATAGGACCAGTTTTCACAGCTTGTCCGTTATGCCTTGTTCAAACATGTCAAATCTCATTTATGCACAAGTCACTTCACCCGGTATAATAAACACAGGGGGAAAAACATGGCCTTTGCAGTGACGCCAGCAGGATGTCCACACATTTCGCACTGTTTCATCACTGTGTCCATTTGTATTAACTCTCTTGTTTGAAAGATTACACCCTCTACTGTTCCTCTGTTGAAAGGGAGATTTTACATTATTTTCTTATAAGAGTTTTTGTTACAAGACATTGCATGATGATTTGAATAAAAAAAAAGCAACCTCACTTTGATTTGACCAGACTCTGTTCTCAATATTGACAAATATTGTATAGTTGTTATGGCTGATGATATTATGAAAATTGTACTTTATGCATATTTTTAATTTGAGAATACAGCTGGATGGAAAGGGACAATTAAAAAAACTTTAAATATGGCAAAAGGTTTTTACTGTTGGCAGAGGAGTATGCACTCTGTGTGTTCACTGTTGCTTTACCTTAGTGTTTCTCAACGGGGACAGTACCCCCCCCCCCCCCCCAAGGAAATTCTAAGGCGAGTTTACACTTATGATTCACAACAATACGAGTTTAAAATTTAAACTACTTGCAAAAAACTATGGTCTGCAACATTTAAACCTGCCAATTTAGTCCACTGCGACTGGACGAGACTGAGACAAGAGGGATATTCCACTGTCGGACTCACCCTGAGAGACTTCGCTGCGACACCAGCGAGTGACGTGGACCCACCTCGCACTGTCAGTCGCAGACAGTTTGTGCCAAAGCGGACATATACAGTAGTTTCAGTAGGCTATAAAAATGTAACGTTAAAAACTGAAGCCCTGTCTTGCTCTGTTGGGGATTGTAAGTGGCACTTTATCAGAGGTGCTGAAGTTAACATGGTTGGAATTATTCATGAGCTTTCTGTCTGATCACAGGTGTTGTCAGTTAGTTTCGTTTTCCCCCAGCATGAGCACCTCCTCGTCTCATTCAGTTTTCTGTTAGACTTTGAGGGGAAACTTCACGCGAATCAGTGACATAATGCAGTATAGGGCATGTAGTAAAATATTATGAATTCTCTTTAAACAGGCTAATGACATTAGTCTCCCATTATGACTTTTTTTTCTTTACATGTCAGAGAACTCAGATATGTGGGAGAGATTCTCAATGTGCAGAAAGTTTTGAACATGAGCAGATAAGTTACGGTGTTTCCCATATAGTCACATATTGATTTTCGATTTTTTTAACAGGCCTATTAAAAATTGTATTTGAGCTGCAGGCAGCACATCCTCTCGCTCGTCTCTCTCATCTGTCTCTCAATCTCTCGCTCTCTCTCCCTCATTAACACAGCTGCACAAATCTGTCCAACACAACGCTGTCAATGTCGGCGACACAGCTATTAAAAGTTATTAGCATGCATGTAAGGAGCCTAGTTAATAAGGAGAGCTAAGTTAATGTTAGAATACAGCTGGGTTTTCGAGGCTAGCATGCTGTATCTGCGCCACAGTTACACTGTCATTCTGTGGGAAACACTGAGTTATGATAAGTTATTAACAGATGAGCTAATAAAGTCCAGCCAATAACTAAATTAAAATGTATTAATTTATTACTGAGATGAAAAGGGGCCACAAACACATTTAAATAGGTTACTTCCCCACTAAAGAGGTGGTAAGACTTAATAATGTGTGTTGACTCAGCAGGGATGATATTAAATAAGGAGAAAAATATTTAAAAGCAATAAGTATGCCTGAGAGCCTCACTAGATTATATTCTATTACAATTATATATTTTGAATTGTCACCTGCCACCTGACTTTTTAGACATTTCCACCATAAATTGGGGCAGAAAATGCAGAAATTGGAGGAGAAATTTTCATTAAAATTAAGTGTTTAATGCTCAAATTTGTCTGGGGGAGTCACACACAGTTTCTGGGAGGAACATTCACTTATTAGTTAAATCTAATTACTTTTCACATGACTTTTTTTGTTACCTTTTCCATCTTTTTAATAACAATAAAAAAAAAATATCAACAATATTAAGGGCAAATAGCAAACATCTTTTTTGATAGGGGGCGGTAAGGGACCTGGATAATGGATAGCGGGGCGCTGGCCCAAAAAATATTGAGAACCTGCTTTACCTGGTCCTTGCGTAAAATATCTACCGCGACTTGTAACGTAACTTAATAGTCTACCGATTTTTTTACCGAGTGAAGTCTGTGCGAGAACACGCACATAAGACGATGACATCGTCCATCCCGATGTGTCATTTTGTAGACATCGCACAACCCTAGTATGCTATGTCCTGTGTAAACGTTTTCTGAAAAAAAACATGAAAGCCAAAGAAACAAACACGATGTGACAACACTGTTGCAGGTAGGTGGGGCTTCTGAGATGTTGACCTTATGAACAGTGCTTAGTTTTCCCCGGTTTTGAAGTACCTGAATGGAACAATGGTGTGCAGCCTGCAACAGACTGAAGTTAGTGATTGTAGCGTTATGAACTAGGGCTGCAGCTAACCATGATTTAAGTACTCGAAGCTTCTACAGATTATTTCATCAATGCATTGTTTAAGAAGTACTTGCTAGGCGGCGGTTTTGTTTGACGGTGGACGGACTGTAACATTACAGAGTTGTTGTTTTATTTTAGCTTGAAATAATCCCATACTTTGGACACTTTCTTCTTCATCCCTCGCTATTTTCTGTAAGCGCAAAGTGCGACAGTAATAAATGTCTGTGCGAAATAGTGTGCTATATAGTTATATGGATTAAACGAAGCATCAGTGCAAAGAATTTGCGTCAATGCTTTTTAGTAACCAAATTAATCGATTTGATCGATGAATCGTTTCAGCCCTATTATGAACCACAATATGATCACTTATTCATGTGCTTACTGAAGATGATTTGAATGTTGGTGTAATAGAGGATGAGATAGTTTGAACTGAACGAAGTATTCAAGGTATTAGTAATTTCAACCTGTAGTTGAATGCCGCTAGGAAAAAAGAAACAAAGAACACCACCAGTTTCCCGTGTCAGAGGCATTTGCATGCTTGTGAAGGAGATTTTGTGGTGCTACAACATGCAACGTGCTACCTTCGCCACTGCAGATAAGACAGACAAGAGTAATAATTCACCCGGCTAATGGAGGTTCTGGTTAGGTAAAAGAAACATAAGCGGTCAGATGATCAGACAGGTTAACGGTAACAGTTTATCTAGATTCTAAAACACATTATTTGGAGGTAAAATCAAAAGGGACTACACTCAAATATGCCCATGATAATCTCTTACTGCAGGTCAAAGTTGAACCTAGTAGTTGGTCTGTAAACTTTGATAGATGCTTGCAACAGACAGTTTTGACAATAATTTTAATGTTCGCTGTTTCAATAAACCAGAATTATCATTTAAACACACTTTTGTATTTTCCCCACTCAGATGCGGCTGTCTGTTCATCAAATTAATGGTGGTTTTGACTGTACGTTTGTAAATGGATGATCAGTGAAATAATCAAAGGAAATCAGTGGAATAATCAGTGGAAAAATGGCAAAAACAAAAAGCCTGATTTTTAAATTATTGCTTGTCAAATTTCAGCCTCCAAGTTTGATGGGGATAAAGTCTGGTCCAATTTAAAACAGCTAAAAAGACAAAAGCAACCAAAAATGAAAATCTCAAAACAACAAAAACAAAAAGAATACAGAACAGACTGTTAACCTTGATTATTTTGTATGACAGGCAGGTGGGAAAATGTCCCCAAAATATTACTGCTTGTTGAATTGTATGTTAATCAAAGTGGTAGCAATAGAACACCAAAAGTAATTTTTCTTTGGCACATACTGCACTTGGCAGTATTTCAAGGTATGATTTCAAAATTTATGACAAAAGCACTCAGAACAACACAAGTGTGCTGAGATGCTATTCAAGTGCAGATTTAATGGCGCGTACACATACACACTTGAATACAAAATGAAGGGCAGAAGCCAAACTATTTTCAGAGGTGTGGAAGACTTGAGCGACAAGCTCATTATGCAGTTCGGGACATACTGTATCATCGATTAACATTCATCATGCTCAATCTACCTCAAGTCCTCGTCCGCCCAACCTGTGCTGCAAATGCAAAGCAGCCACCCCACTTCCCCAAACTGCCACAGCTATGTTTGTAGACAGAGGTTAATGGGAATGGGCCGCTGTGTCACTGTATTGCCATGTATAAAAAGGACCTGCAGCTGGAAAGTTCAGGACAAGTGATGTTTACCCAGTGACACCCTAACATGTCAAAGTGATTCGCCGCTGCTAGGGTCAGGCAGTGGGGGACTGTGTTTAAGTGTGCTGCTCCCTGGTGTGAAGGCATGATACTATGCATGCAGCAGGGTTCTGGTGCTGAGATGAGGAATGGCAATTAAATACATCAAACCAGCCTACTGTTGCTGACTACCATGTTTACCACAACATGCTTTTTTTGTTGATTATCCAAGACAACGAGCACAGTAAGACGCAAGACTTAGTGACGGATCAAGCACTCAGCAGGTGGCCCACAGTGGTCTGAGCTGTCAGCGCAAGAACCCGGGAAGATGAGAGGAAGTGGAGTGTGCTTTACATCGATGATGCTTGGTGCTCAAATACAGTCAAGATGGACTCTGTGTCCCAAATGTCAGATTGTTTATTGTGAAGATGAAATTTTCATATTATCATGTGGTTGCTGCTTTTTACATTCACCGCAGATGCAAATTCAAAAAATGCACCGTGGAATGTTGGGGGTGTATATATCTATATAAATAACTGTATATATTGTTTTATTTTGTTTTATTACCATTGATAATTGATTTACCCACTAAAACAGAGCGTGAGATGGGCAGGTGGATGCGGAGGCATCAGCAGTAATGCAGGGGGAAAAAAGAGTCAAAGGGCAAAGCTTTCAATTTACCAGTTGATCTATGTTCCAACCTTCATCTATGGTCATCAGCTTTGCGTAGTGACTGAAAGAATAAGATCACAAGCGACTGAAATGAGGTCCCCCCATACTCACGGCTGGGCCTAGCTCAGAGATCGGGTGGGGACCTTGAACATCCGGAGGGAGCTTGGAGTATAGCCACTGCTCCTTCGCCTTGAAAGGAGCCAGTTGAGGTGGTTCAGGCGTTTGACCCGGATTCGTCCAGGGAGGTTTTCTGGGAACGTCCAACTGGTAGGGAGACCCCGGGGTAGAGCCAGAACATGCTGTGAAGGCCTGTGAAGCCCTGGGGATCCCACAGGAAGAGGGTTACTGGGTTACTTTGCTGGGTAGAGGGACGTCTAGACTACACCTGCTTTACCTTGGCGACTTGGCCATAGATAAATGGAAGAAAGTGGATGGATGACTAAAATATCTCTTAACACTGTCATTTTACTGTCCAGAGGTAGAGATGCACTGTGGGTAGCGTCAGGTCCTTTTTTTTTAAAAAAACACGCTCTGTGTGAGTGCAACAATGTTGTAGATGTGCAATGCTACATCAGTGCAGTACTCCCAGCCGTGCATTAGGCCTATTGCTTAAAAAAGTAAATGAGTGATATGAACTGTCTTCCAGGCAGAGAAAATAGTATTCCAGAGGAAAAATATAATCTTTGTACAATAGCCATTCTATTAATAACTGCTGCATACGTATGGGATACGCAGATAAGGAGTGTGGTATAATTAAGGAAAGAAAGTGATCAAATTATAGCAATAATAATTATTATACAATAATGTATAATTACAAAGTCTACAAAACTCTGACTACTAAATAATCTGAACGGGAATTGTAAATGAAAACACACACATAAGGAGATGGTACTTGCTAATGTTTCAGGACCCTTAGCTTGGGCTCTTGTTTTTTTTTTTTTTCAGTTCAGTTCCTATAATTATAGGCTTTTGGCATACTCACTGCATGTGTTAGCAGCATACAGAATATTGTTATTTGCGGGGTAAGTTATGCTACACAGACATACCATCAATTTCCATGTTAAGTGGTACTATACTATTCTAGCAGTTGGTGAATGCAATTTGAAATTGTTGGGAGTCTTTCACCTTTGTCCACAGGTTTCCAGTATATGAATAGAGGGAGTGTTGGTGTTGCTGGGATATAAGAATCATGTTGATTGAGATACACACACACACACACACACACACACACACTGTGTGTGTATATATATATATATATATATATATATATATACACACACACAGTACAGGCCAAAAGTTTCACCTTCTCATTCAATGCGTTTTCTTTATTTTCATGACTATTTACATTGTAGATTCTCACTGAAGGCATCAAAACTATGAATGAACACATGATGGAATAATGTACTTTAAAAAAAAGTGTGAAATAACTGAAAACATGTCTTGTATTTTAGATTCCTCAAAGTAGCCAACCTTTGCTTTTTTGATATCGCTGCAAACCCTTGGTGTTCTCTCAATGAGCTTCATGAGGTAGTCACCTGCAATAGTTTTCATTTCACAGGTGTGCCTTGTCAGGGTTAATCAGTGGAATTTTTTCCCTTATTAATGGGGTTGGGACCATCAGTTGTGTTGTGCAGAAGTCAGGTTGATACACAGCCAACAGCCCTGTTGGACAACTGTTGGAAAACATATTATGGCAAGAACCAATCAGCTAAGTAAAGGGAAACGATTACTTTAACAAATGAACGTCAGTCAGTCTGGAAAATTGCGAAAACTTTGAATGTGTCCCCAAGTGCAGTCGCAAAAACCATCAAGCGCTACAATGAAACTAGCTCACATGAGGACCGCCCCAGGAAAGGAAGACCAAGAGTCACCTCTGCTGCTGAGGATAAGTTCATCCGAGTCACCAGCCTCAGAAATTGCAGGTTAACAGCAGCTCAGATTAGAGACCCGCTGAATGCCACACAGAGTTCTAGCAGTAGACACATCTCTAGAACAACTGTTAAGAGGAGACTGCGCAAATCAGGCCTTCATGGTCAAGTATCTGCTAGGAAACCACTGCTAAGGAGAGGCAACAAGCAAAAGAGATTTGTTTGGGCCAAGAAACACAAGGAATGGACATTAGACCAGTAGAAATCTGTGCTTTGGACTGACGAGTCCAAATTTGAGATCTTTGGTTCCAACGGCCGTGTCTTTGTGCGACACAGAAAAGGTGAACGGATGGATTCTACATGCCTGGTTCCCACCGTGAAGCATGAAGGAGGAGGTGTGATGGTGTGGGGGTGCTTTGCTGGTGACACTGTTGGGGATTTATTCAAAATTGAAGGCATACTGAACCAGCATGGCTACCACAGCATCCTGCAGCGACATGCATCCCATCCAGTTTGCGTTTAGTTGCACCATCATTTATTTTTCAACAGGACAATGACCTCAAACACACCTCCAGGCTGTGTAAGGGCTATTTGACCAAGAAGGAGAGTGATGGAGTGCTGCGCCAGATGACCTGGCTTCCACAGTCACCGGACCTGAACCCAATCGAGTTGGTTTGGGGTGAGCTGGACTGCAGAGTGAAGGCAAAATGGCCAACAAGTGCTAAGCATCTCTGGGAACTCCTTCATGACTGTTGGAAAACCATTTCAGGTGACTACCTCTTGAAGCTCATCAAGAGAATGGCAAGAGTGTGCAAAGCAGTAATCAGAGCAAAGGGTGGCTACTTTGAAGAAACTAGAATATAAGACGTTGTGTATATATATATATATATATACACACACACACACACACACACACACACACACACACACACACACACACACACACACACACACGTCTTATATTCAAAGTTGGCAATAAACATGTTTGAACATCAGTATCCGTAAGGCTTTTGACAGTTCAAACTTCATACCAAAATCTAGACAGGTTAGAGCTAGCAGAGATCCCCATCTCATTAGGTAAATCATTTAAGTAGCAAATTGTATTACTCACAAACAAAACAAGATGGCTTCATGATACACCTACATCGTAACAGCACATGTAGAAATTAAAGTGTATAATCCTCGCTACATGACTTGTTTGGCGATGGCACATCCCTCTTGATTGCAGTCACTGTCAGAGTAGGCCAGCAGAAAAGTATTGCTGAACTATAGCAATATGCGGACCTCTTCCTACAAGCCACAATCTCACCTTTACTAAGATAGTATAAAAAAAGACATTTCCTGGTGAGTCATAGCTGGAGAGATTGGAGTAAGAAATTTCAGTGAAAGAACACACAATGTACACTGCACGTCCACACTCAGTCACTTAAGGGGCACTTTAGTTGCATTAACAGAGAGGACCTACTGCACACATTCAGTCCACTGAAAATCCTGTGCAAAGGAAAATAAGCTGCGAGTTCCCTGTAAGAAAACACTGCCAAATACTGATGCAGAAAAATAAACAACAAATAAAAGCAGTGACCAAAATTAGTCAACACAGATCAGAATAAGCCCTGCAGTGATTATGATGAATCTTTTCTGAAAATGCAATCTGAGGTATTTGTTTGTGTGTGTGTCTTGCAATATTCAGGGCAATAGTCAACAAAGTTTTAAAGCAGTTTCAACACCAGACTGTGCAAGCTATTGGAAATGTCTAAATGACTCGGGTAGTTACATATTTCCTGTGAGTCTACCTGACCTTTGGGTTTGCTGTGTAGTGGATGTTGCCCAATTATTTTGAAATATTTCTCCAAAAAAATAAGCAGGAAGAAAGCACGAGAGCACTCTTTGAAAACATAATGTGCCTTTAATAAGAGATAAATACTGTGACGTACGCTCATTTTCTTTGATTATGCAGTTGAACTTGAACAGGATTCAAAACATGGTTAAGATAAGTTTGCAATGTAGAAATTTGCTAAAGATCATACACAGCCTGTCCTCGCCAGAAAAAAACAAAAACAAAAACAAATCGCTGGATAGGTCATTTATGCAGCAGCTTAGTATGACACATATTTATGTTTATTGTTAGTTAAAATACCAAATATGGAATAAAAATATGGAACTACTGAGGTAGAGAAAATGTTGTTTACTTTGATGCCATCTAACACTTCAGTGTGTGACAGCTTAAACATAGTTTGGTAAGACAAGAATGCTGCACTACAGTTTGATGGTAGTTAAACTGCATTCTGCCCATAGGCTGTATAAAAGAAGTGGATGTATCATGACGTCACCTGTTGGTTTGTGGACTGCCGTTTTGAAGCCTCGAGTTTGGCCGAGAGTGTGCCGCCATGTTGAGTTGTTGCAACCCGCGGCACCAGACATGACCATAGCTGGATGAGTAGGTGGAGCTAACGGCTGTATGTGGAGCTAGCTAGCTAGCCTAGTTAGCTAAGTGCATCTGTAATTCACGTTAACTGTCATTTTAACAGGGCTGATAACTTTGTCTAGCAAACAACAGTCTTAAAACTAAATGTACTCACCAGAGAAAGTGAACAGCCAACTCCTAATACGATTTTTCAGCGGCGCTGACGTCGTCATGGTGACGAGTTGTCAATCACATATAATCCCGCCCTGAAGCATACTCTGCTTTATGGCCTATTTTCCTCTAAATGGGACCATAATTTACTAAATGAACATCATGTTTTATTGAAGAAGAGCTGAAACTAGCGATTGAGACCATGAACTCATTAAAGTGTTTACTGAGGTAATAAATCAGCTGAGAAGTAGGGTCATTAAACCATTATTTCTAATGGAACCGGCTTCATTTTGCAACCAGAAGTATCGCCCACTGCTGGCCGTTCAATAGAATGCAGGTTTATGGGACTTCTGCATTGGCTTCGCGTGTCAGACCGGAAGCTTCCCACTTGATTCTGCCTTATTTCAGCTGAATCTGCATGAGGATAGTTGTATGTGGAACAGTTGCAGGACAACGAGGCTAATTCTTCTCTCTGCATATCACTATTTTCAGTCAGTCTGATAACACTATTAATATCATTCTCCAAAATAACTGAGGAGGTGTTTAATATTCTGTATAGTGGCACATCTTCCACTACTTCCACCTAGCAGTTTGTAGCACACACACACACAAAAACCCCCCAAAACAAAACAAAAAAACAAAAACTCTGTCTTATGTATATATTGTACATCCAATGACAGCTTTTATCGGTCTGTGAGGCAATTTTTGCCGTTGTTAAGTTATACATGTTTTTTTCCACTATGCCATCAGTATGTTTACTGTGTTAACTGGGCAGGGATGCTCTGTCCAGTTGCAGCTAACCATTAAACCAAAGAAGCTGTCCACCCCACCATCCATCCACAAAATAGTTTCAAGTAGATTATTTCTCTATAACATTAAATGTTATCACTAACTACACAATAATCAAAGTTAAAATGAAAAACTAACTGAAAAACACTGTTAGCATTGTTGTATTATTCATCAAGAGTTTAACTTGCAGAAACTATGCTAATTTGCTTCATTATGACTGTGTGCCTTTCTTAGAAATAAATATGTGAAAATACGAGTACATATGCAAGTCAAGCCCACTTCAAAGCAGTGAGAGGAGCACAGACAAAAACACAAAATATAGATTTTAATGTGAAATAACCAAAACTCCTGTATTTATATATTTTTATTTTAATGTACGCATGCTTTTATTTTTTTCACAAAATGCAGGGAGATCACTTTGACTACTTTGGGGAATTAAATGTAATATTAAGAGAGGGAGAAAGATGGGTAAGTTACAGTACAGAAGATTTCTGTTGAAATGTGACTGTGGACCTGAGAGACTGTACACTATATACAGTCATGCGCACATGTACAGTGTTTTTTCTCCCAAAGTGGTTCAAACAAAACGTCAGGTAAGCTAGGTTAAATAGACTGCCTGACTGATTTAAAACGGCCAGCTGCCTGGCACCCTAGGGCCTGTAATTGCCATCACCACACTGACAGCTAGAAAATCACAAAAGAGAGGGATTATCTTGTGGCAAAGGCTCTTGTGTGCAGGAGAAGCACAAGGTTGATTGTATTGAGGTGCCCATGAAGCCCACTCCTATGGAGGAATTAAATTTAAAAAGAAAAAAAATGTGGTAGCTCTACATTGTGTTTTTAAAGGTGCTTTCTGTTAGAGACTGCTGTTAATCAGTGGTGACAAGTTGGTGATCAATACGGATTGGATGAAAGTGGGTTACAGGATGACGTTTCACAGTACAAATGCTACTTGTTTTCAAAAAGAAAAATAATGTACTCAATACTTTAGCTCTATGCATCAAAAGATAACTTTTCATCTAATAATTCATCTATAATTCTGGCATCAGAAACAGAATAATCATACAAATAAAATGAAAGAAAATGTCTCATTAATCAGAGATGGGGACTCGAGTTAGAGACTCGGACTCGAGTGTGACTTACTGTAAGTCGCACACACAGTGACTTCAGACTCGACTTCAGACTCGTCCTCAAAAGACTTCAGACTCGACTCGGACTTGAGGTGCGGGACTCATGAACAATGTTTATTTTTTAGGAAACTTCTGATGAGCGTGCTGTTATTCCCTCAGCCCGTTACCTATAACCTGCCTACGTAAGACGTAGCATCTGCTGCGTGCGGCCACATGTGAGAGAGCACAACAAACACAGCAGCTGCTGTGCCATTCATCATAAACTTTGGCTTTAAAACTTCATACAACAAGACTCAAACAAAGAAGCGCTGAACGCAAATAGGTTAGTAACCTGTGGTGAGTAAACATGTTTAGCTCAGCATTGGCCATTTAACGTTAGCTTGCTTCTTGCTTTAGCTACGACTTACGGGAGGTTTACTCCGACTGTCGTCCGCTATGAAAAGATGAATGAGCGTTTGTTTACTTTCCAAACTTGTGGTAGTCGATTAACGTAATTATTTACGTCCCGCTGGCTGCCATCACCTTAATTAATTATTGCCGTTGGCTGGAAAGAGGTTACAGGTTTATTGTTGATCATGTAACCTTACAGTTTTATTTAGTTCTAACATTACACTGGTTTGAGAGTCTGCAGGGTGTGTTGACTTACAGTAGTTAAAGCTGTCATTAACTGCATTGCACATCTTCTGTAAGTTAAAAACAGGTTACAGCTTTATTGTTGACCATTTGACTTTACAGTTTTATTCAGTTAACTTTAGACTGGGTTTGAAAATCAACAGGGTTTGTTGACTTACAGTAGTTTATAAGTTGTCATTAATTGTAGACGCATTGTACATTAGGCTGCATTGCTCTGTTAAGTTAAAAAATTAAGAGAGACTTGAGACTTGACTTGGACTCTAGCTCAAAGACTTGTGAGCATCTCTGTCATTAATATCTGTTTCATATTTAAAGGGTGTTGGGGTGGCAGTGGGCGGACGTCTTGTCACTACATGTGCTGCAGCTCAGTTTGTTTCTCCACCAGTGTTTTTAAGGGCATGCCACTCTAGCTGCTATGCGAGCATTGTGATGCGTGTTACATAGTGACACAGATATGTTACGGAAGTAAAGGCTGGACTACAATCAAGCTGTTTTCAGACAGTTCAGAAGCAGTGTTTTCTGTGTGAGATGGTAACTCCTTGGGGCTGACTTTGGGCTTTTTCACTTTGCAAACCTATTACATGCACTAAAAAGATATACACAACACAATAAAGGAAAAAGAAATAGCCAAAAATCATGTCTTACATGTCAGCTTTTAAATGTTTAAATAATTTTACACTTTTAAACTTGTATGGCAAAGTTTACAGTGGTCACTAACTGTTACTGTGGTTCAGCAAGTGATTTTATTTATTTTGTTAGTGCCCCATTTTCATTCTGTTTCATTCTTATATCTTATGAAGAAAGGCTTTATTACAGTATGAAAAAAACAGGATAAAATACATACATTTATAATGAGAAAAGTGAATCAAATGCATTATATTATTTTTAGCATATGTATTACATTAAATTTATTGTTTTTTTTATGTGTAATTTAGATTGATGTTCCTATTTCCTATAACTGCAAAACCACTAACTCCTGACAAATATTAACCGCAGATCTAATTTAAATCCAACTGATGCTGTTTGACAAAAACCCAGTCTTTTTTTGTTTGTTTTGTAAGAGCTACATGCACCTGATTTTGTTAACCCTGCATTTATACAAGGAGCTCAAATGACGGTCAGTTGGTTGGTCACAAAATGCTGTGATTGTGTAAAGCATTGTGGAAAGTGCTATCCTTTATTGAGCTACGGCTTTTATGTACACCCTTTTACCTAAGAGAGTTGTTTTTCAAAATACAAACATGAATCCAGTGCACATGTCTATCCCATCATAATCTCTGAATCACCCAGCAATTTTGAAAGTGGTGCAACAAACAAACAACCAAAACGCTTAAAAAAAGATTTTGTCTGTGTTGCCTTGTTACCTGGCTGCTCTCTGTTCTGCTGCTCACAGGAGTACAAGAACTTGTGCACTTAGAGTAGTTTTCCAGCTCTTGCTCCTAAACATTTTTAAGGTCACAGTCAAAGTGCACTCACAAAGGTCTAAAGCTCTCTCCACACTGAACTCCAAAGCTAGCCCAACATTACATAATTTGACAGATAAAGTAGTCATATTATGCTAATTTTCTTATTTAGGTGCTGAACACTTTGTTTTAGCTATGGAGTGATACATCTTACCTCTACAAAATATTTGTTGGGAGTTGCACATGTGCAGTTCCCCTTCGAGGGAACTCGAACTGCGTCGGTTACGACACTATGGGAACGCCTCTGGGCATAGCAGGTCTGAACATGAATGAAATCACTCCAATCCTATTGGTTTGTTCCTAGAACGGTAAGGTGTGACGGAATAATCGGAGGAGTATAAAGCACACCTGTACACACTCATCATTAGCTTTTTTCTATTCAGCAGGCGCTCTGTATGTTGTTTGAAGAAAGCTCCAGTCCTACAAGCAGTGTGTCTTACCTGAAGAAGAAGTCTACCAGCATGTCCGGCAACCAGAAGTACAGAAGGTGTGTTTTTCCTTGCCCTCGGTACATCACGGATGGAGATTCTCATGAGATGTGTGTCTCATGTTTGGGGATGGAGCACGCCCGGGCAGCTCTCGAGGGGGCTGGCTTCGGCCATTGCGAAGCCCTTTCAGCTCTCTTTTCCGAGGATGGCTGGATGTGATCTCCCCGCGGTGTGGGTCCTGCGGCCGCTGAGGCGCTGGCTCCGACGCTTCCTTTCCTCGTTCGGGAGCCCGTTTCTCAGCTTCTACCGCTCGTGGTTTGGATCCGGAGACGCTGCAGCAATCCGACTCCGAGGAGGTGGACGTGCTCAGCATAGTGGACGATGACTTCCGGGTGTCGGGGCGGCGTCATCAGGCGGCGCCCGACTATGACGAGCTGCTGGAGGTGGTGACTAGAGCCGTGGCTAAGCTCAACATCAACTGGCCACAGGAGGAGCAGACACCACAGGCTAGTGGTAAGCTTGATGAAAGCACCATGCGCCACCTCCACCCGGTCTGCCATTCTTTCCTGATTTACATGATGAACTGAGTAAATCATGGGGCAGACCCTTCTATACACGGCTTTCCACACCCCGATCACTGAACTACAAAAATGTGATGGGGGTTAGGGACCTTGATTATGGGAGGATGCCTCGGGTGGAGGATGCACTTGCGAGCTATCTCTCCCCTCAACTTGCGTCCTCCCTGGAGAAGCCGGCGTTACCTTCCAAACCATGTCGCACCACATCTACGCTCGTGGGGAAGGCGTACATGGCAGCGGGCCAGGCAGGTGTGAGCTTGCACACCATGGCGGTGCTTCAAGCCTACCAAGCCGACCTGCTACAGGAGATGGAAGATCTGGCGGAGCTTCGCAGAACCACGGACCTGTCTCTCCGGGCCACCAAAGAAACAGCCCGCTCCATTGGCCGGTCCATGTCGGTTCTGGTGGCCACAGAGCGTCACCTATGGCTCAACCTCGGCGGGCATATCTGAGAAGGATAAGAGCTTCCTCCTCGATGCACCGCTGAGCACGGCGGGCCTCTTTGGTGACGCGGTGGACTCGGTGGTGGATCGGTTCCAGCACGTTAAGACGCAGGGCAAAGCGTTTACACGTTCGGGACGCACCTGCCACCATTGAGTCCACGCCGTACTACCTGCCCCGAGGGTCTGCAGTCAGGCGGCGTCCAGACTCACTCACCGTGGATCTTCGGTGGCTCTCCCCTGCCGTTCTGGGGCTTCAGGGGTCCACCAGAAGATCACACGAGACACCGACCACCAGCCCCGAGGGGCTGGTTCCGTTGGCAGACTTTGCAGAGGCTTGGCGGAGCCTGACGAACATTTCTCCGTAGGTCCTGCGCACTGCCATAGATGGGTATCGACTACAGTTCTCTCCAAAATTCAACGGGGTGGTTTGGACTGTGGTCCGCCCGGAGCAAGGTCCGTTGTTGGGACAGGAAGTTCTTACTCTGCTGAGGAAAGGGGCCGTGGAACGTGTCTCCCCCCCAGACAGAGACGCCGGGTTCTACAGCCGGTACTTCATAGTCCCCAAGAAGGATGGAGGGCTGCGCCCTATTTTGGATCTGCGGGTTCTAAACCGGTCTCTGAGTAGATTCAGGTTCAAGATACTCACCATCCCCGCCATCGTGACGCACATCCAATCCGAGGATTGGTTCGTCACGATAGATCTAAAGGAAGCCTATTTCCCAACTCCATCCGACCTTCTCACAGGAAGTTCCTGAGGTTCGCCTTCGGGGGTGTGGCTTACCAGTATCGGGTTCTTCCATTTGGCCTTTCCCCTTGCACATTCACCAAGTGTATGGATGCAGCACTGGCCCCGCTGAGGCTCCAGGGCATCCGGATTTTCAACTAAATCAAAGACTGGCTCATCCTAGCCCAGTCTCGAGAGTTGGCGGTTTGGCATCGAGATGCCGTTCTGGCTCATCTGCTGCGTTTAGGGCTGAGGCTCAACGCAAAGAAGAGTGTGCTGGCGCCCACCCAACGGACTACGTTCCTAGGGGTAGTATGGGATTCGACAACGATGCGGGCACAATTGTCTCCGGCACGTGTCGACACCATATTGGCTGCCGTGAAAGGAGTGAAGTTAGGCCACGGCATCACTGTAAACACTTTCAACGAGTGTTGGGTCTCCTGGCGGCTGCGTCCAGCGTAATACCATCTGGACTGCTGCACATGAGACCCCTGCAGTGGTGGCTAAGGACCAAGGGTTTTTCCCCGAGGGGAAATCCTTTCCGTCTGATTTGGGTTACGCGCAAGTGTCTTCGTTCCCTATCAGTTTGGAAGGAAACTTGGTTCCTGTCCCAGGGGCCCGTGCTGGGAGGGTCTTGTCGCCGGCTGGTCATTTCGACAGACGCCTCCCTCACGGGCTGGGGCGCGGTCATGGGCGGCCGCTTTGCAAGGGGATCCTGGCAGGTGCATCAGTAATAATAATAATAATAATAATCCTTATTTGTAGAGCACTTTTCAAAAACAAGTTACAAAGTGCTTTAACAAGTGTAAAGAATAATACAAAAAAAACAAAAAAACCAAAACAAGATAAGAGCATGAAAAATTTATATAAAATTAGTAAAATAAATAAAAGGGATAAAATAAAGACAAATAAGATCGGGAAAGGCTCTCCTATAAAAGTATGTTTTAAGAAGGGACTTAAAAGAGTTCACTGACTCAGCCGACCTGGTTTCCTCGGGCAGGCTGTTCCAGAGCCTCGGGGCCCTGACAGCAAACACTCTGTCCCCTTTAGTTTTCAGTCGAGACTCTGGAACAGACAACAGACCTCTGCCCGAGGATCTCAAGGTACGTGCTGGTGCGTATGGGACTAAAAGGTCAGAAATATAACAAGTCGAGAGGCCATGAAGAGCTTTAAAAGTGATCAAAAGAATTTTAAAGTCAATTCTAAAACATACTGGGAGCCAGTGTAATGAAGCTAAAATAGGAGTAATGTGGTCATATTTCTTTGTTCTGGTTAAAAGCCTGGCAGCAGAGTTCTGGACAGTCTGGAGTCGATCAATAGATTTTTGGGTTAAACAGGTGAAAAGGCTGTTGCAATAATCCAGGCGTGATGAGACGAAGGCGTGTAAAATGGTCTCGGTGTCCTTAAAAGTTAACAGATCGAATTTTTGCTATATTTCTAAGTTGATAAAAACATGATTGAACAAGCTTTGTGGTGTGCTGCTCGAAATTTAAATTACTATCAAACCAAACACCAAGGTTCTTTGCCACAGGCTTAATGTGATTTACTAGGGAACCAGCAGATGGCAGTATTTGCCATCTGCTGGGACCCGATGACCAGGATTTCTGTTTTGTCTGAGTTCAGCTGGAGGAAATTATTTGGACATCCATTTTTTAACTTCACAAAGGCAGTTGTTAAGTGAACTCAGCATTCCAGGGTCTGTGGATCAGTCCGAGTGGCATATCAACTGTCTTGAGATGTTGGCGGTGTTCCAGGCTCTAAGGAGTTTCCTGCCCGATCTGATTATCTGTGTCCATGGTAATTTGAATACATTACTTATATAATTACTTAAATAATAATAAAACATCCCCCATCACTTCTCCTCTTAGCCCAAATATGCCGGACACATTCAAGGTATCCCAATCTTGTTCAAAATCAAAATATTGGAATATTAACTGGGTCTTTTTTTTTACTTTAATATCAGCATCAGCCCCCATAAAACCAATATCGATCAGGCTCTAGTATCAGTTTACCTCCAGTCAGCCCAAGACTGCCTCATTATCTGAGGTTGAGATAGAGTTTTAAGCTAATCTTCAACTTGGATCCCATCTTCTAAACCTGTTATATTAATGTGTCAAGGATGATACACATTAACTGCTTGTGATATTGGTTGTGTTCCCATCTTCACATGCAGTGCTGTTTAAAGACTCACGTCATCATTCATTTGTCTCATTTCTGACAAACCCAATGAAAAGACTAAGACTAACAGTGAATTAGTCCATCGCTTAATATCTTCTGACTTCCTGAACTTGACTGTGTCAGCCTCAAGCCCACTGGTTTTCACTCGAGATCTAAATCTTAATAACAGGTCAAAAATAAATAGTTTTGTTTTCAAGAAAGGCTCATTGATTTCCTAATACACTGGGCCACTGTAGTTTTCAGCAGACAGTACCCAAACTGGCAGAAACATATTATTGGGGACTTTCAGCTGTGAATTAGTCCTCATTTTGTGTTTTAGTGAATATTTACAGCAGCAGGAGGGTGTGTTTGGGATCGGCTCAAAATAAACTACTGTGCCCATGTTCATGGTAATGAAGGAACATGTCACCCAGTGCAACAATGTGGCTCATTGATGCGTTTATAATGGCTTTTGGACAGCAATGGAGATCTACAGAACGCAGGAACAAAAGCCTTTTCATAGGATTTGTTGACAATTAGAACAAATATAGAATATCACCATCCTTGTGATTTGATGCTGTTGGCATGTTCTCCCTTTTTACTGGAATGCAGCCGAAAATAATACTTGCTTCAAAACCGGTTGTCATTTGTTCAAAGCTAATAAGGCATGTCGATTTTTATTTTATGTATATATTTAGCATTATTGTTGAACTAGGGATGGGGAATCTTGGAATCACTAGCATGAAACAATAACAATCTGTTATTGTCAATTTTAGCACGGTTTGTACAGCCTCTGTCCTTAGGTGTGAATGTGAGTGTGAGTGGTTGTTTGTCTATGTGTGGCCCTGCGATGGACTGGCGACTTGTCCAGGGTGTACCCTGCCTTTTGCCTGATGTCAGCTGGGATTGGCTCCAGCCCCCCGCGACCCCGTGAGCAGGATAAGCAGTTAACAATGGATGGATTGATGTGCAGCCTCTATGGTATGCTCTGATTTCAACAGATTAAGTACCAAACAGGCATTTTGTTGTATTATTTTTTTTATGTGCACATTGAAAAATCTGAATTCCACATGAATACTAGATATCTCAGAATTCTATATTTCTGCATTTCAGATCATGTCTGAATGCACCACTAATGACACACTGTATATGGACTGATGAATGATGGGATAATGCAGGTAGGAATTTACAAGTCTATTCAGTGAGCAGGGAAAAATGGTAGCAGCAGTGGGTAATTTCCCTTGTGGAAATCATATAATGATCTGGCGTCTAATCACCATTATGATGGTTAAGTTAGGTTTTTCTATAGACATGGATACCTCTCATCAGATGACCGGAATGCTCCACTCTGTACCCCCTCCTCGTGTAATTGGAACTTCTTCAGCTCCTGATATCTGATCCTGAACGATGCTTAGCCTGTACACAGATCCAGCAACCCCAATCACAGATAGGTTTGTGATAATACACCATGGGAGATGGTAAATGGATTACAATGCAAATCAGTGGAAAATGGTCTTTATTACAGGGGTTCTGCAGGTTACACAAAGTCAAATTTAAGACTTCGTAAGACCACTATGAATGAAATTTAAGACTTATATTACGACATCATAAAAAGAAACATTCAAAGGAAATGAAGTCACAAAATTACTTGCAGAGTAAATAAATGTATTCATATTAGGGTTGAGTGACGTCCACAAAATTGGCATTGGACCATGTAAAACTAAACTTGCATCCTCGGAAGAATGAGGGGAGGGTGACAGCCATACGCTCAGTGTTACTGTAGCTTACTGAAAATCATATGATTGTATGGAATTTTAGTAACGATGCTCATTCATTAAGTAGCGACAGTAGGCTTCAAATATGTTGCTAGCCACTGGTTTCAACAAAGCCCTGTTTTTTCTTTCAGGCAAGAGTTGCTAAAGGTTGCACTTTCACACAGCTGATGAATAAATCTGTTTTATATCTGTGGTACAATCCGAAAGAGACTCGCAGCAATAACACGACAGCTGCACTGGTCTTTGTAGTTGTAGCACAGCAAAGTATATTTGGACTAGAGAAAGAAAACATTCTAAAGCCTGCAGGAGCATTTCAATGAGCATTAGAGGTAGCATTACATGGATGTTGTAAAATTAAGACCTGTTTAAAATTATTTAAGACCTGTAATGCAGACTTCAGTGAATTTAAGACTTTTTAAGGCCTTAAATTTTGATTTTGAAATTTACGACTTTTTAAGAAAAAATAAGAGAAAAATAAAGGAGCCTTTACTTTCCTTTGTTAAGGGCTACAGCATTGACTTAGCTCTGGGTAACTCCATTGACTGGCTTTGTATTTCTAATTAAACATGATCAACAGAAATTTCTATGTAAGCAGAGTTTGTTTGCATTCATTCAATTCCAACCTGCTCACAGCAGTGTTTCATGTTGCGGTAATGATTGATGTGCAGTTGTTTACATGTTAAATTGTTGAGACTATAATCTATTTTATTAACATAATCCATTTAGGAAACGTATTGTAGCCCACTTACAAAACAGCTTTCAATATCATGTTCTGAGTGTAGTTTGGAAAGGAACGGGGTCTACTATCCAAAGAATTTTCAAAATCAAAACATCAGCTCATAAATCGGCTCTTTTTCCACTTTAATATCGCATCGGCCCCCAAAAACCCTTATTGGTCGGGCTCTAATATCAGTCTACTAGTTACTTTAAGCTAGTAGCAGTCATTACTATATAATGAAACCTTGTGATGAGTAAGAATAATGCTACCTGCACATTAGTACAATTATTACATTTTTCTCATTTTTCTCCAGCAATTTAATCTTATGCAAGTAACTTGGCAGTG
Source organism: Micropterus salmoides (assembly GCF_014851395.1). Taxonomy (NCBI): domain Eukaryota; kingdom Metazoa; phylum Chordata; class Actinopteri; order Centrarchiformes; family Centrarchidae; genus Micropterus; species Micropterus salmoides. The sequence continues at coordinate 12,146,006 of NW_024040040.1, forward strand.
ATGGGTTAATGGTCTCCAACAAACCTGCAGTCATTTTCATCAGTAAGAATACTCACTTATATCTAATTTACCTTTTGTGTACCTTTACCTTTTCAGTTTAACAAGAGTTTTTTAAAAGTACACTGGATGTCATGTGACACGCTCATTAGACATCAGCAATCATGGAAACCATATTTTAAAGCAGAAATAACTTTTAAGATATCCTGTTTAACAATGTGAGTCGGACTAAAATTTGGACATTGACAGCAAGATGAAGTTGCAGCTATTCGTTGTGATGATTGTAGAAGGAAATTCCCGAAAGCAAAACCTGATACAAAAGTTTACGAATAAGTCAGATCCACAGTATCTTGTGAGGTCACACTTCTTTCCAATCATTGCCATTTTATCTGATAAGATGGGTTTATTTTTTTACTCAGAGCTTTCCTAAAGCTGTATTAAATCAATAAGTGGTTTGATGTGGTGGCAGGAAAATGCCTCTGTTGGATATCCTTCAGGTATTTTCCTGTATTATGTGCCTAAATGTGAAGGCCCAAACATTCAGCTTACTTCAGGTCCACATTTCCTTTGTTGAGCCTTCAGGTTTGTCAGCTGCTTTTCTCTGGAGACAATGCAATGTTCATGGATAATTCAATTTAGACTCAAGGGCACTGAAATATAAAAGGCACTTGAGGACATTTATGCCATTGTTACAGCGCCAACTATTGCAAAGCTTAACAAATGTACTTGCCGTACTTCCCAGAGACACAGATTTCAATTACCTAAGGGAATATTCTGCAATGGCACTTTGTAGGAAGGCATAAAGGGCAAAAATTGGTGTGCGGAATTACTTCCTGTGACTTAAGGAAGGTCAAAAGGACATGAGTTGAGTCAGAAAACAGAATTTGTCAGCATGACCATCAGTATTTTGTTCTGTATTGACATGATGGAGCAATTTCTTTACTTGGAATCCCTCACTGAGACGTCATTGTGAATACACGCCACACACGACAGCTATCACACGCATATCACCGAAGTATCATTGGCTGTCTCAGTCTCACAGCCCTCATTCACATAAATGTCATAACAATGCATATGCTGACTGAAAGTATAACAGCCCCGTAGAGAGATAAAGGCAAAAGAGATACATAAATTAGATCTTCAGTATGAAATATGTATCACATGCATAGTGAATTGGAATAAATCACATCAAAGTCCTACTGTGTATTAATTTCAGTGGGGGAAATATTATGCATATGGTGGTCATCACCACAGCAGGATGTAAAGAACACCACTCCAGGGGATTCAGGATGAGGGTTGTTTGAAAAGAAAAAAACCCTTTAGCTAAATTAAAGTATCCCTCCTGAGTGGTGTAGATGCAGTGTGAAATTAAATTACAATTCTCGCAGCCTCGGCGTATTTATTTTCACTTGCACACTTTTGAAATCAAAATAAATAAGGGTAAGAAAAGGAATAAAAAGACCCCTCACTGAGGTTGTCTGCGGGAAACATGTCTTCAGTCATTCTGCCAGCCGACATTCTTTATGCCAGGAAAACTTAATGAATTATTTTGCCCCTTGTATCTCCCACCCTTTGAAGAAGAAGTTTAATTGACACTATGTCTCACCTTCTCTACAAAGAGGACACACTGTGTCGTTCTCAGGGGAGTCTCACATTAAATGAGACAGAACAAAAGGAGGGGGAAATTCAAATTCTGCTGCAGTGTTTCCCCTATATGCATTCAGGAGCGGAGGTGCGCCACTGCTGAATTGTGACCGCCGCTACTAAAATTTCCCACGATCATTAATCAATGCGCTACTAATTTTCACTCACACACTATGCGAGCACGGTAACTCTCTTCGTTCAGCTCGCTTCCTCTCCTCATTCTTCAAAAGACATTTATGTCACAGATGCTGTTATAACAGCAACGTGTGTTTGATTATCCGAGCAGCAGAAAGTGACGGTGAACGCGAGTGTATCAAAATATTCTGGCAATAAATGTACAGTGTCGGTTACAGCGTGTCAGCTTCTCAAGACCAAGAGAAGTCTGTCTTTTGTTTCCCCAACTGCTGGAAAAGTAAAGCCACTTTGCGTTAAGTTAGCCAACATCTCCCCTCCCCTTCAGACTGCACAGCTGAGCAGGAAAGCTTATACAGTAGACTACGTCTTTTGGCTGCTATGTAACTTAACATTAGCTCAATTTATAGAGTAACTGGTAGCTGTATTTTATTACTACCTTCTTGTCTATTGAGAACATCAGGCACAAACTTAGACTAAACTGGTGTAGCCTACAGCTCTGTCCTGTACATACTGGTTCATCCTAATTTATTTTTCAGGTTTCAGATGAGTCTGAAAAAGTGGTTGTTAGGAAAAGAAAGGATGGTGGTGACTGGATGACCTGAGGTTAGTAAAGCAAACTAGTGATGCAAACTAGTCCTTTTAAGCTAACAAGGAGATGTTTCTTTTTGAATTTTAATGTGCAAATAAAATGCACCTCAGAAGGGAGTTGGTTTCTCATTTTGCCTATTTTTTATTTATCATAATGTCAGATAAATGTCAAAAGCTGTAACATAAAGACACAAAAGGTCAGAAACAGTCGTATCTATAATGATTCTGAGGTCGTATTAACAGGGTTTTCCTGCCGTTAAGGCTTAGGGGGTGATGCCCAAAACATGCTGTGCCATAAATGTAAAATCACTGTGAAGAGCATCATAACCAACCAAATTACTTTCCCCAAATCTAAAGGTTGTAGTTCCTCCCCAGTAGACTGATCTTTAGGTGTTGTTTCTTTATTATCTGCCTTAGCTATTTCAACTATTTGTTCAGATATATTGTAAAAATAATGTCTCAATGTGAGGTGAAATTACATATTTTTCATTGGAAAATGTAAAATCTTCTTGGGGGAGGACCCCCCAACCCCCCACCTCCCTGACCATAATTACTACAACCACCTCCAAAACATTCATCTAAAGCTCACATAAAATCGGGAAAACACTGACATTTTAAGCTATTCTAATGTGCATCGCATGATCATGGACACAAGAGCAATGCTGCTGAGACATGTTGTGTTGGGGTTTTATATTCAGACATACTACGCACTACACGCACAAAAATAAATTACTTCACCTCCACTTCTACAACTCCATCCTAGGAGAAACACTGTGCTAGGCATCACCAAAGATTTCCTTCATGAGGCGTAATTGGAGCAAAGAAAATTGTTTGAAGTTTTCTTACAGAATATACCTGGAGACACCACGCAGATGAGTCCGAGGTGAGTCAAAAAGCACTTGTAATAAATTAGATGAACGCCTCATCATGCAAAAAGTAATATATCATAGTAATAGCATTTATTCATTTAGATGTTGCTTTTATTTAAAGTGACTTACAATTGCTATATATGCAAGATGCTGCACGCCTCTGGAGCAACTAGGGGTTAAGTATCTTTCTCAGGGACACAGTGGTGAATGTCACGGTAGGGAATTGAACCCAGGTCTCCCGCACCCAGGCATGAGTGGTTATCTTGGTTAACTTGAAATAGAAGGCTTATTAATACTTTGTTAGCAGTTGAGCAAGGAAACCGCAGGGAGTTCAACCCCATTCCAACAATGTGGAAGTACCATTAGCAGTGCCGAAATCGAAATACAAACAAACACACACACAAAGATTCCTGCCTTTATAAAGGAGATTAAGCTACATATAATAATTTCAGATGTCACTAATATATCCAAGACCTGTATGGGAATGAAAACAGGACATCACTGATGGTAATGATCCTTACATTATGAGTGTGGAGACTGGGTGAACTCCGTGGACTAACTTGATGTCAAGAGACACTGCTCTAGCCTTAGCAGCTACGCCAATCTAATATATGCAAATACTTAATCAGCCCTCTCTCTCTTGATCTCATTCTAACAAGTTGCTTTTGACAAAGTGGCAGTTCCCAAACGAGTCCATTAACACACTTACCTCAACTTCATTTTCAGTGATGTTGACATTTTTGCACAAGAAGTCTCACCCTGAGCGACTCTCTGGCAGGGGACTTTCTATGCACTTGGACCACTGCAAACACACACACTGCTTTCTCTGCTTTTCTATCACTCACACTCGCGCACACAGACTGAGGCAGAAAATGATCTCATGCCCCGCAGCATTAGCATCTCCACGGACGCCAATCACTGCAAGTGAGCATGAACACCCTTGAAATGCTCACTGACAGTTTCCCTGCAACATGGATAGGTCCAGCCTCATTTTAGCAACATCAGTAACGATCTATGCTGCTATCATTAGCACTAATATAAATGAACAAGAAAAGCTAATTTAAGATGGTACTTCCTTGTTTTATATATATATAAATTGCATCATAATTTAAGGGATAGTAAATTCAGCAAATCAAATTTTCCTACACAGCCCTGGCTCGGTAAATGGAAAACAAAGAAAGTGGTGTGTTTCAGTCAGTCAGCAACACGTGGCATTAGCACTTGTGCACAGACATTATTAATTATTGATGTTCTTAGATGTATATTGCAAATCTCCCTTTTTGTTCACTTAGTTATTTATTTTTTACTTTTATTGATGATCTTTCTCTACCTTATCAAGCATGGCATTGATTGTACACTGCCTCCACAGCAGGGGAGGTTGTTATTTCTTAAAAGCTGGGTCGATCACCACTATTAGGTCAAACTTTGACGTAGAAATTCTACCACATCTGCATTCTAGAAAAATCAGTAGTTTAACTAAATAGATTTGAAAAATGTATATATAGAGAAAGAAAAAAACATTATTCACAGTAAAAGTGAACTGAGAAATTGTAGTAGAAAAAAACCCCACCAGCAAAATGGATTGCATAAAGGTCATATTCCTAATATTCCTAAATGACTTTGCCTCCCATCACTGCACGGAAATCCATGGAAAGTGTTCACCAAATAGAGATGGTCATCTGGGAACGAGATGATAATTGATCACGGTGATTATGAATCGTATGGCTTGGAAAATCAGTCAAAGTGTGACAGCGGACCAGCTGTGTGGCTGTTTCCTGATATAAAAAGATCAGTTTATTTCCACTAGAGAGACAAAAAAGAGTGGGAGAGACAGAGACAGAGGGAGGAGGCATGGATGATGGGATGGGGGATGGCAAATCCACTGTTATGCTTTCACCCAGCTGCCTCAGCTGGGCTTTACAAGCTGCAGCTGGTATAGTTGAGCAAACACATTATTATGTTATACCATGTTTTAGGAAGCAAATGCAAACAAAGACATAGCCAGGCAATTGATCTGTCATTTATGAAAATAGAGAACTTAGACAAAAATAGGGGCGAGAAAATACCCTGATGTCCGTGAAAATTCTGTGAGGATGATCAGTTCTCTCTTTAAGTAGAAAAAAATACAAAGCAACTCATTTTTGTTGTATTTTTTTGTACCTGCATTTTTCAATCAATACAGTTTATTTTCAATATACATGTTTTCAGTGATGTATAAAGACCTTAAATAATGGACTGTTATGTTTTTATAACCTTAAAATGAGCCATTTCTATCTACATACACTGCAAGTCTTCTTACATGGATGTCGCCATGTTGAACAACCATATTTCTACAGTAGCCCGAACGGACAAACGTGTTTTTGGAGCGCGTTTGGTCACTATGTTGAATACATACGAAGAAAGTTACAAATAACATTAGTAGTCCTAAGTATTAGTCAACTGATTTATTAGAATTATCAAAATAAGAGAAATTGGAGGCCCACACGTATTATTTAGCGTAAGAACTGACAGAGCGTGTCAGCCACTGTAGCTTCCCATGCACGCTTGGAAAGGGAGGGGTGAGAGGTGACTGATGGTGCATTCATGTGGTGTACAGGGGACATAAAGTAGTATACAGAACTTTGATTTGTGCAAAATCACGTATTGCATATACATATTGCAAACGGTTGTACGGTTAACGGTTAATTTGCTGTGCATGTAAAGTGCACTATGTCTGTGTGTCGTTTATACACTCCGATAATGCTAATCCAACACATCTTTGTATATCCATATTCCGACTTAAGAGCTCATCAACACAAACTGAAGTCAGAAGAACAACTTACTAAATAAAAAAGGGTACCATCTGAGGAGCATGTGAATGCACCGTGAGCAATTTGCAACCCTCACCAGGGTCCACAGACTGTTGAAAACCCTTGCTCTAGACCCATTCATTGCTGTTCAGGGTCACAGGTGCACTGGAGGCTATCTCAGCATGCATTGGGCAGAAGGGAGGGAAATACACATCTACACAGACACATCTGGTTAAGAGTTTAAGAGTCTCCTTGCCTTTGGGAGAAACATGAAACAAACACGGGGACAACATGCACACTCCTTACAGAATTACCCAGTTTGATGCAGACCTTGCTGTGAGGTGACAGTGCGTAACACTGTGCTGCTGTGCTGCACAGCGTTAAAGCATTAATGGGGAATTTAAGAAGTCATAGAGAAATACAAAATGTCAAACAATAATTATTGCCCTGCATGGTGGTGACAGAGAAGACATGCTGTGCTACAATCTGTAAGACAGCTGACTCTGAAACCTGCATGAGCCAGGGATCGATTCCTGGCAGTACCCGCTTCTTGAAAGCAATCTCCCCATGTCTTTGGCCCATTTTCCTGTGTGGATAAAGAGAAAATATGTGTGGATTTCCTGATCTTAAGCAAGAGAGAGATGATGAGGTAAAGCTTAAATGATTGCTGATCTGAAGGTGGTTGATCAGGATAGAAACAAAAACATTTTATGACATTGGTTTCACGTCAGAAAGGTCAAATATATTTTGACCTTCAAACAATAAGCAAAATTTACATGCAACTGTGGAGATTCTATCTATAAAATCATTTATTTCCCTTTATACCTCTCTTTCATGACAGCGGGAGATGATGCTATGATGTTTTGCATTGATCATATAGAGGCCTCTCAACAGATAAGCTAGCCTCACAGGGAAAGCGAGGCTAGCTTGTAAATTGGTGATCACACTTACAGCATATCAATTTAGATTGCAATAGATCACATTTTAAAGGTGCCATAAAATACTTTTCAGGATCATATTAGTATTTAGGGGTTCTTCTAGAAAATATTTACATGCTTTAATCTTCAAAAAACACATTTTTTTTTTCTTATACTGCCCATTGCTTCAGCCCCTCTTTTCACCCTCCATCTAAACACTCCGTTTTAGCTCATGTCTTTAAGGTCCCCCTCCCCGAAGGCTCACTTGCCCCAGCACAGCAGAGGGGCAGGGCCTAGCGGCAAGACTTGGCCCCACTGATTACTGTACAAAACACAACTTTATAACTTTATTCACTGGTTTTGGTAAAACTGAATCAGATTTGTTTGAGAAAATATTGTCTGGTTTCCCCTCTGATTTCCTCTGGCTGCTCTGCCTCCACTTTTGATAATATACGGAGTTTGTATGTTACCAGTTACTTTGGCTGCTAACTACTGCTATCAGCAGCTGCTGATAGCTACTCAGGTAGCCGCACAGCTAGCCATATTATTGCTGACGGTTTAGAGCTAGCGGATGACAGCAGCTACTGTTAGCAGCAGCTAGCGGTTACTGTGGTATTAGCAACAAGTAAAGCTATCTGTCCATCAGGAAACTATAAATCACAGAGTTGAGGCAGAGCAGCCTAAGGACATTAGAGGGAAAACCAGAAAATACTTACCTTTCCTACATAACCATAAAAGCACTTTCTGTGAGACACACTGAACCTCCAGCTGTAGCTCTATGAGCTCAGATGACTGCTTCTCTACAACATAGGCTGGCATATGTAAGTCTTGGGCGCGTGAATATTAATTACTCCAGATTTTACGTCACATCTGATTCTCTTTTGTATGCATGAAATTTATATAATAAAAATGTGGAAACAATGGTGATTGAGGCTCATGGTATGTCAGTCCCATGTACTGAACTCTTTTTATTCAGCTATGCCAAAGGAAATACAGTTTTCGGTTCTACGGAACCTTTAAAGTACAACTACGTGCCACCTTTAAGTTTAACTGCCAATGCTTATTTTAAAATAAGTCATTAAATATATAATATTAATATATAATCTATAATAATCTGTATATAATTTGAAATTTGAAATAGCTAAGTGCATGTATACAGTAGCCATTCATTAGTCCTCCAGAATCATTTCAATCAAATCATTTTATTTTCCTCTGAATTCCCATCAGCCCCAAGTTTAAGTGAAGTTTAATTGCATTGCTATCAATCAACACATGTATCGTTTGGAGCAAAATGAGTTATCATGCTTGATTGTTTTCCCACCTGCATGTTGCTACGGCAATCTCAGCAACATGTGCACATCAAAGTTTGGTTGATTAATGGAGGTAAGATGCTGTAGAGTTCAGAGTTCACTAAATAGTTGTCTGGTATTCATTGTCTGTGATGCTTTTGTAAACTAATACATACATAAATGTTGACCAATGACCTCAGTGAAGAGGCCAGTTAGTGACATGGATTAAGTTTCATCTATATATATATATATATATATATATATATATATTTTTTTTTTTTTTTGTCGGTTAGGATGTTAATGTACCCCCATAGCTGTTGCCATTTTCACCATAAACTCACTGATTTCAATGATAAGATGACACGGCAGAAAATTCTTCTGCAACTATTGTATTGGACTTTCCTCGAATCAGGATTTTCAGTCGACTCAGGGCCTACACTTCTAACTGATGGGGACAAGGGGGTTGGGTGTCCTGTCCTGTTCTAGTTGGATTAGTGTTTTGCAATAAGCATGTTATATTCAAAATCTTCAAAAATGTATATATGAAGAAATGCATTTCCAAGCCATCCCTAAAACTAAATGTATCTTACCCCTCATAAATCTTGAGAGCAGTGATTAACGTCAAACTTATTTTGAAACTGTTGTTAAAATGAAAATGTGCAATACATTCATATTTGAAGCTAACAAAGGACTAACAAAGTGGCTTGGGGCCTCATCATCCCCTTACAGCAAGACGGTCCTTGTTTTGAAGTGCACCTGTTTCCTCCCACAGTTCAAAGATACGCAGGTTAGGTTAACCTAAGTTGCCCATAGGGGTGTGAATGTCAGCCCTGGAGACCTGTCCAGCATGTACCCCTCTTGCACAATGAGTGCTGGAATCGACTACAGCAAGTGTGTATATGATAGATGGATGTATTTAGACAACACTAATATAACAATCTACCCAAACTCTATGTATCTCTAAGGGTTCTTGGATTGAAACCTAAATAGAAGAATATTTTCTGACCTTAGAATTATTTGCTCAGTTCTGTGTTCACAAAGGTACTAAGGTTTACTCCCAGTGATGAAATAAAGCAAAAGTTGCCACGCAGTAGTGGTGCACATGGGAGCTGTTTTCATTGTGGTTGTGTGTAGCGTCTTTCTCATCTTACCTTTTTATGTTCCCTCATGAATCCCTTATGTGTTCTCAGGAGCACAATCAAGAGAGCCTTCTGGGCATTTTGCAATGATGTATGGTCCTGGGGAAGTGCAGAGGCGAGGTATCTGTAATATGTGATGTGTTGTTGTGATACGACTAAACAAGTCCAAGGTCGTCCATTGGTGATTAAGAGACGCCGTCGGCTGAAGCTCGAGATTCTATTCAAGGTTTTCTTTAAATAGTTGTCGACTAATGGCAAATCAATAACCAGGCGGAGGGATGATTAAACATTCCGTCTTTGACTAATGACATTAAGCCCTGAGCCCCTCATAGCATTAACACTCCTTACCTGCAGAAATACGCCTGGCAGATTTGTACCTGAAACAAACACACACACAACCATTTTAAGAAGAGCATGTATCTGCAATCGCAGCGCGTGAGAGGAACAGGGCTAAAGGTGCAGCAGATCAAGCTGCATATAAACGGCTCCATCTATTTTCAATTAAAAGATGCCATCGATTCGGTCCTATTGGTATGCATGGGAAAACAGCAGATGAGTGAGGAGTGTTCCTAGTTGTTTTTGCTGCTGAGAGGAAAGTGAAGGGCGTTCAAGCAAATCGAGCCACTTTGTACACTCACGTCTTAACACAAATTAACCAAATTATAAATAAATTTGTCATACTCGGGGTGGGGATTCCGGATAAAGGGAGATTAAGGGTAGCAATGCGGTAAACAAAGATAATCCCAATGCTCAATAATGCAACTCACCTCCCTCTCAGAGGATGGAATATATTTGTTGCCACTTATGTATAAATGATCTCTAGAGGCAATCACTCCCAGTGAGTGAGTAAATCAGCAAGCCCTGAACCAATGTTTCATTATGTTATACCATGTAATCGAGTATAAAATATTCAAATTGTACTGTTCTTTGCAAAAAACTTTCATGAAATAATGTGATAAATAGCTTTAATTTTGACCTGCGCTTTGGCAACTGGCCAAACAGACTATGGTTTAATTTACCCAGGATAATCATCATTTCCTAAAAGCAATTAGATCAGTAATGTTATTAAACAGGCGCTTTACATCACTATCAGCACTTATGTCACCCGGAGGTCTCAGTTATTCTCCCACCATCTCCCTCTGTTTTGTGGTTCTAGCCATCCCGCCCAATCATAATGTACATTTATTAGTGTCAAGTAATGGTAACAAGCATTTAATGGATATGTGCTAAACTATGAATTATTCATCCTGCTAAGACAGTGTTAATGCCTCACTCATCACAGTACACAGGATGGAGTAAGTATGGCTGACAACACAATGCAATTATTAATGTTCTATGCCAGATTAAGCAGATACATAATGTTTTCAGTGTCATCCACATGTTGATCCTCAATTTGCAAATTGCTATTCATCCCACAGAAGATGCTAACATTAAATAATTATAGCAAGACCTACTTAGATAACTAAAGTAATAAATATTAATGTCTGATTCACATACTTAAATGGCTTAAGCAATGTCGTGCAATTGTCTGATGGTATTTTAATGTACTAATGGTAAAGATACAAGTCAGAGTTCGGTGATGTTGCTACTGTTGGGGTTATTGGGTTCTGTAACACTGACCTGAGGAGATGCTGGCATTTCTAACTTTAAACCAGAACTTGGAACAAAATCTCCTCTTCGGATTATAATTTCAAGCCACTCCTTACCTCCTCCCCTGTCTTGTATTTTCACTGATATGACACCTGAACAGGAAGCCTTTCTAACACGTAGTTAATGTGGTTAAGGCACCGAAAGTACTTAGTTTGGTTCAAGGAAAGATCACAGTTTTCCTTAAAATAATAAGTCAATAATAACTTTTGTTTTCACACGGGGCATGAACAGGGGTGTCCTGGGTGAAAGTGTTTACATGGACTTGGCCAGTGTGACTGTCACTGGCCCTTGGCCTCCTGTCATTTTGCCCCCCAAGGGGAAAGCAAGTTGAGTATATATGTCTTGGTTGATTATGATGAGAAGATCAAGGTCAATTGCATCTTTGGTGCGTTCAATACAGCAATAGCTTTATATGTGGGTTGTGCCAAGCACAAAGAATGGAAACAACTAGCCTAGCTCAGTAAAATCAACAATAAGTAATGGTAAACTGTGACACAGTGTACCTGTGTTGAAGTCTAATTATGCATAGGACTTTGTACTTTAGTACCATGACTCCGAACCTATTTGTGACTTGCAAAACTATTTTACCACGTTTGCAAAATGTCAATATTGCCTCATCTCATCTGGTTTCATCCATTTCAGTTTTCATCACAGTTTTGTAGGTGTGCTGTTTTCCTCACTTGCATCAAAGTCATTGATGAATAAACAGCCAGTGAAGTAGTATTGAAAATCTGCATGTTGCAGCCTTTTAATGAAAGGCGAACATGCACACCAGTGAACAGTCCTTTATGCCATGGATGATTACGTTTGATAATTACAGTATCTGCCTACATAATAGTCTGTTTTGAATGCTTTCACATGAGTCGGGGTGAGATAATACACACACATAATCATATTCAAAAATAATGCAATTCATAGCCCTAGCATAGCAGCACAATGATGTGGCAGCCTTTTCATGGAGGCATTCAGTTGCTGAAAAACAGCAGGGTTTACCCAAAATGGAGACAGTAAATCAATAAAAGTACCCCAGTGTATTTCTACCTAATGTCTGATTCACTGATGAATTTGAATAATTATCATTAACCAAGCACACTATGGCCAGAGCAATTAAGCATACAAATTTTCATTTAACATGCGTTTCTCTACATGAACAGGATCCATCAAATAGATGGCATTGCTGAGAGCGGTACTACCAATTTGTATTCTTGCTTTTTTATTTATTTATTTTTTTTCTTTTAGTGTAGGCCCATCCCACATACAGAGCCTTGCAAAAGTATACCCTTCGCTTTTTACCTATTTTGTTACTTTACAGCCATTAGGTCATTGTTTTTTTAATCTGAATTTTATTTGATGGATCAGAACACAAGAGTCTAAGTTGGTGAAGTGAAATTAGAAAAATATACATAAAACTATTTTTTAGAAATAAAAAACTGAAAATTGGCATGTGCATATGTATTCACCCCCTTTGTTATGAAGCCCATAAAAAGATCTGGTGCAAAAAATTTCCTTCAGAAGTCACATAATTAGTGAAATGATGTCCACCTCTGTCCAATCTAAATGTCACATGATCTGTCAGTACATACAGAGCCTTTCCGAAACTTTTTGCTCCTCCCTCTCCCTACCTACTTCCACTCCGTTTGTGCGTTCATGCGGAGGGTCCACCACATTGAGTGCCATCCGAAACCAATGAGGGCGGAGTGGTAGTGGGTTGTTAAACCCTGAAATGCCGAGTCAGCACCGATGCTGGCTTGTTGAAGGTGTGTAACATCGCTGCACGATGGGGGACCTTTCTTTCAATTTGCGTTCTGTGTGACTTCGCCGGTTAAAGGGGCTATATGTAAGTTTTTGATTTTAATAAATCAAATTGTCATTGCCTTATTGTCAGTGGGCTCAAAACTCACTCAGAAATTAAGCACACGCCTGTTTTATCCGTTGCTTGCATCAGCCACTAGTCTGTTTTTATTGTGAGGTCTCCAGGTCGGATTCAGCTCTGTGGGTGCTCCCGAGCCTCTCTCGTACTCCAGTGACAACACGGCAGCTAACGACATGCAGCCCACTAACACCATAAAACAACCAGCTCCACGTAAGGATACAAAACAACAATAAATGCTTATGTGCTGAAGCCCATCAGACCAAACAGGTTCAGATAACAAAGTGAGCATTTTGTAAAGCTGGAGAAACACAGAGAAAGTCATGTTAGCTCACCGGCTAACGCTGAGCAGTTGCTAATGTTATCCGGTGCTTATATAACGTTAGATTTCCACATTACTTCACCAACTAACGCCAACCTGCTGCTACAGTGCTATTTTGAACAGTTATGAGTCAAATGCACAAATATTGGATACTACACTATCATGTTGATTTAGCATGCAAGAAAGTATGTAACGGCAAAAAGCAAATGTGGAGCGATTTGTTTACTAAAGGTAGCCTATAGTGATGCAGCCAGCTAACGCTATAGAAGCTCGGACTTGCTGCGGTTTTCTTCATAACATTCAGTTTATGTTTATTGTGGTTTTACCAATACTCAGGTAACTTACACAGCTTCTCCACCTCTTAGTCGCTGTAACTAACGTGACCCACATAACATAAAACACTGCAACAAAACGGTCACAACAACCCAGAGGAAGGAAGAGCCATCCACCAACACTAGTTACAGTAAAGTTACTGACTGCGGTCTAACTGTTATAAAGTGTGAAACAGTCTCATTATAATATTCAGTCCAGCTCACAAACCGTTTCATTATCATCCAGTATATGTAGCTGTGTTGACATTGCTGAGCCTCCAGTGACAGATTCACAGATAGTAAAGATAGTTACTGAAAGCAGCAGGCGAGCTAACGATGTAGCACGTTGACTAAATGCAGTAAATGTACCTTGATCATGTAACGAGCATGGATTAGTTCAACCTGCAGCTGATAAAACTATTACTGTAACGTTGCAGTGGGAGTTTACCAGAGTTTCTCCCTGTCTGTCTATAGCCTAGTCACTCTGCCTTTTTTTGGATTTTGCTGGTATGTGGCTCGCTGCGCTGAATCAAGTAACGTTACGGAGCCAGTGTTGATCTACCTCTGAGACGGGAACGTTGAATTAACAGAGCCTAAACATGTCTGAGTAAAAAGCCACATCCTGCACTCTGGTGTTTCTGCGTTTATTGATGTCACTGTATTTAAACCCTATGCAGGTTAGGGAGCTCGATTTGGCCTGGAGGGTGACTCCGACCAGAGTTCACTCCGTGTCGGAGTAGAAGTGGCGAGGGTCTATTTTCGGAAAGGCCCATACACACCTTTTTGAAAGGCCCCAGTGGCTGCATATGCTAAGCAAGAGGCACCACTAACTCCAAACAAGTAAGGGACAATGTTGTAGAGAAGTAAAAATCAGGGTTAGGTTATAATAAAATATCCACATCTTTGATGATCCCCAGGAGAACCATCAAATCTATCATAACCAAATGGAAAGAACATGGCACAACAGAAAAATGACACAGCCGCCCACAAAACCTCACGGACCGGGCAAGGAGGGCATTAATCAGAAAGGCAGCACAGAGACCTAAAGTAACCCTGGAGGATCTGCAGAGTTCCACAGCAGAGACTGGAGTGTCTGTACATAGGAGGACAATAACCTGTACGCTCCATAGAGTTGGGCTTTATGGCAGAGTGGCCAGAAGAAAGCCATTACTTTCAGCAAAAAACAAAATGGCACGTTTTGAGTTTGTGTGGGAGACTCCCAAAATGTATGGAGGAAGATGCTCTGGTGTGATGAGACTAAAATTGAACTTTTCGGCCATCAAAGAAAACGCTATGTCTGGCGCAAACCTAACACATCACCCAAAGAACACCATCCCCACAGTGAATCATGGTGGTGGCAGCATCATGCTAGGGGGAAGACTTTTATGAATTTTATGAATGACCATTTGAAAGTGTGTCTCATTTGACTGGATGGGATTTGTACAGCCGTTGGTAACATTGACTAGGCACAATGCTGTATTTGCTGGAGTTTGTTTGCCTGTAACTGCATCAGTTCAGACAATAACCAGATCAGGAAAGCAGCCTGAAAGAGAGTCCTGTCCATATCAGCAAAAAAAATTTAAAAATCCCTACGTTTTGCATGGCTGACAAGCAAATACTAGAGAAAAGTGCAGGGGGGAACAATTTTTGGGGCTAAGGGCTATGGAACTCCTCATTTTCAGTGAATCTGCCATGGCCAGACAAGGTGCCACTTGCAAACAAAATGGGATTCGGGGGTGGGGACTTGGCATAGGATAAATGGCCGGTGTTGGAGGCCACTGGATTCCTATGACAAAGTAATGAAAGAAAGACGTATGACTGGAGTTCAGCCTGGCTGAGCTTGGGGGCCTCCATGCCTGACAAACACATTATGTGCCAGATGAACTTACGGGAGCAGAATACTGAAAAAGGCCGTGTTAGTAGAGGAGGCACATACAGTATAAACTATGTTCACAAAAGACAGAGTGATCAGTAACTCAGAATATAAAGGCCAGCATGGAGCTTGTTAGCCGCATGGAGCCTGCATTATTATTCTTGTTACTTTTTCACAAATGCCTGTTAACCTATAGTATATTGATATGATTTGAAAATTTAATTCTGGAAGGATTTGTCCGTGATGATTATGTCAAATGATTAGTCTGTAATAAAATCATCAATCAATCATGCAATTATTTAACTTAAATAAAAATATTTAAACTCAGATGGGATTCTTTGTAGATCTTTGTATAAATCCACCACAATACTTAACCCAGATGGCACATAATGCCACAGAAGACTATCAGAGTGCTGATGAAATATATGGAGTCAAAGCAGTTGAGCTTATTCCCATACCTCTTATTATTCATCCCATCGCAGCCATGTTTTGTAGAAAACGGAACATTTGTGGCAGTTTTACATCACATAACAATCAGATAGCCAGATTTTGATAAATAAAATATGTTAAACATGCAGTTAGCAGTTTTATACTCAGGACCTTTTATCTGTTGAATGACACTCCCATCACATCATAACTCAATATGTTGGAACAGAGAGCAACACTGTAACACGAGAGAAATCAATAATTACAGCCAATCAGAAACAAATTAATTAATGTAATAGCTTAGTGCGGATCTTAAATGTGTTACATCATCTATTAACACACTGGGCCATATTGTGTCAAATATAGCCGATGAAATAAAAAATACATCCAAGTAATAGGTTCTATTTGCCAGACATCTAACTACAAAAGATACATCTTTGCAAAACATTAACAGGTAAATGCACAAAGAAATCTAGAGTGAAGAATAGTGAACTACTTAAACATATTAGGAGCTACCTGCTGTCAGCCTTGGCTATCCTTTTCTAGCTGCCCTCTGCTTTTGTCTCCCTTGACACATACCCAGGAGAGGCAAGGTGCTTTTGTCTCCTGTTGCCCCCGTCACCTTAGCATTAGTAGCTAGAATAGAGGGACTGGAGTGCCAGCTACCTGTGGCCATTCAACAGATCACAAACCACCGCCTGTGTAGTGTGTGGCTGGCCCTACATGCTGAGTGAGGACCATAGGCAAGACAAGGACTTTCAAGGTCCTTGCACCCTGATAGTGAGTATTATCTAGTATGGCGATGCTAGAGTGGATGAAACAAACAGAGTCTGGCCGGGGCTGTACCCCATGTGGAATTCTTCAAGTCAAACCAGATTTGGAATATCCAGGACCAGGGACAGGTTAGTGAAAACTAACTAACTAATAATGTTGCAAAAAAATTGATACAGCAATATATTGCAATATTTTTTCCCCACAATACTGTATTGATATGTCTGCCCATCATATCGATACATGCATGCACTTGATGGTTAGCTCAATGCTAACATATAATGGGAACCTCCATTAACATGCTAATGGTCATTAGCATCGCGATAATATAAACTTAACATATACACATTTTGCTTCACATGTATTATTCTGAATGGCATAGTGTGCAAACACTTACAGGCATGTGTTTGCCGATGCTCTTTGTGAAATAAAAAAAAGTGCCACTTCACGGGTTTGATCTGCTAACTCTGCTGCTTCAGCCCTTCACGCTGACTAGCTACAGCCCAAAAAAAACCCAAACAAAGGGTCAATACTCAAACTAAAAATTCCCAGTGGCATAAAAATACAGTTAACACTAGGTGGAAAAGGGGCGGCACAATGCTGTTTTTACCGAACAATTATCAATATAGTGTGATTTGCATATTTGACTTAGATAGTACACAACAATTAAAAATAAATAAATAAATCTGTAAATTCAGTGAATTTGCATTTTTATGTTTTGTTCTTTAAAATCATAGTTTCTTTATTGTTATGTAATTTTAATTTGCAGACTGAAAAACCTGTGCTGCAGAATTGTGCTGTTTTCTAACAGTTTGGACTTGCATTAAATGAAGAGAGAAAAGCGTACTTAACCTTTTCACGGGATTTTGTATTCATAGTGAAACAGATATTGTGTTGTATCATTATAGGATTGTCTAGCTGTATACAGATTTTAGCAGAATTACTGTATCGTGATATTATTGGTGACGTGAGCCATGTATCGTGCATCATATCGTATTGTGAGGTACCCTGTGATTCCCACCCCTACAAGTAACGTAGATGTTTTCCCCACCATCCAACATTTATTTATCCAACAACTTCTGAATGCATTTCTGAATACAAGAAATTATTTAGAAAGTTTCACATCTTAAAGTAGACTTTCATACAGTACTATTGAGTATGGAAATTAATGGCTAGGTTGGAAAAATGCATTCGCTACTACAAAAGTTTATTGTCTGCTTCTGCATAAGGCTGACACAGGATGTCTTAAAGACACTCAAATTGCCGCTTGTTGGGGTTTTTTTTTGTTTTTTGTTTTTCTTTTCTTTTAGTGTTAGGGTTTTGTTTGTCACAGCCATGTTCTGGGCTACACACTCCAGTTTTACTGTGTACCAAGCCACTTCATTTGAGTGGGTGAGTCACATGTGGCCTTTCTGCAGGTACTGGATGCCATCCCCCAAGAAATTAAGGAGTACTGCAGTACAGTACCAATGTTATTTCTGGAGTATCAAATGTCTATGTTGCTACAATGTTCTGGTATCCAAGAAAATTGGTGTTAGGAGACTTACCATGTGCCTGTAGCTACTAAATATCTGTTTTGCACATACTCCTATATGTGTGCTTACAATAAACTGGGTATAGTAGGCATTAACTATCAAACTATCATGTCTGCGTGGAATTCAGGAACAGAAGCTGCCTCTGTTTCATTGTACAAGGGAAAAGCTAGTAGTACTGGAAGGCTAAAAGAACAGATTACTGCTCCTGCACCTTTTCAAACTGTATTGACAGTGCTTGAGGTACTTCAATGCCAAATAATGCAGGCTTCAGGCAGGCTAACTCTAATGGCCAAGACCAGAGATTTGCACACGCCACACTTCGATCTAGGCTCTTTCTTAAATGTTTTAATCCATTTGCCAAAAAACAAATCATATGCAAGGTACTGTACTATACATGTAGCAAGAGGAAAAATGAAGATGGAGAAACAGTGATTCATTTATGCATTTATATTTATGATATTATGGTAAAGGATAACATTCTATTCATTACATTATGATGCTACAAACAGGACTCCACAGCAGAAAACATTTTTTCTCTCCAGCAAACCTCTAAACAGGTGGACACTGGTGACGAACATATTACACGCTTGGCCAATAGTTCAGAACAGTAAGTCTGTGAAATAAGTGGAGCAACAGGGTTAGGGGGGGAGAGACAGAACTCAGCAAAGCCCAACCGAACAATGAGGGACAAACAGCGCTCCCTCCGCACTTCGTCTGCCTTTGATGTGATAACAGCCAAGATCCTAATGATGCCAATTAGATACTGTAGAGCAGTGATCATCTGGTCAATATATATATATATATATATTTCTAGTATTATCTGCAGTAAAATGTTTCCTACTGCTGCAGCTTCACATTAAAAGCATTAAACTGGCCAAGCGCAAGGGGGCTTTTATTATGTAGTAGTCAAAGGAAATGCAGTGTGTTTGTCATTAAGATTAGCACCGACCACTAGGGTTCATCAAAAATGTGTCTACAAAACAAGACGGTCATTTTCAACATTTTATGACAGCAGATCAGTTTGAGATATTGCAGCAAGTAATATAACAGTCAGGAGCAGCCACAGTGAGGTGATAGATAAAGAGGTGCCTGATAATAGTTTGTTAAGCTGCCCCAGACTTTTGTGACCTGTCATTATAAACCATGTTTGCTGTCATCACCAGTAATTAGAGGTGTCACATGGACAACAGTGGCACAAATGCATATTGGCAACAAACCAGTTGATTGATATTTCCTGCCAATCAGAACTGCATTCTGTATTTACAATTACAGATTTTAACCATCGCTCCTCGGTGAACTGCATCATTGGCTGAAGTCTGAGAGCATATTCTAGTTAAGTACCTAGTATTTAGTTATCACTATGGGTTTACCATGTTTTTAAGAGTCTGTTCACACTGATGTAGGCTAATAAAACCATTAAAAGTATGAAAATGCAATTCTTAAACAATAATATGCTAATTAAGCCTAAGTATATTTATTTGTTTATTTGAAAGTATGCCCCCTACAGTGTCTGCTTAATAAAATTCTGGCCTTTGAACAAATGTAGTTCAGGACCCCCACAGTAGGGAGTACATTTGTAGGGAGCAAACAGTAAAATTGACTCATCACTTGTCAATGTATCTACCCTGCAGCACAATGAGGTGCATGGTTCACAGATAAGTATGTATTTGAAGATATAGAAAACAGAATGGCATTGTGGCTGCCTAATGTTCTCCTCAATGTAAAACTGAGCCATCTTCAAAACTGCAGCCCATTGCTAAAGAAAGCCAGCCTTGACTTATGTCCTCCTTGAGATTCATCCATTGTGATATGGCACAACCATCACTGCTTGGGGTTTTCAATTTTAATGGTTTCTGAGGGCAATTTTCAGTGTGATTATTTGCGGTCTTTTACAGTGTTCCTGGTTGACTATTACCAAAGAGAAATGCATTATATTTTGAACAACCGAAGAGTGTAGGAGAATCCAAATAACAACACCATTGCTGAGTCGATAACATAATCTCAAACAAGAACTTTCAAACACAAAGAAACGTCTGTTCCATTTTGTCCCGTGTTCGATCTTTCCAGAGTCACAGTTTTGAGTCATCCTACCTGTCGTGCCGCTTTTACAAAAATTCTACTGAGTTGAGGTAAACTAGAGTCACAGGCTGGCACAAAGTGATGGCGGAAAACAACGTAGAACATGTGATGGAAATGCGGCATTCATTTTTTTGTATGTATGTATTAATTTGAGGAACGTTACAGTCTCCTCATTGCTCCACACAGATCTGCCGCCATTTATCACTTCAGCAGAACAGATGCTTTAGTGGACATTTAATTGATTTACATCATGATTTGACTAAGCCTTTGTCCATTGCATTTATTTGCATTGCATTGCTTTATTTTAATACACCAACTTGTTATTTGCCACGTTATTGGTCATTTTGTTATCCTTTTAGGACAGCACAAGACATTTCTGAAAATTGTAAACGTAGGGTGTGCTGCAGTAGTAGGGTAGCCATAAAAGTAGTTTAATTAGTCGATTTTAAAGCGGATTTGCTGAGGTACAAACAGAGACTTGACTTGGCCAAGATATTAGCCAACAGTAATCCGTTCATTTACAGGTCCCATGAAGCTTGGACTCGGGCCAATGTTAGCTTAGTGCTATTATTGTTAAAGTTATGTTTGCATACATGTTTCATGGTAAACTTAACTACTGCAGCATGATTTGTCCTGTATCCCAATCCACTGTAGCCCAGCTTGTTTGGCAAAAAGATATACAGAAACTGATATGCTGTAGAATAAATCCCAGATGAATGATACATTTTTGGTATGATTATGTGACATTGAAAAACAGAAGAGCTGAAATAAAAGAAAGAATAACATTTTCAAACAATAGAAGAAACAATCTATACACGTTCTAAGAGAATAGAATTTTTTACCTGCTTTGGGTTCAAATAGCTTTGGATAAGGCATTATCAGAGAGGGCCATGGGTATGGGTTGGGATTTTCTTATCGCTTTGTTGGAGGATTTTGGAATCACACAAGTTAGCCTGTAGTTTGGCAGTCCCATATCCCAGCAATGAATAAAGTATAAGTCTCAGTATGAAATCAATTGTTTGTTCTCTGTTGCATCTAAGACAGAGAGAAATTGTTTTGCCTTGGTAACTGTCACTGGTTCCATGGTCCTTTTATTACCTCTCTGTGACAATGCCTTTGCTGACAGAGAAAAGCCTGAAACTGTAATGAGTGTAGATCCATTTTTAATGAGTAGTTTGACAGTGATGATACAACACTCTTTATAGCAGTTTGCTTTGTAGAAGGTTCACTGCGTACATTTGAGTTTTCTTACAGGAATGAATTCTATTCCATCATGTTTTTTTCTTATATGACCACAAAATGAAGGCAATTTTAGAACTGAGTGACTATGTAAATAACTTTAATTTTGCCTAAATGTGAGAACTTTTGTGATTAAGTCAATTCTATACAGTTTAACTCCATACACAGTTGACAAAACAATCTAAAACTTTTGAGCATATTCACATGGTTAATTCAGCGAGAGAGTTTAGAGCTTTCGAGTTTGCTCAGCTGTCTTGAAACTTGATGTTTTTAATATTCTGAGCAATTTACATGAAGACTGTGCGATATGGTCGATGGAAGTCCATAAAGTAGAGTGGACCTTGCTTCCAAGAAAACAAACTTAACTTTTAGCCAATATGGTCGGGTAGATCTAAAAGACCGTGTCATATCATTGAAAACTCAAGAAGAAACAAGGTAAAAAGACTCTCAAATTAACTCTCCTCATGCAAACATGGGGGATACCAATGCTCCACAGGGGTCCCGCCAATTTCACACCATTCATGCACATCCTGTGAACACACAGCAAATGTTCATCTGTATGTGATTTAACCACATTCTCCAACAGAGGCAGTGACAGATGAAAAATAAGCCCCTTCTGACAAACTGTGGCAACGTCTCTCTGCCTGATTGCTAACAATATTGAGAAAAACAATTGTGTGAGTGGCAGCCCAATAAGACAGCAGCCTTTGCAAGAAATTAAATTGAAATTTGAAAATAATATGTCTATTTCGCATCGCTGGTGGGAGCAGATTCATTTGTTGCTTTGACAATCTGTTATTTGGAAACAAAAATATGACTTCATTTCACCGCTTGGTAATCACTGTTATCACAAATGTGTGTGTGTGTGTGTGTCTGCATGTGATACAGTATGCGAGAAGGCAACAATGGGCAAGGGGGAAGAGAGAGAGAGAGAGCAGTGGATGGAAGTCTCTCTCTCACCTCATAGTGTACCCTATAACCATGTTGGAGGGAAATTAACAGATTGATAATGACTTGTAAGGGAATCCCAAGTAGCCCTTCACGCTATGCCAACAGATTCTCCTCAGCTGGAGCAGGCAGAGCTCAGCCTGTTGGAAACTTTAAGAGGAAACTATTAATGCAACAAGACCATATTCAGGGGAACAGCGAAAGAAATGGGCATCAACTAGAGCCCTAAATAAAATAGCTTTAAAACATCAAAACAACTCAAGATACGCTTGGGCTAACATGTCGGGACTTCAGCCTGCTTTTCACTGGCGCTCCCCAACTGTTGGGAGCGGCAACCATTTTCTACTCATGTTTAATCGGTTTAGAGACGCTCATGCGTGTAATGCACATTTATCATGAATGAACAATGTCGGCCCACCCACCGAACACAGTGGCTTGTCGCCTCACATGCCAAAACATCCATTTTATGTTAACTGCGCAAAAAAAAAGTCTAGATTTTTGTAGTCATTTTGACTTTTTTTTTTTGACAGGCTCATATTCACCACGCACTGTCATTGTCCAAATTTTATAATGCTGCTCACACTCACACAGAGCTAAAGAATGGTGAGAGCTTCTGCTGTGGAGAGATATTTATAGCCTACACTGTATTTGAGGTCTCGCCCTTGCTGTTGGCCCTTATGATTACTCAGTATCGCCATCATCATGACAATTTTCTGGCAGATTATTTATGTAGTTAGTTATGTAGTCTGATCCCATTTCTGAGAATAAATACCTGAAGTATACCTCATCTAGCAAGTGTGTGCTTGTGTGTCAGTATGCCCTGTGTGTTCATCAGCAAGACAAAGAATCCACAGCCATGCTAAGGGCCCTGTGAGGCTGTAATTAGGGTGCTTTGAGCTAAACGCTAACAAACATCACAGTGACAATGTTGAACTACTGATCATTAGCACATAATATCTTCCAGATTTACCGTCTTTGATTACTGATTAGTGTGCTAGCATGCAGACATTTGCAAATTAGCACTAAACACAAGGGACCCTGAATAATAAAAGTTGTCAAGATAGTTCACTCAAAACCAAATATTTTGACATTGTGGTGTTGCCAAAGGAGAAGCCAGATAACCAAAGTCTTTAGGACTCTGTCTGGTGAAGAATGTCTGTAAAAAAAAGAAGAAAAAAAGAAAAAAAAAGAATGGCAACTCATCCAATAGTTGTTGAGATATTTCAGTAAGGGCCTGGTTAAACATTCTTTATGTACTGTAACAAAGACACTTTATTTAAAAGTCATTAACACTTCCAAGCAGCTGTTGTGGATATAGTATAAACTTACATGCAAAATATGTCAAGAGAAATGATACGTTTCAACGCTGGTTCTACATACTTTATCCCAAATCAGGGCGGTACGGCAGAGTGCAGGGCGCTGTTCAACAGGTGGTGCACTGAATGCAGAAGAGTGCCCTTATATGTACAATGATCGCATTCCTGAAACCACTGTAACAGCATGCCAAAATGGCTGCATGCAATGAATATTCCTTTCCTGCAGGATTGACAAATCCGCCCTATGGAGCACTATGGACATAAAGCTGCATATCACAGGTTCAAGTGATTTCACTTGAAGAGAAAACTTATAATCTTGTGATATTAAAACATGATCATATTCCTTGTCCAGGTGAAAAGCTGCCTCACAATATCAGCATGATAAGAGTGAAATTAGCTTAGAAGATGCCCCCACCCCTTTTAAAGCGTTTGCGTGGCAGCATTCTGGGTGAATGAATGGAGACAGACAGACCAGATGAACAAAATGTGCATGCATTGTTTTGCATTTTGTGACTTTCAATTCAATAAAAGATTGTTTGCAGGTTCGTCTCATTCAAAATTTTCAAACGGCATCCTCTTCCTCATCTTGTCAGACAGAACTGAAGGAGGAATCAAAAGTCAACACATGGTGTAAATACGGTACATATGGACATGAGGGGAATCATTGGGAAGGAACGTGCTAGCGCTCGTTTACAAGTTTCAGCACACATCCTCTCCCTGCTTATAGATTCCCATGAAAATGGTGGGTAACATGTTGGATAAACTAGCTTTAAATATTTATTTCCTCTGTTTATCATGACAATGAGCAAACACATCTCTGCTGTTATCAGTTTGTAGAATTATAAAATTTGAAATCCTAATGCTAATAAAACATGCAATTGCTGCAGGATGGGTTGTAACTCCTAAATAATTTAACTCTCTTTGGAGCTACATCTCAAGTATAACCATTGCCACGGGATGAAGGAAAAAGGCACATACCGAGTGTTTCTGCAACGTCACGCCATGATTGTTTATGGAAAAATAAGTGAAGCAAACTCTGAAGCTGGAGGGCGAAGCCCAGGTTTGTCCATCATTTATGAGGACGCTGCTCTCTCCTTACCACAATGTTAACTACTTAGGAAATGTAACTGAGCTCATCTATGAATTATGAATAGTTACAGGAGCTAGTTCTTGAATTCCTACCACAATGCACTGGTTAAATTTCTCTATAACAAATATGTATTTGCAATAACAATAATAATAATAATAATAGCATGCTATTTTCTTGTTGCCCAAGTATCTGTGCTGAGGTCCATGTTCTGGGTGTGAAAGTCCTGTGCAGACTAGTTTATTCTACTATACTTCACATCTTTTTCCCCCAACAAGATTTAAAGTAAAAGAAAACCCCCGGGAAGGGAATACTTTTAATCTATTGATCAACAAACTCATCTACAGACTTGGCTATGAACTTTGTGGTGATATTTCCTGGATTTGTCAGTATCTCTCTCATATTACCGGGGTCATTAAATCTTCTGTTATTGGCTGCTGTGCTCCAGCCTGGAGCTGTAATAGCCTCCTGGTGTCAAGCTGTGAGTGGATCACCTTTGAACAGCTCTGCACGGGGTGGCTAAAGCCCTTTCATGTCAGTAATCATAGGATGCATAATCATAAAATAGCCTTGGACTGCTTGCAGCATGTTAATACAAAATGACCGAAAGCAGCTGTGGACAAAATGGACGGTATTGACGCACCCAAATTCTACTAGCTTCTTCCCGCCCAGCATATAAAAAAATTAATAAAAATTGCAGCAGAGGACTGCACAGGACAACCACAATAGGGGGCGTAGCCTCGTGGCCACGTAGTGAATGTGCTGGAGGTAAGGACACCGACCACAGTGACCCACAGTGTGACAGATTGACCACCGATCAGTGTGACAAGAACAGTCATATGGAGCTGGTGGAGAGAGCTAAACAGCCATGAGCAGCTGCTGTCTGTCGCTGAAGATTTGACACTAGAAGCACATCCATGGCCCTTTTTAAAAGTTTCTGTGTGTTGCCTGTGAAGTAGCAGACTTAGCAGCTCGGGGAGGCTCAGAGGCTGTGTGTCTGTGGGGGAGCCGTGCTGTTTATTATGGCATCAGCATCATCAAGGGAAATAATGCAGTCCGGTGGTGCTTCACAGCCGCCAAAATCCAAAACACTGCTCCAAAATTGAGAAATAGCCTAGGGGTAGCAAAAAACTCAATTAGCATATATTTGAAAATGAGTGAGGTTTCACACACTCCCACCCCAAGGGTGGGGGCTGAGGGAGGTGGGACACCTACCTCTGATTAGATGGTGTTGACATTATTTTTTGTAGATCACTTCCATGATATAAATGAGTCCAAAATGTCTGACTCTATGTCAGCATTGGCCATGCAAGGTTAAGGATGATTTGAAACAGTAGACGGCGTGTTGAGCCATTTTCAAACCATTCAATACAAGTTTGGTGAGAAATGTCAGTATTAACACCAGCATTGATGCGTTTCAGTAGTCATATAAATGCTCAGCTCGAGTTCAACCAGGAAGACAGTCGTCATGCTTCAATCATTCACATCATTCTCTCTCTCTTCCTTCCTCTTCAATCAGCTGACTCCTTAGCTCACTAATCAGATTCTTGCCACGATCTCCATCAGCCAATCACACACTTTTCTGCTGCTGCCTACGGAGCCCCCTAAGGTTCATGGTGAGAATATTATGCAAGACAACTTTTGCCTTCCCTCGCAATATGTTTTGCATTTTCTCGCAATGCTTTCCATCTTCCATTCCTTTTGAGCCATAGCTATGTCTATTTACGCTCAGCTGCTCTCAGCACTACACTTCAGTATGGATCAGCTCATTGAACTTTACTTTGAACTGGACATTACCTATGCTGATATAGCACTATTACTCAATAGGCATGATTATGTAATTAGAGGAAGTAAACTTAAACAAATCCTTAGAACAAGAGGCCTCTCCAGAAGAAGCAATATGGTAATCTTTTTCATTCGCTAACAGTTACTTTACTCAAGACAACTGCATGGTGACAGATGGATGTATTCTAAATGTTGGGATGATGAACCATCATCACATACAATTCTCCAGCTTTTCATCCCTTCATCACCGCCACCAGAGTCTAGACCCCATCAGGGGGTTTTCTATACCAATATGATTTCATCACCCCCGTAATACCATATCATCACAATGGAAAAAAAACTCTTCATATTTCTCACATTCAAAGTACAAATGTCAATAAATTATTAGCATTCCCACACACAGTCGCTCCTCATTAAATTTAGCTTACACCTCAAAAAACTTTAGCATGCAGCACAATCCATCTTTAATAACTTTAAAGTATGACCCGTTTTGGGTCAATTATTGTACTTCTATGAGCACATACTCTGGTGGTAACCTTCTGTATTAAATTGCTTCCAGCCTAAATTCCTAAATCACCTGCCTTAGAAACAGCCACTTGTAAAGACTGAGAGGGCCAAGGCCACAGTGTTGAATAATAGATGTCACCACTTGAACAAATTCCCTTGAATTGTCATCATTGTTGGGGTTTGGACTCTGTTGAAATCGGCCATGCAACCCCTCATCCCCTCTGAAATAAAGCTTAGACAGAAACATAACACAGCCCACTGATATTTCACTGCAGTAAGACATGATAGAAGGTTAGGGTTGTAAAGTTCAGAGAACCTATAAAAGAGCTGCTTCTTTTATTTTTATTTTACAGCAATGAAAATTAGTCCATCAGTTTACTTTATTGGTACTTCAGACAGTTTGGCGATGTTAAAGAGAAATTGGGTCTCCAGGTGGACCCATCCCAGCGATGTACAACAGTTAAGGATATTTACATGACAAAGCTACCGTAAAATATTTCTTTCATGTTTTTCATTTGTCTGTAATGTCGGCCTATTGCTTTAATTTTAACTATTCTTGCTGCCTCATTATTGTGGATGGACATTATGGACACCCACATCCTCGCATGTCCAACATTTCTGAGTTACATTTTTATAATGGCACTGCAGAAATGGGTTAACATTTGTGGGTTGTCCTATACACACGCAATTCCTTAGAGTGCTGCTACTGTGTAAACACCAGATTATTAACCTGATGTGTTGCATCCATGGAATAACACAAGAACTTTAATTTATATACACTTTAGACTAAAAAAATCTATTTCTACCAGTGAAAATGTTGCTTCGACTTACCTGTATGTTATATGTTAAGTGTTGTCAAGCTTTCATAACACGTCCGACTAAAAATAGGAAAATCCCCAAGTACACAGAAGAACTTTTTCCATTCTCTTGCTACTCTCACTTGTCTTCAATCATATATGAACTTGCACAATTGCGAGTCAGCAAAACCACCATAGACAAGACATATGACTTACATATGTTAGGCTTACAGAGAGCTAGCAAAATGTATATTTTACTGTTAATATATGCGACTGGTCGCTTTCAGCAACTTTGTCATCCCTGATTGACCTTAATACAACATTTCCACATCATCTTGACTTTTCTTTTGAACTATAATTAATCTACTGTCACAGTCAGCAGCATTTTTTGTTCCTCACCACACAAATCTTTTCACGAATGATAAAGTCTCATTTACTACCACAGGTACTTAATCTTAGGACTCGCTGGAAACATCTGGTTGATAAACGGCCGGCGTGAAATTAAACAGCAAATGGACACAGAGGGTATCATGGATGATCGCTTACCACTCCTGGGGTATACAGGGTGACGAACACATAAATTATACAATATTTAGGCAAAATGAACGCAGCTGCTATAAACATGAGAGTGGGGATTTTGGAAGTGTGGTGTTGCGTTAGGGTGATGTGGCTCACCACAGTTGCTCAGGAGGTAAGGAATAATAGTTTCACAGTAATGACAATGTATCTATTTTTCTAAATGCAGAAACCCTCCAACACATATTTATATTTTGTAAGAAGATATTTTGAAGTGTAAGCTCACATATTGTTGCTTTGCAGATGTAAAATAAAAAATCCATATACTGATTATTATATATATATTTTTGTTTGTTTGTTTGTTTTGTTTGTGTGTCTGTGTGTGTGTGTGTGTGTGTGTGTGTGTGTGTGTGTGTGTGTGTTACACAGCATCACCAGGGTTTCAAAGGGCTCTGCACATGAGCTGGAAATCCTCCTTTTAGGAATCAAGCCTTTCAATATATGTTCCCCAACATGACAACCACTGTCAGAAACATATTAAAAAGTGATTGGGGAATAGAAAGGCTGTGGTTGGGATTCATTACACACACACAAACATGCACACATACACCAGTGATAGCATGAAGCTTCATATATAATGTGATTTTTCTTGCCACTGGGCCCTCTTGCTTGTTTACCCCTGAAGCATAAAGGAAGAAGAAAGGAAGAAAGGAAAGGAGAAAAAAACTGAGCTGAGGAGAAGTTTGCTAGAGACCTTTGCCATGGTTTTGTATCTTCTGGCATTTGCAATTAGCACCAGGCTGCTGACTGACACTGAGAAACAGATGCTGTCCATCCGTTTGTCACCGACTCTCATTTCTCTCTTTGTTGAGGGGAGATTGTGCTCTCTCTCTCGTGCAAACTCTGTGTGTGTTTGTGTGAGTCCTTCTGAGCAATGGAGCTGCCATGTAATGAGGGTATGACTACTTTGTCTCCAAACGCTCACTGTTAATTATACCCTGGTTTATTGTGTGCACACAGGCGTGCGTGTGTGTGTGTATGTGTGTGTGTGTGTGGCGCATGAAAAGAGAGGGAGAGCTAATGGGAGAGAATTGATCAAACAGCAACCTAAAGCTATCTGTGACACATGATTGGGTCACAGATTACAGGATGGATGACGATTTAGAAGCCATCCCTGAAAGAAACTGAAATATACACACAGAGAAACATACAGAAACAGATATGTATATGCTCCATGCCCTTTTTTAAATCTACGTCATGCAAGATTTTTCAGAGCGGTATGTGGTGTTGTCAAAGATAATTGTTAAACCAGGAAGGAAAAAATCCTAGCCTTAATTGGATCTACTCTTCCAGTATGTAAAGGGGTTGTTGCTAGCTAAACAATGAGTATGCAAAAAAGTAGGAATGATTTATGGTGAACACTTGAGTTTTTTGTTTTGTGGTCAGCAGCTGGGTATCAAACCTGAGTCGTTAATCAGGGCTTACTGTATAATGCCAGATCTAGATTTGCATTACGGTCATTCTTTGTGGCGATCAGACATAACCAACTTTGACCCTTAAACCACAAACACATGCAGACCCATCACCCACATGTTACTGAAATCAGTGCCTTCATCTTACTCTTTGCATTGATTACAGGATCACTGATGTCCATCATGGATAAGCTTCTATAAATTAGCTTTAAAAAATATTCTTATAACTTGCCTCATAATCATGTTTACACATTTTGGTAGGTGATTGTTGACTGTATATCCATGGTTGAAGTGCAAACAGGAACTGCTCACAGCCGAATTAATTTCTTGTTTTAAGATGGAGTAGCTTGCATAAGATTATGTTTTAAGAATTACTATTTCATCTTTTTTCAAGATTTTAAGAATGTTTTTCGCAGTCCTTGTTTAAATGTATTACTCCTAAACCGAGGTAACTTTAACCAGTAATTCCAAAACTCACAGCATATCTTTGTCAAATTGAAGTAAGAAATAAAACAACAATAAGAGTGACAAAATAAGCTGGGGAAGTGTGTTGATGAAAGATGAACCAGACAAAGCACTTGAAGCTTTGAATAAGCTATTGATGAAAGTCATTGATAAACATGCACCTGTGAAAAAAGGACAGTCACAAATATTCCAGATCCCCCTGGATTGATGATGAATTGAAGGATTGCATTTTATTTATTTAAAATAGTAGCAGACTTGATTGACATTCCTGTTTGCTATGTGTTTAACCGGAGTTTGAAGAAATGTGTTTGTCCACAAGCTTGGAAAACTGCAAAGATTATACCATTATCTAAGAATGGAAATGTACCGTTTTTGGGCCCTAATAGCCGTCCAATTAGTCTGTTGCCTGCTTTAAGTAAGATCATGAAGAGAATTGTTCATGAACAAATACAATTTTATTTTTCAGTTAACGATTTGAATACAGATTACCAGTGTGCTTAGAGAGGGGCACTCTACTGAAACTGCTGTGACTCAAATGTCAGATGATTGGCTCAGAAAAATTGACAGTAACAAATTAGTAGGTGCTATATTATTGGATTTCAGCGCAGCTTTTGATATAATTGATCATGGGTTGTTATTAGACAAACTTAAATGTTATGGATTTAATCAGACTGTGATTCTTTGGCTGGAGAGCTATTTGACCAGGAAACAGAGAGTTTTCTTTAATGGACATTTTTCTGTGGAGTTGCTCAAGAAAGTTGCTTAGGTCCATTGTTATATGCTGTGTTGAATGAATTACCATTAATCACTTGTAGGGCAAAAATTTGCATTTATGCTGATGATACAACAGTATACATGGCGGAACCCACGATTGAAGAACTTTCAAGAGCTTTAAAATAGGGAATTGCAGTCTGTAGTTGAATGGGCAACAAATAAGAAACTAGTTCTTAATATCTCTAAAACAAAGAGCATTGTATTTGGGACAAGTCATTGTTTAAGAAATGAGCCTAGGTTAAAGATGTATGTTAATGATGTTGCAGTTGAACAAGTTCAAGAGATTAAACTTTTAGATATTAAAATAGATAGTAAATTATCATGGGCAACGCGTATTGATGAATTGGTGAGTAAGATGTGAAGAGGTCTTTCAGTGATTAGGAGATGTTCTAAATTTTTACCAAAAAATGTAATGGGGCAGATTATTAAGGCATTCATCTGGATTATTGCTCAGTGGTTTGGTTCCATGACTCTGATGAAAAAACTGCTAGTTGTTCAGAATAAAGCAGCATGTTGTACACTTCAATGCTCATATAGAACAAATGTAAATACAATGTATAGCTGTTTAACCTGGCTAAAGGTAAAATATAGATGTACTGCCTCTTTCATTTTATAAAAAAGATTTCAGTTATTAAATTACCAAGGGTATATAGACAGCTATGTTGGAGCTCAGATGGGAATGACTATTATACCAGGCATGCTACTTGGGGTAGGTTTACACTACCCAAAAACCAGTATGATGACAAACACTGCAATGTATAGAGCCATGGTTGCATGGAACACTCTGCCTGAGCATATTATTCAGGAAAACAGTAAAAATACCTTTAAAATGTCATTGAAACAACATCTCCTGGCGAAACAGCTTTCCTCATCCATGGACACTTAGATTCTAGACAGTGCAATGTAATGTCTAGATAATATTTTTTCTTTTTCTTCTGTTTGTTCTGTTGTGTGATTTTTATTGATGAGAGCTGGGTTATGTAGTGTGTTGTATCGTGTTTGTGTATGGTTGTATTGTTTTTGTTATGTTGGTGTGTGTGACTTTTTGTAATTGTGTATTACACTGGATAGAGTTGAATGAGTTTTGGACCCCAGGAAGAATAGCTGTTGCTTCGGCTACAGCTAATGGGAATTCTAACAAATGAAATGAAAATCCATGAAAATTCCAAGAATTTTATATTATTTTTTGTCCTGTCAACATGGTTCTTCTATGCCTGGAACACAGACTCTCTCCTCTATACATTAGCATGCATACAGGGCATATATATTGACCTTAATGAACCATGGAAATCTTTTTTTTCTTAAGAATTGTCCTAGAACATGTGAATTACCTCACATACAAGTCAATGGTATCTCTGTAGCCTTATCCTGAAAATAACATAGCATGCTGAGCTAAGACAATTCCAAAACCCAAGTGTCCAAAGGGTTAAAGCAATAAATATTTTACTCCAGTGGCATTTGCTAACACTTTGCATGACTGCAGACATCCTTGCAGGGATCAATTCTGTGTTGTTGTTGGTGTGAATTAAAAAGATCATCTAGGTGGTTAGTTAAGTACTTGCATTAAAAAGGACATTCAGTATATTTATCCAAAAATGCGTTTTTGATTGTAAATTAGTTCAGTGGGGTTGATTTGTTATGGGGTCCCTGTAAAACACAAGAGCTGTTTCAATAATGATGGCGTTTCGAAGTGGCAGTCTCTGTGTCAAAAGAGGAAAATAGTATTTTGAGGTTGTTATGAAACAGTAGTGTTCCAAGTTGTTGAACACTATTATTATATTTAAATCCCTTCACAGGATCTAATCTGAGTATACAAGTAGCCTATTACAGTATTAAATCTAACTACTCCAATCCCGCCCATCATGAGGTGTTTAATGCTTCCAGCTCCTGTAATGGGGCTTCACTTTTCATAATTTTGCAGGGCAAGAGGAAGTAGGATGTATTTCTTTTTATATGATTTCATACAGCCAACATTTATGACCATTTATGAAGCTACTTTTCCCCGTAAGTCACAAGCAGGGCTCATATTGTTAGGTTCAGAATCAGGCCCAGGGAGCACTTCCACAGCCTCTGCACGGCAGTGAAAGATTAACAAAGAGTAAATCAAAGTACTTTTACACATGAGGCATGATGGGTGATATCAATCACGGCTGGACATTGTGGACAAGCCTATTACAGCAAGTTCCACATGATGTAAATCTTTTTCAGACAGAGGTGGTGCTGAGCTTTTGGATCAGAACTCATGAGTGAATTATTGCTAAATTATAATTCTTAACTGGCACAGAGGATTAATAAAATATTCAAATCATTTGATTTCTTTCAATAAAATCTGTATACCGTGTCCTCAATTTCTCCTATGTATGCACTCTGTTCCCTTAGCTCAAAACCAAATATTTTGCATAAAAGGTGGAACAGACCTGATATTGCGATTTCCCATTCTCCTTCTGCCTGCTATTCAGAGAGACTTAGGTTTATTACGACTCTATAGGGTACTTTCCACCAGTGTCTGTTTGACAGAGCCATCACTTTAGGTCCATTACTCTCTGCCTGCTCCTTCTACCAATAATGCCACTACAACCATTGAGCAGGATCTTAATGGAAAATAATATGCTTGTTGGCAGCTCAGTGTAGCAATACTGCAGTGACCTGTAACATGTCATAATGAAATAGAAGTAGGAAGAGACGGGAGACGGACGACAAGCACCTGCTCTTTCAGAAATTCTTTTCATATGGTGGGTTCAGTTTAAATGAAGGCGTTTCTTTTTGCTATTTGGAGAACCCATTGCTTTTTTAAGACCAGAAATGGTTTCTGAACGGCTGAATTTGTGAATAAGATTTTCCAGCAATGCGGGCACATATTTTGGTCCAGATTCTAGCTTTGGGACAAAGTTGCGTTCACCACATATTAATTAGACTCTCCAAGAGCACCTAACAATGGCACATGAATTCTATTTCAGTATGTAGTGTACCATTAGAGACTACGAGCACTTTTGGAAATCAGTATCTGCTTTCCACCTATGCTCGTTCATATTTGCAGTGCCAGCAAAACACTGAAAGGGAAAATAGACAAGAAGAAAAGGGTGCTAAAGCTGAGCAGCCCTGTCTCAGATGATGACTGCAGCAAGTTGGCATGGCATGACAAATAATGTTGAAGGGCTAGCTGGATCAGTAGTGCAGTTCAGACAGTGCCAAAATCTGTTGTGTACATACATATGCACCAACCGCGTCTGTCAAAACAGCAAGTGTAAGTTTTAAATTGAAGTAAATAAGCTATTTTGTTGTTTAAGTTGGAGGTCTAGATAACTTAGTTTGGCAATGTATTACTCAGTAAGATAAACTCTAGCTGCCAAGATACCTTATCCCTCCTTTCTTGCCTTTAGAAATTAGCTTCAGTGTGAAGCAACTTACCCAGAAAAGCTTTAGTTTGGCTTTTTCTGTTGGGCTCTGCCAGTTGAGCACATTTTGTTTCTCTGAAAGCAGCAAATTGTGTCTTCAGCTTCATGTTACTCAAATACAAATAAACCAGACATCGTAAAGAGCAATTGCAAGAAAAAATAAATACTTAAATATGAGCACCAGTTTAGAGCACCAGGTTAGTTTGTTTGGTTATAATGCCTTTCTAAGCATGAAATACTGCTGGCTAGCAGGGATGCAGTGATTACCGGATTTCACTATTAACCATACTTTAAAACGTCACGGGATAATTAATAGTACAGGCTCCGCTACACCGAGTGTTTCTGTTGCACAAAACGAAAATGTTGCAACTTGCACAAAATGAAAACAAAGGGCGGTGCACGAGCTTAAAGTGTCGTGCTGATCAGAGACATGGTGGCTACTACTGTTCACTGGCTAAACTATGGCAGAGGGACCAAACTGTTAACTGTGAATCTTTATTTTGGCATTGTTGGAGCATTTCAGGCGCGCCAAACCTGACCAGGGCATTATTTAAGAGGTGACGGATCACCTGTTCAAAAATTTGCTGTTAAAAGGTTGCTGCTAAAGGACCGAATAACTACATTACATTTGATGCAGCACCTGCGGGATCACTACCCGGCTTTGCATGCTCAAGTAAATAATAACTTAGTTAAATGACGTGGCAAGTTGGTAGGGAATTAAATATAAACATGTCACTTACAATCGATGCTGTAGCAGTGAGAGTTGGGCTTTCAGTGCAACGTAAACAAACAAAGCAGGTGTAACCTTTCAGACCAACCGCAACAAAGCACTGCTGCGCTATGAGGCCCATTATTTTCAATGGCTTGTACCATGCGCGGCGTTTTGTTGCTGTCTAGAGTAACATGCAAAATTGCTTGGCGAGCTCGTGTGCAAGCCACTTTCAAAGTAGCTGAACTTTTGCGCTGAACCCAGCTTCCACGTAGTGCAAATCGCTTCTTTTCAGAAAGGGCCTTTATGGAAGAATGTAGTCCTCTCAAGACCTTCAGTCACTGAACATTTAACGTTTCATCCTGTTGCCTCCTCCTGTCTGTGTTGAGAAAATGTCGCCAGGTGTAAAACTCTAACATTATATCAGGAGCTTAAAGACTTCCAGGACTAACAATTAACTGTATTTCAGTCAATAATAACACTCTATGAGAGATGTTCTCAATTTCTTTCTCTCATTTTCACTAAAACATATGTACGGATGAGAGTTGATGACATTTTAATCTCCTCTTTTATAACAATTTCTCCTGGGAGATAAATGAAGTTAATATCCCTCTTATATTCATAATACTTATGTATTATAGAAATATAATTGTTAATGTAAGTCTTTCCTAGTGTTGTGAAATTAATTAATGCATTATAATTGTGATACTCGTGAAACTGTGATTATTCCTCTGACAATAATCGTACCAACAAAATCTGTAATCGTTGCGTTGAGGCTAGTAGCTCCAACCTTAAGCGCTCTCCTTTAGAGGGAAGTGTTTTTGAATGCCAAGGCCACAGAGACCATGTACATCTAAGGCTGACTAGGGTTTTCAATCAAAGGGTTGAAAACTCCAAAGTTTGAATAAAGCACTGCTAGATGTAGACAGGCTCTACAACTTTAACCTGCCTATTAAAAGCCATGAACATGAATATATTTGATGTAAAGCCTACTTAGTGTAGTTTTTAAAACACGCACACACAAAAAAATCTGCATTCAGCAGCTGATATAGATCAGTGTAGCTCAGTCCGTGAGGACTGTTAGCTGGAGAGGTGCCAGTTCACCCTCCTGTACACTGCTGAGGTTTCCTTGAGGAAAAGCCCCTGAACCCGAAACCTGCACTATGTTGCAGTCCCCCTCGCTCTGATATACACCATGTGTTGTTGCATGTGTGTGTGTGTGTGTATTTCAGACATGCATTTTATAATAAAAAAGACAAGAAAAAATATTTAATTTCCCCTTGCAGGATTAACAAAGTGTAAATGTCTTCTTCTGTCAAAGCAAGTTGATCCACTAACTTTTGCCTTTACCATATCAGTTTAGTGACACTTCGTAAAACCTGCCAAGCCCTGCAGTACAGCACAGTTTCATGCCAATGATAAACACGGGTTCTGCTTGAAATTTAAGCAAGCAATTTCATGGGCAAAAAATAACCAAACAGGGCCTTTTTTCCCCCTCTTGGCACAGCTAATAAAAATAACCCACACCAGTGTGATCTCTCGCCGAAGATCTCATTCTAGTACCAGGGGAAGAGGAGTATTCGTGCATAACATCGTTGACTAAAAACATCCGATTACAGCTGATTCAGCTCTTGCTCTTCAAGGTCCACGGAGGTTTACACCCTCACAAGTTAATCACATTAGGTCTCCAAATAAGCATGTTTGTGTTAGGCTTTACAAACATGCGGAACAAAATACCAGAAGCGTATTTGGTAGGCTTGATTCCACTTACTTGAAGTCATTCCTCTAGACTCTGGTGAACAGGCTTTCCTCGACATAAATAATATTCATTGCTAAATCTTATTGTAAGTACTTAATGTAATGTCCATCCTAAAATAAGATTATATTACAGTTTGTTATTCTCACGCTCTTACACAGCTCAATCAATATGCAAACTGGAACAACAATTACTCCCTCCAGTGCTTTAATGGGTTACAAATATAAAACAAATGGTTCTTCCACCTACCTTGGGGTTTCCCTTTAACACCCAAGGTGCTGCACGGCACAAAATGCGTTCCCTCTAAGACTATAGAATCACGAAATTGCCCTTTTAATCAAGACTTCATGGAGCTACTACGACTTGAGGATGCATGAATCACTGCAACTTCCCCATATGCTTGTTTAATTATGAACGTCCCACTCATAACAAATGGTAAGCCTAACCACTTAAATTGCGGACTTATATTATTAGTCGCTTACAGTCTTGTTAATACATGTTAAATGTTGCTATGAATTACAAATCATTTTCAAGCAATGCAGTAATAGAGGGGGTTCAGTGCAAATGAGGTTTGCACCGTTATTTGTAAAAGAGAAATGCAGGATTGATTAGACATTTTGTACTTAAATTGTTCAGCATACTGCCATTAAAAAATGCCTATCGTCAAAAGCTGTAATGCAAGAACAATTCTATATAATGATCATGGTGATTGTTTCTACTCTAGGATGTACAGGTATAACATAGAACATAAATAATAGATATGATGCACATTGATGCATTTGCTCTCATGTGGAATAAAATGAAATGTAAATCTAGAGAGACAGTTTCACTGTGTGACATGCAACAACATTTGATTAAAGAAAATATGAAGCTGGGGAGGAAAATGATAGACTGAAAAACAAAGACAAGAATATTCAAATGAGAGAGTCTGTTTCAAGGTTAACCATTTGTTTAAAAATCTCAACAGTGTCTAACTTCCTGATATTCTCTGAGAGAGTAGCCATAGTCTAAGGCCAAAATGGTGTTTCACTGCTCTGGTTCAAACAACCAAAGATTAAATAATCTGCAAGACATACCTTGAAAATGCTATGCTTTATGAGCACATCATGGATCAAGTCAATGAACAAGTAAAACCAAAAAAGTCTTAGTTGAAGTTTTGTAGCATTTTGTACAAGCTGAAGCTGACTGTGCTAAATTGAGCAGTCCACCGTCTAAAGGCCTATGTCATCAATTCAATGACTGAAGAGCTCATAAGACAGAGGCTTCCTTAAAAATAGATGTAAATTAATATTATCTGTTCTACGTACACTATACCAAAAGCGATGTAGATGGTCCAAGAATAGAGCCCTGGGGGATTCCACTGAGTAACAGCTTAGTTTCTCAGAAACAGCCAAATTTCTCCCTTAGAAGTAGAAATAATCTAAACCAATTAAAAATTCGTCAGACAGGCTAGTCTACTTATGCAGGCCATCAAGCAGAATTTCATCTTTAGCTGTATTAATTGCAGCCGTCAGGTCTAGCAGCATGAAAACAGAAAGCTGCTTGGGATTGGATTTGATTCTGAAATTATTGGCCACCTTCACAAGTGCTGTCTGTGTTGTAGTGGGCCCACGGCCCAGACTGAAGCTTTCCAAAGATGGGGTGCATTTCCAGATAACTTAGCTGCTTGAAGACCACTTTTTCAAGCATTTTCCCAAGGAAATGTTGAGTTCAAAATAGACAGATAATTACCATGTGCTGAGTGATCGGGGACAGTTTTCTATTTAAAGGCTTTGCCTTTAGTGCTGGGAGGAGCTGTTTTTTTGCCAGGAGTGGATTGTATAGAATGTTATCTGATGGGCAGCTGTAAGCTGTTTTATTTATCTTTTGAATCCGTGAAGAGGAAGGCGTCCAGAGTGACATGAGGAATATACAACATAATATGCCAGAATCTGCCTCCTCATTCATTGTCAATATCTTCACATTTTTGTTATAACAATAATTTATATCCTTAATTATCATGTGTCTGGGTTTAGGAGCAAGTTTTTTTTTTTTATATATTAAAAAATAATTGTTAGCCTGTCCTTGGCAATAAGAATACCATCTGAGGAGTATTAAATTGAATGGTATTTGCTTTTAAAATAACTCGAGCACTTTATGAAAAACAGTGTCGCCAAAGCTCTGAAAAGACCCTGTGAGGTATTGCAGAGTATATGCAGCAATTATTCAAATGTGTACAAGCCATATTATCCTTGGGATGTTGGCAAAGAAGAGAAAACACATAAAAATAAGAAAGTTTAATAGTGCAGCGAAGATCCAAGACTCTCTTCATCTTCAAGAATATATTAAATGTGAAACCAGCTAACTAAAATCATGAACTCTTCAAAGCTCATGAGGAATTCTTCCAAGTTAAATAAACTCTGTAGAAGTCTGTGTATATAAAACCAGTTCCGGCCAGGATTCGAAGCTGCAGGATACACGCTTGATTGAATAGTAGTCACACTCCATGGAAGCCAGATGTGTTATTGCACAAGTCTGTTAATAAGCAGCTACATAATCAATTACTAGACAAGCGTGTGTCTGCTACTTTTACTTACAAATGTGAAAAAAGGGAGTGTTTCACAGTGGGTAGCCTGCATTACGATGTGTCAGCCTTATTTCTGCCACTTAAATCAATGTTCAAGCTGGGAATAAGTGTACAGAAATTGTGATGCAAAGGAATGGCTGGAAGTGAAAAGATCAATTTACCAACTGAGCAACTATTTAAAAAGTGTTTTTATTATTATTACTACTATTACTACTACTTTTATTATTACTATTATAATTATTACTATTATTATTATTATTATTATTATTATTATTATGTAGGGGCCTACTAAATATAGTTAGTTAATGAAAAGACCTTCACAAGACACCTTCCATGATGCTTTGCTCTTGAATTCCAGTGTCATGATAACTTAGCCAATGTAATTTCAGTTTGTTTTGATTGATGTAAACTGAGCCGATTAGAGATCACTTGAGGGGAGGGTAGAAAAAGATAGTCGGAAGAGAGAGAAAGAGAGAAGACGCACGTGCGAGAGAGAATGTTGTTCATATTTGAGTTACTTATAAATACTTACCATTATTCTGGGGAACTTCAATACAGTTCTTAAGGTGAGTTTAGCAGTTCCACAGTGGAGGCACTGCGCTATTATTGTTCTTACACATATTATTTATTTGTTGTCTATACTTACTTCTCCTGCCTGAAGTCACTGTACCGAATATTAGTAAACGGGGAATATTTAGCCAGCTCGCCATCAACAGCTAAGAACCCAGGATCCTGTTTAAAAGACTTTTAATATAGTGTGATAGTAAGGTACACCTTAGGTCTTGTTTGATCAGCTCTACTGGTGTCAACAAAGGGTTACAATTAGTAGTAGTAGTCGTAGTAGTAGTAGTAATAGGGCATTTCTAAAAAAAAAAATAATAGACAACCAAGCTAATGCTTTCATATTCATATATAGAGGGGGAAAGTGAGATTTAAAAACTACCTAATACCAAAATCAGTATTTCACCGTGCAAACATTCACTCACTTCTGTGTTCCTTAATGACAGTAAGTGTTACAGACAGTTTTCTATACCAGGAAGTGTCTGACTCACTTTATATGAATGCTGATGAGACAGCAATGGGGGCGTCCAAGTGGCATGCTGATCTGGATAGAAAGAGACTTATTCATATGCAGGCCTGATAGCGACTTTAGTCAAACAAAGTACATCTTTCCCTTCTCCCCGCAGTCTTTTAATGACTTGGGGATTTGTAGATAGAAACAAACACAGAGAATAAGGCTCCATGATAGACCCGTAATTGTATTTTCATTGCTGAAAACTGTTTGTTTACACTGATCTTATCTGGGCTTATTAAAAATTCACAATCAATATTAGCAAGCATTAAGAGAAGGCGTGTAACGCATGTGAGATTGAATAGGAATGCAAATGCTATTCAACCTTGAACCTCATAGCAAAAGTGACATATCTCCACATGGACATGACATTAGAAAGGAACATTCAATATCCCCACCCAGAGGAAACTAATATTTGACCTTTGTAAAATCATAATAATTGCTCATTTGTACCTGTGTAGTGGCTCTGCATCGTGTATAATTGATTTGAGTATCATCTATTCTTATTTGACAGGTTTCTGCCAGTCAGAGCTTTTTTGGAAAGAAATTTTGTCATACACAACTCTCGACTAGACTACACTCCATTTCCATTTGGTGTGGAGCAGCAACATTAGGAAAGAAAAGCATCTATAATGTATTACAAGTAGCAGTATAACTTTATTGATTCCACCGTGGGAAGGCCCTTTTTACTGAAATGTCACTTGGGATTCATTATACAGCACAAAAAACAATCACAACTCCGTCCATGTAGGCATTACAGAATAATCAGTGGCATGCAGTAAATAATGATCCAATGCCTTCCTGTGCTACTGGGGAGTGATGTTTGCTCTGTGCTATGAATAAATACCATATTTGCAGACATTTTGAGAAAAGTAAAGCTTATAATAATTCCTGAGTTGCAAAATTAGCAGCACATTAATAAACGTTAAAGCAATGAGAGAAAAATCACAACTTACACAAAATCCACAAAATGCAAATAAACTGTAAATTGTATTGTTTGAGATAATGTGATGTAAGCACAAGCCTCAAACATATGTTTAATCAGGCGTAGATTTGATTAATTGTGCACTAATGTAACACACCCTTTTTTTTATAATTCATAGCATAAATTTGCATTGCAAATAGATTGACTTTAGCTCTGGAGTATCATACTGGAAAATTTGCATTATTAATGTCCACGCTTCAGCAAGGGAGCATAATTATTGTGTGTGAGAATGGTGTCTGCTGTCTTATTACTGGACATTTATAAGTTTTGTTTACTTGTGCAGACTATGACAGGCCAAAGTATATGTGCGATCAAAAAGGTAATTGATGTTCCCCATGTGGACATCCAGTTACCGACAATGAGTAACCAAGCAGATAACATTATTTTGTACCCTTACCCTCTTTAAATCAGTCAATTAACTCAAAGGCACACATACGTGTCTGCTTAATTGTGTCCCCAGTGCTTAATTATCTGCATACATTTTAGGGAGATGAAGCCTGAATCTGCCAGATGTGGAGAAAAAAACAAAAAACAAACTTGAAAATATTGCTACAGCTTGTTAGTGCTTGGATACTGATGTACGACGAAAGGTGAGCTGCTCAATATAACTATTTGGAGGTAAAAATGGCCACATAGATCAAACTGTCTTTTGACAAGACTTTTGAAAAGAAAATGTACAAAGGAATGAAGGTGATGCTGGCCTAGAGCTTACATTAATATTCTGGCATAATAGTAGGCGCTCTTATTCAAAACAAATTAAAAATACAAAAGTATGTCGAATAATTATTGCCTAACCTGCCAAAAATTATCAAGCCAAAAGTAGGATATGCCAGATCATAGTCAGTGTGAACAGACAGTAAATGTGTGTCTTGTGTATAC
Source organism: Micropterus salmoides (assembly GCF_014851395.1). Classification (NCBI taxonomy): domain Eukaryota; kingdom Metazoa; phylum Chordata; class Actinopteri; order Centrarchiformes; family Centrarchidae; genus Micropterus; species Micropterus salmoides. The sequence goes on from NW_024040040.1 coordinate 12,188,478, forward strand.
ATGCTACCTGTTTATATACATTATAATAGAAAAGTGCAAGATAAGATGGAGGAGATAGGAAAACATTAATACATAAAAAGAAAATATCACTACCACTCATTGTGGTATTTAGCCATCTAGATAGTTTTTATTTCTCCAAGCTTCGAGATCTCTGAGACTGCTTTGACCCCAATACAATAAAGGCGATTTGGATTCTGTGTGTGGTGCTCAAAGCATTGCAAGATTAACCTTGAAAGTTAATTCTTGACCATGGCAGTAGTAGTTTCACAAAAAAAAATAAAAAATAAGAAAAAGAAAAAGAAATTTGAAAAAGAAAAAATGAGCTTCCAATTTTGGGTTTTGTTCCAGCTGCCATGTGTATCAGACGCAAAGGCCATTTTTGTTCAGAGGCGATGGTTATGTTTTGGGTTAATGAGTCTTTTATCAAAGTATTTTTAGGGATTTGACAACAACGGCAACATTTCTGAATGGTGTGTCTCATTCCCCTCCCCGTAAATGCAGTGTTTGTTTGGACAGAATATGTAATCCAAGGCGACTGCAGGGACCGACTCTCACTGGGTTTATAATGGCATAATGAAGAGATAGATGTTGACATCTGATAGCTGGCTACTCATGTTTGCAAAGTAAAATGAACAGAGAGTATGCTGCATAAAACCGATGCTCATGTTTAACTATTTCTCCAGGGCTTGTGGCTGCTATGAAAATGAGAGAAGGTAAATTACGGACAAAACACAGACAAGTCCATCAGGCTTAACTAAATTTACAGCTGAATGTAATGGGTTACTGCCAACAGCCTGCCAAATTTGACCTCAAGTGGCTATACCAATACAGCTATTCTGGAGCCGAGAAGTATAAATACATAAATGTATCTTAATGGGGTTTAAAATATGTAATAATTCATTGTTTACAAAGTTTACAAAATGCATAAACTAATTATATATATATATATATATATATATATATATATATATATACACATCCTCCTGGCCAGCAAAGGTGTCACTTTTGGCTTCCGACCACGTCCTCTGAGATTTTTCACAGTGTGGAACATCTTGTATTTTTTAATAATACTTTGCACACACACACACACACACACACACACATATATTTATATACATATATATAGACCCTCCAACTCTTTCAGGTTGGAGGGTCTCCTTGCCATCACCCTGATCTTTAGCTCCCTCCACAGATGCTCAATGGGATTTAAGTCAGGACTCTGGCTGGGCCACTGCAAAACGTTAATGTTTTTGTCTGCTAACCATTTCTTCACCGCGTTTGCTGTGTGTTTTGGGTCGTTGTCATGCTGAAATGTCCACTGGTCCCCAAGGCCAAGTTTCTCTGCAGACTGCCTGATGTTGTTGTCCTTTTTCATGGTGCCGTTTACTGTGATTAGGTTCCCTGGTCCACTGGCTGAAAAATAACCCCAAAACATTAGGTTCCTACCACCACGTCCTCTGAGATTTTTCACAGTGTGGAACATCTTGTATTTTTTAATAATACTTTGCACTGTTGCCACTGGAACTTCAAAACATTTAGATATGGTCTTATAGCCCTTTCCTGACTTGTGGCCAGCCACAATGCGCAACCACAGGTCCTCAGTGAGCTCCTTTGTCTTAGCCATGACTGTCCACAAACCAACAGCAGAGAGCTTCTGATTTTCACCTGTTGAGTTGACAGCTGTTCCCAATGACTCAGGGTAATTAGGATGCTTTAGAACAGGTTGGACCACTGTTTTTTGGAATGGTATAGATCTTTGGATTTTCCTATAGACTGTGACAGTTTGCAAAGGGTATGAATAATTTTGGACATGCCACATTTTGTTTGAATGTAAATAAAAGGTGAGTAATAATTTTTTCCACAATGATGCCTCTTGTACATTGTCTTATTATCTTCTGGGAGACGCCTGTGTCATTTCTAATCAAGAAACAACTTGCTGGTTGAATAAAAGTAACTTTAAGTCAGAATTTGCCAGGGGTATGAATAATTTCGGGCTTGACTGTATATATATATTTATTTATTTTCATTTACATATATTCTATAGCCACACTAACTAATGGAACCAAGCCTGTTGGGAAGTAAACATTTCTTCCCTCCAGGTCCAGTATATTTACATTGTATCTTGTCCTGGTGGTGTGCAAGAGATGGTCAAGTGCTTTCATTAAAGCCTTAATAGATGCATTTTCCACTCCAAACTAAACTTTTCACCTTTACCCCAGTATCATTCGGCAAAAGATCAAACAAAATCAACAGAGTTAATGAGAGATGGTGGGTGCTGTTAACATTGGGTCCAGGGAACTACATGGTAATCACTGCAGAGATCCAAATTTCACTGAACAGGGGGGCAACTGACTGACTGAAAACTGTTTGCAAAAACTGTCTTCCACCAAACACATGTTTCTTTATTTTTGTTGTGAACAGAATTTGATTCAGAATAAGTGGGGGGAAATAAAGCCTGGGGTATCAACTAACAAACATGCACAGTATAAAATGATACCTGACTCACAATCCTCTGCTATTCACTAAACCGTCTCCCCATTCTTTTCAACAGCAAATAAATAGCGTGCAGAAGCTAGAAAATATGTCAAGGAGCTGGCTGAATCAATTTGGGCCAACATATTGCCACTGCAGGTAGAACCTCTTCCAAAATGTCAAAGCACACAAAAAAACTTATGTTGGAATGCTCTAACCATTATACAAGTTTTACCCGCGCTAGGTGCAGGACTGTAGGGATGTTACTAAGTGTCAGTCCACCACTTTGTCCTGACTGAAGTATTTCAACAAATGTTGGATCCATAACAAACTAGACAAGATACAGCCATGTATGGTTATTAGATAATATATCCTAATAACTATAGTGATAAATTTGTCCAGTACTTTGGACCAAATACCTGTGAATCTAATGGCGATCCATTTAGCTTCAACTGTATCTTGTGTTTAGTGAAAATTATCAAATGTTAGCATGCTAACACACGCTAGATGTGGAGATGACTGTGGTACCATTATATCACCTAAACATCAACGAAGCATTGCCTTTGAATATGTTGCAATGCTGACGTTAGCATTTAGCTTAAAGCACTACTTTGCCTTAGTAAAACTGCACAGAGCATGGCTGTAGACATAAGCCAAATATGTAGGATGTAGAGCTGAAACGATTCATCTATTAAAAATGATTAATAAAATGCATCAACACAAATTCTTTGCATCGATGCTTCGTTTAATCCATAAAACTACAGCACAGTGTTTCACAGGGACATTTATTACTGTTGCACATCACGCCTATGCTGTGAAAACGACGTGACTATAATGGAGCTGTTTGCAAAGTGGAGGAAGAGAGAGAAAATAGCGAGGGACAAAGAAGTGTCCAAAGTATGGGATTATTTCAAACTAAAGAAAACAACAACTCCGTAATGTTACCGTCCGTCCACCATAAAACGAAATTTATGTCGCCTCGGTAACATCACGACAGCATCTGATCAGAAAAAAGCGGGTGTTCTGCCAGCGGACCACAGACAAGGTAACAGCAACTTTAGCATGTAACTGAAATCATGATTGGCGCCACCGCCAAGCACCGCCAAGCAAAAGTACTTCATAAACGATGCATCGATGAATCCTTGAAATAATCTATAGAAGCTTTAAATACTAAAATCATTGTTAGCTGCTGCCCTAGTAGGATGTATTCTTAATATAAAGTTTATGTAGTTTTTGAAAGTGAACATGACCAAACTATCCAACCATGTGGCATTTCTAAACTAACTTCATCACTTTCAGAAGTTTTTGACAGAGGTGAAGTCCTGGTTGCAGCAGTCAAAGACATTGCCCTCTTTCACTCACTCTGACTTAGCCAACTTGACAACACTATTTCACTTAAGCTCTTTCCCCTGATTAGAATGTTCTCCACGGTCCTGATAATTAGCCTGTTAATTGCCCCTACTTTCAGAAATGCATTTGAGCATTGAATTGATATTCAACACAAATGAGTCCTTGCAGGTTTCATTCAACGGGTCCCAGCTGTTGGATAAATTCACCGGCAATGGAACTCATAAGAGTTACACAATCAGATTTTATGGTATTTTCCGACCCCTCATTATTAGATTCATGGAGCATTATAAATTATTTAAAAACCTTCTGTAGTCTGCTATGATGCATATTGGCCCAAACATTGCCCCAATAGGATGTTTGTCATGTGGGGTCCCATACAGTTTAGAAGAAATGGCTTTAGAAGTATTTTTCTGAACCTCTTTCTCCCCTGTCCTACTCCAAAATCAATAATGGAATTGGTGATTATCTGTTCTACATAGCATCTGCTGTAAAAACCTTTACCACTTGTTACACACCTGTGAACAATTTCACCTCAAATCACCCGGAAACGTCCAATAACATTCACATGCATAAACACACACCTTCCCTCTTACAAATGTTCCGTTTTCCAGTGTACATGTACGTTTCCTCTGTGTTCAATTTGCATTGCACAAACTAAGGTCGACCCCTCCTCTGCAATGCTTTGACAGTTTGAGGCTGAAAATCAGGCCGCTCAGTTCCACGCATGAGAGAATTCCTGTTAAGTCTCCCACTGAGGAAAATGGGCTCTGCCCCTTAATTTACCGAATAAGTCAAGAAGAGGACCTATTGATGCATTTGGAACTAACTAGCTGTGTTCAGAGACCCATCTCTTTGCTCTTTCCATTCTATACTACTCTTCTCTTTTTAATAAACCACATCCTTTCAACATTTCTGCTGTTTGGATTCTGATATGCCAGCATTGATTTTTCTGCCTAGGTCATCCTTTTGTGACCAAGCATGGGTGGAAAATGGATAAATCCAGCACGGTAATGCTTTTTTATCTAACTGAGGTATACAATTACTGTATATAGACTATAAAGATTTATTTTAAGTGTTCATTTTGAGTGGTGTAAGATGATTGTAGGACAAATCAATGTAGATTATAACTGTTACATATACGTCATACTGATGTTAAAAACAGAAGAAGTACACAACAGCAGATACAATTAAAGAGACTGGAGCATGACGATAGATCAACATTAAGTTGCATGATGCAGCAATATGTTAATTGCCCATTGGAAATTAACGACTCCAACTGCGCATCTCTCAGCAGAAGCAAAGGGTTGGAGTAAACCATATATTAACTATTAAGTGGCATGTGGGAGGAATTGTTTAGCACAAACAGTGTACCTTCATTCTGTCCAAGTCTACTTTGCATTGCAGCCAAGGTGAAAGTTCATAGTTATACTCAACAGCTGGCAGCCAAAATTAATGTTATTTTGACTTTCATAGTCATTTCATAGTCTGTTGTACATCGTCACCAGAAAACAGAAGTTTTACAACAAAGTATACTTAAAGATTAGTATTCTTGGGGACTACTTTGCAGAGTTTTGAGTGTGGGTGTTGATGGACACTATTAGCCCATAATACAGTGATAATGAATCAGGATGTTTTGTTTCAATATGCTATTCTGGGTGCTAAATCCTGAAAAACAGGTGGGGAATATATATATATATATATATATATATATATATATATATGGACAACACAATCAGTACATGAATAAAACATAAAAGAATACTACAAATAAGTAGTAACAGAGTTTTGAAATTGGCAGAAGTTTTCGAAAGTTACAGTACAAGGTGTGTGCCACCAAAAGTCTACTGTGCTACATACTCAAAATGGGATAATTTTTACCTTTTTCTACTTTTATTTTGTAAGCATACTTTTAAGCAGGGGTCACCAAAGTCAATGAAATAGCATTTCAGTAGAAGTTTACTTTGTTCTGTTTCACCAATCACAACTAAGGCTCTCTTATGGCTGTACCGAGGCCATCTGTGTTCAAAGCAACTACTCTTGTTTCACATCAACATCCTTTCATTCGCAAATCACGGAGGCTTTTCACTGTGAAGTAGCTACAGAAAATGCGCTGTATTTGTCATTGAGGTTAGGACCAACAGCTATTGTTTGCTATAGCTTTGTACACACCAAGGTATTGACATTTTCAGCTTTTTTTGTCAGTGGTAAAGTTTTAAATATCGAGGGTGGGGGATTGTTAAAGAGGTGGTATTATACTCATTTTCAGGTTCAAATTCGTATTTAGGGGTTGTACCAGAACAGGTTTACATGGTTAAATTTTAAAAAAAAAACACCATATTTTAGTCATACTGCACATTGCTGCAGTTCCCCTTTTCACCCTGTGTGTTGAAGGCTTTGTTTTAGCTATGGAGTGATACATCTTGCCTCTACATGATCTTTGTTGCGAGTTGCACATGCGCTGTTCCTAGTTAAGGACTACTAGCCAATCAGAAGCAGAGAAGGACAGGTCAGTGAGAAGCCAGTAAACACAGCTTCAGAGTGGTGAGTTATTAATCTGTAACAAAAGTATCTTTCATTCATAAAGTTTTAACTGAGCTCTGTCTTTACTCTGTCTTTACATCACAGTAACAACTTTATGTCCATTGACTCCATGGAGGGTAGCTAGTGTTTGGAAGGGAGAGAGGAGAGGTGTGTGCTGCTGTGTCGTCATAGGGATGAAAGGTGAAACGGCTGGACTACAAACGAGCTATTTTCAGACAGTTTAAAGCAGTGTTTTCTGTGGGAGATGGGAACTCCCTTTGGGGTGGACTTTGGACTTTTTCACTTTGAAAACCTATTACATGCACAAAAAAGATATAAACTCAATAAAGGGGAGGTAAAAGGCCAAAAAGCATAATACCATCTCTTTAAAATCGTTTTAGAGGTGTTTTCGGAAGAACACCTTCAGTGGTAGGGTCATCCCACCAAAATGTAAGACTGAATGGCATTGTAAGTCTTTCCTGCCTGCCACCATTAGGCTCCTAAATAGGAAATAACTGTCCGGGTAATTCATCATACCCTGATTTTTCTTTTAGAAATATTGTGGTAGGATACTTGTCCTTGTAGTGCAATAACTTTTGTGATTGGACTTCTTATATTCTTATATATTTCTATTTATGTTTTTTGACTATATAGATCGTGTTGCCTGTGTGTGTGGACTGAATGTGGTTGCTACTACTGTAACAAATTTTAATTTCCTGTGAAGGATCAAATAAATAATCTTTCTATCTATCTATCATTGTAGGGGCTTTCGGCAGTGGACAGGGGTCAGCATGGGCAACCTGAATGGTCTGTGGTTTCGCAGCCCCATTCACAACAAACTGCGGTGCTGTGTGTCCTGACAAGTTTCTATAAGGACCTGTGTTTACTTTTTCAGCAGTTTGACCTACAGTAGGTCGTCTGTTGGAATTGACCTACATGGGCCAGTCTTTGTTCCCCAATAGCATCAGCGAACATTGGCCATCCATGACCATGTCATCAGTTCACCGCTTTTCCTTCCTTGGACCACTTGATTCCTTGGACCCTCCTTGGACCACTTGATTCCTTGGACCCGATCACTGCTGAATGGGAACACCCCGCAAGGGTTGCAGTTTTCGGAGATGTCCTGATCTAGTCGTCTAGCCATCCGAATTTGGCCCTTGTCAATGTTGCTAAAAATGTAAATTTTTACTGCTTGTAATACATCAACTTTGAGGACAAAATGTTCACTTGCTGCCTAATAAATCCCACCCACTGACAGGTGCCATGGTAACGAAATAATAAGCGTTATTCACTTCACCTGTCAGTGGTCATAATGTTACAGCTGACTGGTGTATTTGTGGTTAGATGTAAAAGGTGTGAGACTAGTGCCTTAAAGCCTTTATAAATGATCAGTGTTTAAATATTGACATGAATATGTTAGCCCAACACCCATCTGCTTATGCTCATTCTATCACCATCATACTGTAGTAGTCCCTTCACATGGTTTTCTTTCCAGTACAGTATGTTTAGCAGGGATAGCTAACACCAGCACGGTTGGAAGGACTCACAGTATTCCATACAGGTGCAGACTTAAGAGTAGCACTTATATACTGTTGCTAATGCTGCTACTGTGGAGCAGCAGGACTGCAATAGCATCCATCACAGAGCCAGCTGTGCAAAGTTTCCCATGTTCTTGGCTGTTTTAATCTCACCACCGTCTCCTCTCTCTCCCATCGCCACTCTGAGAGCAGGCCACATTCAATGGGACCGTATCCATGGAAACATGCAATTATCCAAGACATCAACAATTCATGCTGAATAATTTTATCAGCGGCCGAATGGGTGCGATAGCAGGAGCCCCCCCCCCCCATCTACCTCATTTAGTGCTGTGCTCATCAGCTATGTGTTTCACATTTGTGGGAGTAAATATAGCATACAGGCAGCAAATTGCTGCACATGGGTGAGTGTCAGACACAGACCAATCAGTGTAGGGTTTAATCTAAACTCTCTCCCTGTTGCTGCTCAGACTTAAGAACACAATAATAAGAAAGAATAATAAGAATAATAAATGTCTTTTTGCATGTGATTGACCCAGCAGCTACACTATTTTTGACTGAATTACTCTCAGGATTTGATCGCCTACAGTATTTAAAACAAAGGCCAAAAGATGTAAATTAGGAATGACAGTCAGGGAGGGAGACAGCTTTTGGCAGACTTGTGACAATGATACATGGTCAATATTAAAAGCAATGAGGAGCAGCTTTAATGGAGAAAACGGAGTTAACACCTTTGTGTAAAACAACAGGTTGACTAAAAGCTAGGGCTGACCACTAATAGACGAAGACTCGATCCTTCGATGGCCGGAGCCTCATTCGACTGTCAATATCACAGTCGAAGCTTCGCAGCAAAACAAGGATCATGCCATTTTGGCAATATGGGGGTGCTCAATACCTGATTTTACATAGAACTACCAGTTTTTTCCCAATAAGTTAATATACAGCCTATTACAATATACATTTAAACGTTTAGTGCTGTAAATAAACATGTAAAAAGGAAAGAAAAATTCAATAAATGTTTTTAAAGTGCCTGAATAAATCCAAAATTGTAACCCTAACCCTGGGTCGTCAGTGCGCATGTGTAGGTGTAGCACGCACACGTGTGTGTGTGTGTGTGTGTGTGTGTGTGTGTGTGTGTGTGTGAGAAGTAGCAGTGGAGGAACACTTGCTGAAGAGAGTGAATGGCCGGAGAGAGAGAGAGAGAGAGAGAGAGAGAGAGAGAGAGAGAAGGGACAACAATAAGCGCCAGTTTATTGCTCCTCCAGCTTGACGCGATCTTGCAAAAGTATTTTCTCATATTTCCTTGTTCGTATGTAGCTATAATAAGCCTATAGTGCTCACTTCTACAATCATATTCGCCATAGTTGATATGAGATGCGACTTTAAAAGAAATATTCTTAGCCTGTAGGTTATAAAATAAAATAAATAGCTTAAATATGTAATATTGACTGTTTCACACGGTACACAAACACTGTTCTCCTGGTTCTAGCCCTCCACTCACCCCAACCACGTTCTTACTCTTTTCTGTTAAATATCATATACCTGCCTTTACCGTCACAGGGCTTCCCCCACTGCATTGATCTATGACGCTATAGGGATCCCCAGTGCGTTACAAACAGACACTGATAAGCCTGACAGTGCCACATGTGACGAGTCGGTGAATGAGAACGGGTTGTAGGGATACAACACCGGTCAAAGATAGAACTCCTTTGTTTTCAGTTATTCAAAATAGAAACACAAAAAAGATGTTACCATTTTGGTTTTAAAACAGAAAAAACATAAAATTACGTGGGTTTTTTTGGGGGGGGGGGCGTCCGATTTTGTTTTGAAACAAAATCATGAAAGAACGAACCATACACGGATTGTTAAGGAGATTTTTATTTTATTTTTTTTTTTATGTAATGATGGATAGATTGCGTAGCTGAGGTGAACAAGAGTTCAGTCTTAGATAGGTTAAATGAAAGGTGGCAAGCCTTCATATATGAGACAGTCCGTGAACAGCAGCGAGACGGTGGGGTCGTCTGGCAGGAAGGAAAGGTAGAGTTGCGTATCGTCAGCATAGCAGTGAGAGAAGTCATGCGAGTGAAAGATCTGCCCTAGTGAGGTGGTGTAAATTGACAAGAGAATTGGCACTAGCACCAAGCCTTGGGTCACCGTCGAGAGGAAGTGAGAGGAGGACAACTGTCCTTGCCATGAGACATTGTAGGAACGTCCAGAGTGGTAGGATTCAAACCACAGGAGTGCTTTGCCCAAGGTGCCCATTGCAGAGAGTGCGCATAGCAGGCCTGCCGTTGACTGTGCCAAAGAAAGCTGATAGGTCAAGCAGGATAAGAACTGAGGACTGGCCAGCAGCTTCAGGTGACCTTAGGGCTTCTGTCACAGACAACAGAGCCGTTTCATTGGAGGGGCCACTCTTAAAACCAGAATGATGTGGATTCCATAAGAAGAATTCTGAGACCTGTTTGAAGGCCACCCATTGGATAATACGACCTCTTTGAGTGAAGTGCCACACCTTTAACTAGTCAGGTCTGATTTTGGAGCACATGCAATGAAAAAGTGAAAAATACAGTGACCAGGTGAATGATGCAAGAGCACTGAGATTTATGTACAAAATTGTTGACAAATAAAAGAGAAACAACTCTACTTAGGGGATGAACACGATTCTTCAAAGTGTTAAAATGGGTTGATATCTGGTTATTTGATATTTTTTTAACCATTTAGCAAACCTTTGTGCACTATATGGAAGCATCTACACAGTTGTTTTAGAGGTTTATCTAATTATTTCTGCCTCTGACAACTAGGCTATTTGTCAGACTAAAACTCACATCAAGTGAAAACTTTTCAGTCAGACCAAGTTTCTTCTATCCGTCTGTCCAAGCGATCCACCACACAACCACCTTTCTTCCTCCCCGAGTGTCTTTCCCTCATCTGCCCCCTTTCTTCATACACAACTCTCTCTCCTGTTGCTAATCCCTGTTTGAATCAAGACTGTGCTCCTGAACTGTAAAAATCCATTAGCATCACTCTTAATGGGGGCCAGTGTCTCCTTATAGCCTAGATCCTTGTCTCGGTGACTGAGGATCGCGGGGCCCACTACATGTTGACAGACAGTAAAGCTGGAACTGCACAACCACTGTCTACTGTCTCCTCGTCGCCTAAGGGAGAAAGCAGTGTGTGTGTGTGTGTGTGTATGTGTGTGTGGAGAGGGGGGGTTCGTCTCAGATTACATAAATCAAAAGTCACACTATCAGGGTGAATGTCAAGTACAGATGTGTGCACTCATGTGTACACACAGACACAAGCTGTCCTGAGCTGAGAGCTGCCTTGCTTAGCAGGCCATGGGTGAGTGTCAGTATTTGCTAGTGGTTATAGTCCTGTGGCTTTTAGTTATACTCCTGAGAATGGGTGTGCATCCAATGATTATAATTCCTTCATCCGTGCACTTATTGAATTTGACACAGATGACTTGGGGAAGGTTAGAGGATGCATACAATATGACAGTGTTTATAAAAGCACAGAAGTGAATAATTAAATATCTGGACATGGCAAATCAGACGATGGCAAAATCAGTATGTTAAGTTGATATTAAGTGATTGAGCAAGACACATAAGTCATTTCTGTCATCATGGATGCTAGAGAAATAATCGAGAGTACTTTGCTAAACAAGTCACTTTGTAACGCACTGGGGATTCTCTTTGGATCATAGTTCAACACACTGGGGGAAGCGTCGTATTTGAACGTTAAAGGTAGGTGTAGGATATTCAATAGAGAAAAAAAAGGAGTAAAGAGGTGGTAGAGGAGGATGGGTGATCCAGACTTGCATGCAGGAGACCGATGTTTGTTTCCTGTGTGAAACAAAAATTAAACATTGACAGATTATCCATGACATAGGTTATGTAAGTATTATTTAACTTACGTATGTAAAGCCACGTTATTTTAAGCCAAACCATGTACTTTTAAGCCTAACCAAGTACTTTTGGTGCCCAAACCTAATCAAAATGCAGCGTTTCACAAAATTAAGTTTCACACCACTAGTTTTATTTTGAAAATTTAACCTGACGTTGCATATTTATTATTGCTAAATTGACCGGATGTTGCATAAAATTTAGGCCTATTGTTGCTAACTTGACCGCAGACTATACATCGGGAAAAAAATACACTATAGGGCTACCCAGGGCATTAAAAAATGACAAGAAGGGGTCTTGACCAATCGTGACAAGTTGGGAGTAAGTAGTGCGTTGTTGCGGTGGTGTAAGACCCATTGAGCTTCTAACTAAAAACTAATACATTCTCATCTTAACAGCACTGTAATAAACCTCAATGAAGGTTACTTTTGCAAAGTGTGCATTAAACCAATTACTCCTGTTCAATATAATGCCAAGAAATTGACCATTTCAAGTAAATTGTTTTTCAGTTGGTGGAAAAGGATCTGTTCGCAGAGGAAGCTCTGACATAATACAAGCAGAAACAATGATTACGCTGGGAGAAAACAAATCCCCCCCCCTTACAAAAATATGTTACATTTTACTTAAATCAACAACACCAAAAACTTGCAAAAAAGTGCATAAGAAGGAGATTGGGGTAGTGGAGGGAGCTTCAGCAGTAACCCGCTCTGGACTGCCTGTATCAGCAGAGTAGTGGAAGTGTCATTTTTTTTTTCCCCATATCATCCTATTGGACCTGTCTAGTCAGTTAGTAGCAGATGAACAAGCCACTGATAGTAAAGCATGAATGATGCAGCTGATGCCAAACAAATAATGCAGAATCAAATCTTCCAAACAACTTTGCATATTTTCCCAAAAAAGAATGTTAGAAATACGATACAATACACTGCCTGCAAGGATGTGATCAGACTTAACTTCACATTAGTATACTAAGCTGAAATATCTACTAATGCCATGCCCATACCCTGAAACAGTATGAACATTCTCCACTGATGCGCTCATCTAAATAACCTTGGCCAGTATTATGAATGATTTCCTCCTTGAATTAGAGATTACGTTTGTAAAGACAGCAGCAGGGATAAAGAGATTTGCTATATCTGCTTTAAGCACTGGAGTGCATGTGTGACGGTAACATGGAAATTCTAAAAGAGAGAACCTGCAAAGGCTCTATTTGTGGGAATTGTCATTATAACGGTGTGCTACGCCTGGTGCCTAAATGGAGCACACAACACCAAACCAGTAATGACCACTTATCTCCAAAGGCTTTACCCAAAATAAATGCACAAGCAAGAAACTAGAGTGGATAATCTCATATGTATGAGCAATACACCGCCACTATAGCCTCAATGACACATTTGACACTTTCATAGTATAAACTGTACTGTACATTATGGGTCCTGAAAAAAAGTATGTGCATGTGAGATGACCCCTGAATATGGAATTCATTGTAGGCCTGAGCACTTGTGATTTGCCTCAATTGCAGCACTTAAATCCCATTTGAGCATTGATCTGAGGGACGTTTTTTATTCATCATCCTCCACAGACATTAGAGACTCTATGAGAAAACATCTTGAGAGCATTTTGCTTACTGACTGTGATGCATTTTTTTTCACTGAAATGCAGAGTTGGGGTTGGATGTAAGACAAGAAGGGATCATATGATTTCAGTTAGGGAGAGGGAGCATATTTTCAAGAGCAGTTGTGGTAGAAGGTACCATTTTGATCACATTTTTTAGTTATTTGATGTAGTGTGCAATATTGCAGAGGAAGTTGCCTTTGAGGTGAAACAATTAGCTGAGGCTGTTTTGAAAAGGTAATGCATTTCTCCTCAGTTTCATGAATGATTCATAGTCATATATTAAGTGTTTCTAATAAATTCTGTTTGTAGTGGGCAACACTTGGACCTTTGATCCTGTAATCACCATTTCATCCTTTGAGTATATACTAAATATGCTGGTGTTTACAACAGGAGCTGCCTGTTTTTTGTTCTTTTTTTTTTTTTGAACTGGATGACCATAAAGTTACAGGCAGTTAGAGAAAACTGACAAGTAAACAAAGAAAATGTGCAAAAAAATCAAATTGTTTTTGATCCTACACTGGCTCTGTCCCACAAAAGGTGGAAGGCAGAGAGTAATCCTAGTTGGGATACCATTCAGCCTACACAGATTTTCAACATCATTGTGTCAGATCCACTTAAAAGATTTCTGTGAGCCTACAATATCCTTCACTTTTTGAACATTAAGATTTTAAGTCCTTCATTTTGACAGTGTTTTTGCCCTACAAACGCACCATTTGTCAAAGCTATTCGAGGGTTATTGTTAGCTAATTGTCTCCTCTTCTTTCAGATAGCCCTTTTTCATGCAATGTTAAAAAACAAAAAAAGGCACACCAGCTGTGAGAGAAATCTGCAAAGACAAAATCTATTGTATACGTATACATGTTTTAATAGCAAGATGTGTTAAAATGAATCCGATATGTGACATTCCTGTTGACACTAACAGACCAAAAACATAACCCAAATCTAACAGTCCATTGCCATATTCTCATCTTTTATTGAAAAATTAATATCAAACTGTGAATGAGTAGGCAATAACATAAACAAACAACTATTTTTATATATTTCTGCCAATTCTGATGCGTGCTTCTTACTGAATATGCATCTGCTTATTTACACCACACGATAGCCTATCACACAGCCCTAAAATTGCATAGAATTTAGCAGACATTTCTTTTGCATCATAAGTGGTTCTGTTCCACATCTTTTGCATGACGTTCATTAACGCATGCAGCTTAAACACACGTGTGTCGCAGGGCGCACACGTGTTGGAATTTGTTTATTTGTGCACGCATTTACACATCATTGCCTGTGGAGATTTTCCTAATGAACACTATCCAACTTTCAGTCATGATTGCAGCCTCATTGCACGTGAATCACCTCTCCCCCTCTTTTGCCCTCTCCGTCTCTTTTCTCTTCTCAGAATATGAACGTACAGTATTTCACCCCCACGGCCCATTTATCTGATCCAATCTCTGTCCTGTAATTGAAACTTTTATTGAGATGAAGGGGATAATAGTTGTAAATGTGCTAACTGGTGCCTCGCACCCGGACGTGATGTAAAACCATCCAAAGGCATAAAAAAGTCCAGAGTGTGAAATGCTGCCCACTCTCATGTCATGTATCACGCAGCACCATTAGGACACTCACGACTAGCTGACTGCGGTATACGGCTCAGCCTCTTGGCTGCCGAGTGCAATCTAGGACATGCCCCATTATTAATAAGCACCTCAGTACACAAGACACCGTTTGTTCCCCTGTTATGACTCCAAAAGTCTTCATTACTTTTAAAAGGAAAAGGGATGTGCAATACATCAGCCATGCAATTTCAATCATTTGGACATATGTTAAGACATATATGTGATTATAATCAAACAGCATGTGAAGATTTTTTTGAGTGGCAGGCTGCTGCTTGAGTTATCTGTCACGTCATTCTAACGATTAAAGAGGCTCTCTGTTAGGGATAGAGCTCACTATTGTTAAAAACTTACACCTGTCTGTCACTGTATGTCTCATTTTCAGAGGAAAGTGATCCATTCTGCCAAACGTTGGCACTAATCAAACGTAACTGAAAGACTAATTGAGATTTGTTAAGAGCTAGTGTCAGTTAAATGGCCAAAGGAAACTCAAAACATAAGGCTGGTGATAATCTACATTTGTCTCTTATTGTCAAACAAATCCCTTGAAAAGGCCAAAACCAACAATGTGTCCTTTTCTCAAAATGTTCTGATTTCTCAGCCCCAAGTTTTAAAAACAGCGCACAAATATATAGTTTTATTATTTTTTAAAAGTAACCTCCTAAAACAAATGGGCACTGTTGCTTTTATCAAACATTGCTCAAACAAGAGTAAATAGGGTATTTGTTAGGTAATATTTTCAACCAGGAATTAATACACTTTAGGTGCTGGTTTTTGGCAGCAGGATGATGCACGTTCATGGTAATTAAGAAACATGTCACCCAGTTCAAAAGTATCATCAGGCTCATGTGCTCAATGTGTTTTTATTTGTTTTTGCAGATATGGATATGGGATATGGATATGGAAGATATGGAGCTCTTTAAGGCACAGACGAATAAGCCCCCTGGCTTTGGCTGCACAGACACTACTCGTTAGCAGGATCAATCCATTGTTGGTTTTTCATGGGATTTGTCGACAAGAAATAGAGCATACCACCTGCCTTTAAAGAGATCAATTCCAAACTGATCTCAATCAGGAGAAATCTGGAATTTACACAATTTTACACAAGTTTAAATGATTTCTGCAGCCTGTCCTCACCAAAAAAACAACCATATAGGTAATTTGTTGAACCAGGTTATTACGACCCATATTTATGTTAATTGTGGCAGCGACCTTTAGTAGCCATATGACGGTAGCGAAAGAGGAAGTAGGATAATGTATTATAAATTGCGAGAAAGTCTGATTTTTATTAGACACGTTCTTTAAGCTAATGCCTGCTAAAGGACTGCATTTTAGATTACCTGGACACACACATATAGGAAGAAGTTTGGTTTAATTCAAAATCACTTATAACCAAGTTATAACCAAGTTAGACAGTTACTTTGTATTAATTGATACACTTACCCTTTTTTGCAATTACTTTTATTTATGTATGCAATTGAGCTAATTGCTTCTTAAGGAACACATTAATTATTACATAATTGTAACATCAATATCCCTTTCTGAATCCCTTTTTAAGCTCTAGCTTTACTTACTTTCTATTAAGGGACAATCTACTATTGAAACTCATTGAAAGGTTAAGTTAAAAATATGCATTTTAATAGCCTGGGTAAACTAAGACATCAATATGCATAGAAAAGTGTTCTGCTACATCCCAAAGCTGCAGTCACAATCACAGGGCACAAGTTTCTGTCTGATCTTTCACCCTGACCTGCTGGTCATGTCAATGTGCAAAGAGGTGAGCATTTGTGCTCTGTACTTGATTTGCTCAGCGGAACCTACCTGAGACTATGCAGTGTTTGCAGAATCACCTCTTTATGGGGTCCAAAAACACCTCAAACATTTGATGGATGGCTCCCGTGAAACCTCGTGGCCTCTAAATACACTATAATGTAATTCCGCTTCTTCTGTGATTTCCCTCCATGACCCTGTGCGAGGAACAATCAGCAGCTTTCAGCAAAACACGGTGCCAAAGTTCAAATATCCTGAAGGTGGGGGAAAAATACACACAGACTGAAACTACATGACCCTAAAATAGACCCAATACAAGGCGACAGCCCTGTAAAATGCTACATATGGTAATAGAAAGGCTGTGGTGTTTTTACAAAGACAAAATACAGAAGAGACACTCCAGTTGTGACATGACATTTTTTTCTGAAGCCTTTAATATGCTTAGCTTAGTATCACTGTTGCAGCTCTGAAAGAAAAATAAACATAGGTAAGAGGTTACCATCTTGTAATAAAAAATCCTCACATTCACATGTGAAAGAGGTCCAATGGCCTAAAAGCTCCATTGAATCTGAATGTTTGGCATGACTGGGTTTATCACGGGCATATCTGCTTTATTCAGAAACCATAAGGAGGACCATAATAGTGAGAGAGATCATTACTTTTACTGTGCATACACAACATTAGGCTCAGTTAATGGAATAATTAAAGGTTGTAACTCTGCATGCTTGGTTTAAAGCCATGACTCCACAAGTTATGAAAAACCTTTGAATATTTGATCAAACTGAAGCTGGTAAGGTTATATTTTCAAGCTAGTATGTTCATCTTCTTGGAGCACAGGTAGCCTTTATAAAGGGAAGCATGAACAAGCAATGGGGGGGGGGGAGTGCTGAATGCAATGTTGAGAAATATGACAACAGGAGGAGTTTTAATTGACAAGAAATGACATGGACAAAATAAACAATGGCAAATTTCAACAGAAAACTCAAAACTGAACAGAGAACACATAAACTGGAACATAATCCAAACATACATTTTTCCAAATACTAAATATCATGTGTTCATACCTAAAAAGTTAAACACATGAGCACACCACCCTATGTTTCCCATCTTCCTTCAACTGCTCCATCACTATTTAAAGGATATAATCATGCACCTGATTTCACTTGATCCCCAAGACCTGCAGCAATGAAAACAGTATGCCAGCATTCATTTATTACCACAGTAATTCTGATCATTTAGGCTAACAGATTATAATGGTCTATAACACAAAACAAACTAACATTAGCTTGTGTTCTGTTGTTTGGTTAAGTTAACTGACGAATCAACTAAATTTGGGCTAGAATGAATTATTTTATCCCAAATTTTAGTGTTTTAACTTAGCAGGGCTGAGTGGAAAGCCTACAAAGCAGCCTTTTCACGCCGCATCAAGATCATTTTAAATAGTAATGTGGCACCGATTCTCTTTACCAGAAACATGAGTAAAAAGGTTGAGTCTCCCTTATTTTTGTGTGAATTGATAATAATTTTACCATTTCATTTCCAATACATTTCTGCTGTAATGTGTTACTGGAAAAAGTTTTTAAAAAATACTTTGCATTAACTTGTCACCAAAAAACAATTGTACCCCCTCAGACTTGGACTCATCCCAAAATAAAATAATATGAACTAATGAACGTTTAATTATTTGTATGACATTAAACAAATATAAAGTTATATTAAAATCTTTTTATAAACACAACACATCATTTTACCAGGTATGTGCCTTTGTGATTAAATCTGCCCTCAGCTGTGACTTCATCTTCTTGTATTCCCGATCTAAATTCAAGGCAGAAGAGTGAAATCTAACAGCACAGACAATTGCATTGTGGTGTCGTGGCGATACCACACTGAGCGAAGATCTGAGGAAATCATCTCCAACCTTTTGAAGTTACTCTCTCCCCACTTGTGAAGTCTTGCCGCTTCATAGTTCAGCTCAGGCAGTGGGGGATATGCACCAAAGAGAAAGAAAGAGCGCTTCAGCCTCCAGGGTCAGTCCACGCATAATGGATTGTTGAGCTGCAGCCAAATGTATTGTTAGGCTTCAAAAGTGTGTGTGGGCATGTGTGTACTTTTGGGTGATATTTTGCGTATGCAAATGCATGCATGTTTGAACCTGTGCGTGCGTGCGCAATATGAGAGGCAGGGCTTTACACATAATTAACACAAAATTAGCAAATTATAAATGTGTTCTTCTCACTTCAACTCTGAATTGGACTGAAGAATTTAAAAACAAGGGACTTCTTCTCTTCGTCCTGTTTCACTTCCATCTTCTAATTTGCTGGCCATAATTATTAGAACATGGCTGTACTGTTTGCAATTGTCAAATACAATTAACCAGCACGGCCTCAGCATTGTAAGTCATCAGAGGAGATACAAGAAGTGAACTCCTCTTTGGCCCCACAAGAACTCTTGCTGATAATGATGTGCGGCATTTAAAGGAATGCAGCGAGAGGCTGTGGCAGATATTCTCGCAGTTCCTCTCATAATCACAGTGCCTAAAGAGTATGTTATGCCTCAAAGTTGGCTGAGTTCAGGTGAAAGTGAGATACTAAGACCAGGAGCAGATAAAAAAAGATGATAATGGGTGAAGGGAGTGAACGAGCGATTTTGTGCTGAGAATAAGGAACATTTTGTTTTCTTTTTCACCTTGTGAGTGAACGGAGAAGCAACAAATGGCTGTCTTCTGGAGACAGAGTAAGTGCGACAGAAAGAATGACTTTAATAGACTGTCCACCCCTCTTTCAAGGAGAAAGAGAAAGTGACTGAGATCGAGAAAAGGACAGTGTAAGGGAGTTTAATGGAGAGGAAGAAGGTGGAGTCCCTTTTTTTGGTATGCGTATCTCTGTCCGTTGATATGCCACAAAGAAAGCAGACTTTCTCTGTGCCCAGACAGTGATGGCAGGCCCGGACTTTAGGGCCCCTGTAGCCCATTTCACTCCCAGGTCAAAACTGAACAACAGCTGTCTCCTCTTATGCTTTGCTTTGCCCAGACACCCATAATGAATGCATACAAGATCTCTTGTCAGAGCAAAACAGCAGATCAAAGAGCTGCATGCCAAAATCCATGGCTAGATAATAGTGAATGCAATCACAATTCCTAAGAAGAGACAAACTGCTTGGCAACACTAATGTCTCCCTTCAAGTTTCTCAATAACTGTGCAAAAATGTCCACATAGCTGGGTGATTTTAAAGTCACTGTCTGAATGAGCAGGGTTTTTTTAGCTAATGGCTTGCTGTATGAATGGGAGTCTTTGTGCTATTCTTGCTGCATAGATAGGTTTTAGTGATTAACATTAAATCAGAATGAAGTAAAATAAATAGTTTGATGTATGTTGGATATGTAGATACAGTAACTTGATTGACAAGGCTGTCAATGGAACTGTCTGCACCTGCATCCAGGTGTTGGTCAGACCATATGCCCGACTGCGATCGCTCAAAGCAAGCAAAAATCGGTGATATGGTTTGAAAATATAAATGGATTGCAATCCAAGCCAGATTGTTAAAATGTGCAAACACATGTTACTACATTAGTAAGCAGTCCTATAATGTCCCTCCCATAATGTCAGTTTGTATCAGTGCTCAGTTCATGCTGAAAAACAATGCAAGTGTGTCTGTCTTCAATGATGGTTTACTTGCTAGCAAGCT
Source organism: Micropterus salmoides (assembly GCF_014851395.1). Taxonomy (NCBI): domain Eukaryota; kingdom Metazoa; phylum Chordata; class Actinopteri; order Centrarchiformes; family Centrarchidae; genus Micropterus; species Micropterus salmoides. The sequence goes on from NW_024040040.1 coordinate 12,208,944, forward strand.
ACAGTAGGTTTTACCACCACCATTTGCACTGGATTTGCATCTAGTACATGAAAGGAAAGAACAATGCAATCTGATTTGTAAACTCTAACAGAGAAACATATGTGGCACAGTGAAAGCTAAGTGAATCCAATCACATCTGGATTATATACAGGGCCTATACATGCCATAGGTGTGTGTACATGTGTGCATGCAGTCTGTCTTTCTTGCATTTAAGTAAGATGTCATGTTGTGTGTTTTACTTGTATTTATCTGTTAAATAAACATTTGTGGATAAACAGTACATGCTGGTTTCTTCAATGTTGCACAAGAGTGAATATACAACCGCCACTCGTATCCAGTGCACATGAATTGTCATGTGAAATGCATTTTCAGGCATGTTAGTATGGAAGATGATTACTTCTGAAACGGTGCTAAAATGCAGTGTTACAAAATGCATTCTTATGGACGTAGCCTGAATTCCACCGCCTCACATTATCAAGGGAAGCAATGCGGGCATGCTTGTTATCCTTACCATTTCCTGCTTCACAGGGGACTGCTCATCTCCACCCTGAACTGAGACCTTTGCAGAACAATTCTACATGTCAACATTGACAAACAACATCGGTAAACTATTTCGCCATGCCTTTTAAGGCTGCAGACCTGTACTCCTGAGCCACATCTCATTAAGCACACTCAGGTCTGCTTAAAGTGCAATTTGGAGCAGATTTCCCAAGATACCTAGATCCCATGGACATGATCGAGGTCAATACACACATGTGCACGCAGAATGAATTACCGAGCTGCTCTCGGACAGGTCCGTCTACACTGAGTGACCCGATGGGAAAACGCCTCTTTTATGAGTTTTAAAGTGATGGAAAATCCTTGTTCTCTGTTTGCACTTTTGTGATGGCCTGTGTGAAGCAAACTCGTTTTGAGGCAGATCACATCAGCGACATGACACTACATTCGAAATTAAAGGACGCAACCACCGTTGCTGAGGAGCGTCACACAGTAGATGTTTTGCTTTATTGTTAAAGCGGCCCATTTAATGGCCACCGGTTGTCTTAGAACATTGCAGGCAAAGCTGAAAATTAAAACATAGGTTCACATTTTTTCAAGTCTGTCCTGAAACAATGTACATATCAAATAGTTATTGGCTGTTGCACGTTCCTCTTACCAAAAAGAGATCCCTTTCAAGTGTGATTTCAAGGTAAATGATGTGGGACAAAATCCAGTCCTTGTTCTGTACAATGGATTGGCTCTTTTACAAGAGTATCATGGCCAATTTGAGCGGCAACTGAAATGAGTTACAGATGACAGATAACACAAAATATGTCACACAATTGGAAATAAAAATAAACGTTATTATAAAGCCATGAATATAATTTCTAATACATTAATGTGGCATACCCCATGCTAAAAACAACCTAAATGGCAGCTTAAAACATTTCAAAACCCATTAAAGACTAATCTTTTAATCTGATTGAGAAAAGCAAGCGATATATCATTCAATAGCAAATGAGAAAGTGCATCGGGTGTCCATTATTTAATTTGTTTTGAAAACATTCCTATTTGAATTGTTCCTGTTAATATCGTATATCTTATAACATTCTATCTCACTCACTCTCAATTATCATAGCAGCTTTGAAATGCAGCCACTCTCAAAGCCACTAATGCACATTTAAAGGGCACCAGTAATCTACAGTCACATTTACACTTACACTTTAGTCAGTTAGCTGATGGGTGTTTTCCACAGACACCTGCACTAGACACTAGCTTACCAAAACCCTACATGACTAAAATTACAGGTACTAAGTCTGAGTCATGGGGTCCTTGCTGTCTTCTTCCCTGAGGACGAAGAACAAATCAGAACTGTGGTGGAAAGTGCAAGCTTAACTTGTCCTTGCTGTTTGTCATTTAATGCAAACAGCGTGATGATTCGCACTGCCATAACCACTGACAATAGAAACTATGCAAATGATTCATAGCAATCGCCAGGTTTTAGAATCCTCTGAAGGACATTTTTCTAGTGCCTCGCTGATAATTTACTGAGCTTTATATTACAGTTCTGAGAATGTAATGTACAGTAACATTTTATTCGCTTGCTGTATATTTTGCCTTATATTTATAACAGCTTACCCTAGAACTTAGTCAGGCCCCTCGCCTCCTTAAAACATTAATGTTTTTAATGATTGTTTCCTTTTGAACTGTAGTATTTTATTTGCTTGTTCTTTGTTTGTCATTTGCATTCATATGTAAAGTGTACTGGGATTATGCTGCATGGTGATTCTGCACTTTAAACAAAATTGATCGATTGACTAATTGATTAACCATCCAGCATTGTACTGGACACAATGGGACTTAAGATGGCCAAGCAACATAAAACAGAGACTGTTGTGCCCACATCTTTACAGTGACCTGACCCACCAAGCACTCGGCGGGTGGTCCATGTTCCAAGCAGTCAGATGAATAAACCACCTTGTACCTTGAAACAGTATGAGCATCTGGCTAAAGTTTATTCTGTCAATCTATTTGGTGAATTTGTATTAGGTAAAATACAGTGATTATAAGAAATCCCACTTTCCTTGATTTCCTTTCACTTTATGCATGTACAGCATTAGGTCTGTACTTTCTTGCAATCAACCATGAGCCATATGCTGAGCCAAATTTAATGAGTAGCCTAATCACTGGCCAATCAGCTTACTATAGGTGCACATTAGATTCAGTGTGTAGTGTGAGGCTGATTTGGCGTGACTCACAACGGTCAGTTTTACAAAAAAAGGATTTAAATAGATGCAACAGAACCACTGTTTTCAGTTGTTGTTTTTTTTTTTTTTCCTGCACTCATTCTTCTTACATGTAGTGCCGGGATTTATGGCTCCTTTTAAGGATCTGGATCTTCTGGTTTCCATTCCCTTCCTTGAGCAGTCACTTTCAGCTCCCAGACGGGTCTTCATTTAGAACTACTTCTGCTGGTCACTGTCTAAGTTACATTCTTATTTGTTGTCTCTCAGACAGAAGCCATTCCTGACCAACACATCACAACTTCCCTGTCAAAAGCTGGCCCTACATTACCCACAGTGCAACTCAAAACCGACAGTTTTGTTGGAGATTAGGGTAGGTTATGCTAGAGGTTAAGGTAGCCTCTAGCTGCTAGCCTCAAGCAGAGATGAGGCTATACAGATCAGGTAAGCTCACTTCTTTCTAACATCATACTCCCACTTTTTCCCCCACTCACTTTTAGTTTCCAGTCCAAACTGATGATGACTCAAGCGATGTAAGTTGAGGAACATTTATCAGATTTTGTGCAACTCCCTCTGGAGGCTTTACACAACTTTTTCAAAACCTTTTTATACATACTTTTATGGAAAATCAGTAGAGTCCCCCTTTAATGCTCCAATAGTGAGCCTTTTTGAACAAAAAGTTTGAGGACCAGGAAAAGCTAATTTGACTTATGGTTAAAAAGCAACTGTATGTTTAAAGATGTGTTTTTTGCTGGGGCTGCTGATGTGCAAAGGCAAGATGTGTCCCTAATGCAAAGTCCAAATATTAATAGTAATAGTATTAGTTTGCTTGCTTGCAGCCTAAATAAATGATGTACACAAGTTGTCGTAGTATTTTGGGGTGCAGGAAATAAACGGAACCAAACTTCAACAGTCAATTTTCAACCATGATAATCGTGATTAACAAAAAAAGGGGTGCTTTCTCTGTTGAAGGGCAGTTGGGCAGATAACAGTGGAGCACCAGTGGACCCTCTGTGTTCACACGCCTGCTCCTGGCAAAACTTCATCATGGCAATTGTCTCCTATTTACTTTGATCTACCTCGACTGTGACAAGCGGGGATTAACGGATAGTCAGGGATACGATGTCATAGAGGATTTAGGGATAGATTTTTGATTTACTAGCGCTCGTCCCGTTTGTTTCTGGATGAGACATGCAGCAGCTGACCTCGAAAAACTATTGGATTTGGGTATCCTAGCAACGACTGGAAAATGGAGCAGTAATTGTGCAAAAGGCGGCGACAGACAAGTCTGTCACAACAAGTACAGTTTTACCTCTCCTTCCTGTGTCCTCAAAGGAATACCAAACTGTCTTTTCATTCACAGCTGAAAATCATATTTGAGATCCATAATATCCAATATTCTGTCTGCAAGTATTTCTTTATTCAGCAGCGTATATCCACACAGATAAAGTACACTTATTATTGCAGTTGGGCCTTATAATGCCTAGTTGCTGGGCTTACAACTTTTATTATTATGCACAAATCTATGTGGCCTTTCTGTGAACTAGCTAATCAGCCCCAAACCATTTGCTTATGAAAAACGCATCAGATCTGAAAGCTTGCCTTGGATTTCAGAGATCAACAGTGGTGAGCCTAGTAAAACAACAGACATGTTTGAGCATGCCGGCCTTCTGAGACAGGCCCTCCTTTTAATCTGGCCCCTACACGGCGCAGAACTCAACGGCTCTAAAGGGCCAAATCCCAGGATCCAAAAGCTTTATCTGCAGATTTCCAGTCAAAACTTCCAGCAAATCCTCTGCTCTCCCTCTCCATTTCTCCCTCCCCTGCGCCTCCGATTTTCACTCTCACACTCACTCCTTTTTTTTTCTTGCTGCTATGAATACTGAAAATAATAGCCTTCATTCAGTGTTCCAGTAGCTAAGTGTCCCTCATCATGTGGTATATTAGAGCATAGAGGATTACAAGATGTGTGTTAAGTGCTGTACGAATTTAATACCACATGCAGGAGGGGCTATATTATAATACGTACACAATCCAGTAAATTGTTCTGAATTATATTGGTTGCATTTGACTAAATAAATTATACAAAATCATACAGTGGTACTGGAAAAGCAGGTTGTTTACCTTTCTTAAAGACAACTGTTGCTCCTTTGTTTCTACTTTAACTTTTTGGCTATTGTACATTAAAAATACACAATATTTATTGCATTCCCAGTTATTCAATTTACAAATACAATTTAAGATTTAACTAGAAAGGGTTAACTGTGCTGTTTGTTACAGTAGTTATTTTCTTCTCCCACTCTGTCTCAGATACTGGTAATAAGCGTAAGTGAATAACAGTGAAGATGTCAACCTCCATACCTCACTTTGGAGTGACCCGTAATCTCCAAGAGACATGAATGGCAATGTCACCAATCATACGCAGCACCAAATAGCCAATCAGATTCCTCACTGGTGTGAGACAGAGATAACACAGGGAACATCTTTCTTCCATTTATGTCACAGTGTGACCGGAGGAGAGAAAAAAAAAAAGTGACAAGTCACATTTGACAAGTGACAACTGGAAATTACTGATAGAACTTTGCCGATGTCAGATGTCTCAGAATATTGATTCCATTTCAAATGGTGACACAGAAACAAGCACATGTGCACACACATTCCCATTAAAGAAATGGGGGAAAATGTTCTGAAGAACAGGATCACAGACAAATGAAAATAATATATATGACAATCATGTATTTAGTAATGGCAAAAATTATAGTGAAGGAATGGCTGTTTTTGTTCACCAAGTATCACCTTTGGCATATATTATTTTACAAGACGCAGCCTATATGTTCATATAAATATTAAATTTTATTAAGCTTTCAGTAGAAATTTAGAAAAGAGGTTGCCAGGCACTAGGAAAATGAGAATATGTTTAATGATTAAACTTAAAAGAACTATACATCACTGAAAAAGAAGGTATTGGTGATTTCAAGTAAAATACTGTATTTAATTAAAATTGAAAGAAACGTATATATATATATACTGTATACACAAGCTCATATACACTGTCATAAATTGTTAAATTATCAAAACATTGCCCAATAACACTCCTAATGAAATACTGAGAGAGAAAGAGTACAGCAAATGCTAAAAAGTATACTGTAATTTGGATCTGAAATGAAATGAAAGTATTATATAAGCCATTTGTTTAAATAGTTTGTTTTAATATCTACTGCACATACTGCAACATACAGTACATGAACAATCTCTAAGAAAAACACACAATGTATGTGAAATATAATATTTCACCTGTTTTCCCAAAACAACACATGTTAAGGGTTTTATGAATAAGATGCTCCACACACTCCTTCCTTGTGACTTTATTTTTGTAATTTTAGAATTACAAAGTCCATCCTATTATAAAAGAAATACAGACAAATAGACAAATAAACATGCGTATACACAGAACATGAAAAGGCTGTGGAAATATTGAAAAATAGAAGGCTGGTTGTTGTAGCCCACAGCTAGTGCCAGTTTCCATGCGCCTCCACCAGCAGCAGCAACAACATATTACATCATTAGTAGTGCATCATTCCGTGCCGAGGCTGATTCTGCCCTCCATCTCCCCCTTTAACTCTACTTTGTCATACACACGCACTCACTTACGAACACACATTTTTGTGTATCTTCTTCATTTCACTGTGCTTTCTTTTCATGCTGCCTCATTTATACTTCTTCGCCCCCCCTACAAGATTCTTTCTTTCAGTCTGTCAGATAAACTAGGTGTCGAGCTGCAGTGGAGTTACACTACAGTATGTGTGTGCATTCTTGTGGAGAGAGAAAGTGCACCCCTTTCATTTTTAAAGTATCTGAAGATATACTTATGTGTGTTGTGCATGTGTACAGCTCTGATGTCGCCCGTCAACGTAATTGGAAACATGTTTACATCATGCATGGCTCTGACATCATCCCTCAGCTCTTTTGATTCAGTGTGTGTACGTGCATGTTGGTGTTTATCTATTCCAGCAGTGCAATGTAACTACTATAAGTACATTTACTCAACTATTGTACTTCAGTATAAATTTGAGGTATCTGTACTAATATCTCCATTTCATGACATTTCTACTCCACATTTCAGAAGGAAATTTTGCGTTTTTTACTCGACTATAATTATTTGACAGCTATAGTTACTAGTAAAAAAATCTGACATAGAAAACATAGGAAGAACCTTTAAAACATGATGAATGTATGAAAGAATCTCATTACCTAATTGTATATAAAAATAGAGCAATTAATCGATTTGTCAATTAATCAATTAGTGGATTTGTCAAAAACAAACAACAAAAAAATCATTTACTGAATGTTTTGATAGATTGGAGCTCTGTTAAATTGTGACTGAATAAATATATTAATAAAATATAACCATCACATTAAGTCATAAAGAAAATAATCATTAGTTCCCACTCAACTATGAGAAAAACGCTGCTTAAACATTATTGCACGAGTAATAAAAATCTAATAATATACTATATAATAATGGTATGTATTATATCATTAGGTATACCTTTGCACTGGGTACTTTTACTTTTGATATTTTCAGTACATTTTCCTTTTACTTAGTATTTGTACAGTGGGGCATTGCAACTTTTACTTAAGAATCTGAATACTTCCTCCACGACTGATCGCCAGCAAGGTCTTACACCCTCCATCACATGTAATCAATGGAAGTGGACACATCAATGATGCCAATCAGTCAGAAAAACAGCAACAACAGTGGTGTTTGAAGTAGGATCCCTGCAGAAAACTGCTCAGTTAGCAGCAGGCTCCAGGGCTTCAATTGCTGACAACATAAGTGAACTCTGGCTAGTTTGCTTCTTTCAGCATTACAGTTGTTTGCAACATACTGTTGGCTCGGGAAGAATATAATTTGTATTGTCAGCATCCTAAGGTAGCCTTTTCAAATATTTATGTACTAACTTAAGCCTTTTTATGAATCTGGGTTGGTCAATTGGGAACAATTAGGAAGAACAAATTAAGGAGTATTGATATTGTCGCAAAAGATGCTGTGATAAGTAATGTTGTTAAGTTTGTGTGAGTCCCATGTTCCTTCTAAGTTTTAGTTACTTACTAGCTTTAAAAAGATGGCTTACAACTGCTCAGTTTTTATAGTTTTTTTAAGGTTGGAGAGAGAGAGAAAGAGAGACCAACCGGCTGACCGACCGACCGACCGACCTGATTTGATCTTTTTCCTCCTTTGATGATAATGATGCTCTAATCCACTCGGGTTACAAGACGATTAGACTGAAAACTGTGTAATTTGGACCCAGCCCGACTCAGGTCCCTCGGTCACTCAGTGGGTCACTCATTTTATTAACTCGCTTTCCAAGTTCTAATCTGTTGTATGCTAATTATTAGTTAAAAATATAGCCTAATAATTTCACCTCTTGGAAAACATTACAGAAGCTTAAGAGGCTCTCAATTCGGTTCCACCTGAAAGTATTCATTTTTATAACATAATAGACATAAAGTAGACATGAAAAGACTGATGAGAGGAGACAGATGAGAGATGAGGCCCCTGGCCGGACTCGAACCAGAGATGCCGTGACCACATGATCAGCATCTTAAACGGCAGACAATCTGTGTCCTAGCTCGCTCATTGACTAGTGCGATGACCCCAGCATGCTGCAATTTGTTTCAAGCAAGCACAACATCTGGGTTCATGGCTTCACGACTATTTTAATATACTGACACGAGCAGAAGAATGTCAAAATACTAATAAAAACACTTATCATTAAAGCTGCAAGCAGTGTTGGGCGGGCCCTCGCACGTGTATCGCATTGAGGTGTGAGGCAGCCGTGTTTCTAGATTCTGGATCTCTGCCGGTGCAGCTGTGAATTTGTCACCCGCTTCGGACGCTGCACAGATGTGTTAATCACCACTTCCTGTGTCGCCTTTGTGGCATTACATAGCATTTGGTGCTATGATTATAACTGAATATTGGCAAGTAGATGTGTTCGGGGTGGGACTGTTATCAAGCACGTAAATTTTGGTGCAAATGTGAGCATGTAAACTGAACTTACAACAACTTCCTCTTTCATGGCGAATCATCGATTTTTGGATGCCACTCCTGAAGTAGGCCAGATTAATTCTCTAGGAGGAGTTTGTTTAAGTACGGAGCCTGTAAATCATCCAGAAATGATGACCATAAAATTCTAAATGGCCAACTTGCTGTTGGGTTTAGGGCATCGCTCCAAGAGGGTTTTTAGTACGCCTGGACTTGATACATGTGCCACAGAAATTTCATACATGTAGGTGAAACATACCACGGGGGCTGCTTTGTTAAAGGTCATACCCTGTTGCCAGCAGGTCGCACTATGACTGTGGGTGAATGTCGGCATCGACATGTGTTTAGGGCGGGACTCTTAATAAACGTGTAAAATTCGGTACAGATCTGAGCTTGTACAGTCAAGTTACAACAACTTCCTGTGTCATGCCGAAGCGTGGGACTTCACCGCCATGCCACCGCCACGCCGTTAACCAAAAACTCACAAGTTTTACATCAGAGCCTCAATGTGTTAAGAGTTTTCAGGGACAGTTTTTTTTTTTCATAAGTCCAACCTGCTAGTAGTCGTCAATTACAGCAAAAAACGTGTCACTTCCTGTTGCCAGCAGGTGGCGCTATGACTTTGAGTGAATATTGGCGTATCGATGTGTTCAAGGCGGGACACTTACTATACATGTAAAAGTTGGTGCACAGGGCTTGACAACAATGGTAGCCTGATGGCCCGGGGCCAGTAAAAAATAACATCGGGACAGTTGAACTAGCAACTTACTGGCCCGATCGGGCCAGTGAAAAAACATTAGTGTTTAAAAAATTCAAACTCAACATCCTGCAGTTGTTTTGCAGCTCTTGGCGCGCACCATTGTCCAATCCAGAGTTGTAATTAGGTGAGTGGTTGTCAAATGTTATTTCTCTAATCTCAATCATGCGGCAACCTCTGGGTCTGAAAATGAAACCATGCAGATGGAACTTAAAACTGCATTGTCTGGCGAGTCCGCTGGTTGCATAAGGAAGTCCGGTTCCATTAGAAATAATGGTTAAATGTTGCTACTTCTCAGCAGAATTATTACCTCAGTAAACACTTTCATAACAAGTTTATGGTCTCAGTCGTTAGTTTCATGTATTCTTCAACACAGCATGATGCTCATTTAGTAAATGTTGGTCCTATTTAGGGGCAAACGGGCGATAATGCAGCATATGCTTTTGGGCGGGACTACCTTGTGACTGACATGTCGCTACCATGGCAACCTCTCAATCAGGATAGAGCCGACTGGTGTCCGCTGCTCTGTGTCCATTTTTTTTATTAAATGGCTGTCAGCATGTATGTTTTGTTTTAAAAGTAAATAGTCTTTTGGTTTTGTTGTAACACGGAAAAATAACTTTTGGAGAGAGGGCCAGTAAAAATTGTCTTCGGGCCAGTAAGTTTCAAACCCACTGGCCCAGTGGGGCCAGTTGCAAAAAAGTTTAAGGTTGAGCCCTGGTGCAAATGTGAACATCGATTCGTAATATATATAATAATATAATATATATAATCGATCGACTGGTAATAACCGTTAGTACAACTTTTAATCGTCAATGGGTTTAGACTGCACAACGAATATTTGAAGTCAATCGGACTAATTCCCTAGGAGGAGTTTGTTAAAGTACCAAGTACCAAAAATGGCCATTAAATCCAAAATGGCTGACTTCCTGTTGGGTTTAGGCAATGGCTCCAAGAGGTTTTGTTGTACGTCTGGACATTATACACGTAGGTTAAACTTAGTCCGGGGGCTGCTCTGTAGGGGGTGCTAGCAAGCCATTTTGCCACGCGCATGCGCAAAACCCATACAATACGAAATTTTTCACAGCGTCTGAATTTTGTGCAAAGTTTGGTGAGTTTGAGTATGTTTAGGCCCCCAAAATTGAGGTTACTTTACAGAAAAAGAAAAAGAAAGAAAAGAGAGAAATAAAAAATCCCTTCAGTTTCAATAGGGACCTCGCACGGTTCGTACTCGGGCCCTAAATAAAAAATAATCCCTTCAGTTTCAATAGGGACCTCGCACGGTTCGTACCCGGGCCCTAAACATTAAGTTGCTATGAAAATGAAAATCAGTTGGTGTTTGACTCCACCAACGTTGTGAAGGTGAAGCGGATGTGAGGAAAGTGTGTGGTTTGGGAACTTCAGAATTACGTCGCTGCTTTTTGCTGATAATAATAACAACAACTAAATATATTTTTCAATACAGGTAACAACGTGCTTTATAGCAATCAAAGTAAAATATAGATGTGTCATATAGATCAGTGCACACAGTTGTGTGCAACAAATAAAACATTAAACATCAATGTAAAATGATAAGGATGCCTCCTGGGCACCTTCCTTTGGAGGTTTTCCAGACACACCCACTGGGAGGACACCCTGGGGTAGACCCAGAATTCACTGGAGGGATTACATATCCCATCTTACCTGGGAATGTCTTCGTGATCCCCCAGGAGCTGGAAAGTGTTGCTGGGGAGATGTCTAGAATAACCTGCTTAGCCTGCTGCCACCGCGACCTGACCCCTGATAGGTGGAAGATAATGGATGGATGGTTGGAATATAATTGAACCACGTCATCTGCAGCAGTTTTAAAAAACATACCATTTTTCTAAAATAAGAAATCAATACCATGTATGTGTAGAGATAAATTTCCATCCATGCAGTTACCACTGTCTACGATGACTTACGTCAAGGTGACGAGAACACATAAAGTCAAACAGAATCTGTCAGCAATTAAGAAAACTGGGCTCATTTCCTTCTTACTGCTCAGGACTTAAATCCCTTTAAATAATGAGAACGTGATCTGAGGTTTTTGTGACTTGATTCCAAAACAGGGACAAAAATAACAGAAAAAAAATGACTGAATCATCACCAATACAAAGAAGCTGCATTTAGCCATTTGCATTGCTGCTGTGAAGCTCCAGTTAGATTCCCATGTGGCCATTTAGACTTAAAACTAATGCAAATGATTCACAAGTACTACACTGGAAGTTATTTGTTTAAACAAATTGTCACCCAGTGTAAAAGAATTGCATATTAGATCCTGTCTCTATGTACTGATTGTGTTCTTCAATATTGAGCTGATTTTGCCTGGTGGCTGCACCCCAGGAGATAAATAATTACAATAAGCTTCAGTAGAACATTTGCACTGGCTGGCTAACTTATTAATGGTAGTTGACAATGAGTGTTGAAAAATATAAAGACACAGAGGTCACCTGAGTGTCGGAATGAATCACCCGCAGACTATTAACAACACGTAAAATATGTAAAAAAGTAAGGACTAAACATTTTTACTGACCAAATGGGATTGTAGCTTCCTAAATTACAGACATGTTGAACTTTCATAAATCAGTATTCAATCAGGCTTAGATGGGTGCTTATGTTATAGGGGTAAAATGAAAAAAGTATCTGTATATGTAAGGTTTTATATTTATAAGGTTTTATATTTTTTTCATCCCCCCTCCCCGAAGATATAAATAATTGAATTGTTCACATAATAGGTCACGTTTAAGTTAGATAAAGTTCTGACATGATTTATCTTTCTCTCATTATTTTACATCACAAGAAAGAACCTGGCATTTTAACAGGGGTGTGTAGACTTTTTATATCCACTGTATCGGTAAAAATACCGTTTCTATCTGGATTTGGATTGACACCAGTAGGGATGAAACGATTATGGTGACCAACATTATTATGGTTATCAGTATTATTATCTCGGTATTGTAAAAATGTGCCAAAAAATATTAAAATGTACAAAATGGATTGTATTGCATGTTTAAGATGCTCCCTAACTCTGCCTACATTAACAGGCGCGTTGGACAGACATTCAGTTCTTTGCGCTCTCAACTGAATTGTCATTTTTCTCAATTCAGGGCTGTCGCGGTGACCTCTCATGTTTTACCTGGAATCTGCTGTAGCCGCTCTCCCAGTCTGGGGGTCACAGCCCCCAGCGCTCCGATTCCCACTGGCACCACTGTTGCTCTTACTTTCCACATCTTTTCTAGCTCCTCTTTCAGTCCTTGGTTTTCTCAAGCTTCTCGTTTTCCTTCTTCTTGATGTTGCTGTCTCTTGGCATTACCACATCTATCACTGCAGCCTTCTTCTGCTATTTGTCGATCAACACTATGTCTGGTTGGTTAGGTATTACCAGTTTGTCAGTCTGGATCTTGAAGTCCCACAGGATCTTAGCTCAGTCATTCTCAACTATCTTAGGAGGTGTCTTCCATTTTGACCTTGGGACTTCCAGCCCATACTCATGGCAGATGTTCCTGTACACTATGCCAGCTACCTGGTTATGGCGTTCCATGTACGCACTTCCTGCCTGCATCTTATCTGCTGTACTGTCACAGGGGCATCCTTGCACAGTCTGCACCTGGGGTCCTGCCTGGTGTGGTAGACCCCAGCCTCTATTGATCTTGTACTGAGTGCCTGTTCTTGTGCAACCATGATTAGTGCTTCTGTGCTGTCCTTTAGTCCAGCCTTGTCTTGATGTCAGTGGCCTCTATTTCCTCCTTTGGCCAGTTTATTATACCAGCAGGGTAATCTGATGACTGGCAGGGCATATATGTTGATGGCTTTTTTCAACAAAGTTATTGCAGATATAAAATTCAAAACGGTCAAAATGACCGTCATGGCCATTCTAGTGTTAAGGAAGGGGCACATGTGTAGGTGTAATGTGTATGTGTGTAGTGGCAGAGGAACACCTGCTGAAGAGACGGAGCCCCATGTTCACCACTGTTGTGCCAAGTTGTCTGCACCTCGCGGGACGTTCAGATCATTTATCACCATTGATGAACCACACAAAGAATATTATATCGTTGTTAAACAGTACTGTGACGTGCTCCCGCAATCACTGCCACAGACATATGATTCGACTATCAGTCGACTACAGGCAAGACTTGACAATTCTGATTCGACTATGTAAATCCTTAGTCGGGGACAGCCCTGATATATTAGAGTTTGTGTCATGGAATGCCATACTGAGTTAAGGATGTCTTTTTTTATGAATGATTTCTAGTTTATTGGATTCATTGCTATAAAATCCAGAGATTCCAGCAGTAAGTGTGTTGTTTGTGTTAGAGTTAGATGTGTTTAAAAATGTTTCAAGTTTGGGACAAAGGTGGTAAACAAATAAACAAGAACAATATATATTACAGCACAAATTCAGATGTCATTCACATCTGCACAGACAGCATTATCTTCATATCAAAATAATGTTTGTATTTGGTTACATTCCCAACATGTTAATAAAAATAGATGCTGCAAGGATGCTAGATGTTATTTTAGATTTCAGATTTCTCATACATTGCTAAGTGCAGACTCTCATTAACTAGCTTTTTCTAAGATTTATGTCTAAATCTGAGCTCAGTTTTTTTCTCTATGTTTAATACGCTAACAGCATCTTATGCCTCCGTTTGGCTTGTGATTTTTAGCTTATTCCTGATTGAAACAAAGCATTTCCCTCTTTTAAAGAAAATACCAGCTGTCATTTACACAGAAATGTAATTAGAAAAGGCAATTGGACAATTTTTAGGACTGAAAGTATAACTTTAATGCTTTACACTGGTGACTTGTCACTTGAAGCAGCAATGCAGCCAATGTTTTTTTTTGTTTGTTTGTTTTTTTTTAAACAAAGGCACAGATAAAATGGAAATCCTGTTTCCCCAAGCTCTTACTTGTTTTGTGTCATTACAAAGGGAAACAACATATCATTGCCTTACATCCCCTCCCCACTAAACAAACTTGACACCTCATGCCACCTTACATTCTCACCTACGTCACCAGGGAGAAAACTAACTTTTTTTCTCTATCACATTTAGTAGAGCACTTTTATCTTACAGCAGAAAATAACAAAAATAGAAATCCTGAAGGCGATCCTTCTGTGGTGGCTTGTTGTTGTTGTTTTGTTCTTTTACACACAATTGCTTCTAACTCTCACTCAAATGTCACCCAATCAAGTCCAGTTATTCACAGCTTTTTCATTAGCAGACAGGAAAAAAAAAGGGGGGGGGGGGGAGTAAAAAACGGAAAATCCCCTCCAGGGTTGTTTGTCTTTGTGATTCCAAAACTAGCGGCAGCCCAAGTTTGGAATTACAACCACCAGTGAATGCTTGGATGTTAATTAAAGAATGCAAATTTCATGTTTCTGGTCCAAGGCTGACACACACTCAAGGCCCAGAGGTCCATGAGAGAGAGAACACACACACCAAAACATGCACACAAATACCAAAAGGCTTATACCCATGCAAATACGTGCACACACAAACACATGCGCACTCAACACTGAAGGCCCTAATCAGTCTCTCTCATCCCCTTTGTTCTAAAAGATAGAGATAAGACAGTCGGCGAAATGACCTTATGGGGGTAAAACTCAGGAAGCTGATTATACAGAAGTTACATGTTCATAAATATGTTTACCAATATGCAAAGAGAAGGCATAAAGTGGGTCAGAACTTTTGGGAAAGTTTGTGAAGGGGAACATAGGCTGCATATGAATTCAAAGTTCGGGTGGCAACACCCACACAGAGTATACAGAATGCAAGACACAAAACGCATACATTTACATTTGCAGTGAGTTCTATAGGTACTGGACCCAGACACACTGATTTTGTATCTTAAAACTGTTGGAAAACAGGCTCATTAACAATCTGGTTTGTCAAAGTTTGACTCTGAATGGATATTGGAAAGATTGACAGTGTTTTAAGATCCCTCAATTTGTGACAAGGCTCTGCATATCTTCACTTATGTATTTTCCTGCTTGATGTAGATGTACCAATATCTTAACATGGCATCTTTAAATATTCTGCCAAAATAGAAAAGCCTCTCAGTTTGCATTTAGTCCACCATTGCACAGAGATTCCTACCTCATTCCACACTAATTAAAATTAATTTGGGGTTATGGGCATGGCTGGGTTAAGTGCTATAGATTTCACTATTTGACGGTAAAGGACAATCTTGTAGTAGCAAATAAATAGAAATAAATATACAGATCAATACAATTTAAAGAAACTTCCATTGCACTTCTCTTTTAGCATTTGGTCACAGATGAATCAACATTAAAATAAAACTATGATATTTAATGATTACAATACAAGCCAACATTAGCCTAGCCTAAATATCATACCTTATAAAATGTGCATGTTACATATGACACAAGTGCAATAGTTCATCTTGGCATGAGGCCACTTAACTATTGATTGAACACTATTCAGTGACTGAGCGTGCTAACTTACTGACTGTCCCTATCTCTCTCTCTCACACACACACACACACACACACACACGGTTACACACCTGTCAGCTCTGAAATCATGCGGCTGGGGCTCTTTGGCATGTGGCATTATTTTGTTTTGGCATTGGACACAAAAGATTGTGCACTGGTGCAGTGTGTGTATATATGTGTGTGCTCGTGTGTGTCCTCTGCACAGTCAACATGCTCTGCCACTTGATGGAAGTTCCTGTGGGATGTGTGTGTGAGCCTATTTGACACATACTAATGTGTGGGTTTGCTTCATTAGAAACATACAAATACACATTACTATGGTGTCAGTGAAACCGTTAGTGGCAACGGGTGTTCTTCACGTTTAGGGATGGGTACTGCTACTTGATACCTAACAGCCCAGTATTGAGTAGAATCAGAGCATCTCCAGTCAAACCAACGCTGTATTCGATACTTTCTATAAAAATGACTATTTGTTTGTTTTTGCTTGCAGCCAAACA
The DNA here is from genome assembly GCF_014851395.1 of Micropterus salmoides. Taxonomy (NCBI): domain Eukaryota; kingdom Metazoa; phylum Chordata; class Actinopteri; order Centrarchiformes; family Centrarchidae; genus Micropterus; species Micropterus salmoides. The sequence goes on from NW_024040040.1 coordinate 12,225,447, forward strand.
CGCAAGCAACACACTGAAAGAAAGAGAAGAGCACGTATTTCCATATGTGTCTGCAACATAAACTGTAGGCTACAAAAGAAAGGACTGCACACGTCGAGTCCATGCATGATTTTAACAGCCGCTCACCTTCAGCTGCATGTTCCTCACTGTTGCAAGTTTATCACCACAAGCTTGGCTTTTCGTTGGTTTCATCTTCTGGTATCATGTAACACTTCTTTGTACATTATTGTTTGCTATTCACATCACTTGTCACCAATCGATCGCTGCGTTCTGTCACATCAATTAAACGCCTTTGTGGCGCAGCAGCAATCAGCTGACTTTACTCACAGAGCCTCGGACCGCAGCTGTTTCAGGTGTAGTTGGTTTGATCAGCTGGACGTGCAGCCTCTCTTTTCCTCTGTTCGCTTCTTTAGTCTTTAGTGTAGACTTTAGACTCCTTTCTCGTTTTATACTTGTGACTGTTGTTTTTGCAAGAGGCTTGCGACTCACCACTAAAAGAAAAAGCACTCCTGGAGATCTTTCAATTCAGTTTATTGATCGATTTACTTTCAACACAAATATCAAAAAAATTAACTTAAAATTGTTTCCCACAACTCTTGGTCACTAAACTATTTCACTCCTCTCTCATTCAAATATAAAAATATTCGCAAGCTGTAGTCATTCCCCATATAATACTACCCGTGAGGATGAACTAATTAGGATGATGAGGATCTGATACAATTTCACTTTTGTGTAATAGACATTTGAAAGAAGCTTGCTTCTCCATAACAACAACAACAACAATAATAGGCTACCAATCAACTACTATGGCTTCAACAGGTGGCATTTTACACAAGGTATCGAATGAAGTACTCTTTTGGTATCAGTATCACTTTAAGGGTACTGGTTTTGGTACTGGTATCATAAAATTTTAAACGATACCCAACCCTATTAACGTCCCTCGCCACACATTTAACAGTGGACGAGACACGTGCGCTTTGGAGTTAAACTCTATATCTTTGGAAAGTAAAATTTCAGCAATAATTTTCATGCACATGCTGCTAAATTCTTGGAAAACACCAAACATTATTGCTTTTTTTTCTCTTCACTCTAGCATCAAGTTGAATTGTACTCAGGACTGTGTGTGTGTTTGGTTTGGGGGAAAAATTGCTTGCGATACTGACAGATATTGCTGAGTTCTTGTAAGTATGCACAGGCTCATTTTTGCTGCGCTTACATATTTTTTAAGAAGTCAGAGCCAAGTATATGCAGAGCCTGTGGAGATATAGTTTCATTACACTTGCATAATGGGTCAAAATGTATTTTCCTTTCTCCCTTTCTGTTTATGTATTGTAAGTATGCTATCAATCATACAAACACTGAAAAAAAGCAAGGATGGATGTAAACTGAGACGTATGCCTACATATTACACAGCCATACATATTACATGCCACACACATGACAACATGACTGCCCACGTAAAGTGAAAAAGAAGTGCATGTGCATGAGCAGGCACAGCACTCCTTCACAACAATGCTTTTAATTCAGTAATAAAAGAAAACAAATTACCTCATCCACTCTGACAAGCTAATGTGTTGTGTTTCACAGCTCTGTGCCCTGCAGGCCAGAGTTACAGTGTAATGCTCATTTTTCCACCAGATATATTTCTCTTTCAAAATGCTACAAAGTTTGCAAGACACAGCAAGCCTGTTGGCAGGAAAGTTTAAAGGCACAATCTGTACTTAGACAAAAAAAGCTACAAAATGATAGAGTTCCTCTGACTGAGAGCTGAGGGAGGAATTTAGAAGAGCTATCGCCTTAACTCGATTTCAAAAGGTGAAAGGAATATGCAAAAAAATTGCATAATTTGTACGTGCACAGTAGGCTATGTTGTTTTCTTTTTTTGATGACTTGAAATCGAGCAATGTGTTAAATTTGCCCAGGTGAAGGTTTATTTTACTTGAGCACAATACTTTCAAAATCTGTTTTACCTTCACAAAACGTAAATTACAGTATGTCTATGTCAGTAAGCACAATTACTCGAAAACTTCACTTTCCACTACAACAAAGTTAGGAAGGGCCCCACAAAAGTGGATTAGATTTTGTTGGAGTGAGTTTGGGATTTCATGGCTATATGTGATGAAGTACAAGTGAGTTGTTTTGCAATGGCTGCTTTGCTCTGTCTAAGATCACTGGTGTGACAGGGGAGTCCTCCAGTTGTTTGAGGGGGGGGGGGGGGGGGGTGAGATTATGGATCTCCATTTCTAATGCTTACGTGTTGGAAAGCCGTGTCACCAGTCTACGTAGTTACCGATGCCTCTTTTGTTGCCACAGCCCATGCAGATAAACTGGTGATGTCTGGAGAGGCAAATCTGATCTGATTACTTGCAAATAACCGTGCGGACAGTCTGTCTTTAAGATCTGATTTGAGAAACAAATCTGATTTGCCTGCAGCCTGAACAAAGCCTTAGTCTTATTAGGTGCCAGTGAGTTGTGTATGCCATACTATATGACAACACATTATCTACAATTTTCCAGTAGTTGTCAATCCATCAGATTTAAATAAGGATAACAGTTTATTACATTTTGGGTCTTGTTTTCATAGGTTTGGCCCATCTCATTCCTATCTGAGCTAACAACATTATACTCCCCAAAAGGTAATTGAGCTGGAAGCACACTAACATCACTAAAATAAGTCAAACATGTTTTAAACAGCTCTAGGTTAGCCATATTTATTTAGAAAAGAAACAACGCTAACAAAAAATATTACTCTGTCTTTAAATATCCAACACAGACTTCCTGGTTCAAGTTTGACTTTCAGGACTTACTGTGGTTGTGCACACAATGTTCTTGAGCAATCTGGTCTGCCTAATTCTGGTTTTACCTCAAACTAAATGGTTTAGATAATCTGGCTAAAGTGCTGTCTTTATGGATGGTCACTTTGTCAGATCAGGCAGTCATGGAGCCATGAATTCTTGCCATGACTTGCCAGAGAGATGGTGGAGACTACATGCTGGACCCCAAGATTGTCAATTGCAATCATAACTTGCTGTCTTTTACGACTTGCATGAGGCACATTCTTGATCGTAAGTTATTGGTAAGGACAGGCTTTACTGTTCCATCAATAAAAACTGTTTGTGGATGTAAACAGTATTATGAATTAATGTGAACATGGAATCATTCACCGTTACTCTGAGGGGAAAGTCTTTTCTGTCTTTGTCCGTCCCAGTTGGTAGAAAATAAGTGAGTGTGAGAGTATGCAGAATACGTGTGTGCAGACGGTGATGTCACACCCACAAGGGTGATTTACTCCTGCCCAAAACGTCTGCCATCTTACAGGTTCATGTATTGGGTCGGGCCGTTTTTGAGCGGATATTGTGTAGTCTGCATTTGTATGTTATAAAACCTTTCGCTCTATCTGACTTTTTTGAAGAGCCATAATAAGGTCCCATAATCTCTGCAGTTATTTTTGTGAATACAGTATTATCATTACTAATATCTATATCTATTTTATTTTTAAGATTCTTTATGCAATCATCACAAAGTATGCAAAGGTCTTGGGACTACACAGTTTCCTTGAATTCTCATGATGTAAATCCATCCATCTGGAGCTCCTTGAGGGTTCAAAAAACACCCAGAATGGTTGTATGTGAGCCCGGTGTGGGTGGATATATCTCTTGCACCATCTGCCATGCGCCTTGTAAAACTGCTCCCTGTCAAAGAACTCCGTAATAACATGACGAATGTGTCAAAAATCATACATCATTTATATGTGACGTTTATCTTCTAAACTTGAATAAATTGCTTGGATTGCATGGCTCGTTTCTCCGAAACCAAAAGGTGAAGTGAGCTCTGCCACAATATTCTCTGCATGAATCAGCCCAATGAGCATGAAGGACAGCGGGCCAAATTTAACTGTCTGTGAAGACAACATTCTGTGAGTTTATGACCCTTGACCTTCACTGTGTCTCTCTAGGCATGGGGCTCGATGCTTGTGGTGCACTCTTGGATGCGTGAAGGTGTTAATGACTCTTGACTCTACAGTTTGGATTTGTCAGCCCAGCCAGCTGTGTATTAATCTTAATATGTGTGTGCTTGTGTGTGAGCGTGCCTGCTTGTATCTGTCTTACAGGGGAAAAGAGAGGTCGAGGGAGGGAGATGAGAGTGTGTGTCTATGTCTTTAATCCTCGCCTGCTTAATTATAAATCTCTCCAACTGTCATGGGCTCCTTGCTTGTTTCCCAAGAGTTTCTGTTAATATTTCATGTCACTGGCTTGTCCCCCAAGCAAAATGGCCAACCGGCAATTAGGGCCTTCTGCAGAACACCCTTTCAGGGGTGGGTAACTCTCTGTGGATATGAGGACCTGTTTACTAGCAGAGAAACAGTATATAGGGAATGTACTCCCTGAATGATTTGTTAAACCTTTGATTCTTGTGTAAATGTAACATTAAATGGCATAAACAAACTCAATAAATAAATGGAAAGAAACAAAATCTAGCTATGAATGATGACCTTGGAAGTGTTTTTGACAAAAAGTAGGGCAATTAAACAAAACCCACGCAAACACACCACCCAATCATAGCCATTTGTAAGGGATTATTTTCAGAGCAACCATTTTGCGGGGGTCACCACAACCCAGCAGTTCATCCACCCTTTACCGACTTCATGTTTTCGTGCAGATGAGCCTTTGTTTTTAAAAAAACAAAACATGATTCATTTATTCTCATCTAACCACTCACCATGGCATCAGATATATTACTAGAACAGCAGGAGAGGTAGATGGAGGGAAGAGGACAGCGAGAATGATGAGAGGGAAAAATGAATCTGAGAGTAGGGGAGGGAGGGAGGGAGGGAGAAAGCAAAAGAGTGATAGAGAGCAGCGGATATTAGCGTGAGAGTGATAAGGAATAGCTTGAAATGAAGAGGACATAACATAAACTCTGCACACACACATTCACCCACATACAAACAAACAATTCCACTTTACTCGGATGTACTCTACAAATCAATACTCATCGTTTCCTCTCTGAGCAAACCAAACCTTGGTAACATTTCCTTGGCAAACAGTGAGCTGGGCTGTGACGAGGTCCCATGAGGATGGATGCCACCACAGTGACCCCACCGAGTCTTTAACAGCACAAATGTGACCTTTAGCTTCCTTCAGAGAGCAAGTCACTCTTCCCTTATCGGGCTGCCGGGATGCCTCTCCCACTTTCTCTCATGTCAGACAGCTATAGTGACCTTTATTTAAGCCAGCATGGGGATGTAGTCTTCTCGAGTCTTTGGGGGACTTGAGACGACTGCCTTCCTCCACCACGGGCTATTGCCCCAGAGCAAAATGTTTAAACTTTTAAGTGATGTTAGAGGAAAGTTTTCCAAGTTGGAATATGTCAAAACTATGCTTCCTTACTTTTTCAGGTCCAAGTATTTAGGTGTGGAAATGGCAGCAACCTATTAGCCTGTAATAACTCAGCTCTGAAAGGAAGCAATCAAACTTTAGCTATATCAGAGCTTAAAGAATGTAAATTTAACAGGCAGACAGAAAAAAGATTTTTAAAAACTTTAGGGTCGGTCAAGTGTTTCTGCCGTGACACTTAAAGGAGTAAGTAAGTATAGCACCTGTGACAGACAGAGTCACAAAGTACTTTACAACAAACACAGATTAAAAAAAGATGACCACGCGAGCCACATGAAGAAGTGAGCTAAAAGTGTATAATAAAAATACATAGCCTAATAGCTGCATTTTACGTATTTTTTTCAGATTTTAGAGATGTCTTTCTAGACCTATAAAAGACTATTTTCACAGTAGTAGTAGCAGTAGTAGTAGGGAGTAAGACTAGCTATGACCGATCTTGATTTCTACTACAAGTTCCCCTTTAAATGTGGTACGATCCGTCAAATAGGTCTTCAGACACATGCATGAGCGAAAAGTTATGAACTCACAAGTGTCAAAGTTTGCAGAGATCGGAAGGACAATGTCTGTGGTTCACATTTTTTCGTCACTTATCTTTTTTTGAAGGGGCTGCACCCATGTCTCATGAGCGATGATCCATGAGGTCAAGCATGCAGCTCGACAGAGCGATGGGAATGGCTTTTATATGACTTGATTAATCCTTGGTCTGAGATATTTCCCTTACAGTGGGATCACTAGACTATTACACATGAATGATACAGAGGGAGACTCTGCTTGGTCATGACTTTGGGATTTTCTCATCACTAGGAAATTAAATTTAGCAAATCAGGCAGGAATTTTAGCACATTTAAGCAAACATAGATATCTCTAAAAGCAGTCTCAAAATGTTTTTATTACAAGCTTTTAAACATAATCTCAATGAAGTAAAGTACAGTAAGCTTAGTTCTGCTACATGATGAAAAACTTCTACTTGCATTGGCCTTTAAGCTGAGAAGCTCCAAAAGCTTTATTGAGATGAAAAGAAGCCATATTTATCTTGGTTATTCAATTCAATTTACCCAAAGCGCCTGTATATTAACTTGAAATTGCTTAGCAACGTAGCTAGTCTTGTAGCTAATGTAATGGTAAAAATGTGTGTGTGCGAGGGTCCAATTTCAAACTCACATCAAACAAATGGCACCTTTTTCACCAAGGCCTCTTCATCCTGTTTTCCTTGAGGAGAATATTTCCAGAGCCACGTGAGTATCATGCAATTACATCTGCAGTATAAAATCAAAGCTGACTTCTATTCAGACCTGCATATAGTGCTTGACACCTTTTTTTTTTTTTTTACCTTTTTTTTAAACCTCGCAGCACTTCTCATTGTTTCATCATTATGTAAAAAAAAAAATCTCATTATGTTTTACAATCCCCTTGTCTTTATGTGAGGGGTTATGATGCAAATTCCTCAAATGCTGGCTTCATCATGTATGCTCACCACCCCCAGGTACCAGGAATTAATGAGCATTTCTGTGCTGCACCTGAGCATCATCATGCAGCCTAGTGGAGCGGCCAATTTCCCTCCAACTGGCACTGCCCTCCTAGTTAGCTGCTAAACCCCCTAAGGCTGTGAAGGATTGTTTTCAGCGGCTAATTGACAAGATCCTGGTGGTATTCCACACACACACACACATTCATTGGTGGAGGGGCATGTGTGCGTGCCTTCCATGCAGGGATGCCACTTCACGCAGCCCCGTCATGCATAGCACTATGAACTTCCTACTGAGGCATTTGTTTTAAACTAAAGGTTGGGGCACTCACCAGCACATGCCTTATTTACAGAGGTAATTATACACATCTAGTGACTATCTTTAATATGCTTTTCCAATTACAGGCTTTGTCAAGTCGTGTGCTTTGCCCGAGCATGCCAATGAGTCAGCCTTGATTGGCTGTTAATGAGTAAATGTTATATGACGTTAATGCCTCTTCCAAACTTCTCATAAGTCAACACAAATAAAACTGTCTGCTTTCAATAGCAATAACCATACATTAATCTAACGGCAAGAAATTTTGCTTAGAGTTTTGTAGATGTTAAGGGCATAAAACCTGTTTAGCATATATTGTAAAAAAACAAACAAACAAAAAACAATAAAATGCCTAACATTGAAATTAAGAGCTTTCCATGTAGCAGCAGTGGTGACTAAGTTTTACTGAGTCTAGAGGAAGGAGGAGAGGAAATGGCCCTGAACAAAATGGCCCACCGTCTGCTTGTCGCTGTGTCTGTCTTTTGGTTTGTGGCGGAGTGACAAAGAGCCTGAGGGGAAAGTGATTCCGAGGCTCTGACTTTGCCAACAGGCAACTAATCCCCACACAAAGCTCAGCTGACCTGAAGCTGACTGTCTGCGGCATCCACAACTCAGACACACACGAACACACATAAATCCATATGCACATTTTGTGTCTTACACAAACAAGTACACACTTGCTCCCACACGCGGCGCGCGCGCCCACCCACACGCACACACACACACACAAACACACACACACACACACCACCTTGTGGTTTTGTCAGCAAGCATTCATGCGTGTGTCTTAAGGCACACTTGCTGTAAAATCTAATAACCGCAGTACAGTATGAAAACAAAATAACTTCAGATTGACAGCAGGGTCTGGATTATTATGTACCAGCCTAAATAATGCATATATCATTATCCGGGCTGCTTCTTTCAACAGTGACAAATGATCCGCTACAACCGAACTAGCTCTCACAAGTAAACAGTGCTATAGTGAAATGTGCAGAGAAACAGCTGTGAACACTCGTGTCTTAAATGATGAGGGACCTCAAGTAGGCTACACAGTCCAACTCCGTCTCCACATTTTGAGAGCTTTTTGTGTTTCTAAGACAACTTGGCAAGGGCATTCATCACAAAGACGTAACATCTCAAGCTTGATGATTACATCTGGTTAGCTACAGCCCTTCAAAGATAATGCTCGCTGACAAAAATATTCCTTGGACGCGAGGGACAAAGTACAAGGGGTTGCAGGTAGAGAGCTTGAAATTAAGACAATTTAGGCACTTGAGTTCAGATCGAGTAGGGTCGTGGTACCCGTAGCTTGAGCCTCTTGTGAAAAATGCACAAGATGTCAGCTGGGAGACAAGTGCATCTGAATAGACAGGAGAGGCTGTATCATGTATGATAATGTAGCGACACATGTTTCAAACAAAGTAGGTCTAGAAAAACTCCCATCAGAATACAGGAAGATCTTGCTAAACCAAAGTCATTATATTGATCAACTCCAAAAGAGGATTTTCGCTAGTTTCCATGAAAAAAAACAATTCTTGGATGTTTTCCTGCCCAGGTGATATACACATAGCTTAGCTCTTATAGTAGCCTGTATTTATATTTTCATGAATAAAAGCTCTAATAGGACTAATTTAGTACATTCTGGGGCAAATTCCCAAAAAGATTGGGTGACTTTTGTGGTGGCTAAACCTGCCCACAAATAAGACAAAAAGAAACTGTTATCGTCAAAGCACCCGCAAAGGATGACATGCGCTGTCAAGCAAATAGCTTCTCAGTGTTCGGGTGATATTTGCACATATTTAAATTAGGTAATATGCATACATTTGGTGCAAGATTGGCCCCTTTTCTATGAAAATGAGCCTCATTGTAAAAAACTTCCGATTCACAACCAGTGCCACTATTAGTCACACGCAGTTAGAGTGAAATTATTTGTATCTTTAGAGCGTTGATGGTAACTGAAGTGGATTTATCAGAGGTGTCACACCCAGACTTTCCAGTGACCAAGGCGGCGGTGATTCTAGCCAGGTGCCGCAATAGCATATCACACTACACTGTGTGTGCACAGATGGCATAGACTGTACAATACCTGTCATTCGCCATGAGGGAATGACACTGGAAAACAACATAAAACGTACTGCTATGAGTAGTAGAGACGGTGGTTAAACAATCTAACAGTCCAGCAGAGAGCAAAGTAGATAAAACAGCTCCCCAGGCACACAGACCCATGAAGGGGAGCGCCCAGTTAAAGAACCCCAGATAAAAATCATTCTGACAAAACACTCCATACAGAGTAAGGCATAGAAAAAACAAGACACACCGATAGAAACGAATGAAAGAGCAGGGTGGAGAGAATACATCATTAGAATAGTTATAATCAGAAGATGTTGTTTTTCAAATCACACATTTAAGATATGATTTTTTCTTGTAGCAGTATTTGTAACATTTTCTGACTCAAATGTAGATTAACCATATGGTGTGATGTGCTACATCAGTACACTTTAAGAAAAAATATTACTGGGACCACTGCGGAAAATTGCAGATGAATATTTAACAGACAAAAGAAAACAGGAAAAACTGCACTCAGCAGCAAAACTTTCAAGCCGTGTTTTGTAATATTATTAATGCAATATATTGTGTGAATTGGACCTTGACATAGCGGCCGCAATGTACTCGGTGTGCATTTACCCCTCTGTGCTCTTAGCTTTTTGTCAGAAACCCTTCATAATTTACTTGTGAAGAGGGCATTTCCCAATTCTGCAACATATGCTTTACTGAAAACACATCTAAGCATTCTGATGTAACACAGGCAGTCTAACAATTTGGGCTTTTCTTTTTCAGTGAGCAACCAGGTTGTTATTCCTGCCACATCGGGCGCTGGTACCATGCAGGCTCCGGCGGGGTGAAATCTGACTGATTCGAATGCCGACACTCTGCTCTCTCCCTGTCTGTCTTCCTCCATGTCTCTGTTTCTCGTACTTGCTCTGCTCCACACTCAGGAGACATTATATCTGGGAAACACTGCTCATACGGTCCTCTCTAAGTCATCAGCACTCTAATTGTGCTGTTACTGTCCGCCTCACACACCGGATGACTCTTCCACGGATGTAATTTCTCCTCGAAGGAGAGAAAAAAAAATTATTCTAAAATATTATTATCCCTTTCCCTCAGGTGACAAAGAACGTAGAAAATTTCATTTCTATTCAGAATATGCGTATGATTACTAGCCCGGATCGCAATCTCCATGCAGAAACACTGTTAAGAACATTCATACAGTATATGAGTGCATTACCAGAAGGAAGCAGGGGAACAAGTTAGTGGACATTTAAAAGCCCATAGGAGGGAAATTCTTAGAGAGCCTCAAGCTTGTGTCCTGCGCCTGGCAACAAGATAGATGGCTGTGTCACCCATTAAGCCAATTTAAAAGCTGAAAAAGACAAAGGATGTTTTTTATGACCTTGAGTAAGGAGCTGAACTGACTTCAACTCTAGACTCAAACAAAACTCCCTCCGCAAATGGCTAGAGAGCTGGGCTTGACTCTGTTTTCTGGACCAGGCACCAATTTAAAAAGGCGTCATTCACTCGAGCGAGGACTGCAACTTTCTCAAAGGGTGAGTCCTTTCACATTCTCAAAGCAGTGACCCCTATTCCTAACAGATTGCCAGATAGCCCCTCTATCGATTGAGCCATCCGGAAAGCATGCGCTGAAATATGGAGATGGGTGGCATTTTTTACTAGATTATGTACTACAGTTAAATAAAAAATAACCTAATATTCACACAGGCAGACATGAACAGAATGCATGCAAACATGCACACGTGGACATACACAGACAGGACAAACACATATTCAACCAGCAAAGGAATCCCCCCAGAGAGGTGCTGTGCACACAGTGTTTACTGCTCTCCTCAATTATTGATTAGTTGTTTTCCTTCTGTTATGAGAGGCCACCTCATATGAACAGGGAGAGAGGCCCACTCATAAAAACTGCAGTAGGACTCTCTCTCTCTCTCTCCCTCTCTCTGTCTCTAACCAGACCGAGTGTTATTGACCTTGGCCTCCGTTCTAAACAGGACACTTGCTTTTCTTGGCACTCTCTCCCTCACTCGGTTGCTTATTCTTTCTATTTCCCATCACTATCTCTTATTTGTCTCATTTATTCTCATATCTTCGCCCTTTGTTTTTTCCTCTCTCTCTTGCCCCGGCTAAACCTCTGTGGTCTGAGACGCCTTCATAAACTGGACTGCAGACTGTGCTCTGCAAAAAGCCACGTAAGCTAAGTTAACACTAAATTATTAAGAGTCATTTACAGTTGCAGGTGTCAGAAATGCTCTCAGTGCAGTGTGATGCAACATCTCTGCAGGGCATAGGAGTAGCAAAGTACCCTTGTGTTAGAAATGTGGCTACCACTTTCTAATAAGGCATCATTTATAAAGGTATAATAAATGATTAAATAACTAATGTACCATAGATTAGCTATTAGCTAACAATTTTTAAATTCTGAAGCTGTCAATGTTCATTCATAGCTTTCAGGCTAATAAGTCATCAGCAAAAGCTAAAATAAAATAAGTCAGAAATAAATGTTTTCGATTTATAAAGGCCGAAGTTATTGCACAGTGATATGCAATCTCTTATAATTGATTTATCTGGCATTAATAAATTATTTATTCACAATTAATAATGTGTATAGTCAACTGATAAACTTATAAAGAAAGTGGTTCCAAACTGTGTTGGCAGCAACAGGTTGATGTGCCTACCTGAAGCTGAAATAACAACAAACTGTTAAGTTATAATTCTAAGATTTATTGAACTTTGTCTCTTTGAACACTCTGCCCAACCACCTAACCTAACTCTGTGTGTGGGTGTGTATATATATATATTTAATTCTAAATCCTAAGAAACACTTAAGACCTGGCAATCAAATTCACAGGCAGAGTATCTTGCCTTCCCAGCCACACAAGGATCTCAATTATGGCACACTGACTGTGGCACTGCCACTGCTGACGATAGAAGATAAAGTGCAGTAATGGAAATGCCATCCTGTTACAGAAGCGGGGCTCTGGTCTCGACAAGAAAACAAAACAAAGTCAATATTGAAAGAGGCGAAACAGTGCGGAAATAGAAAATTGTCAAACGGCAGTCCAACTTGGCGGGGGGAAAACAATCTCAAATGGCATGCAAAACAATGTCAGTGATGGGGCCACTGTTTTAGTCGTGCGTCTGAGTGTCTGTGTGTGTGTGAGAGAGAGAGAGAGAGAGTGAGAGAGAGAGAGAGAGAGAGAGAGGGAGAGAGAGAGAGAAGAGGCAGACCGCGTTTCCTTCCGTAGTCTTTTGTCAAAGGAGGCATAAAGAAAGGTGGCGTGTGCTATCTGAAAGGCTCCACACGCAATCCCAGCTTGCCCACCTGTTCTGCCTCTGCTTTGATTTCAGCTTGAGAGGGAAACAGAGAGGCTCTTGCTGAACAAGCTAAGCATCCACAGGCCTGGTGTGTGAGGTGTGCAGAAACAAAGTGAAATTGCCCTGGAACTTTTTTTCCCTTCTCCTGTTGTAATATGTAGCAAAAAAAACACTTTTTAGAAGTTCGCTTATGTGTTTAAAGCCATGAAAAGATCTCAAAAGTTTTCCAGCAAAGCATTTACAAACTGCCTTCCTTTTGGCCTGTTAGCATACCTTGGGATTCTTTTCTGCATCTAAGGAGAGAGTATGAGAAGGTTCGGGACGGGGCAAACAGGAATCATACCTCTCCCCGAGGAGTTAAGCAACAGTGTGAAAAAGATGAGACAGAAGGGGAGAGAGAATGAGAGATGTAGACAGAGACAGAAACACAGCGTCAGAGACGAAGAATGGGAACGGAGGGGAGACAGAGCACTTCAGGGCATACCCAACTTAGACATGGCCATCATAAATGATTAAAGGCCGATTTCCCATTCTGACAAGCCTACCAATCTTTGCACAGTGTAATGGAAGCCAAAGTGAAACGAGCATGGAGCGCTGCATTTGCATCAAGCAATCACCAAAGACATGTTTAAAGAGTCCAGGAGGGGCGGGGAGGAGAAATGGTTTCACAGAGAGGTTTTTAACTATTATGGTCTGTTTAAATGTGGGATATTACCTGTTTACCCAGCTGCTGAGGGCAAGCAGCACTTTGTTTGAGGTCATCCCGCTAATATTCCTCCCACCGGTGTACGGTCTGGCAGTAGGGACGGTTGTGATTCCGTCTTTATAATTCCTCGGTGTGATCCACCGGGAGAGGGAGGGTCGTGACCTCGGAGGCAGAGGTGGAAATTGCACCAGTGGGGCAATGAGGGGGAAGAAAGAAATGAATGATTGAGTTGGGAAGGAGAGGGAAACCATAAAGTATGTGGCTCTGCGGATTACCAAGCTTATATATGTTCACATACTTAATTGAATTGAAGAGAAGCAGCCTAAAAAGCGACACGTCATTCTCAATTGAATCAGAACTATCTTGCAAAGACTGCAGAGGCAATGCCAGTAAAATTAATCCGTGAGTGTAGATTAGGGCTGATACAAAGATTTCTTGATGTGTCACATGCACACATCTTCATGAGGAGAAAGTGTTGACAAGTAAGTGTATTTCCTGATGTGTTAAAAGGTGATCTGAAGGTTGCAACCATAATGTTTAGTCTCATGTTTGAGGCATAGCCCAAAGCAGCACAGTGCTGTGGAGCAATGGGTGGGTATCTCCGAGGCCATGGCTGATGGATTGTATGAGTAATGATATTGATAGCCGGTGGGTTTTTCCATACAAATGAAGAGTCAAATGAGTCAAACCTCAGCAGTCTTTAAATGATAAATCATATCACACAGTGCCTAAAAGCTTTCGGAACAGATGCAGCATTTTACTAAGCATCACTTTGTGCAATCTTTCACAGGACTATTATTTTCAAATCGTGGTAAGAGGGGGGAAAAAACATGACAATGAATTCACTTTGGCCTGTTACTGCCTATTACACGGCACTCCAAAGTTGTACCATTGCAAGTAGGGTCAAGCAACTCTTCATCGTATTCATTTTGTGTATCTTTGTAGGTGCCACACTGGCATGTCTGCTGATTTTAAATGTTGCATTTGCTGCTGTTTGAAATGCTTGAAACGGGCTGTGTTACATGTCATGGCAGCTCATTCAACACTGTGCTGACTGATAATACACCATGGCTTTGACGGCTCACATAGAATGCCACCATACGGTAATATTCCTGCCTACCTGTTGACTGTGCATCCACTGTTAAAGTCACAACGTGCATGGATCTGTTTTCCTTTCATTTCCCATTTAACAATGTTCTCTTTGAGATGTCATACTCTGTTTTGGCTCTGATTTCTTTGTCATTTTTCTATTGTTTGGTTCTTGTGAGATGGCTTACTCTATTTTCTTTTTTTTTACTTTTATAAAGCAGAACCTTGCTAAATCCTACTACAATATCTCTTTTAAATACATCATTTCTTCAGGTGAACCTTAAGAGTTCATCTGATTTTGACACAGATCAGTCATTTTAAGTGCTTCAGTGTGTGTTGTTCATGTACCAACCTCCAAATGGGCGATGTGACAGGGTTTTAATCAATGTCACATTCTGTCTGGCGGGTTCAAGACCAGGCCACACACTCATACAAGAGCCTAGGCATTCAGATGAAAAGCTCAGATAACACAAATACACGTGGTGCACGGTGAGCAGCTACAAGGGCTATAAGGCCGTTGTCATTGCTGTCAGCACTGTCCTCTATGCGCCCGCAAATGTCATCCTTAATGCATCTGGCAGCACACAATTAGGTTGAGATTATGGAAATAAAAAAGACATATGCATCTTCTAACTCAAGAGGCTGAGCCACAAAGCCAAAGAGTACAGTAAATGTTTCCCTAATAGTCAGTACCAACAGCTAGGAGCCAACAGGTCAATTGTAATTTCAATTGTGATATGCAATTCAGCGTAATATGATAGGAGACACACTGGTGATGGAACACGTGTATGTGTGTGTGCAGTTGTGTCCACACGTGTTTCACTGTATTTGACGTGTAATGTATGTGAAACCTTGCAGCTGGGATATTGCCTTTTGTCTGAGGCTAAATTTAATGCGCAGTGTCCCTTCACCTGCCTTTAATATCACTGCTCACAGACAAACCCCTAATTAGGATTTGTCTGTGTGATCCCTCCAGGCATCCGTGTGTCTGTGTGTCTATGTGTGTGTGTGTCTATTTGTGCCTGTGCTTTCGCGTTTAGCACGTCTGCTGTGTCTACATGAAATGTGTGTGAGCGCATGTGTGTTTGCACTGAGCAAGGGCATTAACCTGAGGGTGATTCATATTGTCCCGCTAAGCTAGTGGCTCTCCTCATAATGCTGAAACGAGACAGATTTGTCATAATAGGGATGAGCCAGGCAGCCGGGGCCATATCACAAGAATGGCCAGCCGGGGTCCAGGAAATAAAATACCTGAGAGACTGTGACTTCTTTTATCCATCTTTTTTTTTTTTCTTTATTGTCCTACTAATGACAGTCCCTCTCAGTCCATGTGTGTCAGTCCCCTTTTATGTCTTGTTTTCTCCCTCTCTCCTGTTTGTCCTTTACTCTCTTTCCCCTCTCTCCTCTTTCTGTTCTTGCCACATACTTTTTCCCCCTCCCCTTTCCGTCCTCAACCTGCCCCACTAACTCGTGCCGTCTCGTTCTCTTTTCTCCTCCATCTCCCACTTGCTCTCCCTCCTCCTCTCATGGGGTACAATATATATCAGAGCCCAGCAGAGCCCTCCTCCGCTAGTTGCCATGGCAACCGACCTCATCACAGCATCTACTCTCTCTCCTCAATTTCTTTCTCCTCTTGTCCTCCATCTCTCGATTCCCCATCTCTCCCCCTCTGTCTCTCTCTCCATCTCCGCCTCTCTCTCTTGCCATCCTTTAGAGACGATTCTTTAAATTTCAAGTGGGCTGGGTGGCCTCTTTGTGAGCAGAGCAGCGAGGTGAATCGTTAGTAAAACGCATACGATGACCTCAGATGTTGCCTATCAAAGACACCTCATTTCTGTCTGCTCTGGATTAAATATGGGCCGGTACACAGACAAATACCTTTCAATCTACACTCACTGGCCACTTTATTAGCTACACCCTGCTTGTACCAGGTTGGACCCCCGTTTTGCCTTCAGAACTGCCTTAATTCTTCGTGGCATACTTTCAAAAAGGTGTTATGATAGCATCACGCAGTTGCTGCAGATTTGTCGGCTTCACATCCATGATGTGAATCTGGTACATACATGCATACACATGTATGTATGTATGTGTATATATATATATACCAAGCGGCAACCTCCGGCTCTCACTTCCAATACCAATGCTGAAGTATCTTAAACTGCAATTCATCGAGTGGCCACTTGAGGCTGGCTGCAGAAGGGAGTAAATCTCCATTGACCCCCATGTTAAAAAGCCCAACTTTACAGCAGAATAAAACATGTTTACAGCCTGGTTCAAAAAATGGTTTTAGTGCAAATCGCTAATTTTGCCCTTCGTGACAACTGTGAGGGGGGTGAATTTTTTTATAACTCACCTGTTTAAATTATATTAAGCCTTAAAGTTCTGCATTATTAGGGGCGTGGCTGCTTTGATTGACAGGCGCCATTAGCCGCTGCCACTGCTAGCACTCGGTCCGCCGCCTCACTCAGCTACACGGAGCTCTGAGGCTCAGCCTGTCGGAGCCTTTTGGACATTTCTACATGCAGATACCGGATGAATAATGGCAGGCTGTACAGTTCGTTGGAGAGAGAACCTCCAGGAAATTCGTGTTCTACTTGGTGAGTGAAATTCCTGTATTTTATTTATGTGTTTACATTTAACAGGTATCGCTGTCGGCATATAGCTTGTTAGCTTAACGTTAGGTCGTTACGCTAGTTAGCCAGATAGGAGTAGAACCAAGCTGCTAAATTAGTGTAAGTAAATAAGTTAGTTTGTTCTAACCGCAGCTTTTAATGAGTCAAAGACAAATCAGCAAGAAGGGAGAAGCCAAAATGTAACGTTATTAGATTAACCTTAGTGTTAGACATTAGGGTGATAATGCTTTGAAGAAAAGGCGTCTGTGTGAAGTTGTGAGTAAAGGCTCAGCTCTCAGTTAGCTGCCGTTATGTTAACGCTAACTTTTCCCGTAACTAACGGGAGAACTAACGGAATCACTGTTCAGGTAGATACTAGTCAGATACTATTATAAGTGGCTGCACCTGATCCCGATGGACACGAAGTGTTTAAAGGCAGAGAGCAGAGGGGGGGGCGGCTGCGGAGTTCTGCTGAAACTGTCACACCGAGGAGCACCGATGCCACTATTTGAGCTAGCTGTCTCTCCCAAGGAGAGCCGTGCACCTCCAAGTATAACGTTACTATGACGATAACGTTATACTAATCTTTGTGGGGTTCATCAGTGGGGATGATTGACATATTAAATGCAGTTTAGAGTCATCAATAAGTTATTACACTCAGTAGATGCAGCATTCCTTGAGATTCAGCAAACAATCTGAGGTGATAACTGCGTTTGATCAGCGACGTTTCTGATAAGGAGCTTAAGAGGTGGATGCATAATTCGGCCAAACAGCTGTTGTAGGCTACCTGCAGAGATTTTCATCCACCTTTTTTGTAAGCATATAATGCGCGTTATACCTGCAGACAGGTAGCTGGGCTGTAACTAGGGCGATGGTTTAGTTAAGGCGAGAAATTAGGTGTGAGAGCCGCCTCTGAGTTTGTTTGGTGGGTTAGAATTTGCCTAAAAAGGTAGTACAGTTCAATAAGAAATATAAAATAAGATCCTTATATTAAACGTTCAATAAGATCGTGACTTGAGTAGTTATTATTGCACAGTGTCCAGCAGAAATCCGTATATTGCACATATTAGGAAACAGTGTATTTCACATTGCCACCCCTAATTACTGTCACATGCCAGAAAGGTTATCATGCTGAGGCGATCTCAGAGTTCAGTAGCTTTATGGCTCTTTGGAAGAAGCTGCTTAACTGTCTACCCATTGTTGTCTTTACAGGTGCCAGAGGAGCTTCCAGCTCTCCAGCTCCTGCTTTTCTTTTTACTCACAACACCTGAACACTACTGACATGAAATTATGACACTGGGTTCAACAGATTCTATCATTATAACTCTCAACACATTTCAAGTCATGCAAAACTACTTTTACATTTGTAACCTTTTAATATTGATGTTTTCATGAATCCAAGACAAGAGTTTAATTTATTCAACTATTGCTTTTGTATTATGGCATAATATGGCATAATATGGCATAATATGGCATATGGCATTATATTTGGAATATTTTGTTATAAAGTGTAGCAGACTAATTATACATAATAAAATCATTCTTCATTCATCATCAGTTTCATATTTTAATTTTAAATAGTGTAATCTAAACTTAATATTATAGTTAACAGTTGTAAATAAAAATATTAAGATGGTATTTATAGGCTAACATTTTGCATATATTAGTAGAAAGTAAAAAATGAAAGGTTGATGTATACTGTTTTATTGACATTTCTTTAAGAGACAAATGTGACATTGACTGAGAAGTTACTCTGTAGTGAAAAACAAAGAATTATCTGCACACTGAATAGTTTTGAAGCCCTGTAGGAGGTGTCATTTATTGCGACCTCTGAGAAGGTCTTGTGTAGTTTACATTGTATAGACCTATTTACTACATGTGCATTTGATCAGCTCTGAGACCTCAGAGTTTGCAAGGTCACAATAAAAAACACCTAGTGGGATTCATAATTACTCTGTGCAGATCATTCTTTGTTTCAGCACTTACCCACAGGATGGTTTGGATGTGCCCACATTATTCTGTGTTTAAACTAGACTTATATCAGACAAACAAGGCACTCTTCAGAAACTTCAGGCTCTGTTATACAGTATATGGGTACCGGGTGTATGGCTCCTTATTTATCTTAAAGTATAAGGTAGACAGTAAAAATACTCCTGCACACACAGAAATACACTGCATAATTACTTTTCAACATTTCATGTGAAACATGTTGGGAGTATTTTCACTTTTTAACTTATACTAGACTGATGTTCTTTAGCAAGAGTTCAGCTTTAATGTTTCATGTTTTATCTGTGGTATACGATTAGCTTTTCAGTAATTGGGGAAGACAGGGAGTGCTAATATATAATAATATATAATATATAAAAGTCAAAGTAAACAGAAGGAGAGAACCACAGAGAAGGCCTTTCCACGTCAGTCCACCCTATCAGCACAACGAGGACTCCAGGTCTCTGCAGCTCTCTGGCAGCAGGTGGGACATCTGATCCAGTGTGACTCTGGGAGGATAATATGTAATAAATTCTTCAGGTGATAAAAAACATAAAGTAAATACAGATGATTCTTTAATAAATAGAATAGTGTGGTGAAGTTAATTTTCTAACGTAATTTAATTCAAAAACATTTTAGAATAGCCTAAATACATTTCTGTATTATAAATTATACAGAAATAACTGGAGAAGCGCTCTCTAATCAGCTAATTAACTCTCTCAGTCTGGTTCTGATGCTCACAATGAACTTTTCCTCAGTATTAAAATTTTTCCTCTTAAAGATGCCTCAGTGTTTTAATGTTGACAGCACTATTATGTCACATAGGTGGGAGAAAATGGAACAAGGGAGACTCTTTAAACGTTTTTATGTTGTCCTTTTAAGACAGACAATTTTATATCAGCTGTCAAATGTCCAGTAGCCAAGACTAGCAACGTTATTTTAGACTCAAAGTTTAAGCTTTGAGTAGCAGATGTGGAGGCATCAGAACCTCAACAAGAATCTTGTGACAAATATAAAAAGTACCTTTCTCTCACAAATGTCCTATTCCAGACAATAATCCCACACAGCCCTGCCGACAGCAGCAACGTTACTCAAAATAGCGGTGTGGGGAATTAATTAACGTGATGGCAGCCATGGCTAACGTTTTACAAGATATACAGCTTCCATCATGTAACTGAGGACTCTACCGCTAGCTTATTACTTTTATTACAAGTAACATACTGAGGTGATGTCCAAATAAACGACTCGTAACCGCTCGTAACCAACGGTATGTAAATTGATTTGCTTGAAATTGTTCATTTGAGCTGTAATGTTAAGTAAACTTAAGGTAATTAATAACTGATTCATAGTTACGGTTAACTGTTAACGTTGGTCTCAACAAAATCTAACTTTAGTGTTGCAAAATAACGTCACCACAATTATATATTAAAAAGCATTTAAAACCTTGTGAAGTATAATGTTGATAACAGATGTGTGAGTTATTTTAATATTTTCTGGTGTATGTATGTATATATATATATATATATATATATACATATATACACACATATATATACATATACACACACACACACATATATATATATATACACACATATATATATACATATATATACACACACACACATATATATATATACACATATATACACACACACACATATATATATACATTCTTCTATAGAGGAGGAGCTTTGTAAGTCTGGGAAAATAATCCCTTATGACATCATCAGGGTTATCTCGCCTTGCAAACCAAGATATCCCTGACTTTTTCCCCCCAAGTATTGGTCATGCTCTAAAAACCTCACTCTCTACTGCAGAGATTTTTTAAATCTATCTTTGGTAACATTATTAAAGTGCAACACTAAAATCACTGGAGTATACTTTTAAAGCTGCACTAATCAAATATCTCTACAATGGCTCAAATAATTATAATTATATAATGTGAGAGGGTTTGCTTATAATAATGAACCCATTAGGGCTGCAGCTAATGACTATTTTGATAGCTGATTAGTCTTTCAATTATCAAAACGAATAATCGACTATTCGGATTATGAATCAGAAAACTGCGCCTCTTATTTAGCTATAGCTCTTAGTCAGCTTTTAAATTGAGGTTGTTTAAAGGTCCAGTGTGTAATATTTAGGAGGATCTATTGACAGAAATGCAATATAATAACGTTTTCAGTGGTGTATAAAGTCCTTACATAATTAATGTTTTTATTACCTTAGAATAGGCAATTTCTATCTACATACACTGCGGGTCCTCTTACATGGACGTCGCCGCCATGTTTCTACAGTAGCCCAAATGCACAAACTACTCTACAGAGCGCATTTCGTCACTACGTTAAATACGTATGAAGAAGAAGCAGTAGTAGTAGTACTCGTCTGGTTTGTTAGAAGCAGTAAGAGAAGTGAAATCTGGAAAATAGAGAACATTTATTATTTAGCACAAGAGCAAAAGAGCGTGTCAGCCACCGTAGCTTCTCCTACGCACTTGCAAAGGGAAGGGTGAGCAGTTAGAAAGCCATTAGTTGCAATCAGGTTGCAACCCTCACCACTAGATGCCACTAAAACCTACACACTGAACCTTACCATGTGCTAATTGACAATAAAGACAAAAAAATGAATACCGCATTCAAAAATACATCATACTGTAGCAACAGAATTTTCCACTGACATCAGTCCAGTTATGGACCAAACAATTATATACAGTACAGAACAGAAAAAAGTGTGTGTGCAACGGTGTGCACTGCACTCATCTTATCTATCTTTTATCTAGTGACTAGAGTAGCTTTCTGCTGGTAACACACTGAGACAAACGGACACTATATTTTTATACAAAGAAAGCAATAACTTCATGTAGTACTTTTGCCGAAAAGAGGAGGCAAATAACGATTTTGTAGTGGGGAGTGTTTCACAAACTTTATAGTTTCCCCTAACTCAACAACTCACAAAACTCTGACTTTTTTCTTTGCCATTTAGAAAGTATGAGATTGTCCGGTGTTCCCTAATCTTGTGCACTCAGCAGCAGTACGTTCTCCAGCTGTAAACGTCACCATGATGCATCGTTTATCATTGGGAAGTTAGGAGCCGGGAACATCTGGAATGTAAACAGGACCATATAATATTTATTATATAAAATTATTTGCTACTCACAACGCCATTAACAATTTATTGTTCAAGATAAAATGGCTTTTAACTAGCTTGCTGACTAGCTTACCGAGACGAGTCTTCATCATCTAGAGAGCCAATGTTACACTCCCATGCCAGGAAAGGTTGGCTTTGCAAATACTGCAGTTCACAACATGCTCCCACACTTTGGAGGTTCATGTTCCGAAGGTGTTAATATCATCACTGATGTTGCTAACTGTCCACTCCAGTAAGCTGATAGTTGCTACGGCCCAATGACTTCACGAACTAACCAACAATTTCTTGGCAACTAATTTAACCATTGATTTATGTCGACTTGGCAATGTCAATTATTTGTTGCACCCCTTCAGCCGAAGACTTACCAACTCTGCAGTTCTTAGCTCTGTGGAGCATTTTCTTGGATTCTTTTTTTATTTTGCTGTTGTGAAGCACTTTATAATTGTGCTTTGAGAGGTGCTATACAAATAAGATGTATTATTATTATAATTATCATCATCATTGTTGTTGTTGTTGTAGTATTTTATTTTACTGCTTTTCAGCTCTTTGTTTTAGTTTTAATAATATTTTCTGTTCACAGCAACCCCCAAGTGACCAGAAAAAATGGGAAGGCTCTCCACAACATTTTGTGGAGCAATGTGGCTGCAGGGATTTGCTGCCATTCAGCCACAAGAGCATCATTGAGGTCAGGCACTGATGTGGGGCAATTAGGCCTGGCTCGCAATCGGTGTTCCAATATATCCCAAATGTTAGATTGAGTCGATGGCAGGGCTCCGTGCCTTCAAACATGGAAAACAATTTCTTTATGGACCTGGCTTTGTGCACGTGTGCATTGACATATTGAAAATGAAAGGGTCTTTTCCAGACTTTTGAAACAAAAGTGGAAGCACGCTACTGTATATAATTGTAGGCTGAAGAATTAAGATTTTCCTTAAATTAGAACTATCCAAACAATGTAAATTAGCTGTGTATCATAATTACACAAAAATAGGGGGACAGGGGGGTCCACATACTTTTGACCACATAGTGTATTAATGAACTGTGTTTTATTTGTACTTCTGCCCAAATAACAGTTTCAGTTTACATGGAAAGTCAATGCATACACAAAGAATGCATTTCTGATTCACTGTTTTTTTTTTTCTCCACCCCATAGATATTCACCCACATGCTCACACACTTCCACTCAACCTCCATTCACGGAGGATTCAGCCATATTTCAGAGGGTGTCGAAGGCAGGGGAGCCTTTTACCTGCTGTGGGAATTTATGTGGTATCATTATTTAACCTAATTGCATTGAAGACAAGTGGAGGGCGGCATGCTTTCTCAGAGTGGCAAGTACCAGAGAAGCATCCATCACATGTTTACACACTCGCTACACACACACACACACACACACACACACACACACGTACATTGTGCTACAACATTAAGGAAGCTGTAAGTAAAGAATGGGTATGAGGATTTTGTAATGTGCACACATATAGGCTTGGATTAGACATGTACCTCTCACTCATACACAGGCATGCATTCACACAAAGATATATCAAGACCATATACAGACATGCTTGCCAACATGTCTAATCTCTTCTCTATTTCTCAGTCCTCTTTCTATCTCTCTTACTCACTCACAAATAAACACATACACACACACGCACTTACACACTCCTTACCATGCAGAGCAACAAGACAGTTGTCCTCCATCTGTCAATGTTATTCATGAGGAAATGGAGATCTGGGCCATGAGTGATGAGTTCTCCTGCAGAAATGGCCCGGCCAAAACCTCTAGGAAAACCACCCAACCCATTTATGAAAAATATGACTAAAATATATAAATAATGACTTGCAACCAAACATTTGAGGCACAAAATTAATGGCAAATTATTGTGTGGGGATTTTGGGAATGGGCTGAGCCCACTTTGTCATGCCTACACCTTTATGTAACAAAATGTCCATAAAGCACAATGCAGTGCAGAGATAAGAAAAAAAAACATTATGAAAATAGTGATAATTATCAATCCTCAAGCAAGAGTACATTTCATATCTAAAATGTAAACATAATGAAGAGAAAAAAAGGGATTCTTCATCCTTTTCAGATGCTTTCAACACTTTGCAGGTATCGAGTGACTCTCTTATTATTACTATTAATAGTACTAGTAGTAGTAGTAGCAGCAGTTAGTTATTTAGATATCGAAGACAACCACTGTTTTTCTATTAAGGAAAACTTTTGCATACACATCGTTTAGCCAAATTGTACTTTAGTGTTGTAGGACCACTTTTTGATGGTATTGGTCTCGTCTCGGACTCGACCGCATTTGTACTCAATCTTGTCTCGGACATTGAAGACTCGGAATTTTATCTCAAGACCAGTAACTTTGGGAATATCAATAAATTGCTTTTCGATTGTCTGATTTATTTGTTAACATCCTAACTTTGATTGGATGTAAAATGTATTGCTTCAAATTCAACCAATAATGCAAATTACAAATGTGTTGTTACCATTAACAATTGTCATCTCTCCCCGTGATGCTTAAGTTGATCTCAGCTCTTAGTGTTTGTATGTGGGTGTTTTAATGGGAATGTGGATCTTTCAGATCAATTTGAGAAGTACCTATGATGTTATTCCACATTTTATTGTCTGTCAAGTAATGGGGGGGAACTGGTCTTGGTCTTGTCTCGGTCTCGGTAAACTCTGGTCTTGGTTGGGCGGTCTTGACTACAACACTATTGTACTTACTGCAGTGTATGAGGCATAATTACCGACATTTCAGATGTGCTCACTTTTGGTTTTAGCTCCAAATAAAGGTCTTTAGATCATGTGCCTTAACTGTTGTCTTATTTACAACATCTCTTATGACTCCCCACCAAAAGAACAGCATTAGTCATTTGTCCAAACACTTAAAACTGTGTACATTTACCTGACAACGACCTCTTTCAGCCAAATGGACAATGACAGTATGTCACAAGGTCACATGTCTCATCACGTTGTTATAGCATCACAATGTATAATGCTGACCATAATACTATAATAGTAACAACCGGTACCCAAAAACTGTAGTTTTAGTTGCTTAAACCCAACCAAAACACATAAGAAAACATTTATATATGGCCAATTCTGAAGGCAATGCAATGTGAAACAACCTATTTTGGAATTTATTTTGGAGATGTTTTGCCTGATGTTCTGACTGCTCCAGTTTCATGCCCTGAAAAGGTCAAAACTCCAGCAACACTTCCAGTAAATAACAACTTTATTGTGAGACTAACACGCGTTGGCTTATGACTTTTATCAGGGTCATCATAAAAAACATTACAAAGAATATTTAAATAAGATGAGGATGCCCTGTGGGCCTGTATTATAATATTCATAATAATACATGTTGATTCTATATCAAGATCCGTGCAGTCAAGGTTGTGTTTGGGGAGAGATTTCCAGAGAGAGGGGCGGCTATGGAGTCCCTGTCACCCCGGGTTGAATGCTCATTAATGGATAGTGGGGACAGGAGGTTGGTGTCAGAGGAAGGATTGTGGCGGTGGAGAAGGTCGGTACGGGAGGAGGGGGCGGGTTATAGAGGACTTTGTGAGTGAAGAGAAAGAGTTTGAATTGAATCCATTGTGGTCACGGGAGCAGGCGTGAGTGAACTTCAGTTCTGGATACTGGAGTTTACAAAGGACTTGGGTCCAGAATGAGTGTATCTGCAACACATCTCTGCGTGCTACTGCTTTGAGCGCATGCATCAGTGAATGAACTGACATTTTTATCCAGTTTTTAAAACAATAGTAGGCTTCACTTTTAGAGCATGGTTGTTTCACCTACATGTTTTAAAGCAACATTATGTAAGTGTGTTATCTAGTAAGTTTGCTAACATCAATTTGACATTTATAGCTAGCTGCTAAACCTGCTAAACAGCCGAGTGGCGGGACTTGCCTATATAAAGACTTTTATGAGGGTCAACATACAACATGTTACAAAGAGATTTAAAATAAGATGCCAATGCTTTACCGGCATTGGCATCTTGATCTCTGTTGACGCTTTTAAAAAGCAACAAGCAGTTTTATTCAAACTGTCCTGTCTCGCTTTGTGCTGTCTAATGTTTTTTAAT
The DNA here is from genome assembly GCF_014851395.1 of Micropterus salmoides. NCBI lineage: Eukaryota > Metazoa > Chordata > Actinopteri > Centrarchiformes > Centrarchidae > Micropterus > Micropterus salmoides. The sequence continues at coordinate 12,251,655 of NW_024040040.1, forward strand.
GTCTTTGTTGCTTATTTTTTGTTTCTTTTTACTTTACTAAGCACTTTGTGACCTTACTCTGTGAAAGGTGCTATATTAAATGCACTTTACTTACTTATTTACTTATCAGAGTTTCAGCAGCAGAAAAGGAGAGGGATGGGTGGAGGCAAACTATGTTTCAAGTCTAAAGGGACAATTTTGGTAATGTGATTCGAATGTTGTCACGAGGTCACTGCATTTACAAATCCTAGCAATTACTCTAAGTACAGTGTTATCAGAACCCACAGAAATGATGGCCGAAACTATAAAAATATCCTTTAAATGACCTCACATATAGCATAGAAATGGTATCTATGAAACACAACAACGAAAATGTAAATATGATATAAAATACAAAGTAATAATTGAAAGTTATGTAGATATGTTCTGGAAACAGTAGGCATAGTAACTTGCTTGACTACTACGCAGTACTCCAGCAAATATAACTCAGGCAACTTCATATGGCTAACTACTATATAATTACTGTACCAACAGTGCAATTGTACATTCCAGTGATGATAATGTTAGTGAGATCTCTATAAAGTGCTGCCATCACTGTCCCAGTGTCACTTTATGTAACGGCAAGAACAAGATGGTTGAGTGGAATGGCAGGTGGAAAAACTGCCATGTATCTGCCAATCACAACGTTAAGTGGGAGGATGTTATATCTCTCATATCACTCATTGATTCTTGCTCTGTCACAAACCCTCTTTCCCTCTCCCCCTTTGCATGTGGAGTTTCCATAAAACATTTGACACTATGTCACCTGGCACTTTGTTCACTACCGCAACCTGGACACTGCTATTGCACAGATGTCAGGCACTGTTGTGGTATCATCATAAAAAAGTAACTGCCATGATTGTCTTTTTGTTGTTGTTTTGTTTTGTTTTTAACACACACACACACACACACACACAGTTTTTTTGTGCTTGGGAGTAAACAGGGAACGGAAGAGGAGAGGTTCGGGGGAGTCAGATAGAAGTGCAATTACACTCGCTGATGTGCTTTGGCCCATATTATGATGTTGAGGGATGATAAGACAGCAACGGCCTATGCTGCCTGCGCGCACGCACACACACACACAGACAATAGCCCCGGCTATGATGGATGTCCGGATGCAGACCAACTCCAAGCAGAAAATAGATGAGTTCCCTTCCTCTCGACCAAATAGCATACATCTTAGATGGTTCCCGGACATGTGTCACATGAGCTCATAACTGGAACTTTATTGGCAGCACAACTGATAACACCATCAAGGGGTCCAGATGTTAAAACCAGCCAGGAAAAAAAACAGCACAGTTGGACAAGATCATTTTATTCATGTCCTTCAGTTCATTCAATAAAGCTTGATTTATCATGTGTAATGCTCAGTTTAACCTCCCATGTTGACACTTTTAAAACGAATCTACTGCGTTCATTTTGAAGCATTCATTGTATGCCGCCAACGGCACTGACATTGTAACACTTGAAGGACAACACAGGCTTTTTGGGAGTGTGGAGCATGTGTCTTCTTTCCAAATATATGACGGGTTGGTTGGAGGCCCTATCATCTCATCATCGTGCACCATGTAGATATTTCGGGAGTGTCTATAGAAAGCTATAGTTTTCTTTGTACCATTATTTTCATCTTAAATTTTGACTACCTGTATGCACATAAAACTGGATTCTATATGTATCAATATATTTTTTATATTTTTTATTTACTTTAACATTTTGTTTTGTCTTGTTCCCCTCAGATCCCGCCTTCAGGCAGGAGTTGAGTAAACCAATTAGCTAGCTTGACACTCCACACGATGCGTTGTTGAGATCTGCAAGCATCTCCGACCCAATTATCCATAATATCCTTTCTTTGCTTATATGTTTTTTACGTGCATTTAATACGTATTTCAAAGCAAAATCAGTTCCTTTCAAGAGAATTTCTGCAATTATTGGATCGGTTTCCGGGGGGATGAAATTTTTCCCGACAAGTGTGGCACCAACTAGTATTTTAAAACCCTCCTCTGCTAGAGTATAAGCTACTCTGCAAAAGACGAATGGTTCCGTACACTCAGTACATCCCCAAGTTTGTAGTATCACCAATTTCTCCAAGGGGCACTGATGAATTTTCAGTTTGTCCAATTATTTGGTTCAGAGAAAGCTATCTTTGACATTTACTTGCCAGATTATGATATGCATATGTAATCACCAAAAGAAGATATCTATGTTTAGGTGAGCCCTGACCTTTCCCATAGCCATACCATCTAGGTAAAACTGCTCAATACTCACGCTCCCAAGACAAACCCTTCTCAACCTGGACATTCCACAAGATTTCCTCGTGTGCTATCCTTTGTACACAAGATGCCAGGACAAACTTTACATTTCCGTCTTACCAGTGGTGAAACAGATGATGAGCTGGAAAAAAGAACAAGTATTATATAATAACGAACAGATGACTAATCACTGAGGACACAGAAATAAAAGTGTCACGTGTTTGGTAAGGTAACAAATGAAACAACCGCTCTTTGTATGTATTACTCTGTATTTTCCCCACTGTTAAATTTCTTGCCTTGTTCTGTAGCATTCTGATGTAGGGGCTGTTTCAGGGTGAAATAGCAATTTCCACTACCAGATGCACATCTATGATTGCTGTGACCCCCATCCCTTCAGTACACCTACAAAAAAATAAAATAAAAATGCTTTTTGCATTTTGAATTATCTTCTATCTCTCAATCGTTCCAAAGACGCCAGCTCATTCACCTGCATGCGAGTATGCCCATCAACCATTGGAATTTGACTTTTTTGGGGAGCAGAAATAGAAGTGCTGAAAGGCCTATACTTTATTTTTCAGGATTCTAATTTCACTTTTGTCTGAGTTTTACAGACACCTTATTTCTGAAAGTAACCCCACAATTTTCAAAAAATGCTGGTGATTGTGGACTGATTGTATAATCAAAATAACCTACTTAAATTGGTTGAAAAAGGGAAGATACAATGCCTACTTTTAAAAACAAGTGAGAGAGTTATAGCTGGATCTTATCCAGAAAGGGAAGCCCAAGGAACACACAGACACTTACAGCAATCTCTATAATGTGACAGAGAAAGCGAGTGTGAATAGGGATTGTGAAGTTGTGCATGTGGATGGATGTAGAAGTGAATGTGAGACAGGAGGCCCAAAACTCTCTCATTATCAAAATGTTAAATTGTTGCAGATTTAGTTCTTTCTGCCCATGTGGCCTGTTTGCATTTGTGCTGAGGTTACATTCTGTAGTTGTTAAAATGGTAAAGAGCTGACTCAGGTAAACCTTTGTCAGTCTTATGATCTTACAGCTTTAACACTGGGTAGTCATATTCCACCACAGCGTGGAAAACAGCAAAACTTATTTCTTTTAATCAGCCCTGAGAGCATTGTACAACACACTTGAACCGCGGCATCAAATTCCACAGTCAGTCTACCTTTAAAAACGTCTCGTCAGAAAAACACTGCTGGGAGCTGCTTTTTATCTGTCGTTTTGTCAACATTGACTGGTAAAAATCTGCAGAAGCAAAGATCTCAGAGCATATAAACAACATCTGTAAGAAAATTGCATAACCGCCTGCTTTGAGTCCTCTGCTATGCCTCAGAATACATCCGAACGTGTCCCTGAACGTGTATGACCTTTTGTGTCCATGATATGAATGTGTCTTAAGGACAGAAGAGGAAGGTATAGCCTGAGAGCAAAGACGTTGGTATTTAACGACTAAGGTGGTGACAGATTAAGATAGCATATTTGTTGACAATGCCTCTTCTTGTGTCAGTGTGAGATAGGTCACCACACTTTTTGTGCAGCGGCAAGGGTGGCGAGGATGTGCATATCCCTGATGGGCCAGGCTGTGTGACAGGTTGCTTCCTAGAGCTACGCAAAGATCCGGTGAAGACCTGTGGGTGTAGGAGCCATGTGTCGTAGAGAGTTGTGTGCTGAGATGAGTGTCAGCTTGTTCGCCCACAGCCTTCCGTGAAGCATCAGGGACGGGTGGAGTGTGGAGCTTATTCTGGAGTTTCTGTATCAGGACAATAAATCAGGTTTGAAATGTGGAGCAGGGCTCTGTTTGTTCACGTGCCCTCTGTTGAGCACGTGGCTAGGGCTGGCAGCACTCGGGATTGACCAGTTACACATTAGGACTAATAGGACGAGTTCACTCTTTTAGATTCAGTGTATTAAGATGCAAACCCCAGTGCCTGGAGAGAACTTCATGCAAAACTCAAAATTATGTTAAATGACAATGGTTTTTAAATTACTTCTTTCTACAATACCTGTGCATGGAAAATATGGTATGGTTAAGGTAAGGTAAGTACTGGTCTTAATTTACAGATGGATACAAAAGGAAGTCTCCAAAATGGCTTCAGTGCTTCTCTGCATAGATTTTCACATATTGCCCCGTGGATAAGGGGTATTTCATCTTGGAAGTAACCACTTTATTTTAAAAGGGGAAAACTTTGTGTTGATTTGCAGTCAACCCTCAATATAAAGTGACACGTGGAGGCATGTCTCCCCACCTATATGGAAGCATCTGTATTCCTTATATTTCTGCACTTATTTGTCAGTGGGTTTCCTTTCTGCCAGTAGGTTGTTCCCAAACATTTAGAAATGTGCAAATCAAAGATTTGTCAATTGCTTCAGTTGTGGGAAACTTGGCATTCTGTAGACGTTTCTCACTTTTCACAGTTCAATGGGGAAATTGATTAGGCTTTAAAAAAAACAATGCTAAATCTAGAAAAGAAATTCAGGAATTGGAAGCTCACAGTGTAGTCATACATGCCTTTTTAAGTTCTTAATAAGCATGATTTTGCCTGTATTAACTTCAACAACTATGACAGCATGCTAAAACGAGATTTATCATGGTTTCTGAAGGCCACAACAAACAGACTGAGACTCCTGTAGCAGCATTTCAAAAAAAACAAAAAAAGTTCCTTCAAATTAAAAGGGGAATGCCTAAAAGCTTGTAATGTCACTTGAGTCAGTGAGGCTGAAGAATCTTTTAATTCTCCTCATCTCTACTGGAGTTAGTGGCTTGAGGCTGCATTAGCCACTAGCCACACTAGTACAACACATTTAAATCTCCCACCAAACTGTTTGCAGCCAAGCTGCATTGTAGGTTATGTAGTCACCAGGTTTTGACAACAAAAGAGAAATTAGATTTCTCCGGTTCTGCTTCATCACCTTTTTGTTGTGAGTAAGGCTATTATTTTCATCAGGTCTGGGTAGAAATACAGAGCCTATATTTTAAGTTGACATGTCGGTGTCACAGTGCAGTTTTTGACTTGTCAGCCTCTAAGCCTGTGACCCCCCCTTCTTTACTGTACAGATTCACAAAAATGACCTGTAACACCCTGTTACAGTACCCTCCCTGTGTTCACTGAACCAGGATTAAAATATATAACCATGTTTAACGTCTCACCTATGGTGTTGTACAGTCTGAACTCAGCAATGCATTAAATCTGACATTTAGTTATGCTGGCGCCAATTACATCACCATTAAATATTGAGGTGTCTAGAGACCTTTATTATCAACATTTCCCTGTCACCTACATTTCCTCCTCAACTTTATTTGTTGCTGGCAAAACCCTGGGCATCTCCAGTTTAATTTAAAATAGAACGCCGGGGATGTGTGAAAAGCCTGTCCATTCCAATCTTGCCATGCAGGTATAGGTAGAGTTTAAAGGGCTAACACTCCTAAAGGCAACATAACCTTTTATTTAAGTTGATATAATTCGAAGAAAAGTCAGCCTCGGGGAAGAATGATTTCTTTTGAAATCGCCTTGTGAGCAGTTACAGCCCAGCTGCAATCACTTCCAATACATCAGTCTGGTGTCACACCCACACACTCTCATGTCACAGAGAAGATGAAAATGCCATGAGCGAGTGACTGATACCTGCCCAGATCCTCGCAATGGCTTCTTGCAGGAGAAGAAGACACAGTGCACATAGCCGCATGAATAATTCGAGCAGGCCAGGGTCTTGTTATTCACACAAGATAAAATGGAGAACAACAAGTACTGCTTCTGCTTTTTCCCCGCCATGATTTACTCAGTGATGTACGTTTCAACTTTCCGTCATTGCCTGGTAGATACCTCATAAAGACACAGGAGTTCAGACACAGTATGGACTTTTTAATAATTCATTAAAATGTCTAATTATAGGAACATATGAACATGTTTGTTTTTCTAGAAAGTGAAGATGTCCATGTCATTGCATGGAACTATTATAAATACACAATCATAAGACTGAGCAAGTCTTCTAAATATATGTGCACTACCTCAAACACAAAACATGTCCAGAATCAAGAGCCAGATCTGGTTTTAATCCCGTAATACATTACACAGGCACACTAGTGTCACAGGGACGATGAAAGCGTCTCAGCCAGGTGACTGATACCTGCCCAGATTTTGTTAATGGCGCCATTCTGATGACAAATGGCCACGGCAGACAGCTCTAATGTGACTTCATCTTCTGCTAGTGTCATTACACGCAGCCCGTCACAAATCAAGGCCTTTTCCAAGCCCTGATGAGCAGAAAGAAATCGTACCTGATGAAACACTTATTCATACAGGTAATCATAAATCTGTAGAAAAATGGAGCAGAAATACACCTAAGTGGTTCGCAGCAAGGTTTCAATCTTCTCCGCAAAGAAATGATTACCTTTCTTTTAATAAAACACTCTTGCCATCAAGTAAACAAGTCTTGGGTGATCATTCTCAAAGAAACCAGCTTGGGTCCATATGATGATACTTGGTACTTGAAGCTTGATAATCAGATGTATAGCCTACTCAAAGCACAGTGAAATTTCAGAAATGCTTGCAGTTCAAATTCAATATCAAAAGGTACGATCTCTGTGATGTTCAGAGATTTAAGAACTACTGAAAGAAGTTCTTGTGCACAGTAATTTATCAGATATATTGTCTTTTTTCCTTTCTTTGAAAAAGTGTCATCTTTTCATTGAATTCTTAATGTTCATTAATATTTATGCCACTGTTAGTAAGATGGCATATCCCCATGACACTGATATTTAAATATACAATTAAATTTAATAAATGGTTTTAAGCTTTCCCTTGAAACAATCCAGGATGAGGAGTGCAGCTGATTGTGTATTAATCTAGACATTCTTATTCTACTCTGTTCCTCCCATAAAACACAACTATCAATGGATTTTTCGGTTTAAAAGGATTTTTGATCTCAGTGCCAATATTCAGTTTGCATGCAGAAAGTCAGAGCTTATATCAAACTGATCTTCAATAATATCTTGAGTTGAACATCATAACAGTGAGTAAAGCACAGTGTGTGCATTGAGCGAAGCTCAGAGGCACCCAAGCTTCACAAAACAGACAGAAAAGGAAATGCAGCACACGATGCACTTTCTTCTTCTGTTGTACAAATGAAAAGAAATTATGTGGGAATTATAAATGACTTGGACATTGGTTTATATTTCTTTATACATTTTCTTCAACTCTCTCCAAAAAACAGTTAAAAACAGTTTTCTGACCTCACAAAGAGAATAACTTCGATATTTCCCAAAAGGGGTTGACTCTTTAATGGTTTTCTACATCTGAGTGGCAGAGTGAGCAGTTTTAAAAAAAAACAGACCTTTTCAGGTGGCTTCCTTCCATAAAGTTAGTGATGCTCTTGACATGTGGCATTTTTGGTCATGTTTGCAAAGGTAAACAGATTCTGCAATGTAGTTGAGTTTCAGAAGCTTTATGAAAAAGAAATATAAACATGTATACTCTAAAGTCTGATCACTTTTAAAAAACTAGCTTATCCAATTTGTTAAATTGTTTTTTTAATTTGTTATTTATGATAATGGTAACTTTGCAATTAAAACTGAACATTGGCATGATTATAAATTTTTGTCAATATAATTAATTTAACAATCTTTTACCTTAAGCATTGTGTCAGGGTGATACAGCTAATACTGCTTTAACAACACCAGATTTAAAGGGGTAGTTTTCAGTGGCCTCTACTGGTGAGGTATCACAATTCAACATTTGGGTGATCAGATTGTGATCAGGTAGCACTTGACCACATGAAAGTACAGGTGTAAATGCACCTGAGATCAGCAAAACTACTTGGGCAGAAATATGTATCGGGCGCAGTCTTCTGCAAATAAAATCCAAAAGTTTGACAATGCAGACAGGATCCTAGACAGTGTGTCCATTCAGTGTTGTGCATAAACGTGCTCAAACAGAGCCAATTATTGATCATGCTCAGGCTTTTGGTGAACTGATTGTGTCCGTTTCTGAACGTGAACTAGGGCTGGGCAATAAAACAATAATGGTAATTATAATGATACAATTTTCCTCGATTACAAATGTTCAATAAATATTTGATTTAATTCATTTGAATCACAAACAAATTAGCACTTTATTTTCTATTAGGATATTTATGTGTTGAGGAAAAGGGACTGAAAAAAGATTTTACTTTATTTTTCTCATGCATACAGTATTTGTTGTTTTGAATGTTTTACCTCAGCTTTGTGAAGTGATTCACTGTTTGATACCAGGCTGCTGTTTGGCATCAAGTGTTTGTCATGTTCTGACCTTAAAGAAAAGTTTAAAAGCACAATTAACCATCTGGTTTCTTCGAGAGCAAAAAATAAGCCTTTAAACTTATAATAATAAAAATAATGATTAAATAAAGATATGACTACTTTTGTCCATATCGCCCAGCCCTGCTGTGTTAAACGCAATATAAACTAAAGAAAAGAAAAGAGGAACTCACACATTATAAAGAAAGGTAGCAAGAAAACCAAGCCGGACCGAACTTAAGTTTCACTTTCACTTTCCGGCCGAGCTCATACACAGGCACGCCGCTACAGAGAGGTAAATAATCCATGGAGGAAAACAAATCACGGTGAAAGACATGCTTTAGAAAGTAAATTTTTTGGACCTGCGCAAATGAGAGGAGCACGTGATGTAGGCTACAGTTGTTTGAGCTAGACAGAACGATCGGATCTTCCTCCAACCAACTTGCGTCTCCCAATCATGCAGCCACGACTGACGATAATATGACAGGCAGCCAGACGTCAACGTCTGCAGCTAACGTAAACGTAACGTGAGTAATATTAATGGCGGGGTCTCACATTTTCAATTACTAAAAGAAAATCATACAAATACACGCTAATTAGGCGTTTTAGGCGACTGTGCGTCACAATTTTACCACTGGCCTTAAACACACCATCGGCAAATTTAAAAGCTACAGCAAATTTATGGTAAATTTAAGACAATTTAAGACCTTACTTTCCCTGATTTTATTTTAAGACCTTTTAAGACTTTTTAAGGAGCCGCGGGAACCCTGGATCAGACTGACAATCCCAATCTAACGTGAATTATAAACAAGAGTAACATGAGTAATGTTAGACAGGACATAAAGGCTTCAGCGCATAAAACGTTTGTTGTTTTTTTGTCCTTATGTAGAGTTTGTGTTGGAGTCTGTGTTGGGAGCTGGTAATTTTTTGGCATTAGCGGAGTACATGTCATTAGCTGCGCTGTCGAGTTTAGAATCAGTAGGCAAGAGGCTCAGGATCGCTTACTAAAGCCAACAGATTTGCGGGAAACTGACCCAATTTCTTCGCATAGGAAGCAGCATACAGACTGTCAAAGGTAACGGAAAAAGCTGGCGAAAGGTTAACACAGGCAATAAAAATGTGGTTAATTTCATTTAAAAACTACATATAGCCCCTGTAAGCATAACAGCTTGTTTTTCCTTCACGTCCATGCTTTATTCTAACACATCTGTAGCGCTACATCGTGTCTCTAGTTTCATATAACAAAAAAGGACACAGATGATATTACCTTACTTACTTAATCCTTTTCATCCTTTGTGTGACATACGGCCACAATAAGCACCCTCATTTCCTATCCTTGGCAACATGTTGAGTCTTGGGCCTTATGTCAGTGATCATGTTCTTGCCTTTGGTCTTTCTGTATAATTCCAAGGTTGTGATCTAGTTAGGCTGGGAAGGCAAGGCAAGGCAGCTTTGGTTTGCTGCCAGTTACGTAGATGGAGCATTGTTTTGAGGCTGCATTGCCTGCACTTACTTCGAGATGTTGCGGAGCTGGGAAAACACACCCTGGGCTCTCCCCAATCTTGCCTTGTTATCTATCTTCGTCACACTGCCCTTGCTTATAAGACTGGCTAAATAAGTGAAGTTCTCCACAAATTTAAGTGGCTGACCATTTATTCAAACTGGATGTGTTGACAATTCCAACTGTGTGAAGAGACTGTGATATTTTTCCATATTATTTTATTATAATATTATATTTAATAAAATGTATTACTTTACATGCTTTAGAAAGTATTTTATATGTAGGGTTTTAGACAGTATTGTTGTCCACAAAATTGTTGTTTATTTCAATTTAATGGACACAAATAATGCAGACTGTTCAAAGTGCATTTGTGCTGTACATGATTTAATGTACCTCTCAACCATTTGGTCTCAAAGTTAAATATTAAAAATATAAAAAATGTTATGTATATTGGCTTATATTAAGAGCATACAAAGGGTTAAGAAACAGAAAATACATTATTGCTTCTTATTCCCACATTATGTTGTTTTTTGCACTATGAATGATGTATTTCTGTTATTCACAGTCAAATACAGGGAGTATGGTAGTGGCTACACAATCAAAGGGCTTGATTGCTGGTTATCAGAGTGCATACAACTACCTGAATGGGGTCTATGAAATGATAGCCTAAAGTTAAATGGAATAATGGACGGAAATGACAGAGCAAAATAAAGTTTCTAAAGTAGGCAGAATCCTGTCTAATAATAATGTCATTACAATAAACAATGCACTGTCACTCTTGATATGGTGATGAGCTCTTTGAATACTTAAATATTCATTGTCACAGTCCATAGACAACTCAATAAGCAACCATATTTATCTCCTATAACACTCATACTTCAAACTATTGACTGATGTGTGTTATCAATCACCTTGACCTTTACCACAGTAGGCAAATGTCAAACAATGCTTTAAAAAAATGGAAATGAAGACATTGAAATGTGTCACCCATTATTGATTGTACCACAAAGCACAGTCATGGTATGTATTCAATTTCAATTTATTTCCAGAAATGCCAGGAAGAAGACAAAAGGTTAATAATTTGATACTGAATAAATGGAGCTTAATTACACTCAATCAACGTTCCAAAAAGACAAGTCAGAGGCTTCATTCTTTATGGCTTGCAATCACGTAATACAAGGAGGTTCATACAGAAAGAAAAGCAGGGGGAAAATGAGGGACGTTCAAAAAGTTTTATCGCAGCCTCTTAGCAGGCAGAACCTTTTGTACGGTAAAAAGAACCATTTGTCCTCTTTATCACTCTCACACGGGTCGACATGGAGAGAGAAAGAAGCATAGAAAAATGTCACGATGGTGGGATGATTTATTCTCACCAGGAGATTTCATTATATTGCTGTTTTTTTTATGACTGATAATTACAATTTAGATGACGACTTTTTAGGGCAAACACACAAGAAGCCAAGCCAGGGGGAATCATGCCCCTCTTGTTACAGGTAGAGAATGGAAGCAGAGCTGAGGGCCTGGTGAGAAAAATAATCAGTTCTGTAGATATTTGAACCCAGAAATGTGGACATCAAAGACGTTTGCTTTCAGATCATGCTGAGATTTCAGGAAGCATAGGGTGTAATATCCCTGCGGTCTGTAACGAGGTGAAAAGTACACTTGATAAAAAAAAAAAAATTCATATCATCTGAGACTCCGTTTATTCAAATGCAACCAAACCACAACCTGAATGCACTTAAAAGCAGTTTGTTCGTGTGTCAGATTTGATAACTTCTGCTGCCAGCAAGTTAAAGAAAATCATGTACATACATTTCCTTATCAAATTCCGCTGGACATATGCATACAAACAAGACCAGTGGAAAAACAGAAATAGCTGAAAATAAATTCAAGCTCCAGACTGCACTCTGCCCTTGCTTCATTTTGTTACACCAGACTTTCGGAGTATGAGTCACTGCTGGCTATTGCATATCTTTTTATGCCCATTCATTTGTGCATTGGAATGGTTTTATGTTGGTATTTAAGATCACTTTCTAACTGGAATTTATTTATTCATTTATTCTTAATCCTGTCCTGCCCAGCAGCCTGGTATGCAGTGTGAGGAGCAGAATCCCATGTTGTGCCAGACAGATTTTGCAAGAGGAGTTCTAATTTACTCCTTTGTCTTCTTTATTATTTATTTAATTATATATTTATTTTTCATCAGGCCTAGCTTGAATTTAAAAACCTTGAAGCGCAGAATGAGAAGAGAACAGAGCTGAATTTCCACATGGTCACTATGACCACATATTAAGTGTAGTTCATAGTACAGAAAGAAAAACACATACTCTTATTGAAGTCATAACAACTATGTAAAAATGTTTGTGACACAGGACCTATTGCAGTGGAGCAGTTTTTAGTAGCATAATAGTTCAGTCACGCCAACTTTTAAATGAGGGATATTTGAACACAAACCATGTAACTTCTTCATCTAACAGTCACAATACCTGGATTTAGTCCAACTCACAAGAGAGAATGTCAATAGTGGACAATTCTGCAAAACACCAGATTACAATAAATGACAAATGCAATGCCAGCGTTTTAAAAACTAACCCTACTCTGCCTAACAAGAAGCAACACAAATTAAAGCTGCAAGCAGCGTTGGGCAGGCCCTCGCACATGTAGCGCGTCGAGGTGTGAGGCGGCTACGTTTTGTCAGAAACGTCTTACTTCCTGTTACCAGTGGGTGGCGCTATGACGTTGAGTGAATATTTTTATGTAGATGTGTTTTGGACGAAACTGTTATCGACCATGTAAAGTATAATAACTTCCTGTTTTATGGCAAACCGTTGATCGTTGATGCCACGCCAGGGACACGACCATCAACGAAAACTCACAGATAGCGCAACTTTTCATCGTCAAAGCCTTATGAATGCATAGTAGAAAATTTAAGTCGATCCGATTAATTCCCTGGGAGGAGTTTTTTAAAGTACGGACCTTGTAAAAGGCCATAAATGGGTTCTAATTGCACATTCAAATCAAAATGACTGACTTCCTGTCTGATTTCAGGTATGGATGCAAGAGGCTTTTTTGTGCGTCTTGGGATGATACATGTACCACAAAAGTTTTGTGCATCTTGGTGATTCAGTGCAAGGGCAGCATCTTTGAAGGGACACTTCCTGATTCCAGCAGGTGGTGCTATGAGGTTCAGTGAATTTTGACCTTTAGATGTGTTCAGTGCATGACCCTTATCAAATGTGTGAAATTTGGTAGAGATATGAGCATGTACAGCGAAGTTACAACAACTTCCTGTGCCATGGTGTAGCATTGAACTTTGACGCCACGCCAAGAACACGCCGCTATCCGAAAACTCACAAGATTCATAACATAGCATCATCAGTGTCTTAAGGCTCTTCTGAAACTGTTTTGAAGCAGGTGAGGCAAATATGTAGGGAGTAGTACAACAGCGTAAAACTTGACACTTCCTGTTGCCAGCAGGTGGCGCTATGACATGGTGTGTTTGTTGGCATATGGATGTGTTCAGGGCAGGACTCTCATCCTACTTGTACAATTTGGTGCAGATATGAGCATCCTCACTGAAGTTATAACAACTTCCTGTTTCACAGCGAATCATCAATTTTGGACACCACCCCACAGGCACGCCGTTTGCACATCTTTTAATCGTCAGTGGGTTTAGACTGCACAGCACAAATCTGAAGTCGGTCGGACTAAATCCCTAGGAGGAGTTTATTAAAGTGTGTAAATCACCCAAAAATGACCGTAAAATCCAAAGTGGCCGACTTCCCGTTGGGTTTAGGGCATCGCTGGTCATGTGCCACAGACATTTCATACATGTAGGTGAAACATGCGGCGGGGGCTGCTTTGTTAAATGTCAGTTCCTGCCAAGCCGTTAACCGGAAATTCACACGTTTTACAACATGGCCTCATCAATGTGTTAAAGGTTTCCTGGGACAGTTTTGAAGTTCATATGTCCACCCTGCTCGGAGTAGTACATTACAGTGTAAAACATGTCATTTCCTGATTCCAGCTGGTGGCGCTATGACTTTGAGTGAATATTGAACATAAGGATGTGTTCAGGGCCGGACTCTTATAATGTATTCCAAATTTGGTGCAGATGTGAGCATGTAGACTGAAGTTACAAAAACTTCCTGTTCTATGGCGAATGATCGATTTTTTGACGCCACGGGCACGCCGTTCAACGAAAACTCACCGTTTGCACACATGCAATTGTCAGTGGGTTTAGACTGCACAGCACAAATCTGAAGTCGGTCAGACTAAATCCCTAGGAGGAGTTTGTTAAAGTACAAAGTGTGTAAATCGCCAAATAATGACCATTAAATCCAAAATGGCCGACTTCCTGTTGGGTTTAGGCAATGGCTCAAGAGGCTTTGTTGTGCTTCTGGACATGATACACGTACCACAGAAATTTCGTACACGGAGATGAAACTTTGTCCGGGGGCTGCTCTGTAGGGGGCGCTTCCTTCCTCGTACCCATTTTGACACCAACAAAACTTACCACAACCAACCACAGCACAACCACATATAGACAGGGCGGCAAATTCATTTTGCTGTGAAACTTTTGAGACTGTAACCCTTTTATCTGCACCTACCAAACCATTATCAATGGGTAAACAAGGATTAAAGTGTTGATTTCCCACTATAGACTTCGTTTTGACGCTTCATAGTCAGCTTTGTTTCCATTTCAGTCACATTCATTAGAAAATTAAGCTCCGCTCCCCACTGTCTTGTTGAAAGAAATAATTAAGAGTCTGAGAACCCTTGTAAATTCAAATTATTATGTATAAAACATGCCACCAGAATGAAATATAACCCCAGACTTGAGAAAGCTGAGAAGCAACTGATATTTCACTTGGAGTAACAGGTTTTGTATGCAAAGAAAAATGAATTACCTGAAAGGAGCAGTGGTGGGATGGGGTGTGTGGAGGAGGGGGTCTCAATGTGGACGAGGCTTTCCACATTTATTGCAATTTCCTCACTAGTATAATCAAAAGCCTACAAGTCAGCCGGAAGATGGAAGGGGACATGGAGCAATATTACAGAGGGATAATGAAAGCTTATAGAAAGCCTGGTCTGGTTTGTGAAATTCAAAAAAAAAAGGGGGGAAATTTCACACGCACAAACCTCAAAACACACAGCTTAAAAATTATATTCTCAGTGTGACTTCACGGAATGCCTTCATACTTTTTGCTACCAATTTTAACACAAACATTTCAGAACAACCCCCCCCCCCCCCAAACATGACAAGGGCTCAAGGTAATTAAGGCCAGCAGTGAAGAAAAACTTGCTAGTATGTGTCTAACTTAAAAACAGGCAGTATGTCAGTAAGTCTGGCCTAAAGCAAGCTTCTATCACCAGTCTCCATTAAAGTCCACAGTAACACTGCGGCTGAAGTTGTCCTAGTTGGTTGCCCCCCCCATGTGTGACACATATCTGATAACTTCTAATGACTGTGAAGAGCAAAAAGCTGCATGGTGTCACATTTTATTTCCCCCAATCCTGATCTGCGCCACATGGATATGAAGTTAAAAAAAATAAAAAATCCCAAGGCCTCTGACCTACATGCAAGTTGGATTCAAACACTGGCCAGAATTCATTGGTGTTTCCATGGCGATATGGGGACATCTTACTGTACTGTACATCATTCATGTGAGACAACTGTCACATTTTCAAAGCCCACGGCAGCTTGGCTTAACTCCCGGAGCCTGGTCTCTCTGCACAGAGGTGGACGTGTGAGTGCAATTAAGACAAGAGCCGTTGTCTTTGACCTTTCTTACCGGCGCCATCGTCCACCAATGGACTCATTTCCAACTGGGACAAAAGTTGTACAGACCATTTTGGATTATATGGATTTAAATGTTAGTAAATATGAGGGCTTGTAGTATGTAAAGCTTGTATGTTTTCAATCCAGTCTGACCGCTTTTGTTCTTGACAGGAAACTCATGTTCGTGTGAAGAGACATGAAATGTACAACTTTCACTGTAGAAGGCAAATACAGGGACACACACGTAGACGCAGGGTGTAGACAATGTAACACCATGCCCCTCTGACCCTGTCGCTTCTGAGATGACAAATCGGCCACAAGTCGGCGAGTCACGTGACCTCATCTGGTGTTGGCGAGGCGGCACGTCTGACAGCCCCTCTGCAAACACTGACAACACGGATGTCATATCGTATTGACCAACAATCCACGCTGGCATTTGGCTGTCTGTATGTGTGTGTTAAGAGCGAGAGACGAGGGAAAAGAGAGTTTGTGTGTTTCAGTGACCTCCTCCCATGTAAAATAATCTATGATGGCATTCAGCACTCAGCCAACATGACATATCTCTGTTTTTGTTTCCATTTGGAAAAAGAAAAAAGATTTAGGGTAGATTCAGACAGTTATCCAAAAGATGTTTGCTGTCATGCAAAAGCACAACACTACTACTCTACTCTTCCTCTTTTAGCTTTTAATACAACGCTCATTGGCTCTCTATGCGCTCGGATTTATACATTCACAGAAATAAACGGCACCACGTAGCATTAACACCAGATTTTATGCTCCTAAGGAAATTCTGCAGAAGTTCCCATCAGCAATTTAGATGTGCCATAAAACAGACATCATATAAATTATGACGTGAAGATTTTGCACATAAGAAAGTGCTTTTACACTGCTAAGAACCAACCACAGATCCATGTGAGTATCTCTGAGGAGAGAAAAATAGCAGACATATGGAAATAAATAATAATAATAACAACAACAACACATTTATATAGCACCTTTCATACATGAGATGCAAAGCTAAATCAAACAGGCTGTGACTTGAAGGAATCAAGGCTTCCAATCAATCATGGAGCACCTGCTTTCGCCTCCCTGAAACAAGACATATCAAAATTGTTTTTCTTTGATCTTTAGCTCTTGAACGTATTGTTTGCGCTGGCAAATATTGAGTGACCTGTTTGAGAACAGCGTTCTCTTTTTTAAAAACAGCATTCTCTTTTTTTAAGTATTTTAGATTATAATGGAACACATTTCAGGGATTACAAGCACACAGGATCATAAGCTCATTGAGCAAAATAACAAAAGTACAAAAATAAAGAGCAATACATGATTTCCTGTCTTGTTTAGCACAATAACTTTAATCCAACAAGCCATGGGCATGGCTTTGGTGAAGCACTTATTCTTCCAAGAAAGCAGTGAGCTAAAAGTGCGATGAAAAACAAAACCAGAAAGCCAGAGCAAAGCCTGAGAGGAAAAAGGAAAAAAGGTAGTATTAGGGAAGATGGTCTTGTCTTGGTGGATGTTTGTACCTGAAGCACCTTGAAGTTGGAAGCTACAGTAAACTATTTAAAAGTGAAAAGTTAAAGTTTTCATCAACAGCATGCCTGTGGCTCACAATAGGGTTACTGCTACTCGTTCCAAACTCCAAGTCAGATGTTTTCTGCAGTCACTCATTTATTAATTTCAGAGGACAATTTACCCAGAACATATAGAAGTACACAAGAAGAACAAAAAACATACAAAAAAACCATCCACCTAACTCTTGAGTTTTCTCCTTCCTCTTCAAGACATATGCATAATAGAGAACGTGTTGTGCAGTTTAAGGGAGACGGGGATGTGTAGGTCTGTTATTAAAAACTTTTTCATTATGGTTATAAAAGTAATACATTGCTCGCTAATTCAATCATGTGTCCTCACTTATCTCGTTGCTTCAACTACAACAAAATTTGGGCAACAGGATTAGCATAATAGAATGCCGATTAGCATAATGGAAGAGCGTGCAAGTTTTAAGAAATGTTGTGTACAGACTGTCTTTTGACAATACTGGGTGGCATATTGGCTTTCATTTCATTGATAAGGGAGTGGGGTGAGTTTGAGCGTGGGTACCTCACGTTTAACCACGAGGTGGAAAAATGGAAATGACATGGTCTACATATATAATGAAGAAAGGTTTCCAGGTGATGTGAGAAGTGTCTCCTAAAGCTGGAATCACGTGCAAAAATGGTCTAAGTTGCAGAGCTGTAGACCCCCCTCTTGCCTGGTCATATAACTTAATTCTTTGGTTATCCTCTGTTTAGACCTTTTCCCTCCCTGGCTGTTTCTCAGCCATGTCTTCTTCTTCACAGTGCCCACTGTGCACTAACACCACCTGTTCCTGAATTGCTGGAACAATGCTGTGAGGCAAGGTCCACAGAGAGCTGCATTGGGATTGGGACCCATCTGAAATCACTCAGGAGCGGGCGGTTTTAACTCTGCTGCGGGCAAGAGCAGGCGGTTAAAAAATATACTGCAGGAGGCGGACATGCTGACAGGGAGGCAGAACCCCGTGGGCACTTGGGTCGGTCGCCAGTGCGTCTCTTAAGGTGTCGGGGAGTGAGGTTTACGCACTGCACGGTTTCCGTCACACCGGCTTATACAAGACCAAAGCAAGGCAAGTCTGAAATTCGGAAAATTTCTCAGTTCTTACTGACAAAAATGAATGCAATGATTTATGTCGGTTATTCTGAACGTTTAGCATAGCCCAAACATTTGTGTCCTCTTTACTCTGCATGTCACAATGTTTGTGGGTGCGGGCAGGAGTTAATACTCATGTTGCGGGAGCGGGCGGTAATGGTAAAGAAAAATCAGCAGGAGCGGATAGGAGTGGGATGAAGAAAACAGTCCCACGCAGGTCTCTAGTCCACACCACTTTCTTTGTTTTCCATTGACAGAGCCAGGGCTGTGTAGGAAAACAGGATTATTTTTTTCAGACCACAAACAAAACTGTTAGCTAGCAAACCGTGATTAAATATTAGCTGAATTTGACCAAAAGTGTATTGGATTTCAATCACTTATTATGCTTTTAAGGAAAAAAAGGACGACTTGGACATTGACATGACTACTTGAGACTTGAAAGCAAAAACATTCAAGTCTCAAGTTTTGGTAAAAGCCCACCATAAACTAAACAGCCCACATGCTAGTGGCTCTGTTAGGCTATACTTAGGCACAGTGGTGCTTCAAGGTAAACGTTGCTAACATGCCTAACATGCTGATGTTTAGCAGGTGTTCACCATCTTAGTTTAGCGGGGAAAAAAACCCCAAAATGTTATTTAACTAGAAAGCCTAACTAAAAACTAAAATCTTTTTCTAAGGGAGACCTGGTCCAGACAGCACACAATTAGATGAGCATTAGAACTGCAGCTAACGATTAGTTTCATTGTCGGCTAATCTGTCGATAATTTTCCAGGTCCAGAAAATTGTGAAAAATGTCAACCAAGCCCAAGATGACGTCCTCAAATGTCTTCTTTTGCTGTCAGAAAGGAGGAAAGAAACCGGAAAATATTCACATTTGAGAAACTGAAATCAGAGAATTATTTTTTTTTTTAATCTTTAAAAAAAGTACTCAAAGCAATTAATATATTATCAAAATAACTGGCAACAAATTTAATAGTTGACAACTAATTGATTAATGAACTAATCGTTGCATCTCTACTGATTATGCACCTAATACAAATTACATCTGCTAATGTCATTAGTTTTCCAGGTATTTGGCCAAATACCAAAGTATTGGACACATACAAATTTTAACCAGAAGACGACGCTAGAAGAATAGTCAGGCAATCACAAAAATGTATTCTGAGTGGGCCCCAAATGTCTGTAACAAACAGTGTTGGGCAGTAACGCGTTACTAGTAAATGTTGTGAATCCACAACTGTGCGGCAGCTCAGCAGCACCTGACTTTGTTGTTCATGTCCGATAGCCAAATCTAAAGGAAGAAAGTAGAACGAGGGAGAAAGGCGTTCTGTCCACAGCTGTAAGTAGCTACTGCCATTATTGTGTTAAGAAACGTTAGGCTTAGGCTAAATGCTTTGTAAAAACCATAGGGAGAGACAGCTCATTATAACAATAATGTTGTTATTACATTCATGCCAATAAAGCTAATTTGAATTGAATTGACAGCTTTGTTTGGGGGTGAAGGGGGGTGGGTAGTCAAAGTAGTGTTTCCCATAATTAGCCTATAATTTGGATAATTATCAACATGTATTGATTTTCAAATTTTTTATTAGGTGTGTTTAAAATCATATTTGACTGAAGAGCTGTATTGAGTAGCACGTATTCATGCAGCACCTCCTTGCGCACTCCCTCTTTCTCTTCCTCTCTGGTGAACACCGCTGCACAAACCTGTCCAAAGTTAAAAAACCCCCGCTGTCATTCTGTGGGAAACTAGTTACTTTTATCACCCAGTAATAAGTAATGTAATAATATTACTTTTTTAAGGAGTAATAAGTAACTAGTAATATATTACAATTTCTGAGTAACTTGCCCAACACTGGTAACAAATATTATTAAAAAAAACATCCAATAGTTGTAGAGACATTTCACTCAAAACTATTGATGTATAAAATGTGGGCCCATCAGATAAGTAGTTGTGGACCTATTGTACTGGATAAGTAAAAACCTTAACTAGTAAGGGGATCTTGACTTGATTTGGACTTACCTTTAAAGCAGGGGTTGGCAAATAAGTCTGGCATCGGGCCAAATTTTTCCAAGCCGTTATATGGCGGGCCAGAACAAACCGTACGAAATCATGTGCTCGTTTAGCTCAGTTGGTGCAGTGCGGGACTCCCAACAGATAGGTTGTGAGATTGATTCCATCTTATTATTAAATTGAATAAAAGGACTCAAAGGGCTCAGATAAAGCATGTGCTGCAGTGGTGCGCATTCTGGTGTTTGATCCGCATTCATAAACCTATGGACACTTATTTTCATTTCCCTGAGAAAATTAAGGGGAATCCAATCACACGTTTACTGATGGCTTTTTTAGAGGTGTGTCAAGCAGGCCATAGACTCTTTTGAATTTCCTTCAGAACTCTTCAAAGTAAAAGCTCTTAATAAACTTGACACGAAGCATTGCTGCAAAATATGTTCTTGCGCTTTTATTTTAGAGTCACAACATTGTTGCTGTCATGACTGAGATCTATTTCAGCACGAGCCGTTATCAGTGTATTTATTTATTTATTTTCTGCTATCAAAGCAGTCTGGCCGCGGCCAGATATTATTGCTGGCGGGCCGATTCTGGCCACTGCTATAAAGAGTCAAGAATTAACTTGAACTTTCTCCAAAAGTCTTAAAAGTAGCTCTGTTGTTATCACAGTAAATGGGAAATTATGTAGTCTTACCCATGGTTCATTCAGTGCAAATACAGCTTTACTTGCTAGATAAAGCAAGAAAGCACTATTCATATTAATAAATATAATTCCTAATTTTATATATAAGACAGGATAGTGTTGTGGGGGAGATTTTCAATTGAACTCGGACCAATTATACCTCCCCGAACAAATCAAACCAAATGCTTGCTTTGGAGAAATTGCAAAAATGGCCTCTGAAATGTCCAGGTGGGAGCTGTGATGTACTAGTGAAGCAGCGCTTGTAAAAAGTGACCCCTAGGTGAGCGGAAAATAATAGCATATGAAAACAAAATGAATGGCTCATTAAACGTCATTATGGGGGTTTTAACATTTTGTGTAGAGAATCTGACACAGAAAAATTAGCAGCCTGCTAGCCTGAAGGTGCTATTGTATCTTTTATAGCGTGCCATTTGGTGGATGCTAATCCTCAGCGCTGCATGTGAGATCAGAAAGAAAACAGTATTGTAAGCCTTTTAAAAATCAGAATACAACTCTAAATACCCCCTTCAGTTGCAAGCTTGTTGCTCTTTCCTAAATTCCATTGACCTGTCATATTAAACCTTAACGCCGGCAGTGATGTCAGTCACTCAGTCCAAGCAAACTCCTAATTGGCTGTAATTTGAATAGGTTTAAATGGAGACATTGTTCATTGACTCTGACAGAGAGCTATAAAGAAAGATGTTAGAAATCCTGTGCACAAAACATACTCTTATTCCTGTAGATGTACATATCCAAATATGTTAATCTCTTTTTTTGTATACCATCTGCTTACCTGACTGAACATGTGTTCATTTGCATTTCCAATATATCATAAAAAGCCTCAGACATAGAAGCTCTCCATCTTCCTCTCTTTCTCACATGAACACACTCACTATGAGGGAACCTTGTTTTCTGCATTGCATGTTCTTATTGCATATCCAGTACATCATTTTGCTTTGCATGAACCAAGACGCATGTGCCCTACTTCATAAAGTGAAGTCAGGGCAGCTTATACTTGTGGGCAAATGAGTCAGTATTGACTAAGATATGGTATTCTTTATAGGCCCACCCACACTCTCTAAGCCAATAATCACACCAACGCTGTCTAAGGCTGCAAAAAAAGAAAACATATCTATTTTTTTCTTTTATATTAATTGGAAGGTACAGGTATATTAAACTGACAGCTGACACCAAATCAGACCAGAGAGTTATTCAATAAGAAGTAAACATGGCAACATACATGTGCAGCTGTCTACAGGAAAATCAATTATTTTCTTATTATGCTGCCAGTTGGGGAGGATAATATAGGGGTTAAAGAAGATAGAAGAATATAACACTATATTATCTTGTTTCCCTCAAGTAAGATAGGTGTAGTCTACTTCAAAGGCCAAAGTTACTTAGGGATATGTGAATCACTAATAAGAACATAAGAATTTAATACGACAGTATAATAAGGGCCATTGTAGATTAAAAAAAAAAATTAAATATGGAGCCACAGGAGGGGGGTCATATTCAGAGAAAAGGAAGGGGATTGTGATTTCACCCTCCCCAGGGCTTCATTTGTTGAATCCAGTACCTCCTTTGAGACCAAGACCAAGACTTTTAGGGGCTGAGAGCAAGTCGAGACCAAGACCGAGGGAGGGCGAGACCGAGTCAAGACCAAGACCAGTTCCCCACATAACATGAACTAACTGCCTTAGATATTTCCCTCAATATATTAACTAAATTAGCTAGCTTGTGCACCTGGATAGGTGGCAAATAACTGGCAAGCAACCATAGCGAGCAACTGAAAATAGTGCCTTGAAACATACAGTATGTACATACAGTCCCCTCCAAAAGTATTGGAACGGTAAGGCAAATTCATCTGTTTTTGTTGTTCACTGAAGACATTTGGGTTTAAGATCAAAAGATGAGTATGAGATAAGAGTTCAGAATTTCGGCTCTCATGTCGTGGTATTCACATCTAGATGTGTTAAACAACTTAGGACATACCACCCTTAGTTTGAACCCACCCATTTTTCAAGTGAGCAAAACTACTGGAACATGTGACTGACAGATGTTTCTTGTTGCCCAGGTGTTGCCTTTTAGATTGATTGTCCGAACATTAAATAGCTCTGCATGACTAGTCTAAGTTTTCATCCTTGGTTCAAACCTATAAAGACTGCATTTCCTGTTAAAGAGGATTAACCAACATGAAGACCAGAGAGCTGTCTATGGGAGAAAAGCAAGCCATTGTCAAGCTGAGAAAAGAAGGAAAATCGACCAGAGCCATTGGACAAACATTGGGCATAGCAAGCACAAAAATCTGGAATGTCCTGAAAAAAAAGAAACTACTGGTGTACTGAGCAACAGACGTCGAACAGGTTGGCCAAGAAAAACAACAGTTGTTGATGACAAAAATATCGTGAGAGGTGTGAAGAAAACCCCCAAAGCATGCATTTCCCCTCCAAAAGAGGAGACTGAAGGGAGAAACACCCCAAAACAAACAAGAGCTGAAAGAAGCTGCAGTAAAAGCATGGAATAGCATCACAAATGAAGAATGCAACAGTTTGCTAATGTCGATGGGTCGCAGGCTTGAGGCAGTTACTGCAAGCAAGGGTTATGCCACAAATTTGCCTTAGGCAGGTAGGTAAGCTTGCTAGCTTCTTTATGCTGTCTTTTTAAGTGGCAATAAAAGTTAATAACGTGGTCCCAGCTGTCTCCGCAAGGTTGCACTGTAGAATTTACAGATTGCTGTGTGGGTTTTTTTGGACACTGTTTTACAGATTAATTCTTTAATGTTTAAATGTTATTAAGAATATTTTGCTGACATAGCCTCCTGCTCCCAGACAGCCACAGCTTCTCCTGTCTCCCCCTTTCACTTTCTTGGAGCACGTGTGAAGAGGGGTGGGGAGGGTTGAGAGCCGTTAACGGTAACAACGCATGTGTCATCTCAAAATTTTTGTGGAAAAATAAACCCCCACGAATCAGTTTAAAAACTATGCAAATAGCAAAAGACTGTGGTGGTTTAGAACTGTCCAATAGACTACAATATATCTCAAAATGGATCAATCAGAGCCCCCTGGACCACTCATGGATGGACATAGAACAAACATTCTGTAAGAAAATTTAAATTTCCGATATGCCATTGATCAATTCCAGCATCAAACGTCATACCTGCTTTAAAAGCATTAACATAAGCACTTCCCTGGCAGCTTGGTGGGAACTTCTCAAAATATCTCAGTCTTCATCTATCCCATGCAGATTTACCCCAATCTGGAATAATCCTGACATCCTGCAAAATAAGAAAACACTAAATTCCCCACTGTAGTATGACAAAGGGATAAGACATCTAGAGCATGTAATACAAGGCAGTAACTTTATTCCATTCCAGGATCTAGTGGCACAATATGGAATTAGCCATAATAGATTTCTGGATCTAAATCCTTTCTAAATCCATAATTCATGCTAGATTTAAGGATAAAATAATGGACTTAGATCTACCTCCAATGATAATAAAACTAAAAAAAACTTTTGATAAACTGTTATCAAAAGTATACATGTTACTGTTAAAAACAGACAGTTCAATCTCTCACCCATTCTTAAAGTGGGAGACAGATCTATCCATTAGTCCACACCAAAACTTTTGAATGCAGATATGTTTAAATACCTTTAGACTTTATGACTACAAATCCCAATCTACAACTCATACAGTATAAAACGCTCCATAGAACACACTATACTGGTCAAAGTATGTTCAGAATGGGTCTTATGCAGTCAGACATCTGCCGGAACTGCTCAGGTAACATATTTGATAGTTACATGTGCACCTGTTCAAAAGTTCTGGCAGAAGATATGTGAAGACCTATCGATATGGCTAAGTTACCCCGTCCCAGTTTCCCCATCACTCTGCGTGCTGGGGGACCTAAGTGACATTAGTATAGAGGTTGACACATCATACATGCTTCTCACTGCCTTATGCATTGACAAGAAAACTATCCTCATGAAATGGAAGGCCAAAAAGAATATAAGTATCGCCCAATATAGGAATCTCCTTATAGATCACATTAGCATGGAGAAAATGTCTGCTATAAAAAATAAAACAAATTGACACAATTCCAATCTCTCTGGTCCCCCTTGATCAACTTGTATCACTTAGTGGGGGTGGGTGTAGCTGCAGTGGGATTGTAGGGCGAATGGCTGAATGGCTGCTGGGCGTTTAGTTAGTTAGTTAGTAGTGCATTGGAGTCCGGGGGAGGCATTTCCTCGTTGGCTTGGAGGGACCAGTTTGCGTCCCTGGTTTGCTTCGTTGGCCTCAGATCCATGCTTCCCCATTTCTCTGTCGGCCAGTTGTTGGACCCTTCTGGATAATGAGGTAAAAAGTTAGTTTTTGGGATGTGCAGTGTGGGTGCGTGGCAGGGCTGTGCTCCGGTTTATTCTGGGCTTGTGCCTGCAGTTCTCGGCCCTTGACGGGTGGGTGGGTTGGTGGTGGCATGCAGCTGAGCTGGTTGATTTTGCCTTGTTGCTGTTTGGCTGGTGTTGCACGGGCTCGTCACTTGTGCATTGATGTTGATGACTGCGTGGCATTTGGGCGTTTTGGTTGTTCGCTGCGCAGCGGTGGGGTGGTGAGTGGGGGGGAGCACTGGTCTATGTTGTGTGTTATGTTGCGCCGCGGTCGGGTGTTCCGTCGGTATTGTGTTGTCAACTGGCATTTGGAAGGTCGTTTTTATTTTTTGGGGCATCTGTTGGTTGGTCGCGGTCTCCGTGTTTGCATCGCTGTGCATCTGGGAGTCTTTTTTTTTTTTTTTTTCTTTCTCCCACCCCTATTGGCTACTGGGGTTCTTGCCTGCCTGTTGCTGGGGTAGGTGTGGCAGAGTCGTGGCGTCCCACTCTCACTAACAACTACATTCTTTAACAGGCTTATGCGCACACACATGTACACACACACACACACACACACACACACACACATACACACACACACACAGACACATTCACCCACACAGACACACACAGTCTCACACATAGACACAAACAAATTTAGGTTGTCCCTGGTAGAATTATTCCTGATGCTTTTCTTTCAGTTACTTATTTAAATTAATTGTTATTATTCCAGCTCTCGTGGCTGTGCTGTGCTGCTTATTTAGTGTGCGTGACTGTTTCTTGTTTTAATTTTTCTCTTAGTTGTCTTACTATGTCAGCTGTTTATTGCTGCTGTTCGGCTGGTTGTCTTTTACTATTATTAGTATTTTTATTGTTTGTTTGTTTTTGTTTGTGTTTGTTTGTTGTTGTTTTTCTCCTCCCCAAGCCCCCCTCTCTGTTCTATTGCAGGTTTCGTTGCTTTCTGCAATTGGTGTTTCCCTCTGCTATTCCCTGTTGCCCCATCTTCCATTCCCCATCTCTTACAGGTGTTGTACTTTCTCTGTGCTGTCTTTTTGTGCCCCCCCATCCCCGTCTGCCTCCCTGTCTGGCCCGGTGACAAATCAATACATAATTAAACAAATAATAAAACAGACAAAGGAGTATATTAATACTCTCTTGTTAAAGTAAAATCTGTCTGGCACAATTTGGTATCCAGCTCATCATACTCTATACTACGCATTTTTAAGTAGGGTTATTAGTTAAATTTGAAGCAATAAGTTTTACATCCAATTAAAATTAGGATGTTAACAAATAAATCAGACAATGCAAAAGCAATTTACTGATATTCCTAAAGTTATGGTCTTGAAATAGTACAAATGCAGTCGAGTCCGAGAAGAGAACGAGACCTTCAAAAAGTGGTCTCAAGACCGGTCTTGACACCAAGACCTGTCCCAAGTACTACAGCACTACTGTCAAGCAGATACATGCTTTTTGATGTCTGCTGTTTCTACGCACCTCCCCCTGCTGATTTTGAATGATTATTGTGAATGCTCTGATTGATAATTATAAATAATGTATTTTTTTGTGGTGACATAAGTAAACATTTACCTGACGCTTTTATCCAAAGCGACTTACAATTGTGATATATGTCAGAGGTCGTACGCCTCTGGAGCAACTAGGGGTTAAGTGTCTTGCTCAGGGACGCATTGGTGTCTTACAATGGATCCGAACCCGGGTCTCTCACACCAATGGCCTGTCTTATCCACTACCCCATCACCACCCCGAGCTAAGAAACTGAACCAAGTGACCATGTTCTGTTGTCTGTCTATCCATCTTCTCCACTTTGCTTCAGTATTATGGTCCGCACGGCCCTAGCATACACCAATGCAAATTAGATTACCATAAAACTTTGATTAATAGCCCAGGCTTTTTTTGGCTAAAATCACTGAATTGTCCATATGGGAAAGGCCTTTAATTCTTCTTGTACAAAACTGAAATAGGAATCTTACTTGTATAAACATTTAAATAATATCAAATACACGTCATTCATTTGATCTAGTGTGGTGTTAGCCAGTGAGCTAATGTTATCTAACTTGAGCGAGCTAAAGCACAATACATTCACATGTTTTGCAGTACTATTAATTTACCTGTCCAATAGGAAAAACAACAACTCTGTGTCGGTTTTTATATCCAAAACAAAGCAGGGGTCTCTCTGTGCCTTTCTGAGAGTGTGTTTGTTTTGGGTTTTTTACCTTAAGTCAAAACTATTCTTGTTTGTCCTGACAGGCTCCAGCAAATTAAACTTTGTTGTTGGTTTTTATCCATATGGAGTTTGTGCTGGACTATGTTGTGGTGGGTGCTGGTTCTTACTTTGTCCTTTTGCCAGAATCCAGTAATAACATTACAACAGCCTAGTGTTAACACCACAGCACATATAAAAGTCATTCACCTTGGGTAATCCATATATAATACATGCTTATATGAGCTCAGACAGCCATGAAGTACTTCATAAGGCTATGTCAAGGTAGCTCTTACCCTGGGGCATGTGAATCACCATTAACTAAGACATTGCACGCAGCATGCAGGCCCACCCACTCCGTCTCAGCCATATGTACATCACGGGCTCTGTCCAGCACTGAAAGGCCTTTTATAAATATACGAGGGAGGCAGTGCATCAACTTGACAGGGCATTGCCTATGCTGTCCATGAAAAAAAAAAAAAGATTCATGAATCCCAATTATGTTTTAATTCAAATCGGAGATTAGTGCCTAGTATGGGGCCACCAGTGTGGAGGTGGGGTTGGCGAATGGTTGGCAGGAGCGGAGATAAGACATCTGTCTGTAAAAACAGGCAAGGTGAGATAGAGTGAAGGGTATTACTGAGGCCACTGTCCATGACACAAAGAAATACAGACAGCGATGTATGTATATGTGCGCACACATATTCTGATTCAAACAGACACACACATACCACCCTCTTGAAATTTATAAATCACTGCCCATTACAAAATAAATTCATTTCATTTAGACCACTGGGAGCAATGCATTTTTTTAATGTTTTTTTAAAATCAGCGAGGAAAAAAAAATCAATGGGAAAACCTTTTTATTTTCCTCAATTAGAAAGAATACAAAAGGGACAGAACATGAAAGGAGTGTGTGTGTGTGTGTGTGTGTGTGTGTGTGTATATAAAAGAGAGAGAGAAAGGAGAAAGGTAAAAGGCTTTGGATTTCTTTTGGCAATTTGCTTCTTGGCAGTATTCTCCGAATCGCTCAATACAATCTCTCTAAAAGTTTTCATTTATCAATTGTCCCCCCCACCACACCCATCCCCCCAAGGCTTCAGAACAAGAGAACCGGAGCCACGCGAAATCTTTCATTCATTAATGAAAGGCATCCATTACTGTCAAACGGCGACAGAGTTAATGTAAATAAATGAATTCTCAAACCCACTTAACCGTGGTTTATTATGAGCGAGCAAGGCATAATTGTGTTTCTGATCAGTTCAGATAAATTCAGACGCACAATACCCCCACCCACCCCAATGCCACTTCTTATTTGCATGCCAAGGTCTGCACATAAGGGGGATATATGACATGGCTTATTACCAAGGTTTCTGCTAATGACACTGGAATATGAGTGTAAATATATTAAGGCGAATGTGGTATTGTTTGGCTTTGTAAGAGAGAGCCTCTTAAGTAAGTCAGTGGATGCTGCTTATTAGTTAAGGAAGAAATCACATTTTTGTATGTTATAATCATAAGGCACCCATCTGCTTTGGGTTTATAAATTTAAGCCAACCTATAACTCTGAGTAAAATGATGCAGCTTCAGCGCCTGCAACCCCGACATGAGGTAAATAGCATTTCAGTAAATGTGGGCTCCGAAGGATAATGTAAGTGGCTTTTAATAGGAAAGCATGCAAGTCTGAGATGCAATTTATCTTAAAGTATTGTATCATTAGCACATACATATTTAGCATAAGTTGCTCCACTGGGAATAGAGCCAAGAACCTGTCAGTTTTTACATACCGGGCAGCTGAAGATCACAATTTGTTGACTATTACACCAAGCTGTTACTCATATGCTTGAAATATCTTCAACTTATAAGAGCAGGAGAGCACTGATGAATAAAAAGCCACCCAGTGTAATAGACCTTTGGTCATTAATCATCTGCACGCCGATGGCTTCCCTCACTATGACACTGACCCCATTGACGGCATACAGGTACAAGTGGCAAAGAATTGCTTGATGAGTGTGATCTAATCGGGGTAATAAACGTCTTTGAATCTCAACATGTCTGCAGCGGCGCCAAAGATAGTGGAACACAGCCGACTGTGAAACACTGAATTATGGAATTTCTTGTGGGAACACAGTCTCGTTTCCCACACGGCACTTCAAACACTTGTACGAGATCTGCCAAGGCACCTAACAGTCATGTAAATGTTGTCAACTCTGCCCACTGCTGTGCACTTCTATTTTTGTGACTGACAGGCTGATAACCGTGAATGTGGTTTAACTTGTCGCATGTTGCCAACTGTTGCATATGAGGAGGCCCTGCTGATGCCACACATGCATTCTTTTTGTACTGTCAGCCATGGATAGTTTTGCGTGTGTGAAGACAAAACTCTCTCAGTAGTTCATTTTTAGTGCAGCACAGAGACTCAGGCATACGCACTATTATGGAGACATATTGAGACTGTACTTGCACTGGAATGTATCCAGGCCTAGTCGTTAGACGGTGACATTTTTTAGCTGCAAAATGTCGAAACACTTAGATGCCACATGTGAGCCTCAATCAAAGCAAGCACCACAATGTGTGTTATTATTCTTTGCAGTCCCTATTTATTGGGTGTCTGGTATTTGGCTCTCCCCAGGGGAATATTAGGGAAAGGTGCAAGACAAGAAACGCAAGGTGTCTTGAGAACACCATTAGTTAAGGTTCTGTTGTAGACTACCAGGTCAACATTTGAGTATTTTTCTGCATACAATGCTCAACTCCCACATGTACCATTTTACATCTGCAATCCAAATTGCTTTTTTTAAGTGAGAGACTTAAAAATGGCCGCCACAACCTCCCAGCTGCTGGGCAAAGATGCAACTTGATGTGAAAGCAAAGGGTGTGAAGCAGCACACATATTTGTAATATTTCCGCCAACAGCATTCAATAATTGAATGAATACATGATTGATTAAGGAGGCCCTTATTATTGATATCGATGCAATACATTTAATGTGGTAATGTAGCATAAAATTGTGACCAGGAAAGTGAATAAAAAGTTTTTGCTACTGATCTTAACAAGTTATTATGCATCATGCCTTTTGGGAACTTCACTGATTAGCAGTGTCGTTAATTGTCCAAAGTCTACGAGGGCTTTGTAGCTCACATACTCTGACAACCTGAAGCTGATCACTCTCCTTACATGCATACAGAGAGTACTGAACCAGAGGGATGATCTACAGGTAGGATTACAAACTCCACTCACCAGATATCTTGAAAATGTATAATGGAACGTTTGCATTGGTTTTTTTTCACCATATATTGCTATCCATAAATATCCATCCATCCATATAATATCCATAAATCTACTGGCATACTTTGAAAGTCATAAGGAGCTGGAGAGGAATGCCAAAGTTCGTGATCCAGTTATGAAAACATACTTCATGTTCTTGAGTGTTGCCCTTAAGCCTTCAGCTGAATTTAATATTGCCTTTCAGGTGGGTGTCATGACTTCTTGGGATACTGTCAGAATAACAGAATAATAATCACATGTGATAATATGTATTATTTCAGTTATTTTATTGTGGCTCCTGGTACTGTCTACAGTCCAAGGAGGTTGTAGAGGAGATGTGCAGGCTGGTCAGGCCATTTTGGATGTGCCTCTCAGGGAGGTAACTATGGAGAGGGACATCAGTTGGCAGACCTCTTCATTCGAGCAGAGACAAAGGCATTCATCAGAAATGCAGAGCTCCCTGTTTCATCAAAGAAAAAAAAAATCTTTCAGTGAGTATATTACTCTGTAATTTAATATAACTATGATCACATCTTTTGACAGCCTGAGAAAAGTCATATAGTGTGCCTGAAATGTTTGCTACTATTTAATGCATATTGTTTTTGTTGTTTTACTATTACTCTCTTGTGGAACTGTGAGAACGTTCTGTGAAGCAGTTCTGACAAAGATCTTCAACTCTTTCCACTCAGCTCCCAACTCCTGAGGGACCTGAGAGTGTTGGACCCCGCATTTCGGCTTGCTATTGATCCGGGGTCTGTTAGAGATAATGGACAAATGACAATGTGCTATAAAGCATTGCATGATTTATATAAATCAGCCACACTGTTGTTTTATTTTACAAGACTAGGGGCCCTGTTCCGTCAGTTGAGCTTGAATGAGGATAGGCTGAAAGATGAACTCTTTGAGTACCAGGTGACAGATAGCAAGCAACTCCCCCAAGAAGACAGAATTGACAGATTCCGGGGCCGGGGTGCGAATGATTGTTACAGAAAATAGAATGGCATTGGACAGAAGTACTGTTTGTGCTTTACTGTCATATAAAAATCAACCACACTGGTCGAGCTCACAAATACAGTCCTTCTCACCGGTTTGTACAGCAAGTTCCTTGCAGATGTAAGAGCAATACGACGAATATAATGGTATCCCACATCCATTCTCTCATTTATACTCTCCTGCCAATTCTTAAGTAATACATAACTAAACTATAAGTGCTGAATTTGAATGCCTTTTAGGGTTTTGATTTGTATAGCGCAGGTTCACAGCAGGTATCACATTTTGACCACCTGTAGTCACTTAATGTAGGAATTAGCTGACTCAATCATTGTTGCACTGATATTTAAAGCATGTGGTTGCCTAGTGGTGATTTTAGGATTCAGTGTGAACTCTTGTTTTTATGTAGGCGGTATGTGGACAGTGGTAGGGGTGGTGAGACAGAGGTGCCTAAAAAATGTCCCTTATTTGCAAATGCCAATGTTGACAAGTATGATTGTCACTGGGATAACGTGTATCTGTGTGTGTGTGTGTGTCATAGCCCGGCTCAAAAGGAGGACAAAGATGAGAGGACACCACAAAGCTTGTAAGATTGATTTAACTAAATATAAATTAACAGATGAAGATATAAAGTGTGTAAATCAGTAACATCAGTAGTGCATTGAGTGTCTGCATGTGTGTACCAGGAAGTGTAATGAAAAAAGAAACTGAACACAAGGAAAACCTAACCCAAATAGGCTGAATACACTAGCTTATATAGCTAGGGAGCAGCAGTTGGTAATCAGTGAGGCCCAGCCTCACAACAGGAAGTCACATGGGCTGTTACAAGAGTAACGCCAGACACCACGCCTCCTCTTTTACTAATACTGCACTCACACTGGTGTAAAGAAGTGTCATTCTCCCCTTCCTGCTGATCCATGTTACAGTTATAAACACTCCAATTCTACTCAGCTATGTGTTTCATCGTGGGCTTGTTTTGTGATTTTGATTTATCCTTCATTACCTTTGCATGTTAACTGCAGTTTTTAATAGTTGGTGTTTAATTTGATCATTTATTTGTTGTGTTTTTGTTAAGAATTCAAGCCCTGTTTTAGCAGAGTAATCAGCCAGAGTATTGAGGATCGTAAATCTAGTTGCACTTTTACGCAACTGCCATGAACGTTTCATTATCCAGGTTTGCTGGTATTTCATCATTTGGCAGCTAAAGGGAGGTCCCGGAGGAACCCTAAACTGAGTGCAGCGGCTATGTGAACTCTGAGAACAAACTGAGAGGCAGCGGCGGCAGGACCGGCCTAAGTATTCTTTGTTCTTATTTTAGACACACAGAGCCATTTTAAAAGAGTCATATTTTAACTGTTTTCTACCGCGCATTTTAACTTGCTGAATTATTAAAACTCTTAAATCCTTGTGTATGTTGATTTGGTGTAGCCGGCTCCCCAGCAGAATCTTTAGTTTAGCATTGTTATAAACATCTGGACCCGGTCTCATGACCTGCGTTACATGATCACACTAGAGGACATCGGGCCCCCATGCCACCCTGATGGAGTCCCTTTTGGACTCATGTACACCAGTAGCCTGCTGGTGGTCATTTTGTAGAACTCTGGCAGTGCTCCTCATATTCCTACTCACACAAATGAGCAGATATCCGTCCTGCTGCTGGATTGATGCATTTCAATGCCCTATCTAAAACAATTCCCTTGTTGTGTGTTGTCTTGCTGTTGCCTCTCCTGTGCACCTGCTGTCACTTTCATTTACACCAAAACAAGTGACATTGATTCACAATCATTTAGGCTTCCTAACTGGACAGATTTGTCCCTGAAGTTTAACTCACTTGATGTTATACTGTGATTTGTAAGTGTTCCCTTATTTTTATTTTTTGAGCAGTGTACAAATAGACAACCATCTCCTTCAGTATAGACTCACTGCAGTTCAACAAAAAAAGAGGACAAAACTCAGACAATTCTCTGGCAATAAATAAAAGCCTTTGGACACTGCAGTGGGTGCAACAACATTGATCCATCAACCAGGCAGACAACACACAGATGTTAAAGCACTAGAAAAAACAGCTGCTGCCACACACACTTCAAAGCAAAGCAATGCATTTGTAGTTGCACTCACGTATTTGTAACTGTAATTTGAATTTTGTGGGCTGCATCACTGAAAAGCACGCACACCTACTGGGAGTAGAGGCAACCGCTTGCCACCATTAGCATTTTAGCCAGATCCATTGCCCGATGGCTGCGTGACACTGTTGTTGTGTTCAATTTGTGACACCACTTTCATGTGGTGTATTCAATCTACAATGAATCAAGGTAACCTATGCAGAGCTGCGTACCACGCTTACTCATTTTATTGTATTATGCATTAACAAACTGCTAATGGGGGTCCTGGTCAGCCTGGTCACTGCTTCGACAGTAAAATAAAACAATTACAATGTTCAAAAAGCTATATTCACAACGTCTCATAATTTTTGATTTGTACAAATGAAATAATATATTTTTACATTATTAATAAATACTAATTCTGTGCCTTCATCAGAATGTGTAATTAAAGTCACTAAGTTGAAACAGAAAATATTTCATGATATGGTTGCATTAAGAAATTGCATTGCATCTAGAGATACCTGTTCAAATGTGTCCAATTAAA
Source organism: Micropterus salmoides (assembly GCF_014851395.1). Taxonomy (NCBI): domain Eukaryota; kingdom Metazoa; phylum Chordata; class Actinopteri; order Centrarchiformes; family Centrarchidae; genus Micropterus; species Micropterus salmoides. The sequence continues at coordinate 12,286,340 of NW_024040040.1, forward strand.
TTTGAAATTCATTTATTATTGCCAATACAAAGTAAAATATAATTTATACTAGACATCCAAATTGGTTATCTATTAAAGCAGCAACATGACCTAAAGTCAATCATGTTTGTTTGTTGTTTTCACCCTGCTGTTTAGTATTCATTTACACACACTCGCGACCTGGAACTGCCCAGTAAATACAGCGTTTGTCCATTGTTGGCCACTGTTCATCTGTTATGGAGCGTGAGAGGGTGCACCAGTGTTTTGCTGATGCGTATCCACACAGTCGTTAAGTATTATTCCCTCATTTCCCCAAGCCAGATCAGGTGTAGATGCAAAAATAGTTTACTTGTTGATACCTCTTGTGAATGTTGAATACATGAAAGCGAAATAACTGCAAATAAGCAATTCCAGGGACTTGGGGGACCTTTATTGTATGTTTATTATTTCACAATAATTCTCCACTATCCTTATCCTATTCATTCATGTCCATCTGAATCCACACACAAACATACATAATTTCAGTAGCACGCTGTGTTTTAATGCATAATATTGCCCGTAGCAGGGATCAAGTACATTTACAAGATTTATGTTTGTTTGTTACATGTCTCTTGGGGCAGACGTGCCACAAGTTTAGGACTCAACTTTGCCTTTTTGCATTTGAACGGGTGCAAACAGAGCACGTACAGCCCGTTGTGGGAATACGCCTATAATGAATCAGGAAGAAAACAATAAGTGTTTGGAGGTTGCTTGGTGTCTGAGTGTCTTTTCAATCACCACCACCACCATGACTCCGAGGTGAAATTCCCAAGGCGGGAGCTCTCACCATTTGTCAGGCAGTTTCCAGATACTCTGTTTGCCATTCAGTGCAAGCCAGGTCAGCTCAAGAGTCAGAAATGTTATTTGCAAAAGCATATACAGTTGTTTTTGTTTGTGCCGTGTGTGTGTGTGTGTGTGTGTGTGGGGGGGGGGGTGTTCATAAAGGACAAAAAAAAATACAAAAAATCAACCTTCAATTCCTATACACTCTTGTCTAGGGGTGCTTTGTGATGAATGCTGTGCCCACTTTTCCTTAAGCTGCCCTGTTTATCTATACCTCAGTGATATTCCACATTTCCCAGAGTGACCTAAAGTCATTCGTAAAATCCAAGCATGTATTGCAGCTGCATTAAGAGCTCCAGATGCTTTCAAGAAATCATGTTCTGGGACATTATCAACAGCCTGCAGCAGCTACCACAGGTGAAGTTAAGGTTACTTCTGTGGAAGTTTTGCAGCAGCCTTTGCATTGCAGCTTTCCATAACGATAATTGTCTCCAAAGCTATTGTTTTTTTAAAAGAAAAGAAAAACTGCAAATTTTTCATGATTGGATGCAGTTCATGTTCATTTAGAGGCTGAGCTGAACACTTACACACATGACAAATACCATGATATAGAGAGGACAACGACACAACAAGTAATGTAACTAGCGTTTGCTTAGTTAAGGGTTAGCAAAAAAACAATGGAATATCTTGGTGACCTAGGAAGTAAGCTGAATGTCCATGGTCAAGTCATTTAAAGTGACACAAGTCATGGCTGGAATATAATAATATCTTGCTGTGTTACACATGTTTTCATTTAACCATCCTCTTTTGGCCATGGCAGCAGACTTGCGGGAATGAGACAGGAGTTGATGGTAAATATTAGATTCTTTGTTATGTTAATGTAGGATGACGTTCTAACATACTTTCAATGAATTCAAGCCCACTCCGGAATGACAAAAGCCTCGATGGCTGTGTACTCATGGACAGAATATGACAGCTACAGCAGCTGTGCAGTGAATTTGATGAATTTACTGTTTATCAGATTTTGAGTAATGGGAAAGAAAAGTTTGTTCTGAACAACTAGTTAACAGTTTGCGACAAGCATTGATGTGTAGCCCTGGTTGTGTATGTTTTTTTTGTGGTTGGTTTGTAAAAAAACAAACAGCCAGCGGTAGTGCTGAAGTATAGGCTACCACACGTTTATGCACATGTGCTTATGCACAGGCATTTTCATCAGGATGGCAGAAAACAGTATTTTCTTGCCAGGTATTTTGGAAAGAATGAGTAAACCTCCTTGATCTTTCAGGTTAGGGTTCTGTCAGAAAGAGCCGCACCGAACATGATAAACATGTCAGAGCTGAAAACAAGTATAACATCATGATTAATTATTTTTGTTGTTTTTTTTAAACCGGGACATCTGTGTTTTACAGGTATTTGTGGGACTCAGCTTGAAACTGGGACAATCCCGGAAAATATGAGAAGTCTCTATGTACAATGAATTATATACAGTCTTAGGAGAAGAAAACGGCCTAGCACAAAGAAAAGCTATAGGTGTCACGACCTTGGATTTGAGTGTGGTGTTTTTCCTCTTTTGTTAAAGGTCCATTTCTGTTTTACCCATTGCTTCTGTATTCTTGTTTAGGTTTTGTTAGTCTCTGTTGTATTTAGTTACTTACATCCTTGTGTATTGTCGGTAGCTTTACTTCCTGTTTTATTTTGTAATCATTGGTGTTGGGTGTATTTGTCTAGCTTTGTTACCTGTTTGCCTTGATTGCTCATGTGTATGATCAGTGACTGATTACACTGCCTGCTTGTGTGTGTGTGGTGTGTCCCAGTATATATTGGCCTCAGTTGTGTTGAGTCTTTCTTGCGTTGTAGTCATATGTTGAGTGTTCTGCCTAGTGCTCTGTTTTTTACCCTGGATTTCCGGATTGTTCCTTTGTGTTTGGATTGCCTTGCCTTAGTTGGACTTACCCCATTTCGTTTGGATATTTCTGTAAGTGACTGAACTGCTCAATAAACCTGCAAACTGATACAGCCTTGCTAGTAGCTGCATTTTGGGTCCATGTCTCTGTTTGTCTACCATTGCACTCCTTGCAATCCTTCCTGACTATAGGAAAGCTATTGTGAGTGACAAGCACTAGCATGTTCCAGGTAGGCTAGCATATAGCAGCTATAGTAGTTCACCAGCTAGCCCAGTACCGTCACCAAGCTTCTACACCCAAATATTTTGCACAAATGTGCTTATTATTGTTACTGTCACTTTTTGGTGTGTGTGTTTCACTGCTGCTACATTAAACTATTTCCTAACTTGCCAGCATGACCCAGGCTACATTCAAAAACTCAAAACTTTTTAGGGTCATTCGCAACAAAACTGACATATCCATTTGAACTTCCCCCATCCCTGAGCAGAGCCTTAATTTCAGCTGCCAACTATTGAGCAGACATCAAACACTTTGCTCTCAAAAAAGGAAAGGGGAAAACTTGAATGTGTAAATTCTTTTTTCCAGAAAGATACACCAATTTTTGTTTATCTACCATGACTTTTTCCATGACTGGAAAATTACCCAGGACATGTGGAAACCCTGGCATTATTCCATTCCATTGACTCTGCTGGTGGAGAAACTCGTACTTCTATGCTGCAATGGGTTTGTCTCTGCTGAATGTTGGTGCAAAGTAGTGATTCAAGCAGAAGGATATATCAAACCTAATGATTATCACTGAACTTTTACACAATTCACATTCAGCCATCAAATAGCATACTGTAGCCTAGTGTACCCAGAAACATATCCAGAATAGCTGCTTTAACCATCAGTAGGTTCCCTGTGCCAGGTTACTTTGCAGCTACATAAAAAAATTAATGGGCTAGAATAATGCACTCACTACTTCATGTGTGTACCTGTCCAGTCAAAGAAGCAGAAGTTGAAATAATGACCAAGATTGTTTGAGGTACCTTTCTAAGAGATGGCATATTACATTACCTCCTCACAATTACTATGCATTACCACTGGCCTTACTTATAGAACAGTACAAAGAGTTCTGGCTTTTTATGCAGATAAAAGATTCAGTCTCATTGTTCCTTCCTGAGAGCATTGTAACAATGATTCACAAATAGAAGCGTGCGCCATGACCTGTGTGCAATGAAATATGGGGTTTGTAGTGAAAATGTGTGTGCGCGTGTGTTGGAGGTGTCTCTCTTATTTATGCTGGGGAGATTCACACAGTGGAAGAAAGGTTGCACCGAGCCCCCTCATCTGTAACAAGAGCCTTTGTATCGACACATGCTCAGTTCTCATCATAAGATGAAGAATGGAAACGGAGCTTATCGTCATAATTGGGTACCAAGAATGCTGGCAGTGGTTTGGACTTTTTAATTTCCTGTTTTGAAATTATTCTCTTGTATTCAAAGATAATAATGATATTTAGCAAGATATACAGTAGCAGCTGTCGAATATTTATGAGGAAGAAAAATTGCTAATGGCGTCATCCAGGGAGACTGTGGGAGGAATATAGGCAATATAACTACAATGCATGAAATATCATCAATGTAATTATTTATTATTAAATAGCTGCAAAATATAGTGCAACTATACAAAAAGGACCTATTATGCTGCATGTCCAGCCCTATATTGTAGTTCTATCCCACAGGCAGGTCTTAATCTTCAATCAAATTAACAAACACCTGGCAGTTTGCAAGCTAGCTAGCTAGCTCAGAGACCTACTGTGACCATGGCTCTGACTGACTTCCTCTAGCATGGTCCTGCTAGAGTGTTAACCATTAGCTTGCCAGCTTCAGATGTTCACAAACTAGACATGCAAACGGTTATAAACACCTGGTCTATTATCCTGATCACCAAGACATTGCTTACAGAATGACAAGCTGCCTCTCAAATGTTTTTATTATCTTTTTAATAATGTGAGTACCACAAACTAAATTCCATTCACCTCCATTGTATCGAAGTGGAGGCAAAAATCTCAAAGACACATATCTAAAAAACTGGACAATACCAAAACTGTGTGTATATTTTTGCAATATTGGTGAAGCAACCATTTAAATGACCCTCTTTCTGATTGACTTCATTCTTCTCCACAAAATGTGCTATATGTAGACCGTATGTGTGCTCAAATGCATTGAATGTTTCTCCTGCATGCCAGGCATCACCCCCTGTGGTTGTATTTATGTTTATGGACCATGTCCTCAGTTCCAACAATCACGATGGCCCCAGCACCGATGCTTTCAGGACAGACCCTGAATGTTAATAAACCTGTAAAATGCAGTGGCCCTGGACAAAAAAACATGAGGATATAAACTTTGTACCTCTGAGTAGGTCAAGCTTCACAAAATGAGTTTTGGATATTCAAAAGTTAAGGTGGAGATCAAGAAATCTATTTAGACTGGTAACATTTCCCTCAGAGCGGCTGATTAATTCAATGTCTGCATTTATTTAGATTCACTGCCTTTGCCTTAATCTCCTGGGCAGCAAGCATGCTGCAAGGTTGCTTCATCATATGGTGCTGGAGCTCAAGAGCTCAAGAGCTGTGGCTGAGGTATGTTTGCATGCAAACGTAATGAACAAACAAAGACAGAAGAGAGGGAAGCGATAACAAAGTAGAAAGGAAAATAAATGCCAGCTGTCTGCTTTATCATAGAGATAATAATAAAGGGGTTTATCAACAGGCGCTTTAATCAGATACATTAGAATATTTGCAACAACATTTCACAACTCCACTTGGATTCTTGCCAATGATTTTAACTATAGACAATGCATTTGATTTTACTCCCATAATTTGCCAGTTCCAAATGACAAAAATAAGTGGCAGCTTTTTAAATTCCACACCAGTGACTGCAGAAACTAAAGTGATGAGGATTTTAATTTGCCAGAGTGACCTTCAAATTTACCGGTCTGTGGAGTATTGATGAAACCATAAGGCTTCTAGAAAATTGGATCATAAACTGCTGTTTACAACTTACTGGCAATGGGATTCAACTAATTCTGATCTTTATTTAGACTGTTTTTTAGATTTACTTTTTGTAGAAACCCAGTTTACATTCTGAAACCTTACAGTTTATAATCTTGTAAGCTCTGTGGGTGATGTGTGCATTACATTTTGGTCCTGGTTCTTCCCCGCCTGGTTCTTCCCCGTCTCGGCTGGGAGTTGATATAGCTGATGGATGACTGAATGTCAAACCACCCAAAAAAAGCATGTGTTTGCAGACAAGACTCAGCATCCACTTGTCCTCTCATTTCAAGCAAATTGTTTAAATACCACAACAAGATAGGGACTACATCTTAATAGGGGAAATTGCCATTGATAATTTATTCCTCTATATCTCTTGTAAATCCTGCCCAAGAGACACTGCATGTGTATTCCTGCTTGCATGCATGTGCAGTGTCTTTTAACACTCCAACAATCCTGGTGACCACTAACATCACAAAAAGATAAATTGGACCCACCCAGCAGAATGTATGAATTCACTAAGACTGTTTGCCCAGCCATGTCGAATAAATGCCAACTTAATTAATTAGTTTTTTTTTTGTTTTTTTTTACGGGAAGGGGAACCCTTAAGTAAAGGCTGAGTCTACATTCAAAAGGCCAATGAATAAAATGAAAGAGCCATTTAGGTTTATAATGCCGCGTGTGCTTTGTGATGATACTTCTTATAGCTTCCCTCATACCACAGCCTCTCTGTGGACCATAATCACCGCATTTGCTGGGTGCAGAGACTCTGAGAAACTGTTAACGACCCTGTAAACAAGCAAGCGCTGCCTGCCTAGCCAGCACATTGCTAAATGTCAAGATAGGGAGAACGAAAACAAGAGTGCCCCAGTGTGAAAGAGTTCTGGTAGATACTACTGTATCATTCTCTGGTGTGATGGCAGACAATTACAGGGGGATGAGGTCCATCCAAATCCATAAGTTACTGGGGTCAAGGTTTGAGGCCATTTATGCGCATATACACAGAGATATGTATTGATAAGTAAATAAATTTTTTTTCTAACCCCAGGTCACCAGGAAACAAACCAATAAAATCAAAGTAGTGAAATAATTCAATCTGAAGCCACACATTTAACAAGGTGGGTCAAAGGGCACATTTATAACATTTGACATTTTATTTGCATTTGATTAGACAATGAGGACGGAAATTAATATTCTCATCATGACAACATGAATCTTTTTCAGCAAGTATCAGACAAAGCATCAACTTTGCACCTTACGCTGTACCTTGACTTATTGTTGTACAATGGCCTTATGCTTGACAGAAGCTGACTGAAATTCCCTGTGAAACTTTCGTGTCACAGGGAATGAAAGTAGCACCCGCCACCCACGGGTAACTTGGTGGTGGTGGTGGTGGGTGAAATTGTGGGGCCATCCGCCGCTTTGACGGACAGGTAAAATGCACAACAGAAAGACACTTGCAGTAAGGTAAGCACAAGTCCGAAAGAGGCCCAGTCTGTCCCGAGTTACAGCCAGTGCGCTGCTTACCAGCATCGGAGGCTGCGGGGGAACTCCGTTGTTGTCGGAGAATTACTAACCTTGTTTATTAAACACGAGAGGCGTCACTTGGTGTTATTTTCGTTGGCCAACTTTTTAATTGAACCTCAAACTGAGTATTTTTTGTTTGCTTACTGTGATATAGAAAGATGGACACTGAGGAGATTAGAAGTGAGATGAGGACGCATTAAATGGTTGTTGAACTGTGGGTTTTGTATTACTGTAAAACACACTGTGGTGAACTTAGTTGTTCTTGTGATCTGTAGGTAGGCCTACCTGTTGATATAATATCATATAAATTTAATGCCATGACTTGACTCTCAAATTATCTTTCTCGTATTATTAAAAATTGATATTTCTTCTCCACCATAGCTCATAATAATAATTCATGCAATTCATGCATCACCTAATTTCATCATCACACAGGCCTGACCCACAAGAAAGAACAGTGTATGTTTAATCTAGCTAATATTGTGTAGGTCGTACTATACACTGATTTACTGCGTGTCCATTTTGAATATTACAGAAGGTCAAGAGCTTAAAAATTAATCGCATATTAAATCGCAATCGCAATATTGGTAAAAAAAAATCGCAATTAGATTATTTTCCAAAATCGTTCAGTCCTACTGGCAAATATCACTTTTGTGTTATTCTGCTGGGGATAGGGAGCATATCCCTGCGCAAACATCAGTTATGTAGATTGAAAATTGCAACATTTCAAGTAAAGTAGTAATATTAAAGTAGTAAGAAGTTGAAAGTCTTGGCAGCCATTGTTGATTTCTGTAGCCACACAATTTGTTGGAATATTTTAAGGAAATTGAAAGAACCTTTCAAAATCACTAATAACATTCCTACACTCTTTTTTTTCTCCTTAATTTTAATTATAAAAGTCGGAGATGTTGTACAGAAGCATCGAGTTTAAAAAAAACACAATTAGCCATGTGTGAAACAGAATTTAAAATGTTTCTATCAGAATGGACTGCATTATCTGCTGAGGCAGAGAATGGAGAATGGCTGCCCTCTGAAGAAGCTATGAAGTTTCCACAAGGCTTCACCAAACGAATGAAATGTTTTATTAATTGATTTCCTCGATTTCCCTCGCGTCCTCTTTCCACATTAGCATCAATTACTTTTTTGTGTCTGTTAGGCATTCTGTAGAAATTGTCTTTTCTAGCGGCGTGCTGCATATCAAGTACATCCACATGAAGCGTGCACAAACACGGCAGCAAACACACATACACACGCCTCATCGTCCAATTAATGGAGCTTAAATCGTGTGCCCTGTACTCTTGACACAAAAAGAAGTGAATTTTCATCTAAATCACACGCAACTGTGGCTGTTTTTGTTTTGATTTGAGATTTGCTCAGTGAGAGTCAGATGGAAGTCTGAGCAGTAGCACTGGAGGCAGATGATGTACTAGGGGGTCATTAATTAACTCATCCAGAGCCTTTATTAGCTCCTTAATGGATCTGGTTAGAGCATATCAAGGCTTTGATTACCTCCCGTTGGCTATGCAGAGAGGTTGACTACGTGTGTGTGTGTGTGGGTACGTGTTTGCTGGAAACTGTGGGAGTGTGTGGAGGCGCTTGCTAGTGTGTCCTTTGTGTGTTTGTGTGTGGACATGTGTTCATACACCTACAGAGATCTCTCTAAAAAGGGCTTCATTTGACAGAGGCCAGCAAGAAGAGAGAGGGGAAGTTGAGGGATTTGAGGGGAACATATTGTTATGTGAACTTAACTCATTCCTCCTACAAGTTTGACCTTGCCACAACCTCTGGATGGAAATGAAGCTTATTCTGCATTGATGAGCATACATACGCTCCATTGTGTCTTGCTTTGTCAGCCCTAGCCCATGGTAAAGCCCTACCTCATGAACTAAACATGTATCTAGCATTTTGCAGCCAATATTGATTGACATTTATGAGATAATATGGGGCGATTATCTCGCCCCTGTATGGCTATGCGTGTATGTATACACGTGTTTGTGTGTAAAGTATGCCTCCAGGTCTTTTTGTTGCCTGTGGTGAATGTTCTTAATTGCAAGTCAGAGGGGTTCAGTGCCTCGTGTGCTCTCTCTCTCCATCACACACACACACACACACACACGGCTCCCAACTCATTCATGTCAACTCATGGAAGCATCCCTTCGATATCAAACACATGTCGTCCTCGCCGCTCTCAGTTCCTCGCAGAGTCTGCAGACTTTCACCCCCAAGGCTTTTTATCCCAAGCGCTAACTGAAAGCTCCTACCGCGGGTGTTGGATTGATCGGGGGGTCCTTGAATCTCGCAACAGAGATGAGAGGGGATGAGATGATTTATTAAGAGGACACATTGTAGAGAAGCAGCGTCCTTACACAGCAAAACCTCAGAGAAGAATTGGCTTACACTAGAGCACATGCACACAGATTTTGCATGCAGTTTCACATGGGAATTAATGCACACATGCGGGTGCAAAACAGCTAATCTCACAGTTGGGAAGTAGAGAAGTGATACATTGGTTGAATGGCTGTATACGTTAAGAGAAGTAAATGAAGCTTGTTTGAAGGATGTATGTGTGCGCAAGTGTGTGCATGCTTTGGGACTATGTATAGCCATATAAAGGAGAGATTTGCATATAAATTTAAATTAAAAAAAACGTATTCGAAAAAAAACAGTAACTTAATGTAATGTGTGAAGTGATAAATACAAGTAGCTGCAGCTTGCGCAGGTGGAGTAGTTATTTCTGAGGAAATGCATACGGTTTACAATTTGTATTAAAAGAATGAAGAAAACACAAATTTTATAGGCCTATAAATCAGTAAGGGTTGTTAACACATGTGGCAAATAAATGTTTGTATGTTTAATGGGTTTTTCCTCAAAGCCCTAATTTAAAGCTGTTACAGTCAAGGTGACATCTGTTCAGTTTCTTCTGCTTTTGACTCGCTTCCATTACATCACTTGAGGTATTCGCAACTTGTCAGGTGCCTACTTGTGTGACGTAGATCCAGTAATTGGCTGCATGGCCCAAGTGCCTGTTAAGACTGCAAGTGCATGGAGGTTTTTTTTTACAACACATTGAAACATACTCGGTAATAGAGTCCTACTGTAGCTCATGCAAATACAGGTCATGGCTCTCAGCTGCTCTAGCAGGTGCTTTTTTATTTTCACATACATGACATAATGTTTTTTTGATTGATTGATAGATATTTTTTGGAAGGAAAGGAATGAGTTTCCACATCTGTCCTCTAGATGTCCTGTAGTCCCTATGGTCTTCCACCTGTCTGTGCATGTCTTCATGCTTTCATGCTCTTGCTGTTCCAGTCATTGGAATTTCCCGCACCTGAATCTCCTTTTGTTTCCAAACCTCCTTCCTCTGTGTTACAAGAACCCGCAGTACAATTGGACTTGACAACAATATCATTTTATCTGCCACATGAGCAACTGTGACTAGGAAAAGTTCAGCCACGTGTAAATGTCAAAGTGAAACCGCTCCATACAGCCAGATACCAACTCTGACCTCAACAGCACAAAGACCAATTTGCAGTTTTGAGCTTAACATGCTGGTAAACATGAAAGCTGTCTTCGGCGGCTTACGTTGAAATAATTACAGAAAAGACATACTCAGGTTCAATGAGTGATTTTCAAAATATCCTTTGCAGAGTTAATTACATCTACTCAAAACTCTTTCTTTGGTGACCTTTCCTCACCGGGGGAATGACATGCGGCTCTGCTCTCTCCACAAAGTTTATCTTCCTATCAAGAGAGCATTTCCATTTAATTCCACTTCGTTCCCACTCTAACCTTTTGATACATTGGCTCAGTATGCAAATGATCATCTTCATGTTGTTAGTGAGGTGAATTAGCATTTGCTTTTTTGCCATATTATCTCACTTTGGGTTTACATAAACGTCCATTGTCAGTGTAGCAGCGGCTCTTTGAATTATGCATGAGGCCCTTCCCTCGGCTGAATCCTAGAACTTGAGATCAGCATATTTTAGATTTGTCCACTTTTCTCTTTGTGATAGTAACACCTTTTTTGGGTGTGCACAGCCTGCACATTTCCCTTAACAAAGCCCATAAAATGTGCAAATACATGAGATAAACTTGCATGTATTTGTCAAAACCAATGCTTTAAAACTATGTATCTTTGTGGTTTGATAAGAAGTAGATGGCATACTGCTGTGCTGTTTCAAGTAGCCTACTGTTAGAAATAGGTGTTGTAATGCATAGTTTGCTCTTATAGGCAAGATTTATTCCCTTATCTTTCTGCATAGTTGAGCATAAAAGTGGACTGGGTTGAATGCAAACACAGTGCAAGACTACTCATAATTGGAAAACTTAAGTGCCTTATAAAATATGAGATAAATTTAAGTTATCTGCCATTCACAATTCTATGAGCAAAGCACTGTTCATGAAATATCAAGTTTGCATGGCCATGGGAATATTGGGGGACTTGCACTGTCAACAAACCTGTCTGTCTTGCTCAGAGGTGTAGAGGTATACTGTGTACAGAACACTACAGGACACTATTCCAAATATTAGAGGAAACAATCAGGAAAGCTGTAACACAGGCTACAGATGTTTAACAAAGCAACATAGCTGCAACTACATTAATTACTTTTTTTATGAACTCGTTCCCTCCAGGATTTGCAGCTATTAAAGGAGAACTCTGGGCAATTTTTAAGTTAATCTTGATCATTATACCTTTGTGAGTACTGTCTATAGAAAAAAAAACAGACACTCTTTATGTATATGCCCCCATAACTGCCATTTTAGCTGAGTGGGAGCTCTGGGCATTAGCTGTAGCAGCTCACCAGTGTTGCAAGCACCAATCCGGTTCGGTTTTTTTTCTATAGACAGTACTCACAAAAGGTATAACGATCAAGATTAACTTAAAAATTCCCCGGAGTTCTCCTTTAAAGAGGTGGTATTATGCTTTTTGGCTTTTTCCCTCTCCTTTGTTGAGTTTATATCATTTTTGTGCCTGTAATATGTTTGCAAAGTGAAAAAGCCCAAAGTCCACCCCAAAGGGAGTTCCCATCTCCCACAGAAAACACTCCTCTGAACTGCCTGAAAACAGCTCTTTAGTCCAGCCGTTTCCCTTTCATCCCTGTGACAACGCAGGGATGAAAGCAAAATGCGCGTCATCATGCTCGCCAAGCGGCTATTCCGACACGCCCTCAAAAACACCAGTGGAAAAACACAGAGCTGCAGCACACACCTCTCCTCGCTCTTCCAAACACTAGCTACCCTTCAGTCAGTCAATAGACAAAGTTGTTACTGTGATGTAGAAACAGAGCTCAGTTAAAACTTTATGGATGAAAGATACTTCTGTTACAGATTAGTTGGCTGTATGTGATAGTTGGCTGTATTAAGGATGGACAGGAGGGGGAGTACAGGAGCCTGGTAGAGGTGGTGCAGGACCAACCATCTGCAGCTGAACACCTCCAAGACCAAGGAGACGGTGGTGGACTTCAGAAGGAAAAAACCACATCCCCAGCCTGTGTCCATCGAGGGGGTCGATGTGGAGGTGGTCAGGACTTCCAAATTTCTGGGGCTGCAGCTGGATGACAAGCTGGACTGGACAACAAATATGGACACTCTCCACAGGAAAGGGCAGAGCCGTCTGTACTTCCTGAGAAGGCTGGGGTCCTTCAACATCTGCAAAAAACTGCTGCAGATGTTTTACCAGTCTGTGGTGGCCAGCGTCCTCTTTTATGCTGTAGTTTGATGGGGAGGAAGCAGCAAGAAGAGAGACGCCGGTCGACTGGACAGACTGGTGTGGAGAGCTGGCTCAGTGGTGGGCTCAGAGCTGGACTCTCTGGTGACAGTGGCAGAAAGGAGGACCCTGGACAAATTGCTGCCCATACTGGACAATGCCCACCACCCTCTGCACAACACCTTCATCGGGCAGAGGAGTGTGTTCAGTGGCAGACTGCTGTCCCAGCCCAGCTCCACCAACAGACTTAAAAACTCTTTTTTCCCCCTGGCCATCAGACTGTACGACAGCTCCTAGTCATGGCAGGGAGGACAATAGAACAAAAGAACAATTTCTACCTCCATCTGCACTCCATTTACACTGTTTACTGTTTTGCACTGTTTACTGTGGCTACTGTGTTATAAGTTATTTTTTATTTAAATTTTATCTTAATATAGGTTTAATGTACGTTTAATGTATGTATATTTCGTATGCTACTGGATACTTGAATTTCCCTTGGGAAATCTATCTCTATCTATCTATCTATCTATCTATCTATCTATCTATCTAATAACTCACCACTCTGAAACTCTTGCCCCAGTCCATGTTGCTAAGCTGGTAACGGAAACGTGTACAGCTGAACCGAAGCCGTTTTTTCTCTGTTTCTGATTGGCTAGTAGTCCTTAACAAGGAACTGCGCATGTGCAACTCCCAACAAAGATCATACAGAGGCAAGATGTATCACTCCATAGCTAAAACAAAGCGTTCAACACACAGTGAAAAGAGGAGCTGCAGCAATGTGCGGTATGACAAAAATGTGGTGTTTTTTGAAAATTAAACCATGTAAACCTGTTCTGGTACAACCCCTAAATAAGATTTTGAACCTGAAAATGAGCAAAAATAAATTCAACAAATCCCTGCAATGCTTGCAATTTTGACCAATCACCGCAACCTTTCCACAAATTTGACCCATCATCGCCATTTGCCCGCAAAACGTCATACGTCAGCCAGCTCAATTCCTTGTTTATAAGCCGCAGCAGACATGTGAGATACCAGCGTCTCACGTTTGCCGACAAACATAACAGCAAAGGACAGAGAAAAACAGTATCCAGATCTTCTTTACCAAAGCGGGGGTAAACTTGTATAGCAAAATGTGCATTATTGTGGTTGAACATAAGCACATCTTTTTGCTGCAGCGAAACATACGCAAAGATTGGCAGAAACTCATGGAGGACGTCAGACGAGACAAATCACTGTGACACATCCCGGTCAATTGCAAGCACTGAAAGAAACAAGGTAAGCTGGTTTGAATATGCATGGTTAATAGAATAGAATAGAATAGAATAGAATAGTCTTTATTGTCATTGCACTGTGAAGGTACAACGAAATTTAGGGTGCTCCCACGGAGCCACCCTTGCACCATAAAAATAAGAAAAGAAAGGTTAAAACAAACGATGTTAAAAAAAATAGAGACACAATAATTTATACAACCAGGATATATACAAATAAAATATGTATATGTGCTTACCTGTATTGTATATTTCTATATACACACATAAAATCTAATAAAAAGGTAAAGAGAAAGGCTAGGGTTAGGCCCTGGAAATCCTGGAGGGACTGTTTAATGATTCAACTATAATTCTAAAGTTATAATCCCATCTACCTTTGCAGGTTTCACTTATTCCCACACTTTCATCGCAAAAACACACCCCAAAACATCACAACTTTCATCACAATTTATTAGAAAACCTGCCACAAAAATCAGGCATTATGTAGGAAAACCTTGAGAAAAAATTTAGTAAAAGTAAATATCGGAATGCTTATGCAGGTGAACTATTAAAGGTAATTATCACATTTGTTGTCGATGAGGAAAATGGCAAAGTTGTAGGCTATACCATAAGTCACCACTATGCTACACACAGAGTTGTTACACAGCTAGGGAGCCACGTTCGAAAATTCCATCTTTTTAGAACTCTCCACAAGTCCAAGAAATCTCTTTAATTTCTACTATGACAAAGGTGAAGAGGTCAGCTGAAATTTCCAGTTTGGCTGCATATATCGCATATAGTGTCAGCTGCTCCTTCTTAAAACTGCATGCTTCATCCATAATAGGAGTACAGAATCCATAAACCCAAATGGTCTGAATGAGTTTCATGTTTTGGCAGCTATTTCTATTCTATTTCTATAACAGTTTTGTGGCTTGTGGTATCTTTGCACATCAAACTGAATCAGAGTATTGAGTGCTATTCTTGAGATGTTTGCTCGTTGACACATAAGAACTGGAAAATGGAAAGGTGAAGGAGAGGATAGACCCCCCCCCACACACACACACACACACACACACTCTGCTTGTGAGAGATTTGAACACCTATCCAGAGTGTTCAGTTAAAGTGGGAATTTATATTGAATGAGTCCTTTTTTATTACTGTTAAAGAGCAAAAACAGTGAAACCTTAACAAAACCAGACAAAATCTTCAGCAACATCAACAGCTTCACATGATGCTTAAAACTTTAGAGTACCTTTAAGTTGTTGGGTTTAGATATATAAAGTGTGTGAGCTTCCTGGCTTATATATGCTTTTGCAGAAGAGGGAAGTGATGCACTTTACATTAATGGATAACCCATATTTAAACCACAAGACTGGTTTGGAAATAAGATTTTTAAGTGTCCTGAATGTAAATTACTCTATTTTATCCAGTCCCCTTTGCTTAGTGAATTCAAGAGTAAGTATGCACCTTCTTTACATGAAAATGTGGCACAAAAAATGCTATTTGGAAGACTTGTGATCTAGGCAAATCACATGAATGGGTCATTTAAAACCAATGTTTCAACTAAGTTCTTTAATTAACCATTAAGATCTTAACATAGTTTACTCAAATATAAATTCATAATTACATTTTAATAGATCAAAGATCCCAATCAGCATAGTGCGAATGTCCAAAAATCCAAAGGTCAGCTGCATCAAGTTTAATCAAATTCCAGTCTGCAGTGTCTTCAAATCTCATCTATAGTCCAAATAATCAGGTGTTATTACAAATCAGCAATTCACTCACTTATGTTGACATCCATCTTTTTCAGGCAAATTTGCACACACGGGCTGCCCTGGTAATTCAGCCTGTTCTTACCTTAGGGCGTCCAATACCAATACTTTCAGAAAAAGTGACAAAACGTGTGAGACGCTTCCGGAATCGCTCTGGGGCGTCCTGTACAGACAAGAAGTGCTAGTTATCTAGCTACGTTCGTGATAAAGGTGGTGACAGCCCCCCGAAGCCCCCTACCCTTACCATAACCATCAGAAATGTTAGTACCTAAACCTAAGTCACTGAATTTATGCATGTCTCCCTTGTGTTGCTGTAACGTAGCAAACGGGTGAGTTTCATGCAGATGCTGAAGGGTACCCTTTAGTGTAAAATCCTTACGCTTTGTCATGCTGTCTGAAAGAGTCAGTTATGACACAACGAGATGAGAATGCTTTGGGTAATTCCACTATAGTGATGTTATGTTCACGAACGATCTGATCTTTGGTACAAATGAACGCAATCGAGTCGTGTCCTAGTCTGAATCTGATCCAAACCCTATCTTTATCCTAGTGATTATTTCAAAAGTAAACCTGGTAAGCCCTGCCCCGTAAAAAGCAGAAAAAATGACAATCAATGGCTCTCATAAAGGAACGGAGCCATTAGATCCAGCTCCCATCAAAGAGCCTAAATTCCCATCACTGTTCTGATAACCAGGCCTACAAAAAAACAGGACCCGTTCAGAAAAAGCTATTCAAATAAAAAAGCCTCATAAAACATCTTTACTACTATTGGAGCAATTGGAAGTACTCTAAGAGGGATATATATAAATGCAATATAGCACAATGATGGCTTTAGGGAAAATAAAATGGAAGGACAAACAGGCTCAAAAAAGGCTAAACATATTGAACATGAGCACAACAAATTATTACATAATCAAAAATATCATATTTTTAACTGTGAACACGTCATGATCTGATGTTGATGTGTTATAAATGACTGACCAAGGATTTTTAAAAATATATTGTAATTTTCATTTGAAAGTTTGGAAAAGATACTAAGGACAACATTTTGAGCAATTTGTCCTTGTTGTTGCACAGGTCCAAACGGCAGTCGTTTGATTGCTTGACTTGTAGTATAAATAATTGGACTAAGTAGAGTAGTGGGAAGGTAGTGGCACTACTCTACTTTGGAAAAAAAATATAAA
This sequence comes from Micropterus salmoides, assembly GCF_014851395.1. Taxonomy (NCBI): domain Eukaryota; kingdom Metazoa; phylum Chordata; class Actinopteri; order Centrarchiformes; family Centrarchidae; genus Micropterus; species Micropterus salmoides. The sequence continues at coordinate 12,303,519 of NW_024040040.1, forward strand.
CTCTGACTACTTGACATAAAAAACAGAGTTAGCCCTTGACTCTGTCAGTGGTGTGATCAGCCTCATGTGTATTAGGAGCCTGAGGGATGGAATCTTTCATCGGGATTGTGGATGCGACAGAATTTGAAATCAAAGCTGCAAAGTCCTTGCCTTCACTTGCCCTGCCACTTGAACATTTTTCCCTTATCTTAACTGTCTTTACCACTGGCGGGCAGACGTGACTGCAAATGGCAACCCGTCTCCTTTAAAATGAGTGTAATATCTGCAGCTCGGCTGAGCAAGCTTTGCCCTATAGCATCCACCGAACATAGTAACTTCCCACAGACAGATGCACTCGGTGCAAGGCTCTACCTTTTTATCAGTTGCCCAGAGTTTGGCAGCGTGCACAAGCAGGTCTAGGTGAGGAAAATTAATTCTACATTCTGGCTGTCAGCCTACTAAAGTAGCAACTGCTAATACCAAAGACCCCAACTTGAGTACATTATTGAATTTGAGTCATAAGCTTTGACAGCTTTTTGACATTGTTTTTGTGAGTTGAGATTAAAAAGTGGGGGTGGCCATTTTTCCCCAACCACATCTGTTCTTTAAGAACTAGCTAAACGTGAATAAATCTAACATTGGTTTCACCTTTAACAACAATACTGTGTATTTAATACGTTCATGTTATGTTGTTTTATGTAAAATCTTTGTCTGAAAAAGAACACTAGCTGTCAAATAAATAAACTGGAGTAAAAATTACAATATTTTCCTGAAATATAGATAAGATGGATGGATAGATAGATAGATGGATGGATATAAGGGTCAAGGATGTTCTTTCCCGGGGGGGAATCACTTGAACACTCTTCAAAGGAAGTGATAATGTGAAAAAAATCAAAATAGGGAAAAACTATATATCTGCTGGCAGAATTTAACAATGAATCCTGAACAAGTTAAGGGCCTCTGGCCCCAGGGTCAGCAGCATTACATATGTATCTGTACAGCACACGACCCTCTCTATCCTTAGCATACCCCCCCGTAGCATAGTAAATCTAAGTATTTACTATCCTGCATTAGCATTAATTTCACACATTATATGCCATGAACATACATAAGAAGTAGCATGGCTCCCACTGCAAACCCCAGTTTAATTGAATGGCCTTAGTGACACAATGCACTCTGTCATGACCAAATGCAGCATTTTGTTTTTATTAAAAGTGAATCCATACATGTTACCCACTGCAGCTTTAGCTTTATGATGTGGTACAAAACAGTACAGTAAATGTATATAGTTTTAGCATCAGTGCCCCCAATGAGCTCTGAATCCATAACTTGGGTAGCTTTGCTGCCATGCCACCTATTGAGTTCATCATGTAGCTCTTTTATTGTTTGAGTCCCCTGAGCGAAAATGAATCACTAACTGAGATTAACTGGCAGGCATCCTAAATATAAAATCCATTATAAATTAGTAGAGTGCAGGTGGACAGTTGTAGTCACATCCATCCAATAATGTTACAATTTCCACCGTGCCCTGCCTTTTCCTTATTTCGCTTTAACATGCAGCACACTCTGTGCTTCTTTTGAGCTGTATCAAATCAGGTAATGGTTGTCGCGGTATCAGTTGTAAGAGCACAAATTGACAGATGGAGTTCCACTCTGCCCTGCTTTTGACTTATACTGTATAACTTCATAGCATGATATGAGCTGCTTTCAACTATTACGCAACTTGTCAAATTATGTTATGCCTGCCATTTTACTCTGGCATCTATCTCCAAACATATCAACAGAACAGTGCTGTGTAGTTCTTGATTCAGGTCACATCTTTGAAATATTACAGAGAAGGGAACCTTTAAACATTCTGTGAAATTAGAATATGCACTTTAAAGTTATTCAGGTTCCTATTCTTAAATTCCAAGCTGTCAGTTTGTTTTACATTTCATCATTTTGATCTCTACCGGTACTTTTGAAGTATGTGTGAGTTCAGTGTGTGCCGTTTTAAAAAAATCTTTATATTAATCATTACAGAAGTTCATATGCTTTACATTTGGCTATTGAACTACTCTGGTAAAGCAGTGGGAGGTTACATTCTGTGCTTAAGGGCGCCTCAGCTGTGGTACACCAGTCAGAGAGAAGCCCTTCTGATTTAATCCCAACTGATATCTTTGTAAGTATTTCCTGAATTGGAATCTGTGGCTTTCAATTCACAAGCCTGCGCTTCTCACATTTAGCCATGTTAACTGAAATGCCAGTCTGCAGATCACCAGTGATGGGGAAGTTGGATTTGAAAAATATTTATGGGACGAGTTTCAATATTTTGTACCAGCTGGTATTGGAATACAGGCAACATACAGATTGTCCCTTATCAGGCAAAAGCTCAGCAGTCATTCTGTCTTCTTCACAGTTTGACAAACATTTGGCTTAACCCTCGAGTCAATACGCAATTACCCGTGGCCAAGTGCTTACAATAATCCAAAGCTACACAAAATTAAATTTGATAGTGATTCATTATTTATGTGAGCCATGCAATATTTATATCCTGATAAGAATAAATAATTCAAACTAAGATTATCAATTATGCATAGATTTGGCATAACTAAATGCAATGTTTCTATAGTCTTTATCCACATGGAACCCGAAGGAAAATGCAATACTTAAGAGACAAAAAGGATTTAGTTTGTGTCACGGTTTTACTCGAGCATTTGGTCGATAGCAACTCATTTGACTCTAGATTAAAGCAGTTTAATCTATACAAACTCGCAACCCTGTGCGTGCTCTCGCCATAGGTTGTGCAGCTGTATCCGTTCTGAAGGTCCCACGTTCTGTGTGCACTGATTGCCAGCGCAATTTAGACTTCATTATTGCTCTATCACTGAGATTATTTGGGCAGAAAATTCTCCTTTTCAGAGGTGACACTATGAGTTTTACGCTTCGCAACAGCACTTAATGTCGTAATACACACACATAGTACAGCCAGTACAATCAGATCCTTACATTGTTGACTACACTGACTAACTGAAAGGATAAAAATAGTTTTAATATAATTTGTTCTATTGCCTTTAATCCCAGTCATTCCAACAACTGTTTTGCATGGCATCCCCTCATTCCCAATACTATCAAAATAAAAGCCCAACTGCCAATAAATAACACTGCAGATTAACTGTTCTTTTATTTATTAAAATAAAACAGCCAATAAATATATAAATCTATTATATTCTTGTTGCCTTACCTTCTATACCCCAAAATATACATTAATCTTTAAAAAAATGTGTAATACATTACAGCTTAACTGTACGGTACTTAATTATGTAACTTTTTGTAAAAGATGTAATAAAATAATCTGTCTTTAGCTCACTGTGGTAGATTCACCCGCAGCCATTTGTACACATTTTAGTTCGGCTGTCTGCTTTCGTGATTGACATCATCCAGCCTTCCATTTATAAAGATAAGTTTTGGCATCCTATAGCTTTTAAGCAATTAGGCAAACATTATGTATATTAAAACCTAATCAACGAAGGGTAGGCAACAATCCTCACAAATTCCACAGACACTGACAAACAATGAAGAAATGCAAACACTTTTAAATTACACATAGCACCTGCAACCTCATTTGTCATTTCACTATTTGAGAACACATCACCATTGGCATGTTTTTAAGCCACCACAATGTGCCAGAGATTTCAGTTATGCTATAGTGGCTTTGTGCATTTGTGACGCTGTTGAAAAATCATTAGTCAGAACTTAATATGGTAATGGCTTTCTGTTCCTATGGTCTAATGTATGTCAATCTCTGTGTTTGTTACGCTGAAGACCTCCACAAACACAACCAAAGAGCACAAACTGCTCCTGTAATTCATGGAACTAACTCCAGAAACAACACCACAATAGTGTTTGGTATACAGAAATTCTTGTTGGCATTTTCTTAATGCTGGTTCCTTTTGTGTACTGGAGGAATTCACAGTGCGACTACCTGTGCCACAAGGACAGACACAATAATACAGCCCACGATCTGTTTGTCCCCCATTAGATGTGCTTACATTCAGGTAGCTGTTAGCTCTTAGTTCCTGCTCAAGTATGTGTTTATCAAGTACTGATATGGCGGGTAAGTGGGCAACGTCGTGTGTATTCACACTGCATGTGTCACTCATATGTTTGCCTGCAAACACATTAGTGTCAACTCAGGCGGAGTCTTTACCCAGTGTCACATACAAGTCGTAGCCTGTACCTGATGTGAGGGGTTTAGACAGCAACACATTTGATGTCAGTGTAACCAGTTCATCTGAAGTATTTATCGTTTTCATGGACAGATCACCAATTGATGGGTGCATTTTTTGTTTACCTTGTCGATAAAATTAGCTTGTATATGTTTTGTGATGGAATTAAATATGCTTTCTGTAGCTGACTTACCATTAGTGTTATTTGGAGATACGGTGCATCCAATGTGACCAACTTTTGATCTGCCTGCCAATTGAAATTCTTCTTCACCACAACAATTCCAAGGTTAAAACACAAAAATCATCTTTATTCTGTATGCAGTACCCTGGTAAAAGCAGACCATAACATTTAATTGTGATGAAGGAAAAAAAAGACATTTTCTACTTATTTGTTTGGTTCACAGAATGGTTCACAAGGACAGCCTTTTCTTTTTTTTTAGTTCAATATTTTTTAATGACCTTGCCCTGTTAACTGCACTATTTTCTAAAAATGTATTTTATTTACTCAGCTGTTGTTATTATGGACTGTATTTCTGCCTTTTAATCAGTATGTTTACAAATTTTTCATAGATGTCATAGATGGTCATACATTTCTTCCTGGATCAATAGTAATAATAATAAAAGTCCTTGCCCATCTTTAATCAAATTAGTGATTACTCTCAGCGGTGATAGAGGCTCTCTGCAGTGCAACAAGGGAAACAAGAACAAGTCCTCCTCCAAAGTTACGGCATGAGAGAAAATATCACTAAATACAGCAGATGTGGTGGTTGTTGCTGTACCACAACAGGGTAACTTTGGTAGGTACCTAAGAGGTCAGAATAGTGTTACAAATTTGGTGTTGTGTCAGGCTTATTTAGATAAGCAATTTTAGTCTGATTCTCAATGGGATATTTGACACGCATAGTGGTCACCACAGTGGACAGCCATTCAAAAGCTGTTTACTTGTATAGGCAGAGGTTTTCATGGTATGGTTGAGCATCATCCACTAGAGTGGATGCTAGTGCGAAATGCCATAAACTGCCACCATCTGGTAAGCCATTGTAAGTGCAACTTAATTTGGTAGGTCTAAAGCTAGGTATAATTTTAATACAGTTATGAAAATGAATATTTCTGAATGAATATTAATTCATACCTCGAAACCAGGTGCACCACCTAAAGATTTGCTTGTCCGCCCAAGGCTTTAGGTCCTTGAGTATAGCTTGATAATTACACGAATTTCGGGTAATTCATCAGTTATTAATGGTTCAGTTATTCTGAAATCGTAAACTTTAGTCAACCAGTCAATCTCAAATCTGAGGGTAAGTCCTCTGTACAGGGAGTAAGTATGACTGTGACTCGTTGTTGGCCCTCATCTATAGTTAATAAACCCCTAGGTTATTCAAACTAAGTTTGCAACGTAATTTCCGACCATTCGTTCCCTCATCCTCGTAGAATCCTCTCCCTCTATAATATAAACTGAAATTCCATCGAGCCTAACATACTCTGTTCATTACCTTCTGGTTTTCATGTTGACTGTTGTCCCTGTAATATTCCCACATTTACTCCCACTGTTGTACTACCTTTGTTAGTTAATAAATTTCACCTCGATCACAGTGATATTGTGTGTGTGTTGTTAAGAAGCCAGGGTCCCTGTACAGAGGACTTACCCTCAGATTTGAGATTGACTGATTTAAGATAATTGAGCGATTGTTAACTAACTGATCACTAGTGAATAACTGTATAATTATTAACCATACCCAGGGAATCCCGAGACCCTGGGCGAACGGAATCTCAGGTGGTGTCCCTAGTTTTAAGATAAGATAAGAAAACCTTTATTTGTCCCACAGTGGGGAAATTGCGGTTTGCAACAGCAAAGACAAGAGCAGAGATAGATAAGTGTACAAGTAGCATAAACAAGTGTCAGACAAGAAAGTACCATTCTTACAGTAAATAAAAACAAAGTTACTGTACATTAAATAAGACTAAACAGACTATGCCTTATACAATACAGTCTCCTGCGGCATAAATAAATACTAGTAATATAAAAGTGTTGTAGAAGGGCAATGCACATAAGTCAGATATAGCAAACTGTATTATACAATAACTGCACATGAATTAGTAAAATTGCACTTATGAAAATTGCACAAATGAAAATTATGCACAGATGTAATAATGGCACATGGGATATATTGCACAGAGTCAACGGTTCACACAGCGTGGATGGAGCAGCCTGTCACTGAAACTGCTCTCCAGGGCTGATAGGGTGTAGTGCAGGGGGTGTGACTCATGGTCCAGCATAGCTGTCAGTTTAGTCAGGACCCTTCTGTCTCCCACCTCCCTCATTGAGTCCAGAGGACAACCCAGGACAGAGCTAGATTTCTTGATCACCTTGTCCAACTTTTTTCTGTCCCTCTCAATGATGCTGCTGCTCCAGCAGACCACAGCGTAGAGGATGGCTGACGTGACCACAGAGTCATAAAAAGTCTTTAGGAGGGGCCCTGTCACTCCAAAGAACCTCAGTCTCCTCAGGAAGTACAACCTGCTCTGACCCGTCTTGTACAGAGCATCTGTGTTGTGAGTCCAGGCCAGTTTGTTGTTCAGGTGAACACCCAGGTACTTATAAGTGGCCACTCTCTCAATGACCATTCCCTGGATGTTTACCGGAGGGGGGAGGGCAGATCGCCGTCTGCGAAAATCGACCACCATCTCCTTGGTCTTCCCCGCGTTGATCAGGAGGTGATTTCACTGACACCAGTCCACAAAGTTCTGTGTCAGTCCTCTGTACTCTGCGTCGTCATCATCAATAATGAGGCCGACAATGGCAGAGTCGTCAGAGAACTTCTGCAGAACACAGCTGTCCGTGTTGTGTCTGAAGTCTGCCGTGTAGAGGGTGAAGAGGAAGGGGGCCAGGACAGTCCCCTGGGGGGCACCCGTACTACATGAGACGATCAGACACCGTCACGTGCTCTCACAAACTGTGGCCGGTTCGTGAGATAGCTCAGGACCCACTGTGACAGCAGGTGGTCCACACTAGTCCTCTCCAGCTTGTCCTTCAGAAGCATCGGCTGGATGGTGTTAAAAGCACTTGAGAAATCAAAAAACATGATTCTCACAGTGCTGCCGGGCTTCTCCAGGTGGGCGAGGGCACGATGGGTCCATGGAGGGGCCCACTGTGGAGCGGAGGTGTTGCAGGACCAGTCTCTCCAGCGTCTTCATCAGGTGTGATGTAAGAGCCACCGGCCTGTAGCTGTTGGGGTCTTTAGGGTGCGGTGTTTTTGGCACCGGTACCACACAGGAGGTCTTCTGTGGTACCCATCCCAGCTTCAGGCTCAGGTTGAAGATCCTCTCCATAACTCCACACAGCTAGCCTGGCAGGACTTCAGGAGCCTGGAGCTGATGCCATCTGGACCTGCTGCTTTTCTCATCTTGATCTTCCTTAGCTCCTGTCTCACCTGTGCTGCTGTGAAGGACAGGGGTGGGAAGGGGGGCTCAGTGCTGGGGGTGTGAAGAAGTCCGTCTGGGGATGGGGTGGGTGAGAGGTGAGGTGAGCCGGAGGTGTCAAAGGTTGAGGAAGTGCATTGTCCCAGTGGTGTGGAGGTGGGGTGCAGCTGTGTGGAGGGAGGGGTGGCTGACTGATCAAACCTGTTGAAGTGGTGGTTCAGATCATTCACGCCACTTAAGGTCCCCCTCGGCCTGTGTGGGGGGTGCTTTAAAACCTGAGATGGTCATCAAGCTGCTCCACACCCCCCTAATGTCTCTCTGCTCCAGCTGTCTGTTTAGCTTCGAGGTATGAATTAATATTCCCGGAAATATTAATTTTCATAACTATTAAAATTATATGTAGCTTTAGACCTGCTACAGGGGCGTTCATTGGTTGTTGTTTATGTTCTTTTCATGTTACTTGTGTTTGATTGGCATAGATTTGTAAGGGGGTGGGCATTAGGGGACAGGCAACAGGAGTCGGGAGGGGAGCGTGAGAGTGTAGCCACTTTCATATGGAGATTCAGCGTGGAAAGAATATCCATATTTATGTTGCATTCGCTTCTTCATACTGAACGAAAGTTTGCAGCTTTATCCCATGTGAAAAGGCCTTTAGCCCGCAATCATGTGTGCTTTCACATAGCGGTCCGGCTTTACCGGAACCAGTGGCATGCCGCAGCATGTCGGCTTTCTGTCTCGTGTCTCTGGTAAGAGGCGGATAAAATCTGCTCCATACCTTTTATAAAGTGCAGCGGGCTGGCAGATTGGCGCAATACCCCCATGAAATAAGGCAGCGTGAAAGCTGCTAATGTTTGGAGCTAATTACAAAAGTTGTACTAGGAGTGTTTTTATCTTCTAGCTGGCTAGTTGGTGGTCCAGTCTAGTGTCTGACACACTATCAGATCGTCAAATGGTCCTCCCCAGATCGTCAAATGTCATCCCCAGAGATCAGGAGAATGATCCATAGGCTATATAAAAATTTTGATCCCACAAAACCTGTGATGCTGTGGCACCAGGACTATCAGAATCAGGAGGCCAGAAGAGGGTGATAGTAGAAAGTGAGCAGTCTGAGGTTTAAGTTGAATGATAAAGCATGACAAGAGTGAGCAGTTGAGAATGATTAAGAAGCATCTTGTAAGTTTATAAAACAATTTACTGTTGTGTTTTAAGTACATTTAATAGCATAAATATTTTTTTATAATTTTTTCACTTTGTCCTCTTCTTTAAGTTTGTAATGGACATAATGCCTTATTGTCTCAATTAAATGGACAGAAACAAATTTATGTGAGACACAAAAGGCAATTTATTATTTTGGCCGGTAAAAAATATGTTCGGCCGGTGGATTTTTTAATCTACCAGCCACCTTGGCAGGTGGGCCAAAAATGTATCTTCCATCCCTGGCCTATAGGTGTCCTTTTCAAGCTCTGAAAGCAAATGACTCTGCACATATGTGAGTCTGTAAAGTAAATGCCAGTTAGTAACAAAAAACCCTACATATAAAGCTTCCAATGCTGGATTTTTGTGAGTGAGGGTAAAGATACTACAGAGGTTTTCTCTCCTGGTGTCCCTCTGTGTGAGGCAGGTAAACAGTGCCGTGCTGAACCACGCTTTCTATGGCACACACTTCAGCATTTTCAAGTGGAACAACTTGTTGTGCCTTAGATCTTGATAGGCAGAAATAAATTAAGCTAAACAAACTAAATTGCTTTTAAGTGCAATCCAGCTCTTGAGCAATTTTTAAGCTAATTACATCAACATATCAGATCATGCACCAAATTAGGCAGGAGGTAAGAGTGTAGGAAGAAGGGAGCAAAAGGAAAATGTAAGATGTAAGATATGGAAAAGGGAATCAGAGAGACTGGGAGGGCACGTCAAATGTGAAACAGCAAAACAGGTTGACTGTCTCTGAAAGAGTGGGCAAGGTGAAGATATATTTGATTCTATTTTTACAGGATAACTCTTTAGCTGTGTGATGACAAATGACTTTGTCTGTGTCACAGAAAACAAAGTGCCCCACTGGGAGCACTTCATGATTTCTCTGACCCAGGCAGTGACAAAGTGAAAGTATAGAAGCTAGCCACAGATAGTCTCATAGCATTAGAAATAAAGCAGGCTGACAGGACGTGAGGACGCATGTTTAAACACAGCCGGCAGGTTCAGTCCTGTGTAGGTGAGTTTGTGTGAGGGAGCGACAGCAAAAGGTGCCTGATAATTGATCAGCGTGTCTGTGTGAACTGCATCACTACAAGACAGAATGTGTAATCAATGCCATTTGCTTCAGGAAGGAAGGACAGGTATTAATCCCATGAGCTGTGCCTTGCGTTTGACACTGTTGACTCTCAATACTAACCTCAATTTTTCAAAGGCGCCTGGAAATCAATTTGTTCTTGAGATGCTCCGACCTCCTCGCCCACCTTTTGATTCTCTCAAAATTCCCATCGATTAGTCCAACTTACAAGGCCCCAGCCACATTTGTTGTAGCCTTTCCTTGGATTATTGGATTGACTTGTTTTGTTTTCCTTTACTTAAAGCTGCATTAATCAGTATTTATTGATATTACCATTGAATTATATGACTCCACTGTAACACCAAGGTGTTGCTAGTAATGTTTGGGTTTGGTTTATGTCCAAATAGGCAGAAAACCATAGTAAGAAGGTGGCTGATGAAGAAAGGCAAATCTCTTGCATCACTAAATGAGTTTCTGTAACCTTTGTTTAACCACAACGATCTCTTGAGATTAAAACACCTCATAAAAGGTGGGACACTCCAGAAAGCATACCGATGGCACACGGCATAACAAACAATCCTGTGCCTGACCGTCCCACTTCTAAGATGGTGGATGATAGTTGGGCCAATTACCCAAAATGCAGCCCACTTAATTTTTGTTCAAAATTTTCCAGTACCCAAGGTGACGAAATCAAAATTATTGTTTTGTCCAGCCAAATTTAGTATCTTTTCAGTCAAGGAAAAGCAGAAAATCCTCACAATGGGGAAGTTGCAACTATGGAATGTTTGGTATTTTTGATGATTAAATTCTGTCAATCGACTAATTTGTTTATCCAACTTTATATTACTATTATTATTATCACAAATGAAGATCTGTCTGAGGTGGCAGACTCTGCGCACATTTATAAATTACCAATGTGGAGACTTTTCAAAAAAAAAAAGATTACAGGTCAAGATCGTGGCATAAGTTTAGTATTTAATCACTCAATGATTTTACATATTTTATCGTATGCCTGTGACGCTTTAGATGCCTTATTTTTAGGGGGTTGGAGGTTAGGGGGAAAGAATACAGAGATAAGATGAGGTAAACAAATGTGATTGGAGTAAATAATATGGAAGCAGAAAGCAAAGGGGAATAGGTTTGAGATTTGGGAGATAAAGAAACCAAACAATTTCTTAGAAAATGCAAAATTCACCATTTAAACAAATCAATACCTGAGAAATGACTTTATTCCTGGCATGAAAGCAAACACATTTTGGCTTGCTATTAAAAATGAGTTGGAGTGAGTTTGGAGCAAAGACTCATGAAGAGTGATTTGGAAGGCTTTGAATGAACAGGATGAAAGACCTCGAGGCAAAGAGCATAAGCTCAATTTGAAAATGTGATTGTGTTACTCTAAACAGGATCCTCCTGACTAGATGCACACACTTGGAAAAGCAAACCTGGATTTAAGAATACTTCAATATTTTCCAGCAATTAGATGTATATATTTGTCTGATCTCACTAATTGGACCTTGATTGCTTGACTGCAAAAGAGAATAAATGCATAATTGTCTAATTAGACATGATTAATTCAGATTTAGATGTGAAATGGTTTGGGTGTGTTTGGGGAGATATTTACTTCACAGCACTTGGTTGGGGTGATAAAAGAAATAATATAAGAATTACCTTCGACAATTAGCCTAGGTCTTGAAAAATGCCCTCACCTAGCCAACAGGCAGAATATGGGGCTGAACCTGGGGGGAAATTAACAAGGATGTACAATGGATATGGCGCCTCAAAAATGAGGTGCCCAAGAGAGCTTGGTGGAAGCAAGCCATATTTAGAAATATAACTTACTCATTAAGACCCAGAAAATCGTGCTGTGTTTGAGGTTACACAAATGCCACGACACAAGTGAAAGGCTTGTTTTATTTCCTAATAACATACTAACCATTTGACTTACACAAGCCTATTTGGACAAAAGTACTGGGAGACGTAAACATTACTTATACGACACACGTACACACATCAGTGATGTAACCAAAGATCATCAGGTGTTTAAGTCTTTTAACATCAGACACCCTCACCCAGGCAAACCTGCCATGATTTATCAGATCCCAGCATGCCCAAGTATCTCATGTGGTCCGAGGGTTACCCCTGATCCACAGCCATCTTGATGCATTTTCTGTGCCATCAGTGATGTTCCTGATGGCTTTCTTCCTGTACAGTCCTGTAATGCCAAGGAGCTTGAAGGCCCTGCATAGGGATTGGCCGGAAAAGCCTGTGCAACCAACCTCGATGAGCACACACCATCCTTGGCTCCAGCAATAAGGTCTATGTACTTGGCTTTTTTTTCCTTCTGGAGGCCTCCTCCATCTTGTTTGTCCAAGGGTCTGTCAGTTCCAGCAGGACCACTTGTCTTCAGGCATCAGGGCCATGTGTGGTCTGGACTAAGTGTGGTTTCTGGGATGTTGCATTGCCTTCCATGGTCAACCTTCAACTGCCAGTCCCGCATCAGTGGCAAGAACCCTGCTTGATGACCTTAGTGGTTGCTGCGACTTCTCCCCTCTTTGACAAAGCCAACTGCCATGGTTGCAGTTGTTTGCTATTGTTGATCCCTGTGCAGATATTGTCTGCTTCTGGTCCCAGCACCTGACTATGACGCTAGCAGTAGCGCACCCCCAATGCCTTCAGATAATAGCCTAACTAATATACTCCCTGCACGCAGGGACCCAATTTTAGGCCTTGTAATGATAATGCCGAAAAACATCAGTACATTAGAACAGCTGGATGTCTTGCATGGGTCTAGTACCGTACACTTTCTACACCATAAAGGCTTTCTTACAGGACTCTATGGTGATAATCCCACCACCTGCTGTGATATTGATGCAACAAGACATCAAGACATGTAAGTGGCATATCTCATCATGCAGTAGATCAGCTGGAAACTCGCCTATCTTGCCTGCCAAACACAAGGTGGTGGGTGGTATATCTGGCATATGCATATCTCAACAGCACACCAACACTGTAACATGCCAAGGCGACTCTGTCACATCTCTCTTCTCAGTGCTAAGCAAATAACCAGTGAGTGAAGTGAGCTGTCATGGGTCGGGGGATGCAGGCCTACAAAGTGCTGTACGTACAAACAGGCTAATTTGGAACAAAGATGCAATGTTCCCTCCCTTGTGGGGGTAGAGAATGGGGAAAACTCTGTGCTCTTAGGCATGACAACCACTTGTTTTGGCCTCACGTGGTGCCATTCAAGCTACATTTTATAAGCCTTGCCTTGAGTGGACCAAAAGTGCACTCACACTCTCTCTAAGCCAAAGTAAGCATCAGTGCTGACTTAATTAACAATGACTTAAGAGGTCTGCCCAATGGGCTCGAGTGGTTACTTTGGAGGCAGCCTTGAACAATATGAATAGGAATATATTACATAGCATTAACATCTAAGGGATGAGAGGCCTACTACTACCTAATGCTTTTGTTTTTCTCCCTGAGTCAAAGTATCAGTCATGTGAAAAATAATAAATACATGTATAATGTAATAAAACAGCTTCACCAAGTTACTAAAGTTTCTTACACTTTACAGCACAAGTTTTTATTATATTTTACAAATCATTATGATAGCATTCAAAAAGTGAAATAATTGGAATAATGTTTTTTTTTTTTTTTTTCTCAACCTCGTCATTAGGGGTTGAGTTTGCAGTGGACCTTGAGTTGAAATTGGGTTGAAATAATCCTCTCACAGTGTCAACAAAAACTGAGCATTGCAAGCTTCACAAAAGGAGTATTTATACGCTTGAAAGACCCCATGTGGTGTGTATTCTGATGGCATGCGAACTCAGTGGAAACTTGGTATAGTCTGTGTTGTTTTTTAACCCTCCATTCCCATACACCCTGGGGCAGATCTGTGCGGTCTACTTTTACAAATATAACATTTTCAAATATTCTGCATAAGGGACTTAAACTATGGACTGTAGTACTTGATTATTGTACATTTTCTGTCATTTGTTTCTCCACCCAGCAGTTTAAACGACCCAGATAACAACAGATTAATCCAGTTTTTCACCCTCAAAGCCTACATTCATTTAATAGGGAAGTTAAATAAAAGTGTAATTTTGGATTCAATCCACCTCATTGGTTTACTTCCAATTTCATATAATAGGCAAGTTAATATAAACATGGAATATCAAGTCACCAAGGTAAATACCAAGTAATTAAGATCCAGCATGCCCTTGATGAGAAACAAAGGAATGTAATATGCCTTACATATTTAGAGAAGTCAGTTCTACTGCTTCTATAATCACTGCATATTTTACAACTTACAAACGAAAGACAACAGGTTGCCTGTCTCATATGTTTTGCAAATGAGCATGTACAGTACTGATGTATCTAGCCTTTGGAAGTATTCCTCACAAAGTAAACATGACTGCAAAAACAACTGTCTCCCAAGGGACAAGCGCAACAGTATCGGCGTGGGGGTGGGGGGTGGTGCTGGGGAATGCCAAATGAGCACAGTTTGTGGCAGGAGCCATTTCACTTTCAAATGGGAATTACCTTGTGTTATGTACCAGGCTTTCATGCGGATTTCCCCCCTGAAACCATTCATTGATCATGGAAGCAAGCCCAAGCATATTTATTTGCCAGCCAGACTCTACCACTCAAGTAGGCTCAACATTTGTTTTCCTGGTTGTCACCATGTCTCCTGGGAGCCATGTGCCACCTGTTCTGTTTCCGGGCTGAAAATGATTGCAGGGAAGTGGGAACGGAGGGTCTTATTTTGCCTCCCGGTTTTCAGTGAGAGTTTGGTGGCACATTAGCCTGCAGCTTCAACTCTCACTGCACCGTGACCAAGCCGGAAACTTTACAGCAAAATTGATTGATGAGTGGCTCTCAGGAGAAAACCCTCTGGGGTGTTTTCTGGAAAAAGTCAACTTTTTAAAATTAAGAACTTTATATTTTATGTTTATGTAGCTTTGCTGTAATGTAAGAACTTTTCAAAGGATTATGAAATTTCTTTGTATAGCACAAATTATACCAGTTTTATATCATAATAATGCAAGTAAAACAAAACAAAATGAATGAGTTCATTACATGTAACTAGGCTGTGCACATGTATTCACACTTTAAATCAGATGTAGATATACATGTATATAAATTAGTATCATAAGACTAATATAACAGGTGTCTCTTAAAAACTATATAACTTGATTTAAATTTACCTGGATGAAGTAAGTGTGTTAACTGTGCAATATGTGCCCTCTTTTTATTGTTTTTGTTGGATTTTTAGAACCTAAATTGAAATTCTACTTTTATATACACATGCAAAATATATAGAAGTATCATTTAACCATTACAATTACAGCAATTTTTGCTGTTCCTAACAATCGAATCATTTTAACAAAGATTAACAATCCTCTTTGTGTGACTCACAGCATCTGAATGAGATATAGAAGTTCATTGACAGACTGTCAATTTTAGTGATCAATAAATAAAATCAATGGAGCAATTAATAAACGTTCTAACATCCAAGTGAAGGTGAAACTGTCAGACAGCTGCAGATTTATATGGAGTAACTTGCCTTCACTGTGAGAGAAGAGATCGGCAAGCTCTGGGGTTTATTTAATAATAAAAATCTTGACCTTCATCATTAATGTACAGGGACACTTACTTTTAGACAAAAGCAGTGGTTTAATATGCTAATGTGCATATAGAAATGTATATATCTGTCTCATCCGAGATTTATTAATCTAAATTTCGCTATGAAAACTTGTAGACAGGATTTGCAGTTTTGTCCCATGATTCATTAGTATTGCTGGAGTAAATCATACAATACCACACTTTCTGGTTTAACTTACATTATCAAATATAGTGCTAATATCTGCAATTACCACAGACATTTCCCCAGTGGATTTAATGTTAGGTAACCAGTTTGCACTTGTTTTATCTAAATTGTATTCAAGCCTCTAGTACGGTGCATCTGGAGCACAGTACATCAGTCATTAGCACTGTTGCCCTGTACCAAGAAGGTCCAAGCCGGGGGCTGTTCTGTGTGCAGTTTGAATTTTCTCACTGAGCTCACTTAAATTTCCTCCCACGGTCCATAGACATGCAGGTCAGGAGGACTGCAGACTCTAAACCAACAATAAGAGGGAGTGTTTGTGTCTGTCTGTGTGCTAAGGCCAAAACCTGTGGCATTTGACCTCAATAAGAATATGTTAGCTGTGCTGTTCAAAACAATGCTCTGACCAGTGCTGTGGGTATGTACTAATTGTGTTTTTACCCACGCTATAATGTGGTTCAAGGGATGACAGTGGTTGGTCAGACCAACACTTTGGTCCAGACTTAAATATCTCAGCATCTACTTGATAGATCGTCAATTTTAGACAGACATCTACGGCCCACAGAGGGTATACTTTACTGAGTTTGAGGAAAAGTGTACTTTGTATTGATCAACAAGGTTTAATTTAGAAGATCAAGAAGGAGGAGACATGGGCAAAGACAATGATCAAGACCATGACAGAGGACAAAGACTAAGATAAAGACAAGAAAATATATAAGAATAAAAAAATGGAGTGAGATTAAGTCAAAAATATATTGAGTTATAGTGTGAAGTAGGGGTGGGAATTATAGAGTACCTCATGATACGATATGATACACGGCTCACGATACCAATAATATCACGATACAGAAATTGTGCAAAACACAAATACAAAACACTGTGAAAAATCTTAAGTGCAGGTTTTCTCTCTTTATTCGCAAAGTCCAAACTACAACAATTCTGCTGTTCAGGATATTAAGCATGTGAAGCAAAATGTGTAGTTTGTTAAGATATTATCCGTCAGTATGTTAACGGAGATTTTTATGTTAGCATTGAGCTAACCGTCAAAGCGTTGTTTTGTTTTTGTTTTTTTATGTAGTGATATGATGGGCTGGAACATCGATACAGTATTGTGGAAAAAGTATTGCAATATATTGATATATCGATTTTACAATAAGGTCTTGAAGATGCAGTGAGGACAGAGAAAAAGAAAAAAAATGCATTTATGTTGAAACACATTATGTGGACATGTGTGGATGGCCTGAAATAATAATGGGGGCAGCCATTGTGATGCGCTTTGTTTACCGTCTGTGTGTCGACCTTTTGCCCTGCGAGGGCCCTTACAGCCGGTGTAGTGTTCGCTGCCTTCTGTTCCTCTGACAATTTAGGTGCTCACTGTCCACAGTTAAGAGTTTGCATGCAGCTCAGTTCACTATTATATATACACGACACCCATCAAGGCAGAAAATAGTGTGTGTTTGTCTAGTGAAGACCCTACATGGGGGCAAAGTGTTTTCCATATCAAAAGAAATTTCAAAAGTAGCTATGTTGTGAACTCTACCAGACGCACTTCAAAGAAGGTCAGATGGTGTCAAAAGAGGGAGGGAAGTTTTCCTCCCCGAGAGATGACCTTTTCACATGTAAAAACCAGAGACATCGCCTGGTGTTTGGTAAGGACCGGCAGAGACTCAATCAGACAATGCATCACTTAAGGATTGTGTATTCAAAGAGCCTTAGTGAACCTTTCTAGCCGTAAAGTTGTCACTAAAGACAATCAACAGGACAGGAAAAGGGGCTATCTGACCCCTTTCTCCCTCCCGCAGGTCACCTCCGGCCTCAAACTGACTCTTTTCTCTCCACAGAACAGCTGAGCCATAAACCACCATTTCGTTCTCTAATAGCCGATGCAATAAGCCAGGAATGCAAAGAAAAGAGACCATAACAACCCCTGTTTCTCGAACCAAGCAAGGTTCCATTATAACTGTGTTTGTTCTGTTTAAATAATAACCTTGCTAAGTGAGCAATGGCGTTTGCCTCTGAGTTTAGTAAGTAATGACCCCGTTGTTATCCTTTCAGTGATGTTTGAAAACTAGCAGACCTATAAGAAAGTAATCTTGAAGACTTCCCTAACCTCTTTCTGTTTTGTCTTGATTCATCCCTGTTACTCCCTAATATTCACTGTCTGTTCAGTATTAACTAATGCTTTAGTTAAATGTTTCATATACAATTTCCTACTAAAATGACAGGGGACAGGAAAGATATAACATGCAAGAGTTTAAAACTCGGCTTACACTGATAGTGATCGCTAAATAGGCCTACCTATCACCGTGTAATTGCATATACGAAATTTTGCTGCCGCGCTTACATCTGAATTGTCTCTTGAGTTAAAACCGGTAAGCAGCAAGTATGCTGAGCTGTAATTAAGCTTTGTTACGTTTTATATAACCATTATAACCTTTTTCCATAGTGTTTAGCCTCGTTTTAATTGTCTTTATCCGAATGTTTAGAACTGAGTATTTTTCCAAATGTCGATATTGTGGAGAGAACCTACGGCAATTGTGTGAGTTTATTTGATTTTGTTGTTGCAGCCTCATCCGATCGTTTTGAACAACTTTGGACCAGAAACTCAGAAGCCTTCATTTATGGCCTTGAATGAATGAAACCATGGCTCTGACGACAGAACCCGGAGTGGGTTCCGCTATAGCGACACCAAACGAACTGAGATCAGAGCCCGTTGCTGCAAGCGCTTCCCACAAAGGACTCCGGAACAAATCCACCGATTTCGAACTCAACTCGAAAACGCCACTGGGGTCGGGCCAGAACCAACTCCACAAGCCAACCGGTAGTCGAGCCTTGCTACGGGACCTGTGGCAACGGTAGGGCAAAACAAACCACACTCTGTGACTCGTTGGTGTTCTCTAGTTGGCTCCATCCACAGTTAATAAACCCCTAGATTAGTCAAACTAAATCTGCAACCTAATTTCGGTCATTCGTTCCCTCATACTCGTAGAATTCTCTCCCTCTACAATATAAACTGAAATTCAATCGAGCCTTACATAGGCTACCCTGTTCATTACCTCCTTTGTTAGTTAATAAATTCACCTTGAGCACAGTGATGTTGTGTGTGTGTTAGTAAGAATCTAGACTCCCTATACATAGAACTCATCCTCAGATTTGAGATTGACTGATTGACTAGAGTTTACGATTTCAGAATAACTGAACCAGTAACAACTAATGAATTACTAGAAATTTTTGTAATTCTCAGGCTATACTCAAGGACCTAAAGCCTTGGGCGGACAGGCAAATCTTTAGGTGGTGCTCCTAATTTCGAGGCATAAATTAATATTCCCGGAAATATTAATTTTCATAACTGTATTAAAATTTTACATAGCCTAGATCTGCTACAGCTATTTCACATCGCACATACACTTCTGCTAAGGTCATACTTGATTGCCCTGCTATTCTATAAATGAGGCCCTTTATTGAGTCTTTCCTGCAGCTGTATAAGGCCAGGCAAGGATACAGAACAGACACGGAACATTCAAGCAACACCCACAGAAGAACAGGAAGATTAGAAGAAGTGCTAAAGTTGTGGGGTTTTTTCTGCCACACATTCTACTCATTTAGTTTTATGCAGGACCCAGTGTGAGGGGGCAGATTCACTTTAAGGCATGAACCTTTGCTTTATTAACCTTTTATTTATTTATTTTTAAGAGTAGCAACAAACGGGCAGAGACATGGAGAGAAAGCCAAGTCAAATAAGTAGGGATGGAGAGCTTAGAAACTACAGGGAAAGGTGGAGATGAAAAGAGGAAATGACACACGGAGAGAAAGAGCCGAAGAAAAGTAGAGCAGAGCAGAGAAAAGAGCGCGGCCTTCAGTAATGAGCCCTGGTTAAGAAGCAGCAGTATACCGTCTGTCGGGTTTCATTTTGTATCGATGCCTCTGTGCTTTTTCTCTTTCAGTCCCTGCGCTGTAATCATGTTGTCTTGTAGAACTTCTGGAAAGAAAAAAAAACATAAGAAATGCTCCCGGTCTTTGGCTCCCATAGTAGGTGGCTCTGTTCACTTCCCATTTCAGACATTCAGCCTGGAAATGTGCACAGCGTTCCGACGTTTCCATTCGTGGACTCGCTGTGTTGTCTCTCCTCGATCAGACACTCTGAGTCTACAAGGAAACATGGCGTGCAATAGTACACAACGCCGCCTTTGCACATCTTTGATCCAGATGCAAATAGGCTTGGCTTCACTGTAAGCACTCTGAGGTGGGTTTCTTCTTCTTGTCAGGGTGGTCTCTGGATAGCTTCGCTTCAAGATGATGGCACTGTCTCTTTGACAAGACAAGAATTATTGTAGATGATCATTTGAATATGAATAGGGACTTGGAGAGTGTTCCTTCTTATGGAGAGCCAAGTGCCCTCAATCTGAGAAAGTTGTTCTCAAATACGCCTAAAAACTTTTTGACAGCATGAGCTGGAATACTCACCCAAACAGTGACAATGTTATTCCCTAAAGAGCGCCACGGACCAGAAATGCCATAGATCTCTTTAAGTTGCTGATGGCAAGAAAACTCCAAATTCTAACTGCTGTTCTAATTGAGTGGATGAAGTCTGTTGTGTGAGACACACAGTGATGTGGGCATCCCTCTGACTGCATATTTGCTCCGAGTTATTCTAAACAAACGCTGTCTAATTGGCATGTTTCAAAGAAGCACACTCCCTCAAAGACATCCAACAAAAAAGCAATTGGTACATGGTTAGAGAATAACTTAAGAAAATCAAATCTGAGCTTTTGTAATCGCCTTAAAGCTACACAGAGGATCTGCATGATGATCAAGAACAGCTTCTACTTTATTTTGTCATATTATATATAAATTGCATTACAAGTTTTGTTGCTCTCTGAGATAAATCCTCCAGTCCTCAAAGAGCCTTCCAGTTTACATTGTTTTACTTTGAGGGTCACACCGCTTGCATACCCCAATGTTATTTTGATTTGTGCATCTTGCCTTTTATCATTGAGCCTGTTTCTACTGACACAGACAAAACGGGACTCCCCTCGGACCAATTATTTTAGCTTTCTCGTTGGCATCGCAGCTTCACTATTAGTGTGGGCTTATGGATATAGCTAAAGCACTATATGATGCCCTCCGTTTGTGTGTGGGTGTGTACACACATTTGCGCGCGCTTGTTACAGTTGGCAGGAAGGTGCGTCAGTCTGCTTCTATTATGAGTTCTTCAGAGTCCTCACAATGAGAGCTCTGTCTCTGGAGGGAGCCTGTCCAGCTCCACCCAAGAAACCAAATAAATAAGACAGGGCTGAGAAAAAAAAAGAAAGAGAGGAGCTGTCAAAGAAAGATGAAGAGAGCACGCACAGGCCTAATGAAATTGGCAACACGAACACAGAAGGCAATTCATGGCGATCTCATGCTGGTGTAATGATTCCGCGCCCTGGATTGTACCAATTTCAGACAGGTGTTTACTCCGACTGAGTGGCCAGCACCTACGGCTGTCTACACAAACGCACATTTCATTTAATTTAGATTGGTGGGCACTATCAAAGTGTGTGTGTGTGTGTGTGTGTGTGTGTGTGTGTGTGTGTGTGTGTGTGTGTGTGTGTGTGTTGGGGGGGAGGATTATATTGAAGCCTGCTTGAAACATTCCTTGTCTGAGTGTTTCCAGGTGAGCTTAATCCAGCCACCTGTTTTTTAATTGAAAATACTACAGCTTCAAAGGCTATAAGTTTCTCAATCCATGTTATTGCAGTCACTTTGGAAATTACGTGTCTATTTAAATACCAACAGAAAACCGAGGATGAGTTAAAAACTCCAAGAAATGGAATAGATTCTGTGAGGACACATGAAATTGTTTACCTGATTTATTTATTTTATTTGTTATTTTTATATTGATTGATGTCATTTATAAATACATTTTTTGAGAAATGGAAGCCGAGAACAAACAACACAAATATATTTATATGATATGTATATATGGTATATGAAACCTCTTTTTTGTATTGTTTCTTTCCGTACCTGTCGAACATTATTTACTGACTAATCACAAGTTATGACGCTCAATCCTTTATTTCCTCATAAGCTGTTTGTGCACCAGAAGTTAAATAAACGCACTGCTGCAGAACTTGCTGTCAATCACTGGGATTTGGTTTCACCACGTGGGTCCATATTTAAAAAAATAAATAAAATCTTTCAAAACATAAATAATTCACATTACACAAACAAATCGCAATAAATAAGCAACAGGATAAAAGTTAAACAAGGAAAGAAGGAAATGAGAGTAAGGGTTTGCTTGTATTAAATGTTAATAAATTCATGTATGTAGCTGGAAGCAATCCATGTGGGTTCGTTTAGTGCTGATGATGCAGGATTAGGGCTGGGCAATAAAACAATAGTTCTTTCATAAATACTCATTTGAATCACGGATGAATTATTTCTATCGATATTTATTTTGTTGAGAAAAAGGAACATAAAAAAGATTTTACTTAATTTTACTCATGCATATTTGTTGAAAAATGTTATAATAGTTTTAAATATTATACCTCCAATTTTTTAAGTTATACACTGTTTGGCATCAAGTGTTTGTCATGTTCTGAAAATAAAGAATGATGAAAATTATCGATATAGAATAACATGAACTTTTTTATCGTGGTAACATTTTTGGCCATACTCTGCAGGATCATCAAAAATGTTCTATGAATGAGTTACCTGTCAGTCCGCATGACTTCATGATTACTCCTCTTGGTTTCTTTGTAGAGTGTAACCACAAAATGAATTAGAACTAGGTTTAAATCTAACAGGTCCAACCAGTATATGTCTCTTTAAAGGTTTCAGATTATCTAAGTAGAATTTGCCTCAAGTGTCCTCATAAAGCCTTGCATACACAGAAAGGCCGATAACAACAAAATATGAATTTCACACTTTACACCTTCCAGTGGCACAGGGGTGAAGAGGACGCTCTGACAAGGCACACACTCAGGGACAGGGGCCTGATGTAGAGCGCTGTTCACCCCCAACAAGTAATAAAACACTCAAGGAACGGCCTCTCACTGCCATGGTAACAAATGTCCATATAGGCTACCACCAGTGTGTGGCAGAGGGACGAGATGAGCTACCAATGTAAGGGAAGTGTAGAAGATGTAACCTTAAAAACAGAGGTCAATTATATTGGAAGTTATCCATGGCTTAGAGCAGGGACACTGCTGCAGTCACATAAGATAATAGCTATTACTGACAGCTTGGTAGAAGTCGTGGAGTAACAGCGCTGAGCTATAATTCTTTGGAGGCTGTTTGCCCGTGGTGTCAGCTCACATCTATAAGGTACTCTTTCCTGCAACAAAAAATAAGAGGAGAAAGCATTCTTATAGGTCAGCAATAAGAGGTCTGTGGAAATTCTGATAAATAGTTCCTGGCAAGTCTTTTGTGCAGTGCTTTTCTCTCCAATTTGTTTATTCGCTCGGGCCCATTGTGATGCATTACAGATCTATACTGTTCCTAATCCTCGGCAGCACTGGCTTTGACAGCTTTTGTAAAAGGCATGCAGAGCAGCAAATTCCCTCCCTTTGTTTTGTTTGGAGTCCTAAAACTTGTACCCAATGCCTATACCAAAGACTGCTTACTGTATATCTGTTTGTGGACACACCTACAATTACGTGTACCGTGGGAATCAATCTCCATGTACGTGTGTGTTTGTGTATAGCTATATCTATCAATAAATAGTGCTGTAAAGTTTACATTCTGGTTTCTTTCATTTAACAGAGTCTCAATACCACTGCAAGACTGTAAAGATTACAGCTACAGTCAATCATTTGAACTGAGATGTGTGTTTAAAGAGTACAGAAACAGGAGAAGTTTTTCTCATTGCCTTTAAAGTTTGTCTTTATCTCTTTTTCTTGCAGTTCCTCTTTCTTCTTCAGGCTAGCTCGTTCTTTTTTCAACAGCCTATTTTCTATTTTTTTTCCCCCTGGCTCAGCCTTTGTTTCTGTTTCTATTTCTTCCCTATCCGCTCTGTTTTCCCCTCCCTCTGATTTGTTCCTTCCTGTCTTTCCCTTCCCTCCCTCTGAAGATGGCCTTCACACAGAGTGAAGGGGAAAATGAGCTCGGTGAGAGGCCAGGCCGGCGCAGCGAAGTCAGACAAAGGAACGAGAGGCAAACTGACAGTTCACGCACACATACACAGCTACATTAATTGAGGGGAGCTCAGCAGGTATGCTCAGTAGCGCTGCACACCGTTGGGAAGTGCTGATGCTTCAAAAATGACCACTGCTGGTAGTAACGCTCCTGTCAGGCATCAATCAGTAATGCAGGTATCATTATAGGCACAGGGAAGGGCAAATACTGTTACTGGTGAGAGCTGAATTATTATATGTAAGATGCTGCTAGGAAGGATAAATATCTCCTGATGCATCACCTGCATAGCTAACTAGTTTTAACATTTGTGCCATGAATTTGTTTACAGTCGATGCATTAAAAAACACAATTTCAGCACACCATCCCTTTATAGTATAGCTGATTTTTAATAAACTCCTTTTCCCATAACAGTCTCTGCCTTAGTCTGCATCTGTTCTCAGTATTGTGTCTTGTAAAAAGGGACACGTTGGGATTTAATTGGCTATTCTAATTACTTTGTATCAAAACATGAAAAGGTTGCATTCTCCAGATGTCTGTGATTTTACACTGCAAACAATGACAATCATAAAACTGGTGAAAGAAAAATCAAATGAATGTGAGTTTTAATCCATTACTGTTATGCACAGTAATGGCCGCAGTGAGATTCAAAGAACGCCAGCCAGACTCAAACTATGGAAAACATGTTGGAAGTGTTTTGTTTTATTAAAAAAACAACTTTCCCAACTCAGCCAAGCACAGAAACTTTTTATATTTCCAGCTTTTCTACTCAGGTTTCTATTATATGTATATTGAAAATGCACATAAAAACAGGTGGATAGAAAAGCACTTAATGACAAATGTGTCATTATTGTATTTTTCTTTGGGTTTTCCAGCCCAGATTCAGCACATCCCAATTTACGTGCCAATGTTCACTGACAGTGCAGGAAGTAATGTGACCTGTGTGTAAATGTGAATATTAAGAAATTAGAGGTCAGAGTGGTGAATGGGCATGTAGTGGTGTTACTGAAAAGACATGCAATTACTCTTCAACTTTTTAGTGTTAGTTTAGTTTAGTTGTTTTACCTTAACCCTACCCTTACCATAGTTTATTTACCATAACCATGATCTTTCCCCATTATTAGCCAAGATGCCAAGAGCATGAATTGTATAAAGAAAGAACTTTACGTTCTCACTGGACGTAATCAAAATATTTGTAGAAATGTTTAACAGCAACGTTCTGTCTGGCCATAAGGGTTGGGGTTTTAGGCTTAGTAGAATTGCATTTTCTCCAAGCCAAAACGAAGTGCTTTGTCTTTGAAGTCAACTTTACTAGCGACCAATCCAGTGGCTGTAACACGGTGGATGAGCTTTTTTGAGCGTCACAACCCCCACAAAATGACTCATTTCACTATCAGAATGTGATCCATTCAGTCAGTAACATTTGGACAGTCTAGAAGAGCCACACAATTATCCTTTTACTCCCATTCAAGTTAAGTTAGCAGGCTCAGCCAGCAGAAGTCAACACAGTGGACACTATAACACTAGCGTTTCTGGCGGTGTAATTGCAATACGACACAGACACCAACGCAGAAGTATAATTGCGTGGCTACATGCATAGCTTACACCGTAGGCTATGGCATGGACTTGACATATAAGTATAAATTAGGCTTAAAGAGTGGAATGCCAATGGATGGATTTTACTCTTTACTTTTCATTGTTGTTTTTTAGCACAGATAATCCAAATTTGCAATTTTTAACTAGGTGGAGCAAGTACCATAGCTAAAACCATACGATGGGCTGAGCCACCTCAAGGCAATCAAGGCAAACATCCCTTGGAGCCCTGATACCTCCTATATTTTGAAAGGAAAATTCATTTTGAAAATCACCTGACTCAGGTTAGAAGGAAGTTTAGGGTCTTCATTTGGATACGGGGGCCAATGGCCATTAGAACAACTGGAGCTGAAGCTGTGTCCACATGGCTTCAACATACAGTTGTGCTGGTTAATCATTTTCAGTAAATGGGCAGAGAAAACAAATGCACATGAATGAGCGGGAGAACTAATGGGAGATGTCCCATCTGTCTTGACTGTTGTCTTGTTTACAGAATTATACTAAGGTATAACGTAAAAATCACATTTGATAGGTTTGAAAATGTGTACATAGCAACTTCTGTGCTATGTGTAGAGTCACACAAATTACTGAACATCTTACAACACATGCTGTGTGTAATGCAATATGATACTTTAAGGAGATACACTTGGCCTATCCTTTTAGCTACAAAGAGACATTTCATCTGCAAAGGGTCCCTTACCGAGTGTAAAATCAGAAAAGAAAACCTTGCAATCTAACGTGGAAGCCAAAAGAGGTAAATTATACATCTAAATGCCACGAGTTTGGCCTCAATTTTCCATTTCTCACAAATGGCACCCTGAAGAGTGATTTTGGTGTTAAATAGGGACTGCTTAGAGAAGCAAAATTAGCACAGGTCACCGACTTATGAGAGCTATTCGGAAGGGTGGAGGGGCTGCTCCTTTTATGGGAGATACTGCCTTTTTAGAGGGGATGCACCCATATAAACACTTTTATCACTCTATTACACAAAGTGTAGCAAGGATGAAATTCAACAGATATTTCCATCTAACCACACTAGGCTGAAAACTCAAGGGTCTTGGCTAATTGGTTGGAAAATGTAATTTGTTGGAAGAGTAACAGGATAATAGCAATGCATCCCCTCTTCTAATTCAGAGTTTTGGGCTACATTAAAAGAGATCTCTTCGTCCTTTTGGAGCTGTAAAAGATTTCTCAAATTCAGATTCTTTGTTTGGTAGCAGTCACTGGTTGATGAGTAAACCCAAGTGTTACAAGACTGAATCATCTCTCTTGTAGGAGCTGCAAGAAATGTGAGTAACGTTTGACTTTTCAGGCCGGGTCAGAGTGTTAATTTCCTCACCCTGCCAGGTTTCAGATAGGACTTTGCAAAGGAGCTCAAATTACATCCCGAAAGGTCAACAATGAGAGCTCAAGAGCTTCATATACCCAGGTTCCTCCCCTCGATGTAGATCATCATCTCATTATGTAGCCAAATGACTACCATTTGCTCGGCCATACCTCAAAACCATCTGAGCAACAGACTCCTGTGAAATGAATAGCTTTTCACAGCAGTTGGCTAACTATGAGTCACCCAAACACTTTTGCTGACTGTGAAAGTTATTTGATTTGGCTCCAAATATATAAACAGTTGTCATAGAAACATGACTGAGGCAAATATCAAGTGCTTCTTCAAACCTGAAATGAACATTTTACAGATGTTTGCTAGCAGGCTTTTTTAGATTCGTTTAAGTTCCAGTTTGGCTCAATATATTTAGTATTTCTACTTCTTTTGCTTACTATCAACTGATACACAAGTGCCACAAAGTACTCTTAAAAATAAACTGTGCTCCATGGACATAAAAAATCCTTTTGTCTGTACCTGAAAGTGAACTACCTCGCACAACAACAATCACCCAGACGAAGAAAAAAAAATCTATAAAATCGACGTGTCTGTGTGTGTAGGCAAATCCAAACTTTACTCCCGACACCGCCTTGACAGAATTTAAACGATGCCTCTGTTCAGTTGTTTACACTGCTGCTGATTGTCTCAGATACAACTGGGTGAGAAAATCATACATATCGCCTGCATTCTGATGAGTTGTTATCGGCCAATTATTTTCTTCCGGCTGTCAACAGAAATGAAGCTGTATTTCTGCAAGCATGGCTAACAACCCGCAGGGAGGCCTGTCTGTCGGGTGTGTGCAGTAGTGGTTTGTGTGAATATTTGGGGGGGGGTTCATAAGCCAAACAAATAGACTGCACCCTTCATTTTACCCCTTTCCCCTCTTTATTTCCCCATTTTTCATGTTCCCGTTCACATTCCAGCACTGTTTTTTACTTTCCTTTATTCACAAAGGTTCTTCATCATTTTTCCTTATTATAGTTTCGCAGCTCTCTACATGCAGCTCTGTCTCTGGTTTCGGTACAGACTGTTCCTCTGTATTTTTTATTTATTTTTTCTTGCTTTCTCTGTCGTCCCCTCAGTTCCCGTCCTGCTGCCGCCTTCATATGCCTCTCCTGTTGGTTTTAAGTTCAGTATCGTGATTTATTTGTCTTTCGTCTCTTCAGTTGTCTCTTGTCTCTTTTCAAACACGTGCGCACTATTCACCATAGAAACCCTGCATCTGCTGACAGAAATGTTCAAACAAAGTCGTACACACATGCACCAGCTATTGCGCGGCGCAAGGCTGCGCACTCACCAACACACAGACAAAACAAACAAGAGGAAGCAACTGACACAGTGCAAGGGAGCAAAGACATAACAGGCCAGAAACAATTAAGCACAGAGAGGAGATGGGCCCGCTAGTGAGGGACATTTACATTATTGAAAAGGACTTTGAGGGGAACAGTGGAAGCTGCATGCCCAGAAAACACACAAGGCTGCCTGCCTCACTGCCGGACATGCCAAATAATGATCTCTCCACTCTGTCTCTCTCTCTCTCCCCCTGGTCTCTGTTTTTCTGTCTTCCTCTCTGCCACGTCAGTCTCCCTCTCTCACTCCCTCTACTGCATGTGCCCGCCGGTGTCATCCAAATCACAATTTAATCTTTACAAATGAGATACCTACGGAGCTGCGTGATCAAAAACTAGGCCCAAATGCGAGAGGACCTCTATTGCGCTTGACATTCCCCTCCCTCCTCTGTCATTTTGTCATGTAAAATGTCAGCGTGTGTGTGTGTGTGTGTGTGTGTGTGTGTTCGCATTTATGTAAGCATGTGTTTGCATGTGTACGGTGTTGCTCGTGGAGGGATGTTTATTGGTACGTGGTGCATTTTGCATGTTTTTGCCGGCGTTTGTGTACCTGGCTAGTGCTTCTGCTACAGGTTATGGGAGCAGCACCACATCAGCTACCCAAGTATTTTTGTATATGATTGGTATAGGCAATGCCACAGAGAGATTATCTGTGAAAGGAGTTGCACGTGTGTGTGGTGGCCTTAGACTTGTGTTTTTGAGAGTGAGAGAGAGTCTGACTGGGATTGGAGGAGACATGGGACTCATGGAAACGGTCGGCTAAAGCCAGCTCACAGCCAACCTGCCCCCTGGAGGGGAAGAATTCAGAGAGCTGTTCTTAGCAAGAGCTTGTCAGACGAAGCCGCCAGGGGTCCAAAAATCACAAAACGATTACATAATCTTTAAGAAGACACAAACACACACACACACACGGACACGTGGGGAGATGTTCTGGTACTGGTGAGAACTGAAAAGGTTGAAACTGCAACTGTTGTTGAGTTTGAAAATATCAACAAAAGCCATTAATACTATAGAGATGTATAGGCATCCATAGTTCTCATGTTATAAATGCTTGTTTTTTCTTGTTTATCTTTAATATGGCCCAACAGTCAAATACATTTCAAAGTCACCAAAGTAACATTATTTTCATTATATTTTATAGATACCCCTTTTATTTAATTGAAGGAGAGGGTGAGATTCATTCTATTCCTGCCTTGTTTGACTGCAAAGTAGCGAGACTCGGCAGTCTTGGGCTAATTTTAGACACAGGGAAGCACTGACCTTTCATTCAGGAAATTCTGTTGTTTTGGTGTATCCTTGTTTGTGTAACTGCCTGCTGGAATAAAACGAGTAGCAGAATGGGCAGAGACAAAGACCATGTATGTTTGATGAAGATGTATCAGCCAATGTAATATTATTTTTTGGGAATTATGGAATATTCTGGCACCGTTTAGGCACTAGAACTGTTTTCAAAGTATCATTTTGCACCAGAATCTTAAAAAATCCAAACGTTACCCAACCCTAGTGATATTAAGTAAGCAAAAGCTATCATAGAATCTAATAATGTATCCAAAGAGTTTCAAAGATGAAAGCACTTTGCTTACTACTAGTTACTGCAACAACTGAAAAAGAGTTGTACTGTACTTCCATAAAGTTGGGGGGGCTCAACAGAACAAGATTTAAAAACAAAAGTGGTCAAAATAAAAACAGTAAAGCCCAAGTTATCCTGACTTTTAGGCCTTTGTAAAGGTCAAGTTCCAAAATCGCTGATCCTACATTTCCAATAATGTAACTTAATAGCATCTTTCATTAGACCCTCTCTACCTACTTAAAGGCCACTTTTCAAACCCCACACGAGTTTGTAACAAAGGCTTCCTGTTTAATTTTTTCAAGTCAAGCCCAAGTTAGAAGAATTTTGATGGCATTAATAGGGTTATTTATTTTTTTTTCTTTTACAAACATTGGACAATACACTTAATCGGGCCTCTATGTATTTAAAATTAAACACCCAGTCATTCATCTCATGTAGACGCTCAGCTGCCTGCCTCCCCCACAGTGTTGTTGCTGGGGAGTTGCTTGCTGAAATATCAACTTGAGTCTTGCCATTTCCCAAACTCATTTACTTTATTACAGCAAGTGTCTGCTATGAGCAGGGGGAAACAAATGAGCGAAATCGAAGACTGGAGATGGAAAAAATACACACACACACACACACACACACTCTTGTGCGGACAAGTATGCACACATAGACCACCGTAATCAGTCTCGAGGGGGACTCCATCCTAATGTGGAGGAGAGCGAGGGGAGATTAATAGAATGAGATGGGGAGGCTGTGTCTGTTTGTATGAATGTATGTCTGGGTGGGTGGAGTGTGTGTATGACTCGCACAGGGGGTGGGGGGTTTGTTAGCACCAGTAGCACGAGCCAGAGGAAAATGACTCGTCGGGGTTGCCATAGCAGAGTGGGAGAGATGCTCTCTCTCCCCTCCAGTCATCCACCACTTCATCCATCAACCCCTTGCTTGTGCAATTTTCCATCCATCTTTTTCCTTCTACTTGCTCTCCATCTTCGTCCTTGCCCCATCTCCCTGTGTCTCTTTATCCACTCTCTCCTCTCCCTACTTTTCCCTGCCGTCGTCTGGCAAGGTTCTCTATAAACATGCCAGGGACAGTGCCTCCTTCCAAATTGTCTTCCTCCATCTGAAACAGCCGTGATGATTGCATTCTCACACTCCATTGTAAAACAAACAAAAAAGGGGGGGGGCGGGGGGCAACAGAAAAAGGAGAGCGAAGAGTCACCAACGTGGCCCTTTTGTGGACTGCTGTTGGGAATCTGAATTGCCTGTCAAGTAGAGGACTTTCCACCTCAGAGACAAGACACAATGGAGCTGTTTTGACGGGGGGGGAGGTGCAAAGCAGACGACCATTCTCCACAATGCCGTGCAGTCATTATGATGTCCTGACTCATTGCTTGGCGGCCTGCGTCATATTGCAACAAGCGGGCACACTCTCTCTCACACACAGGCAGGATGTGGCCCACGTAAATTACAGCTTGATGGTACAAATCAAATGCAAATTGCATACACAAACAGAAGGAAACTGAGTGGATGTTAATGATATGACATCTTTTGGCAAATACCAATTAAAGGGCAAAAAGAGCAACAATGGGAAGAGATTTTTGTGTACAAATGATGCTGTCAACATTTTGTACAGATATATATCTTCTTTGATGTTATTTCTCTATTTATGACAAGAAATCATCCAAATGCTTTGGTGAGGTTTGAACCGTTCCTTTGTGTTTGCATAAGAGACATTTTTATCCTCAGATACTGCGTAATGATTTGAGGATTGCAATTCAAATTGTGATTATTTTCTATACAGTCACCTCCAGGCCTCGACTGGTGATGAACCAGATACACAGATACATCTGTGTCAAGCATAACCTGAAGCACAGCTAAAATGATGCATTTGCTCGCTGGACTGACAATCTGGCAATTCTGGCAAATGCCAGATGGGCCACAAGGCCACCGCCAGTGTGGGGGGAAAGACAGTTTACCTACCAGCTTTACATTAGAATAGCCCATCTTATTGGGGATTACAGGGACCCAAAATTGTCAAGAGGCCCTTCAAGTGGATGTGTCCATACATGTCATGTCAGAGGTCAAGCGGGAAATAATCAAATATAATCAAGACAGAAAGAGCGAAGTTCAAATTGAAGCTACAAATGAAATGAATAAAGGTCAGTAAAAGCGAAAAGGTGGAGCAGAAAAGGTCAGAGAGAAAAAGAAAAAAAATCTCAAGGCTGATGCTGCAAAATTTTTAGAAGCTATATTATTAAAAAATGAATGTTAACGATGCCAGTGCCACACAAAATCCTGCTCATGGTGGCAGGGTCGGACTGGGAACAAAATCCTTACCTGGCAACTGTCGCCTGTAATCTCACACAAATCAGTGTCATAGGTAGCTGCAGGCTTCCCAGGAAATCTTAGTCTTTTACTTTTATGTTACCGGTGTCACAGTGTTCACAGGCACCAGTTCAACTAAGACAAAAAGGATTTTACTCTGTAATTACTACCATATCACTCAGTACATTACAATATTGATTAGTGCAGCTTTAGACAAAAAATTAAATAAAATTGCACATTTTATTTAAGTATGATTAACATTCATCCCACAACCAGAGTTTTTTTTGTAACACAAACACACACACACACACACGCACAGATATTTAAAAGGGAAAGTCAATCAACAACTCCCTCTTATTCAACTAAAAAGAAAAAGAACATCTTTAGAAGCAGCACCAGGGGAGGGAGGGTCACACACACTCTCACAGCATTACAGCTTGAAGCCAGGAGGCATCACTGACATTTTGGGGATAAAGGTCTTGATGAAACTTTGCTGTTTTTCTCTCTCTCTCTCTCTCTCTCTCACACACACACACACACACACACACACACACAAGCCCTGCTAACAAGTTGTGTTAATATGGAAACATTCATGTTTTTTTAAAACAGCTGGGTTCGTTTACTGATCAACAGGACAGGCGAATCCTGAACCTTCCGTTTTTTAATTTTTTTTTACTGTAACTCCCTTTGCTCTTCCGTCAAGTAAGCTGAACTCTGCTTTCACTGTGTCTTTTTCACTCCACATTATCGCTATGTAGTCTTGACTCATCTAGGCCAACTGGCAGAATAATAAGCAGAGGGGGATATTTAGTGGGACTTTAAGAGAGCTGAAACTACGGTGCTGTATTAGTGCCACTTTCACTCACTCAGATGAAGAAACACTGCCAGTGATTAAGCGTCTTGTGGATGTGTGTGTGTGTGTGTGTGTGTGTGTACGTACCTTGGCTCCACTGGATGCCTGTAGCAGAGCTTTAAATTATACATATGTCCTCATTCCATTACCAGTGGCAACTACTAAAGGCTTCCCAGAATTTCCATTACCAAAATGAAGAGATGCACACACTCACTTACTCACAAGCTCGCTCTCTTGCTCTCTCTCTCACACATACACACACACACACATATATACATATATATATATACATATATACACATATATTTACACACACACATATATACATACACATATATATAAATATATATATATATATATATATATATATACACATATATACACATATATACATACATATACATATATATACACACACACACACACACACACACACACACACACACACATATACACATATATATATATATAACTGGCACCAAACGGTTGCCAGTTCAGATCCTCAGACAGGCTGGCAAAGATCTGGATGGAGGGAATAAATGATTAATGCTTCGTCTTAACAAGAGCCACTGAGATGCCAATGAGGAAGGCTTTTAGTCCCCTTCTCCAGTGGAGCTGCTCAATGGCCAGCAGCAGGGCGCTGCAGTTGTACTGGGCAGCTCCCAGTTGGGATTTGAGCTAAGTCAAATATTCAGTTAAATAATTCTGTCAAAGCAAGAAAATGTGCCCACTGTGACTGATAGATGTGCTGTGGGTATCTTGGAGAAGCAACATTACACATCTTCTACTTTTCACAGTATTAAAGATAGATTCCAGGTCCAGTAAAACATGAATAATGCACTTGCATGTCATGATCCTGTTTTCCAAAGTCACACATGATGCTACAGATGCATTTAAGTTTTAATCCGAAAGGCTCTTCTTGTGCCGTTGCGTGCCGGAGCAGCATGTATAGGCCAATAACATTATTTAATAGCATTAGCAAATTACATGACATAAGGAGAGTATGTAAGTGGTGAGTATATGTCATCACTGCTTCAATGTACTGAATTCTGTTAAATCTTTCAGTTGACTTGCAACTCTTATTTCAGACAGTTGGATGAGATACATTGGAGACAAGCCATAACAGCTCAACTGCACTCTATCCAGTTCATCCCACTCTACCCAGCTGGATGCAAGAACTTAAACCTTCTCCAATAAACACCTGTACCTCGCTGTGACTGCTTCTCATCAGCTTTCAGATCAGATCGGAGCGGCGGGCTCCAAGGAGAGGCGTTATCAGACAGCTGAACAGAGAAGCCCGATCGGCCAGGCGCTGCAGTCATTTGAGCCCGGCTACGAGCTGCGACAACATCAGACAAGGATTAAATCAACAAACCGGACTGACCCTTGGTGACCAGGCGGGCTACTTACAACTCTGTGGAGAGAGGAGTATTTAGCCTGTTGACAGACAGGACTGAGAATCTTTGATATGCCAACAGTAATGTTGCAAAAAATGGCACACTGAAATTTAATGTTAATTTATTTTGTATCCCATTCTACTTCCTGAGAAGTGTCCTATGCAATACAGGCTTTTTCAGGTCCAGAAGCTTTCTGTTCATATCAGCTGTGTTTAAGTGAAGAATGTCAAGCAGGATGGACATCCTCGTAACCTTTGGGGTGAGGCAGAGTTTACAGATTTATGCTTTCAGACAGGCCGGGCTTCAAGCCAATAATGATTTGCTAAAACAAATAGCTGTCTCTTTGTGACTGCAGATATCAGAAAACATATTAGAAGGTTGGGATGGAAGAAAAAAATGTGGTCACATGTCACAACTTTTCCTATTACCATATTATACTTTTAAAAATTGTTCGATATGTAAGGTTTTGCCTTGAAACATTACTTTGCAAACTCTGTAATCCAACGTTAAAACCTGTCTCTTTATTTATGGTAGAAATGTATTCGTTTATTTATGTAAAGGGAATCAAAATTCAGGTAGCAGGTGAAAATTATAAATATTAAAATATAATGCAATATAAAGACACATCCTGTATTGCTTTCAAATACGTATTCTCCCAAGAGGGTCCAACTGCAGACCTCCACTGTCAGGCCACTTCCACTGTCAGGCCAGTCAGGACAGGAAATACACGCAAAAACTACAAAATAAAAGCATGCGATTTGACAGGTAACACATTCAAAAATTATAAAGTTTAATCACGTAGACAGAGGGGGAGAGTTTCTGTCGTTGATTTATATTTAATTATTTAGTCAACACTGTAGCGGGAAAATTGCAGGCTAATTCCTTAAATATAGCATATTGATTTGAGCCTATTCTACTTAGCACTTAATGTGCCAATGTAGCAACAAAGCCGACTGTATATCGCTTCAATCATTCAACTAGTAACAGTATCCTTTTTTACAGGCACAGATGTGTGTGATACTGCAAAAAAGTTTAAGTTTTAAAAGCCTGAAATAAACCAACAAATACTACTGCTCAAGGAGAGACCGCAAACCTGCCCTTTATGGTCTCATATTAATTATTATTAATCATGTCATAATGACATTCATGTGGTGCGCAGCATAGTTCATTTGGAAAACGTGTTTATTTTAGTGTGTTTATCTTATTAATATAATGTACATTTGTGATTGAAAATAATGGTTGTTGGTAAATGAATTACTGACCCCCACAGATGCATGATTTTACTGCTTCAGTAAGAGCTCAGACCCTCCTTATGGACCGTAACTAGAACCCTGCTGGACTATGTGGACTATCAAACTGTAAAATCTGAAAAATTGAACACACATGCAATACAACATGTATACCTGTATTGATAATTTTGTAAATATTCACTTTTTAAAAATGGAGACACATATATGTAATATATGCATTTTTTTTTTTTTACCGTCACTATCAAAAAAAAGTATTATGTGTCAGGTGAATCATTTTTCTTGGTTGCAATACTCTTCAGGTCTTTTTCTAGCCCAATAAAATGCAAAATGATTTTCCATATGTTCGTCAAATCATGCGAAGCAGTAAAAGCTGTGATGCTAGCTTCTAATAAATTAAACATATTATAAAACAGGAGCTGAAATTGCAATTTGTACAATCACTTGTTGTCCCAGTACCTTGTAAGCACTCAAAGCCTCACAGCAAGCACAGTTTTCATATGCAGCACAAATTTTCAGCACAGGTTTGCCCCTAGGGCTAAAATCACACCCATCAAGTAAAATAAGCAATTTTGCGGTAGGAATTGTAGATTATACTGACTTGAACTTAAGTCTCATTCACAGCTGCACAGATAGGAAGTGAAAGTGGGTTGTTGGTCGTTTTATTCAAACATTCATGATTCAGCTGAACTACTTTATCAGATCCATGGCACCGTGTTTCAAAGCTGCGGGTAGAATGAAAATAGGTTTCTGTTACAGTTCGTAAACAATCTGATAATTTACTTGGCACTATTAGAGAAATGGGGGGGGGGGGCAGAGAGCAAGCGAGTGGGAAACAGAGTTAGCAAAACAGAGATGCTGAAAAAGCATTAGGATGACAATTCAATGGTAATTATCGTCTCAGGAAAAACATCTCAAATCAGAAGAAAAAACATATTGAGTTATGGATTTCTGCCCGAGGTGACGTGCTGACACTATCTCTTCATGCTATCTGAATCTGTCACAGAGCTTATTCCTCAGTTTTAGTTCTCTGGAGTGCAAGAAGAAGAAGAAAACTCCCCGGCACTCAATCTCATCCACGGACAGAGCCATCACTCACATGGTCATATTTGAATTAGATGTCTAGACATACAGTTTGCCAAAGGACTACTCTGCTTCGTCACCGAGGGTTTCCATGCAGCCCTTATCCTCTATCAAAATGATAGCTTCCCAGAAATGATCCAAGGCTCGAAATGAATGCTAGTGTAAATGGATATCATCTGGAGGGGTTTCCTGGGAATGGGTGGCTGAAGTCCTGTAAAGTCTCTTTCTCAAGAAGGGGAAGAATAAGAAATATTCCATTATTATATGCAACAGAATCAACATGGTATCATATTGTAAGATTGACACAGCAGAAGAACCCATAAAAATCCTTTATGATAAGGGTGAAGTATGGGTCAACCCAGCTATACTAACACTACATGCCAAGATTTATGTCAGTATTAATATTCATGATGCTAATTCCCAGCACAGTTAACTAGTAATACATACAGTACCTATTGCCTATTTAAATAAGGGTAAAAATGCTCTTGTGAGACAGATCAAAAGCTCATTTATGACCTTACATATGAAATTTAATTAGAATTTTTAGAACTGTTGGCTGCCCACTTAGCACCATTTTTTATTTACATCAATAAAAAACAGAAATATGGGCCACATTGATGAGCAGATAAAAGTGTTTTACCCTGACAATTTCTGTATTAAGGAAAGCTTTATGTATATTGATTTCAATGAACTAATTTTCAAGTCAGTTTTGCCATTAAGGCTAAAACTATTTTAATTACTATATAATTATTATATTGAATTTTTTAGTGCATTGTGGAGAAATACTACCAAAGATTAATAGTCTACAACCATGCTAGCAGCTCTCTGAGGCTGTACTTCAGCACACAGGTACAGAGCTAAATGCCTGCTAACAGTTGCTCACAGTGACAAGGCTCACATACGGTTGTTTGGCGGGTTAGTTTAGTGTGTTAGCATGCTAACATTTGTTATTTAACAGCTGAGGCTGATGGGAATGTCATTAGTTTTGCAAGACTTTTGATGGTGATAGAAGAAACGTTAAGGAAACACCAGTGTTACTACAATTCCTCCTGAGTGTAAAGATATTTCACTCAAAACCACAAATGTCATAGTAGCACTACATGAAGAGTCAGGGGATCACCCAGGACCATGAATCCAAGTACAAAATGTTATGGCAATCCATCTAGTAGTGCCAGCTAGCACCACTACTGTGGCAGGGTTTCTACAGGTTTCACCTAGTCAAATTTAAGACCTTTTTAAGATCACTATGATTGAAATTTAAGACCTATATCACGACATCAAGAAAAGAAACATACAAAGGAAATGCAGTAACAAAATTACTTGCAGAGTACAGAAATGTATTCAAATTAGAGTTGGGTGATGTCTACAAAATTTGTATTGGACGAAACACCGAGATGGACGATATCATTGATAAGCTATGTAATTAACAGACATGCGGTGCACCTGCTGCCGCGAAAAAGGATCATGGGTGGAAATATCAAGAAAAAAGATCAGTTTTGTGTATTTTCACCGACTTTATAAAACATAACCTACTGCTGATGGAGAAACTCAGGGGCACAGACAGGGAGACAGAGAGGCGAGGAAAGCCGGTGTGTTTGTAGTGAGAGACCAGAGGTGAAGGAGTGTGTGAGTGAGTGCAGGGAGAAGTTGAGGCAGGTGCAAAGCAGGTTCATTTACAAATAATAAAAATAATGTCCATGGGGATTAAAACATGCTTTCACAGGGCGGTATAATGTAAAAAATTAAGATGGTAATTTAAGATAGTATGTTGGGGGTTTGGGGGTCATCCCCCATGAACATTTATATGTTTTCCAAAAAGAAATATGTGATTCCACATCATTTTGGAACATGAAAATCTAGAGCAGATTTTGAATAAACTACACCCCAAAAGCTAAACTTGCTAAAGAAGTCTACTGGGTTTGAATTATAACCATTAGAATTGGGAAAATTCATGTGGTTAATTTAGCTCTTCACACATGATTTTACATTCATGGCACAGCACTAAGTTGTTTTGAGCCTCACCACCATATAATGGCAGGAAAACACTGTTACTATGACCTCTGAATCATAGATAGCCTATGGGACTGTTCATGTTTGCCTTTTGTGTATTAATTTACTGCTTTAAACATTAGTAGAAATTAACATAAAAAATAGGCAACATGAGAACCACCTCCCTTATGCATAATTACAAGCATTTCATTTGTACATCAAAATCCAAAAGAACAATCTCCTCATTAGTTTAAGGACTAAGGTTAGTTTGCATCCCTAATTTGCTTTAACGTTACTAACCTCAGCTCCTCCGTGGTCACCACCATTCTTTCTTTATAATTTGCTTTAACTATCAAGATGCACAGTACAGGACAGAGCTGTAACCTGACAACTTAACGCTGATCTGATCCTCTGCTAACTCACTGTCACTTTCTGCCACTCTCTCTCTCACACAGTTCAGTGTTACCATACTGAAAATCATTAATGATCATGTGACATTTTAGTAGCGGCGCTCATTCATTAAGCAGCAACTGTAGGCTTCAAATACGTTGCTAGCGACTGGTTTTAACCAAGCCCTAAGATCTGTCCATTTTATATCTGTGGTACAATTAGAAAGAGAATCGCGGCAATAACATGACAGCTACATTTTGGTCTTTGTACTCTTAATACAGAAAATTATATTTGGACTAGCGAAAGAACTACAACACCTCGGGAGGAAAAAACATTCAACACAAGCGCTGTGGGAGCATTTCAATCAGTAGCGTTACATGGACATTGGAAAATTAAGACCCGTTTAAAATTATTTAAGACTTAGAACGCAAACTTTTTAAGACCTTAAATTTTGATTTTGAAATTTAAGACTTTGTAATACCCCACGGAAATCCAGTATGGTTACAAAATGATGCTTGGAGATGCTTTTCCAAACAGTAATATGTATGGCAGGTCTATCATCTCTATCGCCATGGCATGCCCATCAGAATCATGAATGATTGATTTGCTCTTTCATCTATGTGTGTATGTATGTATGTATGTATGTATGTATGCAAATTGTTGATTTATTTAGTTTAAAAAAAAATTGTTTTAACGTTTATCACCGATTTTTCATGTATTTATTGTGCTTGTGTGTGTGGTATATTGTGCTGTTTCAAATAGTACACGCACTGGTCCTCTGCACAAAAAAAGTTCTTTGAATTTGAATTATATTGGCAAAACATTTACTGATATAACTCATAGCAAAAAATATCATATATGCCTTTTAATTGGCAATACGGTGCAGTTAACTTGTGACCAACAAAGAAACCCAGCCAAGTATTTGATTGGAGCTCAGTTTTAAAATATCTGAAATTGTTATAATAATTAAAATACTCATTGTATGAGAATGTAATAGCTATGAACACTCCGACACCAACTCTCTGTAAAACTGCAGAGAGCCAGCCTCCAGCGAGGACACATCTGGACGCACCAGAACACTAAACGTACTACTGTGTGACGTACTGCAAGTTGAATGGCTAGTCCATCATGCACCAGAGTGCATGATCTCCTGCTCTCCATAGAAAGTGAATAGAATCGGCCGACATTCAAACTGTACTTGTTTTGCAATTTATTTGCTGCTCGTTTACAATAATCACTACTTGTGTCTAACTAGTAAACAGAGAAACAATGTCACTGAACATTACACATTAATCGATGCTTGCTGCCTCTGGTGCTACACAAAGATCTTCAGAATAAGATCAGAAGGTGTGCAGGGCACTCATGAAGTAAAGTTGCTCAACGCGCTCACGACGCCTCAAGAAAACAGTTAACCATCGCCCTTTATTCCCACCCTCTGCACTGATCACTCACCTAAGCTTGACTTCCACTATACACTGACAGGTCGCCCACACTCCGGCATCCATTTTTTCACTCATCTCACCTTAACAGAAACTGTACCTCCTTTCTGATTAGTAAGTATTATTTATGCACTCATCATCCTCTGTCTTTCACCTCTCTGCTGCCAAGAAAATAGGCCAGCTCCAATTGTTCATACAGATGAGCATGTGTCTGATTATTGTCAAATGTTGCATACAAATTTGTGAGCATGAAAAGGTGCATCCGAGTATGTATGTGTGTGTGTGTGTGTGTGTGTGTGTGTGTGTGTGTGTTTGTAAGGGTGGCAGTCAATTAAACAAACATACACTGTCCTTGGATATGCTTTCTGAGTTTATCAAGCACCTATCTTTGATTCAGGGAGCCTTACAGTTCTGTGTGTTCAATTCCATGCTGATGGAGCTGTAACTGGCTCCATCATACATGCTGCGCATAGAAAGAGGGGGAGAGAGAAAGAGAGAGCAGGGGAAGGAGGTAAAGAGAAGGAGAGAGAGTAATGGAGGGAGGGGGTAGGAGAGAAATGGACAATATGAGATAGAAACAGAGACCTAGAAAAGGGAGGAGAGAAAGAGGGGGATACAGAGAGGATGGAGAAATGAAATTTACCACACAACAGTGCCATCTAGTGGGCTCCCTTTTCATCCATCCCTTCATCCCTCCTTCCTTTTCCCTTCATTTCTCATTGTTCTTTCCTTCTCCCTGTGTCAGTGCCTCCAAATCTTACAGCTCACACTTACATCTTTTTATTTCCGAGACACACACACACACACACACACACACACACACACACAGTACATCACACACGC
This sequence comes from Micropterus salmoides, assembly GCF_014851395.1. NCBI lineage: Eukaryota > Metazoa > Chordata > Actinopteri > Centrarchiformes > Centrarchidae > Micropterus > Micropterus salmoides. The sequence goes on from NW_024040040.1 coordinate 12,344,781, forward strand.
AGACATACACGCCTACGCACATTAATATGCACGCAGGGCAGTGCATGTACACGCCTGCACAGATTCCTGATTTGGCATGCTAAAGCAGCAGTGACTCGTAACCGTCTCTGTGTACTGTGCCCGTGTACTGCAGTGATTCAAAACAAGCAAACAGGACACACACACACACTCACAGAGAGACACACACAGTGAAGAAGTTGTCCCTGTTGTCCTCTTACCCTTGTTTACTTCTATTTTTCTGTCCCCATCACATTGCTATTTTGACCTCCCTCTTTTTCTTACCCCTTAACATATTCTCTACTCTCTCTCTCCCATCTCCCTTCTTCTCTCACTTTCCAGAGCCACCACCCAGACTGTAAACAGCGGTGGTGGATTACTAATTGTCCTGCTGTAGATGCAGTGGGGTGGAGACAGCTGCGGATGGGTGGATTGGGAAGTGGTGGTGCTGTGTGTGTGTGAGCATGAATGCCACTCAAGCAGTCAGAACAGATAGTAGGTGTGCGCATGTAACATGTTAGTGTGTTCTGAATCATACATTCTGTGGCTACAGAAAGGATGAGATGACACATGACAGGACATTTTGACCTTCACACTTTAGCATATGTCCTTGACTGATGCATTTGCAGTTTGATACCTTGCCCATTAGTTTTGCTTTGATAGCTATAATTAGGCCCTTGGGGGATCTGCTGCAATCTTCAAGTAATAAACTCTGTCTCGCAACATAAACATAAGGCAGGGCTTTACTGCAAAGGTGGTTTTCTCAAGTGTGGGTTTTGCTCAGATATGAAAAGCACTTCAATAAAAACCTAGCTGACACACAGATTTAGTGCCCCTTTCTTTTGATGGACACTGGCGGAAGCATTGACTTCCCACAGTGGCAATTTTATGTCATGTTCATGGTGGACGGTCTGGAGGATTGCCCTTGTGCATGGAAATAAAAGCAAACAAAGACATACCAGACTGAATATAAAAATGGGACAAATTAGGGGGTTTAAGGTTACTAGTGGGCTGGATTCCCTTTGGAGCCGCAAGTCTGATCTCTTGAAATTTCGTGACCTTACTTAATAGCGTGTATATTCATTTAGCCAAAGCTTTTCTCATTTTGCCCAATCTTTAGCTTTAGACATGCTGGTAGGCAGCTGTTCTTATCAGTGGCGAGAGCCAGGCTGTTTCCCCTTGCTTCCAGTCGTTACGCTAATCTAAGATAAAGTAACGTCATTATGAGTCAGATATGAGAGTGGTCTCAATCTTCTCCTAACTCTCAGCAAGAAAGAGAATAAGAATATTACCCAAAATGTTGAACTATTCCTTTAACAAACTCTGTTCTCGGGAAGTTGAAAATGTTGATAACTAATTCAATGTTTAAGTAATTTAATCAAGCAGAAAGTGTTCATAACTAATTAATTTTAATTAATTAATTTGGAGTTTGACCCATACTCTGGAATAAAAAGTAAGGTTATCTCAGTCTCTGCTTTCTCGAGAGTACCCTTTTAAAGGTTCAGTGTATAAGTTTTAGTAAGGGGATAACATTCAAGTCCAGAATGTTAATTCATGCAATTGTTGAGTTTAAAGTTGTTTGGTTAAAGTTGTTGGAAAAGTTTTCCTTGTCTTTATAAACAGATACAGGATAAATCACGAACATTTTACTGCACCAGAACCGGCTGTGATGCTCACTACACAGATTGTAGTACAGTACTGTTGTAAAATCCATAAACAGTAGAGTCTTAATGCCACACTAAAACAGAGCTTGAGTCAGCACACATCTCCCCCTTATCTTTATCTCCACCTTCCAATCCATTCTCCCCTCTGCTTCCTGTTTCCTTCCTCTCGACCTCAGTGGTCACATCACCCATCAATTAAACGGACACCAGCCAATGGAGATGTTATCTGTGCCATGTTGGCTTGTGGTGGTGGGGAGAATATGTTGATTGCTCTAATGAATTATATATTCATTATTGATTAGCTCTACTTTTGCCCAGCTTCTATAAATACATATTTATATAACGTGTCACTTTGTCTAATTGTCACCGGCTGGCCCTGTGTCTTCAAACTTCTGGCAGGGAGGACATCCCAGGAGTGGTGCCAACTGTGTTTATATGCAGGTTTGCAGCTTGGATTATTAGGAAGGGACTGTGTTTGCATGCAGGCTAAAGACCTGGTCAATGAACAAATTCACTCCAGCTCATAAATGAAAATTTTTTGGATAAATATTTTAAACAGACAAGACAGAAACGACTCACAGTTTCCCCAATGCAACACAATTTGCATAGATGACTGATTGATTGAATGATTGACTTTGCCTGCTAATAGTAACCTCCATCTTCTTCTGGCAGTTCATGAAGTTGCTCCACCGCTCAGCAAATGTCATTCATAATTAAAATGGACCAAAAAGATGAGGCAGCCCAGATCTTGACTTCTTTGCAGCTATGAGGATTGATTTGATCTATCATCACGACTCCCTCCCCTCCACAAAAAAAAAAAAAAAATATATATCTCCACTGGGCTTAAGCTGCTTGGTGAATATTTAAAATGTAAACTTTGGCAGCTTCAATCCAGTCATCTTGGGAGGAGTGGCTCAGCAAAGCAAGATCAACATTTCACTGTTGTGTCTTTCCAATCTGAGCAAAGGAAATCTCCTCATTACCGCCTTTAGCAGCAGCCACATCAGAACTGATTCACAGGCTCTTTCATCAACAGTCTTTGCTCGTGTAGTCATATAGTTTTGGAGTACAGCACTGTGGGTAGTGTACAGTCTGAAGATGTACTCACTGTGTGCACTGAAAGCTCTCTGTCACTCTCAGATGTGCACACACAGAAACAGGAGGTACCACTCTTGATCCAGAGTGTGAGCAAACACACACCTGCCTGTACTAGACAAATGAACTTCATTCAAAGCGTTTGTTCTAGCGACTGTCCTCTGAGTTCACACACCAGGACAAAGTGTATGGCGTGCTGACTCATAGGTTAGAATGAAACAGAACCCATACATTGACAAACATCTACAAGTGGGCTTGGTGAGGCAGTCGGAGAAGATACATTTCCTGCCTCCAAGAATCATTCAGAGCAAAATACAATAAATGTATTGTGCTGTTGTATTGTGTGCATATCTGCATATCTGTGTGTTTGTGTGCATGTCACTGGTCGCTGGTGAGAATACTAATTTGTGTTACCTGTCAAAACAAACCAGATTACATGTTACGTGGCTCTTTTAATTCAGATGACAGCCAGCCATGGTTAAAATCTTTATTGTTTACTGTTTACCAGCAGTCCACACTGAGACAAAATGATATGTCGCCAATAATGTGGTTTTGTGCTGTGATTGGAGCATCGTGGTGACAAGTCTGTCGCTGGCTGTTCCAATCAACAGTGGAGCTCTTTTTCGCTCGGTCTTCTGTTCTCAGTAATCAAGAAAATAAAATCCCAGTGCCTTCAGATGTAGTGACATTCTCGCTACATCTGACAGACAGCAAAATAGCTCCACATTTAAGTAGTTCTAAAGTACAGTAGGCTTCCTTTGAGGAGGAAGGAACAGCTCCAATTGCCATCATTTCCACAATGAAGGCCCTTTCATTTCCCAGCATGACCCGAGAAATTCAACTTGACATTCTGAGAAGCATCAAGCCCCTTTTAGACCCTCGGTTTCCATCTACCCTTTACTTTGTCTCTCCATCCCTCTGTCATAATGTGGCCCTGTGCTCTAAAGAAAAAGACAAAAAAAACCCAAAAAACTGTATGCTGGCGAGGTTCTTCGAAAGCAGCCAAAATTATGTTTCGAGCCTTGGAGGAGGACTGGGGGAGGGAAGGGAGGGGTGAGGATATCTGGGTGCAATTGGTCACGCCTTACCCTTCCTGCTGAATCTCAAAGAGACAGAAAGATGTAGTGGAATGGGATTGCCCATTTTGTTCCTGGATAGACGAGTCCTCGCCCAAATCCACAGCTTTGAACCCTAGCGACATATCACAGATAGACACACACCCACAACAACACACCCACCCGCAGCCTTGCTACTTTGGTAACTACACCCTGTGGTCCAAATGATGACTCAGTGCTTTAATCGTATTTGCAGGGGATTGATGCCCAGAAAGGAGTTTCCTCACTGCAGACTGGGAGAGAGCAAGAAAAAGATAGAAATGATAGGGGAGGGGGAAAAAAGTATCTGACCAGAAGAGGAAAAAGAAAAAAAACAACAAAAAAAAAACAGAGAGCCATCAGAATCAAAAAGGTGCAGCTATTGAACCACAACGACTGTTTCACAGCGAACTCATTATTGTTCTCGGCGATGAGAAGAGACGGGCTTATTATTCTCCTGTGCATAACAGGAACTCATAACAGGAGATTGCTGGCAGCATTTATGGGGAAAGGATAATGGTTCTTGTCCTTACCTTTGGCACACTCTTTTCTCACATAATCCAATCATTTAAGTATTCCCGAGCTTATTTCACTTGTTAGTACTTCTCATTCTCCTGGAAAGAGAAAGGTGAGAGCGCTGGGAAACGGTGAAGATTGATGATTGGGAGGAATTTGGAGGTAAGAGGTGCTGGTCTCGGGGTTAGAAGTTAGTGGGACTATCTGGTGGGAAGATGACTTAAATACACTTGGGTTTGAGCTTTTGGTATATATTTTTTTTTATTATTATTTCTATTTCTACTCTGACATTCTGGCAAAAATGAATAGCCGTGCTGTCATCAGAAAGAACTGAAGTCTGTGCACGCTTCAGTGCGCTTTAATTTCTGACACATATATATATGTATATGTATATGTATATATATATATATATATACATATACATATACATATATATTATATTTTTTTTTTTTATCCGTAGATCCTTTAGATTACCTGTTTAAATGTTAAAACCATAAAACAGTTACTAGAAAGCCTCAATTATTACTGTTCAAACTAATTCAAATTTACTGCACTAATAAAAAATTGGGGGGGGGGGGGTTAGGTACAAACAGGGAAAAGGAAGTGCTGAACTTTGAAGGCAGCTCTTTATGCTCTACAATTATTACAGTTAAAATCTCGTCTAGCCTTCAGCTGTGAATACAATCACATTTGGTGATTCGTAGCGCCTGTCCTCAAGCTGTTAATAACAATAGTCATTGTTACGTCCTCAGGTGGCTCAAGCACAGAGGTGAAGGAGTAACAAATATAAATGAAAACCGGGCCAAAAGAAACAGGAAAAAGATTATGTGCGATATTTACACATTTCACTAAGTATATGCAGTATATCTGACTGACTAGCAGCTGAAGATGTGTTTATGCCCCAAATTGTCGATATACAGTACATGATATTTCAAATGTTACTTTAAGAATTGTTAAGAATTTAAGAATTAAGGCGCACTCGCTGTGACTCTCCTGCTGCTATAGCTAACATAACAACATTGGTGAACTAGAAAGTAAGCTGAATGTCTGTGGGCAAGTCATTAAATGTTACGTTACAAACACATCATGGCTGGAACTACTGGATTAGTGTCGTGTGGCTCGTCCTTACAACAGACTTCTCGCTTAGGCATGAGCTCCTCGCTTTTGATTGCATGGAAGTAAACTTCACTCCCCTCCATGTTCGTTTATTCTGAATGCAAATGTTTTCCCTTCAACCGTGGTGAAGTTAGTTTTTAGTTGGATATTCGACAGATGTCTGTCAAATACTTAAAGCCTTAGCTTACCGCTTGCACAACAGCACAACACACAATGATGCAATAAATTATCACAAAACTTAATGATAACCACCACACATCCTTCATGACTACATGACTGCTCTCTCCATAAAAAACTAAAATTATCCCAGTCATGTTCCATTTTGACTTCTGTGGATTCTACATATAGATCTTCCCAACAAGATTTTGTTTGGACATTTTTTGTATATCCAAACAAAAAAGGATTTATGAAAGGGCACTTTACAGTGTCCAGTGTACAGTTTCTGTGTGATCCAAAAACCCTGACAAAAACCACATGAGCACCTTGGGAGCCTGGTTGATCAGTCTGGTATTCAGCATAAAACCTTCTCATCAATAAATGAGACTGAAGCATGATTTCACATAAGTACCTGATCATATTATGAGAAACTAATATCCACCTAACTTTGTTGCTCATGATGGTGTATTACCAGTGCTTGAAGTGGGCCAGCACTTCTACATTTTATTCTTTGGGGTACCGTGACTTTTTCCTTGCGCACCAGCACTTCTCACAAGATTCCAGGACTCTTTTGTAACCTATCCATAACAGGTTCTTTGGGCAGTTAATATGGCCCTAAATAAACAACATTACCTAGTGGGCACTATGTGATGCTCATCTGTTCCTGTTCTCGCCAGCCTGCTGATCTCTTCAGTGGAGACAGAGTGAGGGGAAGATTGGGTGTCTTTTATTCAAACATGTTGAACTTCTCATAAAGTTGCTCATCAAAGTCACTTTTCGTGAACCGACCAATCACAGCCTGGATGGGGTGGGACATTAACAAAAGGCTGACGTGCTAAAGAAAACTTTCGAAATGTTGAACTTGTTCTGCATGAATGGTTATGATTGACAAGTTAGCACCTCACATGATCAAATTAGAGGCTGAAGGAAAAGAACCCACTAAAATGAAACTGCTTTAACTGGAATTAATATTATACTATGACAACCTATAGTACACCAATAACTAAAATTCTAATGAATACACGAACAATAGCCTTAATTAAACCTTAACCATTGTGGTATGATATGAAACAGTATCTGTATGTGGACTATCCAAATCAATTTTAACAAATAATTATATATATATCAAATATCAATATTGTGCTAACCTCAAACTTTTTATTTAATGTAATAATATTACTCCTTCACTCCGTCATACCAGTTACTCGAGCAAACATGTGAATAATGAGTACTGGCACCTATTTTTCTTCCCCCTTTCAAGCACTATGTGTTACACAGAGTACCTTTCACAACAGCACAAGCTGACCAAACTTTGTCAAGTTGCTCTTGCTTCATTGTCCTGTAATCCCCCCCCCCCCCCCCCCCCCCTCCCAACCCAAAAAGAAACATGCTTTACCCTGTGGTTTAAAATTGTCTTATGGGATGTTCACAGTCTCATCTGAAATAGAGGAAAAATACAGTCAGAGGCTCAGTCTGAATGGTTCCTGGGAAGAAGATGATTTTAGGTGATTTCAGTAATGATGCTGAGAGAACTCCTTGACACAGCTGCCTATTGGAGATGCTTAAAATGTTGCTATTTGTGTCAGCTCTGTAAAGTACAAAATATAGAGACTCTTATGGAGCTTTATATTTACATTATGAGATTTATTATGGAACATGCAATATATATTTTCGTCCCACTGTTGGCAGCAGGGCCACTTGCCATTTACGCACTTGAAAATGAACTGAAATATCCATCCACTTTGTCACACTTAGCAGCACAGAGGAATTTGTCTTGCTGGTATGGAGTAGAGTGGTATTCTGCCCTGAGAGTGTACAGCACATATTAAAATTACACATTAAGGCAAGACCAGCTCTTTAATTTTTTATTGAAAGCATTATGTCCAACAAAGGGTGTACATTGGTAAAATACAAGCTGGACTACAGCTATGGTTAGAACATGAAAACAAATAAGTGGCAGTTTAACATAAAGGTCATTATGCAGATTTTTGCCTGTTTTCCAGGATGACAGAAAGTCAAAGCTAGTGTTTATTAACTTACAGTCTAACATAAAGTCTACATTACTACAGCTAACATTAAATAATAATATAAGAAATATTTATACCTACTTCTCTTGACATACTCTCCTTTGTTGCTGCATCAGGTCCCTCCGCCTCAAGTTGTAGTCCACTGCCGTTTACCCTAAAGTATTAGTTCTCATTGAAATACTATGGTCAAAAATTGTGGCAAATTAGAACTTTTGACAACTCTAATGAAATTCTCAAATAGTTAAAACAAAGGATACGAGAATTCTGATTCTGGAGACATACATGTTTTTATTTATATTTTGTAAATGCATATATGAGTCAGTGAGCAGAAAAATTTAAGGCATAATACTTTATCTATGAATGATTAATTGCAAAGTTTGAGAAGCTAGAATGTTTTTTTTTTTTCAGTTCAGTGCTTCAGCAATCTAAAACAACTCTAAGAAGGTTGACTTCTAAGGAATGACTTTGGACTGTGTCTGTGTTTGCATCTGCAGATGATAGGCTGCTAAACCCGAGGTCGCATTTAATCTCTTATTTTTCAAAAAGATAATGGGAAATCAAAGCATACACAGCGCCAGCACAAGTTATTGACTAAGTATTTGCCATGCAAGGAAAATGAATGTGGAGAGTTTATCTCTATTTCTTTGCTTCCACACAGTGCTGCGGTTGAATTGGTCCGGGCCATTGCCATTAATACTGTGAGCACCAGTTGGAGTGTTCACTCAGGTTAGAAAGCAGTCTGAAGGTCCCTCTATCAGTACCAGGACAGCTATCGCAAGTGCTTTATGCCAAGTGGCTGTGTGCAAATATTGAAGGTGTTTTACAGAACCCCATATATAATTCCCTGATTTTTAAGAAATGGGATTTTATCATCCATTTATTTATCAGTTTATTTTGCTGGAGGTTTGCTCACCACAGTGGCAACACTATTCACGGAACAAGGGAGAGCATTAAACCTTCTGAATTCTCTTGAAAAAATAATCAACCGAGCTGTGCAATAAAAACAACAAAGGCTACGTAATGAGCACAAGGCTTTCACAGCACCATTATTAGCCAATGCAGCGAGATGAGAGCCCTCACACAATTACAAGTCCCACACTTATCTTGTCGAAGCAGATTCTGCAGGGGAAAGAGAAGCTAGTGTGTGGGTGTGTGTGTTGGGGTGGGTGGGCAGTAGACGGTCAGGCCTTTAAAAAAACTCAATAAACTAACAATCTATGATGGTCCAATATTCAATAGAGTTCCACAAACTAAGCAGGACACCATAATATTTCTATTTTTCCTGATTCCTATCATGTCATATGGGCACGTCATTATCTCAGACTTGGGCTTGATGTATATCAGGTCTTGTTAACCATTATAAAGTGCTGAAATGTCATGTAACTATGATGGATTGGGTCATATGGCATTTATTATAGCTGCAGCATCTGTGTTAAAGGGTAAACCTACACTGAATCATGCAGGGCAGAAAACTGCTGCTGGCAGAGTCTGTAATTGTGGGACATATCATGTCTGTGGGATGTGATATATCCCGTGATATATTTTTTATAACCCTATTTTACCAGAAAATACCACTGCTTGTTATAGCAACTCCAAGGTATTAAAGGTACCCTATGCAGTTATTTTGGGGGGGGGGGGGTAAATGAACCAACTTAACTTTTACGTTCACCGTTTCTCACCAAAATTTTCTTTCTCGTAAAACATTTGCAGACTTAATTTTTGGAAGACTTTGAAACCTACAGTGTTTACATCCATTTGGGTAACTTTAATTTAAAATGTCTGAATATCACTCTAAACCCTGTTTGCCTCTTGTGTACTGTAGAGCATTAAATATTAATTTAAAATTTAAAATTACAATTTCAAGTTACAATTCAGATTGTGTTTAAATGATGCCGGATAATGGTTGTTTTAGTATCTGAAATGTCTTAAATGTATTAACTAATTGGATATGGATTCTGCTTAAAATAGCTGACAAACTAAAGCTATTAACTAAAAAAAAAAAAAGTGTTTCTGTAGTATAGGGTTTAGAGTTTAGAATCAACCCACAGCACTATTCTCCATGGGTTCATACTTTCATGCATATTTCCGTCTAGTCACGACCCAATCTGTGATTCACTGTGGATTTACTAAGAAGTGTGCAACACTGACACATTGGTTCTTGTGGCCAATCCAGTCCCATGCGGTTTTCTAAAACCAATGTGTCTCCATTGCCATGGAAGAGTGTGAGGGTTTTCTTTCCAGCCAGCAGCAGATTTAACTGATTAACACTTCCAACCAGAGAACCAATTAGTGGAGTCAGCCTTTGTACAGTTAGTTTAGAGGGAAAATCTTTATACTCTACCATGGCAGAGGGCTGAAGAGCAGTGATTCGCAAGAAACAATGTCAGGGTTTATTTGTTGCACTCATGATGTAATAGGTTAATCTGACTCATCACTCTATATGTGTATATCTGCCCTTATTTCCCCATGTATCCAGTCACTCACTGCTGAGCAGGATAGTACCAAATAAAGTAGGGATATAAAAAAAAAACCCCATCTCATCACTAAAAATCTATGGAGATGAGAGAAGGGAATAAAAACTATTTATCAACCGCCCATACGAAATACGAAAAATTCTCCACTATAATATGTGTCCCTAATGTGTCTGGGTGTGCTAGGCTTTGAAACCCAATACCGCCTTTCATTGAGTGGTTTTCACTTTTCTGAATAAATTATTTAATAGACTTGAGTGTGGTGACTTGCGATTCAAATGAGCATCTCAATGTTCTTCGTGTGTGCTTGTTAGCATGATAATCAGGCTAGTCTGAACTTTATACTTACTTTAACTCATTTATGCAAGAGGTTACTGTCAAAGGGAAAAAAGTGCCATTGAAGGGCTTCAAACCAGGCCTAGCCAGTAGCAGTCTTTTCAGACCTGCAGTACCAGTCTAACACACACCAGCTTTAAAAACAATTAGCACTTGCTAATGTGCACCACAAACAAGCAAGGAAAGCTGGAGCTGCATTGCTTTCCTGCAGCTACTTCATCAATTGCATTTAAATGCTCTAATATTCAGCATTATCATCCCATGGAAGTGTACGTCTAAAATATAATCATACATTCTGGACATAGGTTTTAACACAGTGACAATTGGGAACAATACAGTAGAAGGTCATGCAGTAAAGAACTGCGTTATGTCATGATTTGATTTTCAAGGGAATGTATGGAGTGCTGCAGTTAAATCCTGCTCTAAAATATCAGTCAACTACTTTCCCAGGAAACGCCCACCCAGAGGCTCGAAGTTGCGGAAGACAGATCCAGTGAGTGTGAGGACAGGTGAGTTTTGCATTACAAAGGTCACTGCCCACTAGTGTGTATGTTCGTAGTGTGTTTAGTAAGGTTCACTTGGGAGCAGTTATGAGACTCTTCTTCAGGGCTTCAGGGTAAAATCTGCTCTAGTGTTGAAATGCTGCAGTGCCATTTGCTAGACAGCAAGAGAAAAAACACTTTGTGGTTTGGGCGGGTTAGACTGCCGGTGTTGCTTTAAGCCCTCCTCCCACACTGCTACTAGTAAATCTTCTGTATGGGTGGGAATTAGCAGCATTAATGTAGTGGACCATGCAAGGCAGTGGAATCACAGGACGTGCAATACCCACAATAACAAAAGTAAACAATTTCCTTCTTTATTATGCATCTACTTTTACGTGACTGCCTGATCCGGTTCATGTTGTCATGCAAATAATGCTGAAGGAACTTGAACTTGCCGAGTTAAGTCATGTGCGAGCTCATCAGAAATATGACCAATGACAGGGGATGAAGAATAATGATATGCAGGCCCATGGATAAAAGCCAGTTCTTTCTTAGAGAGACTGAGCTCTCAAGCCAACAAATCACTCCTCTACAGTGACCTCTTTCAATGTGTGATTTAGTAATTGACATTCCCCATCTCATGTTGATCCTGGCTTCTGGCTAGTGGTTCACTCAGCTGTATTTGCACCATCCAATTCCTAAAAGATGTATTTAATTAGAAACACTTCGGCGCCCTCTGAAAGGCTTCAGTGATCAAATGGGGATGTAAGTAAGCTTATCAAATTTGTGAACAAAATCATTTGATGCAATAGATTTATTCATTTTTTTGTCTCTTGGCATGTTTTTTTCATGAAGCTATCGTTGTCTTAGAGATGTAGATTAGATTTTTTAATGGCATGACACATCCAGCAGCCTGGTCTTTTTCCTTTGTAATAATTAAAACAGCGATTGGTGATGACTGATGACGAAGTTCTGCTTCGTGACAAAGACAAATAGTTTGAAAGAGTTAAAATTTTCTCGGCTATAAGCTTTTGAGAGATTCTCAAATGCATAGCTCCATAGCCAATTAATTGGGACAGATGGAAAGATTCTTCTCTGCAGCATCAGAATCAAAAGACCCTTTAGATGTTCAGCAGTTCAGAAGAAGAAACCATAACGCGGCACAGTCAATCACTGATCATCACGGAACAACTGCAGACTGTCATTAGCGATTAGAGTACAATCTTATGATTTATAGTTATACTTTTCTGTTTGTAGCTTCAAGCAATCTAGCTTGATTTCACAACACATACCAAAAGAGAAAGATAAAAAGTTGTTGAAGAGATGGCATTTACATCTTCACTGGTAAAGCTTAAACCTTTGAAACGGATGCAACACATAGCGTGTTTACTGTCGAGCAGAAATGTTGGGGAGGACGTCACCGCTCCTTGCTTGGCGCTCGCAGACTGACACTTTTAATACTACTGCCACAGAGAGGAAATATGGTAGGTGACCTAACACGGAGGCTTACTACTGATGGTCACAATGAGAAGGCTCAGTGTCAAAGCCATTATACAAGCCTCTGAGAAAATACACACACAAATCAAACTCTGCCGGCATGCCAAGATTTCTGACTCCACAGACAGCCTTCGGGGAGATTTCCCTTTTCATCAGCTTTTCTCTTCTTCTTCCAACCAGAACCAGTTAAAAGATTGGGATTTGATATGCTGTCACTCATCTCCTGCCTGATTTGGATGACAGGCGGGTTCACGAGCTGCTGTGGAGATGGATCCCAAGCAGGGAGGAAATTTCGAGGCTTCGGTAGATTCCCCACTGAGCAGAAAGGCAATCATTAGGAATTAGAAAGGGGAGGAGGGAGAGGGAAAATAGTTCAGGGGAAAGGGGAATAAATTTAATGGCAAGTCAATAGGTATTGATTTTTATGTAAATTTCTACACAGCAGAGGTGCGTCTGTTCGGTCATGGGCTATCAGGATCCAAAATAAGGCTAAAACAGATGATTGGATATTATCCCCAATTCACTTTGTCTACTGTTTTTCACTATTCTGCTTATCTCTTTGCTCTGCTGCCTCTCTGGTCACAGACAGCTTCTCATTCTCCAACGCTTCACCTTTCTCTGGCTCATTCTCTCCCTCCCTTCCCCATCCCCTTTGTATTACTGCCAAACAGTCAAATGGATGTTGGCATATTTTAGAGCCCTGTTGTCCAACTCTCTCTCGTGCGCAGGCCAAGTCCGTGGCTCAGCAGAGTGCAACTTGGCAGCCGACGAGACAAGCACACAAAAGCAATTAGCCCGGCCACCAACAGTCGCTTGGAGAATCGCGCATTCGTTCTGTTCACAAGTCAAATAGAGTGTGTTATTTATATCCAAAGGTCAGAACCCTCCCTGTCAGAGGATTTTAGATCTGCTAATGTGGGACGTTTACGCTGCGGGCGGGAAAAATACAAAAGTCGTCTAAAGCAGAGTGATGTTAAAAGGGCAGGGCTGTGACAATGCCACCTCCCCTGCACATGCACACAAGCCCAGCAGAGGCTGAAGCTGGGCGGTGTTAAAAGATCAGGATTTTAACAACCTCCCTCTCACACACACACACACACACACACACACACACTACAGCGCACGGGAACGCGCATCCTAGCGAAGAGGTCAGTCCAAGCTCCACATTGTTAAAGGTGGCAGAGTATGACAACCTCAGAGGGGATGACCGCCCTTGCTGTCAGAGAAAATGACCCTCATCTCACAGTCTTTGTTCCGAACAAGAGAGGAAGCAAAGTAGACAAAAATGACAGCAGAGGCTAAGAATAGTATGTGCTGCTGGAATACCTGAGTGTAACTCACCTGATGTGATGTGTTTGGCATGAATGTCAGGGTTTCAGTTCAGGTCCGCAGCGCATGGGTTGAATCTGAGATTGTGGGACATGTGTGAAAATTAACAGCTAAGGTGTGAAAACGGATTGTTAAAGCAAGATTTTCATCATAACCGGGTTTCCCATGGTGTCTGCGATGTCAATCGAATGCTGTTCCCATGCTACTCCTTCCTGGTTAGCTTTTCAGCACAAAAACAAGAAAGGTGTGATCTTGACACCTGGGCAGATCCCTGAGTATTACCGAGTAGGGCATTAAATGTTCTTTATAGATAGTTCCCTTGAGATTATCCACAAATGCTTGGGATTTTTTGTAGCTCTGGCCTAATTGATGATTGCTTCACTAAGGATGCTACTTGTGGGACGTTCTTCTAAAGTAACTATGAATACTTCTTTTTTCTTGTTATAAAGGTTTCTTCTTAAGCATGACCCAAGCCTTTTATTTAACTTTAGAGTTAAAATACTGTTAGGTTACGATTTTAAGTCTCTGCATCTTCAGCTGGAGCATCAATTGCTAATATAACTTGTGATTTATGATGACCACTCTTTTTTAGTGAGCCCAGGGCCTGGGGCCGACGATGTCAGTCAATACCTGCAATATTGCCTCATTTGCAGCAGCTGTCAAAGTGACTTACACCTGTGCACACGCACACATACATACACACACAAACACACCTCCCCCACTGTCAAAGTAAATTGGGTGCATGTTCTCTAAACCCTATTTATGGGTCTCCCATTGTTTTTCTTGATGCAGTGTCTGACACAGGGAAGAAAGGGCAAAATTCATCCGGGGAGAGAAAAAAAAAAAAATATATATATATATATGTATTTGAAACAGAGAGAGAGACTGAGATGGACAGACAGGACAGAGAAGACTTGAAGGTTGAAACAGACTGGCAGGCATAAGAAAGAGATACGGATATATAGAGAGAAGGTGAGACAAAAACAGACAGACAGAGGGATAGACTGCATGCCATGAACTCAGTTGTCACTCCCCACACCTTCCCCACCTCAGCTTCCTGTCACTCACAGCTGATGACAGCCCCCATCCTGTCTCTGCCTCTGTCACCTCAATCACACTAGGACCTGATACTGTCATCACACTCTGAGAGCCATATCAAACTAGTACACTGCTATGTGTGTGTGTATGTTTGTGTGTACCTGATTGGGTATGTGACCCCTTGCTGGGAAAAGAATGTGAGTGAGTGTGTATGTGAGCAAATGCCTGATTGTGTGTCTGCATTTGACAAGCAAGCCGTCTAGAGAAAAGTCTGTCCGACTGTCGGTCTATCTGACAAGCTCCCTTTCTGCAGAAAGCCTATGGATTAGGCCCTGCCAACAAATACACCCGTCGTAAATCTCCGTTGCTTTACACCAGGACAGCAAATGCTTCGATCGCTGGGCTGCGTTGAATACAGATCAAAATCTGTGATGTTGGATTCCAAGTCTTTGCAAAAACTCTCAACTCTCTGGAAAACATGTTTGGATGATTGATACTGATCCACCAGTGATTTTCTTTCTCAGATGAATCTTTTTTCAGATAGATCTTACACATAACTATAGTATGTTTTATTGTTACAGACATACATCAGTCTGTATTGTCCGCGTTCAATACATGATAAAAATTCAGAATAATCTTAGAAAATGTTCTGACCTGATTGCAGCTCTATAAAACAGTACTAAACCTCCTAGAAATAAAGTGTATTTTTTGTCTGACAAATTAATCTGTGGGCCTACTCGTACTTTTTTTTATCTTGAAAACTTTAAATCGTGTTTTAATAGCCATTTTTGATATCCCCATTTCTCATTTCACATGAAACATAACGACAAAGGGATGATCATCATGCCAAACCCACTGAGAATCAACATCATATATTAGCCGCATTCTCGTGCTGTGTTCTCAGATCTGTGACTGTATGGTGGATTCTCACCACTCATCAACCACCTAACACATGCAGACAGGCAAATTGTGCTCTACCTGCCAAGCATTAATGCTGTGTACAGCAGTGACTGGTAAACAAAACTAAGAGTCTACAGCCATGCTAGGAGTTCTGTGAGGCTGTACTCACAACAACAAAGCTTGCATGATGAGTTTTAGCAGTGATAACCATGTCACCCATCTTACTTTAGCATGTTAGCATGCTAACATTTGCTAAATGGTCAAAGTACGAAGGACACAAAGCACCTGCACAATTAAACAGAACTGCATAGAGGAGGTGAACCATGATGACTACTTCTGAGCCCTTACAAAGCAGCACTGTAGGCTTTAGCCATACTTTTCCCACATATGTGTGCACAGAGATGATAATGTACATACTTATCCAGTTAGGAGTCATGAGTCTAGTCATGTCTGCAGGCTGGGATAATAAAAAGGAGGCCGATCCCCATCCACCTGTTACATACAGTTCAAACATTGACACAGGAAAACAGAGGCTTTGGACCCAGACGCAGAACACAAGGCAGAGTAGATGCAGTTTGCAACTTTTAATAACTATAGGGGTGAACGTACAATGAACGTGAGGCAGGCAGTCCAAAACAAAGCAGAAATAAATCCATAATTTGGCATGAGAAATTAATCCACAAGGCAGAAAATCCACAAAACACCAGAGAAACACAACACAAGAGAGAGAGCTCTACATAGACTGAGTACGAACTTACAACCAAACAATTGTGAGACAAAAATTTAAATACACAAGAGGGGTGGATAGGGTGCGATCTACGGGGAGCCAGGGGGAGCTTAGCTCCACTAAAGAGGACATCAGCTCCCCTAAAAGCATGATGGGTCTCTAAAATATTGACAGTATGCTTTATTGCCATTAATTTCAATATTTCTCTATCATCACGGATCCATGCGTAAATTCAGGAGAGCCAGAGACAATGATCACCGACCGTCTGCACCAGGGCGGTCGCTCCGCGATCTCCTTGCCCTGTCTGCTCCACTCCGTCTCCGGTACTACGGGTTGTGTCGCTAGTACGGCGACGCACTGTGAATGTTTCATGATAATTTGGTCCGGCTGGATGAATATTACGCATGAGCCATGTACTACTGCAGCTCTCTTTTCCCTCTCATGGAGAAAATAAAGGACAGGTCGCAAACAGCTGTTGTGTGACGCATAATTGTAGCAAAATGGCTCCCTCGAAAGCCAACGAGACACAGGTGGATATCTTTAAATAAACGACTGAAAGGAAGCAAAGCAAGACAAAGACACCGGAGGCTAAAACAACTTCAAAATAAAACAGGAAACACAGGAAACAGGAAAACACAAACACCAACACCACAGAACTGCAACACCACCAACTCTTCAGCAATTAGTGGAACAGCGGGACTTGTAGAACTAGAATGACCATGTGTAATATATTTTTTTTCACGGTGCTTTACTGCTCAGAGGGCTAAACTCGATGACTGAACCCCTGTTGTGACACAGACACGATGACACTTAAATAATTATGTAATAGGTCAATGTTCTGACAAACATATGGTAGATGCAACGTGATGCCGCACTCTGCAGAAAGCCTAATTGACTGTAGATGCTGTTCATCTGTCACACACCCCAAGCCCTCCTCTTTGCCTCTCCTAGCACCAATGTCCTCTGCCCTACGAACACATATGAGTCTTAACAGTCTGCTTACACTGTAATACTGTCACTAAACCTACCAACCCAATGAGTAAAAGCACAATCGCTCAATTGGCAAAGCAGAAATGAAACACTTGAGGAGCAATGGCTAACACAAACAGTATTTCTTGATCCGAGCAAATGAGCTTCATTGGCCATTAGGCAAAAGGGCTGGATGTAGCTGCTTCCACCAGACTGCAAAGATCAACAGTGACCTGAGGAGAACAAACTGTTCTTCAAATTTCACTTTGGAGACTCAAAGGATTTAATAAACCTTGTTAGTGACCAATCGAGTTCAGATGAAGGAAGAAAAAACTGATTGCTGCATTCTCGGCCTTTTGAAAACCAATTAATCAAACTTTAAAATAAACCCCTACTCATTATAGTATTGTGTTCATAACCGCGCCTTCTCCTACCAGTTGTTTTCACTGCTGCTCACTTGGTTTCTGTTTTGGTCCCCCCATCTGAACCTTCCCAAGGCAATGTTCTTGCCATATTGAAGTCTATGCACATATTCAGAGAAATGTCCTTTCCTGTGTCCCATTTTTAAAATATAAGTTATGAATTTATTCATTAACTTTCATTATGTCCACTCAGAGGACACAAGAGGAGACAAAGAGGAGAGGAGCTTGTGTGTGGCTGTATGCTTGTATATGGACAATGATGTGGAGGATTATGGCTAACCTTTAGTTTTGGCCATTTTAAGATGATTAATTTGCCACTGTGTTTTTAGCTGGAGGGCAGATGCAAGCAGTGAAAACTTATAATTGCCTCAGTACTGCATACCCTTCTCAATGTCAAGCCTATGATAGAGAGCCCTTATTCAATAATGCCTAATCTAGAAGGGATGTAATCAGAAAGCTGATACAGTTGAAAAAACAGCGTGAAGTCATTATAACTAAGTTATTCTCCTTCCACTGCCATGTTTTATGGTTTGTTAAGGCTTTTCATATCAACACACAATAGCTAACAAGTTCAGTAAGAAAACCTTTTTGAAGGGTTAGGGTTAGCGTAATATCTTATTAAAGAAAGAAAACTCAAATCAAAACGCTCATATTTTGGAATAACTTGAAAAACTGCCTTTTTTTTGTTTTCAGCCTATTGTAATATATAAGATTGTTTCATGAAATTCTGTATTATATAATTCCTTTGATATTTTCTAAAATAAATAGGATTATGTCAAAATAAAACAATTTCTCTCTCTTTACATACAGAATACGCCTTGACTCACTGAATCCATTCTAATGCGGTACTGGTCACCAGTCCCTTTCCTGCATGGTTCATTTAAGTCTTAAAGAGTATTCCAGTGATTTAGTAATGCACTTCCGTAGAGTTTGGGGAGTTAAGAAAGGCAGATTTTTTTATAGCATAAGCCAAGATATCCTGATTCTCTAGTATACAAAAATGCCAGTCCCTACACTTCTATACCTTCCCTGCTGACATCACTATGGCATCATCAGGGGTTATTTTCTCACTCAAAACACTATATAACTGTTTTAACAGGCTGAGTAGTACCTCCCATAACAATGAAAAATTGGAAAATTGTTATCTTTGTCAAACACAAGTAAAAGAATCTGCCAATATTTTCACTTCTTCTTATACCTGTTTAAGAATTTCTGTGGACAAAGGGGACAGCATTAATAGAAGTGAGGTGTGGTTGCAAAATACATTATGACCTACAAAGTTCAAAGTGCCACTTACTGTAGTAAACTGTTATCATGAGTAGTGACAGTGTTGCAGCTGTCTATTGGATGTCCTTTTGTTTCCTTTGTTCACAACAACCACTTTAATTGCCACTATATTCTCTTGAGAAAAATACATTTTAATGCCTGATATCTTAAGTCCTTTTAATAGAGTACATGTTTCAATCTGCTTCAGCTAGTGTGACATCTCCACAACAGTAGCAATTAAAAACAGCAACAATTTAAATAATGCCAGTCCAGCACACATTGCATCCATCCTTCCCCATACTTTTTTTATCCTCGTCTTGTTGCACTCGTCTTGTGCAATCCTTGTCCCTATTTGCATTTTAATTCCTGTGCTTGTGCGGCTCGGCGTGGCTAATCCTGCGCTAACCTAAATGAGGCCTGTGTTCTCAGCTAAAGAGTGTGTGTTCCTGTCTCAGCCCAGCCGCTTCACTCTGAAAACCCTTTTCGTTCCTGTCAGAGACGCACACGTATTTGCCGCACACGTGAATATACACTCTCACACACAGCGCCACGTAAGCACAAACACACAGACAGGCAGACACTCACATTTATCAAAAAGGATGGGAATCTTTATTTCTCTCTCAAACACACCACATAACCTCATTTCTTTTTTCCCCTGCAGCATCATATCTTGGTAAAGAAGACAAGATAGCCAATTAAATCAATCCTTGCACCTTGTGTGTCTGCTATGCAAATACTCCTGCAGCTGAGGGAAGGAAAGGAGTGACAAACTCTAGCTCTCAGCTCTCTCTCTTTCCCTCTCCTCTACCTACAGTAAAAAGGTGCTTAGATGGAAAGAGGATTACAGCTTTGCTACCCACCTGAGACGCCTGTTTGGGGCTTTATTGTGTTTGTGCGTGAAAAGCCCTTTTACTAAAGTGCTGACGAGCCATGGCGAAATGCCGAGACAGAGTGAGAGAGATGCAAATTGTGCTGTTGGTGAGTGCATCCTGATTGTATTTAGATAATGCTTAACACAGCAGCTGTTCATTTAGGTGTGAATGCGTGCACGTTTGTGTGCAATAAAGTGCGTGTACAGATGCATGTAGGCAGGAGTTTCTGTCTGTGTGCACCCAGGTGTAAATGCATCTTCTTGTGCAAAGTTTGTATTTGTCTATATATGGGCGATGCTTTTGTCACCAACTCCTGCTGGCTTAAAAACTCTCCACTACCATTTTTTATCCCCAGGTTATGCATTTTTAGCACCTACTCCACTAAAATGAAGTCATTATTTAAGAACATTTTACATATGTGTCTCTCATTCACCAGCCCATGTTTACTAACTCTTGTCAAATTAAGTTTTTATTCAGTTGTTTTAGTGAATTTGAATCAGCTAGTCACTCCAGGCTTGGCTCCTCTTGCACCATTTTGGATCCCACATGAGACTGGAGGAGTTCCAGGGAATGTAAAGGCATGGATTTCAGTTCAAGCATGATTGACACAATGTGCTACTTGTTACAAAATACCATGAGCTTTTAGGATCAGTCCGTGCAAGAAGTTGGTGTTCCATGTTTAAGAAGCAGTATCAATATAAATCCTGTCACCTGGTTTTGTTCAACTTTGTCCCTAAAAGTTTGCTCGACATGAATGTCTGTACTGGCTGTAAGATTTTTGCCATCTTTTATATGTGACAGAATCATCATGAGGCGATTGCCTCACTTGGTGGAACATCAGGTGTTTGCAAACCTTTTCTTTTCAGCTTGTGTTAGCTGTTTGGTCAAGGTTGCCGCCTGCTGCGCTGGCTGCTGGGCCAATCATTTGCCTTTAAACGCTTGTACTGGTGTGTGTCCAAGTAATGGAAAGGGGATGAGAGCTGTTTGCGAAAACATTGTGTGTATTTGGCTGTTGTTTGCCACAGCAGGGAAATTGCCATGATCCTTCATTTATTATTTTGACAATTTTTACTTGGCATGTGAAATTTTTATTAATCAGAAATGTGGGTCTTTTTTTCAGTACATAATAAATCATAATTATATTTGTTGATAACCTGTCAGCCTTTAGTTGTTGCTGACTATAATTTCCTGGCTTTAACTTAAAGGGGCACTCCACTGATTGTATGTGTCAAAGTCAATTTACTAGTCACAGGGAGTACTACCCATCCTGTAAAACTGTTGTAAAAAGTCTTCTATTACTATCTAAGAGCTTTGTCAAATCTGAGAAAGTCTCAGGAGACAGAAATCCTGCTACAAACTGGAGGCATGGAGTTTAAAAGATGTTGGCTTTTACCAGGCTAGTAAGGTATAACAAAAAATGTTTTTATGTTGCATTATGGGACTATGTAGGATCCAAGGTTTTTGACGTTTGACCCATATTGGGGACACTCTGTTTTGAGTTTTTTGTAGAGAAACACATTTTAAATGTTTAGTTCAAATATAATGGGAAATAAAGCATGTAAGAAACAAAACTGGTTTAAAAAAAGCTAGAAGGCAGTATTTAACATCTTCATGGATGTGTAACACTAAATATAATATCTAGTAAGTGAATACATGAAATACATACTACACAGGCCTGGAGTTCTGTTTGAAACGCCAATCGACCACGCAGAAAACAAGCTTTGAGAAGCACTGCACTCATGATTAAATCTTGTCTTCCACATTGGGTGAAATGCGCACATAACTAGGGCTGCAACCAAGGATTATTTTTGTAGTCGATTAATCTGTTAATTCTAGTACTCTGACTTTACACTGAAATTGTCTTGTCTGTAACTTCTTAACTTTATTCGCCAAAAACATAGTGTGTATCCTAGAGGCCTCACAAACATGTTGAATGCATTTCCTTGTGAATTGTGCATTGTTTACATGCATGTTAGCCAGCTTACCACCTTCTTCTTTCTTACCTTTGTCGGTGCATTACTACGGTTCTTTGGGCGTTACCGCCACCATCTGTCAATTTTTAACCGTTATTGTGGATAAGCCCGGATTTTACACTTGCCTGTCAAGTCATCTCCAACTCTTTGGATCGCAAAACAGAAAAGTCCATGACATCTGTCAAGAATTCTGAAAAATATTGTTTAATTTGCATTGACGTTTCACGCAAACCCATTCCGAACCAAAAATCCTTGTTCTCCGACGTATTTCATTTTGTGGTTTAATGCCATGTTCGAGCAGATCAGACATGAAGCTGGGGTTGAAAGCAAATTTACTTAATTTTCATCCCGGACGGAAAAAATAAATTAAAAAGGGTGCGGAAAAAACCCTATCTGCTCTGTAAAATTAAATTCTTTTTCCATTAAAGCTGCCTGATCTTTGATTTCAAACACCTGTTGTTTTCCTGGGAAAGTGGCTGCATGTCAATGAACTAAGAGGGAGAAAACGATGACAAATCCACTCTTAATATTAAGCGGCACTATGCTAATATTTTGACTGCAGTTACAGCTGCGCACACACACACACCCCCATGTCAGAAAGGACTGCAGAGTCACAACCTATTGCCAGTCATATGGTGAGAGCTTTTCTTTTGAGTAAATGTGGACCATTTTTAACCCAGTTCATTCTGGTTTGCAAATATATGTTTAATGTACATGTAAATGGGTATCACATGATTGATGATTCACAGTAAGATGAAGTGGGGATTAAAAAAAACAAACTTTTTTGCTCTTTAATACAGTAGAGTCCCAGCACCCTCACTCATCATCATTAACATGGCTTACAGGAGAGACCGGGGCAATGCCTCATTTGCCATCCCCTTTGTAACGCTATTTAGCTTCCCCCCTCCCACCGGCACACACGCCATCGTCCACTCACTCTCATTCTCTCTCTCTCTCTTTGACACACCCCTTTCACATCAGCTATTTCACTTTCACACACACCTGGCACGGCCACAGGTTATGCATCGAACAGGACCCGGCTGTGGCAAGCGTCAGCGACTGTGCTGCGGCCCATTTAGCATTCAACTCAGCCTCCACTCTCAGGACAGCGGGCTCTGCAGGGACATCACAGTGTTAGAGCCTTTTAACATTCTATAGACGACTCAGCACAGAGAGAGAGTGGGGGGGCAGCGGTAGAGAACAATAGTAAAAGCAGACAGAAGGATAAGAGAGGTATGGTGGATGATTTTGAGGACGTGGAGAAGTGGAATGGGGGAGACAAAGAGACAGAAATGACCGGGCACTTTTTTGCTTGTGTTAAACACTGCAAAAGAACAGCGTTGTGTTCCTGTGTCGATCCTGGAGTCGTCTCCAACGCACAATTACAGCGCATAATAGATTGTAGAATGTGCAAATATAGGAGTGGATTGTATTGTGAATGCACGGATGAACATGAAGAATGTGTTTTTCATCTTTATCCTGCCAGTGACATGTCTTGTTTTGAAGCCGGTTAAGTGTCTGGAATGACAAATTGCATCGTAGGGTGCAGATATATGAGACCATATTCAAATTCATTTTCAACCAAGTCTGATACTCTATAATATTCTGTGCACTCTACCTCCCATACAGATGTATGTGGGGGTGGCAGAGCTGCTGCTGGTGAACTATATGCCTGTGGTTGGAAAATCTAAACTTTGCTATTTTAAATCATTACTGAGATTATCAATCAATAGCTTTCAGGCCTAATAGGCATCGAGAGAGAGGGAGAGGAATGGTGACCTGTCTGTACTCTGTAAGACTATCCTTGAATGCTCATGTATTCATACCTGTTTTACCTGTAAAGTGATGTATAAGGGTGACCTACAAAAGTTCAGAGCAAAAATCTATCTTCTACGAGGAATCTGATTCATTTCAAGAGCTTTAAAAAATAAAAATGTTCCCTCCGTTTTGGATGTATTGTTTCAACGAGGTGTTTTGTGCAAGGGCAGATATTTCATGCCACTGTTGGTGGGGATAATAAAAACATCTCCCAGCTGGAGCTTTTCAGAAATAAAGTCGCTGATGGCCTGAAAAAGGTAGGCCAAACCACTGTGAGGCATATGAGGGGTGAGAAAATAATCTTTCAAAACTTATTGGAGCTGTTTGGAGCTGTTAACTGTTTGTGTACCAAATACATTGACTAGATGCTGACGGACAACAGTGGTTATATTTAATTGTTTAGATCTAAATTATTGCAAGGTTCAATTTAGTAGTCGGTGGATATTGGTAGAGACGTGTCCCTACTGTCCCTACTAAATTCTAAGCTCTTGGTTTTGTGCATATTCTGTCCGTCTATCTATGTATTTAGCAGTTCATCATATTACTGTTGTGTAATGTGAAAGGGGGCACAAGCAGTGACAAATCCACATAAAATTTAAGCGCCTTCAAGTTCATTTTGGTTTCCAGTTGCAGCCAGCAGCTGTTTTCACCAATAAAGTTGTAAAACCTGCTGTAAGGTAGCAAGTAGCTTAACATAGCGGAGCATTTAAAAGCTAAAAAGCAAAACATCACGACTCCAAATAAAAGCTAACATTGATTCGCCCGCTGTATGTGTAAATAGGCATAGTTTTACTTTATAGGTGATAATATGTCGTTGTTTTTTCAGCACCACAAGTGGCCGAACAGTCAGTTTATTAAAAAATAACAGACATCAATGCATTTTTAAGATTTCAGTCCAGTTGATTTGGCAACACCTGTGGTAACAGGTGGTAAGTGAAATACATACTACACAGGCCTGGAGTTCTGTTTGAAACGCCAATCAACCACGCAGAAAACAAGCTTTGAGAAGACACCCTGTCAGAAATGCAACAGAGAATGATACAGCACTGCACTCATGATTAAATCTTGTCTTCCACATTGGGTGAAATGCGCACATAACTAGGGCTGCAACTAAGGATTATTTTCGTAGTCGATTAATCTGTTATTATTTATAATTATTTAGTCAATTAGTCGACTAGTACTAGCACTAACAAGCACTAACCTCTCGGGTGCTTGTGGAGCTTCTCAACCCAGAAAACACATTTTGGATTTGCCATCAACTTTCATTAAACTGCCAAGATTCAAATTCAAGTTCAAAACCTCTCAAAAGTGTATTTAGAGATGAAATAGCGTTCAAAACCCCCCCAAAAAACGTTCTGCTATTTCTCCATTGCTTTCCGCTTCTCGCATGAATGCTTATGCTTTGTGAGTAGTCTTACAGTCAAGCAGTCATGGCAGACAGTGGAAGCGATATTGTCCCCAGCATTCCATGAAACTTCACGGCAACGTCGTTGATTACGTCAACTAATAGTTGCAGCCCAACATATAACCCAGCTTTTTTCTTTTACATCATGTTCTTGGGGGTGGCGTTCCTTTTTTCCCCCCCTGTGGTGTTCTGTGGGTGTGTGTGGGTCACCTGCTGACAACCCTCATCCTCATTTTTAGCATGTAATTGTTTTTATGTGTTTTATTGTTTTTGACACTTGTGAAAAGCACTTTGTAACTGGTTTTTGAAAAGTGATATATAAAATAAAGATTATTATTATTATTATTATTATTATTATGTGGGCTTCCTGAGACTCGTCGCCAGATTATTCCTAACCTTCTCATGGCTGAGTACTTCAGGCCTATTTTGTCTCTTGAGTATTTAGTTTGTTCTTTGTCTGGACCAGGACTAAAGTTTTTGTGTTTTTCCTTTTTTCAAGATACCCGCACTCGGTGTGTTTTTGTGTTGCCCGGAGGATCTTTTGGAACGCTGGTTGCCACTGCCCAGGACTGCTTGCCACCGCTCACACTTCGCCCTTTTCCCCTCGCCCTTTTCCTACTAAATGCAAATACATACTGTAGAATTGCTATTTCCAGCTGGGCCATAGCTATAACTGAGGACAATGAAGCCCTGTCTTCATTTAAGCAATAATAATAGTTAAACTGTATATTCTAACATAAAGAGAGTGTTTTTCTCAAATAAATTAACAAAATGAAACCAAATTAACACAAGTTGATGTGTCGATGGTGACAATAAAAGCTGAGAAATACAATGATCTGTTGCCAAGGCTTATCTCGCGAGGTGAAGATAGGGAGAGCTTGATGTTCAGTGGTATTTCTGCACCAGACCTTTCAGAGATCACCTGCCACTCAAGTCACTCAAAACATGTGGGCGGGACTGTGATGCCTTTAACCTTAAATCTTATTCTTTTGTTGATGAAACTGGAGACGTTCTTTGTTCCGCTAACAGTTCATGTTTCGGTGTTCCTACGCAACCTTCTTTTTACCTCTCACTGAAACATAAAACACATTGCTTCAAGGTGATTTTTCTGACCCCATTTTGACACAAACATGTATTAAATGTAGGATGTACTGTGGCTTTAAATTTCCACCAGGTACACAGATACAAGCTACTGCATTTGACAAATCCCCTTCCAGTCATAAGTTTCTATCAGCATTGGTCACTTTTATGTCCTACAGACTACATCCTGTTGGTATATTTCCATAAGTTGTTGACCTAGGGAGCAGCACCAGGCACTGAGAGCACTATATCAGTGTTTTGAATCATATTAAATTATTAATGTAGACATATCTGCTAGCTAGAGGCTACAGTAGTTTTGCCTGAGCTATATACAGGGGTTTTCTAGTCCCAACTGGCTGATTGGCATTTCCCCAGGGCCACAGAGTTCACTACCTGGGCTGATGCCACATAAAGTACTAAAACACAATATACAGATATTTGTACCACGTAAGTTAATATAGTTTGTGAAATGCATAAAAAGGGAAAGCTTATATCCACCTTTTAATACTAATGATCAGTATTGTCCTGAGGCCAGTTTCCTTCTTGGTCTAATCCTGCAGTTTTATGTAGGATATACAGTTTATGAAAACTAAAATCCTAGGCATCATAGTTACTCATCCCTTCTCCTTGCCTGTCTCATTCCCTATGGTAAGGTAATTCTATGTTTTCTAACTGCAAACACAATCTCTCCCTCTTCTTCTGCCTTCCCCATTTATCTCGCAGCCGTCTCCTCCTTGCAACGATGCTCTGATTTCCTCTTCTCCTTTCACCTCTCTCACTGTGTCTCCCCCCCTCTCCTAAACAAAGTCAGCGTGGGTGTGATTGGGCCTAAATTTGCATTAACAAATCGCGCAGGCTGTTGCAGCTCGACGGCAGAGACAGCACTTTTCGGATGATTCAGCTTCAGGTGGGTGGGTGTATGTGTGTGTGTGCCAGTCTCAATCACATCGACGCCGGGAGTGTTTGTGTGTCGACTTCCCTCTGCGGGCGTCCTACTTCCCAGCCACCAGTCACACCCACACATCCACACACATATTCCTACACATACCCAAAGGTGCTTGATGTATTAATGCCTTTGGAAATATTACCATGCTTGCTGCCGCGCCTGCCAAGGATTACTCCATCTGCAACAGCCCCTTCCAACCCTAATGAGAATTCATGTTACATTTTACAGCCAAGAAGACGCCGGCTGCCTCACTATCGTCTTTTCACTCCTTTCAGCCCCGTATTCCTATTTGACTCTGAGGTGCCAAATTCAAATTCATTTCAGCGAGAAGAAAGTACATTCTAAAATACCTATGAAGCGAATGAAAGAGAATGCACTTAATCCAGCAAATATGTGCGCTGTGTTAGTTTTGCAGTTTAATGGAGCAACTGTATTATTCAGATAGGCTGGTCTCAAGGTTTGTACAAATGAGAAATGGCAAATGAGCGTGAAGCACAGGCAAAGTTTCAACTCGCATGACAACTTAAAAGTACACTCGGCTTTCCAAAAGAGACCCAAGCTCTGGCTCTTTTTATGAATATTAGTGTGGGAGTAGTGTGAGTATGTGCGCTGCATGTGTATGTGTCGTATTGTAATGAACAATAAATATTCTTGAAATCCCCGAGAGGCTCTGTGTATTAATAAGCCTGTGAGACGAGTCTCAATGCGTTTGTGTGTGTTGTCAACATAGGTGTCAGCTGCCTTTGAGAAAGAGACACATGAAGGCAAACCTGCGCTGCTCTCCACTCATTCTGTTTGTTTGATTCTCTTTTGGGTTTTTTGTGAACAATTAGCAGGACACAGCATGGCATGATAAAAGGGTGGACAGGAAATTAAAATGAGAGCTGATGGGAAAGTAAACATGCAATTCCTTCCTGCTCCTTTTGATCTGTTTTCTTTATTTTTCTCTTTTTCCATCAAAATCAGTGCTTGCAAATGATTCAAATTCCCTATGTTATTAACTAGATAAATTAGACTTTTTCAAGGCACAAAATATTAAAATTAATTTAAATATAATAATGGGATTTAATATTTGTCCACTAGAATTATATCCTGGGAGTGCAGGGAAGGCTTTGAAACTGCCTTTCAATTAGCTTTAAATACATACTTTCCTATTTTTTCTTCATTCAGCATGTGTTGGTTCTGTATGTAGTATGCTTTGACTCTATGCTACCAAGGGACCGAGATAAAATGGGTGAAATTTTCAGCAAAGTTGCTCAGCAGGATGCCTTAAATGACAACAAATCTGTCTGGCATAGTTTTTTGTTTTTTTTCTTCCCTGCTGACAGATTTTTTTGGTTTGTAATGTTACTCCAAAAGCACTGTGTTATTTCACATCTTTCCATCTATTCTAGCAGTAAATTGGGGAAATGCTTGAAACTGGAATACAAAATCAGCAACATCTTGAACAACCAACTTCCTTGGTTACATTGGTGGCTATATGTCTCCCTGTCCAGCTTCAGACTTTCTTCCTTCCCCAAGGTCTTGTTTAGGGGTCCAAGCCTGGAGGGGCCGGGGGGCCACGCATGCAAAGTAACATGGAACCAGCAGTGCAGGGAACCCTTGAAACCCCTTTTGTCTTTATTATTTTCCTGTCAGTATAAGTCATCCTGCAGCCTAAACTGTGATTGCTATTAAAGCAAAATTCACAGGGGGTGGTAAAGCCTGCTGCACATACATCAGCCGCAAAAAATGACACATCAAGCAGCAGGTGGTTCTAAATCAAGGTTTCGGCCAGTAACATCCTGTAGCACAATTAAAAAACCTTATTTCTAAGCGTTCCCTAAATTGACCTGCATCTTGTGATATAGGCCACGCCCATTTCCACATATAAAGGTTTTTAGCAAATTAGCAAAACGTACTTTTCCGAAGTCCTCCAAGGCGGAGAGTCCGATCTGCACAAACCCCCCCCCCCCGCGTGGTCAAAAATCTAAAACATGCACAAGTTGTAACAACTTCCTGTAGGTTACAGTCAAAACAGGTATAAGTCCACATAAGTCTGTCAGTCACAAAATCTATAAGAAAAATTGGACCATCAAGGTCGAAGTTATTAGAAGAATTTTGATACTCCAAAAAATGCAAAAGTCAAAAGAAAAATGCTGTATTCATACAAAAGAAATAATGTCATATACAGGTTTGTAAAAAAAGTCATCCCTGGCGCCTTTCTCAAGAACCTAACCTCTAAAGTATTTCAAACAGTAAGTGCATTTTGACATTAAAATTTTTACTTAAGGTAAAATTGTTACAGTATATACGACAGTGAAGAACAAGTTTCAGGTTAAATAGAACTCCTTAATGTCAAAATAAGTAATGAGTGAGTCTTAAATGAGTAAAGCTTCTCATAAAAAACAACACGTTTCCTTGTGATCATCATTAAAACGTCTCTAGAATTAATCTGCATTTCACTTGAGACAAATTGACTGGACATGATTTCAGAAGACACACACTTGTATGAATGCAGCTCACGCTTATTCAGTGCATATAAGAGCAAACACAAAGGCTCGACATCTCCGAGATGGAATCATGTCAGGGTATCGTTCCAGTATAAAAATTTGCTAAAGCAATGTTCCCCAGCACAGCAGGCTCCGTTGTGAAAAAGTAGACACTAGGAAAAAACATGATTCAAACTAGGGAGGTTCAGAGATGGCTGAATCTTCCAAAGGGAAAACCCTTCCTGTAGCTCTCCGTCAATCATGACCAAAATGAAGCAACTCCTGAGTGAAAGGCATAGGGCACTCAACTAAAGCCTCAGAGAGAACTTGACAAACCATTTTACCATGTGATCTTTGTAGAAAAAGACATTAGATCCACAGGCTCTTGCATTTACCTGGCAGAAATCAGCGTGCTTGTGATCTCGATTCTGTCACTTTTAGCGCGGGAAGACTTGCTAGCTGCTGCCTCTACTTTTATTTCCTTTTTTTTTCCCAGACTTGTCCGAGCTAGCAAGAAGAGGTGGAGTTAGGTGGCCAAAATTATAGCAATGTTGACTGGGGCTGAACACTACTAATTTGAAAATGAAGAAGAATCTGAGGTCATGGAGTGCGTTACCAATATACAGTATGTAATATATTTGTATAATATACATCTTAGGATGCTGTTTAAAGTTAATGCTTAATTAGGATGGATGACAACACAAGTGTTTTCACTGGGTTGACGGGCTTCCGTGTTTGTGTGTGTAGGTGAATAACGCTGAAATTCAACCGTGGTGTTCTGTCGGGAGATGCAATGACTTAAACCAATGGTGAGAAAAGTATAAATCGGGTAATACGTGAGATGACGTGACGTGGTGAATATTTTACAAGCATGGACCAGGTAAAGCAATGCTTAACACACCTGGTTTAGTAGAAGTATAAATAGTGTCTGTGGAGACCACTGTCAAGGAAAGGGAGCGCTAGATTTATAGACCTAACACAAGATAATCCTAACACAAGACGAGTGTTATTTCGAAACAGCATGCGGTACAATAATTGTTTTATATCGATTAACTTGTTTTTATAATTGCTGGAAGCCAATATAAAAATCATGATTAAAATTTGAATAATTGCACAGCCCTAACTGTGGGTAATGTAGGCACCAGGTTTTGACAAGGAAGAAGGTATTTTTTTGTTGAGACTGTCTATCGTAAGTCTTTCCATATTTTGAGTGCAATATTAAATCAGTGGAGTACTCTTTAATGCCAGGTGTAAATGGGCTCTTGAAAGCCACTTGCTACATCAGCAAAAAACAGGTATCATATGATAATGGTAACAATCTCATGGTGCCAATGACACCACTGCGCCCTTTGCTCAAGCTAAAGACTCTTTGCAGCCAATGCATTCAAAAGTAACAAATATACAACCACCTTCCTTAATATTGCTTGAAAGATCATAAAACTCTTGCATTACAAGCATTAAAGCGGGGAGTGGAAGCAAATGCAACCTTTGTTACCTGTTATAATAATCCATGCAGTCACCCCGACTTCGTTTCATAATTGTACATTTTTTGTATTGTTCAAACTGCTAATGGGGGTCGGACTACCCCGCAAAATCTGCTGAGCCAATAAACTGAAACAGATATAGAGGGGTCCTTGAAGAAAACCTGCTTCAGAGTGCACACAGCTTGAGACTCACCTTTTAGCGCAACAATTGCCTCGAGCACACAGACGAGACTGGAGTGTCTTCAGGACAACAACTCTCAAGGTCCTTGAGTGGCCCATCCACAGCATGGACACTGTGCAGTGATGCTCAGTCACCAGACCTGGTTTTAAGTCCCAAACTTTGACTAAAATATGCCTTTGGATATTGTTTTCAAGAGCACAAAGCAAGATCCAAACTGATTATACAGAGAAGCTGACATTCAAGGATAATATAACCACTTTATTTTACGCATCAAATAAATAAATATATCTGTCCTTGAAATCTGCCACAATAATCTCCAAATGAAGTGTCTCCTGTGTGGCCCTTGCTCCAAGGTTGACAAACTCTTTTTTTTTTTTTTTTTCAGCTTTAGTCCAACTTTACTTCGCAGAATTAATTAATGACAAAATCCCAGAGGCCGATTCCTAAAATAAAAATAAAATTAGGTGGGTAAAAAAAAAAAAGAGAGACAAGGCTTTCAGCTTCACGAAGCAGGGGCTTTTGACAGCTAGAGATGAGACTGGCCTCCTCTTTTATTTCACTTCAGCTATTCATTCCCCTTATTGGTCTTTTCTTTCTGATCTGTCTCGTATCGCCATCTCTTCTCTTCTGTCCGCAGCGTAAATGACTCGGGAGGATTGGCAGGCTGTGTGCAGAAGCTACTCAATCAAGATTTGGGAAGAGAGGAGGAAGATCCGAGACATCAAGCTGGATTTCGGACTGCATGAGGGTACTGTGTGTGTGTATATGTGGTTGTGTGTGTGTGTGTGCGCGTTCCAGCAGGGGGTTGTCAGCACAGGTTGGCCTGACACAGGAGTCAGTTTCAGAGGTTGCCTAGGAAATGAGGCGGAAACGATTCCACTAAGTTCGTTCTTAAGACAGACAGGGAAAGTGACTTTGGGGAGTTAACAACCACACTCACAAAGGACAGGCTGAGCTAAAGTTTAGAAAAAAGGACATTTTATTTATATATTTTTTTGTTTTTACTCTTCTTTGAGAGTTTGGAGGAATGACCTCGACTTGGACAGAGAATTTGTAATTACCTCTGGAGCATGACGTTTATCTCATTTCGACACCTTGCCTGCATTATACATCCTGGAGACAAAGCAAATTAAAAATGCATGGTGGTCTGGCACCTGCCTAGAGTTCAGGAAGGTGTTTGTTACACAGAGCAGACGGGTTAGCAGTAAGTGGAGTAATTCTGCTCACAGAGGCAGTCTGCTTTATAGTTTTTCCAAGTCGGCCCGATGACTTGATTTCTCGCCTGATAAATGTAGCTTACAATGTGGCTTGTCAGTGTTTTTTTGAAATCTTCACCTGAGTGATCTAAATGAAAGATTTACCTGAGGTCCGAAGAATGTCATTGGAAACGATGGGGCATTCGTCTTCAAGTTAATGAACTCAGGGATAAATCCAGGTTTATTCCGCAGAAGCGTCTGAATCAAAATATGATTAAAAGCTAATTAAACACACCATTAAATCGGCAATGAATGCGGTTGCCTGTAGTGTACAATGAGGTTCATGTATCACGCCCAACTGTCCGGCTAAGCGTGGGCTGCTTCATTTGTCACCGCTGTGTGGCTTCAGTGTGTGGTGTCAGCATTCACAGAAATAGTTTCTCTGTTGGTCCACCTTATGCACATGTGCAGAACTCTGATATGTGGTTTTCCAGTGCACAGCAAGCACGCACAAGACCTGCAAATCAGTTTAACCAATTCTGTAACATCTCTGCATGTGCGGAATGTATTTTCATATTGTATTTCCCGGACGATTTCCTTTGATCAGCTGCTTTACTCGAGCACTACCTGAAAGACTCACATAAAACCTGGCTTTTATCAGTTTACATGAACTGCAAAAACACATAACTAAACATTTTGTATGGGCAAAAGAGTCCCTCTGTGTTCAGATGGAATTTCAACCTTCTACTATCCCATGCCCTGTGTAGATCTACGCAGGGTGTTTTGGTAACTGTCTCTATAATGTATAGCACGCAGCACGCTGTACTGTTAAATTAATTATAAGATACATTGCAAGCTATTGTACAGCTTTCCCTTCATGCTACAAAAGATAGTTCCTTTTGATGATGGAATAATTTGACAAAGTTGTATCTTTGATCTTGCCAGTTATCTTTAAAACTTATGATGTAACTAAACTAGAGCAATAAAATGGGTAAATGTGTAAGTACACATCTGGCATTTCTGGATTAGTTTTAAAGGTTTTATTTTATTTTGATTGCTAACCTGAAGTGAACTCCTATCATGAATAAAAATATCCAAAAGGTCTTTTATTTATTGTTTACTCTTCCTTTTAGTTAGACAGGGTCAGTCCAGTATTTAAACATAATTTTGACTGAAAAAGATCCAAATCACAACTGTTGACAGCAAGGACTGAGTTATTCAGAGCAACTGGGACTGAAGCATTGCTGCGCTGGCCTGCGAGAACCATTTATCTCCAAAATGTCAACTTTTCAGCAAATCGGAAGACAAACACGCTTGTTTTAAGCTCTGCAACCACGCACTCTTCAAATGACTATGCATTTTAGGAGAATTATCTTAATCCAAAAAGAAGCATAAAGAGTTTATCTGCAGAAAAATGTAATATCATCAGATTTGGAGATATTATTTTCATTTCATCAACAACGACAAAATGTAGTGTCTCAGTGCTTAAAAAACCACAAATAAAATTCACTTACCTTATATTAAGCCAAAAGGTAAAAGGTCTTTAATTTTGATTTCTTAAAAGCTCTGCAAATTGAACCAAATTATACACAAAGTTAAAACCCACAGTGAGGAATAAATATATGGGCTTTTTTAATGATTTGCCTTAGCAGCACATTTAACCCTTTGAGAGAGTCAATATGTGGGTACCTGTGCTGTAGCTAGGTTGGTTGCTTTACATAGGGCTTTAATATATTTTCAAGCTCTGCATACAGCAAAGCTTGAGCATAAAAAGCAGTGAAACAAAATAAGTGTGGAGCTGTAGCCTACAGTACTGTTATAATTATTGCAAGATGTAAATCAGAAGAAAAACTATTCCATACCGGTAAATGTTCTTTAGTGAGACGTCACTCAAACCTGTGTGGGTGTTCAGCTCCACCAGTTTATGCTGACCATCTTCTAATCTTCACATCACCGTAAAGTTTCCATCCATACACAGACAGAGCCATCTGTCACAGTGCGACACTCAAACTGTTGAAAGGATAGACTTGTCTTTTATGCTGCTAGACAAGTCAGTGAAGCAACATAAGGTAGACAGACAATTGTTGCTGGGTTTGCCTCAAAAGTCATGTTTTACAAATATCCAGAGGGATGGGTGCACATTTATTTCTCTAAAATTACAAATGTGGGCACTTAATTGCTTATTTCTTTACTCAATACTCCAATTTCGTTCCCTGTCTTTGCTCAGTGGTCCAGTATTTTCTTTTTTTTTTATGAGCTGCTTAGATTTTATAGTACTATTTTAATCTTAAACTTAACTACACTACATAAACATAATTTATTCTTGTCTTCTAATAGTATGGTATATATTGTGTTGACATCCTTTAAACACTTCACCAATACTTACAATATGACTGTTGATGTCGTTCACTTCATAGAAACACAGCTGTGGGGTTCTGCATGGAAAATATAGGGTTTAGAAGGATGGCATAGGGGAAGCATAAAGAAAATGGACTTTGTACAAGGGAAGAGGATTTTAGGATATTAATTAAATTGTTTTACAATATAAATTACTGAACTGAGAAATTAATGAACTAAACTGAACATTGCTCAATATATTGCTGACTATAGTGAGTATTGATCCCACAAATACATTATTTGAGGACCAATTTGGCTCCAAAACTTTTCTTGTAGCCCACACGTTTCCAAAATCTATATTGCAGTCACAATGTTAACATGCTGACTATGAACAGCTGTAATGTTTACCAGTGTTGTGTCAGAAAAGTTAAAATTGATTGCAGTGATAGGATATCAACATCAAATCCAGAGTTGGCCATCCATGACTGCAAACACATTTTTACATGTCAGCCACAGCTAATCTTGTCTGTTGTGATGGAGGACCTCTGCACCATGACTACATGGCCTGAAGAGCGATAAGATACAGCTCCATTCATCTGCTGCTTCTGTTGTGTAGTTGAAGAAGGCACTACCAGATGCGTGCCTACGGCGTGACCACAACACACTGGTTCAGTGTTTCCCACTGGATTTTGAAAGACTATGGTGGGTGGGCCTCAGACCTTCTCGGTGGTCTCGGGGCATGCCCCACTGGGGAAAAAAAAAAATCTGCATTTTAACGTTAAATGCATTAATCTGGTTAACTTTGAGAGCAAAAGTAAGAGGCTGGATCTATTAAGAACTTTGCCCTCATGTAAACAATGTAGCGCTCTAGTAAACAATTAGATCAAAAAACATTGAATAGATAGAAATGGTGGTGTCCCAGCAAAGAAGTCAACAATTTGTTTTTCCAGCATAAATCAAAGAATAAAGTAATTTCCCTAACATTTTAATGTTTGGGTTTTTTACGCTTAATGGACACATGTAACATGTTTTATACTTCCTCCATTTAATCTCATTTCCATGCTGTATGCTGTGTTGTTATCGAGAAAATTATAGGGTAAAGTCTAAACAACAACTTTAGAGAGCTTTAATGTTATTATGAAAAGAGTAAAAATATTTTCATTTCATTTTGTAATCATGGTGGAACAAATTAGTCTCTGTAATTAATGGGAAACAATATTGGTCAATAAAGCTTAAATATATCCATCCAAACTGATCGCTTTGGTTAAGTCTATTCCTAATACCCTCTACTATTGTTTGTTAAAGAGGACAAACTCCTGACTTTAATAGATGCTGCAGCCTTAGTTTAATATGTTTAGAAATCCACTGCATATTAAATAGAAGCAATTAGAACAATCTTCTAAAGTCATGCATTTGATCTATGGACTCTTTCCGATGTGTGAAAGGGTTACAGTGATCCCTCTAGTCATTAGAGTGCTGGAACATCCTTTGGTATGTATAATGTTCTTCGTCCCGTTATTGTGTCCTGCCATTTTGGTAGTCCCTCTGGGGAAAGTTCACACATATCCTAATTTCAAAAGTAGAGAGTTCACACACTCGTGTATAATTACGTTTCGTACCACTGCTGAGCATTTGGAGGCGTATTTTTGAAACACCATCTATTCTTTTGTTCTATAATAGAAAAAAATCCATTATGTATAAGGCCAACTAAAGCTAATTAACTGTTATGATGGCCTTTTACAGAATGTATGAATAAAATCAATAATAATGCTAAATCTTTACTTACATATTCTACTCATACGCATTGTGAATGTTATTAGCTGGCATTTTTTTGTGTGTGGCTCAGAGGGATCTTTTAATTCACAGCACAGCGCTGAATAACAAGTACTCTGGCTCTCTCTGACTGTATTGTACAGTATTTTCTCTCCAGTTTTACCATAAAGGATTGTTAAGGGAGATGGAGTAGGAAGAGGAGGTGGAGGTAGCGGAAGGGAGGAAATGTTGCAAAACTACAAAGAGCTATTTAGTGCCTCAAACAAATAATGTTGGTGTCAGCGTAATGTTAGAAACACTTCCTAAACCCATCACAAAAGATAATGACCTGTACACACCTCCCTGTCAAGCAAAATAAAAGTACTGCTTCATCAGCCTGTTCTTTTCATTATCTGTATTTGGCATCGAGGTGTGTTTACAAGACAGCTCCTTATTGTATTTTCTGATCTTATCCTTTGCCCCCTTTCATTTCCGTCTGGCGCCTTTCATTTAGAC
Source organism: Micropterus salmoides (assembly GCF_014851395.1). Lineage (NCBI taxonomy): Eukaryota > Metazoa > Chordata > Actinopteri > Centrarchiformes > Centrarchidae > Micropterus > Micropterus salmoides. Next base: position 12,381,914 of record NW_024040040.1, read on the forward strand.
GCCACAATGCAGCACCTCTCTCTGCCAAGCCTCGTGAAGGCCTGGCGATAAATATGCAGTGGCCTCAAAGATGCTATTTACCTCCCTCCCCAACTCTCTACTACTAACTCTGTCTCCCTCTCTCTCACTTGTTTCTCCCCATCTTTCCTTTCCCATCGCCTTTTCACTCAAAGCTCAAGAGCAACCGGTGCTCTCAGAGGAAATACAGGCCATGCCAAAGAATTCATTGAATTTGTTGTACAATTGATCCCTTGGAGGCAAGCTGGGGTTGAGAGTTGGATGAGTGGGGTGGAGGTGCTGGAGGTATATAAGGGTCAGGAGAACAGGGAGGGAGGGCTAATGTGCAACTGCATCAGGGGAGTCTGATTGAAAATAACACAGCAAAGTCTCAATTGGAACGGATCCTGTTCAAATTTACTCTGACCTATCTCCCAACGCTGTGAAGTGGGCAAAATGGGGGACTACAATAATAGAGAGGGCTCTGTTTTTTCCCCCTCTTTTCTTTATGTATTTCATTGCAGCCCAAACATTTCATCTTCAGCAGAAATTGAAGACATCATCCGTAATTTAATCAGAATCAAATGGGCAAAATATATGTATCGGTGGTAATCTGATATTACTGTACGTTATTCCAGGGTAGCACTACTATGGTTCATGGACTGAAATTCATGTCAGTTTGGTAGGCGATCAATCATGGTTAATGATCCTGCTGACTAACCAGCAAACCCAGCAGGAGCCATAAGACTATTGGATTTGCTTGGACACTACAGGTGCAAAGCTCCAGTTCATATCCAGAAACAGGCAGCAGGTATGCAAAATTAGTACAGACTACGATATGCTTGTGATCCAAGTTTTTAAATCTGTCACATGTGTAGGATAACCTGCTGGGTCCTGTGCAGCGTTGAATTGGGAATCTGTGTACCTCTATCTCTGTAATGGATATGCTCCAAGACCCCCCTTTGACACTTAACCACAGTCTTGTCAAGGCTATCAGCAGGAATTTAACAATTCTAACATGAGAGGTTTGGGCATTTATAGCTGAAATCTTTTCTATTTAGAAATATCACTCAGAGTTTTACAGTCATCTGAAGGACTCTTGATTTGGTAGAACGGCAGCGGAGTTTAGCTGATGGCACCCCGACACTCACTCTGACACTTAACACGTCCAGGATCCACAGTGCTTATGCACGTTCCCAGAGAGAAAAATGCAAAGCATACTGCAGAGCAGTGACAATATCAGTAATTTATTGCCAGATGTTGTTCGCCACACTAGCGACGTGACTCTAGGGTGGCCAGATCAGTGGGTCGGTCAATGGAGAGGTCAGTCCAGCACTGATATATACATTTGTGACAAAAACATTTATTTAATGGCCATGACATTTTCCTACAGACTTGGTCCCCAGAGGATAAAACCCTCTACTGCCACCATGAGGTTGACATTTTTTGCTGAAAGGTACCAACAACTTGCCATTAAATTTTGTGCAAACAGTTATGGTTCTTAGACGATGCATCCTAATGATGTTGCACTTTGTAATTACGATACAATTTACTTTATATTGTCCCCATAGCTAAAGTGGTTTTGGGCTAGCTAACATTTGCCAATTAGTGGTAGCAGTATATTGCACCACTTATTGGCAATTGTTAGCATGCTGATATGCAAAACTAAAACTGTGAACATGATACATATCACATCTTCAAAAAATCTGGGGTATGTTAGCATGCTGATGTTCACATTTAGCTCAAAGTTAAGTACAGCCTCACATAGCTGCCAGCAAGGCCATGTGTAGAAACACAGACAGAAAGTTGTATAAATTATGCTTGATCACTTTTTATTATAAATAATATTCACATGTATGGTAGCAAACACTTTTCTATTTAGCACTAAATTCTGCAATGAGATTCTAAATTGATAACTACTATGAGCAAAGATACCACGAAGATGGGCATCGGCAACAGGAATCCAGTCATTTAACTGGAAGGGATCGTGGCTACAACCTTCATGTATCTCATCCCTTTTAGTGTGCCCATTGGTTAAATACTGTACAGTTTGTGATCATGACAGTAAAAGTTGAAACTACATCCCACCCATCATCCACCCACCCACCCACACAGATTCGGTGTTATTACAGTGTTCAATGCATCTAACCACTGTAATTGAAATCATAATATTCGGGTTCCTCTGACAGGATTTTTGATGGAGTTTCAGTAGAATAGCAGGCTAATGGCTTCAACATAGATTTGATCATTAGAGAAAATGAAAGCTAGCTTTTGCAGGGCGCTGGTGATTATCCACCTGCTCCATTTTGAGCCAAAGAAAAATTGGACCTCCAATTTGAATCTGCATGGCTTGTATTCATGTTAAGGTCCACAGTGTTATCAAAGGGTATGGAGTGGTGCTTGTTCTCTCGTGGTGAGACACAAGAAAGCCAATATTACTACACAAAGCACAATAATGGTAGCTGATGAGCAATTTATACAAACACAGTTTTTTCAGTGCACCGCCCATCTTGGGAATCAAATTAGTTGCTTTTATGTTTTATCTTTATTGTTAAATGCTGCTAACATACAGAGCAATGATTTTCCATCATTATTATGAACATTATTCATAATGTATGTCACAAAGCTTTTGTTACAAAAGAAAAGCCTTGAAATTATGTTCAGCAATCTATTTTTTTTTTACCTCCTCATTTGCTTGGGTCCAGACATTTTTTTTCACCTTTTATTTATGATAGGACAGTTGAGAGATGTGAGGGAGAGAAAAAAGGGATGACATGCAGCAAAGTGCCACCGGTCGGAATCTAACCCAGGCTGCTGAGGCAAGGACATGGGGCGTGTGCTCTAGTTATAAGCTTACTGGTGCCCCGGGTCAAGTACTGTCCACTCCACCAAAGTGACTGATTCTGGTCTGGCATAATGACATGAAAAAGCAGTTTGTCGGCAAAAAAAGGTAGCGATCAAATGACCGCTGCAGGGGTATTAATGATTAGCCAATCAGGGCCAAGGGCGGACCTAACGCCGCTGTCAAGCTATTGTCAAGCTATGCGCCAGAGGCAAGGAGGAGTGTGATAGCAATGGTGACCAATATGAGAATGACAAGAGAGAGCCTGCTATCAAGGCTATTCGAAATGTATTAAAAAGGTAAACGTTTGTTTTTATTTCGCTCCACACACCTTTTTTGGTGTCTACTTTTTTGCGGTCTTTTATTTATCTAAATTGTCATACTCTCTGTTTATCAGGCTTCATGGGTATTTTAAAGGTAGCTAACTCCAGAGGGTTTCACAAGCTGCAAGGTATCCTTAAGGGGCTGAAATCCTTTTTTTTTTTTTTGCTCTGTAGTTTTCACTGAAGATGGAAATGGAGTGTAACGAGTTGAAAATTCTGTCTGATATCGGCAACCTCCTCACTCCTTCCCCGTTCCAATATTCTTTTGGGGAGAAAACCCTTAAATTTTTTTTTCACTTATTCAACATTCTTCTAAGTTTCAGAAAAGAAAAGCAAATACATCAGGGAAGATACAAGATGCCGGATAGATCTAGCCCAACAAGAAGTGTATTCCAAAATTCTAAGGCTTCCAAACTCACAGCAATCTGTGTTTGGAGAATAACCAAGACCAGCGGCTAGCTGCCTCTCTTCAAAGGCAGCAAAGCAGGAGGGGAGGTGATGAATAAACCTTAAGTTAGGCCATGTTTTTGGCATAAAAACTTTTTTCTGTCTTTTATTTTCCTAAATTGTCATATTCGCCACTTGCTTCCTGGGTGCTCTAAAGGTAACTAACTCTGGCAGGCTTTTACAGGCTGTGAGGTATCCATGAGGGGCTGAAATCCCTCTATTTTTTGGCTCTGGTAAAGAATGTAGCAGGGCTCACAAGCTGCGCCTTTCCATGCGCCGGGTTGATTGGAGTAGAGGAGCTGATTCCCCCTGTTTCACTCTCAGTCTGACTAGTTCTCATAGCACTTTGAAGTACCTCACCCAGAGCTCTGGCAATCTGCAGGAGACGGATCTCCAGACATGCCTAAAAAGTGCGAGCCGGAGAACTGAGATGTGCTCACAGCTGTGTGCACATGTAAACATATACAGCGCCATGCATTTCTACATAAACCTATTCACATGTTAACACACTTTAACACATTCCTCAAAGCGGAATCAAAAATAAATGTCTTTTGGTTATAACTGCAGGCAACACTACCTGCACTGAATTCACTCTGTTAATTAGAAATGGGGGTGCAACTTAGTAGGAACATGATGATAATAATCATTATAATAATTCAATGTTTCAATTTTAATTTAAACTTATTTAGAATTTGAAAAGTTTCCAAAGTGCTTGAAATGACTTTTTACTGACACCAATATGTTGGTGCACTTCAAAATCTACACTGATTCTCCGGCTTGAGTTTCACTTCTAGTCGGTCCTGCTGCAATTTACCCTCGCTCCCCCAGTAATAATATTACCATCATTACACAGATGACTATTCCTTCCACTTGTCAGCCTCAAATGCTCCTAAAATCCCCAAATCTCTACCTTGAAATGCACTTCCACAGTGCTGCGAGCTATATGCCCTGAGCTACAATCCAGCCGGGCAATAATTCCATTACTATACAGAGCATAGCATATAAGGGCATTGCCTCTGCCTCAAAACACACTGACTCACCGGATTGAAATGTGCCTTCAGTCTGCATTACTTCCACAGCATTCGTCCCCATAGTAACATCTCCAAGGATGGGCAGACATACACACTCAGACTCACACACCTACAGGAAACTTGCTTTAGCAAAGTGTACAATAAGAGATGAGCTGAACCTCAGCATGCAATTTTGACTGTTTGCATACTGGGACACTGCTTTCAAGGTGAAACTACAATTGTGCACGATAGATGTGATGTTTCTTCACATATTACTGTTAGTTAGTCACGGACGGGAATAGACGATGAGTTGGTGTTAATTTGCATTTCTGTTAGCTTTATTCACAAAGGCAGCTTCATCTCAATTACCACAAAAGAGGATCACAAACTGTTAAAAAGGCATTCACCTTGACCTCAGACTGGTTATTACAAGTACCTGTAGCCAACTATAGGTAGGATTTCCCTATACAGTCATGTATCTATGGCTGGGTGATAAAACTATACTTTCCTCAATATAAATATAACAAATGTTTAATACATGTTCAGTTTGATTCTTTAAATCACAAACAAATTAGCAAAAATCAGGCTTTACAATTTCAAAAAGATAATTTAATAATTTATTTTGATAATTATCTATACCGACTGATTTCTATACTTGCAGAAATATTAATGATTAAAAAAAGGCAGAGAATCCACTGACTGTGGCGGTTTACGGCATTAACACAACCTTTGACACATATCAACCAAAGTGAGAAATTGCTGTTGTAGATCTCTTATGATTGATTGGAGGCTCTTGGACACAAAGCATGTGTGAGCAACATTAAAAAGTCCATTATAGCAGGAATGCTGTCATAACTGTTAACCACAGCTATTTAAAGATGTGTAAGTGTAGTGTAGGTGTTATTTTGGCTAAAGAACATTTTTATCACTGGTTTGTTTAAGCTGTTGGAGATCACATTCACTCATTGTGGGTGTATTGTGCTACAGCAGTGGTTTAAATTTAAATGTTTAAATGTTAACGTTTAAACACCATCAGTGATCATGTTGGTAAAAGAAAGGTCTTGGTTGAAAACTACCAGAATTCTTCTTTGTCATGCTCAGTGATACGGTAAACCTAATTATAGTTGGAAGCAATTATTCAACCTCACCAGTCAACTGTTGTGCTGTCAGCACAGATTTCCTTACAGCTTTGTGGAAATGAACTAGAAGACTTCTTCTAACCTTGAGTAAACCACTGTCCATCTCGCTTTGAGTAGCAATTCCTCCTCAGAATTATACTATCACTACAAATAACCGTCCACCACACTCTTTTACCTCCAAACACACTGTGACTCACCCAATTGAAACTCCAGCGTATGTTTTCACGTCTTTAATCCTCCATGGCAGTATTTCAAAAGTTTATAGGACAGACTGTTTGCCGATACAAATACGCTTACACATGAAAACACATGCGCCCACATGCAGACATACATGGACACAAACTGCTAGAGGATGCCCAGGGAGTATTACTATTCAAGGTGTTACCATAGTATTTACGCCCTTCCTCTGGTGTGCCGTTGACCCATAAAATTAATAAGCCAAATGGATGTTTGACTCCGACAACACCCTTAGGATGTTTATGTTGCACTGCAAAATGCAGTCAGCTTCAAATCGCCTTGGAGTAAATGCGGGTCTTTCCCAAAACAAAACAAAAAAACACAATTGCTCTTACAAACTCCAGCGTTAACATGTCTGATTTGGAGCTGAGATATAAAGGTGCTTTCAATGTGGGATGATTTGGTTAAGGGATGGATGGAAAGGGATCTGCGTGGTTACATAAATCCACACCTTGGGCGATGTCTTATGTTGGAGATAGAAAAGGGTGGGTGGAGGAAGCAAGAGCTTTGCAAGCTGTTGCACACGGGGATAGGGAAACGATCCCAGGCATCTTGTTTGCATTGTCTTGCGTGGCCATTGTTTGTTAATGTCAGGCAGCAGCTTCCAGCTCTCAGTGTGCTGGAGAGGGTTGAAGCTTAGCACTATGACAGATACACACATGTACGGGTGCACGCGCACACACAGTTTCAGCTCCTTGGAGCTTGGAGAGTAGCTTACAGCTTTCCCCCAAAGCCGCAGTCTGGAAAAGCTCCATTTTAATGTGTGTATCACTCTCTGCTGGCCAACTGTATGAACTGCACCCACACAGTTTCTATAACTGACCCATAATGTCTCATCCTCAGTGCTAGCATTGCACATTTATGCACTTTTCTTCTCATAATTGCCAGTTGAATTCACCAACAGGTCTTTGGTGAACTTGTCCACTTACATGGGTTCAAATCTGACAAAAGAAAATACATAAATATATTTAATTGTCTTCACAATTGTTAGTACTACACTTTTACACCTAGAAAGAAGTAAAACAAATGTCAACAAAACCAAACGGTTAATAGTGCTGCTTAGAAATACACATGTTTCAATAATGTCAAATGTATGAGTTAGCAGGAAATAAAGAGGGATTATTAATAATAATTATATTATATAAACTTGAGGATATAAAGTTCCTGCAAGACACTAGAGATGAGTCTTGCTGTAATCCAGATACCTGTAATCAGATACATGTCATTTAGAACAGGTATCTGTGTAGTTGTAATCCTGGATAAGCTGTCCTGCTGTCAACTTGAATAAATCATTGATTCTCTACAGGTCAATCAAGGAGTTGGCAAAATGAGGAATTTAAGGAAACAATTAAAAAATATTGGGAATTGTGGGATTAGTTATTCTCATACCCAAAAATATGTTGGCATTTAAAAACCTAAATCTCATATCTGAATTCTCAAACAAATTACAAGTTTTTGGCTTCATATATAACATTAGTGAGACCAAAGTCCATACTCTTGGCATAGACCAGTGCATCAACCACACAGCCACACTGCGCTAGTAAAAATACAAGAACCACTGAGTTTTGAGCTTATCCCTGTCACCCCTCATCTACTTCAGGCCCACCACGGTTCAATACATACTGTGTGAAGAGAGGTATGTAATTGAATGTTACCTATACCTTTCACTGCTCACAGGATCCCAGTGAGACTGACTCTAAATCAAATACCGTACTCACAAATAGCCTTCTTGGGTTTAAAGGCATCCGTCAGTATGAGCATTGTCCACTTGATTCATATCGGCTGTGATTTCCTGGTTTTGTGTTTGATAACAGGCAGCATACTGTGTGAGGAGATAATAAACCTTGCATTGGAGATCATAGCTATTTGTTTCCTCTTTAAGTTTTTTGTGACTCATTTTATTTAATCACGAGTCTTCCAGATTTAATTACTTTTTATTGATTAAATTTTTTACAAAGGCAGACAAACATCAGCGCGTTCTTCCAGATTTTGGGCTCTTCAAGGGTTGCGTGACCTTAAATTGGATGAACACAGCTACACTACAGTTAAAAAAACAATAATTTACAGACGTTTGTTGAGTGATGCGTCTGTGTTGCTAAGGTATTTTAGAACAGTTTTCTTTCTGTCATGTATCCCTGATGAAAGAATTTCTGCCAAACTGCCTTGGCTTTTATGTGACAATAAAAACATTTGCTGCAGAACATTTATCACCCTCCATTTGTGGCAGGATTAATGGTTACACAAGTCCTGCCTTTTTCTATATTCAAGTAAATGAAGGATGGAGTTTAATACAGTGTGTGAACTTGGGGACAACCTCACCAAGAATGACACATTGTCATTCACTTCCCTATCTCACCTCGCAGTTGAGGGGCATTTATGTAAGGCCAGACAGTTCTAAGGAAGGTACTTGCAAGAGGACATATTTCACTATTAAATCAATAAATGTCCCAGCAAAAAGACCTCCATTCTCCACTTTCATACAAAGTAGGATTATTATTTCTTTGTCATTATTGCAAAAATGTTTTATTTGAGTGAGTTGAATGACCTCCACACTTTCTACTCTCTATAGGCATGGGGATATTGAAAACCCTCCCCGGACTGACTAACTGTTGATGGCGGCAGCAGTCATTGTTTGAAATCCTAATTTGCTATAAATCTGAAAACAAGCTTATTGTCGAGTGACAAAATTGAAGCAACCATTATTATTATTTCTATGTTTTTTCCTCCACCAACCAAACATGACAACTGTTATAACAAAGAAAATAAACAGTAAAGTAAGGCTGGATTTGAGCTTTTGGTGTGATATGTTGATATCCATACCTTGAGTGGAATGTGTATTGTGAACTATGGATTTCACACTGGCTCAACAGGAATGCACCATAAAGAATTAATTCTGTGCCCAAAGCTGACATCAATTGATAGAGGAAAAAAGTAGCCCAAAGATTTTGGGATGATTTTCTTTTATCTATAATGTACAGCTCAGCAAGCCCCAGAGCATAAAAAATATTTCAGTCACACAGAAAAAAAAAAAAAATCACCTGTATGTAGCTACTGTAAACATATCTTCCCCCCCCCCCCAGAATCTGACGCCGGACATTACCACAAGCTTTAGTGCTACCAGCTTAAATCATAAAGTTTTAGCTTAACTTCAGGACCACAGCACACTTTGGCACAACAAAATCCTATTGTATTAATTTAGTGTTGTACTTGCTATTAACAGCAATCTTTGTGTATGACAGCAGGAGGCTTAGTTAATGATTCCTAGGAAGGTTGGCACACCTGCTAGTGCTAAGAGTTAATTTTGGGGCTATTCAGCATTTCACCAACTGTCCCATTGCCAAACAATGGCCATTGTGCAGCTTTTGTGAATTTTAATGGTACATGCAATGTGTCTATTGTGTATATTTGTCAGGCAGACAGAAACACTTGCTTTCAGTAGGCAAGACGTAACAGCCAGGTAAACTCATCCTCAAACTTTGATGGCTTGAGCATGAGCAAAAAATGCTCAACAACAACAATTAAGAAACAAGAAATATCTATAATCGCAGCCATCTTCCAGGGCCCCTGTTCAGCTTTTGGCCACCTGATTCAATCAGGGCTCCCTGCTCATGATGCCCCAGACCTTGAGGGTTCAGAGTTGATTATTTACGGCACATGTTAAATCTGTTAGAAAGGCTCTCAGAGCAAAATATGTCCGTGTCAATGCCATGGCACTGAAGAGGTTCTAATTTTATTGGAGCACACAAACCACCTGGACATACTGTATGTCAACATAATTAGCACAGTTCCTGTAATAAGACTGTCAACTGTTACCACGTGGAATTGGGCTGAGTCATAGATGACAGATTTGGAGGAAGTGTGTGTTTTGGTGTGTTTACACCGTCAGTGTGCGTGTGTTTCTGTGTGTGTGCATGTAATAAACAGCTGTGACGTCTTTGGATTTACTTCTGTGTGAGTCAGTGAGATGAAGGAGACAACGTATCCCCTTGGATTGCACAGACACACATACACATAAAGGGATACGCACACACCAGGCGAGGCAAAATCAAACTCTCGGTCAGACCGGATATGAACATGATTCAAGGAGTCACCTGGGAGTGTCATTTCTAAGTATCTCCAGTGGGACTCGCCTCAGGTAATCCATAAGCAATTATTCTGGGGAGACAACAGACAGGCCCTGTCATATCCGTTCTCCTCTGTGCAAATGCACTCGGGCAAGAGCAAACGCCACCACAAGCGCGCACACACATACACACTCACACACATTTGCACATCCATATACAAATGCGCATCTACCTCTCACCTTTTCTCCCTCCTCCTTCCCTCTCCTTCACACACAAATACACCTAATCTCACACATCCTCCCTTTGGTCTCCTTGCTCACCCAAACTCACCAAATTCTAGTTCTCTCTCAACTCACTTTCTTTCTCCCTCTCATTCTCACCTTCTCTCCTTCGCACACTCACAGTGCAGTTAGATTTCAGTCTTTATGAGGTCTTACTTAATAAAGGGGCACCCCCTGTGTGATTTTACACATAAAAAAAGAGCAACAGAGAGCAGTTCAAACCCTGGCTCTTTTTCTCATCTCCAAACAGAGGGCCAATCAAAGCATGTTGTGAAAGTGGGATTGTCCGTTTTGGAAAGTAGGTGGGAGTGGGTTTCCGAAGCTTTTCGACCATCTGACAAGCACTTCTTAAGAGGCACAGGGGCAGCTTTAGGTGGCTTTTCAACTTGGCAGATTTTTTCTCAAGAATGTACAGACTGTACAGATTGCACGTACACTTGACTGAAATCCAATCACAACACAGGTCAGACCAGATCAGTGTTTACCTCTTCATACTGCACTCAAAATGTAACCCTGGCTAATCAGATAGTATTATGGCAGAAATGCGTTTTGCAGGCTTTTGCACCTTGCGTTAACGTGCATTTTTCCTCATCCAGATAAGATATTTAAATACTTGGACCCGAGTCCGATTAAATGGTAATGTTAGGTCTCGGTGAGCAGGTTATACCATTGTAGGACATAACAACAAGAAACGGGACACTTTTTGCAAGTTTGGCAGGTTTTGCTCACAACATCCCATTGTTCATCTGGGGTCTGCTCATATCCGCAGTAGCTACCGCTCTTTGCAGATGCATTAAACCTGTCCCAGTGTGCAGCCAGTCTGAGTAACTTAGTTCAGTGCGTTCAGGGCACCTTAGGTGCGCCAGCATGGACTCAGTTTCAACAGAAATCAAATAGAAAGCAATGTTAACTTGTGCTAACAATGACGTCATCCCTTTTTTCTGCAAAGTTAGCTTAGCTGCAGTTCCTCCAACCACCTCCTCAGGTACTGCTGGTCGTTGTCAGGGCGATAGCAACCGCTCGTGGTCGACGTCCCCCGAGGGTGGGTGCAACATGGCTAGTGCTGCTGCTGCTAGCATTTGATAAAATCACCTGGCTAACAACGTCAGCTTTCTTCTGGGCCTGGCTGACACGAATATGTTAGCACTACTTTGAGCGGACTGTGCTGGGAAAACATTTATATCTTGGAACATTTTTTTCAGCATATGCGTATTTTGTCCCTTGTCTTTTCTGCACCACCCTTTACTTTCATGACGTTCGTTTGTTTGTTTGTCAATTTTACCTGCATGTAGGCTAATGACATTAGCACAGACATTTTTTCCCACTTTTCTTTGACGATTAGGTGCTTTTGATGTGGAGCAGACCACTTTGTGCAGAGGAGAGGGCCGGAGTCTCTGCCTCTCACATCCTTCCACATCCACGTGTAAAAATTGGCCGGCCCATCTCTCTACAGGGTAGATGGTAGACCGGTGAATACCATAGACTGTACTGAACAACGCAGTCAGCTCCACCTAAAACAACAGAAAAAGCCAGAATTTGTAGATGGCTAGTGATGGCCAAATGAACTGTTTGGAAAATGGTTCGGTCCTCTCAGCTTTATTCAGAAAATGCACACCACCATCTGCTGGTGAAGACAATGTCATGCAACAAAGCTGACAAGCACAGTATGTTAATGCCCAACCCAAAGGAAAATGGTATTGCTCAGTGGTTGCTTTTCTACAGCTCAGGAGACAAAATTGCTTTTCTTATTCAGCCTCATTTTATTTTCAGTGTTGTAAGACCTGTTTCTCATATGATGCTCCTAAAATTCACTTCACTCATCAGAAATAGGTGAGACAGCGCATTTAGCAGCAGGGGGCATAATTGAGACTTGAGGGGAATAGGCTACCTTTGTCAGTCTCATAAATAGCTCATCTTTTCTCCTTAGGAAAAGAAAACAATGCTTTGAGCAGGATTTGAACACCAGTCCGTTGTTCAAAGGGTAACAAATATCCCACTATGTCATCCACCCGCACACTGGATGAATGATTGTCTGTAAATATAGTACAATTTTTTGCTTTACTTAAGAAAAGTAAACGCCCTATTTTCCATTAAAGTTATCAAAATTATATTCAAAGAAAGGTATAAAAGTATTCCATAGTAAATGTACTTAAGTATCAAAAGTAAAAGTGCTCATTCTCTAGCGATTATTCTCAGGTCTTGCATGCATTCAGTCCTTCATGAATTAATCTCTAAACAGAAGTGGTTGGGGTTCCAGTCACGCCGGCTGTAACAATTGTATTAATAAATTGGAAAACATGCACTAAAAGTGCATTATTTACTAAAACTGCATTATTTTCAATGTTAGGTTTTTTATTCAAGAACAGAATTTTCTCCACGGTCTTTGGTGACACGCGATTTCTTTTATTTAAAATAACTTCATCAGCTTTGAAGAATAATCTCTCGCACACAATGATGATGATCCAAACACAGAATACAATAACCAATACTATAATCTATAATACTATAACCAACGGTTTCTCCACTACAGATTGCCAATCCGGGCATGACTCAGGACCAAACTAAACCCACTCACGTCTCAGAAATGTTGTCACTCCAAAGTTCTACAACTTTCTATGAGAACACACAAACATACACACAAAGGAGCAAAGCCTTATTTGTTCTTCCACCTTGCCGGGTCAGAGACTCTCTCTATTTTCCTTATAAAAATTAAAGGCGATGTGTTGCTGATACAAGCGACGCTCCCCTGAATTTTAAAAGCAGATATGAAAGACACCCGTGTCCTTAGACGACCTGCGTAGTACGGTGCCGCACAAGGCCCCCTTTAGAAAAATGTCACCCTCTTGGTTTGCACTTAGTCAAGGGAGAAATGAGCAGAAATGGCTCAAACACCTAGCTAACACCCTGCTCGTGTCTGCTACCTTTTAATTCATGCCTTTATCGTTTCTCGTCGCTTGGTTGCTCCCCTCTCTTGTCTCCCTTATATATATATTTTTCCAATTACTTGAGTGCACAAAAGCCCTTGCCCATTTGGAGAGCAATAAATTATCGTCTCTTAATTAGGCAGCGAGGCGGTAAAAGCATGTCTGTCCAAGTTTGTTTCAACTTGACTGAAGATTTTATGATTGAGAGGTGCAAACTAATTGGATTCTTGACTGGCTGTCTGGATAAAATTGCTACACTATCAAAGAGGGATTGAGTGAGTGATTGAGAAGGTGGTAGAGAAAAGCAGCGTGTTAGTGATTTTTAACCTAAGAAAGAGAGATGTGCTGAGAAATACAGATTGGCAGAAATGAAAGAAGGATGGCAAAGGATGAAGGGATATGGGAATCTAGAAATATATAGGCAAAGACTTATGTGACAATATACAGACATAGAGACAAAGCATAGAGAATACCAAGCTCAGCCAGAAATCCAGTCCACAAAAGGCCATTTCTTATGATCAAAATCATTCATAGTATACTTTTAATTATTTTTAATTCATTTCAACAATGTATTTCCTAGCTGAACTTTCCAAAAACCCTCTCATTAGTAAAGTGATCATTCCTTCCTTTGGCTTTAATTGTGCCCCAGGCCTTTTCTGATCAATAGACTAAATTGTTCATCACAAAAGCCTTTGGTGCCTTGTCTGGCTCAATAGATTAGAATGCAAGGCCGGAGCATACAAAACAAGTCTCTGATTAAGATCGAATGCATGAAAGTAGAAATGAGGAGTGTAATTCCAAAAATGCTATTAGAATTGCTTTTGGCAAGAAGGGGTAAGGTTGAGTGTTATTTGGAAGGTAGTGAGAGGTAAGGGGAGTCCTGATAAGAAGCTGCGCTGGACCTGATTCTCATTAACAACCCCGTATCTGTCTGCTCTCCTGTCAGGGGATGGTGAGCTTGGGAATGAGACCAAAGCTAGTGTGGGAGTAATGAGTAAGCTACAGTTGTTGTTTTTTTCAAGAAGCTAGTGTTGCTATTAAGTTATGAGCCTCTTACCTGAAAGGGAAATACGTATTTGTTGTTAGAAGAATTGCACTGATAAGCAACAAGGCTTCGTGGTGCCAGACAGAAATGAGCAGGCAATAATGAATTACGTGCTATCTCCAAATTCCCCAACAGCTAGCCTGCAATTAGCATAGACTGTGAGAGGGCTAATTGCAGGATAAAGAAGTGGGCTACTTTTTTTTTAGCTGTCTAAATTCAACATCTTGAGAATAAAGCAAGGCAACAAGCTCTGAACCTTCTTGGAGGATTTTCCAGAGGTCAGCGGTAGGTGTGACTGGCCAGACATCCTTTGGGCCCTTGTGGATACTCAAGTGAGGCCCAGCCAGCAGCCAAAAGCCTAGCAGCATGCTCCCAGATGTACTTACGCCAAGTGAAGAGGGCCATTCTACATCCAGACCAAGCCCTGAAGCGCCAGCACCGGCAAACTCGCCTTCACGGATGTCAGCCAAGTTCCTGGATTCTTGCTGGCAGCAAACTTAGCAGCAATGGTGGTCATCAAGACGCATGACCAGAAGGTGGAACAGCATAGCATAGGAGATGGACCGCCTTCAGTGGCAAATTTCTTCCCTACAGCAACCAGAAGACCAGACTGCCTTCTATTCAAAATCAGAGCCCAGGGAGAGCCCTGCAGCTGCTCTCTCCACCTCTCTGCTAATGTTTAACCTGAAACCTGTTAGCCACAATAGCTAATAACTTTCACATAAAAATGTCAATTTTACACGCACACAGTAATTATTTGTCAGAGTGGATGTGAGATTTTGCTAGTAGTGGCTATTTAGTATGTAATATTTAATAATACTGTGATAGTGAAATGATCCCCTCAGGATTAAGGGCCCAAACCACAAAATGGCATCTCTGGAGGTGGTGTGAATTCAGTCTTGCTCAAGGACACCTCAGTAGGGCATTATGTTTGCTGACATTGGCCATGGAACGGTTAGTGTTTGTTTGTGGGAGTTTAAGAAAATTCTGCTGCTTCAGGATCCTCCTTTCATACAGCTCAAAAATACAAATGATAATAAGATGGATGAGTGGAACACTACAATTGTCTAAATTGTGACGCATACAGTACAGCTCAGCCAAGTGCATAAAACCCCACTAGTTTGAATTTAAATGATTCACCTCTAAGTTAGACCTACGGTATGATGATGATTCTGATTGGGTGGAATGATGCAGTTCCTCTTTGCTAGACCCTAGTGTGAAGGAGTTCTTCACTTCACTTGTCAGGCTATCACTTTTACCTTTTTGAAGCCCCTTTGTTCTGAGGCAGCTATTATGATAGCTACGACCCCACCACATGCAATTGCACATTGCAATTTTTACCAGACAATCATTCTGTGTTCCTAATATTACAGATGATTAGGAAACAAGTGCAGGTGGAGATCAGAAACACATTCTGTCTAACAACTGAACCCCCTTTAAGAATAAAAAAAGTGATGCAAGCATCTGATTGCATATTGATCTTTTTTAAAACACTCAAGGAACATTATGACTGCAGCCTTATAAGCACATTTTCTCTGCCCATACCCTAAAATAGACACAACTATGGTCTCTATCAGTGCAATGGCTTGTGAAAAACTGTCTCCCTAGGAACCTTCCAAATTGAGGATTTAATAGATAGTGACAGAGAAGAATGCTTGATGGAGATCCAAATGAGTTACTGACACTTGCGTACAAGAACTGCCCAGGTTTCATTCATAGATTTTCTCATTTAAGTGTAATAAAGTTTTGAATAAGTTGCTATGAGGAGATGAGATATGACATGTGATAAACGGTCATGATCATTTTTTGTTTTCCGAAGCTAGACCAGAGGCCTCAGCAATATTGAACTACACGAATTTAATACACATGGATTTCTTATACATTACCATGGATAACAATCAAATGATTTGTCTTCTTGGAAATACCTCTTTCACACACACACACACACACACACACACACACACACACACACACACACACT
The DNA here is from genome assembly GCF_014851395.1 of Micropterus salmoides. Taxonomy (NCBI): domain Eukaryota; kingdom Metazoa; phylum Chordata; class Actinopteri; order Centrarchiformes; family Centrarchidae; genus Micropterus; species Micropterus salmoides. Next base: position 12,398,204 of record NW_024040040.1, read on the forward strand.
ATGTAGAAAAAGTTCAGTAGCCATTCTGTTGCCAATTACCATCCATAATCCAGTGACATTTCTGTGGGGTGCTTGTGTCCTTATTTTCCTGAATCCTAACAGTGACATCTGCTGGACATTTAGAGGATTGATTTCCTATGCTACAAGACAGCATGGAGTGTGAAATGTGAAAAAATATGCGTAATAATGAAAAATCTTATGTTAGCACCACATAATCATATTTCCTGTTAGTTCTTTACCAAATGGCTGGCTTGGATGTGGTGTATAATGGCTGATCAGAACTTCCTACAAAACTGGTGTTTTGAAAGCACATGTGCAGCATTTCTATACATCAACAAGGACGGGTTAGACCAAAGGCAATAGTCAGACCTAGCTCTATTTTGTCTTACTGTGCTTCTGTACCAAAATCTTTCCTATTTTCCAGAGCCACCTCTGAGAGAGTTCCTATTGTTGCTCTTCTTCTCATGTCTCAAAAATGCTGCCAACAAGTAGTTACTGATACATGCCCGAGTTCGCTTACCACATACACACACAACCACACACACACACACACACACACACACACACAATCACACGTGCAAGGATGCCAAGTGGAGCACAGAGGCTGTGTCATGAAATCTTGTCTCTATCTCTGTGCTGTGGCTTGGCCGTAAAAACCCTCCGGGGAATTCAGAGCCTCAAGACTGCCCATACAAGTGCAGTTGTGGTGGAAGCACAAACAGCAACACACTGAACCAGCTCTGTCCTGGTATGTAAAAAAGTGGGACAGTCTTTGCCTACAAGAGAGTACAGTGGTCTTATGAAGGGAGGCCAGTGGTTCAGATTCCAAGGCCCATGGGGAAAAATTGAATAACAGTTCTGCTTCTCGCTAAAGTATATTCAAGGTGCCCTTGAGGGGGGAAAAAAAGGCATGAGCTATTTAAACTGCTGGACCTTCACACCTTCACACAAGTGTGAAAACAGTGGTACATCAATTTCTGTGAACCAAGGTTGTGTAGAAAAAACAACACACAAGCTCAGCAAATACTTGCCTTGATATAGGTTAATAAAAAAAGTTGGTCCTCAACCTTTGCAGTGCATTTCAGCCGAACTGCAGAATCCCTAGACACATTAAGTTACTGTATCGATTGTTTGAAATGTCGCACAAAGTCTTGTATGAGAACACAAGAGGGTCAGTAAGCACATTTAACTGCCGGACTTGCCTCAAATTGTGTTAACTTGGAGGAAAAAGGTCAGAATTTTGGGCCAAGAAATTTTTATTTTTTGTTACGTAAATGCAAGTCTTTGACAAAGATGTCAGAAAATGTCAAGGCATACATCCACTGCTGTAGGCCGACAATGGATTCACTCTTTCACGTCATTTGGGCAACAAGGGGAGATGTCACTTAAGAGCAGAGCCGTGGGCCAACGATGATTTAATTCCTTCACGTCATGTAAGGAACAAGTAAACACGTCACTTAAGAGCAGAGCATGATACTGTGTATGGAAAGTAGCGAGTCTTCAGAAGATAATTGCTCTTGACAAACATCCAAATCTCAAGAAACGACACGATTCATGCATGGCTTAGTCCTTTCAGAGAAGCACAGATGGCCTCATAGTGTGACTCATAATTCTATACATTTAATATGCAATGAGTATAATTGTATCATGGACATAACACTGTGGAACTGGTTTTGATGACACATTCTACTAATGAAGTCAGTAAAACCCTGATTTCTTTCGCATTGTTTTTTTTTTTCTAAGTTTGGATTCCTACATACGATTTAACACTAAGCAGAAATTTAAGCAGCATATATGCCAAAAGTTTCTGCATATTGTGTATCACATACTTCAGCAAGTCAGTAGCGTTTAGACAACAATCTTTTCATGCTATCTTCACCGTATCTTCTGTATTACAGGTTGAATTACAGACAAACAAGCGGACACCTCTATTATTTACGGATGGTGACCTGTAAATTGTCTTTGTGTCCCTTTTATTGTTTGCTCAGTGGAGCGCTGGGTAAACTCATTTCGCCCGCTCACACCACTGAACCGTGTGAACGACACACACAGAGCTTCAGCTAATGCTAGCAGTTCAGCGGCGATAACCCAATGAGACATGGCGTCTAAGAACAATTGCTCCAGGAAAATCGCCCCTGACCTCCGCGGGAAGTTCCAGTGATAAACACAACAACTTCCTCTTTGACAGGAAATTCATAAACCCGAGTGAACTCAAGTTGAGGTCTAAACTTAGAGTTTGACATAAGGATCTGCCTAGATGATTCAGCATGTGGAAGAAAAAGTGCAGATGCTGGTGAGTTTGATGCCCTGTGCAGCATCTGTTCTCATGGTAGTTCCCTTTTTTGTGCTATATTTGCTTAAACCTGCAGTAACAACATTTTTTGATACTTTGGGGCATCGGAAACTAGCTGTAAACACTTAGACATATCATCCCCTTTACAAAGTTGATATCTCAATTCACTTAGCAAACAGTGGCCTATGTACATATCCAGCAGATACAGGACAGCATCAGCATTCATCTGAACACACAGACCAAAATGCTACAGTCTAAACTTATTAAATTTTGAGACTGCATTTGAGTTTCCTCCAAATGTGATCTTTGTTTGAAAAAAAGAAAGAAATGGCTCCTGGCATTTCACCCTACCCTGCTTTATGAGATCGGCTCTTGACGTTCTCACACTGCTGTGTTGCTTCCCTGGACAACAACAACAAAAAACAAGAGCACACTTTAATGTGAAAAGGAACAGCGTTTATTTTTGACCTTCTCACAGACATTCTTAGACGACAGTGATGCAAGCACTCATATCCTGTTCCATCCATAAAAATGTCCACAGATACAGAACATATAACACCATGGTCATAAGGTTCAAATGGAAACATTAAATTAAGCACTACATATTCATATCAGTAACAATGAAAACATACAGGTCAATTAATTGCCAAGGAAACACGGAAATTAGAGAACAGATCGTTATTTGTTTTCATACTTTTAAGTGTACCAGTTATTGAAACAAAGCAACAGAAATACAACTTTTTTTGTATTTACACTGAGGAGCGCCATTTTTGTCACTGTTAAACATTATTACATATAGAACAAAACTGAATTTTAGGATACAGAATTGACAATACCCATTTGGGAGGTTTTGTTATAAGGGTCTTGATCATTTTGTCACGTTAAATAGCGAGGAATTAGGGAAAATCCAAAACAAGATTCAGCAAATGAGTAAAGTAAAGAGTTAACTGCCATACTGACATCATCAATGTGCAACAAGTCTGAGAGATGTGTGGTTTTTAATGGAGATTAATTCAACCTTTAATATTTTGAAAAGATCCCGGGATATTGGCAACCAGCACAAATCTGTCTCACTCAACAGCTATATGCATGTTTTATAAAAGCGTGAGAAAAAAATGGAACCCAAATGTGTATTTTACCAGTAATAACCCGGGGCTACGATTGTAACATAACTCACATATCATGTATCGCATAAAATCATAATGGCAGGACTTTTCTGGCTGCCAAAAAAAAAAAGGAAATGAACACAGTGAGTCAAATAGAACACAGCACTTTCCCAATATGTAAGCATGTTAACTGCACCAAAGTGATTAAAATTTTTAGGCTACAAAACCATTAAGTATGAACAATGTGCAAAAACAAGGTCTACATTTTACGGAATCTTGCATTTAATATTAACGTAATGCTATTACCTCTCTTGTCACTTTTTAAAAATAATTCAGTATCTATTAACTTATGTAAAATTTGTATTTGTATTTGTATAAAGATATCTGAACAGACAGCAATGGCTACTTTGGTTCCTTTTTATGAACAAGGGAATGGGGGGGGGGGGGGGTGAATGGGGTGAATTTACAAAATATACATGTTATTCTGCTCTTTCCAGCATCCCTGACTGATAATAGTTGGGGTGGTATTTGTGTGTGTTTGCGCATGTTTTTGTGTACGTATATGCAGTGTAAGTGTATATGTGTGTCCTTTCAGGGAATTTCAAAGTGCTATATCTGATAAGGTGAAAATTAGAAATTGATTCGTGGCTTGTTTCCTAGTTGCCATGGTACAAATAGACCCATCGTGGCCCAAAGTGCCTTAGAATAGAAATTTCTGGCTCAACTCTATCCATTTGTCCTGGTTTCTTCTGAACCGACTCCAGCTTACTGTCTCCGTCTAGAATAGGTTTTCATGAAGCAAAGACGACATGAACCAGCATCACATTTGCTTTTAGAAATCACAGCAAACAACTGAAATCACTTTTGAGAAGCTTGATAAAGTAACACCCCAGGCATATTTTCCTTTTTCTTTGCATATTAAAGCTGCACAAGGTTATTTTGCACAAATGGTAGCGAGTGTTTCAATTATTTGGATTGAGAAAGTGATGTCATCGGGCTACTTACATGCTCAATTTTACCACAACAGGCGGTCTGTGATTGCATGTGCCAAAGAAAAGCCAAATGGGAAAAGAAGAAAAGATCCGACCAGGCCAGTTTATGCTAATTTATGTTGTCTGTCTGTAGTTTTCAGTCTTGGGGTTCCAGTCCCTCTAGATGGTCAGGGATGGGTAGACCAGTGAGAATGGTCAGACACTTATTCCACACGTTGAATACAGGACACACGGGCTGGACGAAGGAGACGTGAAATGTGTGCAGGTGCTGGGAGCCCACAGCGTCGTAGAAGGTCACACAACCGGCATCGTAGTCCAACAGGACCCCGACGCGTCGCAGGTGGGGCGAGGGCTCGATGGCCAGCTCTTTGCTGTTGTGGCGAACCACCCAGGAGTTGTTGCAGCGGCAGAGCACCCAGGAGGCCGAGTTCTTGCCGATCCACTCGTGCTTGGGGGCTGATTTGTAGGCTATACCCACAGCGTACCTGGGGGGTGGGGGGGTGGAAGATTCTGTTATGTGAAAATGACAAATCTTGAACCTTTTCCCCCAAACAGACTCCCAAAATTACAACTAGAAATGTGTAGATTGGTATAACTCACCATGTGCTCCCTCCAATTAAAGCCTCCCAGTAGTGACGACCGCTGTCAATGTATACGTTCCCCACCACGCCGTAGCTACTCTGGCTGGTGAAACGCTCCTGACTGTGGCCTTTCTTGGACGTAGTTTCATCACGCTCCACTGTCAAGTTATCGTGGGACACCTTCAGCTTCTTGTGGGCAGATTTGGGGTCCAGCTTGAATGGCTGGCCTTTCAGAGGAGAAGGAGGGAATGAATAAACAGAGGGAACATTCTTTACAGTACAGCTCATTTATTTTCAGTTAACTGAATATCATATTAGAAAGAAAAAATCACAGCAAGTGAAAATAATAAAGCTATTTCTGTATCAATCCTATATAGAGTGTTCTTTCAGTCTTGTGCTTACTGTTGGTCTTCAGAGTCCCTGGTTCACTGCTCCTGCTTCCCGCTTGGTTAATGGCCTTGACAACAAAGATATACTTGGTGCCACTCTGCAGACCGTGCACCGTGTAGTGGTTTTGCTTGATGTTGGGAACAATCATCCAGCTCTCCAATGAGTTACACAGACCTGGGAGGAGAGGGAAAGGAGGGCAAGATAAGGAGACAAAGGCAGAGATGAGAAGGAGGGAATGATCCATTATACAGCCAGTTAATTCAATGAGATATGATTCATGTGTTCAGTTGTTTAAGGTTCCTAAAAAATGCATTTCAGCAGTTACAACACATTTGATGTACTTTATTTAAAGTGCAAAGCCTGAGAAGAATATGAAATATGGGGGGACTATATTTAATGATGACTGCAGGCACTTGCAGCACAAGAAAAACAACACCCTAACAGGAGAAAAACTATTTACTTCAAAGTTTCCTGGAGAGGAGAGATGTACAGCTGTGTGAAAGGATAGTGTACTAAATGATTGGTTGTGTGTGAGCCTGTGGCAGTGGGAACAGGTGAGAGGGTGTGAAAAGGCACAAGAGGAAACCATTCACACCTCGTTGGCTTCCTAGTTGCACTATGCTCTCTCTTCTTGGTGTGTGTCTTTGGTGTTTTTTTTATTCAATGGTGCTTCACTGCTGCAGCACCACCTCCTAAGGCAAGTGTGTATATTTCCCCTCTGTGTCACAGCTTTGTTGGCCTGAAGAATTTACGTAGGAAGTTACCACTATACTGTTGCTCTTTGTTGGCCACCCACAAGTGAAAACAATCTTATGAGCACCCTCAGTTCACTTTTTAATGTTGCAATGTCATATAAAGTACTATCACCATGTTCAGTATTCCAAATTATCCTGTTGACCTGCCACTTTGACCGATTACCAACCCAAAGAGAAAATGAATAGAGAGAAGCCCTGGTTGATTTGGCAACACATGTGGTCGCTGGTGGTAACAGGATGTGTACTGACCACAGGGGGCAGCAAACACACCTGGAGGGGCTCTACTCCATCAGAAATGCAACAGAAGAAGAGCAACTTGTTTACAGTGCAGCCAAACAAATTATGGGCTGAGAGGAAACGTAAGGAAAACAGTCAGCAGTGTTGTCCAACATGCTTATACTGAAGTCATGGTGTCTTGCACATTACATGGAATGTGTGCTAGTTCCTACTTTTCTGCTGTACAAAATCAAAAGACAGCCTGACATTTGTTTTACCATATGAAAATGATTATGCATAGAAGCGTATCACTTCTGTGAAAACAGTGTGTAAAATCTGCAGTAACTACAAAACAGCTAATAACCAAACTGCAAACTCGCTTGCACACTTTTGTTTTTGCCATAGGGAGACAGCAAGCTACAGGTAAAACAAGAGTGCTATATCAAGTGAAAGCTAGCTGGTGAGATAGCTACAGCTAGACATCTTGGTATCAGCATTTCTCATAAGCTTCATTATGATGATGAAGAAAAAACAACGGAAATTATGTCATTTGGTGTGGTTAAACTAAATATTAACAGTAAATGTACAGAAAAATAGCAAAACGGAGATACATTTAAAGTATCATGTTCAGTCCACACCTGCATCCTTTCATGTAAATCCTTTGTTTGTAGTTGCACAATTTGAATCTCCAGCGAGAAAAGTGGATCTATATACAGAGGCAATTACAATGCATTCATTAACGTAATAAAATCTTAGAGAAGAAGAGGAAGAGACTAATTATAACTTTAGATAACCCAAGAAAATATTAAAATCCAATTTTTATTTTTGTTCTAACCAACCACAACATAAATGAGGACATTATGTTTAGAGCGTAACATTGTATAGGTCAAGTCAAGTGTTACTACAACTACTTTTGGAACAAATGCCTCCATTCCAGCTGTTATACACTTTCAGACTCAAAGCAAATACATTTACTACAATCAAACACATTTATTCGATAAAGCTTGTAGTCCTGTGCATATCAAACGGAAATAACAGATAGGAAAGAGAGAAAGTTCTGTCACTATCATGTTAAGACACATTTCCCACAGGAAATCCAAATCAGAAGGCTGTACTGAACTATTACGCATTGGAGTTAAGGATGTTGTTTTGGTATTTTATTAAATTAACATTAAACAACTTCCACTTCTTGCACAGTGACTCAACTGAATTGCTCCAGGGGGAATTTTCTGGCATGTGGCTTTGATGCCAACAGCAACACCTCTGACATTATCGGATGTGAAAACAGGAGGTGAGAAAAATCACAGCATCTTAGTGAACAGACGGAGACAGGGATGTGAAAGCAAAAGGGGAAAGAAAGAGGGAAATAAATGTCACATTAGTTTAATGGCTGTCGGTTCCCAACCTGCTTTAAACTGTAAAGTAACAAAGGTGCAACCTCGAGAAGATGGGAAGAACGAAATAGAAGCTAAGGAATCGCTGCGCATACAGAGTTGAAGCAGAAGGAAAGAGAAAGGAAGGATGAAAAGGAGGAAAGGAAGGCAGTTTGAAACTGGAAAAAAAGACTTCAAAATAGAAGAGATGAAAACAGACAGAGCAAAGGCAATTTGATTGAAAGGGAGCAGAGGAGCTCAGATGCCCTGACCCCATTTTCTTCCTTGTAGTTGTTGTTCACTCGAGTGTGCTCAGGATTTTCAGGGTCTTGTGTGGGAGTTAGTGTGTATGTCGGTTTATACTGTATGTCTGTTGTTGTTCAACAAGACTTGGTGTCACTAATTGTGCGTCTGGGATGCTGATTCATTTTACAGCTGTCATATCTCTTACTACGACATCTCACTCCTTCAGCGCTGCTTAAATCTAAATGTCTTGCATGTATAGAGCCACTGAAGTCTTTTACTGAGTGCTCCACACAAAATGTGAATTCTGTGCTGCACTATCATACAATCTTATTCCCCTTCCATCCTTCACAAGCTACAGTCATTTGATGTGTGACAACATCTGTGGGTGATAGTAGCATAAAGGCTAGAGGCTTCACTTTAGGAGGTTCCACTTCTACCGTACCGCTATCTCAGCTTTTAGGTAAGCACTTCTACTCCCAGCTGCCGTAGGGGTGCTAGCAGCCACCAGTAGAGCACTTTGAATGTAAGTGTGCATAACAAATCCATTGCAAATGTTTGCATGCAGGATGTGTGACAATGACCAGGGCCGTAGCTACGATTTTATAAGGTTCATAATACAGTTTCCAAAAATATTTCTTATCTGATTCAAGCTTTTTTTGCAGCCACACATAACTTACTGGCAATGTTAGACTGTCCAGTGAAGATGGCGTACTGGAGCTCATAGGACACCACTGTGAATTCATCATCAGATGTCCAGTGGACGGCGATAGTATCGTAAGAAGCTGTGCACAACTCCTCCCTTATGTTAGGAGCACTTGGAGCTGTAGAATGAAAAAACAAAACAAATGTCAACAAGATTTCTAGCTCTAATACTATATTCCAATTGAATATAGTTGCAAATTACATTAGTAATTTTCCAAAATGATAACACACTCAAAGCCTGCCTGTTGTTACAACAAAGAACAGCCCCAATTAACCCCCTGCGTGCTCATTTGGTTCATTTTAGGAGTGTAAAGGCTTCATTACACACAGGATTGAAGATGTTCTTTCCACTAGAGTGGTATGTTGAGCATTGAAAGCAATGCGGGAGAGAAATATAAAATATTCAGAGAAAAAGCAGGTCACATTAACACAGCGGCAAGAGTAAATATCACATCAAATCCTTTTAGAGGTAACAAATGTGAGTCGTTACCTAACCGGAGACGCTAGATTGGTTTACACTCATTTATTGCTTCATGTGCACTTCATTAGTTTATAGTTGTTTTTGTTGAAATAAATAAAACAAACTTTTCTTCTGTTCAAACCATGAGGCCTTTAGTAGAAAGAGAATGGACTGAGGTAAGAAATAAAGATATAAAGGCACAGCTTAAATTGATTTTAAAGCCACTTCCTATCTCTTTCTGTGTCTGTCATTCTCTCTCTCTCCAGAGCCTTCTGTCATGAGTGGCTACACATAGTGGAGTGATTCAGACTGATTCACTTAGTGAAAAGGCCCTCCAGCGAAGCCCTCATGCATCGCAGAGAATAAATACGAGCCAGCCATTTTCACAGACCTTCAAATCCACTACACATGATGCCTTGTTTTTGTCCCCAGCGTGCTCATAATTCATGCGGTGACATTTTGATCGGATGCTGCAAATGGGACATCGGAAATTAATGTTGAAAATTAATTTAGGAGTTAATAGGCTGGGGCATGTTCCTTCAAACGCAGTGCTTGGGGACAGCAGAGACTTCAAAAGATTTTTTTTTTTAAATAACAAAATCTGAATATACAGCTAAAATAGATTCGTAATTAAAGGCAACGTTTGGTTTCATGTCAGTGAGGAACTGAGGGTAAGACTGTAGAGCGAAAAAAGGGGGCATTTAGTTTGTGAGTTTAACCACAAGGAAAGTGAATATCAAGCGATTATGGTGCATGTGAATGGAAATGCCTACTGATTTTGACTACAAATAAGTCCTCTGAATTTAATACAGTGGGCTGAAACAGTTCAATGGGTAAAGTGATTTTAGTTCATCGATACATGTCCGTCTGAACGGAAAGACTTTAATAAAAACATGAAGGTTTACCAGTAAGGTAATCCAGATTCTCCAGCAACTTCTTCTCCCGGGCGAAGTCCAGGGCAAAAGTATCGAAGGTGTCCGTTAGGTGTATCTCAGGAATCAGCACTTGGGTTGATGCAGTTGCCATGGAAACCCTGGATCAATACCAATCAAAATTGAACAGGTTTTCATACTTAATATTATCTTTAAAATAAAAGAAGAAATGAGAAACATATATTTTACATATATTTATATTTTAGAATTTATTAGCTATCCAAGATGTAGAACAAAGGAATTTTAGCATTTTGCACCAGATCAGATGAGCTGATAGAAGAGCACAGATATAAAATATTAACAAACTGCCCCCTAACTGTAAATTAAAAATACTGAATCAGAATAAAATCAGCCCACTGGTTATTGAGGCTGTTCAGATTATATTCTGATTGAAACACTACTTTTGTTTGAAGGACTACAGGATAGTGGTTTTGTTCTCGATTGCCAAATCAATTAGTCAGAAAGCTTAAGCAGGGAGTAGAATAAGATGAGGCTAAATAAAAGATGAATTCCCTCTCTACTTGTCTTTGCTGTTGGGGAAGCTAAGCACACAAAGTTCTCAAATTGTTTCTAAACATTTGTGAGTGCACTCTTTGCCCTTTCCCTAAAGCTAGACCTTAGTTTGCTATGCTGAATAATTCCAACATGTGTGGCTAGTGTGTGGGCTGTGACCGACCTCTCGTTGATGCTCTTGGCAGTCTGCAGGAAGCGAGCGTGATCGGTTTCTTTCAGCGTCTGATCGGCCTGTGTAATGAGGGCTGAGGACCTCTCGATGCATTGCTTGCAATTGGAGATCTGTTGGGCGAGCTTCCGAAGCCTTTGTGCCTGAAAAGAATGCAAAATGCAAAGAGCTCTTAAAGTCCCGGTGCTACTGCAAGAATGCATACAAATGCCCTCATCCAGGTTAAGATGTTGCGGATCATTAGGAATGAGAACATAAGCAGAGCTGATGACAAGAAATTACCCCCAAAATATGGGGTTTTATTGTTACAAGAAGATTGATGTTAACATTTCAAAGTCTCTCGTACCAGAAAAGGTCAAATCGATGGTTGACTGATGCACATTGTCAGCTATTTCCTTCCGGTTTTCTTAATTGTTATGAACATCAAGGACAGTAATTTATAGCAAAGGGCATGCATGTGTCCATCATGCATGACTTACTGGAAGCTGTTTTGACCTCTCTACTTGTTTCTTGTCCTATGAGGTTTTGTTTTGAAGCCCTCTTTCTTTTGTAACTGTGAATATAAAGTTTAACTCTTTCCGTATGTTAAAGATCAACTAAAACCAACCATGGGTGTGATTGCACAACTAAGCTCCATACGAAAGTTGAATAAACAAGAAACAGACAAAAAGGCATGACAAAAATGTTTGAATCGACATCAGTTAAGCTTCTACCATGTCCCTGCAAATACTACATTTTCTAGGCGTGTCAGTGCTTCTATTGCGTGCAAATGTGGGATTTCATTTCCCCTCATTTGCCCCTCAGATCTATTCACTCTCCCTACAGTGTGAGCAGAGATTTTAAGAGACAGATTGAGGTCAGTGGCTGGATTGAGGTTAAAGGACATTTCATCAGCAGTTTGGCTTGTAAAGAACCCCAAACACTGTAATCTCAGTCCAAATCTATTGAAATATGCAAAGTCATCATCACGTTAAAAAATAAGGACAAGGAAGTAAGCAAAACAGGCAAACTAACAGCAGAAAGTTGGTTTAGGAAAAAATGCCATTGATCATGATCTAGTACTCCATCAAAGCAATTTTCTAGAAATCTGTTGCCCTAAAAATAATTATGTCCGTACCCATTTCTGCATCTTCTGTGATGCTATCCTAAAAGTTAAAAGCATGATGAAAAATAAATCTCTAGTGGGTTCCAGGCCTCATTAGATACAGCTTTAAAAAATCATCCGGGTTTAGAGCACAAATAAACGTGCACTTCCATATGCTCTGGGATCTGCTTTTTGCCAGTCGGACTGTTTTCCCCATCTGTTCAGAATGTGTTGAAGGGTTTGCATTTCAGGCAACAAATGCCTGTCCACGATATAAGGATCAGGTCATGTGGCAGTAGTAGAGTATTCCATTTGACACAAAATGGGGTCATGATAGTCATGATAGCAGCTCTGCATGTTTTCAGTGGATGCATGTGTTGAAGTAATGATGAATGAAGGCGATGACATTAGCAATCAACTGTAGCAATCCAAACTGTCACCCTGATACTGATTTGAATCAAATTTGCACATTACATTGTCTATATTGGAGGAATAAGGGAGTTAATTTGTTTTTTTAATGCATATGACTGTGGAATATTAGATGTGCAGACATTATTTGCCCCTTGATGATTATTATTCATTGATGGAAGAAAATATAATTTTTAATGATTAAGGAATGATGTAAATTTATAGCTACCAAATGTGGCTAAACTAGCGTTAAGCATCAATAAAACAAAAGTAAATTTTCTTGTCTGTGGGGGAGAACAAAATGAAAAGTGCTCCCATGGGTAGTTTTAAAATGGGCGACAAATTGTAGTTTATTCACGGTTTGTCAGGCTAAAAATCTGTCAGAAGAAAGAAAGGGTGAGAGAACATGAAGTTAAAGGTGGGTATAAAAACAGCAAAGGAAAATAAATGGTATCCGCTATCATACTCCTCGTCCCTCTGAGTGTTCACCTCACCTTCCCCTCCTTGATCTTGCTGCCAATGATCTGCCTCCTCTGTTGAATAATATCAATCAGGACATCACACTCCTCCATGAGCTTGCCTTCCTGGCGGGACGCGTTCACCTGAGAACCATTTCAGAAAGAGTATTACATAAACAAAGAGACTGATGGATGCTGGGAATGGGGATCTGTTTAGTGGCGGAGGGACAGGATGTAATTTTCATCCATCAACCGGCCCTCCTGTCTGAAGCAAACACTTGAGGAAGATGAGGCACATTCAGCCATTTTGCCTCCCACTGGCTTGAGTGCTGATCAAGTGACAAGTAAAATAGCAGGAAGCCCTTTGGCAGGTAGACAGCAGACATGACACTCAGCAACATGCCAAAGAATCAGACACAAGGTCTGTGTCCAAAACCACCCCCTATTAACTATATAGTGGACCATATTCACCGGCTGCCATTTTATTTAATGAGTGAACAAGGGAGTGATTTTGGATGCACACAAGGAGTAGGCGTAGCCCTCATTCCCATGTTATCCATTTTGAAGTTGATGATTGACTGATTGACAAGATGGGTATCAGACATTTGGAATTTTACATTCCCCATTGAAAATCATATTTAAAAGAATAATATGGGTTCATATAGGTTTATATATTTTTTTGATGTGGGGGCTGTATGAAGTACTTATGCATAGTCAGTGTCTAACCTGCAGTCACCAGAGTCAACATAAAAATAAAAAATAGAAACTAGATAGAAGTTAGAAACTAGCTAACATACAGAGAGACGGTAGAAACTACCTAACTTACAGAAAGATACTGGCTAACGTGTAAACTCCCAACTAGCTTCAAGAAAGTTCTGTAGCTGCTTATTGAGACTCTTGGGCTTATCTGAATATTCATTAACGAGGACCACGCCAATGTTAGATTTTATAGTGGTTTATTATGATGAATAGTTATGAAAGGAGGAGTTGAGAGAAGAGGGATGAACGGGGTCGAGAGAAGAGGGATGAACAGGGGTCGAGAGAAGAGGGATGAACAGGGGTCGAGGGGAGAGGGATGAACAGGGTCGAGGGGAGAGGGATGAACAGGGTCGAGGATTGAGGGATGAAGGGGTCAAGGATTGAGGGATGAAGGGGTCGAGGGGAGAGGGATGAACAGGGGTCGAGAGAAGAGGGATGAACGGGGTCGAGAGAAGAGGGATGAAGGGGTCGAGGGGAGAGGGATGAACGGGTTGAGGGGAGAGGGATGAACGGGTTGAGGGGAGAGGGATGAACGGGTCGAGGGGAGAGGGATGAACGGGGTCGAGGATTGAGGGATGAAGGGGTTGAGGATGAAGGGGTCGGGAGAAGAGGGATGAAGGGGTCGAGAGAAGAGGGATGAATGGGTCGAGGAGGTTGTTTTGGGTTTGGTCGCCGGAGCGGCGAGGAACCCGAGGGGTCGAGATTCAGGGTGGGGGCTCGTCTCGATAAGCAACTTGGTCTTATGAACCCCCCTGTGGTTCCTGTTGTAGAAGAAGACGAAATGATTACAGGCAGAATTATGGATTTTAGCGTGCATGTCTTCCATGGTGGGAGGAAGCCGGAGCGCCCGGGGACACCCACTCAAACGCGGGGAGAACATGCAAACTCTGTGCAGAAAGACCTGGGCTGAACGAGGTCTAAACTCAGAACCTTCTGCTGCAAGGCAGCAGTGCTGGCCACTGGGCCACCGTGCTACCCATTAAGAGAGGTGAACAAGCAGGGTTTGGGTGGGAGGGATGTCTTTCAAAAGTGTAACTCTGGCAGATTAGGTTGTCATGGTCTTGGTCTCACTATGTCGAGAATCAAATCAATATTAGTTTGTGGTCTTTCACAATCTGCTTGAAGTGTAAAGGTGATAGCCAAGGAGGGGTCAGAGACAGACTTCTGGGATCAGGAATATCAGCCCCCTTGTCATCATGTTGTCAAACCAGCCAAGAGAAGTCATGCTAGTCTTTTCATCGGGCCTTGAAAGGTTATCCTATGGAAGGAGAATTGGTCATGTTCCACTAACACTACATGGGATAAAATGACAAATTGTTGTGCCTAATGCTCATTTTTTGTTTCTGATATGTCTGTCCACTTTTATGTTGAAATCATGCTGTCTTAACTTTATATAAAAGCATATTTAGTTTTCTGGTAGTGGGTTTAAATATCTGCTTGACTCAAAACCCACTGATGGCAAGAAAAATTATTTCATTTAGTTGGAAGGTGTTAGTTGATGCTTGCATTCAGGGTTGCACTGCCATTAAGGGGCTACAGAAGAAAAATTGTATCCAGCTCCATTCTCTGTAGGTCCTAACATAACGTGTAATTTCTCATTGTGGTCATTTCCTAGCGACCCTTTCAGCGCCTTGTAAAGTGTTTTCTTGCTGTGGCAAAGCGATAGCACAGGGAGCAATGAAAGGGAAGTCTGCTGTGAGTGTTGTCAAGCCAACATGAGATTACACAATTATTCATACACACATAAACTCTCCTTTGCACACAGGCATGTTGACAGGTGTTTTTAAAATGACATCATGGGGAGTAATTTACCATTTCCTCCAAACTCCAAACAAGGCTGGAAAGGACTTCTTATCCTCAACATGCCCTCCTAAACAGCATTTATGTGATTTTTTTCTGGAATCGTTTTGCCAACAGAAACAATTTGCCACCCGGATTACATCTCAGTGCTTATACAACACATGCTAAGCTGCACACCTTAGCTCTGCTGTACAGAGTAACTCTAACAACGCCTGTGCATCTGTCATCACTGCTAATTGGTTTCTTCGACATCATTCTGCCAGCTCTGGGTAAGCTTGAGATTTAAAACTGCTTACACTGTGAAAAGTTTGTATATACTGTATGTTAGATCTTTGTGGCATTTTGTACACCAATTAGCATTCTTATACAGATCTGAAAAAAAAACCAGTGGTGTTTTTGGGTAGAAGCTTCTCCGAATAGAGACCACAAGGAAACACATAGAAGTTCATGTTTTTTGGAAGTCAGCTCTTTTGTTCCCCAGCAGGTTTTGCTGATTTTGCTGTTTTGTAATGTGCCTTTGGGTCAGGAATACTTTCCAACTACTAATAAACAACAATTAAACTAAAAGGGAAGTGTCATTTTTTTTTTCTTAGTTGAGATTGTTGTTTATTTTCCACTGAAGCTCAGAACTCAATGTGAAAAGGGTGACCCTCTTCTATATTGCTCATCAGACAAAAACAACTGCCACACTGACACAGACACACAGAGTTTGTGACCGGAGTACATCATGCGCCATGCAAATATGTGGAGCATCTAATGATTGTGGGCAGAGCCCTCCGGAGTATATGATCAGTATGACAGATTGTACTCTGTAAGGACATTCAGTGATTAATTTAACCACAGAAACACACACACACAGATAAAAATGACTGAATCTTTAAGGACATGCAAACATTTAAGATGGCACGTGAACCAAACTTTCTGCAAAGGGAGGGGACATTAAGCTTTACATGCCTAATATAATTATTGACCTGTTTGTATAGGCAATACATACAAAGACATCAGAGGTATTTCTGTGGCTTTTGCTACAGTAAGTATTAATTTTCTTTGCAAAAGTAGTACGCATATTATCTTCACCAAGATTCATTGTCTTAATTTCATAAACAAACCAATTTACTGCCTATAATTACCCCTCTTTGACTATGTGTGATTATTAAATTGTACTTGGATTCAAACAAGATAACTCCGTTCAGCACAGAGAATGGTGCAAACACTGTGTGGCATTAGATTCCAACAATTACAGCGTCTTGATTCTATTAGTCGACATGTCGCCAGCTGAAAACGAACGCTGGGATTCGACGTAATGTGGTGCAGGAGCATTCCATCATGGGTAGTGAATGTGAGCTTGAAATATATTTTAGAACACCACTTGCCTTTACACCACTATTACCCCTGGTGGTGGAGGATAATTCATAGAATATTAATGAAGGTTGCCTTTCACACCATTTTGAATTTGTTTAAAGAAACCTTCTTAACACATATCCAATTCAAGTTCTCTCTTCTAAGTGTATATGAACATTATAAGATTTTTCTGGAGTCTCAAAGTTGTTGGAGACTCTTAGCAGCCATCTGCAGTGAAGCTTTGGAATAAATTAATCTCATGCGAAAAATTCAGAAAGCTGCTTTTCCTGTGTGACCCTCTTTTTTTTTAGTCCTGTCACATTTGCCCCTCTCATGGGAAGCCGAATTTACATGTCAAACAGCTTCATTTATTGAGTTTATGCATTTATTTTTGGCCCTTGATCATCAGTTAAACAGATATTTTTGTTGCGTCTTGTACTTATGCAACATGACTTTTCTGACTTAAAGACAATGTGCTATCGCTGTACACTTGTGACCAATGTGCACTGGGGGGAAAAAACCGGTCAAGCTCTTTTTTGCCCCTTTGCATATGCATAATTTATTTATTTCAGACTTTTAAAGTGGAGTGTTTCCTTTTTTTGTCATGTTTTTGATGATTCAACAGCTCAGAGAGTGTTTTTGTTCCTATTTCAAATTCCTGCATCATAAAAAAAAATTCTCTCAAGCTTAGCTCACAGAAAACATCTTTGCGTGATGGCAACACAAAAACATACTCACAAAATATGCACACAGCACTTAAGCAAAAAATAAAATAATTAAGGCTCCTTAATAAATCAGAACCCTCTTTACTTGCAGTAAGGGCCCAGCAGAGAGGCTGTTCTCCATTATTTTTCAACTAAGATGTCAGTGCCTTTTTAACCCTGTGGCATTGGTTTACTTAAAGCTTCTTAGTGGGCCGGCGTAATATGAACAGGCAGGCTTAGCACAGAATTGCCTTCAGCAGAGCTAAATACACAGACATTTACAAACATTGTTATTATCATTACACAGTCATAAACATAATAGACAAAAACTAAATGATGAATATTTGCTAAAAACGTGCCAGTTTCTACACAAATAAAGCTGTTTGTGAGAAAAAAATTGTTGCAAAAACCCATGTTGTCATACCCCATAAGTGAACACAGACTTGAATAAAACACAATGAGTTCTTTGTCTGCATTATCTTTGCATGCGCACATTCATTTTAACTCTGCAGCTTAATTGGCAACATCATCTTCACATCAGAAATTTGGCCTTAAAAGAATACAGTACAGCTACTACTGATTATTTTCAGTATTGATTAATTGTTCAGTCAATAAAATGTCAGAGAGCCCATGATGGCATCTTAAAATGTTTTGCCCAACCAATACTTCAAAACCTAAAGATATTCCTATTCCTAAAACAAACTAAAAGCAACGAACGTTCATATTTGAGAAGCTGGAATCAGGTCATTGTTGCCATTTTTCTTTAAATAACAAAATGACTATCTGCAGATCCAGTAACTGATTAATCAACAAATTCTTTCAGCTCTGAAAACAAGGAGTTTTCAATTTGTAAAATTAGTTCATACAATCTCTTTAGTCTTAGTTTAGCTGCTAACCTTAGCTACATGCTAAGCTGAGTTACAGAAACTCTTAACTCTTAAATCATGTTACAAGTCACATTAGAGATGGGTCAGTGGCTCAGTCCCTGGGGAACAGAAAACTAATGTAATTTTTTGTAAATATGTGAAAATATTAAATTAGATTTATTGCAATAATATGAGGGTACCAAAAAAAACTTGTATATGTCCAGTGTCATTATACATTTGGTGAACAGTGTAAATTCTATATATATACTAAATTTGAAAAAAAAAACAAAAAACGGCTGTTTGACTAGTCACACACAATATATAGGTCAGTGGTGACCTCGGAGGACTCCAGAAACTAACCTCTACATGTTGACAAGTCTGGATCAGCTTCCCCATAAGTGACTCCAGCTCGTTGTTCCTCTTGATCAAATTGCTCAGGTTGGAGTCCAGGGCTTGCTGTAACAAACACAGATAAAAACACAACAGAGAGAGTGAGAAATGAAAAAGAAATGGTTGGGACATAAATGCAAAGAAACAGACATGAAGGGCAGAGCCGTAAATCAAAGGAGGATAAAAATGCTACAGATTTCCCCCCCTTAGGTTTCTCTGCTTGCACAAGATGAAGAAGTTGTAAGACAACCTCAGGCGCTACACAACAAAACAAAAAATAAGTTGTAAAGCAAGCTGAAAACAACTACATTCTAGAAAAGTAGAAAAAATCAGCAAACATTTGATTCCTCAGCGCAGATTCAGATAAGAGAAGCTGTTCCCTCAACCGTCTTTCTTCAAAAGCATCCCCAGGAGTTACACGGCTATCTCCTTCTTTTTGAAGAGGTGCGTTTAGTGTCCACGTACCTCTGAGCGCGGGTGATAACCCTCTTCCCTATACTGCCTCCTCATCCTGCCCAGTCCGAGCTGCCGACAGAGGATCCTACTCTAGGAGAGGATGTGACTGGAACAGCCACTCCACTGAGCACCAAGCCATGCGCAAACCCAGCCAAGCGGCAAATTAGGCATCAAAAGCTTTCCCTATGAGGGCACACAGCAGCGCTCTCGGCTAACGAACCGGCAAACAGGTGACAGCACGTCAGCTCTTTCCCTTTACGCTCCTCCCTTCTTTTTTCCCCTTCCCTCCCCCTTTTCTCTTTTTTCTCTTTTGCTGCTTTCCATCTGGGCACAGGCTGTCTCCTTTAGTTCCAAGGCCGTCATATTATTGCCAAACCAAGCATGCTTAAGCCGCTGTGATGCCACATCTCAACTGTCCCATTCAAAACTGTTTTTCAGGTGAATTTATGCTCAGGCACTGTGAATGCTGAGATTTCGTGCATGTCTCGAAAAACGGTGTGACGGTGCATTGGAGCAGCAAGGGGCAAATGTCAGAGATAGCTTTGCTGGGAAAGCACAGGTTTCTAGATACATCTTGAATTCAGGTAAGCCACACTGTAGCCTCAGTGTACACAAAGCTTGGTCCGGGTGTTATATTAAGGATTAAATAAGACTTAAATCAGAGGGAATATTAAATAAGCAACAACTGTAAACACAGATAAAGACAGTGGGCACTGGGGGGTTAATGGACTGGGGGCTTAATGGATGGCCTTAATACGGCGATGACACACAAAAGCAAAAGCAGAATGAAGGTCTGCTCTGAGAGGAATGTGATGCTGTCGTCACTATTATCACCCGTAGCGATGAAAATAAACTTAGCCTTTTGAAGGATGAGGAAGAGGACAAGAATTACGACAATAATTCAGCATCTGTGGCACGTGGAGGTCGGTGTATGAAGCAAAATGCATGCGTGCATGCTTCAAATGCAAAGAGAAAAACACATGGCGCAATAATGTCTACATACCAGTATACGGTAAAGAAGCACATGTTCAAATGCAAAGTTTATATCCGCTTGTACACACACACATACACACACACACACACACACAATCTTCAGTACATGAAATACACTATGACATACATACACAAGGAAACAACATACAGCATCTGTCAGTCTCCATGCCTCTTTGTATGTGTGGTTACATGCCCGTTTGTTTGAATGTGCAGATACAAAGTAAAGGGCGAACACACATTTACTCTTTGTGTGTGTGTTTGTTTGTGGTCAGATTTGGACATGAAGGGGTTAACCCACATCTACAGAATGCACGCTGCCAACTAGTATTAATCTCTGGGAGGGGAACGGTCCTACCCATCAGGTTGATCACCTGTCAGTCATCCTGCTTGGCAGTCTGAGCTGGATATTCACCACCCCCCTTGACAAAAAAAAGTTAATCTCTGCTCTGAACCAGCTAGGCTAAACCATGTTAATCTGATGAGTTTTTAGTGTTATGACCCTGGGGTCATTTGTATCTTTCTCACCCTGCACTGTCACCTGTTCTCCTCCCTTAGTGTGTTTGTTTAAGTGTATGCAGGTAATGGAGGTAATGGAGTTGTTGTACTTTTTTTCCCTCCTGTTTTTTGGTATACGAAGAAGGTTGGAGCTTTGAATTTTCTTTATATTTACACATTGTTTTGGATTAGGGTTACATAGAGTGTTTTGGTTGTTGGTGTTTTGGGCACTGCTCATATCTGAGTGAAAAATAAAAAAAATGCTAATTTCCCTTTGTGCTGGCCTTGCTTGGGAGTTGGAAGAGTGGGGAGCCACACCTTAGGTTGTGTCCAGGTTACCCCTAGACCTTAGGACGTAACATTAGGTATACAGTTAGTAAGCCAGTGGGTTATGATTAACTTAGCATTGAGCTGCATGGATGCTAAATCATTTCAATAACTAAACCAGTCACAGAAAGTAACCAAGTACATGGTCACAAGTACAGTACAATTTTAAAGCAAGTTCACTTGAGCAGTTCCATTTTATCCAACTTCATTTACTTTACTCCATTTCAGAGGAAAACACTGTACTCTGCTAGACTCTATGTTCACTATCTACTGCATTTATTTTTTACCTTGCATTAAGATCGTTTAAAGGAGACCTATTATGCTTTTCCACATTTTATGATTTATCTACAATGTTACAATGTTGGATGTTCATATTAAACATGGCCAAAGCTTCAAAAAAATATTTTTTTGAACTTTGAATCATGCAAAGCTGTCATACAGGAGTTACAGAACTACAATATAGGACTGGAAAAGCAGTATAATAGGTCTCTTTTAATAAAATGTTAATGCAGCTGGTCTTCTCAGGGTCATCATACAACACGGGACAAATATCTGGTCATTAAAAGTTCAAAGAATATAAAATGTAGCAAAAACAAGAAAACATTTAATCACAATTAGTTTATAACAAGACATCGCCCAGACAGAGATGGAAGACACACCATCAAGAGTCTACAGCCAAGCTAGCAGCTCTGTGCGACTGTATGCTCATTGTAAAGAAAACCAAATGGTTGAGGTGCATTTGTTTTTGATCTTTAGCAGTTCAGTGAAGTAAATTGGCCAGAGGGTCGTGTCAGAATAAAGGTCTATATCATCTTGTGAGGATGAAAGCGTTAAGAGATATGTGTGTCAGTATTAAATATAAAGGTCAGCATGTTAAGTCATACCATAGCGTTGGGTGAGCAAAAATGTGCTTGACAGATGTAAGAAATGCAATACAGCTGAACTCCTCTGTACCTCACTGACCTCCTTCATATCAACACACCCAGCCGTGTTCTCAGGTCTTTTTCTTCTATTCACCTCACTGCACCTCCGGCCTGTTTGACAACTATGGGGTTTTAGAGTCTTCAGGCGGTCAGCCACCGCTCTTCTGGAACTCCCTTCCGCCAGACATCCGTAACACTGACTTGCTTTCCATTTTCAAATCTTACCTAAAAACACATCTTTTTAAACTGGCATATCCAGCACTGTTCATCTGGTCACAGCAATCTTTTGTTTCTAATTGACTATATACCCTCACTGATTTTATGCATTGCAATTTAGTTTTTGTTAATTGTATTGATTTATTGCTACACTGTTATTTTATTCTGTCTTGTAAGGTGACCTTGAGTGTTTTGAAAGGCACCTATGAATAAAATGTATTATTATAGTTTTTATTATTATTTTTGCATGAACTGTTTATAATATGCACTATACTGGTTGTCATTTCTGTACTATTTAAATATCATCAGTTTTCATCAGTACAAAGTAGCATACACACAACATGATATCAGTACCCAGAGTCACGGCCATTCATCCAACAGTTGTTGAGATATGTCAGTCTGGACTGACCAACAAGCATTGCCACCCCAAGAGCTATGCTGAAATATAACTCCCTTCCAATTTGGAGCTCTAAGTATTAGTAATGTATTTCAAATGTGTTGATAAGAAATACAATAATTCCATAACTTGTTTGAGATTAGCATTAAGATGCTGGTGTTTATAAACTGGGCTAAAAAAAAAAAATCAGATTTACTTTTAAAAAGTATTTTTTCTCATACACTGCAGGACAGAATGGCAATGGGCTCATAATCTAGCAGCGCTGTTTTGAACTCACAGCACTTTTTGCATGTCCTTCCATTTCAATTAATTTGCAATTACTGTATGTATTTTTACACTGTGGTAATGCAATGTGCACTTAAAGACTAACTTAACTCCAGGCTGAAGAGAAGTATTTTGCGGTTCTGTTTGGCCGAAAGTTTCAAATCAGTTTACAGCATCACTGGGTGTCACGGAGCACCACAACCAACAGGTCACAATGCACAGACACATCCTGGAGTACACTTGTACATCACTGCAACAAGGTGAGAAGACCACTGGAGGTCAGCAAAAACAAGATTTTCAGTGGTGTTGAGTTATCTTTTTAAGTAATGGAATCCCACAAAAACCCTTTAATGAAACATATGCATAAAAATATATTTCTCGGGGTAGCCTTCCACGCCTTACCTCTACAAAAGAAATCATAATAATGGCAGGGTGGTCCGTCTCTAATCCACACATTGATGTTCATGTCCTTGGAAGCACACAAAATCCTCCCTCATCTGCGTAGATGGGGCGAGTGGTGAAATTGCTTGAAATGTAAATATACTTCTAAAAATAACATTTCTTTAAAGTGTGGTCAGCTGACAGAGTCAGACCCAGTTTTTTTTAGAGGGTTTTGTTTGAAAGAAAGCCGGTTCCTTCCACAGTATATGCTCTCAATCAGCAGGAAGCTGTTCTTCTGCAACAAGAATCCACTCTCACCTAACATCTAACCTGTCAGCTTCACAACAAAAGTTATATGGCTCTGTATTCCGCACTGTATCACTTTTGTTTGTTTATTCGTTTCTGGATGTTTTGTACCATTTTGATCTAAATGTGCAAACCGACTGTCACTGGTGAATGTACTGTTCATGTATGCAAGAGCAACTGTGGGTGTAAGCTATGAGTGAGCTAAATCACCCTGAAGCAGTGCTGATAAGCTAAGAACGTATGCAAGGGGATCACACACTCAACTACAGATGGAGACAGGTAGGCAAGTGAACTGAAAACGTCAGAGGAGCTTCGTGTTTTCAAGATTTACTGTGACACTGAGCGGGATTGTGTTCTCAGGAATCCTCACCGAACCACCAGAACTGTTGCTCATATACAGTATATGTGTGTGTGTGTGTGTAAGAGAGAGAGAGAGAGAGAGAGAGAGAGAGAGAGAGAGAGAGAGAGAGAGAGAAAACATATAATTAGAGAAACCTTAGTCTCAGAGACCAAAACACTGAGACAAATACAGAAAGAACAAAGGTGGACAGTTGAACAGCAAGACCAAAATTAAAGAGAGTGGAAAGGATTCATCATTTATTGTTTACAGCTGCGCTTCACAGTGTGTCCACCCATCTTTACACACACCTACACTGTATTCTCTTATTGCTAAGTCATCATTGTATTGGGTGGTCTGTATTTGATTGAGGACACCGGTGTGTTTGCTCGACACCCAGTTTTGTACCAGTGAGCTCCTCTGTAAATTGGAAACTGTGTATGTGTGTGTTTGTATCAGTCTGAGAGAAACAGAGATGACTCCTGCAGGAAAAAATGTAGCCCTGACTGAAAAGCAAAACACAACAGAGAAAAAAATAGAAAACACAGCAAGGAAGGAACATTGTACTGGGGGAAATTGGGAAGGGATGGAGTGTGTGTGTTTGACTGAGAGACAAAAAGGCCTCAAGCAAAAGGAACATTCAGTACAGAAGGAACGAAAGTAGACAGTGAGCGCTTCACAATGAACTGTAAATTCTCAAATAATATATTTTATTTAGACAACCAGGTCTTTGTTTGAGACCGGCTTCTATTACAAACTTAATATATTTACCAGTGACCCTAAACACAAATATCTGGTAAATATAACGCTATTCCTGTTCCACTTCAAACGCTAGCCTTTGAAGTGGAACAAGCCTTTGGTTTCGAATGAAAGACTTTGCCTGATCCAGCCACTAAATTAGCATCCTTAAAGCAGCTATAATCAAGATTTGTATATTAACAATATATCACATTGTATGTGAAAGCTGTTTCTCATAGTGTTGAACCTGAAGAGAACGTTCACCTTTTCTTCACCATCTTTTCAGCTTATTGTTTTGCTTTTTGAGCCTGCAACTCTACTCTACTCTATGGTTCACTCTCGCTGCTCTTATCAACCCTGTATAACAGCAGCAGACAGCTGTTTTAAGTGAAAAAGATCTCAAAAAAACCACTGTGCGCTACGTGCCCAGCACCAAATGACAGATTTGCCACTAGCTGGTAAAGAAAGTGATGCTTGAGCTTCTATTTATAGATATTTGCTTAGGGAAGTGGTGGAAACTAATTTTATTTATAAACTTTAAACTCAATACCAGGCTGAAAAGCTACTTTTCACTGCTTTCTCTGAGCAAGTCTGACCACACCTTGCACACATGGCTATGATGTCACAATGTACTGATGTGACAGAAGCCCTCGAGGCTGTGCAGTGAGTAAACCTCACTCCCCGACACCTTAAGAGATCAAGAACAAGATATTTAGTTGGCATTACTCTTTAATGATTAACTTTAAAAGGAAGTTTGTCAAAGTCAATTTTGAAATTTAAAGTAAAAAATTGTGAACACAGCATGGACTATATTAAGGAAGTAAGCACATGTTTTCCCAGTAGAAAAGAGGAATTAGACAACTGGAGGACTAATGGCAAATATTGTACTTATCAGCAAGGCTGTAAATCAAATGTTGAGTTTTGTGTCTGTTCATGTTTTATTGTGCATGTAGGCACCTGACAACCTAAAGTATGTTGTTTCAACACTAAAGGGCCGCTGATTAAACCAAACTGATCACTACAGAAACACAGTAATGATTTAAAACTAAAGCTAGCACAAACACACATATGCACACAGCAGTGCTTATCTTTTATCCTCAAGGTTCTTTCTCCTCAGACCCAGAGCCAAGGACTTTAGAAACTATTTCCAGCTGCCTTCTCAGTCAATTTCCTGTGACGGGGGTAATTTTATCTCTGAAAAAGGATGGGTGTTCCTATAATAACCTCCATAGCTCTTATCAGACACACCACCACTGCCTCTGAAAAAAGGAAACCATTCCAATCATCAGATATTCTTTTTTTCCCCTTGCGCTGAGTGGGGAGATCTCAAATTTCAGCGGATCAGGACAAAAAGTGATATGCATAAAATGGTCTGGAAAATATGACCAAAACAAGGAATTGAAGGAATGATTGAGGAATTATTTCAATTAAAACTGACATTTTTATAAAGGCATAAAAAGATTACATTAGCAGTTGATTATTTACTTCTTTTATATAATCATAACTGAAGATGAGATTACTGTTTCTGTCAGGATTTGTTTGATTATGTAATGTTTACTTTAGGCTTTTACCGTGTGTGCCACAAAATCTCATGCACAGATAAAAAAAAGAAAAACAAAATGTTTACTGGCATGTACAAAATTTAGGCTTCTACTTTGAAACTTAATTTAGCCTGAGGCTGAGATATATTTAAAGCCTCACTGTTTTAATATCAACTGCTTTAATATCATATCATATCTTGAATGTGCATCCTTCCCATTAATGCTCAGCCTAGATTCTATGGGAGATTGGCTCAAGGCTAAAAGGGTCTCTCGTGGTTGGTATACAACTCATGTCATGTGCCAGGTGGCTGGCGTGAGGGTTTTAAGGGGTTAACAGGTGGTCAAATCTCCTCTGTCTTTCTGCAGAAAAGGCACATTTGTTTTCTGTGTAAGGAGTTGCTGCCTGTGTCTATCTTCAGATTAGTTTGAGGGTAAAGGGCACATGGGGGGTCTCTAGTGTATGTGTTTGCAGATATGTGTGCATGTGTTTGTGTAAGAGAGACAGAGAGAGCATGCTCAAAAGTTATGAAGCAGTCATCCGTGCTTTCATTTCCCATCAAAATGTGTTGTTTGTCATTGCCTTTCTGAACAACCTACATGAGTGCTTTCTGATCTGATGCCAGAGCCTTACAGAGTGCATATTTATGCCATAGAAAATAATATAGCTGTTTTCTGATCTGCCAATAATCTGGTTAAAGTTTGATTTCAGCACAAAATGTACTTTATTTACGCAGGGGAAGATCATAGTCAAGGTTAAAAGAAAAGTTGACTTTTAGAAGTAAATGTGACATGAACAGCACTGCCCTACAAAGGCAGAGAGCAGAGGCAGTGAAGTTTAGAAGAAATAGTTCAAAGTTTTAGTGCTGGTCAGCAAACTGTGACACAGAAGGGTTGTAACGCATTGATTTTATGCCTTTTAGAGGGGATTACAACAACCTAGGCCTAAGTAATACCTAATATATATACTGCATTCTATTTTCTTAAACAAGCTAGTTAAATAAATATACAATCTTGTATACTTAAGTATATGATTTAAAGTAGCTTAACCAGCAAATCACATTGATTCCACAAGAATCAAATGTGGAAACAGCACCGACTGCTACTCTGCTAAGCTACTTAGCTTTGGCAGAGTGTAGCTGGGTTTTCTCCATCATGAAAGGATTTAGTTGCTATCTCATTCTGTTATAAAAACTTCAATACATAATAATAATATGTCAGGAAAAAAGATTATTTATTTAATTATCGATGAAGGCAAAAATCAATTAGTAGCTACACTTAGTTTTAGCTTTAGCTAAGGCTAGCTGTGGCTATCTCACCAGCTTGACACAACCTAGATAAATATGGCAGCCCAAGACTGGATTCCATACCCAGACCCACTACCTCCACTCAAATACCCGCACATTGTCAGTTACCTTGTTTTTGGACTGAGTTAGTACACTTTACGTAAGATTAAAGGGTCGAGTAGGCACGAATGGAGATATGATTTTACAAAAAGAAGGAAACGGGATCCTCACAACATCGCGGCATAAACCAAATGTTAATATTCCCTATATCTCTCTTTCTTTAGCTGTCTTGTTGGTGGTCTCTGAGAGCAGTAAGGGCAACGGTAATCTCTCATTACTAATCATCGATTAGTAGATACTGCAGAATGATAAACTCATAATGTTTCTCCGCAATTCATATGGACATTCTCCCAAACCCTTTAACACCCAGCTGCTTTATTTCAAACGCATGTTCTAGGTCCAGCAGCTGCAAAGGATAAATAACATGCTACTTGCACCTGTGCTTCACACCCTCTCATGCAAACTTTCATGCTGAGATGAATTCTACTTTAAGGATTCCTTCAGGGGTGGACCTACACATATTACCTACTGCACATGGAGTATGCAACAGAGATTCTAGTCATTTATGCATATAATGCATCCAAGAGATCTCCTTTTCTTACATGGGCAATATTTTGCAACCTGTGAGCATGTCAGAGCAAGGAGAAATCTGCTATCCCTTTGTTTCTCATCTTATAGCAGATAATTAGCCTGTATGACAAAGTGCTGGGTTCGCTGACCTGTGCTATGCTACGTTGTCTCCGGTTGAATGGAGGGAGACGGGGAGAAAGAGAAGCATAATAATTAGATGATGCACTGACCTGTAGCCCTCCTACTAATTACTCTCCTCTGCTTAAATTAGCTGAAACACGCAAGA
The DNA here is from genome assembly GCF_014851395.1 of Micropterus salmoides. NCBI lineage: Eukaryota > Metazoa > Chordata > Actinopteri > Centrarchiformes > Centrarchidae > Micropterus > Micropterus salmoides. The sequence goes on from NW_024040040.1 coordinate 12,426,315, forward strand.
TGAGAAGGTACAGACACGCATCAATTGTGAAGATAAGAAGGACATTACACTCATCACTGGAGGCAGAATGACAGAAAACCAGTAGAAGGCCCATAATAATACAGGGCATGATGTGTTAGTGGCATCAAGCAAATTAAAGATGGCCCCAGAGAAATAATAATCAATGAGTTTTGGGACCACTGGACTCCACAGAGGATTTAGTTCATTGTGTGACTTAAAATTAACTTTTATTCTAAAACAGACATGCCTCTCTTCAGTTCACTTCCTCCGTCTAACTGGACCAATCTTAGGTTTGGTATGTCAAAAAAGGAGGCATTTTACACAGCTGCGTGAGCACTTACGTTCCATCAGAGTATCAGTACCGTTCCTTCCAACAGTACTGCGCCTTGGAATCAGCTGTTGTAATTCAGTTTCTTCCATCACATCACTAAAGGCATGCCTCTTCTCTGAGGACGTATTACCAACAACTTCACACTTGAACATGTGTTTCAAACCTCCGGTAAGGAAAAACCTGTTTCTCATAGGAGTCACACCATGGCATTTCATTTACAGACACTTGGCAAGGCTGAATAAACACTTTCCAAGTGAGTGTGTAGTAGGGTATTGCTGAAACTGTTCCCTGGGTAAATGACGCCTTGGAAAAGTGAGATGTATTTTCTCGCTCATTGTTTGCCGAGTAAATCTGTAATGTGTAACCGATGTGTGCGATAATCAGCATGGTCGAAAAAATGTTTTTGTTGGATGAGTTTATCGACGCTGTTCCTGAACCTGAAGAAAACGTTGAATTTGTTTTCACCCGCACGGTCAAGTGATGTCTCCAAATAGCTTGTTTTGTCTGTCCAAAACCAAATAAATTCAGTTTACAATGATATATAACAGAAAAGCTGCAAATAATCACATTTGAGAAGCTGAAAAAATAAGTTGCCATCAGGGTTATTTTAGATTGGACTTGGAGACAAATTCATAACAGAAAGCCTGCGTTATAATCTCGGGCTATGGAGCTTGAAAAAGTGGGTGATTGCCAGGCAGGGACAGTCTGATGAAAAAATGTTATTGGTTGTGTTATGGGAAGTGAAGGATGTAGCTTTTGGATCTTGACCCATATTTTTGACTAAAATATATCAATATATCTGAGCAACATTTTTTTCTGCATGAGCTCTGGTGTAACACACACATCTGTGCACACACACACTGCCTCTGTAGCCATTACCAACACGCTCTAATAGCCATGCTCAATTAAGCACACCTACACCCAGCAGGCAATTGGTGCTTGTTAACCTGCAACCTCACTGAAGACACCATGCCTCGTCACTAATGACACTCCCCATATTCACTCCGTGTGCATGCCTCTGAATGCCCTCCTGGTACACTGGCATGGTGTAGTGATTATGCTAATTGCTTAATTATTCTGGAGAGATAATAAGTCAGCATGAGATGATAAAATCTCACTTGATAATCGAGTTAGATACCTGGGTAAGGATAATAGAAAATTACATACTGCAGAGCAGCATAAAATTAAAGTTAAAGTTAAAATTCATTATATGTGTTAGATGTCTGTCGTTAGAGGCCGCAGGTTAATTAGAACTCAGTTTGGGAAAAATCCCAAAGGCAAAACCACTCCACAAAATCCATCTTATTCACACAGAAGCACATGTAGAAGACTATAATAATAAATAAAAAATAAAATTAAATAAACTTCTGTGCTTACCTTGAGTTTTTCATAACGGTCGCTTAGTGCTGCCACCTGGTGGTCTCTGTGCCTTCCAACCAGTTTGCACAGCGAGCAGATCAGCTGATCATCACTGACACAGTACATGTTCACCTTCTCCTCCTCGTGCTCTAGGCATTGGAGCCCTCTGAGGTGGGAGTCTGGCATGGGCTCAATGAGCCGGTGGCCGGTGAACGGCTTCTTGTTTGGGTGCGTCGCTCGGAGGCACTCCTCGCAGTATGACACCTCGCACGTCACACATGTTTTCACGGCATCCTGAGGCGGGTCCTGCTCGCAGAACTGGCACTGGACCGGTTCAGGAGGTGTTCCTGGGCTGGACATGGCAGCGCTGACGGGAACCAGCGCCAATCGGTTGCTCCCTTCCTCTCCGGGAGAGTTGGGCCCACTGTGGGGCGCAGGCAACGGCAGCGGTAGAGGCAGCCCAGCTGAAGATGAGGCCCTCTGAACTCTATCAATAATGTTCTGCAAGGTCACGTTTCTCTTAAGTCCTTCTAGTCCACGCTCCGGACTCAGGGATATGACATACCTACAGGTGGGGCACTGGAAGGCGCTGATGCTGTGAACAGATTCGTTTGTGGTACAGTGGGAGATGAGGATGCGGTGGGCGCAGCCGAAGCACAGGCTGTGGGCACAGGGGAGCAGCAGAGGGTCTTCAAAGAGCTCCAGGCAGATTGGGCAGGTCAGCTCTGACTCCAGAGTGTCCATCCTGCTCAGAGGAGGCCAGGCTGGACCAGGCGCAGCGTCAGCGTAATCCGGAAGAGCCGCTCAGCTGTCTACAGGCCAGAGACAGAGAGATATAAAGAAGGAAACAGAAAGAGAGAGAGAAAAAAAGGAGAAAAAGCCCAGGGTTTTGTGATTAAATGGTATAAAACGGCTTACTTCACCCTTCTTTCTTGAGAGGGCTTATATCTCAATGGACCAGGCCACTGAGTGGACTTAAAGAATGGTGGAGTGTTAAGTGCTGGATTTTCTGTTACTGACTGTCTGTTTGAAAATTGAAAATGAGGGAGATTGCTATCTTCAAAGACAGACATACTTTAAAAAGTTCAGTATGTTTTATCATCAGACACTTAAATCTTTTAAACACAACAACAGTGATGGAATAATTCTGCATGGATTTAAAAGAGAAACAGCTAAAAAATCACCAGAAAACAACGCGCAGTCCCGAACCTGATATATCCTCACCAATGGCTACAAATCAATTCAAGAAACAACTTTCAAGTTCTTCCAAGTGATAGTGTGTATGGTGGTCTCTGTTTCTTTGGAATACCCAAACACCCCCCCCCCCCCACCCCAATTGTACGCTGTAAATACACACACCTGCAATAAGAACATTATCAGAGGGAGATCTCACATTTCTAAGTTTCACCATTTGAAACAATTCAAAGATCAGCACTCAAAGAAAATACTAGAAAGAACAACTTACTGCTCAACATACAGTTACTTTGTCCACAACCATCACATGGCTGTTGGTTCAGTTATCGACGTGTTGCTTACCCATTTTTGCCCTCTCGTCATTTCTCACTGTTGCTGGTTATGCAGATGTAGGTGGCGACACATTCATTTAGCGTGAGCTTGGATTAACAAGACTGCTGTATTGCAGCAGAATCTAAAATTTCATATGCTGCCATTTTGTTGAATGTACCATCAACAAATAGATTTCAAAACAGTCTAGGCGTACAACTGTATTGCCACAAGCCAACAAAGTAACTCTAATCGCTCTCGGTAATGGATTTACAATGGTATCAGGGAGTGATGAAATATAAGTAAAAGTAAATGTTGACCAATGGCTGCTGGGAAGGTACTATTTTGTTTAATAGTAAATCTCCTAGTTTGCTGACTGTGTTATCGAAGTCATTGTGCAGTAGTGGCTGCTGCAGCCAATGGGCAGTGACTACTTGCTCAATATTTCCCTGCAGTAAAGGTAAACCTCTCAAACTCCAAGTTTAAAGAAGAGTGACTTGTAAGTTACTTGTGTGGTTAAATGAAAATAAAACCAGGAGCACATATTTCTAGCTTGGAGTGTAATCTTGTTAAACTAATTTAAACACAAATGAAATAAACACTGAGCACAGGTGTGGCAGTGGGGTGAGGTTTAGATATCTGGTGCTGGCGCATTTGCAGTCAACTGGCAGTGCATGTGTCCATTTAATATATCCCCCTGCAGAGGATATGAATCTTGATTTCCACGTGACTCCTGCAGGCTGTCACTGTGTATTTAGTTACTACTGCAATTTAAGACAGAAGACAGCTACCCCTATTACAACTAGATTATTAGAATTAGATAGTAACAGAGCTTTGGAGGCAACTACTCCACCTAAATCACACAAGCTTTAATAACAAAGTGCTGTGGACAAACATTATGCCTCAGTGGACAAACCCACACATTCACACAGGAGACTTCAATCTACCTTAAACAACACACAGCAGTCAGTCCCTTATGAAGATTTCTTAGTTAGCCACGGTGAGGTTAGAAGATGTTAAATGGGGAGCTGTCTTGCCATTCATTTTCACGTCTCTCTAATTAAAAATTTGTCCAGGAATATTGTATTAACAGTTAATTGAGCAGATAAATAAGTGTGCCTGGGATCTTGATTACTTCATTCAATTCTATCAGTCCAAGTTATCTTTGAGCGTCTGACTCAAAGTAAAAAAAAATCTGCATAGCAAGTTATTTGTTTCTTCTTCATTTCTGAACTTAGCCAGAGGGGCTGTTAATAGAACAGCTGTCAGTTAGTTTGTGGCAGAAAATTGGGATTTCACAAAAAAGCTTTCACCACAAAAAATAAATAAATCCTAAACAAACCCTTCAGGGAAATGGGATCATTGTAATGCTGATCTTTGCAGAAGCACTGAAAACAATATAGATAAGACTAGCACAAACGGAAAAGATAAAAGAAATAACAATGCAGCACAATTACAATAGCAACAAATGGAGATGTGTTTTTCTCAATCTAACGATGATCATGCTTGATCAAAGAAGTGCAAATGAATGCTATTAACAGTTCAACAATGAGTACAAATTCTGGTAGTAAAACCTCTATAAATCATAATGACACTGACAAAAGACATAATACTCCCTGAATCAAATGCGTGCATTGCTGAGGTAGGAAAGGCATCGACTCTGAAGCCTACACACAGTGTGGTATTTTCAGCAGATGTCACTGTTTACTGAGCTTAAGGCTTGTGTGCATCTGAGTGGACTACCACACTCAGAATGTCCCTCCTCTTCATTCTCCAGCCATCATTATGCATGGTTTCCTTTCAAAAAAAAAGAGAACAAAACAAGTGCAGAGAAATGAAGTCGCCCCTGATGTCTGATGCCAGATAATATTAATTTGCAAGCTCAGAAAATGAATGGAAGGGAAAATATCGTGCACAAATACACATTTGTAGACTTATTACAAAAATACTGCTTGATGTGAGTCTAGCAACTTTGACCTCTTTTTTCCAAATAAGAAAGGAAAAGCTGCATTTTGAAATGAAGTAAATTTGGACGGATATGGAGGGAGAAGAAGACAGACATGGAGTGGGAAAGATGGAAGTGGTTCAGCAATCACACGCTTCAAATGCAATGGGTATGTGTTTAGAGGGACTCTAAACACAATAAATCCTTAGAGACACACACACTCCCATTTACACTCATGTACGATGACGCGTCCATACACATACACACTCATAACACACAGCTCGTCCTCTGAAGCACCAAAGAGCCTCCCTCAGGTGTTTATATTTCCAGAGATATTTTGTCAGTGAAGACTAAAGCTTGTTGACAGTCTAGTAAAACCTGGGGGAGCTGTGTTTGAGTAGTCAGAGGAATTCAGTATATCTCTGTCTTTATATCTCTGATGGTCTTTTGGCCATTTTGGCTGTTCTGAACATACAGACACCTAAATCAGCCCTAAACTTGTAGCAGCTCTAAATCTAAATGATTAGCTTTGTTTGACATTGGATACTGGGACTTTTTTGTTAGGTGGGTCAACATGTGGGATGATGACCACCCTAAAAAAGATCTCCAATTTCAGGCCTTTTCAGTATTTATGTGTCTCCTGCTGGAATCAAGTCTTCCAAATCCACCAGACTTACTCCAAATCTTCCCCCAACACTCCCTTCTGAGATAAAGGGGGCTTGTGGAGTTTTCTTATAAACAAACAAAAGTTATGTGTGCTACTCACCCTGCAACCCACTTATAGAAAAAAAGCTCTGGGGAGCTACTAGAGGTCCGACTCCACAGGGAACCTTTAAGCAGTGTGTGATTAATCGCCAGGAACAAATCTTCCAGATGTCTTTGTCATTTTTACCCAGGCTTTCAGGTGAGACACAAGAACCAACAACACACCCAATGAAAAAAAATACAAATTGAATTAAATGTCCTTAAAGCTGCATTATTACATTTTCATGCATACACAAGGGATGAAATTTCTATCTATAATGCTAAAGTGGATGCAAATAGTGACAAACCCACAGAATTATCACCCAACTCTGCAGATTTTTTTTTAGTATTTATTTTTTTAACAGCTAAAGAAATTGATTATTCCATCAGGAAATGGCCCGGGTGAACATACAGTTGAAGGAGAAGAAGTTTAAACATGAATCCAAATTAATGCTAATGTTGCTTTGTGTTCGCTGTGTAAATAGGTAACTCTATGCGCACATGTAAGTAGTGTCATTTTTCTCTTTTCAGTTTGTTTTACTGCCCCCAAGCGGCCAAAAAAAAAAAAATCAATGAATGCAGCTTTAAAAGTCCAAAAATTCAAAACGTACGGCAAAGCTAGAGGTGAGTTTGTTGCACCAAAAATGAAATGGATACTACCATGTTGCAGGCCAGCTCCAGCAATAAAATGCACCTGGTTCATTAAGTTGCACTCAGCCCACTGACAGTAAAGCTGAAGACTGAACAACAGGCTAAAGTTAACAACCTGGGTTAAATTACAACTTTTTTAATATGGCCATAATCTTACATAGCTAATTTCCTTTCGAACATTGTAACACCCTATTTTAACTGGCAAGGTTCTACTCCACAGTAGTCTCATTTATATTGCCCAGTGTTTCCAGTTGAAATCTCCTTTGTTAAACCCATGTCTATAGGCTGGTCATCTAAAATGAGGAAACAAAAAGGCCTGTGTCTAATTCTTTATTAAAACCAGAGAAATCTAATGCAGTAATGTTGCACAGAAGGAATTGTGGTCTACTAATGACGCAGATATGACTCACAAAAGTACAAGGACATTTTTTGCAGTCCATCCCTGTGCACAGCTGTCAGCCAAGTAACATAGCATAGCATTTTACAGAAGCAGAGAAAGGACAGGAGAAAAAAAAGTTCTCAACAAAACCAGGAAAGTTCGACATTGATGGAGCTCTGACAGGTTGCTGCTAGGCAGGAGGGGAAACCTGGAGGCGCGAAAGGATAAAGAGAATAAATCCACCTGATTCTGACAAAGACAAACACACATTCACAAACCTAAATGTGTGGTTACACATAGACACACATACATTGTCAAACAAATCCAAATTGGCAGGTGAGGCAGGGTGAAATGCCTCTCAACACACCATAGGTGACACTGTTGAACCATGCACTGAGGTGACAGAGCACAAAAACAGAAGAAATGGGTGCATAGAAATGGGGAAAATGACATTAGAGGGAAAGGGTAGAAGAGAAAACAGGAATGTGAAAAGGGCATTCAGACTGGAGTAGGAAATTGGTGAAAGACAGGCGAAGTTGTTTATCTTTCCCACCATCATATTGTGCCACATGACTGTCAGAGCCACCCTGTGTCTTCTGTGCTGGCACCACTCAAATGTCAGTACCAATTCTTTTCAGTGGGGGGCAATACAAAGCTGAATGAGTCCTCCACTGTCTTATTCCTCCTTCTTTCCCCTGCAGCTTCTGTGTGTGCAATAACTCAGCTGAAAGACAGATTTCATACACTATCCATACTGTTAATTTATGTAGTAATATATTACTCCCACACAGAAGGTAAGTGTATGTGTTTTGTTTTTCTGCTTCCTAACACTTTATTCTCTAACCACAATGGTTTTGCATTAAGGCCTTAACAACAAATTGAATGTACTGCACATTGCTGCCAACCATTTTGAAAAACACAACATTTTGTGTGTTGTGTTTTTGAAACTTGAAACTCAATAGGTAATATTTTCTCCAACTTTCATTGTGACAGCTGCATCGTATTTCTGCATAATCCCATGTCAGTTTTTAACATTTTCTGTCATTCCAGACCCTGTCACTCCCTTTCCATCTACGAGTTAGTCCCCAGTCGGTCCAACTTGTAACCAAGGCCAACGTTAGCAGCTATATCCTGCCCTTTAATTGATTTGGGGAAGTTTATACCAAGTCAGTATTACTGTTTTAAAATATGATCAAGTATGTAAAATTACATTTTTTATACCATGTCAATTTAATATTTTTACATTGATATAAAGCTGATTCTAAGCTAAGCAGCCACACAGGGTCATGTTAAAATGAATTAACAGTATGATCATACTTCATTGGATCAACTGATTTTTAGCCTGGGACACGCAGCTTTAGATCCAGTCTTTTAACAACATGTTTGGAGCTACAACGTGCATATTTAAACTATACTGCTTTCACAGGGGTCTTGCTAGGAAACTAATCGCCGGAAAGGAAATCTAAAGAAAAATGGCGGTAAACTTTACAATTGTTATATATGTTATACCAGTACAATGGAATAACTTGTTTCAAGATCTCTTTTCACCACTATCACACTGACAGACTAATAATGAATAATAGTAAATGAAGAAATCATTTTCTCTAAAGTGAACCTCAGAACATGGCTGAAATTCCTGTGACCTTTCGCATACAGATAACAAAATAATATCCGACAGTAGAGTTGGAGGATCTGTGGTAGAGATGCTCATCCCCTTGGAAGAATCTGACATTCCTGTATCTTGTAACCCTAACCTTTCCTCTATTTCTATTAGTATTTTTAATTGCTCTACCTCTCTCATGTTACGGAACTGTGTAACAGCTTCCATATGGTCTCTGATCCATAAAGCTAATAACACTTTCAGTTGTTCATGTCAGTATAAAATGAAAGAATGTCCACTGGCTCCTTGTCTATGTGAACATCTAATGACGTCCATTAGAAATTAAACCTATTTCAACTTTTGATCTCTCTTCCTGTTTATATTTGGGCAGACTCCCCCCATTAGTCTGCGCTCTACTTCTAAATCTTTCATTAACTTTGGGTCCAGGGAGTTAGAGGCTTTCCCTTCCACTCATAGTTTAAGCTGTTAAAATTTTCATAGGCGCTCTTTCTACCCATTTTTAAAAACACATTGGACAAGAGCACGCTGCAGACAAAAACAGCGGTCAGAGAGAGAGTCTGTGTTTTTGAAAAGGGAAAAGAATGTGAGCGGTTCCTGCGGATCTCCATAACACAGTGAGCCGCTCATAATGCTGATGTACTGTTAATAATTGCGGATCTACCCACAGATTCCTCTCACAATGTTTTAACAATAAGAGCTTCTGACTTCACCATATTATGTCCTCTAAACTCTGCTTAAGGGGAATTTCATTTCACTACTGTTTTAAGCTTTTCAGCAAAATGAATATTTCAATTACTCCAACGCTTGACAAATTGAGCGGAAAACGTTCTCCATGGCTGCAGGGAGTGATTCCATTGCCAGATCACTCCCAGTAAATGATGGGATACAAAATCACTCAAAAAGTGATTATAGTAAACAGCCAAAAGCTATTTTACAAAATAAAAAATTTTGGTGGGTGGTGGGATCCATTTGGTGAGCTGACATGAGCGGCTCTGGCAGTCCATGGAGAAGAACCTAGAAATAGGTCATCCCCATTGACCTGGCTCACACAATCAGCATATATATATATATATATATATATATATATATATATACACACACTAAAACATAAATATGTGTGTGTGCATGACTCTTAAATCACAGGAGGCAGAAAATAGCCAACACACAGTGAAATGCTGGAACCAAGCGAAAGAGGGCAAACCATCTGAAGCAGAGCGTAAACATTATATCTGCCTGTTGGCCTTTTATAATGCCACACTTCCAGATCAAAAAACCTTGTCTGGTCAAAATTTGCTTGAAACTTGCTCTGAAATATGTTCACAGCAGACCCTAAACATGTGAACATGACTTAACTTTGGCATTTTACCACAAAGGTTTAAGCTCTTTACGGTTAATTTCAAATATACTGTCCTCTCGAAAATCCGGTTTGCCCACAAACATCACCTACTTTCAGAGGAGGGACACATGGAGAAGGAACCAGTGCTCAATTATTCACATTTCTGTGGAAAACAAAATAAATTATTGACACTTTTAGTGAATTATAAAACACAACCTCTACCTTAAAAAAAAAAACTTGCCTTCCTCCATATTTAACGACACCTAAATCCTTCGGCACCTTGTTTACCTCAACGTGACAATGAAATGTAAAGATCCCTCAACCGCTTATGGGATTTTGCGATTCAGAAAAAACATAATCTGCTTTCATAGCAGAAGGGGATAGTGTGCTGTGAGAGATTAACCCTTGCCCTTATAGAGTCGCTGAGAACAAGTTGTCTTTTCAGGGTCACGCTTTCCATACCAAGGTTAAAGCAAAACATTTTTTTAATGAACAAATGATTTTTTTATCTTCCATACACTGTTTAGAGCAAGTGGAGCAAAAACAAAATGGTTTTCTACAGCATTGCCTTACAAAATATTTGTCCTGGGCATTGCTTGTAGCGAGTATGTTATAAATCTTGCAGTGCACTTCTGTGTAGTCTACAGCAGCGTACTGGCTTGCAGGTGTAGGTACTAAAAGTCCAATTAGGACAGAGGAAGTGAAAGTATACTTGGGCGATGGAGACGCCCAGAGGCAAAGTGAAAGAAGTCCAAACTTCACTTTTAGATTTGCGATAAAAAGTGTGGAGCTTTAAATGGCAAACTCATGAGAAGAATTTCATTTTAAAATCTCTCTCATCTCTTCACATCCCTCTTCCTCGTCTCTCATCTTCTCTCCTCTACCTCCCTGCCAACTTCCCCTCCTCTCCTATGTACAGTACAAAGCTGCATTCTCTGGATTGTTAGCAAGTTAACAACACTAACTGTTGCCACACACACACACACACACACACACACACACACCCCGTCTTTGTCTGGTTCCAGACACCCTGCCATGTTGATCCCTAATCCGCTTCCTACCACACTAGCTGTGACCAATCATGGGCTTTCATGTTCAGAAGCGGTCAGTCACACCTAACAGGATTGGCTGGTCGTAGTCTGGGATGCCGAGGCTATTAGTGATTATGATAAAGGGTGACATTTGTGATTGTGTGTGTGTGTGTGTGTGGCAGGGCGTGTCTGGATTCTTGCTTGTGTGACCCAGATTGCGTAGAGTGCCGCATGTGAAATTGGATGTGATGTTTGGGGGCCAGAGATTACAGAGGGACAAAACAAAAAACAAGTCTGGTGTTGTCAAGGACATATTTCATCAGGGTGAATGATCTTTGCACCCACGACACACACACACACACAGACGACAATATTGGGTGAAAAAACAGCAAAATCCCTCAAGTATATCACTTCCTCGCATGTCTTCATTTAACCTTACATTGGAAAATAGACGTAGAGTGTTACCTGGGGAATGCCATTTGGGAATCATGGAGTAGTTACTGATGAGCACATGCATGCTATATTTTCCTTTTTAGACACCTCCTTCTATAACCATTATTTATCATTAATTATTCTATAATGAATTAATATTGCCTCAAAATAAGTGCTCGGGTTCCCCTGGTGGAGATGAAAGTGATTAAATAGCAGTTATTCCTAAGTACTAAATTATCATTGCTTTGATTGGATAATAAAATGTTTTCAACATGAAAGCGTCCCCAGAGAGCTGGGATAAGCTCGTTTATGCATGTATGAACAGAGCACTAGTGGGACAAATCTAAAGCACGCAGCATCCGCACAGCTCGTACAGTGCAACCAGCAGACAGAGGCAGATTTTCTCATTTGAAGTGAACTTTTCAGGTGTGTACACTGCAAAAATGTCCCTCTCTTATCAAGTTGTTTTTGTGTGGTATTTGAATCCTTCAAGTCTCAGTTTCATCAAACAAGTTAAATCTGCCAGTGCAGCAAGGATATTTAAACTTCTTCCAAATACCTCCAATTTCAACTTTACATTTACCTTGATTCTAGTAGCATCTAGTAGTTTTCTAGTTGCAACAAGATACCTCAAGAACATTTCTGAAACAATATGATTTTATGGAAAAAAAGTTTTAAATATTGTTACTGCACTGGCAGATATGTATGTTTTTGAAAATAAGGATTTTAGGTTTCAGTTATTTTACAATGTGGTCAAGGAGGTAGCTTAGAATTCTAGTTCCTTAAGAAAGTTTCTTTGCACACGTGACCTCAGTTTAACCTAAGCATGCCTAAAATGACCTTGCTCTGTAGAGCACCTTGTATGTCATAACACCTAACATCTGGGCAGCTTCGGAATATGCTTACAATTACAGATGATTTTGAACTGTTGCATTTTTGTGAGTATAAACGAGGTCTTTGCAGTGCAAAGTGAGACTTGACATGATCCGAAGGGAAGGAATGTAAAAAAAAAAAAAACATAATATTGAACTCCGGAGGCCTCTCTTTTTGATGTGATCTGACTTTTTAACATCTGCCAGTCTGCAGCAGATTAACCAAAACCCTTGATGCATATCAAATGGCCGCAACATATGTTCAAACTCACAATCTGAAGAGAAAAATAACTAAAGCCAAGCCATGTCTGACACCTGTGAAAGCATATTTATCAGGCAATACTCTCAACAAATCAGTGACAATTAAGCTTCTAAAGGAAAGAGGTAAAATATCAAAGATTTCAAAGGAATTTAGTGATATCTTTAAAAAAAAAGCATGACCCTGAAAGTTTTGAGATTGCAGGACTACTGCAGTGTAGTTTGAAATATGATGCACAGTGCAACTTGTTCAGCACTTATGCACTCAAAAAAGAAACAAAAGCATCACTTACTTGCATTGCAAATCATACAAGAATCCAATGGAGCCTCCCAGCATGCATTTAGGAAAGCACTGTACAGCCTTTATCTCTGAAATTACTTGAAAAGTGGAGTAAGCATGCAGTACAAAATGGACAATGATAATATTTTTATAGTTCAAATGTTAACTTTTGGGTAATAGCACACTTGGCATTTGTATAGCTGCCTACTGTAGAGGCTCCTGACAACTGTAAAAAAAAGTTTGAGGAGCCACTTATCTTCTCTACAGCACCGCGCAAACTGCAAAGTCTCACTGCAACGATTGTGCTCATTGTCACAAGTTTCCATGGCAACATTGCACTCTCATCTTATTCGGTCGGTGATTAAAGAACGCACTGGGGTGAATAAAATGTACTGAACTGGAGTGGAAATAGGGGGAGGATGAGAGGAAAGAACAGTTCCAGTCTGTCTTTGTCCTTTTTTTGAAGGATGTTTAGATAGCAATTAGCAGTTTATCCCTCAAGCGTCTGAAGTGGGAGACTGCTGACGCTTTGAAGATCAAATTAACCAATTACAGGGAGCGATAAGAGTCTCATGAGTTGTCACCTCTCCATTTTATCATGTAAGCTACACTCTGGGGAGAACAGGATACTTTGGGGGCAACGTAGGTGGCAGCAACCAGCAGCAAAGTTCTGAAAACATTTTTCAAGCAACTCCTTTAAGACGAGCAAGAGTGCAGCTTTCCCTACTCCCAAGTTTACACAAACTGACAGATGTGGCCCACGCAGATAAAAAAATGGCAATGCTGCCTTTGCTATATTTGTTTACATGGTTCCCACAGAAAAAGAAAAAACACAAAAAAACAGAAGACCAGCCCGGCTGACAATGCCAGTGAAATGTGTCAGGGGAAACAGGAAAAGAAACAGTAACAATGCTATTGTTGTTATATTGGTTGGCGACATGACAACTAAAAACCAAACTTCAGACAAAGCTGTTTAGTACTTCTTAGTGACTATTTGTGGAAAAGCAATTGTGGGATTGTGTAGGTAAACTGCAAACCTGCATACATTGAAAGAATATTAATTACACTTTTTATGGATAAATTGTGGAAATCACACATAGTGCTTTGTTCTAAAATCACTGTGGGTCAAATCTGATTCATTTAAAACCTTTTTGTACAAAACTACCTACCTAACTACCTAAAATGTAAGAAAGCAGCCACAAAAGTCACACATTTTGTCACATGTTACACTCATTCCTTAAACTACTACTGTAAAATGCAGTTACAATACATTGTCCCCCTCCCCTTCCTTGGGTTTCCCATAGTCTTGCAGATCAAACACTTGAACCTGGATTTCCTTGATCCCTGTGACCCATAGCAGGTGAGTAGGATCAGAAGTAGCACTGAGCCTGTGGCAGCCAGCTGTCTCTCTCACACACACACACACACACACACACACACACACATACGCTTCAGCACACACGAGACACATGCACACACATGCGCAGATATGTACTAAACACGCCTCAGCACACAAGATGCTGTGAAATTGAATAACCTGACCTCTGTGAGGCTCATAAAAACACACAATGACAGGGTTGTACAAACGTGAATGGATGAAGAATCAGAGTGTATAGCATGCACTTGTGTGGGTGTATAATTATAAAGGTGTTGGGGGAAAAAAATGTGCCATCCAGCTAAATGTGTCATCTTCCCTCTAGCTGTTTAATTAACGCTGTCAAACTTCCTCCCTCTTAAGTGCAAAAGAGACCAAACATTCGGGACCTTTGAACACTCATACTCATACACACAGCACTCAAGTACACACACATTTTAAGCATCCCTCAAGGCACTGTCTCCTGTCTTTATGCGTCTTGGGCTTCAAGCGACCACCAAAACACACAGTGGCTCTTTGAAATTAGGTCATACAAAACAGACTCTCACATGCGATGTAACCCCACCCACACACACGTGTGTATATACACACACACAGTTTTATTCAAAAATGTCACAGTGAATATGTGATCCAAAATTCACAAAACCACCGCCATTCCCCAGAATCCATCACATGCAGCCCTACTCCTTATGCAATTCTGCATTTATCCAAGTTAGTTGCATGTTTAAGGGGCTAAACATGGACAAAAGTTACAGGAAAATAAAGTTTTTGTAAAGCTGCTGTTGCTCAGAACTCAAAGAATGACATGTCTAAAGCAATCACAAATATCCAACTCATTGATAATCATATTACAGATATTGGTAAAAACAGATTCCTTGTTATAAATGTAAATTCAGCAGCTGTTTTTGCAGAAGTTTCTCTTTGACCATGATACAGATGGCTCCACAGCACTCATTGGCTGAGTCCCGAAGCCACTGCTCTATCATTATCATTCCTGTAATGCTGGCACTCAATGCTTCCACTCCTCATTTCCACTGAGAATAAAGCCTGAGCTGAGATGGAGGGTGAAAGCATGCGGGAATCCCCCAGGGACTCACAGACTTAAGTAAACTAATAGGAACACAAACTCCCGCTGATACAGTCTCCCCTCATCCACCTAACAGTATGCATAAGAAAAAAAAACAACAAGCTCCTCATTCACTCCTCTTCTAGCCCTCTTACCTTCCACATGATTAAAATTCCATCATCCACAAACAAAGTGAAAAAGAGAGGAAGAGAGAGAGGTGGGGAGGGAGAACGGAGGCTATCTTTGGCTCTCTCTCTCCTCTGTGGGACGCAGTCACAGCAGCCGCAGAAGCAGCGGTGAGCAGCAAACTTGGGATTCAGTGAGGATGTGGACACGTCTCCGTGGCTGTGTCATCACCTCTCATGACATGTTTCCTCCCCTGCCTGTGTAAGCCTTTCCATCCTGACCCGGCACAGAAAGAGAGAGAGAGAGCAAGCGCGCAGGGACAGACTAGTGCACCGCCCCCCTCTCTATGTCACCTCCCCTCCTCCTCCTCCTCTCTGTCCATCCCTCCCTCTGTGTTTCCCTATATTCAAATCTCTAAGTAGGCCAATCACTGAGCCACTGGGGGGTGGAGTCGGGGGCCGGCTGTGTGCAAGTATGAGTTTGCAGTCAAATGTCTCTTACTGACATTTTATGCGTGTGTGAATGTCCACTTGTCCTTGCTCATATGCTCACTTGCATGCAAACGCATGTATGTACACATGCTAAGTCCAAAGCCAAGTTATGTTTTGCTCAGAGCAAGAAGACCTTACTGTGATCTTCAACGCTTTCATTGTTATTGGAAGAATTGATGATATTCAAAATGAAAGCGATTGAAGCCTGTCTGACTGACAAATTCAACAAATAATTTCCTGGGTTTTTTTTGTTGAACTTTTCCCCTTGCAAACTTGCACACTGTTTACAGTTGGTAAACTCTCTGCTCAGTTTTTATTACATACATTAGAAGCGTGACATCCATTTTCAGGGCTGAGTGTGGGGCAATTTCGTTGAACTGAAAGCTAGTGAACGGGAAGGCTTATGTGATCACATCTTTCAAATGTTGTTGCATTGAGGGGTTGAAATTATCTGAACTGTAACCGCTTACATGATTAATTTAGAATAGCCTTAAAGCACTAACGCGCATTAACCTGATCAACACAAAATAAGATTCATGTCATACTCAACGCTCTGTTGCTCTCAGTTATCTCATTATTTCAAATTATTTCTACTTTGTTGTTATCTACTTTTGTTGTACTTTATTGCAGATGTTTCAGATTAAAAGTATTACAAAGAAATTGTTGGAAGTGTTGAGGTCACTGACAGTAACTAATGTTGCGCTCATGTCAAATCGGAGTTATCGTAATTACAAGTTTCTGACTTGCAAAGTGTTCACTGCGACATCCAAGTTTTAATTACAGCTGAGATATTTTTTTGAAAGCTCAAATATATCCGACTTGGCACTGAATAATACGGGAGAAACAATTATGGATGCTTCACATCAACCAAATGGCAGTCTTTTAATGTAATTAAACAGAAATGTAATGGATTTGGTGTTATATTGTAATATTTTAATCCTCACACAACCAACTCTGTAATTACACATTCATTTTGATAGCGGGGAATGCTAGTTGTTGAAAGTCGTTAACACGGGAGTCTCTACCATCCATCTCATATGGCATGAACACCGTTTGGAGCGGGGGTTAGAGTAGAACTGATTGCAATTAATGAGTGAGTGAAAAAGAGCATTTCTGTTGGAGAAACTCAAAGAAAAAGGTGTGGTGAGGTGACTAGGACTTTGTAGTTGCACTGATGGAGCAAGTACAGTGGAAATCCTCAGTATCATCAGTTTACCACGACAGCAGGAGCACACGTAAAAAGAGTTGAAAGAGGAGAAAGAGTTGGGCTTCCATTAACTGTAAACACCACCACTATCAATTAAAAATGGAAACAAAACAGGAAATATAATTTTATATATTCATTTCTCTAAGTAAATAAAGGTCACTTTTGGTGAATTTACTGTATATTAACGTTCATCTGTCTCCACAGCGCAATTTACTCTGTAATTTTTCATGTCTCCCTGCTGTCCCTCCCTATACCTTGAAACTGTAGCCGTTTTGGCCGCCGCTCATAAACCCCCCCCCCCCCCAACATTTTTATGTGGCCCACAAGGAAAGCAGCTTAAATTAATCTCCACGATGCAAGTCAGTCATTTACCCTCCCACACAAGGCACACTGCCCTTCCATAACTGCAATCTTTGGTCAGAAATCTTCAGCATTCATCATCTGTCTTGCTGTAAACTATATCTCCCCATCATGTCCGATTCATTGTGAACCGCACTCTTAGTCCTGGCAATTGCACATAACAGAAAGCAGCATGAAGCCAAAAGAAAAGCAATATCACCAGCCCTAACCATTATTCAGGACTTTAAAGTCCATGTGATGTGAAAAGCTGTGAAAGCCAGCTGCTCATTGGTTGCCAGATCCAAAATAATCTCGAGCATTTCGCCCTAGGGGAGTGAGTTCTGTAGTTGGAAATGTAGAAAGGGTAATTTCAGAAAGGTTTAACTTCCATCCTGTGTCCTGGACTGCAGGTTCGTAGAGCCAGTAATGGCATTTTAGCCCAAAATTAAGTTTTATGCATCAAATTAGTTTGTTTGGGTCTGATAAGTTCAAGAAAGCATGTCCAAAACTGAATGTACCACTGAAATGCCAAGCACTGACAGAGATTTCAATTAGATAAAGAATTCCTGTAAGGTCAATTAAAAATCTTACCGCTTCGGCAGTAAGATTTCAAATAGAGGTTGTTTAGTGAATTCAGTGAAAAGTTTCCACACAAAAAAACTTTCCTTGAAGTTTGATAAATTTGCAAATTCCACTGATTTTGGAGATCAGAGTTGGTATTATGCGTGCCTATGTTCATGTGCAGCATTTGGATGTCTGTGTGTGTGTGTGGGTGTGTGTGTGTGTGTGTGTGTGTGTGCGCTGTGGTGGGGACTGTGGCTGTGTGTTTCTAGCTGTGTGGGATCAGTCGAGGTGAGGCTGCTGCTAAAGAATGTTCTTCTGGAAGAGGACAAGGAAAGAGTTTCCATCTCGGGTCAGTTCTCTGGAAGAGCAAGGCTACTAACTTTCCAAAACACTTTACCAGTCCGTCAAGACAAGAAATGTTCCCTCACCACAGCAAGAAGGGAATATAGGCACACACATAGTTAGTAGTTTGAATGAAAAAGTGAGGTCAATGCACTAAGAATAAATTTGAGTCGGGTTGTGAAATCTAAAAGTACGTCTCAGCTCGTATGTTTGAAGGTCATACTTTTAAGCTAACTGTATCGCCATTTTCAGGACTCACAGATTAGTACTACTTACTTGTAGACAGATTAATGCAATTTCAAATGGAGTCTCAATATTATGTATAACACCAAATTTTCCCCAAAAAACCTTTCATAGGTCAGGCACTTTCTTTCTTTCAAAGTGATCTCTTTTGTCATCTCTTTAAAAGCCAGCCAGACTGCAGTATGTTCTAACAGGTTAAAATGAAACCCAGCTACAGGGCTGAATTTATGAAATTTTAGGGTTGGTAATTTGATTTT
This sequence comes from Micropterus salmoides, assembly GCF_014851395.1. NCBI lineage: Eukaryota > Metazoa > Chordata > Actinopteri > Centrarchiformes > Centrarchidae > Micropterus > Micropterus salmoides. The sequence continues at coordinate 12,445,067 of NW_024040040.1, forward strand.
AATTAGCTGTGGGCTTATGCAGAACCTTCATTTTTAAATATTAGAATTTCAAAAAAGAAAAGAAAAGAAAAAACATCAAACCTCCTTCTCCAAAACGGTGGTTGACAAAGAGTTCGTTTTCCAATAGTGGTTATACAGTAAATCAGCGGTTCTGTTTCTAAGTCACAAACTAAACTATAAAGGCTCAGGCATGCTCAAAAAGAACTAGTTCATAAGAAGTGTCATCCAGCCACATGAGAAGAGTGGTCATACATGTACCTGCTCTGAGTGGCCAAAAAGGTGACCATAGAGAGAGATGTACTAATCTATTAAATATGTTTGTCAGGGTTCTCAGTCATCCAGGTCACAGTAGGGAAACTCAGATTTTTAAGCGGAGTTTCCCTACCAGTCAGTCAGTCAGAACTGAAGAAGTCTCTCGGGTGAGGGACGGAATGTCTTCTAGTATCTTCAACCAATTCCAGTTGGCCTTGACTTTAACCTTCTTATTACTATTACTATTAAATATGAATTTCTTTCTCACCTCCACACAACTGCTGCATAAGGGGAGCGCTAATGTTTCGGAAAACGTACAGGAATTGTTGGATGCCCTTCAATCACGATGTTGGAAAGATGGTGAGGGAGGGAGTAACATACGCTCTTTGACCATCCAACAAGCTCTAATGTTGGCGCCTTAAGTCAGCGTTTTAATGCAAAAAGTATGGTAGTCTGGTCAGAGAGCACGGCAACTATAGAAATCACATGCAAATAGAAAAAAACACAATTTAATGAAGAAAACATCTCCACTTATTTGACAACACCTAGACAGCCCTTGTGGAGGATATAGGCTCAAATTGTATTATTTAATTGATGCCACAATGTACATACTGATACGGTACGGTACTCATTGCATTAGCAGATATCTTTTCCCTTGGAGGTTATCCAACAGCACTCCTCAGAATTAAAGCATTAGATACACAGCAATTAGATACATAGGCCTCTGCATTAATTTATGTCTCTCAGCAGACGCAGTAGCTGAAGCGTCAATTTAATCAATTTACCGCAAAGTCGAGTTTTTCACCTTGAACTATATGTTCCGTCTTGCCCCTGGTGATATCTCACTTGTGTTTCAAATGACATTGTGCAAATAGAGAGAGAGGGTATTGAGTTCAGAAACATAATGACTTACTTGCCACACTGGACAAGATCTGTTTTCTTATCTTAACTGCAAGCAGAAGACGCAATGACTCATGTTTGGTGCTAAGAAGATACACAGTAGGGGAATAAAAGAAACACCAAACATACTCATTGTACAACAGTTGGAGGCATTTGAAACTTTCAAATAATGTATACTGATGAAGTGAAAAAGCAAGGAAGAAATTCTGAAAATGTTTGTACATTTAGAAAAGTTTCAGATCTTATTGTACTGCTGTTATACAAACCCAGGCATATTGCGCAATTGTTCGATGAGGGTTTTGTGTCCATTCTTGGTCTTCTTCAAGGCTGTGGTTTCACAAGAGGTTTTTGTAGTTATTTGGCATACTCTGTCACAGTTTTACTGAGGTTTTGTTTTGTCACTTGTGATGGCACAGAAGAAATCCAGCAAAGAGAAGATGAAAGAGGCTGTGAAATAAAATGCCAGCTATGGAAAGTAAAATCAACATCTTAAACTCATTTTTGTATTGTTTGCTTTTAGGATAACTGCTAAATTTTTTCGTGAAACGTATGATTAAAAAAACTTTTGCTGCCTTTCATTTCCAACCTTCCCAGCTCGCTCAAATTTAGGTAAGCTGGCCTCTACTGAGTTTAGAGAGGTCTTATTTTTAATGACCAGGAATGAGCGGAATGCGGTGGAGTCCGTCTCCTCTCTAGGGGTGAGACCATTACGGGGATAAAGCACAACAGGGGTTATGACCAAGACCCTTGGAGAGGGCACAGACGCTGTGGGTAGCCTGGAATTTGTAGGATTTACACCATACATGTGTGCAGATGTGCATGTGACAACTCACTCTCTCCTTTTAAAAGGGTCAACCACCCAGGTAAAATACATGCAAATAGACACATACTGTAGGCTTTCCAACAATGCAAGTAAGCGTCTTTTAATCTAAACACCCACAGATTTCACACACATGCATTAAATCATTCATGCACACATTAGTTCAATCAGCATATTATCTTTAGGAGGCATCTTTATGACTTAGATATACAGCATCTTAAAACCTCTCCAGTCACCGATCACTATCTTGCATAGTACATAAGATATGCGTTCATAGTGAGTGACCCATGGGAGGCTGGGCGATGTTCTGCAGAGCTTACATACATTTGCTTCTGAGTGGGACCATGTCTTGCTGTGGCCCAAAAGAAAAATGTTTGACCTTTTTAAAAGCATCTTGGTAGTCACAGCTAAGAGCCTTTTGGAAAATGCCAAACACATTTCCCCTCAAACTGACCTTCTGGCCTTCTAAGTGAGTTCACATGCGGGCAGTAAAGCACTATTTTCAATCAGTGAGGGGAAGATATACAGCTGGTACCAGCTGAGCTGGGGCACAGCAGCTGCTTTGGAGCACAGTATGGGATTAGGAGGGAAGGGAAGTAGGAAACGAGTTGCTGTATTCAGTATGTCGGAGCACTTTGTGTTTTGGTAAGGAGATTCTGTTGTGGATCCTGTTGTAGAGTCTGTGAGCTATCCGGCTCCGTCAAATGACCTAAGTGAATAAACGGATCGAATAAGAGAGAAGCTAATACAAACAAAAAAAGCCCTGAAAGCTAAAAACTGATTTTAAGAGAGGAAGAGAGAGAGCAAAAAAGACAGACAGATTTAGTGATATGGAGGGAGAGGGTTGGGGGCAGCATGAGATAAAGAAGTCTTAAGTGATAAACCTAGTAGCTGCACTATTTCCTCTGAAATAGATATTTTTGGTATGCAGTGTAGTGGAAAAGAAAACTGAAACAATCTGGATGGAGATGCCACTGGGGGCAACCTTTTCTTGTATTCCGGGTGAACTGACCCTTTAAACATGCCAACTAAGAGAACCCCAAAGAGACTGTCACACGTTAACTAGATGAATCAACAGACTCGAAACAAGGAATCCTGAGGTGTGTGTGTTTGTGTGCGATCATGTCTTCCTGTATATGTGAACTGACAGTCCTATCTGACAAACATTCCCTCAGGGGCTTCATGAGAGCACAGACCATGAGATTCTCTGAAGGAGGACACGAAACATTGTGCACATTACTTCAAACGTTATTGTGGGTCAGAGAATCAAGCAGAGGTCAGCTGATCAACGGGAAATATTTAGATTTGCTGCTGTTTGTGAATATCTAACAAGGAACATGAGGCAACCGAGGTCAGAGTGAGTAATAATAAACTCTGAATCAACAGTGGTAAAAGACATCTTTACCCTGCTGGCTCCTTTCAAGCATGACATCTATGTGGATGCGATGAAAACAACATCCAGGATGATGAAGAAAGTGCATTCCTTGTTAGATTTCATAGTTTAGATAGAGTCGAGAGAGTCAAGTAACGCATTTGTACATTATGCGCGCACACACACATATATAGATCATTGCCTGAATCTCACACATTCACCAGAAGCAGTAGCTTAAAATAATTCTATGTCACGCTAGAGAAATTCACTGCAGCATCATCTAGGCTAATGCAAATGTGCCCACACAAAGTCAAGCACACTGACATATAAATGCCCAAAAGCACACATAATTTCAATGCAGACATGGGGACACACACACACACACAAACTGATAACATAAACACATACGCACAGATGGACTCACACATAAATACACGCATATACTGTATATGGGTGTCAGGCAGAATCATTTGCTGTCAGTGAGCCCAATGTGTCCTCAAACTGTCACAGTAGGAGTCACGTCCTCGCTGCTCGCCCTCAACCCAAACCAACACCAGCTGGCACTCTATGACAGCAACACATAATTCCAAATAAGACACACTCAAATTCATAAAAATCTATCAGAAAATACAAGCGTCAAGAGAGCTAGTGCTAGGAACAGATGTAGGATAATTAGATTTCGGGTCAATTCACTTGCTCTAAAAACCAAAACCCTGTATATCAGTTTTAATTGCCTTTAAACATATTAAAAAAGCAACAGCTTGAGTTTGTCTGAGGGACAGATAGATCCATAGAAAAAATTTCTTTAGCTTCTAGTTCTTGAACATTTGAAGCATGTTGCAAACATAATAGCAAAACAGCAAGTTTCTGTTTTCGACAATAGATCTATGTTGAACGTTACCGAGCAAGCAGCGGCACATCCATGCTAATGTAACTGGCTGGCCCTGCTTTGCATCACTATATGCTAGTATAAACAAATTGTTCCACATTTTCTTTGTATCATTACACCATCTTTTGCAAGCTTAACACTTTGACATAATACCAGTACACAGGATAGTAATATGGATCACATTAGCTGGTGAAGTAATGTGGCAAGCTATAATCTAAACTATAGTATTTCTCACCAGAGACTGCTAGAAAGCTAACGTTATCTAACTTGAGCCAGCTAAAACACAAAATCATAATATATTTCATATGATTTGCAGTAATGTTAGCTTACCTGTCCAATAAGATGAAAGTCAAGTTAAGGTCGGTTTTTATATCTAAATCAAAGTGGAGGTCTCTCATGACTCAAACGCCTTTATGATGTTGACCTGTTTTTTCGGTCCGACATTGATCTGATTCTGGGTTGGCTTGGCAGTCTTCAGCACATCAAACTTTTTTGTTGTTTTTTATCCTTAAGTGGAGTTTGAGTTGGAGTCTGTGTTGTGCTGGGAGTTGGTTGTTCTTTGGTGCTAGAGTTAGCGGACTCCATTTCGTTAGCTGCGATGTTGTTGCTGTCTGCAGTTCAGAGTTCAGAATCAGTAGGCAAGAGGCTTGGAAGCGCACATGAATGGCGTCATAGCCTACGTGAACTAATGGATTACACGGAAAACCGACCCGGTTTCTTCACATACAGCAGCGTACATGGGTAACTGAGAAAGCTGGCAAATGGTACATTTTTATGTGAGGTTACTACCCGTTCACAAATAGGCAATAGCCCCTTTTAAAGCTCTGTAATTTGAGACCACTGTAATTTGAGACCAGATTGTGATATGCACTTTATTAGGTTACTGCCTCATAAAATAACATTTTCTAATTAAAGCAAAACAGTTATAATAACATTACCATTCTCAATCAATCAATATCAAAACATAAGTCTTGACAAGTAATACTATTACCAATCCAAATCAATCAATATCAAGACAAATGTACATCAATGGTGTTAAAAAATGCACTGGATCACCACTTTATCAGAGCATCAACGGGTTCCCAGGTGGTCACTGTCACACACAGCGGAGTTTGTCTTCATGCTAATGTGCTATTTCAGGCATAACTACATTAGTTATTAAAATTCTCACACCGAGTAGAGTGCAGTATAGCTGCCACTGTTGTGGTGGCAGCCCGGGTGACGTGAGTGTCCCTTCTCTGTTCTGCCTGCCTCCCTGTGTCTCCTCCCCTGTGTGTGCTCTCTCTCTCTCTCTCTCTCTCTCTCCCTCTGCTCCTGAGCCCAGCCAACGACCCACACCTGCACCTCGTCAGCCACCTCCTCTGCCTGCCACACCTGCCAGCAATCAGCCTCATCTCCAACAGTTCTTCTACCCCGGTTCTCCAGTCAACCCCTGCTTGATCATCGTTGCTCCAAATCCGGTACCACTCGACCTCTCAAGCTTGCGCACGCATTCAGTTACTTGTTCATTTCCCTGTGCCTTGTCCCCACAGTGTCACTAACCCTGTCTTTCTGTCTGTTTCCCTCCCAGGTTCACTCACCCTCGTCCTCCATTTTGTCGGTTGGGCCTACCCTCCGGTCCTCTCCTCTCCGGACTTCCCCCACTCCTCTCCGGACTTCCCCCACGGCATCCTCCCCGTTCTCCCTTGCCTCCTCTCTTCCTCAGCCCCAGTGTCCCCCGGCTCTCTGGTCCCAGTCTCCTCGGTTCCCCGTGCCCGTGTCTCCCTGGCATCCACCTCTCCCTCCACTCCAGTCCCTCACCCCCTTTTTCCTTAAATAAACCTCCTTCGCTCTGAGCTCTGCATTTGGGTCCTCTCTGTCCCCACACCACACCACTGTAACAGCCACCTTGTATTGGGTGATATAAGGGTGTGATGAGGCATAGAATATTCTCTTAACTTCCCTTCCTTTGAACCCAGGGTAAAAGCAAAGATCATTGCATTGTCCTCCTATTCTGAGTCATAACACACAGCTTTTCAAACTAAAATCCTAATTATCTCCAATGTGTAACCCTCCAATTAGTTCATCAGCATACCTCTCCACAATGCTCTGCTTTTATTTTGCAGCCAGTCACCTCCACCATTTGTCCCCGGAAGCTGTATAATTCAATAACTCCTCATTTTACATTAAAGGAAGGTCAAACAAGCTCAGTTCAGAAGGACAGCAAACATCATTGGCAGGTGAACAAACATTGCCTTTCAATGTAATCATAGTCCCAATATACAATTTGAATTTTTTATTCCTCAACTGGAATAATAACCAGCTCAAGTAGAATTAATGTCATGATTTATAAGGTCATGCAATAACCTAATAGAGTGAAAGTATCACAACACTTGTGACCTTTAACAATGAATCCCTCCAATCCAGTGCCAAGATTCAGTCAGCTGAGTCCGAAACTATTCCAGCGCTGGGACACAGATTCCTACTGTGGGCACAAAAATGCATAAATAATACCGTACCATAGTTTGGGTACAAAATAAAGTAAAGTGCAACTCTATCATTTGGAGCCCTGCATGAGGTAATCGTAAATACAATGTGACAATATTTGAGGAGCAAGTTGTTATTTAAAGTCATATACTGCTGCTTTAGATGAGCCCTCCCCGCTGTGAAAAAAATTGACTTTTTCCCAGGTGTGCTGAATGACGGTGTGAAGCATGAATAAGTTATAAGTGAAAGTCAAGCTCTCCGACCTCCCCTGCTCTCGTCCCTGCAGTGTAGTGCAGCTCTGTGTGTATATGTGTGTGTGATTAATGTAATGCAATGGTTAATGTACTGTAGTTCACCTGGCAGTGAGAATATTCTGATTTATGGGCCTGCCATCACATGTTAACACACTCACACATACACACAAAAAGGTGGAAGTGGGAACCTCTCACTTTGCTCACAGTGAATAAAGCTATGCATCTGCGATGGCCCTAAAAAATAAAATCGACGCTAGCCGAGGATGCAGATGACTATGACATGGAGTACAAACTCTGCGAGTGGAACTGAAAGCTGGAACATTAATCAAAGTACATGCATTTTGTATGAAGGTGGGGAGGGGGCTCCGTACAATGTGATGGCAGTGTGACTATTGCATACAGACAGCGATGAATAATGAATGGAATAAATGATGGTCACAGTTGGATTGAATTATTAATCAAGTCTTTTGGACTCAGGTGTGATTTTAATAATCTTAAATCATCCATTTTTGTAGGTTTAGGACCTATTAAAGGAACAGTTTGTGGTCATTTGTCTCGCATTTTAAAAATCAAAATCCAAGTTGAGAACCTATTATCACTCTCAAACTGCTTGATAAGAAGCTTTAAACTCTTCAATAATGTACGTTTCTGAATATATACTGAACAAAATTAGAAATGCAACACTTTTTTTGCCCCCATTCATCTGGAGCTGAACTCAAAGATCTAAGACTTTCTCTATGTACACAAAAGGCCTATTTCTCTTAAATATTGTTCACATATCTGTCAAAATCTGTGTCAGTGAGCACTTCTCCTTTGCCGAGATAATCCATCCAACCTCACAGGTTTGTCAAGATGCTGATCAGACAGCATTGGGTATTGCACAGGTGTGTTTGGCTGGCCACAATAAAAGGCCACTCGACAATGTGCAGTTCCATTGCACAGCACGTTTTTTGAGGGAGCGTGCAATTGGCATGCTGACTGCAGGAATGTCCACCAGAGCTGTTGCCCGTGAATTGAATGTTCATTTCTCTACCATAAGCCGTCTCCAAAGGCGTCTCAGAGAATTTGGCAGGACATCTAACCGACCTCACAACCGCAGACCACGTGTAACAACACCAGCCCAGGACCTTCACATCCAGCATCTTCACCTCCAAGATCTGAGACCAGCCACCCGGACAGCTGCTGCAACAATGGGTTTGCATAACCAAAGAATTTCTGCACAAACTGTCAGGAACCGTCTCAGGGTAGCTCATCTGCATGCATCGGGGTCTCGACCTGACTGCAACTTCGCACAGCCATTGAAGAGGAGTGGACCAACATTCATAAGGCCACAATTAACAACCTGATCAACTCTATGCAAAGGAGTTGTGTTGCACTGCATGAGGCAAATGGTGGTCAGGTTTCTAGACCCCTCCGGACCCCCCAATACAGTGAAACATTTTTGAGTGGCCTTTTATTGTGGCCTGCTTAAGCCTATAACGTCCTCTCAACCATTTGGAAGACCACATTTTAAGACACTGTATCTCATTGAAAAATGTACTGAACTTAATTCAACCTGTTTAAGCCATCTCTACCATTATAGAGCATTGTAGAGAAATCCACTAGTTGTCACTGTTTCTTTAAGCAGCATGCCTTTTCAGATACCCTCCTTACAGGAAGTTAAAATCGTCAAAATCACTGCGGACATCTTTTTGGTGGAAATTTCAAAGGTTAGGATATTTTTGACATTATAGTTCCAGAGGAATTACTTAACAGAATGATGTAACTTGATGCAAAAAAATAAGTCTAATATAGCTCAAAACTAGTCAAAACTAGCTCCGAAGAGATTGACTATTTCCTGGCAGTACAACCTGTCATACATGTTTTCAACTTCCCAGCCATGGATGACTACTGGCAGCGCCAGTCACATCTCAAGACGTAAAGAGATTCAATCCGTTACGCCAGATTATTAATTTTACAAAGACGGTCCGGACCGGTTTCAGAAAGATGGCTCTTCATGCATTTTAATACCAACAAACTTTAGAAAACATCATATAAAATGCTAAGTTGTTGCAGAAATAAATCTGTTTTACAGTCAACAGCAGAGAAGGCGACTTCAGCACTTTATCCCTTATTACGTATCTAGGGTTTACAGTAGAGTTCATACCAAACTGTATGCACTACCCAGTAACTTCATTGATTATTGATCAACAGCCATACACTAAATCAAGTAAATACTGTATTTTGCAATGATCTAGACATTGATATGTTGTCTCAATATCTAAGTCTGTCTAAAAGGTTGAGAGTACATACAGATGTGTTCTTCTGAAATACTCAAAGAACAGAAATACTATGTTGGTAATATTCAAAAAATCAATGAAGTTACTGTGTAGTGCTGTTTTGTATGAACTCCACTATAAACCCTGTCTTCACAATTAGGGATGAAGTGCTGAAGTTGCCTTCTCTGCTGTTAACTGTCATTTTATATGATGTTTTCTAAAGTTTGTTGGTATTAAAATGCATATTTTAAGTATTACAATGAAGAGCCATCTCAACTGTTTGCTGAGAAGTATATCAGAAAAACTATTGGGTCTGTTAAAAAAAATTTTTGGGATTATTGTTGTTATTGCCCTAATGAAATAAAAAATGTAAAGAAATAATTTTTCCATCACTTTTTTCTTGGTGAGGACTTTAAAGGGTTAAGGCACACCTGTGCAATGCCCATGCTGTCTGATCAGCATCTTGATTGCCACACCTAAACATCATCTCCGCTTATGAATGACATAGTAGGACACATAGCTTTCATTGCACCTTTTGATGATGCAATGTGATTGATGCATATAGCAAGGCAGTGAAAGGGTGACAGAGTTGGCATATGTGCAGAGAATGACCACTAACATTTCCAGTCTTGCAAAAAGGCAAGATTTTACATCTGAATTTGATTCATTTAAATAAGCAAATTTCTGAGATTTGTAGCCAAAAGGTGGAGGTTCAAGAGGCAGATACAAATAGACAGGTATTTTTGCTGGCCCGCAGAGATGCATCCCTGGTGACAAAGCCTCTTAAAGCAAATGACATTTGCTTGCAACATAGTCGCTTGCCCTCTCTACGTGTCTTGTTTCTCTATCAAGCTGGAGCTGTCCCCTCAAGCCGAGTCAACACCTCGTCTCTATTCTTCTAACATCAGCACAGATAGATACTGCCAGCCGCGCGCACACACACACACACACACACACACACACACACACACACACACACACACACACACACACTCTTTGACCTCAATCAATAAACCACCCACAGCACTTTTCCAAAGCTTAGATAGAGACATTGTGGCACTGTGTGTTTTATGGTGTGTGTGTTTTATTGTGTATTTTGTTCCTGCTCTGTTAAACAAACAAGGTAATCTGTAAGACCATTAGTGATACTGCATTACTCTCTCTTGGAACGCACCACTTTATACATCTCAGCACATCTGTTTGCACAAAGGAATCCATTCTTAACAATGTAGCTAAAAAAATCAGTGTTCTGTTTAGGTGTTTGACCTTTCCTTGGAAAGAGCATCACCTCATATTTAACACAAATCAAGTTGTAGATGCTGTAGCTCATGGAGGGGCCGAGGCTGAATGGATCTATCAAACAGAGAACATGAGTGGGGGATAAGCATTGCTTGAACCACAGAACTGGTTTGTAACACCATAGATCCTGTGGAGAAGAGCATTACTTTCAGATGGACAGGTACGCAATGCACTATGCTCATGCGTAGGCAGCATACTAGTTTCATGTATTTTTATAGAACACAACAAGAAGGTATTGTAGCTTTCTTTCATCCTCTGGCCAGATTTTACTCCCATTTGTGCCGGTCAGCATGCTTTGGGTGGTCTAAATAAAATCAATTCAGACAAATATCATAAGTTATTGTGTGAATAATTCTAAAATAATTTAGAAAGATGCTGCGGCACCCCAGGGTGCCTCTAGGATTGGCCAAATTTACCCCAAGATTGTCTATTTTACATTATTTTTGCTGTGAATTCCACCACATTGAAAAACAAGACAACATTTACATCAAATGCATTAGCAAAATCCAAGATGAGATCTCATAGTTGTTTCCTTCTTTTCTCCTGGACATAAATGAGCTGCTTGTAATACCAAGGTGAGACCAAAGGCCTTTTCTCCAACTTCTCAAATTCATCTCAGGAGAAACAACTATATAAATTTCATTTATATCTGACTCTGATCAAAACAAGAGATCTCTAACTGATCTAAGTCTCCTGAACATTGGACAATCAGATCAGAGAAAGAGCTCAAAGAAAACTCAGCTATGACTCCTAGGATCTCAGGATTCTTCTCAAATATGTCTCAGTTTTCTCATATTGGCCTCAGGAGCAAAAACTCATCTCTGTCTTACTCTGATCAAAAGATGAGATCTCTACAGTATCTTAAATAAGTGTAATTTCAGTCTCCAGAATGTGGATCCGAAAAAAAAGTTCTCAGTTTTGTCTTAGTAACCCCAATTAGGGGTTATTTTACTCAAGTACTTCACTTATGTCAAATGTAGAGGTTGAGTATTTTCCTTTTATGAGGGTTTGTACTTTTACTCCCCTTAATTTCAAATCCCTATTGTATTTATTGTTAATTATCTGTTCCAAGTTACTGAAAAAAATAATAAAATACATTTTGACATTGAAAATAATGCACTTTAAATGTCATGCTTTCCAATTGGTTAAGGTAGTCACAGCCAGCATAACTGGAACACCCAATACTTTGACATGATGTTTAGAGATTAATTCATTAAGGACCGAATGCACGCAGGAACTGAGATACAACATGTATCTGTCATACAGAATAAGCACTTTTACTTTTGATACTTAAGTACATTCACTATGAAATACTTATATACCTTTTACTTGAGTAGAATTTTGAGGACTTTAAATGTGAATATGGTATTTCTCCTCTTTTAAGTAAAGGAAAATTGTATTCTATTTAAAGACAATCAGTCCTTCACTATTAATTTTAGCTGGATGGTGCAGTGGCAGCGTTGTTGCCCTTTGAACAGCAGGATAGGGGTTCAAATCCAGCTCAGGGCCTCCAGCATGGTTCTCCAAGCATAGTCAGTAATGTAATACAATCAAGCTCACAAAGAGCTCCCAACTGCTTTTTAGGAGCAATAACCAAGACATTAATGAACTCAAAGAGACAATGAGGAGATCTCATCTGTTACTTTCATTTATCCTATTGTAATCTCAATTCAGTATCCATTTGTCTTACCTAAATCTCAAAACATCAATCTCTCTTCATCTCATCCTTTTCTCCTAAGAGGTTTTAGGAGCAACAATTCAGATTGGAGTGATCTCAAAAAGATATACTATTGAGATCTTAGTGTTTCTCAAGAGTTAAAGAAAAGACTATTCTGAGCAAAAGATTTTTCCTCTGGGTTTTGTTATTATGTTTTTAAACCTGTCAAAACGGAAGCCGTAAGCAATAAACCCTGAAAGTAGCATAGTAAAACGGAAAAATTGGTTGTTATAAATACAGTCCAGCTCAAAGAAATGTTGATGTACCTCAGAGGCCGAACCTGAGCTGGCTAAAGTAACTACTATCAGGCTGCACAATGAAAGTGACTTGGCTTATAGCTTGGAGAGGAGAGGCTAGCTGTCCTACACCTGAATGCCTCCCCTGCTGGGAAAAGCTATCAAATGAGGCAGTGGAGCCAGGTAACCTCCTAAGAAATCTTGAGACAAAATATCCTTTTTTAGCCAACAATGACTTACATGACCACATGCATCCAGGCAGTTCTGGTTCAAGTACATTAAACATTAAACACTGTTTACTCTTGTAAAGTCAATTCTTAAAATAAAAGCTATGAATGGTGCCATTTTAGTTGAAAAGGATGCATATGTATGCCTGTCATCTCAGCAGGGTGTGCCATGAAAAAGGTGTGGCTATTATAAAGGGCGCTGTGGTTCAAAAAGGTTTGGAAACCACTGTGTTGAAGAAGTTGTTAAAATTGTCCCTAAACCACATCAGAAACATTTTAACTACAAAAAATACATTTTATGATGACCAGTCTTAATATTGCTGCCTAGTTGCTCACAGCAGTATTCCATGGAAGATTCACAGATACTAAACCCATACCTCAACTCTACTACTACTACTACTACTCAGTAACTTAGAAGTCAAAATTATTTTCTACATCCTTAAGGAAATACATATTGTTCGATTGTAGTACGCTGCACCGCAATTTCGGCCAATGCGACATAATCTGTGGTGCCTTTACAGTTAAATACAGATATTCAGCTGAAGTTCCCCTTTAGCACGATTAGGAATAATTTTCCAAGACAGTGTGGGTTCTAAGTGACTGTGATCCTAGATACATTCCGTATGTGGTTTTCCCTAATGGGGACCAAAAGTGATAAAATCTTCAGTAAACATCAATCAGACTGCTTTGCTTCGTTCTGACAGCACGCAAATCCAATTGCTTTTTTTTAAAGGCTGACTTGTCCACTTTGCATTTTATGAGACTCCACATTGGTAGTCTGCTGGGGTAATATGATCTTTTATTGACATAACTGTATTGGTTGTCTTGGTAACAAAACATTTGTACATGCTGACTAATATTGTGTTTTCTAACTAGAAACACTCACTGCACCACAAATTTCTTGGGGGTTTGGTGGAAACATGTTAACTTTGTCTCCAATCCTTTGCTGGCTTCATTTTTGGTGTCCTGTTGCTGTTATAGTCAGATCAGATCTTTGTCTTCGTTCATTTGAGCGGAACATATAGTTGTAATGAATGAGAGCACATTAGTATGCATTGAAGTTTTGGTTTCAAATCACAACACTGCTCCTGGAAAACCTGCTCCCCATAATAAGGCAGCATCTTTTCCTGGAATCACATGGTGGAAGCATGATGTAATGTTGTGATATGCTGATAAAAGTTCTCATTTGTAGCCACAATTGTAATGTTGATCTAGACTCTTCCAGTTCTGGGAAAAGCTGTCCTCAAACTGCTCTTCCAGTTTATCAATTCTCCACGAGGACTCATCGATCCGCTTCTGTTTATAGGGCAGACATTGACTCTGCGCTTCAGCTAATCAAAGAGCCAATTAAAGCAGGCAGCAGTATGCATGCCAAGCCCCAGCGTTAATCAGTGGCATACTAAGCTGCACAGGCACAAAGACTATGTAAACTAGATGAGACAAATTGTGTCAGCTATTATCCATCCATCCATCCATCCATCCATCTATCCATCTTCATCCGCTTATCCGGGATCGGGTCGCGGGGTCAGCTATTATGTTGTTTGGTATTTAAGAGGTCTTTTCTATTGTATTCTATTCTGCTTACAATCACAGATAAGGTTTTGTTGACTCCAACAGGTATGACAACAATCAGTAAGTCAAATTAGTGTCTTTCCTCTGATGGCAACACTCCAGACACCACTGACTATTAATTTATTCATTCATTCTCTGTAGCTTATTCACAGTCACATTGGACAGCATCCTATAGGATGACCTAAAAATGGGCAAAGAATTGGAGACCCACGTAAAGCTTGCCATTTAACCAGATTCCACATTTTGACAGAATGTGAAATTCCCACTTTCCAAAATCATGAATCACAGGAAGCACCACATTGACAGCTAACAAGCCACACCAATCCAAGTGATGTATTAGACATTACCTCCCATTTTTTAAAAACTCCAAGTTGTTCTCTGGTGCACTTGTGAATCATAATCTCAATCACACACACAAACATACATCTATATTATATATATATAAAACTCTATCGCTACCGTTTGCCTGGGTGATCGTCACAATCAAAGAGTTGTAAACTCTTGTCTCATTCAAACTCAGACCTTCTACTAAAATCGGCCTTCCTGGATTGAAAACTCTACACACAGCTTGGTTGCCTAATTATACAATTAGAGATTCACACAACCTTTTAACAAAGCAGTCTAGTCTGCCATCATGTCATGGCAGTGGAGCGAACACCAGCTACCATACACTAAGTTAAGTGTAGGTTCAACTAAACGTGCTTAGAATATTTCATCCACCATGATTTTTTGTTCTTGGGAGAATGTATTGGAATTAAATTATTATCTTTATATAACACCAGGCAGATTACACCAATTATTATAATTTGATTAAAGTCATCTCAGTGCAGCATTTCAATGATTTTGCCATACTTGCTTTTCCAAGGTCATAGGTCCATTCACAGTAACATTTTATCCTGTGTGTCTATGCATGCTAGAATCTGTGTAACTCTATTATGTCATATTGTGTGTGAGTTATACCGGTAGCGGCCGTGCTATCTGTATACAAGGTTCCCAGCACATTTAACAATTGTAAGACTCCGCTATTGTGCTGTAGTGGCTGGCACATGCACGCAATGAATTGAGAGAAGTTGGATCGCCAACACAGCCAAAATTGCTGTGGAGCCAAAGCTCTGTGTTTAGCAGAGATGGAACAGAACAGGGCACTCGACTAGTTCACGGTCCATCTCATCACCAAGTGTCTTTGGCTCTCTCAAGCTTTCTCTTTATTGTGCAGATAAACACTGATGTGCCATGTTTGGTCACCCACAGAACAAACCATCTCATTCATACAGTCCAATCGCCCCGGGGTGGATGAAAGGGTGTCATTGCAAATAAAATGCATCTACTTGCATTTAAACTCCCCCTACTTCTCTCCAAACCCCCCACCCACACTGTCCTTTCTCTCTATTCAAGTTAATTTTCTTGAGCTTTGGTATAAGACAAGGAGGTGGCCAAGAGCCAGAGCTCGGCTGTTGGGGAGCAGAAACTTGAATGCCAAGCCCCTAAGTCCTCAGCAGAGAGATGGGATTTCAGAGCTGGAATGTGGGGGGGTTTGGCTGGGCATGAAAAAGATTGGACACATTGGCGGCCGTTGATGCCAAGGCCTCCTAGCTTGACACCCTGCTGGGCTCCAAATATGGCAAAGAGGGTGTTAAAACTGAAAATAATTTCAGCATACTACAAATAGTTCTGACTTCAGAAGGGGATTTTGTGTGTTAGAGATACAGTTTTCATGACAACTATGTGAATTTATAGTCTTTTTTAACAGGGAAAAATGAAAAAACAGCAGTGTGAGGTATAAAGAGTCTAAGAACTTGGTAGCTATTAGCAACAGCAGGCAAAGACGAGTGATACCTCCATGAACACATGACAAACTCATGCAATCAGATCAGTGTCACAGCAGTGGGCACACACTCTCAGAAAACCTGAATACCAGAATCTTTAGGATGATTGACTTAAATTACATATCTGTGCTTTTAATTCACAAGCCACCTCAACTCCTCACTGTGAAGTCGCATCTATGCTCCAGGTAAGTGTTATGTATCCAAACCTTCCTTCACACACCGTTTCACTTCATTTTAGCTCAGCGCTGGTAGCTCCAGGTATGCAACTGTCACATCCTGCTGCATTCACCAACACCTCCTTCTGCACATGTCAGTACTGATAAGGGAATTCAGTGTGTGGAATCCATAATGGAGAGGGGAGGGGCTGGGAATGTTATGAACTGCGAAAACCTCCATGACCACAGCAGTAATGGCTACATCAAACGGTTTCTGTTGGCTCAGGCAAGAAGTGAATAATGAAACATTTCATCCATCTTGAAGCAAAAGGTCAATGCACTACCAGGACTCCTGAAAACATAACGTTCAAAAGATTAGCATCATTTAGAGTGCCTCGGGCCTTATGAATAAAGTAAGAGTTCCTCAGAAAACTCAATAGTGTTACTGCCGTGTGAAAACCTCTTTAGTATCTTCAACCAAGTCCAGTTGCCCTTGATTTTAACCTTCGTTGGATGACTCTTTAGTAAGTCTTAAAAACATTCTCTCATGTTTTAGCTTTATTTCTCACAAAACCATTTGAAAGCCCACTTGCATGAAGTGAAACAGGAATTGCCATCAATCTAAAAGACAAGGTTGTTTTTCTGAGTTTCAGGGAAAATTGGGGACATTTCTCTGATACATATATTTTAATCCACAGAAAATATATGTTTCACTTATTTTGCACTTAGTTGTAGATTCAGCCACAGAGAAATCCCACTGACTGCACCATCGACTACATGCATTTTACATCGTTACTCAATATTTTGAGCTGTGTGTGTTTGTGTGCTGGCCTTTAGTGAACCAAACATTTTACAGAAAACATTGCTACTGTGTCAACTGTTGGAAGTCCTCTGTGACATTTAAAGCAGGCAATCGCAAATACAACCTCCTAAAGAGTGGTATGACACACACACACACACATGTTCACCATAGACCTCTATGTTTAGCATTCAGCTTAGCAAAGTTGTTGATAATTGATAACAGCATGTATACACTATTTGCATTATTTATTGGCCATGTCAGTTGCAATTCATTTCCGGCACATTGCGTTGCAGTGAAGCTTGGTAGGGCGTTTAATGCTAAAAACCTCACAGAAATTCATGCAGAACTGTAATATGAAGTTGAAGTTTAACAGCAAGTTTTAATCTTGAGTGAGTACATATTTGCATGCATTAAAACTCAGCAGTAGGAAACAGGTGAATAACTTTAATCAAGGATCTTCAGTTTTGAGGCGTCCAAGGGAACAAATGAAAGTTAAAACTGGATAACTCATAAATCATTATAGTGCAATATAATGAGAAACATGCCCCTCTGTCAATCAAAGCTGTTGCTTTCTTAGGAGTGGGCTTGTGCTTCAAATCATTGCTTACATTATTAAGGGTAAGCAGCTTTTGACATCATGGACCAAGCTTTGTATTTAAAGTTTCTATCCTAATACATTTTTCCAGACTTGAACACTTAAAACATAAGACATAAGATATTTGACTTTAACTTGACTAAAACATAAGCTGCAACCTCATAATTCAAATACTTTGAGGTCACCACAGAGACTAACAAACCCAACAATCAAGGCCTATTATACTGAGATTTTGCTTCATTATATGTCCAGTTCAAATGTGGAACATTGGCTTCCGTAACATGGACATGAGTCCAAACAAGCAATTTGTCCATTGGCTCATGTGCACCGAGAGCAAAGCAAAATTGGATAACATTTTGGTATAAATAAACAAAGGCTTTCAGGGTACTCTAATTCTCTAACACGCTAGTGGTAAAACATAAACATGGCATTCTGTAACTTTTACATGCAGTACAGAACAGATAGTTCTAGTCCTCAATCTCCTGGCTGAAATATGTTTCAAGCAGTTATAAAATACTCGAACACACCATGCCTATGTAAAAATTAAAGTATGACCAAAAACTACTACACAGGTATTTTATTGATTGATTAGCAGGGGCTATGTGTGGACAAATGGTATTTCTAAATAATCATTTCCATCCATTTGTATCTTTTACAATGGTGTGTAACCATTCTAAATTAATAGTAATAAATCAATCATAATTCAAGTCCCTAATTTATTTATTTTTATATCTTATTATTTAAATAACTATAACTAATTAATTAATAAACTAAAGATCTTGTAGACCTTCAATGAAGCATTTTGAGTTCATGTTTACCAAATATAAACAATGTAAAGTCACCCAAAAGTAAATGAACAACACATGCAGCAAATCAAGTTTAGACAAAGCTGTGCAAAAGCTATGCTGAGACAATGACAGCAGCACACACGTGCATTCAACCACGCGGGGACCACATGGAGCAATCAAGCCCCCAAAACAACCCCACCCCACCCCATCTGGACCCACTCCACCCCTCCGATGTATGTCATCCCATTGTACATGTGCTACGAGGAGGAAAAACCCCCCACTAAACCCATTGCCTCTAAAGGAATGGTCCCTATGAAAGTGAATTAAGCAACAAAGGAGGCACTTACATTCAAGAGCCTCACATGGTCCTCCGACAGAAAAGAAGAGAAGCGTGCAATGATTCCAATCTGAGAAAACAATAGTGAGTAACCTTGAAGAGTGAGAGAGAGAAAGTGAGGGAAGAGAGAGAGAGAGAGTGTGTGAGCTAGAGAGATGGAAATCAAAGGTGAGAGAGAGAGAGAGAGAAAGGACGCAGATTCATGCATCCACACACCCAGCGCACAGGCAAATCAAAACACTTAGGATCTTTTCTTGCATCTCCCCTCCTCCTCCTGTTCAGCATTGCCCCCCCCCGTGCCTTCGGGTTTTACTTGTCATGTGTTCAGGCTCAGGCAAGCGTGAAGCCGGCTGAGGAAATCAGCGCTGCAAGTGCTTTGTCCAGCGGTTGGGAAACTCATGCTTCCATTACGTGGAACATTGAGCTTCTTGGCCCCTTCTGTGTGTTTGATCCACAGCAGATGGATGGCGAGGCAGGAGACAATATCCAGCATCACACCTTCCTGGGATCTCATCCAAAAGAAAAAAATAAAAATAAAAATCCATGTCTCCTGTGGAAAATGGAGATAAATCTTTCAGAGGCATGTGTGTCCCTTCCTGTACATCTCAGTTAAGTCTGTCCCAACAAGGATAATGACCGTCCTAAGATGCATTTTGAGTGCAGAGACACACTCATATTAGCACAATTCATTTAAATGAAGGGCTCTTGCTGTGCAGCCATTTGCTGATTGCACAAGACAGAATCCATATTAAAATATTTTTTCACTCACTTAAAGAGCTGATACAAGCTGCCTCAAATTTTAGTAATATATGCAAGCTTTGAGTTGATTTTAAGTTTTAGTGGTTGTCAGCCAAGGGATTAGAAGCACAGAGCAGCGGGATCAGCAGATGTTTTCATATTCAAATTCCACAGTTTCAGCACTTTGCGCTAGACTAACATAAAGTATGCCATTTATCAATTGGTGGGGTTTTAATTTCTGGCATGAAAATGGTCAAATTTAAAAAACTGTACGTGCGAAGGAAAAGTAGACATTGAAGCTCAAGATTTTAAGGCTGACATATGAAAATATTTAGGCGGGTTTGGTCAAGAATCTCTAAGCTTCATTGCTTTCAATTGAAACTTTTAGACACTTGTGTTACGTGTAGCCGTGAGGCTACACAGTATCAGGGTCCAGACCCAAGCACAGACACAGAATGGAATAGATGCAGTTGGTGATATTTATTGGGACAAACAGGTGAAACTTCTAAGTGTTGTGATTGGGGCAGTCCAAATACACACATAGAGAGCTGCAAATAAAAATTAGTGGAATCCGTGGAAGGTAAAGTCCAAAACATGAGACATGAAACAGGTAATCCAAAATGGGGAAATGCACAAGAGACATAAATGTGACAAACAACGTACCAGCACTGTGAGGGTAGCAAACCACTCAAATACAAGAGTGGGAGAAATTAATCATACACAGGTGAACCACAGGAAGTAAAACAAGACAACGACACTGGACGCAGGCATCTACAAACTAAAACAGGAAACACACACACACACACACCAGAACCGTGACACTCTTGTATTGACTTATGAATGCAGTTTCTTGGGAGCATTGCTAATTTCATATTTTAATAATATGATAACTATTTAAGAAAGCTAGTTTCCCTGTGTTTGCTGATGTACACATTATCATTGTGTACACATTATTAACAAATGATAATGAATGAGCTGGAATGAATTTGAGAATGGCTAAAACAATTTAGTTCTGAATGTCTCAAAGCCACGCACCAAAGAGGAAGAGTCAATTATGACTCTCAATCAAGGCCACCTCACATCTATAGAGCAAGTCCCTAATGCTAACGTGTAGAGGTCACCAAGTCAGCTAACACCAGCCTGCTGACATTCTCACAGTGACAATGCTATGTTGAACAGGTGATGTTAACAATGATCGCCATTAAAGTTTCACAATTACTAATTAGCACAAAATACAAAGTACAGCTCAGGCTGATGGGAATGTTGTTAGTTTGGAGATATTTCAGTCTGAACCAAAATGGTGGATTCACTATTATGATGAATTCCAGAACGTAAGCAGGAGACAGCTAGCATTTGATTTAATGTTGCTGTCAGGATATAAAGAGAATTTCAACAAATAACAAAAAATGCTTCTGAAATAAATTGCTTACTCTAGCTTTAAAAAGGATAAAGAGGTGCAACTCTACAGAGCAAGACCTTAATGCTAAAATGTGGATATCGCCACAAAAACACAAATAAAATAGTACCAAAGATGGTATAGATGGTGCACTTGATTAATTTTATGCTTTCCATGTACTCTTTTAATTTTATTTTTATTATCATTATCATTCAATGGGTTTTATTTTTCACCCTGTTCATATTATTATTAACAAATGGGTTCTTTCTCCAGCTTATTTTACATTATGAAATTCTATCCCTTTTTTTATGCTCATTATGTCTATTTTTAATGTGAAGATGCAGTCTATGTATTATATTCTCATCTTTATCTTATTTTCACTATCATTATCAAGTGGTTTTATTTTTGTATTTTTTATCTTAATTTATATGAATTATTATTATGAAATTCTGTCCTATTACAGGAAGATGCTCCCCATGTCTTAACTCCCAAACCTCTGTACCTTGTAGATTAAATACCCTTGATACTGTGACCATGGAAGTTCATCCTTAACCTTTGGAAACTGTAATAAAATAATCCCAACTCAGAAGTCTACCTAGTAGCTTTTTCTGAACTTCCAACCACATCTCACTGGACCTGGTTTAGATTTAATTTCCCAAGTGCAGAACCTCCGTCACATGTGGTTGAATATAAGGGAGTAGATTGTAACCCTGGTCTTAAGGAGACCTATTGTACTGCATTTCCATCCCTACCTTGTAGTGCTGTGACTCCTTCAAAGTTCAACAAAATAATTTTCTATCTTACACTGGCCCTTCATGCAGGCCCTCATTTCAGCCTCTGTCTGAAACAAGCTGTAGATGCTCCTGTCTCTTTAAGCCCCCCCTCAATGCCCACTGTCTTCTGATTGGCCAAGACCCTGAAGCGTGTTTACCAGGATGTTGTTGGCCCGAAAAAAGAAACCATATCCAGGCTTGTTTTTTCTTTAGGAAAACCTAACAAACTTAATTTTCCATCACAACCAAAAAAGCCCTTTGTTTATTATTATTGAAAGATTTCTACTTAAAAACTGGCGTGTCGTCCTGCGCTGAGTAGTATAGACAGACTGAGCATAATGGTTGCCAGGAAGAGTGGGCGGTGCGCAAATGACATATGGAAAACTCGCCGAGAGTAGAAAAAACTGTTGTTGAAACCGAAGCGTTCAGAACAGGTGGAAATCTGAGGTTTTGGCAGGGATTTCTTTTGAATACGTTTACCTCATTATTTGAAGCTTTGGCCACGTTTAACATGAAAATTCGTCATTGTAACATTATAGATATGGCAGAAGAGATGGAAACACATTATAGGTCACTTTTAAGGAGTGTCTTTGCCATCTGTGAATGGCCTCCTTGATATTTCTCTGACCATTTGCAGAAAAACGTGTGCTCGTGTAGGACCCTAAGGCTTATATAAGAAACAGATTAAGAAAATAGGATTTCAGGGCCTTCATGTTGCAATTCCTATAATAGCTACTGTCACCATAATAAGGTAAATAGAAACATGTATGATGTCTTGAAGTATAAACTTAATACAAGTCTTCTTGTGACATTTGTGTCTTGGTGGTGATATGTTTTCTTTTTGTAATAGAATAGCAAGGGTTATAAACTGCTCTGTGGGCATGTTTGCTTGATTGACAGGTGTCTCCGACTATCACACTCAACTGTGTTTTTTTTATCCTACCTCGGCTCTACTGAGTATTTGGGTTATTTTAGTAGCTCCAGCAAAGATGGTGAGAGAACATATCTAAATCCAAGCTTCTAAACATTGATACTTTAAAAATGTCAAAACCTCACACAGTTCTCAACAGTCTGAGACTGAAACCATTTTTTGGCACACACTGCCCTCCCTCTGATCTCTCTGATGACAAGAGACCTTAGGCTGAAAACAGGCTGCAGGTCAGCACAGAGATTTATCCAGGGAAACCAGGTCAATGACATGAAATGAAACTCAACACAGAGACCTGAACACCATTTTACTGCCATTATACAGCCAGCACAAATGTGTCTGGAGAGGAACTCATATGGCTAAGTCATACAAATTAACCCTTCTTCTTAAGGAGAGCAATTTAGGATTTGAATGACCTATGCTTTCCCAACAGCCCCTAACAACATGATCAGCAGCTAAGTCGAGCTCCACCAGGGTGCACACAACCTGCTGATGAGGGCAGGCATGCCTAATCATCTGCTTCAGTGCTAATGAATGTTTAAAGTGAATACTAAATCGGCCATGCTTTTGAGTAACAACTATGTCATACTCCATGAAGATTACTGAGGATGAAGAGCTGCTTTTCATGTCTGTATCTTCTCTCCCTCATGCCCATGGACATGTAAGGAGATAATGCTGAGATGCCCTAGCTTGCTAGAGAAGTTAATCTTACAAGCCACCCAGGAGAAGGCCTTTGGTCTTTCATGTGTATTATCTTAGTCAGATTATGCATTTGCATCCATTTTTGTGTTTTTGATGAAAGGGTATCTTACTGAAATGGCCCTCTTGTAGCCCATTGCTTTGATAAGGGCTGTGCTTATGTACTTTAAACAATGCTACAAGAGAGTGATCATTGATGGAGGGATAGACAATGTAAAGGGTAGCTCCCGTGAGACATTCAAAGAAATTTCAAAGGTGTATTGCTTTTGTGTGGGTTGCAGCTATTTCAATATCTCCTCAGAGCTCAAGAATCCGTTGATATATTTTCCATGCCAACCTCTGACACTTTTTAATACTTTCATCCTTTCTTTGCTGCAGTGGAACATAATATGAAAGGCCTGTTGTGTCTTATATTACTGTAACCTAGAGGTTAGTGGGGCATTTGTTTTCATTTTACTACCAGTATGCCAGCAGTGGCAGGTTGCTGTAATTGAAACTTTTTTTATATTTTTATCACATCCAGTTTGGGGGAAAAAGGTGGTAAAAAATATCTATCTGTGGTAAACGTACATTTCAAAATGAACAAGATGTTTGTATGTACAAACACGTGCCAGCGGGCCATCCAGGTGACCATGTAGTTAGGACACACTTCATATACTCACAACTTTCCTGCTTTGATTACATCCGAAGATCTAAATACATTTCTACACCTAAATAACAAGTGGTGTCTGCATTATCCCACCAAACAGACTCGTGTCATGATGTACAAGAACCAGGTAATTTAAACATCACACAAGCTTCTGCTGAAGAAGTGAAATGTAATGTACCTCAAAAGAAAACTTGAAAAAAACAAATGCCATATCAATCACATTTTCATGGTTTTCCATTGTTTGCCATTTCACTCTCTTATTTACCTCTTCTTGGGCTTGTGTATTGCCATCTGTTTAAACTGATGGCCCAAACTCCTAACATTCGCATGATAATGGTGGATGTAAATGCACAATAATTTAAAATGGGTGCTACATTGAACTGAAAGTAGACTATTGTCTAAAATGAAAGTGCATCTGTTCGAATCGATTGTGGCATTGGCAAACAGGAACTCTTTTGCTGCTACACCAAAATGTGGATTTTTTCCTTTTTCTCAAACCCATCCAAGAAAATAAACATAACTGTTTTGTATCATTGCTATTTTAACATTCAAACAAACACAAACTAAACTTTCATATCTACACAACTGACACATACATCTAAATCATATGATAAAATGTTGATTATATATTGTTACAGATGACGTAATGGGCATTATCTGCTCTGGAGAGTCTTTAAAAAACCTTCGTGGGTGTGTGAAAAAAGCTGGCTCAGTGACGACAGAAGAAAAAAAAATGTTTTCTGATTTAGCCAACTGTGTGAGACGGGCTTCTCCAGTGGGGCTCCAAACAGTTTCAGGGGAGGCTCAGTGAATGAAAAGCCCCTTTTCCACTGCACGGTACCAGCTTGCCTCGCTTCGCCTTTGTTTGTGTTTTCCATTGCGGAAAAGTTGTACCTGTACCTGCTTCCAGGTACTTTTTTTTTTGTTTCACCTCCGTCGAGGTTCCAAGCTAGCTGAGGCGATTCTAAAATGTGATGTGAAAACACGGCGGACTACTGACTGGTCAGAGAGAATCGTCACTATTCACTGCATCATCATTTCACGCACCAGGCAGAGGCCAGCTGCATATTTTACAGTTGTCGTATATAATTTCATCACTAAATCCACTTCTGAGAAGTTTTGAGGTGAGAAATCAACTGTGCAGATTTCGAATGTTGACAGTTTTACGAAAAGTGATGGTGGTACAAAAATGTGCTTGAGAGTTTTCGGAGCTTCGAAACTGGCGGCGGGGGAAGCCTGCGGTAACCCACGGGAAGAGCTTGCGAGGCCGGCCAGCCGCCCACTCACAGAGCCCTCTGTTCCCACTGTCACACAGACCGCTGCAGCAACAACGGCAGAGGAAAACACAGCGGGAAAGTTTTCATACCACTCATCTGTCTTTACATTCTCAGTAATGTTGAAACTTTTTAACTTACATCAAGAGAAAGCTGTGTGGATCGCTGGTGTGTGTGTCGCATTGAACATTACGTTGCGGCAGTTGTGTGTGGTGTCGCTATGACGACCTGTTACATTGAGGGGTCCTACCTCTGGGTACTACTTGCAATGGAAAACAGAGCACGGCCAAACCCAGTTGAGTAGAGTCGAGGTGAGGCGAGTTGAGCTGGTACTGGTAATGGAAAAGCGCCAAAAGTGAAACATTATATTAGTTAATGCATTAGTTATCAAAAGGAGATCGCATAGAATAGAGTGTGAGAGCTCAGAGACACAGGAACTGTTTTTCCCACTTTATCAGTGTCAGAACCCAATAAATGCCTTAGATATAGTCTGAAGTTATGTCAAACAGCAATATTAGGCTATATAACATAATTATGATCCCATACAGTAGGTTTCCAGGAATTAAGCAAAACTAATCAAGTAAACTAAGGATGGGGTGAGTGGGCGTCATTTCCAAAGCTCTGTCTGAGGGGAGGCCTGCAGTCTTAGACTTGAAAACCCCTGGTCTAAAGGTATAAGAGCAAAACACTGTTTTCAAATAACTAATGTTTGAACAGAAGCTCTGCTATAGTCACTAAGGAGATATTTAATAGGAGAATTCAAGAAAAATGCTGTTTAATTACATCTTGTTAAGTGAGGTCTGGGTACTCAAGGGTCACAGTTGCTAACTTGCCATTTCAAGGTGCAAACCTGCCCTGATATAGCAGAACTTTGGTTCCTCCAAAACACTGTACATCAAAGAGAGTAATTAATGTGAACATATGTTCTAAAGTAAGATGTTAGTTTATTTCTGTGCTGGCACACTGTGCACACATTCCAGCTGCGTATTGTATACAGTTTGAAAGTAAAACAAATAGGTCAAGGCTGGTTTTAAGTGAGCATCAGCAGCTTTTTTATTTGCTGAATCTCCACAGGCAGGAGGTCAGCTCTGGACCAGAAGGGAATCACTGACACACATCCACCGTCTGTTGACCCATTTAGCCCATCTGTACAGCAGAAAAAAAGCTATAAAGTACTTTACGGGTATTTTGAGGCGATACAGACGGGTCTTTCAGGTCACTTTTATCAACATTGTCCTAGTTACTACTGCCTATCCCCAATGAAATGACCTACGGTGTCAACAGCATCAAAAATGAGAGAACATGGTGGTGACAAGTTTTAAGTTAAGTTTAAACTACCCTGAATTTTAAAAGGTATATTTTACAATAATAATGTTTGTCGCCTTCCTTAAAGCAATAATAAATGCGTGATCATAACAAAAGTGTCAGGATTGTGGTGGTTGAGAAGGGTAAGCAGGGTGGTGGACCCAAACGCAGGACGCAGAGCAGAGGAGGTACAGTTCAAAAAGGCGAGCACACTTACTGGTGGAGTGGCTGAGACTAATCCAAAAATGAACATAGAAAACCAACAGAAAATCCAGAACGAGTGTAATCCAAAATACCAAGAACTGAGAGGGAACAGGACAAGACAGCGCAAACTACAACCATGACAACAAGGGACAAAGCATATAAACACGACAATGACCGGACAAAGACTGAGGGGAAACAAACAAGGATATATACACAGGGTTAACGAGCTGGGAGGAAGTACACAGGTGAGGGACATGAGACGAACGAGACACAGGCAGGCAGAGAGAGAGCAGGGGAAAACAGAGAGACTGACATGCAGAGGGATTACTGGTGTAACAGACACAACACAGGTTACTGAACACTAAACACTAAGACATGAACCGAGACAAGAACGAGGAGCTAAGACACAGAGCTAATCCTAAAATACAAGACACATGCTAAGTAAACTTCAAGATGCGGATGAATAAAATAATAAACAAGGCTACACGGAGACTAAAGCAGAAAGATCAAAATCATAATGAACTAAACAGATCATAACCCCACAACCAGACACACAGACAGTACCAGACCAACCAGTACAAACACACAGAGTAAACTAGACAAAAGAAATGACTAAAACTCAAAACACAGACTAACTATATAACAGATACTGGAAACAGGGCAATAGATGGGACAGAACCCAAAACCCAACATACTATAAGACAGATACTAAAAAGACTACAAATAACATGACTTACTGAAAACTAAATGAACAAAGCAGAACAGCCACAGTGTGACAAAAAGTAATCAATACTACACTACAGCCATGTGTTCCTTCTCTGTCTCCAGGGCATAAAGAAAATTTGTTGTTGTCATACATTTAGAGCAGGGTATGGCAGGATTATAGTATACCCCGCCACTGAGTCATTTAATAAATATTTCACATACTGCATCAGCTGAACCAATAACAACAAATATTCTTTTCTATTTGAAGAGCCAATACATGGCTGATTGCAAAGCCATCAGAGCGTCATGGCCCCTGGTCATGATGCTACACTGCAACAAAGGAAGTCAAAGGGGAAATTGATGTTTGTTGATACATTTTTCTGAAGAATTGAGGGAACAAAGAAGGAGATGTTTTACATAATATGTTCTAGCAAGGCAGATGGACGGTGTTTAACCACTTGAACCGCTTCCCTGTTTCCTCACTCTCTCCCACAAGGATTCTCCTGATACAACTCAAAGACATCAGCTGGAATCAGAGGATATGACAGCTGAGGGATGACGCAATGTAGAAGTTGCAGTGTCCTAGGGGACTAATCATATTATATATATATATATATATATATATATATACATTGTTATAGCCAAGAACAAATTAGACAAATCCCCAGATATTTAAGTGACTGTGTTGCATGTAGCCCATGCAACAGCACGTCGGTGACCAATTTTCTCTCAGTAATGCACTACAGTATGTCTAAGTTCGTTGTATTACAGTGAAAACCTTATGAATCCAATGATTCATCCCAGTGGTTTTCACAGAAGATTCTTTCAATGTTTTACACTACCAAAACAAAGGGCTGACATTGCTAAAATGATGGGGGAATATCCATGAGAAGTTAGACAATCTTACAAGTTTTAAACAAACCACCAGGTTAGCCAAACTTATTTGGAAGAGAAAAAATCAAGGTAAGACAAGTATCCACTGTAAAAGTCCTTCACAGTTTACAGACGACCTTCCCAGGTCAACTCTGACACAATTCTTCTGGGTCTTATTACCAACATTTTGGATGCACTGACTTTTGGTGCTAAACCCAAATGATTGGGTGAAAAACCTACAAAGAAAGTGGTTCAGATAGTCATTTTACAACCTATCTGACTTCATCTTCATGTTTTATGCTGTGTCAGATTTACACCAGATCAGTCATCTTATAGGCTGATGACTGTGTCAAAGCAGCAGGCTCTCACTTCTCTCTCACAAAACTTGTGGTTTTGTTTCATTCCCATATTCAGCTCCGACAGTTAGCATGCAACAATTTTTTAAAAAGATATCCTATTGAAGGTGGAAGTCGTTTACGGAGTCAATAGACTCTTCCCCCTATGCTTTTACACAGCTGAGTTGGCACTAACAGCTTAGTAGCTAACAACTGTTTCCATTCCTTGAGAGAATCGAAAACAAGCATGATTGGTTGTCTCCGGGCTGTCATTTCTCACGTCAGAGAAACATTGCATCATGGAACCTTCTCAACTTCTACACATTGCAATGCCGGAAGACTTTTGAGTCATAAAATGACAGTTTAAGGTGGCAGGCTGCTATTTGGAGGTTCTGTTCACAATGAAGCATGTTGTGTCACGAATGTTTGGGTCTGAATTAAAGGGTGACACAGGAGAGAATTTTCACTCCTGTCTTTTTCCCAGTCCCGAAAGAATGACTCCTGTCAAATCCCATTCCTGATGAAATAATCACAAAATAATGTTTATTCATATTAGAACTTCATATAAAAACAGATCTATTATTCCTGTCCAGTCCCAGGAATTCGCCACTAAGCATTGGTTGATTGGGATGTGCAATTTTCATGTATTTTTATGGATGTTTTATGGATTTTAAATAAACCTTACACCATGTTTTGTACCTATGGAAACTTTGGGATCTCCACAATTTAAAATACATTTCTGTGGGTTTGAAAAATGTGTGGCTGCACAGAATGCGATTGTACCAACTGACCTGCTGGCAGATAAGTGAGGTTTAATTTAATACAGATTTTAATTTTGATGCTTCATTCCAGCCACCATAGCTGTGCTCATTGCTCATTAAAAAAGACTAGTTGCGTTATGTCCTGAGTTCTACATGTACTGGATGTTTTGGCTTTGCTGCTCTCTCCTCCTATTCGAGTGCATTTTTCTGCCCTGCCACTGTAATGCAACACCGCAGTAGAAACTGGCATTTACACTCTGCTTCTCCATGCCTAGTCTTCTGTGGCTTGTCCACTTGCCATATCACTCAGTATGTATCTGGCTCTTCTCTAAGCATTAATAACCTCAGGCGATGCCTCGAGGCTTTGGAGCATGTGTACAGGGGAGGGCAAGCATGTCATGACCACTTACTCTTTCGTGCCAGCTTCTCCTGCCCAACTCCTTTGACCCGTGGACCGCCTTTAAATATCCTATATGTGCTGTGCTAACAGTAGGCAGTGAGACTCAGCTGTGAGAAGCAAACAGCTGACCTGGAAAAAGAATGCCTTTACTCTGAATGGCCCCGAGGGTTTAGAGGGCACTATATAGAAGAGCGACTGGCAAGGCTGAAAACATTGGCAATGTTGCTCACATATAAGACAGTAGCTGTGCTGCAGTTTGTAACTCTGCTTTCTTTATACTAAATCCAGATATTATTGTAGTAAGTGAAGGACTCAGAGGACGACCTTTGAGCATCATCGCGACTCTCACTCTCATTAGATAAGGGATTGAATGCTCACAGGGCTCTGTTTTACAGGGCTACTTCCTACTGCTTCCTCCTCCGAGCGTGCGTGGTAATTTAATTAAGTCTACTGACTTTTCTAAAGGGCAACTGCTAGAACCAACACAATTAATAAAATGGGTGACTCCTCTTCTCTTTGTTGCTCTTTGTTCCTCTTTCGTTATTTGAGTAGCTCAGCACAATCCCCCACGGTGCCCGACATGATTTGCATTCAGAAAAGTCAAACCTGGCCTCTCTCCTGTAATTATTCATAAACCTTAAGTACAAAGTAAATAGCACGTGAATTCAGCAAGTGGAGTTGTGACAAAACATCAATTTTTAGTCTAAATGTTGGTATGTCAAATTGTGGCTCCAACACATCCATGGTCCTCAGGGAGTCTACTTTTCCTTCTAAAATGTCAGTGTTTAACTGATGATGTCGCTTCCAAAATGGTTGCTTCTCATTGGGATTTCTCTAAAACTGAGGGTTATTAACAGGCTGGCTGTGGCTCGGGGTCCCATAGGACAGTTCAAAGTGTAATAAGGTTAATTGGCAAGAATCACGACCTAGACTAAAGAAGATTGCTCGTAATATACAGTACAAAGTGTGTGGGTAATTTATAACTCATTAATTTAAGACTTTAGCCAAAGAACTATATAAGTCAAACAATATAGTTTTATCAGTCTAAAGTAGGGTTTGACAGAAATGGGTTTTTCAAGGCCAGTGCCAATGTTCTTGTATTGTCTCTTTAAATCTTAGCATATAAAATTATCACACACATGCAATTGTAGTTATTTATGCAATAAATATGCATTTAATCTGTATGTTATTCATCATATCAGACATGAATTATTGCAAATGAATTTTCTTTACACTAGAACAAAATGTGAAGACACATTAATCCATGGCAAACCAGGAGAAAATCTAATGCACAAGGCCACACATACTGGACATACTGGACACACATGTATGGCATTAATAGTAAAGTTCTTATGATTCTCTGCCAAGGCTGAACAACTTCAACTTGCTGTTACACCAAAAGACATCATTCATGTCATGTAAAGTAAAGTAAAATTTTGAACTTGACCTTCAAAGAGGACATGGAAATTCCAGATCTGGATCTCCAGGAAAATGGATTCAGCTGTTTTTGTTGCCCCAAGTCCAATTCAACTGCTAAATTGCATGGAAATCTGTGGTAATAACAAAAAAGCTGTAAAAGAAATCATGCAGACAGTCAGATAAATCAACAGGGGTAATAAATCTGGGCTGCTCCTTTATGCAACATACCAACCAGAAATCCCTGCCTACCCCCCCTCCCCCACCCACCCACACACACACACACACTAGTCCACAAGGGTGGTTTGAGGATACAATGGTCATGCAGTCACCCGTAGAAGGTCAGCGTCTAGAGGACTGTTCCCCAAGGCGGTAAATAGAACGTTTCTAAGGTCAAACAAAGAACAAAGTCACAAACACAATCTGAATGATATGAGTGAGTGGCTGGATGCTTAATGTATATGTTTGTGTGGTCAGTTATTCACACAAATTCACATTATTTCATTTGAGTTCTAGTTGCTGTATATTTATTATGATTCCTGATTTTGTGCGCTCCACATGTGTGGCACTGTTGACACATGTGAGAAATGTTTGGAGGATTATTGGTCTCCCAACCTTGCATTATAACAACATCTGTTTTCCATTGCATGTCTTGCATTATGTATCTCCTCACCTGCTTTTAGCACACAGTCAGTCGCACTGCTTTATAAGCATACAGTACATGTGTGTGTATTTCTTTGTATTTAAGTTGTTTTAAATTGTTGTTGTTGAAGTGTATTGGAAGGCCACTTATGTATACTTCATTTGAATTTCACTTACAACTTCACAATTATTTAAATTTACAGCAAGTGTTTGTCTTGAGGCTCATCAGCCAGCCTTTGGGATGTTAATTTTAACAGACAATCACCTTAAAAATTTGAATATTTACAGACAGATTTTATTTTGAATTTGTTATATAATAGCCATTATGCATCTTCTAAATTCAAGTGCACCGAACAGCCAACCCTTGTTTCTTTAGTAAGATAAAAAAAATCATAAAGGTGTTCTGTTAGTATAGTATAAAATAGCATTTCTATATTTGCTTAACTGCCTCTATATTCCCAATTGAGATCATGTTGAGAGCTTTTCAAATAAAAAGGCAAACCACAGCATCCACTTCCCTTCATGTATTTTTCATGCTCTCTGATTCTCATACTGTATTTCTACATCTGTATAAGTCTATATTTTTACTTTTACCAAGCAGGACCTCTGAACAATGCAGCCTTTGGCTCTTAGGAAGCATTAAGGTCTGTCAGATGAATCGGAAAAATGGGAATGAAAAGCTCTCAAAAGCCACATGAAATCTTAAACACTTTGTCGGCGCTTTTTCTTTCTTTTCATTTGGCGCCAGCACTGAACAAACTTAAAGGTTTCACTCGGTGGGTGTACAACACTTGTGTTCTGTAGCTCGTTTGACTTGTTTTCTGATCGGGTGAGAAATGTTGACTGTCAACAGGGCGAAAACCAAAAGCGTGAACACAATTTAGAAAGAGGGTGTTGAATGAAGGGAGCTTGGTTTTGTTTTTGTCACTTAAAAAGTGTGAAACCAGTGAATGTGCATGGTTTTTGCGACTAAATTGAAGACTGTGGTGCGCTCAGTCACATTAATGCCTCAGAGAAATGTAATTTAAAGTATTTTTCCCCCTCTAAAAATCACTTCAAGTAAACTGAGGGCCATGTGTACTCATGTGTAAACCTTGCACATCCCACTTAACTGTCACATTAGTCTCTACCTCGATTTTCCACCTATCTTCACTCCTGCACTCGAAAACATAAATTTGTGTTAGATGGTGTCTTAACTACTTTATTTCGACTCAGTGGACTTAGGTGGTTAATTCTCTTTGGTCCTAACCCTACTGTTCAATCTCTGTTGATCGCAATTTGGTATTTAGCCTGTTAAAGTTTGGTCCGCCCAATTTTAAATGAACTAGAACTTTTAAAAAGTAACATGATCTCAATAGCTCAGTTGGTAGACGAAGCTATGTTGTACATGACAAAAAAACGTATGTACCTTCCTAAGGTAATTTACAATCATTGATGGTCATTACAGTAGATCACAGCTGTAAGCCTCAGGGTTAATTGTATTACAGTAAGCTCAGTCTTTTAATGTCTGCACCGCATTCATAACGCGTTTTGTTTTAAGTTTCTCTTTAAAGCTGAACGGATTCAGCACAAGTGGTCAGCACTGAAAATACAACAACTGACAGATTAACAAACATCTTTATATTTAAAAATCCAGCAGACATTTGAAGTTATACAATATCCAAATTCCTTTTAACTGCGGTACATTTAATGCTTTTTAGCTGCTAAGTGATTCACTAAGCCGGTTAACATAGTGAACTACTCGCTAACTTTGTCTCTCTGCTGTTTGGTGCTGAGCAGGTAGCGTTCAGTCTTCCGTTTTGCTGAAAACAGATGCCTGTTTCAGTTGAGGAGGGTTTTATGGCCCTGATGAAGAGGGCTGGAAAACCAAAACTGTTGGCTAAAAGAGGATAAAAAGCTCTTTAAAAAAAAAGATCCTTGGTGCAGCTTTAAAGCAGCTTGATATTCTCTCTCTACAGTGAAAGTGCTCCAAACATGCTTTTCTTAAACTCAAGATTTGCACCATCAGTTGAGTTCTAAATCCTCTGAAATCCCTAAAAATATCTTGAAAACATGGCTTATGGGTCACTGAAAGGGCAATTTATGCAAACAAGCTTAATGAGCTTATATTTTGTGCTGTTGGCCCCAATATGGAAATGTCTTTGGCAGTCAGTGCACCAAAACACGTTGCACTTTCTCCGGTCACTTGTCCTGTTCAAGAGTA
Organism: Micropterus salmoides; assembly: GCF_014851395.1. Classification (NCBI taxonomy): domain Eukaryota; kingdom Metazoa; phylum Chordata; class Actinopteri; order Centrarchiformes; family Centrarchidae; genus Micropterus; species Micropterus salmoides. Next base: position 12,479,133 of record NW_024040040.1, read on the forward strand.
CAATACTCCACCACTATTGAGGATGAAACACACACACAAGGCACCTTTGCATGCAGATGCGGCCTGTTTAAAGTAAATGCACAACTGTAGTAAATGTGGAATTGATGCAATAAGGCACAACATCTGCTTGTTGCACTAAAAAGCAAAATACAATGGTATGTGGACCCACAGCACAGAGGATGTCATTCAAAGCTTTTTCTCTCAAACAACAACAAAAAACTAATTACAGAAAAACTGAAAGGTAAAATATTTCAATGAAACCTTGTATCAGTGATCAGACTAGAGTTTCATGCTCATGGGGAAATAATCCTTTTTTGGGAATGATTTCAATATGGGATTGAGATCTTTGGTTCTCGGGGCAGGACTCAAACGCACACTCACAATGTTAGTCACTTTTTCCACTGTATTTCCATCTTAAGCAGTTTTCTGGCAAGTCTAAAGCCAAACAATCTTCATGTGCTCCAACTTTGCTGTAGACATCTTCTGTCAACTCATGCAGAGTCTTAAACTTGAGGGGAAAATCACTCAATTTCAGATTTTGGCGACACTTTATATTGCTTTCTTATAAAACTCACAAATCCAGAGCAGGTATTTACTAGCATGTTTGGAAGAGGTGGCACAAAAGTGTGGCGTGACCACCATGATAACTGTGAAATGATTTTGATCTTGTGCGACATGTCTGCCCTTCACGTGACTAGACCACAGTTTTCCTGTCTGATACAATGAGGTAAATAAAATGTGTTTTTAGCCATACCAGTGGCATGGCTGTAGGGATGGCAATGTTGAATGGATGAATGATTTGCCATGAAAGTTGGTACAGACATTGTTGCACATCTCAGAACTTTGGTGATCCTTTAACTTTTCATCTAGCATCATCGTAGGGTCAGTATTTCTTTTTGTATGGTAGTTTGGCCAAATACCTAAAACATTAGCTGTGTGTTTATTGCTAATTAGTAAAGGTTAGTATGCTAACGCCCTAAACCAAGATGGTGTATATGGTATGTATTATAAGGTATGTATTATATCTGATAAACATAAGCATGTTAGCAACACATCAAACTGAGGTCCTGGGAAAAAGCACAAATTGTTGGCACATGGGACTAAAAATCAATGGGTTTACACTCTCGAACTCCGACCAAATGATCACTTTGGATTTCCATCAGCAATTGACAGACTGAACATTTGACATTCAAAGCTACAGCATCTTATTTTCGCGGTCATAGGGAAAACCGTAAGACAGTGGCACTCTGTCAGGGAAAGGAAAAGGACTGAATACTGATGCAGTCATGTCTGACTTGCTGAAAGACCACAGATGTGGACTGACACACCCTGCTCTAACCACATACTGGATATTTCCACTTACTGAGGACATGAAGAATTTTAACTGGACTACTTCAGGCAAAACTGAAATGATTTTATTTAACACTGAATTTAACAAATTTGCTTTGATGCATAAGAGGAATAAATAATGCAGCAGTGTTCTTGTAATGTATTACAAGCTGGGTATTTCTAAAAGCAACTTTTTGCAAAGAGAAAAGTATCTCAACTTCATGTGCCTTTAGCATCAGAATCAGCCAAGTAAGTTTACACAAAGAATTACTTTGCTTTGGTGATTTGGTGCATAACAAAAAACATAAACCCATAAATATGAAATAGACAAGATATAAAAAATATAAAAGATTAATAAAGACTATCAATATAGAAGTTATCTACATCCAATTTGTATGTGCTACTGGGTCTTGATACAGTAGCACAACACACTTAAATCAGCTCTCCTTTCCTGTCATTTGTCGTCCAAGAATGAAATGCTTAAATATTTCAAAAGGCTGTGTGACTTTAAACACTATGCCATCGTTCATCAGCCTTGAATGCACCTTTAATCCTTTACAAGATACACAATTCTGATTAGATTCCAGTCATCACTTTATCCTGCAGGTTCCTTTGAGAGCTACTAACCAAGGCCAGGCAGGTCTTTTTTATAAAGCTATAAAAGAGAATATAAGAAGATATTAGATGCTTCTTGAAAATCAAATAAAGGTTAGATCAAATCACAGGCTGTATTTACTTGAATTTAGTGTAGATATATTCTGCTTCCATGCTGCTGAAATGAATCTTCAGCCCTTACTGCTCACTACTACTACTGTCTTGTCTCATTGACACAGAGAGAACTGTCCACATAAACTGTAATGTTTATGGTGCTCTGCATGGCATTTTCTAATGTCAAGACATTCATTCTGAAACATTTGTAAAATTGCTGTAAAGAAATAATGCCCTAGCCTAGATCATCAGCAGCCATTAGTCATCTAGCTGAAATCTGCAGGGTTTAGTCAGTTATTTTAATATTTAGGTAATAAACAACTAGATTTCTGTTGCACTTCCCTATCTGCAGCATTTCAGATTCACATTAGTTAACCTTGTCTGTGAAAATCCACTGGAGCCAGAAGCTATTGTCATTTATTGTCCTTGGTCTTGCTCTTCCAAAAGCAGGGTATGGGATACACTAGTGCACTCGAAGAGCATTTATAGGAAATGTGATCTCATTTTTATGATAAACATATATTGTTTCCTTATAGACTGCTTGTAAGGGACTCATAAAAGTGATCCTAATTTAGCTAGTCAGGCTCAACTCTATGTTGTCAGACCTGTTGTCCTGATATCCTGTTCATGTTAGCATTCATTTTAAAGTGCAGCTGAAGATGATTAGTGATTACTTTTTGTGGTATTTGTTTATAAACTTAAATGGATTGTAAGTGATTGTAATCCAATACACTTTTTGTTAAATTCAGCATGTATTTCATCACAGTTTTCTATCTCTTTGTTTTGTGTTTGAACTAAAAAAAGTAATCTGGTTTCCTACACAGCCCTGGCTCCATAAATGGAAACAAAGAAAGTGGCGTGGACCTTGCCACACAACATAGCCAATCAGTAACAGGTGGCGTAAGTGCTTGTGCACAGGAGTGATGGGGAGAGGGGGCAGTGGGAGAGAGAGTTCTGTAAACTGGTACAACATGCTGGACTCCAGGAACTGTGAAGAAGGAGAGGGCTGAGAAACAGACAAAGAAGAAAAAGTCTAAAGAGTATAAACAGAGTAAAAAGTTATATGACCAGGCACGAGGGAAGGAATTTCAAAGCTGGAGGAACCTCAAAGATTTGAAATTTGGGTGGCGGAGCTTATGAGGGAGCACTGAAGGAAGCGGTGTATTTGTTTGGCAGTTGAGTTAAATATCAATAATTCTTCTGCAGCATCATTTACTCTCCCTTTAAGTGTTAAATAACTGGAAATGTCAACCAAATTGCGTCTCAACCATAAATGTGGATACTGAACTGTACGTTTGCCCAAAACGAGGATTTGGTTGTGGTTACATACCACACAGACATAAACCATTGTTAAGGTATGATTAAGATTAGGCAACGAAGTTCAAAACTCTGGTCACTCGCATGCAACCCTGACATGCACAGCCTTACTTCCAGCTTTGCTACATACAGGTCACGCGTGTTGGTGGCGCTAGTTGCAAAGTCAGAGGATCACCGAAGTGTTTAGGGTTTAATAGCCTCTCAATAGCCACACCACTATCTATCTATCTATCTGGATAAAAATAACATATCAAAGAATTGTAAAACAGATCATATCCCACAGGGGAAACCCCATGTAAAGTTAGACTTACAATAACCAAAAGGCTCTATTGTAGATTACAAGCTTCTGTGGTGTCTATGCCTTACAGTTAAGTCATTCATGAGGAATCATTTTCTTCTCACCAGTGAGAATGTGGAGGAAGACACTTGGAGAAAAAGAAAATTTAGAAGGAATAGTGAAGGTTACAAAAGATGGAGAAAAGAAAATGGAAAAAGTAGAGAACAGACGACTCACAGCGCAGCAATGAAACATTAATATGCCCACTGTGTATGGCACGGGCATCACTGCACTTTTCTGTCAGACTCATTTCCTGGTGTAAAAAAAAGGAACCTTGCTTATAATATACTCTATGTATGAATCTGTTAAATACATTCTCACAACCCAAATTTTTACAGCAGGCATGTGCATTTTTGTGCAATTTCCTCAGGCATTATAAATACAAAGCCGGCTGGCTGTGGGACAATGAAAATGTCCCTGTTTCCCCTCCGAAGAAAAAGCAAAAGCAGACACTTCCCCTGGAGACCAGCAGTCCTGTGCTGGAATGTTAAACGTGAATGTTCTGTGGCGATTGATTTTTCTGATAAGCCAGGCACAGTGAGTGGGATGAGTTGGCAGATGTGGATGAGGATGATACGGAGGAGGAGGAGGAGGAGGAGGACGAGGAGGAAGGTACTGAGTTGCAGAAATAGAGGCGTTCAACGACGATAAGCATGAACCATACGCTTTTTTGACTGGTCCAGCCAGGCTTTGTTATCAGTGTTTATTTATGCTTGTTAGCATTATGAAATGACTTTATCTTTGTCTGATTTTTTGAACTGCAGAATTTGTTAAAGTTCCCATCACCGTAGACAAAGAAAAAAGGGGGTAGGAGAAGAAAAGCAACAGAAAATGTACAATATGCAGCACTTTCCTCAAAAAATTACTGTAGAATACAGATGCTAAAAAGAATCCTAAAAGAACAGAAGGCTATGGAGGAGGAGGAGTAAGAAGGTATGGCAGGGTAGTGCACTGCTAAAAGAGGAGTAGAAGTGACAGCCAGGTTCTCATATCCTATAATTATAGCACTGCCATCACTTCTCTTCTCTTCACCTCCTGTCCTGCCGTTCCTCCTTTTTAACCCCCAACCTCTTACTTCCTCTCCACAATGGCTGCCTCTCACACATTTTCTCTCCCCTTCCCTCCAGCCTTGCCCCGTCATCTGTCATTTCCATACCACTCTTCCTTTTGCCTACCCTTGCTCCTGCTGGAGAGATCTGGGCCACTTGACGTTTGTGCTCACCGATGGGAAAGGCTCAGCTGTTAGCTCACCCAGCAGGGAAAGTTCATTTTCAGACTGCAAGAGGGCCACTGTTTTGTCACACACAACTGCTCTAGCAAGGCAGAAATCGTACTGAATTCAGGCTGAGAGTTGTGTTTAACTCAGGGTTTATTGAAGAAGATATATTTCTTTAATCCCGTGAGGGAAACTCAGTGTTTTCACTCAGTTATTATGTTTTTACACACAGGTCGAAAGACACACACATGTACATGCACAAACAGGACCCATAGCAACACACGGAGAGATGTCAGAGTGAGAGGGCTGCCACTCAGTGCGGCACCCCGATCAGTTGGGGGTTCAGTCCACCCTCCGCAACTCTGGTCCGAGCTGGATTCCGAGCCTAATCCTTATGGACTGAGTTACTGCCGCCCCAGGTCCCTGCATTTTCTTTTTTTAGTTTTGAAGGTGCCATGTGTTGCATTTTAATGCATTTGCATAGCATTGCATTACTATCTTATTAATAATAATAATGTTAAACAAGTCATTTAAAGTACATATAAAAATATAAATAAACATGAACATGATACAATACAAAACAAAATAATATACTTATTTCTCCTAGAGCTTTCAGATTTAGTATGCAGACTTTGAGTTGGGACTTTTTATCAAACTGCTGTTTCCAAGGTCAAGAATGAGTTTTCAAGCTCAACTTTATGGCTCTTTTGGAGTATGTGGTGCTGTTGAATTGTATTGCATCCAAGTACATACTGACACATACACTCACTGGCCACTTTGTTAGGTACACCGGGTTGGACCCCTTTTGCCTTTCAAACTGCCTTAATTCTTAGTGGCATACTTTCAACAAGGTGTTGGAAACATTCCTCAGTGATAGCATCATACAGTTGCTGCAGTTTTGTCGGATGCACATCCATGATGCAAATCTCCAGTTCCACCAAATCCCAAAGGTGCTCTATTGGATTGAGATCTGGTGACTGTGGAGGCCACTAGAGTACATTGAACTCATTGTCATGTTCAAGAAACCAGTTTGAGATGATTTGAGCTTTGTGACATGCCCCCCCCCCACCATTACACCACCAACAGCAGCATGAACTGTTGATACAAGGCAGGATGGATCCATGCTTTCATGTTGTTTACGCCAAATTCTGACCCTACCACCTGAATGTCACAGCGGAAATCAAGACTCAGCAGACCGGGCAACATTTTTCCAGTCTTCTGTTGTCCAATTTTGGTGAGCCTCTGCCAAATGTAGCCTCAGTTTCCTGTTCTTAGCAGACAGGATTGGCACCCGGTGTGGTCTTCTGCTTCTGTAGCCCATCTGCTTCAAGGTTCAACGTGCATTCAGAGATGATATTCTGCATACCTTGGTTGTATGTACAATCATCCATTCACCACTGACTACTGCATTCTTGTATCTCGTATCCCCTCTTCTGGTGCCTGATAATGTGTAGCCACTCTGCCAAGTTCTGAAAAGCAGTCTTGACATAAAAGACCCCTTGTGACTTGATTATGTCCCATAATATCTCCATGTACCATAATATTGCAATGAATCAAATCTAATGCACCAGTCTGGACCACCTTCTTAGAGCTTCCAAGAATGTGCAACTTGAGACAAAAGCCAAACAGATCAAATTTAGATAATTTCAAGAATCCGGTGCCTGTAAAAAGTATTGGATACTTCAACAGTGTGAGAGTGTCTGCAGAATGATCCAACAGAAACCACATAGGTTTCATTTTGATTTCCTGCATCATTTATACATGCACTTTCCCATCCCTTATTTTATAAGATGTATTTGTAAAATTATCAAAATTATCATGTACAATTTCATAGCTAGATCGGTTTGTCAGCTGTTCTGGAGCTTTCGGTCTTCATCAACAAATAAAGTTTTCCCAGTTACTATGTTTTTTAACAAGAAGTCTTGCTTGAGGGGCGAGTTGTTGCAGGAAGACAATGCTGGAAATGTGAGTCAGAGTTGGAGAGAGGTGCTTGTTGGAGTAGTATTAGGAAATAAAGTCATGCTAGCAGTTCTTCTATGTACACAACAAACTCCCTCCCTCTTTTCCACTGACGATCAGTGATTTCGACACCAATATGACCTTTGGACAAAATTGTGTCCAGAATCAGACCCGAAGCTTGCTAGCTAGCTAACCTGAAGTGTATCCTGTAGATCATCAGTCCATCCAGAAAAGAAGAGGAAAATCTCCGTTCACATCCTACAAGCCAGGCAACATCCACACAACAACTTTTAAGTGGTGAATCAATATTTCAGAAAGTCTCCTGTGCTGCGCCCTGGGCTGCAGAGGCCTTCACCAAACAATAGGATCCTGACCTGCATTATTCATCCCTCACTCATTCACTCCTCTCTGACTCAGACACGCAGGGGAATTCAACTTTCCCAAACTAAACTTCAGATAAAAAACCTTTCAAAACATCTGCCTCTCTGTCCTCGATCTCTGTGGTATTTTGAGTTACCTTGTACCATCCCTAATAATGTTAACCATGTTGAATAATGCATCGCCCATTCATATTTCACAGACGGGCCATGCCAGAAGCCCCCTGGGTTCGACCGAATGTCAATAAGTAAAGAAAACCAAATATATGGGGATTTTCAACTATAGTAATTTCAGTGATTTTATTCCAAGATGGTGACAAACACAACACAACCACATGAACCCATGTCAAATTGTGTCAGAAATGTGTAAAAACGTTCCATCCAACACCACTAATAGATACAGATCTAAATTTAGAAGTACTCCAATCATCATTAAATCTAACTTTGGGGATCCAATAAGCGTAACTCACTTATTACAAAATGGCACAAATACTCGCCGCAGAATTTTAATGAACTTGACATTTAATGCTTCGTGGCTTTTAGAAGGTTTCTCCTAATGTCTTTTCATAATGCGTAATTAGGCATGGACTTTAAATAATGTGTGCGTGCAAAGGTTCCTAACAGAGGAGATGAGGATAACTCAACCTCAATCAGTGTATTATCTCTGCTCCAGACCATTACTGGAGCTGGCTACTTAATAGCCTCTGAATTAGATGTGGAGCTGATTACACATTGATTATAAGTGAATGAGGGCAGGGGATGTCAATCTTAACGTCCAAAGTGACTTTAAAGAGTAAAAAGAGAGAGACCAGAGGAGGGTTTTGTAAATGCAAAGATGTGTCGGGATGGTTTTTACTGTCACTAGTGCGGCACCATCCAGAATTACAATACCTCACTTCTCGCTGAGTCTCATCCTCAAACTGGTTCACTTGAAGATAGCAACATAAAGAGTTCTTGACAAGTGAGTCATGTGACTATTGACTGTCCACCACTTTGATCCAAACTGAAATATCTCAAAAGCTATTGGACTACTTGCCATGCCATTTTCCAGTTCATGGTCCTCAGAGGATGAATCCTATTGACTTTGGTGATCCTCTGACATTTCATCGATCTCAACATCTACTAGATGGATTGGCTCAAAATTGAGACGTTTAGGGTTGCCAGACAATGAATCTTAATGGCCTTGGTAATTCCTTTACTTTTCTTCTAGTGACACAGTGAGATAGACATTTGTAGGTTTGAGTGAAATGTCTCAACAACTACAGGATAAATTGTTTTGACATTTGGTAAAGACACTGATGTCTCCCTCATAATGAATTGTCTTTGGTGAAATCTTTAAATTTGTTTATGCCAAACATCTGCAGATCTATTGACATTTATCAGCCTCAGCAGTACTTTGTGTTTAGTGCTAATTAGCAAATGTTAGCTTGCAAACACAATAAAATTAGTTGGTTTATACGGTATTATAGCTCTTAAATATCAGCATGTCATTTGCCATTGTGAGCATATTAGCTTGCTGACATTAGCATTTAGCTCAAAGCACTGTTGTGCCTAAGTACAGCCTCACAGAGCAGCTAGCTTGGCTGTGGACTTTTAGCCCTGTTTTTAAGCATGACAACAATATTTCCCTAATCTTTATCAAGTAGTTTTAGTTGCTTAAATGTAACCAAACCTTAACACAGATTTGTTGTTAAGATTTGAGGAATTGGATGTGCAAAGGGAAGAGGGAAACAGGGAAGGATGGAACAAAGAAGATGGGGAGAAAGAAAGATGTCACGGAGGAACCATTTCACTGCTAAGCCTGCTGAGGAATCAACATTTCTCCTTTTTTTCTCTTTCTTGTCTCACTCACACACATCCGTACACAAGCCAACCTCAAACAGGAAATTACAGTGTAAGATTGTTCTCTTCAGTTGTGTCATTGATGAATGTTCTGCACAGTTTCCGGGGCTATGAAAAGGTATCACTCATGAGAAATCAAACTCCTCCTGTGCCAAACAACCAAGGGGAAACCAAGAGGAAGCAGTGATACTGTTACATTAACATGGCACCAGTCCCTGCTTCCTCTCAGTATGACTGTGTCCTGCTTTAAAAATCAGCAGGTGAAAGGGAGGTGAAGAGACCTCAGTGGAGCTCTGTTTGGACAGCAGTATCGCAGGACACGGCGCAAATCGAAGCCAAATGGTCAGCTATGATAATGTGCCAGAGACTAACTACAGACAGGATCTTCTGACTATCACAGCTCTGCACACAGCACAGAGGAGGATTCAACAGAACCCAGCTGGCAACCCCGCTTAGAAGCTCATCTGTAAAGCACACTTGGATGCTCAGTTCATAGACATTTTCAAAAGGTCCTTTTGGAGATTGTGTACTCAAAAGGTCTGCCCCGACAACATTTTTGCAACTGACCAAAAAGGGCAAAAAGGAATTGAGGAGATGTGATCACATGTGCATACCTATTTATTTATATGATCACAATATAAATAGCATCACTGCAAGTTCCATTTTGCTAAAATCAGCCTGCAGCAGCATGTTGCATCGTGTTGCCTTCAAGTGCTGTGGGAAAATTGTGAGACCTTGCTCCTTAATTGTGTTCAGATGAATCTTGATGAGCTGTTTGCACAAATGTACCTCTTACAAAAATGCTCACAGCAGCTGTAGCTGGAATCCCTCCAATTAAAGTTGAATTTAAGGCTTAGAAATTATGATGTTCTTGTTAGTTAACACCACTGCATATTTTTAAACTGCACTGACATTGCTGACTAATTTAAAAAGCCCCAAATGTGAACTCTTCATCTGCAATTTATCATTCAAATGTTTAATTAAGGTACTATAATTTAGTCAAGCAAATTTATGATTGACTAACAAAGATCTTTCACTTTCTCTCTCCCACACACATACCTACAGTATGAATCACCGGGCACACAGGATATGGAGTGAAATTCCAGTCTTTAAGGACTGCAATGTTTCAGTGTGATGTCCTTCACATCTGGCCTAAAGTATTCTCTGCATATGTTCTTATATTCTGTACAGAGGTAGTACACGTTTGCCTAAAGGCCACTCTACATCTGTCGTTTTCGGGTGTACCAAAAAACTGTTTCCAATCATGGTCCAAGATCACACTGTGAGACACAACTACTGACAGATGATTTAGGGCTTTGACAACCAAAAGGAAGCTTGCATTAAAATTCTGACACTGTCTTAAATTTAGGACTGTATTGTCAAGTTATCACTGCTAATGTAACTTTTATTGACTAGCAACGGACAACTGAGCAAACTTCCACCAAATCTGATCCACTGATGAAGGTTTATTTGCCATAACCATCAGGACACAACAATTCACCAGGCATTCGTTGCACAAACTGACATGCCTCAAAACTATCGTATAGTCTGACACAGTGTGCAACCAAGATGCTTTTAGACCCACTGGCATACTTTATCTGATGTCAGACAGTTAAGATATATATTTTAAAATTATGTTTTAAATGAATTTGATAATTATCTAGCAACCAATTTTGTTGGTGATAAAAGATTGTTATTTGTTACATCACTTATTTTTATCTTTCTGCTTTCCTCTTTTATTTTTGCCTTTTTCACCCTTCGTTTTTCCCCTTGCATCCACTTTCCACTGAATTGAACTGACGGCTCATTGATTGCGCCTGCGCCTGGTATATTTAAATTGCCTGGATCCATGAATCTGTAAGCACTGTGGGGGTGTGAGGTCTGAGTGACTGAAATGTTTGCATCATTTTTGCACATCACAGAAGTGAGATCAGAATCAGCCAGAAAAATTCCTTAGAGAAGTTGCATGTTTTTTGAGGCAGTTAATGCTTACTCTTATTTGGCTGGATGAAACAGCTTTTGATTTGTTTATTTCGACTCTGTTCAGGTCAGATGAACAATGTTCTAATGCGAACATTCTTTCTGCAAGTGAGATCACTGCAGAAAACAATGAGGCATGACCTTGTTAGAAACCCACTTGAATGGAAATATTGAATTGGCTGTGGCAAATCATCTGTCAGCATTCTCCGGTAGAACTGGACAATGTGGTCGATGGTATAAGCTGCTGAGGCTGTGTGTTGGGATGCTGGTGTGTGTGTATGAACATGTACAGCATGGCCGTGCATTTCCACTCCTGAGGACAGATCAGTATATGTCACGGCTGGTTGGACAGTGTCCTCCTGTCACATGGTTACAGTAGTCACACTCATGAATGAACACACTCTGGTGAGACCAAAGCATCTTCTGGCTGCTTATAGCAGCTTTCCTACAGTTCACTGTACGCCACATGTACAAGCCTTGTGTGTAATTTAGTCATTTTAAATAGTTAAAAAAATGTGTAATGTCAATATTAGATATTACACAGTTTTTTTACCATATCCACATATGGAAAAAAACTGTTCCCTGTTCCCTTATTGTTCATTGACACATGGAGTTCAGCCATTTTTTGGTTGTGCTGGTCCTGCACAGAAGCAATGCCTGCAATCTCTAGGTGATGATCAGTGAGGTTAGAGGTCAGGTCCCATTTGCAATTTCTTTTGTCAGTTTTGTTATAAGTTAGAAGTATATCTCAAAAGCTACAGCAGGTCACAGATTTACATGAAACTTGGAAGACAGGCTGCAGGCCAAGGATAAGGTTATGAGTATTTGTGCAGATCTAGGAATTTAAATGGTTTAAAGGGATTCTTCAGGGTGATCAATATTTTAGATTTCTTAACATTGTGAGGGGACATTCTGGAGCATTTTCGGTATTTTCTAATGAACTACACACACACTTGAATGACATGAGTAACTGACATATTTCCCACAGTTGTCTATAGCATTTTGATGCTGATCCAGTTGTCCAATGACTTACAGACGAGTTAATCCAGATCAGGAATCTTTTTCACGTTTTCTAACATTTCTATCTTCAGGCCAGATTTTTGGACTGCATGAAGCAACATGTGATGAGAATGAACCGACTGTGCCTGCTAATGAGGACCTTGTGGGTACGAATTCCTTCTGGCACCGTGTGTTTCTGCAAGTGTAGGCAAACGAAAAAAGTACTGTGCATGCCGCTGCTCAAATGGTTGTGCTCATAAAACATGCACTACCTCGCACACCCCTCCAAAATGTGATAAAACAAACTGAAATCCCCATTTTGTTTACTGACATGCCTGAATTCTTAACTCCCTCCAGAAGTGGGGCTGAACTCTTGTATTGGCAATTGCAAGTGTCTCTGTGTGGATGAATTCATGCATACCTATTTGTGCATGTGTATTTTTCTGGCAAATTGTCTTAGCTTGGCCAACTGGATCACGTTAGTCTGGGCCAACTCATTAGCCACTGAAATAAAGCAGCTTTGTTTTGTTGTCATGGTCCACAAAATTCTATTTAGAATCAGGCTTCCTTCCAGAAACCAGCAAAAAGGGGACAAAAGAAAATAGAAGAAGCGCACTCAGAGTACAGTATCTGAAACAAACCGCCTCTACACCCTCACTGATCACAATTAATCGGAACCTCCTTGAGTAGAACATGACATGCTCATTTCAAACATCACTGGCACACAGTACACAGCAAAAGCTTTAATTGGTGTTGTGATGGATGAACGCTGGAATGAGAATGAGTGCATTTCCTCCGATAAATGGTGGGAGAGAAAAGCTGAAAGAGGTAGCTGACAAAAAGAGAAGGACAACTCCAACTAATAAAATAGTCCTCGGGTTGCTCTTGTGGATCGAAAGACGGGAGAAAATATTACAATTACTTCCCAAAGTTTCCAGACTTGGTGAGTGTTTATCAGAACTCTGATAAGCTGCTAGTAAGAGAATAGTTAAATTGACTTTATTCTAATTATTCCCAGAGTCCATTACAAGGAATGAGAGCAAGCAAGTGTCCATACTGCACATTATCTCTATTTCAATTATTAGCTCCCCCACTCTCTCAGTCTCTGTCCCCTCGCACACAGAGTTAGTTGCCCAAATGCTCATCCATTACCTTTTTCAATGTATCTAATGGTCTGCTAGCACTTAATTTCTCTTCTCTGGAGGCCTGGTAGGTGATTTAATATGCTATCAGGCAGGGATGTGGAGAATTGAAACCAAAAGCCATGAAATCGTTTCAATCTTTTCTTCGTCCCCCCCCATTCCTTTTTCACCGTCACAAAACCCTTTCCACACTGATGCCTATTTTAACTTTATCATAGTTTAGACTTACCTCTAGTTGTCACTTTATGTTACTAGTTTTTTGTATTCCATTGATTATAAGTTGTGGTTTGGGTGATATGCAATGAAGAAAGAGAAAAATGTTGTTCCTTTGGCCTTGGGAGATAAAGCATCTCAAACTTTTGATTTGCTTCACAAAGCTATTCAAGGCTCTTGACTGACCTCTAGTGGTATAATTGAGACATTACAGTCAACACACAAAAATCCAGCCAAAAACAAAATTCGCCGAACTGTTTTTTTTCCAGATGCATTTAATTAAAGACAGCTGCTCAGGGAATGACAAAGATACTCAAGTTTGCTGCCAAATAATCAAGAAAACACAAACATTAATTGAGTTAATAGTGCACCATGGACCACATCGATCACCAAAACAGCTACAAGGGGCGTTGGCTTGCACTTTATGCAATTCCCCTGCAGAAATGTGACTTCATTTTTCCACAAGAAGCTCTATTTTGTGTTTTGAGGATGGTCATGGAAAATGTCACCTCAGGCACTCATCTACGTAACTCCCCCTGAATGCTGAACTGGCTTGAAATCTGCCTATCCACTTGTATTTTGGTTGTATTTGTATTTGCATCAGCTTCACGCTCATCAAACCATCCAGTGGTCTGGTGGATAGTGGTGTTTCCATCCTGGGTGATCCCCACATCAGATGATGCATAAAGATGATGTACCAAAATAGCTTCATGCTCCCAGACTGTTGATTTGCTTTGGCCTGAGCCCTGCATATATTTTTCTGCCTTTTTTTGAGATGACTCATCTGACTATCTGATATTTTTCCATTGCTCACTAGACTACTGTTTCTATTCTTTGCACCACTACACTCAAAGTCATGTATTTTTCAGGTGTAATAAGGGGTTTATGCACCACAGCTCAACCTCTGTACCTGCACTGTCAAGTTTTTGAAGGTGAGACTTTGAAACTGCCTGCTCATGCCTCACCTTGACATTTACAGTCGAGTGACTCAGAGCAGCTATTTCTTCTGTTTGTCCTTCTCAAATCAGAGGCACAGCAGTCAGTATTAATGGCAAGAATCATATCCTTCTCTCAGACTTCCAAGCTCAAGTGGCTTTTGTCACTGGCTGGTGGGGGAGCCTTCATTGCTTAGCCTCCCCTTCCATCTCCTACCTCCTAACAATCAGCAGCCTTTATATGTCGCTCTGATCTCTTCTTGAAGCCAAAAGCTGCCAAAATACACTATACTTTAGATCCTCTGTTTTGTGTTACTCAGGCTTTCAACACCGTGTAGCTCTTTGAAATAACAAAATGACAGTGTGCTTCCCTTTCAGTTTGGAAGTGCAAATTAAACCGCATCCAAAAGATATAAATCTTTCAAGATGAAAAATACCTCTTCAGTTCATAATAAAAATGTATTGAAAAGTAATGTTTCATTTATCTTTTATGAAAGCAAAACCTGATTAGTTAGTGCACTCTGTGCGAGTAAGGGGGTGAGCGAGAGAGCTCGGTGAATCCTTGAGTGGACCGCTAAGGTGAAAAATTACTGCTGTAACCACACACTGCACAAACAATAATAAGCCACCCACCGAACCAGCTTTGCAGTGCAGGCAGACACACCCAGGACTTGTGGTAAAGGAGGCTAAATACCTAACTGGTGACCATAGACTCAAAATGCAATGGTGCAATGTGCCTTTATAGATATGATAATCATTTTCTACAAAGAGGACTAAAAAAATTTCAACACACTGCTCATTTACAAAATAAAAAGTTCTGCTTTGCAATACAGTATTATCCTGATAAATTATGTCTCACTGCAGCATGTGGTACTATATACCATACCCAAAGCATAGCAGGAAAAGCAGAAGTGTAATTAACACCATTCATTATTGCTGCATCCAATGCAGTGGGTGTATTCAGACAAGACAGGTGTATTCAATTACCGTGACTGATTAGACCTCTAGTCAGGTGAAAGTTGGGAGAGAGTTATGTGATGTCACCAAACCTTACGGACCAATAAGAATGAGGATGGTGTATGTTGGCCAGCCCTAACAGGCGCAACAAAACTGTGAGGCAGAACTAATTATAACTAATCAAGGAGATGTCAGTCAAGCTCAATGTGTGCACACTCACAGAGTCCTGAAAAGAGTGCTGTCAGACCAAAATCCATGAGGTGAAATATAGCTGCATGGTGGGGCCAAAGGCAGGAGGATACAGGAAATGTCATGAGTAGGGTTGTAAACATAAACTGCAGAGATAGCATGGATAATGGGGGCAAAATCCCCTCTGACTGCAGCATTAGATGAGGTCAAATCAGGAGCTGTGTGAAAACACCCGAGTGGGTGGACTATGGCTGTGTGTTCAAAGTTGTATTTTGATTTGTAAATTGATAGTACGTAAAATCACATTGACACTATGGATTTTGAACAGAATAAAGAAACACAATATAAGGTGTTAATTTGTGAGCTTGTAGGTGGATAAAAAAACACCTAAGGACTAAATGTTTCCCCCCTGCCTCCAGTTTTTATGCTTAGGTAAGCTTATTGAGTCCAGGCTATTTATTTATTTCCCCCAAACAAAGTACCCTGGCACACATAGCATTTGCCTTTATTGCCTACACCAGCAGTCAGCTCTGAGTCAAAATGGCACACACAATGGCCTAATGCTGCAAACTATATTATGTTTTAGAATACCATACTTTATCATAATCTATAAAACTACTGTAGTATCACACTAGTGTAACTATGCAACTATTTACCCTTATATTAGTTCCATATGACATTTTGTGCTATGCCGCACTTCTACTACATTTTTCCAAAGCACTGACTTCAACAGCAGGTGTAAATTTTATCATATTTAATTCCATTGTAGCATATTGATGATGACACACAGTACAAAAGCAATTACCAGACAATCCATTACAACTTGGACCTAGTAAACCCCACCAAAAATATCAACGATAAACTCAGGTTGTCTTAGTTTCATAGTGAAGTCACCAAAACAAACATGGTCTTGGTTTGGGGAGACAATGTTAGGACATTAGAATTATTCTCTCCTTTTTTTTCTTCTTCTCTTTTGTTCTTTGTTTCCCCCTTGAATAAAAAATGTTATACTGTATTTATATATTACAACACTCAACCAAAAATCAAAGTAATACATACATTTTACAAAATATGAATCTTGAGCAATACATTGAGAAACAACTTTTAAGAGCAACACCTATGGCATCTTTTTTTTCCTCACATGGATTTACACATTTTCATAAAAGGTGCTTATCACAAGCTAACTGATCCTAAACTGAGCACAGATGGCTCCGATGGAAACAGTCAACTGTGGGTTAAACACGCTAGTGCACATGGTCTGACAACAGATGGCGCCATAACCTTTCCCACAATCCTTCCACTTCTTGCTTTCTTCCATTGACTTCGCAAAGTCACAACCAAGTGACAAGCAAATCAAAGAAGTCTACTGATAGTGCGTCTACAGATGTAATGCTCCAAATGAGCAAATATTACACCATAACTTCAGAAAATGTGAAATATTTGCCAGCAAATACCCACTTAACTGTGACATTTGAGCGGATGTGGACAGGTTGGTGGTGGGTGTATTCAAAAAAGTTTTCTTCACTCTGAATGAATTAGCAACAACACGGGAATTGAAGTGAGACATTTTAATGATTCCTAGAAAAATTTATAGAGTTTCTTAGACGGGCAATTAGTCTGCAACCAGTTGGAATATTGAGTCTAGCATGAGAGAGATAATAAAATGAGTCAGGGAGACGTTCATATGAATGTACTGTATTGCTGTCGATGTCATCATACTGTGGATAGTTGTTTTGGACTCAGGTCAGTGATCATAAAGCTGATTTTAATAGTGTTTCGATTAGGTAATGATCTTGACTAAATGCATACTTTTAGTGAAAATCCATTCCAGTATTTAGAGTGAACGTGAACTTTGAACATGGGAAATGAAGTGGACTGTGGTTCATATTTGGTTCTGATGTATCCAGACTGAGGTCAAATAATACATTAAAATAATTCTCAATGTATTAACAATCTCAGGAGACTAAATGGATAGAATTTCCTATATAGAAAATTTGCAATGTGAATACATTTTATATCAAATTATGATACATTTAGACATGTGACACTGTTTTACAGAGTCTCTAAATTCTTCACATCTGGCCTCCCAGACCTGATCTCAAAAATATTATTTGGCATATATCTGATTTCCAACTCTAACCCTGGCTCTTTTTTATGCATACTTTTTGTTACATTCCAGAATTTGTATGCACACATTGATGATTTGGATATTTACTTGAGGGCTACTAACACTT
The DNA here is from genome assembly GCF_014851395.1 of Micropterus salmoides. Taxonomy (NCBI): domain Eukaryota; kingdom Metazoa; phylum Chordata; class Actinopteri; order Centrarchiformes; family Centrarchidae; genus Micropterus; species Micropterus salmoides. The sequence goes on from NW_024040040.1 coordinate 12,496,867, forward strand.
CATCTTCCGTTATCTTAATTTTTTTTTGCACATCATGATGAGCCTCCGTACTCTTATAATTCTATGTTGAAAATCTTGCCAATGTCACACGCTCTAGAGTTGCTTTCAGAAATGAATTGGATAAAGTGAACACATCTGTAAGATAAATATCCTGAAGTAAAAAAAAAAACTTTGGCACATTGTTCTTGCTGTGCAGTAGGTGGCAAGAACACATATAAGCAAACTTACAGCCGAGTGCTTTATAATTAGCTCCAAGCATTTTGCCATAAGGGAAGTATTTTACATTCAATATTGAAGACAAAAAACAGCAGTCTGACAAACACCAACATTTAGACTGCCAGTTAAAGAGCTGACTTACTTTTAGTAGACTGGCAAAGGATATACTTTACATGTCAATATACATATGGTGTGTCTGTGTATGTATGTATGTATGTATGTATATATTAGTTAAACATAATCTGATGTTGACAAGTAATTCAACATTTGATGTTTTTGGACAGATATGGCTGAACTACATTACCAGTACACACAAAAAAAATCCACGTTTAGCAGCAATTACTAATGCACACATCTTAGAGTCTGTGTGGTGAAAAAGTTAAAAATGTAATAAAATATGCTAAACTAAATAAACAAATGTTTTCCTATTGTTCTCCATTGAGATATGATTACTGAATCTGAATATGGTAATTTCGACAAGTTCTGAAAGGATAGTTTTTTGAGGTATTTCTGGTGGGCATTTTTTAAATGGACAAAACATTTGGGCTAGGAACAGAAGCAACTTTTTAACATCCATACTAAACAGTAAATACTAGTGGCTCTTGGATGTAAAAGTCTGTATAAGGCAGCAGCTGCACACGTAAACAACAACGCCATAGCGCTAAGATGCAGGAGAAGCACAGAAGATTCACGAAAAGGATGAAATCCATGGATGAAAGGCAGTTTGGGAGAAAACATGACAGGTAAGGTAGGGATAAGGAGTGATTGTCATTGGAGGGCTTTGATCATGCCACTGGTTGGCTAGCAGAGCAGAATCTCTAAAGAGATTAAGCAGGAGTTCATGGTCTGAGATCACACTAGCGTTTCAGGCAATGTGTCAGCATTGTCCGAGGACAGCAGTTGCCAGATCTGCCACCGGTCCCTCTGCCAGTCCTGCCACTCTGGGCTATGCGGCACCATTTGAGCCTCTGTGGTTGAGTTACTCAGCCCCACGCTCAGCCTCCCGTGCTGGAGAGGTGGTTGCTGAGCTGTTGCCACCTGAAGTGAACTTTGCGAACTAGCCAGTCGATGGTGGGCGTTATAAGGGGGGGGGCAGCGGCTGTCGTTAAGTGTAGCAGGGCCACCATCGGCAGTGTTCACCCCACTTTGAAGTCTAGAGGTCAGGATAAGTCTGTGTCCGCTGGCTTGATGGAGGCCTTGCGTGCTGTTGAGGTGTGAATTCACAGAGGGGTTGACTTTGAGCGGCAGGCGTCCCGTCCCCACATGAGGGCTGGTGCACACTCTTGTGACCGGGGGGTGGGGTCTGACCTCAGTGGTGCCAGGCGCTGTCTGAGTCCGTTGTAGCGTCGTCTGCTGCCTGCCATCGCCGTGGAGTCCGTCGAGCCCTTCCTGTGAGCTGCGAGAGCTTCCCTCTGACATGTTGCCATGCGAACCTAGAAACAGAAGGTCAACTTTAATGAATACAGGCATCACTAGTAGGTGCTAGACATAAAAATGCACAAAGAAATGCTGCAGTACATCTTTTATTAACAAACGTTTTTCCACTTGCATCTTAGTGAAAATATAGAAATCAATATAAACATAATTCCTGATTGTTTTGTTGTTGCTATATATGCAAGGCAAACTTAACTACAACCTCCTTAGAAATGTTTGTGCTGGATTAAATACATTTCCTGGTACTTTTGCAAATCATCTTTACACCTTTTTGCTTTTATTCAGACAGTGTTACAAGATCACTGAACAACTGCAGCTGTTCAATCCTGTGGCATCACAGCTATAACATAATTGCTAATTAGATTACTAAAAATGAATAAAAAACCCAGCAGGACTCTCCTTTCTGATGAATAGCAACAACAATCACCCAAATTACAGTAATTTGTAAACCTTAGGTCCTTGTTTTAATGTTCCTCCCTCCTGGTTAATAACCAGCACAAGGTGTTAGCACTTACTGCTCTGGCTAATTAACCACTAGAAACATTTGCAGGGTCTGGACTGGTTGAAAACACTATTACCTGTGTATGGTTGGTCCTTGAGTGTTGGTTTCAGAGTAGTGTGCCACGTCCCCCAAATGTTAGCATGCTCTTCTGATACAGTGTCTGTAAGGAAGCAAAAGAGAAATCAAAATCTTCTCCATACTCAGGTACACAGTAAACAAAAGCACATAGAGGAGTGACAAACTTGCTTTATACTGTACAGCTCACCTTTGGTACCCCAAGTGTCAGCTCCAGGCTCTCTGCTCCAGGCGGCCACCTGCCCCACCAGAGTGTACTGTTCAGGGACACGGAAGAGCTGCTCACCGCCCGGGCTTCCTGGCTCCCCTCTCCGCTCACTCAGGACCGGGGAATTATTGTCATAGGGGGACACCTCGCCACTGGACGCCTTGTTGGAGTCGCTGGAGGAACGACACTCGCTCAGGGTGAAGGGCTCCTCCGTCGGCAACAGGTCGGGGCTCCTGTGGTTAATTACAGACAAAAACAAGGATGAAACAGGCGACGACAGACAGACCGGGAAACAGCAGACCACATGCATGTGAACTCTTAATGTGTTTACATGTGTGTAACTCACTGTGATGCTTTTCTTCTCAGAAGGTAGTCTACCACATCTGGATCGGTTTCTAAAAGATTCATCAAAACCTCATTTTGCAGATCAGGAGGCACCTAAAAAATATGGTAACGATTAACAAAACACATTTCAGCGAAATTTCCTTCTTTTTTATTAAAAGCCTATGTTTTTTCTCTTATATCCAAGTTAATAGTTTACTGCTTGTTAAAGGGCCTGATCTGCTATCAACGGGATGAAAAATTTAGACAGTTGAATGTCTGTCTTGTCTGCCCAGTTATTTCATATTTAGATTTTCAGCTATTTAGCAAATTTTATGCTCATCAAACAAGTGCATTATAATGAAATTCACTGCCCAACACACCCACTGTCTACGAATGATTCTCATCACCAAATGTTTGAAAGTAAAAGTTGCCAGATTCAGACATAAGCATGTTACGAAACAACTTTCAGATGTCATTCACAGAACTTGAGCTGCCTACAAATCTGTTTTTACTCACGAAGTATGAGCAGGTCAGTTCCAATTCACTATAAGAGATTAATAGCTCTTCATTGGCTTGCTACAGGAATGTAACCCTCAGGGGAATGGCAGTGGCAGATTGCTAAACATTACGGTTTAAGGTTTCGGACCTGAAATGACCTTAACTGCCTGTCTGTACTGTTTGAGAATGAACAGAAAGGAAGCAAAGCAAACTGATGAGGTGGTATTCCTAGCGCAATCGCGACCTATTCGGACACCACATGCAGGATTTCATGCCTGAATTTTCAGATTTTATTTTGGAAATAAGTTGTTCAAATATCTCAATGAAATGTTCTTGATGTTATTGTCAGCTAACTGGCAGTATTTTACTTTCTTTTTATATTTTCTCTCCAGAATAAAGGTATGATTTTGACCAAAAATACTCCTCATCCCTCTGTTTTCTTGTACTCTCTTTGTTTTTTCTCACTTTCCTCCTATATTGTCTCCTTTTCTGTCTCTTCTTTCTCTTCAATAAACCAGGCAGAGCTCTGTTTTCATTAACTAAGACACATCCATTGTCTGCTAAGCCAGGAGGGATTGTTTTTCTTTAAGCCTACAGTGGAATGTGAGACTGTGTGTGTGTGTGTGTGTGTGTGTGTATATGTGTGTATATGTGTGTGTTTAGTGGAGGGGTGTAAGAATGAAAGGAGGAGGTGAGGATGAAAGTTAGAAACACACATGCCCCATTACTGACCATGAAGAGGCTTTGGTAGCTGGCTATCATCCTCTGCAGCACGGCAATGACGGCCGTGCTCTCCTCGGCCCTGGCTGAGCTCTGGACGCTGAACTCCTTGTCGGAGTTCTTCTGTTTGTGGAGAAGGTTGGGGCCAAAGATGGTGGCCAGGTTCAAAGACGTCATCTTGTTCCCAGTGATCTGTATTTGCAGAAAAAGGTAAAGGTTTGCAGGTAAAAACAACAAAATATTTAATAGAAACGGAAATGTTCACTTGAGGATGGTTCTAGATGAAAAGTTAGGGGTTTGTCAAAGTCACTATTCATCCAGAGGGGAACATGAATGCCTGAATCAAATTTCATGGAAATCTATCCAATATATATTTCACACCAATCCACAATGGGCCAAAGTGGTGGACTAATGGTGCTTTCAGACAAAAAGCGAAGCGAGCGTCCGGGGCAGTGAGTTTACATACAAAGTTGCGTAGAGCCGCGATTTAGCGACGCAAAGGGGGCGGTGCCGGCGCCGCGAAGGAATTCGCGTGAGTTGAATATTTTCAACTCAAGCGAGAAATTCGCATGACGCCGAGTCGCGATAGCCTATCAACGTTGAGATTGTCCGTACGTCACCGACAGCTTCAGAGCGTTGTGTGGAGAGGGCCAGACAGAGCGGGCGATTGAAAATCTGCTGGCCGGCTGAGAGCTGCTAAACTGGTGCTAGAGGAGCAGGGAGCAGCGCTCCAGCATTCGGACAAATAAACGGTCGGACTGGACTTTGCACGCAACTACGCCGTTTGCTCGAGGGAGGACCTTGGAGTAAACTACTTTTATTAAATAAGCTTTTTACGTTAGTTTATAGGTTTACAACGTTGATTTATCTTCACTGGAGCTTCTCAGCTGCTAGATTCCGTGCACATCCGGTTCCAGTGTTAGCTACCTGGTGAGTTAAGAAAACATGTGTATGTAACTTTAGTCCAGCTATCGTTGTACTTTACTGTGACCAAGTTAGCATAGCATAGCCCTGATCGATCCGAACTCCATTCAGAAAACATTTTAGAAGTTGTTGTCCTGCTGTCTTGCTGACAGACCTGACAAAGCATGAATTCATATGTTTAACAAAACTGCATCATATTGTAGTTATTTTGGCATCAGTTTGATCCGTTTATTGCTATTTAATCCCAGCAAAATGTTTACTTTGGGTTCATACAGCTGTAGAAATGGCAAGTTGTGTTTATTAACGTTATCGCGTTAAAATCGCCTTTTTGCATTGTGTGTGAACACTTGCAGCGAATGTACTCACGCGAGGAAAGCGTCGCGAGGCGAAAATTCGCGTTTGGGCTGAATGCCCCATAACAGACTGATGTAACAACATTGCCATCAATACAGCCATGCTGCAAGCATAGCTACAAAACCGCAATGAGAATGAATGAATTAGCCTGCTGACAGAGGGGAAGGGAGAATGAGTGCAACATGTGTTTTCCAATCTCATTTATATGTAATACCAAAGTAGTAGTATTTAGCATAACTGTTAGCACCTGAAGCATTGTAAGGTTGCCTTCCACTTTTGTACACACATTCTGCGGTGTTGGGAAAATCAGGAATTGTTTCCCTCCCTGTGAATAAAACTTTTCACAGTGTAAACAAAACATCAATGTTTTGCTGCAATTACAAGGTCCTTGGAGACATTTCCTCTCCTCCCCCGACTCTTCTTCTCCTCCAGTTCCCACTTACATCTCCATCCTCGATCCATCCTTTCATGTTGATTTTCTCACATCTCCCTTCAAAGTTCTGCATAGTTGTTACGTCCTCCCTCTCTGTTTTTGTCACTTTGCGCAAAAGATGGATAAAGGGTGGCGCATGGGGTTTGTTAACACTAAAAGTGTTGGAGAGTATAACAGCTAAATCTATTTCTGCTGGGGTTGGGTGATGGTGTACATCCTGTGACACAATTAGCATCTAAAGTTAGAAGCCCGTCAAAGTTTGGACAACGTTTTTAGTGATAAATAAAATTTTCTTTCCCAGTTTCCTCCCTTTCCACTCCCAGTCCCAAAGGAGAGATGAGAGCCACAAGCGACCAAAAGTATTGATGTGTTGCTCCGAGTGTGAAACGCTCTGGCTTCCTGTCACGATCTCAAATATAGATACTGGAGCCATGGAGTTGTGAGGGGGAAAAAACACACAAATCAATGTTCGAGTCCATTCTCATACACACACGGAGACAACAAAACACACTTCCATCTGTGCACAAATATGCCACACATATACTACATTCTCTGCTTCTCTCACACATACAACACTTGCACAAACTAGTGAGATTCATACTCACACACACATACAGAGACAATAAAACAAACTTTCTCTCTTGACACACACACATGCAAGAATCCATTGTCTGTGAATAAAAGGCTAAAGGGCGTGTGGCACTGGGAGAGAACACAATCGAAGAGAGAGAGACCATGATGTCAGAAAGCACATTAAGAAGGGCACTTAACAGTAGAAAGATGCAATTTAGATGGCAATATAATCCAATCATATTTAGCGTCTAAGATCATCTGTCAGTTGTAGTCAATTGTGACATTTAGCGACTTTATTGTACTTGAATTGCTGCAGAGGATGATAGCCAGCTACCAAAGCCTCTTCATGGTCAGTAATGGGGCATGTGTGTTTCTAACTTTCATCCTCACCTCCTCCTTTCATTCTTATGCTCCTCCACTAAACACACACACACACACACACACACACACACACACACACACACACACAGTCTCACATTCCACTGTAGGCTTAAAGATTGAATTTGTCTTAAAGAGTACTCATTTAGTACGCATTACTAAACCCGAAAGGTCGCCGTGGTAGCGGCTTGTCAATCACAAGGTAGCCGAGCTCTAAAGCATGCACTGCTTTTTTTGTCTATTTTCCTGTAAAAAAAACAGTAAACTCTTTAGGAAAATGTTTACTCAGGTAATAAATCAAGGGAGAATTAGGATAATTTTTTCTTAGACTTCTACATAATTGGGCTTCTTTTTGTAACCAGTGGCGTTGCACCCCACTAACCATTAGAAAAAACCCACATTTAAGGCACTTCCTTTTCACGTTTCAGACACAGAGGTTCACGCTTGAGCAGGCTACAGAGGTCTAGTAAATACACGCCAGATTTTTCAAACTTTCAAACTTGTAGTCTTCAGCCCCAGCACACACTGCCTCCAGTGACATCACTTGAGGCAGTTCATCTGAATTTGTGCAGACCCCTCTGGAGCCCCAAAAGGCTTTATACAACTTTTTTCACATAGACTCCCTAAGACCTGTAAACAGTGCACTCATGCTGTTTCAGGCCTGGAAGGCACGGAGAGATACGTGTGCATACTAGCCACACAAACTGATTCCTATCGCTTCTTAGGTAATTTCCTCCCAATGAGGTGGAAACAGAAGGTAAACACAATGCTGCCCATAAGCTGTTTGCACATGTTTGCACACGACTAAAAACAACTACATTTGGATGTTTTGGATATGGCCTTTTTCCTAATTTTTTTATTATTTTTAGGTTACTTTCTTCATGGATTTACTAAAGGCTTAAAAAAGTCATATTTCCTGTTGATACAAACTGCCGCTCACCTCCTGTCCGACTTTGTCCTGCCGGTCGTGGGCGTGGTCGGTCACGGTGGATAGAAACTCAAGGAGGCGGTGGAGAGTATCACTGTTACATGCTGGGAGCAGGTAGACTAGTAGCTGAGTAACATTCTGCTGCTCATCTGGATCCAACACTGCAACACAGTTTTAGATGCATTTGGTGAAAATGAAGAAAGAGCAAGGGAAGGAAGAAACAAAAGGAGGAAGGAGGCTCAAGATCAGGCAGGGAAGGAAACAAACTGAAGATAAAACTTACATGTGGTGTTGATGAAGGCCGTGTAAAGCTCCTTGGTGAGGAGCGGGTCAGGCATGTCCCTGAGGAACTCCTTCAGCAGAGCAGCCACATCGTGAACGCTGTGCTCCTCATCCAGCGGGATGTCAACCCCGCGATCAAACTCCTCACGTAGCTAAAGGAGGGGCAAAAGGAAAACAGAGGGCAAAGGAGAAAGAGGGGGAATTCAGAAACATCCTCCACACATAATAGGCATTATAATATTGGTAGTGCACACACCCACACACACTCACGTCCTGTTGGTTCTGCAAGTAACGTGGTAGACCCTGCATTCAAACAGGTTTAACCAGTATACTATTAATCTCCTTTCAATCTGACCTTTGGATGACTTCCAGAGAATTAGAATGTCTATTGTCAGCCATGTTGATAGATATACAGGCAACATCTGCACAGCATATTCACTTATATATATATAATGTACAGTGCTTTATACAGTAAGCATGACAATGGTGGCAAACGCATAAATGTTGACATTGGATTGTATCAACAAAGAAGAGTAGAGAATGCAAAATGGATATATGTACTTGTTGCACACACTATACAGATGGGTGAATACAAACCATTTCATTGAATGAGTTTATAATAAAGACAAGGTGTTATAAACATGCACAGGGGTAGAGTGGTCCATTAACCCATTACTATAATTATATTTATTGGACAATTCTGTGCGTAAATTGTTAAATTTTATCTAGCCATTTTAATTCTCTTTTATTTGCCTCCGGTTCTTTAATTTTTGTTCTGCAAGTTCCCACATATAGTGTCACATGCAGGGATCCTGCAGGAATAGTTTGGAATCAATACTGTACAGCAGAACAATCTGCAATGGTATCATCAATCAATGAAACCAAGAGAATTGATTTAACCATATTCATGACTGGACCACACATTTTAATACATTTGAATAGAAATAGCATTATTGTAAAGTGATTTATCTGATTTTTGTCCCATAAGGCACATATTACCGACTAACCAGGGCCAGAGCATCAGTATGAAGAGTAAAGTAAAAGGCAAACAAAACACCGTTTATTTTGTGAATGCTGTTGCTGAGTGAGTGAAACTGATTTAACATTTTATTGTGCAAAATCACATTTATTCTCAAAAGAAAAAAACAGAAAAGGCATGAAATATCAAACAACGTTAGTCTCTTTTTCTGAGCTGTTAAAGACGGCCAGGGGTCTCAAGGATCCCAAACAGAGCATTAATAATTAAATAATGATTCAATTTATATTTCTGTAGGTCTTTCTTGGGAAAAGATCCTTTTGTGAATAGATCGTGATGCATTGAGCCCTGCTGCTGTTCTGATTCATTGCTAAAAAGTGAATGTACATTCAACAATCAGCCATCAATGTGCTTGTGCCGGTTAGTGGACAATCTCCCCTCGCTCAATAACCAATAAGTGCCTCTAGGTCCCTGTAACTGGTACAAGTGAAAATCGGTGTTATAAAAACATGCTGCCCACACTGATTGACCCATGAAGCGTAACCCTATTCTTCTGCTGTGTATTCACTGGAGTCAAAGGTACTAGATAATGAAAGGTGTAGGAGTAAGGACAATAACTTATTGTAATATTGTGTATATGGAGCTAGTAAGAATATGTTTGCTTGAATAACAAAGACAGGATTAGGGCCAGCTATGTTTACATTAATAACATTGCAAATGCAACAGTGGGAGCCTTGGGCACCATGAACAACATTTTGGCTGCACTGAGTTGCTTCTAACACAATCTATTCTTAGAAAGGAGGTTTTGTTTGTTGCTGTTGACGTTCGTGGATGGAAAATTATGTGTGAATGGCATTTCTCAGAAAGAAGGCATTCCACTATGTGTAAAATTAGCCTTTGATTTGTAGTTCGGATACACGGTACTGTACGGCGCTTGGCGTCCAGTCTGTGAGCACAAATGACACTTAATGAAATGAAGCTTCCATAAAGAGCACAAGATGTGAATGGTCACCAAAACACCACACGAGGGAATACTCAAGAACACTCACCTGTCGCACTCTCTTCTTGGAGCTTCCCACTCTAAATATGCCCACAGTCTGCAAACCTGAGAGGACAATAGGAAATAACTCAATGACTCAATGACTATATAGTCCCATTGTAGTAACAGAGGATATATAAAATACAGGCTGAACCTACATGTTGGCTACATTGGTAAAGAAAGCTAATCACCATATTTCTCGATATGCTGACAGCAGCTGTCGACCACTCGGGGGACCTGACGATAGATGGGATTGAGGCTCAGCCTTTTGTCCCGGTGCTTCTCCTTCTTACTTGGCGTTTCGGCCGGCAGAGAGAGCTGCAGCGCCTCGAGCAGGCGGGACTGGTTGTCGTCCAGGTCTGTGATGGAGTCCACTGACATGCCTCCCTGGAGGTTAATTGTGCATTTCATTCAGACAGATTAAACTAGATAAAACACAACCACCTGACCCCCTGGTCTGTAGCTCGGACTGGGATTAATTATAATATGTTGTCTCACCCTCCTGCGTGCTCGTGGTGCAGCCTCAGGCGTATTGGGTGATGTTGACTCATTGGCTGTCTCCGATGTGGAACTCAAAGAGGAATTACTGCTGGATAACTCCTTATTAGACGGTCGCTTGGTGGCAAACTGCAGGATAGATGATCCAAGAGTTAGATTTCCCTTCATACAATTTGGCTTATTTTACATAGTTTAAGATAATAAAATTTGTCCAGTGAGGGACACGTAATTAAAGATTATCAGAAAGTGACAGACCTGTAAAATGGACGACACAAGGTCAGAGGAGTCCTTGTGTTCCTCGCGTTGTGGAGGGTCCTGACGATAACTGTCCTGACGCTGCCTGTGAGTTCTGTCATTAGCAATGACCTGGGAGAGTGGTATACTGAAGGCCTGTGGTATCCATTCTGGGGGAGTAAGGGAGATAAAGATTGGAAAAAAGAGGAGGAAGAGAAGAAAAGAGAGAAGAGGAAAATATTTTTTTAATCCACATTTAATTGACTGTTAAGTTCTGTATGTGTAGCATGAAGGGACTTCAAACTTTTTCATTATACAACCTTGTGTTGATTGCAAAAAAGAGGACATAAGAAAGAATAAAGTTTTATTCTGAATAAAAACAGGACAACCAAATGTTAGCTGCAAGTGGAAGGAAAAAAAAGTTCTATTAGCAACTTCCAAAAATAGCTCTTAGACTCTTTCAACAGTAACATCAAACACATCTCCAATTAAACTCTTTATTACTTCTGCTGGAGCTTGCCCTTTTACATGCGATAAAGGCCTCACGACACGTTTACTATGTCAGTTAAAACTCTTATAGCATACTACATCTGTTTTCCAAAATAAGACATCACAGAAAGAAAGTTGGCAAAAAATATGGCTTTGACAGACCACTAATTCTAGTGCCTTTGATCAAAATAACACAACGTTGATGACTCACCCACAAGCAATGTCTTCTGTATGTTCTCCATACAGGTCATTTTTAGAAACAGCTAGCATGTTATCTAGCAAACTCTTATGCCTTTGTTCCGTTTTAAAGAGACGTATACACAAATTTGTGTTGTGCTGTTGAGGGTGAAAGCACTTCAGAGAGAAGTGATGTCATACAGGGCCATCGCAGGCTATATATTCCATTATACAGAATCCCAAGGCATGAGCCAACAGCTGAGAAAAAACAGTCCAGCTGTTCAGTCAGTGCGTGTCTGTGTGTGTGGAAAGGAGGCAAAGGAAAACAGAGGGAGAGAAAGCAAAATGCATTCCACAACCACAAGTGAAGTGCTGTGGTTCCTGAACAACATGACCACTAACACTGTGACACAACGAATTTGCTCTGCAGCCTCACAGCGTTCACTTAGCTTATGTAACCTGCACACACACGCATACACACTCAAGCACGCAACACACACACAGACATGCACAATCTGGATCGAATAATGTACAGTGCTTTGCCGACGTAATGCACAGCACTCCACAGTGCGTCCACGGCCAGACCACATTTATCAAGCCATGTCAGATTTCCATAAATCTTAATTTTCCAGGCCAACAGTCTCAGTCTTGGTTTTCAGCACTGTTCTTTTTTTGTTTCTTTTTTTTTCTTATTCATGTCCCTGTAGTGTGTTCATATAAGGTGGATGTTCTAAGTTAATGCAGAAAGTCTCTCACAGCCTCAGGAAAGTTATAAATAACATGAACCTTTTATTTTAATGTGCACAAAGTGTCAAATGGGTGGAGTTTACCACACAGTACAGTACAGTAAATGTGTCAAAAAAGTATTTCAGAGACCAATTAGGAAATTTTGCTTTGACTGATAATTTGCTTGATACAATCCGAGGTAAAACTCACCCATACAGTACTCCAAGCAGATTACAACAGCTATTAAACCTTATTTGGAAATATAGTTTGATTGATATCTGGTCACAACAGCTCAGATTTCAGTGGCTGCATCAAAGAAGTCAGCATTCTCCTTTCCTCCTGTGTTTCCCTCTTGCAGAGAAAAGGCTTAGCCTGCATCAAAGTGAAATGCAGGGCTGGTATTCAGGGACCTCAGGAGAAAAATTAACTTAGAATCCGTTTTGGCATGTAAGACTACAGCTACATCTGAGCCATCTGCTCTGTAGGGCTAGATAGAGCCAGGCATATAATGGTGGGAAAACCCACTTAAACTTCAACAGGTTAATAACATATAGAACTCAAAGTATTTGTCCTAAAATGAATATTGTTCTAGGAATGAGACTGGTTGTTTGTCTCATGATACTCATCATGAGACAATGTAATCACATGTGGCAGTGACAATATCCAGTTCTGACTGGCCAAAGCATGTGCATTATTTTCAGACAACACAGCTGTAGCAGCAGCAGCAGCAACAGCATTATTCCAATATGAAACTCAGAGCCTGGCAGCTGTTTTTTTGCACTTATTGGGGTAGTAAATAATGTTAATTCCAAGATAGACAAAGATAGCACTGACAAAAGGCCAATTTTAATAATGTATGACTCCAAATTAATGAATAAACAGCACTTAAATTCTTGATGGCTGATTATGACAAATAATGCTAAATGCACAAGTTACCTTCGCTATTATTCACCTACTTGCCAGAAATAGATGAATAATGCTTTTATGAACTGTTTAGTTTAGTTCAATTGCTTAAACTGTGGCAACCACTGGCAATTACAGGATAATGACAAATGCTGAAATGTAGTGTAACAGTAGCACAAGCAAGGGAGAGTCATAACATCACTGACAGCCACATGTATAAAAGAACAACAATGATACCATTACTTGCTCATGTGTACCGTATTAGTCAGTTCCTTGAGAACACTGCAGGCTAAGCAAAAACGACACTGGTGTGTGTGTTTGTGAAATTCCATGTGTATTTATTGTAAATGAGACCTGGGATCATCCCTCTACACTCACACAAATTTGACAAGAAAAGCTCCTTTTATCTCCTGCTTCTCTCTGGGCTCCTTTCACTACGATCCTTTTCTCTTTCTGCCAAATATGCTTTGCTTAGTGCAGCAGAGTGGCTGCTGCTCAGAGCCAGTCCCCTTACAAGGAGTCCCTTCACTTTAAGCTAAATATAAACTGTCAAAGCCCAGTAAACAGAAACTGTTTTTATAACCTTGCTGTTCACCTGCCTGAAGGGTGGAGACCACAGACTGTCTCACTGGTGAGATGAGAGCGAGATGTTAAGAGTGGTGACAAAGAAAGACTAAAAGAGAAGAGATGGAGATAGAAAACCCTGTGAACTGGCAAAATGTCAGAGTACATGTTAAAAGAACTTGGCGTACCTTTGTCTTTACTCTTCTCTTTTGCAAGAGAGTCCAACTTCCTCCTCAGCGATTTTTTCCTCTTCTGTCCATCTGCGTCAGGGGGGAAAAAAACAAGAGAATAAATCATCTGAAACAAATGGTTTCCATATCGGCTCTATCTTATCTGGCTTATTATATCTAATAAGCTTATGTCAGGAATGCAGACGTAAATTAACCACAGGGTGGGAAAGCTGTCTATAAACTCAAATCCATTTAACTTAAACATCAGACCTGGTCCATTATGGTATTAGTCAGCAGAAAAAAACATCTCTCGTAATATATTAAATGTCTTGTATTGTTCATCCACACAAAGATGACTTGAAAAGAATGTTGAAATGATTGATAATGCATTATTGTAAACCACTGTACCACTGTAAGACTGTCTTGGCTTGGAAGGTTATTAGTGTACTTTGCATACTACAAACAGACATACAGTACTGTGCAAAAGATTTAGGTAGGTGTGGAAAAATGCTGTAAGAATACGTTAGTGTGACCACCCTTTGACATTGATTTACTGCAATTGTCAAAAACGAGAAACTGAAAAGGAGGTTTTTATGTGCGTACGTGACTGCTTCATATCCAGGTTTTGTTCTGGACAGATCTTAAAGGAGGAAAGCCACTTTGTCAGCTGTCAACATGATGAATGACTCCTGGACTTGCTGATTAATGATCAGGGAAATCTGGAGATCGTGGCACGTGTATGTACTTGGGGGCCAGGATGTCAGTGCAACTTTTAATGCTATCATTCAGTCAATCTGCTGTTTGGTTTTTGGTCACCAAAACCAACTGTTGGACCTGTCTTTGCCTTGATATGCTCATTTAACAACCTCTGTTTGAACCCCCAGATGTTCCCTTCTGCTGTATCAAATGAGTCACTTGCAGAGCTCAGGACATTTTTTCCAGCTTCCACAGCACGTTAGCGTTAGCCTGTTACATCAGGGAGTTCAACATTGCTGCTCTTCTTTTATAATCAATTTATTGTCACTGTAGTGGGGTATGAGAAACCATCCCTCTAAGACTCCAAGCTGTAAAGAAAACTGCAGCCTGGGGTCTAAGGGACAAGAAGTAAAATTTGAGGGTGTTTGAGAGAAAAATAGGTGGGAAACAGTGAGGAAGGGGGTGTGACATATGAGAAGGAAAGCAGATGTTGTGATGAAGAGTGAGGGCAGCAAGAGAGAGAAGGAGAAGGGAGAAGCAAAGATAGGAAATGGTTTGGATTTTTGACAGATGGCTCCCAAAGCTGTGTGGAAATCCCCCCTGAACCTCCAAACCTCCTCAGTCCAACTTCCAACCAGTTGGGAAACTGAGTGGAGAACCTTTGCTTCTTTTCTGTCTCATCACACACTCATCCCATGTCTCTTTCAATTCTATCTCTCTGTAATCTGTTTTTCGTTCTTGAAGAAACACAAGAAACATGACCCCTGGCACTCAGATAAATATGAGAAACAGCAGGGCTGAGGAGCCCACATCAGCGGTGCTGAAATAGCGCGCACACACACACACACACACACACACACACACACACACACACTCTTACACACAAGTTGAAATATTTCCCTAGCTAGCACATGGCGGCCGTTAGGGGCTCTGGAATTCATAAGCAACACAGACAAGAACGTATTAAATCATGGTGGGGAGAGGTTTAACCTTCAGCTGGAATGCGAGGCCCTGGATTATCCACTGGCTGCACTATACTGCTGCTATAGCGGCCACTCCACTCCTATACAGTGCAGTGAAACAAAGCTGCGTACAATGTGCATCTGTGTGAACATGAATGGACCATTCTAACAACAAAACTTAATCTTAAAGTAAAATTCTGGTTTATTACAATTTGCGTATATTTTTCAGTTTTGGTTGGCTATAACAAAGTCTGGTGGGGCAAGAAACAAGTCTTCAGGCTTGTTGTATACAAGCCAACCTGAGGGTCAGGAACCCCCAAGGGGTCAAAATAAAGATCTGCGGGGGTCATGAGATATTAACTGGGCGGTAAAGAGGAAAACTATAATTTTTTCCCCCTCAGCTTTCAGCTAATTTAATTTTTTTTTTGTAAAATCAGAATTACTGGACAATTTTACCTTCTCAGGCCTCTAAAAATAATTAAAATAAAGTGAGAAAAATTACTTTTTGTCTAACTCGTCACAGCTCATAGAAATACACAACCTGTGACAAGAGTCTGTAAATAAACAACAGTTCATTTTATGGGTAAAAAAACAAAAAGTCTGTGAATCACTGATACAAACACTCAAACTGATAGCAAACAGTTGTATAATGTCTTCTGTGGCCCTGGAGGGAACTTTCTAGAGTCTATAAATGATGCCTGCGTTATAAATTGAGTATTAATTCATGGGCATTTACCAGGAAAGAGAAACCAAAACAAAAGATGCTAGTGAGTTGCATTATGGGAAACACACGATACAGCGTTTTTTTTTTTAGCTTAGTAGGGAGTACATCACCTAACTGCTTGTGTCATATCCGGGGACTACAAAAAAAGACCAAAGGTCCAGAAATTCTCTTTGAATAAATCCTATTTTTGAACATGTTGTGCATTCCAGTATAAGCATTTAATCTGTTAGCAGAATAACGAAGGCTATTAACTTGTTTGCTTTACAATGAGCGGGAGTGTGATTGTGATTACGTATTTTTTTCCTTTCTTTCTTTAAACTGTGATGAATGTGGACATTTTTAGCATGGGTGGGCCAGTGGGAAACAAACCACCAAGTCTACCAGTTTCAGTGCAGGGCTCTGCCCACTTCGGCTATATGTGGATTAATTTGTCTGATTCCGTCATTTTCTAAACCTTTCTTCACAGAAAAACCAAAATACAGTTATTTAGCTTTTAGATAGGCCACAAAGACAAATACAGCCTGCTTTTGCAACATTTAGGACTTTATAGTAGAGTGCACATGGTGACTAGTGGGGTGGCTGCAGCCTGAGCTGCAGTGGAAAGGGAGTCACGTGTCGTTATGAGGAGGGGGGTCAACAGATACAACGTCAAACAGGAAGTACCTGATCCCAGTGTGAAGTATGGTTTACATCTAATTTCATGTGTTGTCACAGCTTCCCCATAGGCCATACATGACTTCCCTTAAATAGACTTGAGGTATGACAAGAGGATGTGGTCGGAGGCTCAAGCATTCAAAGTAGCTGCACAAGCTCACACAGCAAACCTGGTTTAGGGATATCAACTGAGCAGCATTTGCAACATAGAACAGTTCCGGAGTGAATCACAGATGTCTTTTGTCACGGTTAACAGTCACATAAATGTTGTGGTCTTAAAAACCAGATGCTATCTGAAGTATGCTCAAGCAGTAAATTCCACCCATACGGAACTCACAAACATAACAATTATGTAACACTGTTTAACTCAGGTCTGCAACATGGGTAAAAACACACACATGCTCCCACCTTTTGGCATAGTTATCTGACATCCCAGGTCATAGTCCTGGTGTAAACGGGTGTAGGCCACGTCTTGCAGCTTGGCCCTCTCCAGCTCCGACAGGCTCTGGATGGCAACTGGCATCAGACGCACGCTCCGCCCCGACAGGCTGCTCCACGTGAAATCACCCTAGGGTAGACAAAGGTTAACACAAAGAATAGGAACATATAAACCAAATGTATAGTAGGGTTGCCTATTCTTTATCAAAATAAATATTGTTCAAATCTTAATCTTGCATTAACTGTTGTTGGTCACTTGGCGGCAGCAGAAACGAGCTGAAAACTTAACTCTAACACATTCAGCTTTTTTAAAGCTGGAGTAAGCAATTTATTTCAGAAGAATTTTTTTTTATATTTGTTGAAATTGTCTTTATAGCCAGGTGGCAATCAATAAATCAAACAGTTTTTGGCTAATGGTTACTTATTTACGCATTTCGCCGACACGGAGCAACATTAGCATTCATTTGAAGTCGTGTCTCTGGCCACCTAGCAAATGAAAATTCAATATCAATGTCACTCTCTTTTTAGCTCTGTTTGGTCTCCAGTAACTACCATAGGAAATATTTAATTAAATATATAAATATTTTTTTATTATATTTTGATCTATTGTTGAGATTGATTTAAGTACATTTAAATCTATGATTCTGTAAAGAAATTAAAACATCAATAGGCTAAGTAAGGATAAAAGGTATTTTTAAAAGTCACACAAAAAGAATTAAAAAGTGTTTCAACCTCAAAGGGTCTTCTTCAGGGTAGAAATCATTTAAACAATTACATTGGCCTTCCTTGGACTTATTGCATGTGAAACTGAGTGAACCCTTGGCTTTGCATTCTAATAATAGTAATAGTATTGAAAAAGCCTTTTTCCATGTGATTATCAAGGATGATGAGCTTGGGAATAGATGAAATGTAGTACAACCAACTATTGCAATGTTAGAACACAAGCCAAACTAAATGTATAAGCTGGAAGTAGCCTTGCTTTTTTCTTAGGAGCAAGAGAGGACATGAAAAGGCCTTGCACTGATGGATTTGCAATATGCACCCCACACACATAAACCAGCATTAAGAACGCATAGCATACGTGGAGGAGGACATGTGGCTACTACGGGGCATATAGAAAGCAGTCGTCACACTCATTTTTCAGCCACTGACAGGTTAATTTAGCAGATGTGGCTTTATCTGTGATCAAGGTGGAATTTAATTGAGGTGAATTGTAATGAATTGGTGGAAACCGAGAGACCGCTTTGGCTTTGATGAAAATTTGAGTCATCTGAATCTCTGGTCATGCGTTCCTCTGTGTCTACTGAGAGAAGACGTCAGGAAGACAGAGAGGTTGGGGAGGGGGGTATTGCTGCAATTTATCTAATGCCTTATCCAGACCAAGGGCTTACAAGTGTACTCTAATGTGTCTGTGTTTATATTGCTTGATTTTTGAACCAGTTTACATCACAGTTTATTATCTTAAAAAAAATACAATTTCATCACGTTGCCCCTTAAATGTTGTTTACGCTTCAAGTCTTCTAGAAAAATTGACAAAGAAACAAAGAGACAATACACTAAAGACTTTATGTCAATAACTTCACTTTGCTTCTCCTGCTGTCACCTCGCGTGTTATTTGACCCCAAGCAAGCAACAGAGCCATCACACAGCCATGGGTGCAAAGCAAGACATGAACACAGGCAACCTGGAGAACCACCTAAGTGTGTGTGTGCATGTGTGTGTGAATGAGCCTGTCACAAGTTCAGCGACAAGAAGTAGCTCTGATTTAACAGAGCATTTTGTCCAACACAGCTGTTATATGTGTGTGTGTGTGTGTGTGTGCGCGCGCCTCTGTATGCCATTCCTTATCGCTGGCTGAGGAAACCCTTTTCTGTTCCGCTTGACCTCACACACAGTTTGAGCAGGCGCACACACATTCACATGCCGGTACGCACCCACAAGTACACACACACACACACACACACACACACACACACACACACACACACACACACACACACACTCACTCACTGCAAAAGAAAAGACAAACAGTTAGAAAAGTAGAATAAGAGGCCTCTCTTCGGTCGAGCTGGTTCTGCCCAGCAGGATTTTTTAATGGGATGGATGAGCTTGAGTTCTTAAGTGTCAACCTATGAAACTCCCTGTGGAATGCTGAAAGAAGAGCAAAGACTAAATCCTGGTATCACTGCTGGACTCTGGCAACAATGAGCTTGAAAGCCTGTGTGACCATTCAAATTTACAAACCGAAACATTCCAAAGGCCAACCGGGGCAGTTTAACTTTTGACAAAGTAGATTCTTGTTGTTGGTGTTAGCTGTCGTGTACGATTTGTTATCTACATATTTTTGAGGGGGTCAAAAAGACACACCACATCTGCAACCACTGTGTTATCACTGATATATTTCTTTACATAATGTTCATTTTAGAATAAGCTCTTAACCTCTAATTTATGTCATTAGGAATAACAATCTCGTAGGCAAATATAGACTCTTTCTTTTGGTCAGCATTAAGTGTCTTGAGTTTAAAAATAATAAAATAGCCTTAAAAACATCCCCCACATGTGTTTTTTTAGTTGTAGAATGAATAAAACTTTCCCACAGGTTGCTAAAACTCCCACATTCACTGAGTGAATAAGTACAGAGGATATGTTTTCAGTGTCTTCAGTGACCAGAAAAACAAAAGAAGCCTCTGTCAAAAGTGAGAGACACAAGAATTACTCAAAGATGAGGATGAATATTGTTTTAGAAACATTCACATGGGTGAAAGAACTACAAATGGGGGGATTCAAACATGATGCAGAATGTGTGGATAGTTACAGATTTTAGCTTTAAATAAACTCCTTTTCGACACTAGCACTCCACTTAGTGAAGAAAAAGAACACTGCTGGCCTTCAAGCCTTTCGAGTCCACGGCCAAGTTTACCTAGTCAGACATCCAAGCCTGGCCTTAACAGCAGGAGACACAAACACAGAAGCTGATTGCCGTGGTGAACGGTCATTTTGAGTTCACGATTAAATCTTTAAAAGTAGAGTTTTGTGTGTTCGTTCACCCTCGCCAGTTAGAACATTCCCATTCACTGACATATTCAGTAACAGTCATCTAATCAAGTGCTCATTTTCTCACTCGAGACAATCATAGTCAGCCTCTAATATACCAAAGTAAATGTTAATTAGTTTGGCTGTATGGCCGTTAATGAGCTACAAAACAAGCACAGATGGTATTACAATAACCAATTGCAGTATACATTTAGGAGATTGGTTAATGGAATCACATGTTACTGGACCGCATATCCATCCACTCATTCACTCACTGCTTATATAGACTGCTCACCTCACAAATGTCAAGCCACAGTGCAAGCGTAACATGAATACCAAATACCAAATAATGTATTATCGTGGCTCTCGGTATGACGTAAATGTTTACTGAGATGTAACACAGTTTGAATAGCCTGTATAGAGACAAATCTGCCACACAGCTACTGTCACAATCCCTTCACTCCTAATGTTTGTCTCCAAAATATAGGTGGTTGCTAAGCCTTTAAACAACTGCCATCATCTGTTTTGCTTTGTATTTATTACAACTATTGACCCGCTCCCCCCCCCCCCACACACACACACACACAGATGATGTTTGCTGGAATGGCTGTGTACATCTAATCAGATCAGTTTAACAAATGGTATGTTCTGCCAGTTTGCTACACCTAATCAAATTTTGCATAAACAGAAATAAATCAGTATAAATCATGAAGATGCTTTACGAGAAAGAAAGGTAAGAAAACATTTTGACACGCGGGGTAAAAGTCAAAGAGTGATTTTAAGTGTACAGTTTACAGCTTTACAGTGTACAGCTTGGTGCATGGGTAAAACTTTACCCCTTATAAAGCATTTATAAAGCAAGCATTAAATGTTAAATAAATGGTTCATAACACAGTTTAATGTAATATAAAGCAGATATTAGGAAATGTTTAAGTGTTTATTGATGTATAGAGTTTGTCAACAATTATACCGTATAAAGTTATAACATATTTTATATTATATTACAACTGTGTCGTATTAACATATTGTCATTTATCACCTGATTATACTCAGAGACGTTTTAAGAGGAAATAACTGCCCTGAGGCGTTGCCAAGATGGCTGCCGGGTGGCATAACTTGCCTCTAAGGACTGTTATACTCCAATTATTGGTGCCCACAGGAGAAGTATAAATGCTGACAAATACATTAATACTTATATCATCCTACAACTACATTATGTAGTGTTATAACACATTTATTAAATGTTTACATACTGCTTATTGCATGTTAAATAGTGTGAGTGGTCTGTATTTAAAGCCTTGCAAAGCTTCTATTTAGCACCAGATTCAGCACTTCTGTTGTCATTGTTGCTGTTGCTCTGTTTTCACATCTGAAAGATGTTATACTGGAAAGATGAATGATTTTGCTGACTGGACTGGCACTGTGCAGTTAGATGACTATTGCCATTTTGACACACAGTGCACTGCAGCATGTGGTTTCTGTTCCATTTCAGACAAAGGGACAAATGGCGTAAAAAAAAAAACCACGGGCAAAAGAATATGTCAGTTTCCATGGCAATGCATACACACAAAATCTGAAGGGGCCAGGAAGTGAGAGAAATATTACTATGGTAACTGAGCAGGAACACACACAGGCTGTGGCGCACTTGATTGTTTGATGCACAGTGTTAATTATACCCAATTCAAGGTGAATAACATTGCTTGCTTGTGCGTCAAGCTGATCTGGAAACAGTAATGACATCCTTGCATTTTAGTACTAACAAAACAACTCTGATAATAATCACCATAAGAGTTGTACAGCATGTCTGTCCACCTGATGTGACTGTCCTCTCTGGATCAGTATTGTCCTGGATGACTTATTGAGTGACTTATTATAGTCCATATAGACATCCACGTGACCATTATTGGCCTGGAGCGACATGGCAATGCATTGACAAAACTGCATTATTACTGGTCTCCGTCTGGTTATACGCATGTGACTGTGTGTGGCTGTCAATGGGAGGGAGAGAGAGCAAGAGAATACAATCCCAACTCCTCAAAGAAATACTATCTCACGCTGCCTTCGAGTGCTGTTGAAAACACCAATATTAAAAACCTGTCCAACAGTAAATAGAGATAATGAAGCAAATCCTCTTTTCATAAAAAAAAAATCTGTTGTAAAGCCTTAAATCAACTGGCTTGAGCTATAACAGGGCAAAATCCTGCAAAACTCCAATGAGTTTTTACCTTACACAAATGTATGACAAATGCCAAGGCTGAAGGCAGTGAATTAAAGCT
This sequence comes from Micropterus salmoides, assembly GCF_014851395.1. NCBI lineage: Eukaryota > Metazoa > Chordata > Actinopteri > Centrarchiformes > Centrarchidae > Micropterus > Micropterus salmoides. The sequence goes on from NW_024040040.1 coordinate 12,519,275, forward strand.
TTTCAATGTGTTTTGCGGTGAGCCTTGTTATTTTATTCTGATATACTGTAACAGCTTATTCAATAGCGCAATTCATTGCTGTGGTAAAGTGAGTTTTCTCTTCCAGTACTCAAACTCAACATGTCTGCCAATACCTGGTACCACTCTGCTACCTGTGATTAGATGATACATACTGTAAGGTGACATTAAACACCATGGATGCAGTGGTTCAAAAAATGTAGTCAGCAGCTAATGACTGAAGCAATGTAAATGATAGCGGAAAGATAATTTTATTGTGACATTGATGAAGAAATTTTCTTTAATGTGGCTTGACTGTAAGTACTATGAAGACTGATTTATCATCAATGACACATTTTCATTACTGGGTCTATTTTGTATCTCAGCAACTTCTATATGGATTGCCATGACCCAGAGGTTCAGCCCTAATGACTTTGGTGATCTTATGACTTTCCCTCTACTGTGACGCTGACATTGTGGAGTGAAATGTCACAACAATTATAGGATGGATTGCCGTTAAATTCTGAACATGCATTGATGTTCCAACACTACAAATTCCTTAACTTTTAATCGAGCGCCATTATCAGCTCAAAACTTTACATTCTCCACTACTTTGGTTTATGACCAAATACAATGCAAAAAGTAATGACATTCACTGGCAGCCTCAGATGTACTTTGTGTTTAGTTCTAATTAGCAAGTGTTAGCATGCTAACATGCTAAACTAAGATGGCCAACATGGTAAACATTATCCTTGCCAAACATCAGCACATTAGCATTGTCATTGTGAGCATGTCAGCATTTAGCTGAAAACACCACTTTGCCTACAGCCTCTCAGAGCTGCTAGCATGGCTGTACAGTTCTAGTCTTGATTACCAAGAGGACTTGAATGTGTGACAAGTCAGTGCAGTGCTTGCAACGTTTTATTGACTTATTAAGACGTGTGGTTCATTTCAATCGATGCAACATGTTACCTCTATATATTTCCAGTAAAACTACAACAATACATTGACAATACAACCAGAGATCTGCCAGTGGGAGCAAAACACATGTAGCCACTTTAGTGTATCATCCTTTCTACTACAAACTACAACCAAGAATGACATGTATAGTGATATTCCACAGAGGTACCAGACACTAAAGGAACATTTAAAATCCTTCACCTTGTACTTTGAGTTTGTTTTCTTTCCCTTTTTGTGTGTGCAGCTGGCTTTAAATGACCCTTGAACAGAGTTTCTGTGCCACAACACTGATCCAGAGGAATGTTCAAGTATTCTTGATCACTTCTTTTCTGTCTTTTACATGTTGGCTTCATGCATGCATGTAATGGATTGCTTTCGCTGACCTGGAACCTCCTCAAGGTTCACATCTGCTTGTGAAAATCTGACCACCCTTACTTGTAAGCCAGTGTTGTTGCTGTGTGGATGTGTGCGCACATGTTTGTACCTGTATCTGTCACAACACTAACAATTAACAGGCTAATCTCCACCTGTTTTAGGTTTCCTCTGATGCTGCCTGAAGGGAAAATAACCACAGAATGTATTCCTGTTATCCACACACAAGTTATGTAACCCAATGCGAAAGTAATTCAACGGTATCAACCTCCAGTATGGGAGGACATGCAGATGGAGTATTATGTGAAGAAAAGAGATTGTTTTGGTTGTAAGGGCAATTATCATACCATCCATGCTAATGCAAAGATATGGGCAGCTGCTATGATTTAGACATAACTGTTTGTCTACATGCAGCTATAACATAAATATTAGTGCTGAAATAATTTGTCTTTCTTTTTTGATAGTAGATTAAGTCAAGTACGGCAAACATTTCTTGCTTCCAGCTTCTAAATGTGAAGATTTGCTGTTTTTAAAATTGTTTATCAATGTAAATTATACTATATATTAGGGCTGACCCCCAATAGTCAAAGATTTGATGCTTCGATGGGCGGAGCCTGATTCGACTGTCAGTCTCACAGTCGAAGCTTCGCAGCGAAACAAGGCTCATGCCATTTTGGCAATATCGGGGTGCTCAACGTCTGATTTTACATCCAGTTTTCTCCCAATAAGTTAATATACAGCCTATTACAATATACATTTCAACATTTAATGCTGTAAATAAACATGTAAAAAGAACTTTCAATGAATGTTTTTAAAAGCGCGTAAAAATAAATCCAAAATTGGAACCCTAACCCTGGGTCGTCAGTGCGCATGTGTAGGTGTAGCGTGTGTGTGGTGGCGGAAGAGGATACTCGCTGAAGAGACTGAGCCAGTGTAAGTTGAATGAATAGAGACTGCAGCTCTGCAGCAGCTTCTCAAGATTAAAGCGTAGCTACCGTGTGTACATGTGTGCAAATGTTTACTTGATGCAGTTAAACCAGACGTTTTAAAATATATTGTTAATATATAAATATTTTTTCTGGCTGTGGGGAGACCACCACACTGATAAAATACATGACTTGAAAATTATCATGAAAACACTAATATGTAGGTGTATCAGCTTTCACTGCAAATTGTTTTTCGTCTGCCTTTGCATTTAATGAGGCCTTCCTGGCTCAGATGAAGAATGAGCAACTTGGAGTGTGTGCACATATTCCCCCCAATCATTGGCAAGCACATCTAAAGCCTCGGGCGAACATCAAACATTTTAAAGGTAGATTAATATGAAGGGCCTGCAGCAATAATGAGGCCTGACCTTGAAGACTTAGGATCTTGCATAATGATTACATAAGCGGCAAAAGCAAAGAAAATCAGGTATTGTATCAACACCACAGTTGATAGTGTAAGGAGAAGTTGAGGTAATTTGTCAGTTTGTGTGTGTGGTTGTATGTGTGTGTGTGGTATTGGCTCAAAGTGACGTGTGAACGGCAGTCTAACCATTGAATAGATCCAAAAATCTGTAAGGGAATGTCTGCTTCAGTTGTGAGTGGCAGACTGGTTTTATATTAGACTTATACTCCTGTTTGCAACACTCAACTATATGCCTGACAACCTCAAGTATTCGGAATGTGTGTTTGTGTGTGTACATTTAAAGTCTGGATACTAACATTGGCTACTAACCTTTTCCCCAATTCTGGAACAATAATTTTTAGGGCCCGAGCACGACCGTGCGAGGTCCCTATTGAAATTGCTCGGATTATTTTTTTTTTTTTTTTTTTTTTTTTTTTTTTTTCTGCAAAGTAGGCCCAAATGACATGGCCTAAACATACTCGAAAACTCACCAAAATTTGCAAACATGTCAGAACCGGTGAAAAATTTCGTATTCTACAAGTTTCGCACATGGGCGTGGCAAAATGACTCGCTAGCGCCACCTAGAAAATTGGAAATGATTAGCCCCTCGTTCACGTTCAACCTACATGTACGAAATTTTCTGGGGACATGTATCGTATCAAGACGCACAAAAAAGCCTCAAGAACCCATAGCCTAAAGTCAACAGGAAGTCGGCCATTTTGAATTTTATGGCCATTTTTGGATGATTTACATACTTCGTACTTTAACGAACTCCTCCTAGGGATTTAGTCGGATCGACCTCAAATTTCTGCTGTGCCTTCTAAAGGCATTGACGATGAAAAGTTGTGCTATTTGCGCGTTTTCGTCAATGGGCGTGTCCGTGGCGTCGATGATTCGCAATGAAACAGGAAGTTGTTGTAACTTCAGTGTACATGCTCACATCCGGACCAAACTGTACATGTAGGATGAGAGTCCCGCCCTGAACACATGTACATGCCGACATTCACCCACAGTCATAGCGCCACCTGCTGGCAACAGAAAGTGACCTTTAACGAAGCAGCCCCCGCCGCACGTTTCACCTACGTGCACGAATTTTCTGTGGTACGTGTAGCTTGTCCAGACGCACAAAAAAGTCTCTTGGAGCCATAGCCTAAACCCAACAGGAAGTCGGCCATTTTGAATTTTACGTCAAATTTTGGATGATTTACACACTTCGTACTTTAACGAACTCCTCCTAGGGATTTAGTCCGACCGACCTCAAATTTGTGCTGTGCCTTCTAAAGGCATTGAAGATGAAAAGTTGTGCTATTTGCAAGTTTTCGTCAATGGGCGTGTCCGTGGCGTGGCGTCAAAGATCAGCTCTTCGCCATGACACGGAAGTTGTCGTAACTTCAGTGTACATGCTCACATCTGGACCAAACTGTACATGTAGGATGAGAGTCCCGCCCTGAACACATGTACATGCTGACATTCACCCACAGTCATAGCGCCACCTGCTGGCAACAGGAAGTGAATTTTAACGAAGCAGCCCCCGCCGCACGTTTTACCTACGTGCACGAATTTTCTGTGGTACGTGTATCTTGTCCAGACGCACAAAAAAGTCTCTTGGAGCCATAGCCTAAACCCAACAGGAAGTCGGCCATTTTGAATTTTACGTCAAATTTTGGATGATTTACACACTTCGTACTTTAACGAACTCCTCCTAGGGATTTAGTCCGACCGACCTCAAATTTGTGCTGTGCCTTCTAAAGGCATTGAAGATGAAAAGTTGTGCTATTTGCAAGTTTTCGTCAATGGGCGTGTCCGTGGCGTGGCGTCAAAGATCAACTCTTCGCCATGACACGGAAGTTGTCGTAACTTCAGTGTACATGCTCACATCTGGACCAAACTGTACATGTAGGATGAGAGTCCCGCCCTGAACACATGTACATGCTGACATTCACAGACAGTCATAGCGCCACCTGCTGGCAACAGGAAGTGACTTTTAACGAAGCAGCCCCCGCCGCACGTTTTACCTACGTGCACGAATTTTCTGTGGTACGTGTATCTTGTCCAGACGCACAAAAAAGCCTCTTGGAGCGATGCCCTAAAATCAACAGGAAGTAGGCCATTTTGAATTTTACGTCAAATTTTGGATGATTTACACACTTCGTACTTTAACGAACTCCTCCTAGGGATTTAGTCCGACCGACTTCAAATTTGTGCTGTGCCTTCTAAAGGCATTGAAGATGAAAGTTGTGCTATTTGCGAGTTTTCGTCAATGGGTGTGTCCGTGGCGTGGCGTCAGAGATCAAGTCTTCACCATGACACAGGAAGTTGTTGTAACTTCAGTGTACATGCTCACATCTGAACCAAACTTTACGTGCTTGATAACTCTCCCACCCCGTTATGGAGGACCGATCCTGACACAGCCAGAAATAAATACAGAAATAAATAAATGCTCAATAAATAATAGCATCCAATTAAATACACAAAAAAAAAAGTAAATAAATAAATGTAGGTAGTAATTAAATTATACAAGGAGACATAAATGTATATATTTTAATTAGTGCCTTTACTATTCACCTTTGTTATAATTACCTTATTTGTTTATTCAACTTTATTTATTACAAATTTTTTTAATGTATTTATTTATGTGTGTTTTAATATTTTTGTCTGTTTTATTCTTCCTTTGTATTTATTTACCTTATTTATTTTCACCCATGGTATTTATTTCTGCCTGTCTTTTTTAAATTTTTGTATGCATTTCTGCCTCATTATGCAAATGAGGAGGGGCTGTGTCTCAAGGGGTCATCTTCTCTGCTATTGGTGGACCAGTCAGACAGGAGAGCTCCTACTCTGCCTGCAGACATCAACGATCTTGCCCCTCACACAGTCAGATGGCTTCCTTCAGTGCGCTGAGGTGTTTAACAACTCTGAAGACAATACTACCAGCAATGTCTTCCTTCTCTTTTCACGTAGACGCTCCGACAGACGGTGCTTTCAGTTTGCTGCATGCATGGACACAGAACTGCGGTACAGCACACAGTAACGATGAAATGTGTGCTGTTCTCACATTCTTCCTCTGTATGTACACATAAACAACAAGGCAGGGAAATATAAAAGGAATTTATTTTATTGTTTGGGTACATTATTGTTCAGTGTACATGCTCACATCTGAAACAAACTTTACGTGCTTGATAACTCTCCCACCCCGCAGACATCTACACGCCAACACCGATTTATATTCATAGCGGCAAGTGCTATGTAGCTCCACATAGGGGACACAGGAAGTGACATATAACACCTTCATGCGGCGTCATAACCGCGTAGCAAATTCACAGCCGCACCGGCAGAGCTCCAGAATATGCAACTCGGCCGGCTCACACGCGGACGCGCTTATAAGTGCGAGGGCCCGCCCAACGCTGCTTGCAGCTTTAATTTAAGTTTAAGTTTTTTAAAGTTGTCATAACATTTTTTAAAGTTGTCATAGCGTTTCAACAGTAATAATGACATATTTATCATACTGTTTGGCCTGTTGTCTCTGTTTTGTCCCTTCTGTCTACGCTGTGATGCTATACTGTATACGTGTGAATTGTGGGAAGTGCAACATCACAGCTCCAGTGTGAAGATCCATAAAGATTCAGCTTCTGTTTCATATGAGCTAGTCATTGCTCAGTGAAGAAAGTCTTAAATGACGCTATACGCCGTATAGCCAAGTGACATATCTCATCCTATCAACTTCCAAAGGGATGTAACACAAAGAGGCTGATTCCTCTGTTCACATTGAGGTTAACTTCCCTATCAAGGAAAACAAGGGTGAGGTAGAGTAGAGCATGGGTGGTAACATGCTAGTAATTTGTCCTCATACCTACTTTGCCTTGCAAATTATTGATTTACTTGCAAAGCTTGTTGTTGTCTTTACATCCTGCTCTTTCTCTCTTCTGCACCTTTCTCCATATCCAAGGTTGTAATTTGAGTAAGGGGGTTCCCCACTTTGAAAAAAAGGTCTTCTTACTGACTCCATGATCAACAGACTGCTGTGGTGAAGATTGCTGGGGCTGTATGCAGCCTGACAATCAAAGATTTTCAATTCAACTAACACTTTTTAGTGTTACAATATCTGTCATTAAGTGTCAGGTTTCTAGCTGTTAAATTAAATATTGTTTTAGATGGGGTTACACAACCATTGTTGTAGAAAACAGAATACCATGACGAGAAGTCCATCATGAGCTCTTTGCTAGATTGATACAAATGTATACAAATGAAGGAAATAGAACCCGTGACTTGTGTCCCCCACTTCTGCATCCTTATCCATATCTATAACCCATTGTCCTTTCTCCTCAGCTAATGCGTACATTTCATCTCCCTATTTTGTGTTGGACACGGACACACACACACACACACACACACAAGCTCTGTTCAACTGTATATAAGTCAGTAAATTCTCCTCTTCTCTCTCACCAGACTAGCCAGCTGGGCTAATGAAGTTGGTTAATCATTACTAATCCTGTAGAGAATAGAGCACCTTTAGTGATTGGTGTTAGTGTGATTGGTGTGTGTGTGTGTGTGTGTGTGTGTACAGATTAGAAGGTGGTGTGGAGATCATGTGCGCTTTACCATAAGTAAGTGGAAAAATGCATTGCCTGCTCCACTTGATCTGATTGTGGCCTGATGGCAGCAGTGGAGACTGAGAGATTCTGAACAATCAGTATTCAGTGCTTGGATGGAAGCACTGGATATAAATAAGTATACAGTTATGGGACAGAATTGTTTAATTCAATGTGCCTCCATTAACACAAATGGACATTCAATACATATCCAGTACGTAGTGTGTCTATGTGTGCACTTTATCTGTCAATCAGTTTAAGTGGTTTTGTAAGTACCCCCATGGGCATTACTTTCCCATCGAACCATTTGTAGTCAGAGCCTCTACTGTGTCGGAACCGTGAGAACGGGATCTCACACACACACACACACACACAAACACACACATTTGCACAGGCATCAGCGAAACCACTCCCAGAAAAATATTGTGCCACTCCATCAATTCTGGAATGTTAAATAGATAGATTCAGAGATTAGAACAGGCATCTGTACCAAAAAGCCGTAACGCATCGGGCCTCAGATGTAAAGTGGGAATGTGAATTATGCGGCCGTGACTTAACCTTCTCCTATTCCCCATAACCATGAAAAGCAAAATCCAACACACCAGGATACTTGCGCTTGATACTTGCTGTCAGGGTTTCTCAGGTTTCCTCCTCATACCAATAACACACACCGCCTATTTTTTGACAATCAAACGTTGAAATATTTCAGTAAGAAGCAAAAAATGTACATGGACAGTCACGCAAAAAACATACCAGAGACCTAGAACACTTTGTTTTAGTACTTCCTGCTGTCCAGACAGACACATGACAGCTTTGATGCTGGAAAGAGGGGAGGAAGCGGAAAAGAAATGTGAACCAAACAACCAAAGATAGAATGTTTCCAAAGGTCTTAGATGTCCCAAAGCAAAGCTGGCAATTCATTTTAATTCTAAGCAACTCATTTCTGAGTCATTAATCTGTCGTTTTGGTAACAGCTGCCATTTTCTGAACACGTTCTGTACCCTTAAGAGCTTGAAATTTTTCTCTGCTTGTCGAATTTCACGACAAACTTGATTTCACACAGTCTGGCTGTGGATGTTTCAGTTAAAGGGAGGTTTTGCAACCATGGGCTTGGCCTTGACTAAGATTGCACTGATAATGACCATGCAAATAAACTTTACATATAGGATGTGTCTGTACCTTTTCAGGAAGTAGGGTTACAACTGTCACTTGAGGTAAGTCTGACTTCTGGCTGAACCATTTCAGAAGCACATTATTGAATTGGAGTTTGGATGGATGGATGGATGGATTCTTGAATTGTAGTATTACAACAGATTAGAGTGTAAGGGCCTTTACTTAACACCTTAGTTGTTATTTTTCATGGATGTAAGCGTGTGCAAGATTATATGTTGATCCTATTAGGGAATAGTTAGTTTATTTTTCACAGCAGAGGTGAGAACATGAGCTGACAAAAAAACAGCACATTCCCTTGGTGTTCCCTCTATGTGCTTCTTCCACCATATCCATTTAACACAGCGGGATCAGAGTAAAGTCTCCGTAAGAGTCTTTATTTTCCATGTGGGTGCTGGATCATTCCTCCCAGTTAATCCTGTGAGGTAGTTAAATAGCGGGGGATTATAACCTGCTGCTCTGCTCCTCAGAATCCGGATGATGTTGATGATGAAGATGACAGAGTTATGGCAGAGCTGTGGTCACTTTATAAGACACATGGCAGCGTTTACGCACGCAACCTTAAATGCGCACGAGCCACTCACGCAGTCGCATGTGTTTAAGATTACACACGTATGCTACACAGCATGTATGTGCAGAGTAAATCTTGCACATATTCTTCATAGACTAAAGAAGCATGAGCTGCTTGGTGCAAAAACAAAATAAGCAATTGTGTAATTGTACTTGGAAAATATCAACCGCCTAGCAAAAGAATGAAAGGAGAGAAATATTTTGTGCATGGTTTCAGAATGTAGAAAGCTTCTCATAGGTGCTACAGCCACCATGAAAGTGGTAAATGTAAAAATAGTTATGTCTTGTGAGTTTGACAATGTGATTCCTTCACGGTGTCTGATCAAACTTGACCTTTCGGGAAAGCTGCCCCTCTTAGTTGTTGCTGTTATTTTCACATGACGATATGATCAATGTGTTCCACTTTATTCTTTTAACCCCAAACAACTTAAGGGCCCCTTTTTATACCGCAGGGCTCTTCCTGCAGGAGGAGGTGGAGTCTGGACTAACTTTGCAGATGGCTGAACAACTAGAGAGCACTATATTCATGCTGTATACTATATAAATTCACATCATGGTGCTTGCATTTGGCCAAATACTTTTTCACATATCTTCCACCTCTTTGTTTCTCGATGTTTTTATTCAATCGCCACTGGAAAATTCATATCAAATAAAGGAAACACGTCACAAAAATAAACTTATTAAAGCAGAGAATCGGGCATTTATGTAATGTTTATAACCAGCATATTGTCTACAGTGTGTAATGTGTGTAAATTATCCACAGAATGAACTAGTGATAGGCTACAACAAAAAAGTTTTCTATTGGACAAATTTGACTAATATGAGCATTTGCAATAAAGGCAAAACCTTAAACTTAAATGATCAGGGATTGCGACCTTTAATACAAAAAAGAACTGCACTTTGCAATGTGACCTCTTAACTTAGTAGTACTTGTAGGGACTTAATTAACATCTTCAACCTACACTTTTAATAACCACAACACATTTACAGGCCATTCTCATCACAAGTCATCCATGTATGTTGGGAAAATCTGGTGGTCAGCAGCTTCTCACAGCCAGGTACACAAAAACTTTTTGGTGCACTGGGATACAAAAGGTGAAAATGAGTAAAAACTGAAAAACATGAGCCTTACATACAATTGAACCAAATAAGACAATACAATGACAGCTGAATTTGGTCAATAACAATGTGATGTTCACCGTTCAAAAACAATGAACCACTGCATAAAAGAGAAAACACTTCAAAAGTCTAAATCCCATCAGCCTTGTTTGAGGCCAGGAAGTTTTAGGCGAGTGTAACTTCCTGAAGACCCACGCCACACCCCTCACTGCCCAGCAATGCTTTGTTCTCTCTGGACAGTGGATGTGACACTGCATGTGTATATGAGTGCATGCATTTGTGCACATGTAACGCAGGTCATAGTTGGGTCAGCTGGTCTATTATTGATTTCCTAGCGGAAAGACTGAACACAGCACTCCAGTGCCGCTGCCCTGCCGAACACATCAACCAACCTTCAACTGACCCGAAACATGTATGTGTGTGTCTGTGTGTGTGTGTGTGTGTGTGTGTGTGTGTGTGTGTGTGAATGTGTGCCAGTAAAAAATGCTATAAATAACTAGGTGTGGAACACACCTAGTTATTTAAACAGAGACTTTAAACAGAGACTGGTAAGTGCTAATGGGGTGTTTAATTAACATGGTAAACTACTTATCGCCTTCCTACCAGCACTGCTCTGTGAAACTAATCAAAACTCAAACAAAGTTTGTTTCTCACTGGGTCTGTCAAGTGTAGGTTTGATTAGTGGTGAGTGTTGGGAAATTAGATCAACAAAGCATGTACCAAGTTTAAGTATGATCCAGCCCTGAAACATGATAACGACAAAACTTACAAAATCATGTACAATTTTCTCCACAGTCCTTTGCTGACACTTTGACAGTGAGTGAAATTAAATGCCTAGAATTATCCCACAAAGTGAGAACAATAAGGGACTGTATCAACATTTTTTGGGGTGGGGAGGGAGACTGAATCTTATTAGACTTTCTAAATAAATCCCTCCCCAGAATGATTTATATAGTCCAAACTGCACTGGAGTGGAATTAGCAATTGCTACCATGGTGGTTTCTGTTAACATTGTTTATGAATAAACAAACACGGTGCACTATTTTCACCATTGGGGGGGGGGGTTAACAACCATGGTGAACAATTTCAATGACATCCATTCCTGGCCAATGTGCAAAAATTACTATAAAAATACTTTTTTTATTATAAGATAACAATGTTAACGCAATGAGTGGTGACATGCTGCCATGCAGAAGTTATTTTCAATTATCCACCAGCGCACATGCTGTTAACAGAATTTAGCTTTTTTGTTCATTCTTCTTTTATAATTTTTTTGCCTATTTCTGTTTTTTTATTTATATTTTTGTGGCGCAAGAAGCAAAATCCAATGCCACATCCCTCTTTGAATAGATGTGTGGCAAAAGCAAATAAATGTGAATTGATAACTTTTTCAAGCTTATTGTTTTACATAATAAATACAGTGAGATAATAACAGGTTGAAGTGCAGTAGAGGAATATTATTTGAAATAACTACAAAGTAAATAGTGCGTGTGCCATGATGAAATGGGCGTGTGTATGTGTTTGCGCGTGCACTGTAACAACAGACTTGTTGATCCTCACATTCCAGTGGCAGCCTTGAGAGCGGCTAATCCAGTCTTAGTCAAAGGCCCATTGAACTCCTGGGTCACACTTCTTCTACACACATACTCACGTTGCGTCAGTTGCGTGGACATACACATTAACCCCTTGACGCCTGATTTTATTTACAATAAAAAAATAAAAAAACTTATTTCTGTTTTCATTTTCTTTCAAGCTAATGTTAAATTAAATGGAAAATTGTTAATTTGTCTATAAAACATAGAAAAGATATAAATTCAGGTATGATGCTTGCAAAATATTCCCAGGTACATATCGAATATGCACAAACAGACATTGGGGGAATACATACGCTATCCCAGCTGCAGTCTGAAAGGAAGGTGTGATGCAAATTCGCGACAATTGGCGTTAAGGGGTTAAATAGTTTTGTCCTGAGTACAAATATGTGCATACCAGACACATGAATGCACACACCCGCTACAAGTATAAACTGTGTGTAAGCTTGTACACAATGCCCCAAAATATGTGTGTTATTCCTGTCACAAAAAATAGGTGTTATTCCTGGCATCATCTGTGTTATTCCTTGTCTGGAATATTTCTTTCATCGAGGCTTCCTGAGATGTCACCTTACTGGAAATTTGACTTATAGCTTCCTGTCTGTCAAATCATCTGTCTCTATCTGTCTAGCATGGATTTTATCATTCCATCTGTCTGCTGCCCATGCTTTCAAATGATCAATGGAGCAAACACCTTCGGGCAGGTCACGTACACATCACATTATCTCTGACAGCAACACACTCTATCAGGACACTGACTGACAATGAGGCAGTTTATTTAAAACAACATATTACTTTTCACCTTAAATCTACTTGGTCACACTAATAACTTGAACTGCCTTGAGAACCTTGAAACACTGTGTTGAAGTGATACAGTACATCCAGAAGTGGGAAGTGGAGCCATGTTGTAAACAAAATATGCTGGCTTTATTCAGACAAAACGAAACAATTTTAACTTATTTTCCAAAAGGAAAAGTCACTATTGTTTATATGTGAAGACATCAAAGATTACAGCTGAAAAGTTGGAAAGGTGAAATTAGAAGAGAGGGTAATGGATGTCATGAATAATGGAGAAACGATGACAAATTACACGCACTGCTGCACTGGAAAAACTTCATGGAAGCTGTAGTTTTTCAAAGGCTTCATCTCAGAATATGGAATGAAACCCTTGGAAGAGGTTTTACTTTTTTTTTATAAAGACCAATGAAAGCAACCTGGAATTGCATTGAATGACTGAAGCTAGTGGAACAGCAGATAGCCCAGATATGATGTAAGTAGGGATAGGACCTCTATCATGTGAATGACAATTGGATGATCTTCCTGTCTACTGTATGTCTATCTCATGAATTCTTCTACTGTAAGGTCATACACTATGTGGCACAGATTGGTACATGAGCATTCTCTTACAAAAACACATGAGGCAGTAAAACAGATGACTTCATGCTTGATGCCGGCCTGACATTTTTGACTTTTGAAAAACGTTCCTGGAAATGTCTAACCCCTAGTAAATGGGATGGGTCATTTCCTATAAATCTCACTGGAGCCTCAAGTCTGCAAGCATTCTTATTCCTCTTAAGACTGCAATAAGGTGAGTCTGTGAGGGTCCTCAGTCGTCCAGATCATAGTTCTGACTGACTGGTAGGGAAAAACGAAGGGGCAAAGGTTTCTCCCTACCAGTCAGTCAGAACTGAAGAAGCCTCTTGAATGAGGGACCAAGTATCTTCAATCAAGTCCAGTTGCCCTTGATTTTCACCTTCCTTGGATATTCTACTGATATTTAACAACTTTGGCTAATTTTGACATAACTGTGTTGCTAAGGTTAGAGCAACAGCTGTCTGAGGTATTGAAATATGAGCAGGGATTTCTCCACTGGACAGCACAATCTTATTATTTGAGCATCTAGTTCTGCTTTGTGTGCTTGACTAAGGCGTATGTGTGCATCCATGTGTGGCCGTGCAGGTTGAGTGCAAACATCAGTGTCTCTTAATGCCCAGGATGGTAGCCTTGACCAGATCTGTCTTGATTCCAGTTCACTACGCCGTTTTGCAGCACAGGCAAATCAGTGAGAAGATGCTGTTATGGTCCTTTAAAATTCCCAAACTATGATGTAATAATTCTGCACTTTACACTACTTACTACTTTTGATGGTGCTTGACATCATTGCTTTCACATAGCCAGGAAACATGCCTAACCTTTTCTTGAACCTACTGAACAACCCCCTAAACTTTCCCCAGAAGAAAATGAAGAAACCAGGGCAAGAGCTTCAGCTGTAAATAAAACTCCTTAAAACATCTAGAGCACATATTTTGCTCAGGCCCAGACAAAGACTCCTGCCTCTGGTAGCACATCTCCCCAGCAAACAGTAGATCAGATCTTGCCAGAACCTTCTCTTCTGCCTTTCCTCCGCTCTGCTTTCTCCTCAGCCTTCGACCATCTCCATAAAAAGACAAGTCTTGGGGAGGGCGGGCTTCTCTTTCGCTGTTGATAATAAAACAAGTGCCTTTCCCTGACAGGGTCTAGCATGAAATACGAGGGACGGACGGTTTGTCATGACGAGCCAGAAGTGACGGCTGTGGAACGTGAAGAGGCAGTTTTCGACTTAGTTTCTCTTTCCCTGCCATGCTGGAACGGTGCTGTATGCAATATCGGAGCAGGAATCCCTTTAAGTGAGAGGTTAACGGATGTAGAGGAACGTGTGTCACAACACTTGACATGCGTGGTAAGAGGTTAACAAGCCCTGAGCAAAGCAGTCATAAGACAACTGACCTGAAGAACTTCTGAAGAGAGATTTGTTCTTTAAAACAGGACTGACAGGCTTTTGTAATTAAACCCCAAATTTACAAATAAATTTAGCGTCTGTGTGCATTCCTAGTTAACTGCAAAACTTGTGATCAATGTAAATAAAAGCACTTTGTCTAAGAAGCCGCATGGATGGTTGATGCTCTCTGCCCACACACACACACACACACACACACACACACACACACACACACACACACACGCATGCATGCAGGAGCACAACTGTTCATTACACTAGAGCACCAAGGATGGACAAAACAAACTTATGGATAAGGATAAAAAAAGATCAATATACATTTATTAATTCATCCATTCTGCAAAACCTCCCTTCAGTTTGCCATATGGCTGACTTTTTCTGCCAGAGCTGTTTGTACTGGGAGTGTCACGGGAGTAAAACAAACACACCTACTGCCACAGTCACACATTAGCAGCCTCACCTGTTTAGCTGAGAGGACAGTGTGTCACAAAATGTTTGCTCTCAGAATTATGGAGTAAAAGAGGTGGAGGAGGAGGAGGAGGAGGAGGAAAAAGAAGGGTTTGGTGTTTCTGAAAGGTCAAATGTCTGCACAGAGGAGAACAATTGGAGGCAAAATTGGGGATTTGGCGCTTGTCTAAACAGGTAGCTGCATGCTGACAAGGGTCACATTTTCTATTTGGTCAGTGGCGAGAAACAAACAGAGAGAGAGAGAGAGAGAGAGAGAGAGGGACAGAGTCAAAAATGAAACAAACAACAGGAAAGGAGGATAATCAATCATTTGATCAATACTTCCTTTGTGTTGCTCTGTGTCTAGCTTTTTACTCCTCAGTGTCAGCCACCACAACGGCCCATTTTTCAATCCAGTAGAGGCTGAGCTGATTAAAAAAATCAATTGCAAATAGTTTACAAGCTCTTTTCAATGATCTTCTTCAGACTGAACCTTTAGTCATTTCAGCTGTAAATGAACAAAAAGGCATTGGATATTCAAATAAATCCTTCATATGAATGAATACAGTGTACAGAAGTTGCAACAGTTTGCCAAACACTAAACACAAAACAAGAATTCAAGACAAAGACAATCATTATTTGACTGTTGGCAAGAGCCCTGGCACTGGCTGGTACGTCAGGATTAGCTAATTTATTTCTCTGTTGTCGTTATGTGACATCCAGTCCGCATATTACAACAGTACACACAGCGTACAACTCAGCTATGGTTAAGAAAATTGATCAGCAGGTAAAAACTATTGTTGTTATTAAGTTGCTGATGCAGCTCATGCTGTATGAGTCTGAATTAGCACTGAAAATATTCAGTGCTAATTCAGAACAGGCCCTTCAGAAATGACACACATGAGCCATATGACAGTGAGATCTGCAATATTCACTTGCCGTGGACAAATCCGACAGAATCAGGTTAAATAAACTACCTTGTTTAAAGCGTTAAATGTGATTTGTGTCTCTTTGGATCAACTGACAATCTCCTGATGTGGCATACATGACTTTCCAGTCTGAACTAATGTTATGATTCCTGATTTGTTCATAAATGAGTTAATAGCTCGTCTGCTGAAGCTAAATCAATCTACTGGGTCGAACAGTTTAGTTGTTCAAATGAAACAGACAGCATTGGTTCTTGTGTTTTATTCGTGTGTGTGTGTGTGTGTGTGTGTGTGTGTGCGTGTTGGTGGCCACAGAAACCATTGAGTTAAGTACACACTGGCCTGAATCTTGTATGTTAAAGGTAGAAATTAAGAATTAGATTGCTGATTCAAATTGTTTGGTTCAGTTGGCTCTATGTATAGCAATGCTGGTTGGTCAGCAACTTGGGTCCAGACTGATTTATCGCACTAACTATACAATCAATGCAAATTTTGAACAGACATTAATATTCCCCAGAGGATGAATCCTACTGACATTTGTGATCCACTGACTTTTCATCTAGTGCCACCATGAGGTTGACTCTTATGGTTTTTCAGTGAACATCTCTGGAGTTACCTAATGACTTTGGTCTCACACTAACATTATTATGTGTCTGCAGATGCTCATTCTTTAACAGAGAACTACATGGGCAAGATAGATTACTATCTTGCCCATTGGTTGACATTGGTTGACATAACTTTGAAGCCATCTCAGCCTGGTATTTTAATAGGATAAATACTAAATAAACCATTATATTAGGAATGACTTGTTCCTCTTGACAATTTCATCACCGTTGCGTGCGATGAGTCTTGCTTATGTTGACTAAAAAGGCTGCCTGTGTGTATCACTCTTAAAATCCTTGTAATATCATGCAAATGTAATCTGCAATACTGCAAAACAAATTCCTTCCAAGACAGAAGCCGAGCAATCAATCCAGACTGCTATATGTTATCTCTAAAGTTATTCCATTAGCACGCGTCACTACAAGTGGAATAAATGCACAGCTGCCTCAAGGGGGGATTAAACGTTTACGCACCGGCAAACGTGAGGTGCTGTTACACATTTCTCTCGCTCTTGCTACCTGGCTCTAGCTCTCTGTCTTCTTCCATCCCTGTGTCTCTAGTCTGGTAACCTAAAATCTGAAATATTTATCTGCCTTGGCAGGAATGACAAAAGCCTGTATTTTTTGTCAAAACCAGCTTGAAGGGGCATAATCCTTCATTAACACAAATGCATTTTTCTTTGGAACTGCTTCTTTATCATATTATCTATATATATATATGTGTGTGTGTGTGTGTGTGTGTGTGTGTGTGTGTGTATATATATATATATATATATAAACTCCATTCTTGTACCAAGTTCAACTAAGTGTTTTATGAGACGGCAATGAGCAGCCTGGCTGAAAGTCCACACCTATTTGATTGCGATGCACTGTCAGGACATAACTCCCATGCTTTTACCTACTGCTTTTTGTAATAAAGTGGTGGTTTAAGGTTTCCTGAAGAAAGGTTTAATATATTTACAATCAATAACTGTGTCTGTCTAAATGAATTTCTTACCTTTTAAAGCCTCCACAAATAGATTACTGTCCTCAAGTGTTTAGAGACATTTTCCAATGCAAACTATAGTTATTTTTACAGTTTGGCAAAGTCAAAGTGTGCACTCCATACTTACTTTGCTGGATTACTAGATTTTTACAGCTTCCTCATGAAATGTAGAGCATCAACAGAAAGTCTGCAGACGTCATCATATGCCGTCTGGACACCCACATACCCATAGTGTGTCCTCATGCACAGGCTGGCTGGGAAAGAGGACTGTAACACTGTCTCAAGGCCAAAAAGGAAAATATATTCAAAATGAAAAAAAAGCATACAGGTCCCTCAATAACTAAAAATGGCATTAGCCATCACCCACGCTCTCGAGTTACAGTCAATTGACATATTGGCTCAAATGTTCAAAACAGATCTTACATATTCTCCTTTTAAGCCCTATAATAGGTTGCCATTCAAGATTTATGATTTAAAGCTTAACCATTTTTTTAAATCATCCTGAGCTGTTTAATCCTGCCATAATCACCCGAATACTGATTAGCCATGCCACTAACTCAGATAATTGATTTCGAGCTGAAACGACAAGTCGATTCATCGATTCAGAAAATAAGCAACTATTTAGATCACTGATGAATCGTTTCCATTTCCATTTATTCATTTAGCTGACGCTTTTAGCCAAAGTGACTTTTATTCATTTAGCTGACGCTTTTAGCCAAAGTGACTTTTATTCATTTAGCTGACGCTTTTAGCCAAAGTGACTTACAGTTACTATTTATTTCAGAGGTTGCACGCCTCTAGGGGATCAACTAGGGGTTATTGTCTTGCTCAGGGACACATTGGTGCTCAGGGACACATTGGTGTCTCACAGTGGATTCGAACGTAAGTCTCTCACACCAAAGGCAAGTGTCTTATCCACTGCTCCATCACTACCCCTTTCCGTCAGTTCAGTCATTTTCAAGCAAAAATACCTAAGATTCACTGGTTTTCATGTGAATATTTGCTGGTTTTCTTAGTCTTTAGATTTAAACTGAATATCCTTAAGAAACCTACCCTTGACACTGCTGACATCCGAAACTACAGCCCAGTATCTCTTCTTTAAATCCTTTCTAAAACCCTGGAATGCACCACCTCTTACAAACTGTCCTACTATTTCTCACAAAAAAAATTGTTGACCCTCATCAGTCAGGCTTCAAAACTCCACACACACTCCACTGAGACAGCCCTGCTCGCGGTGATAGAGTCCCTCAGTACTGCCAGAACCTCGTCTCTCTCATCTGTTCTCTTTCCCCTTGACCTGTCTGCTGCATTCAACACCGTGAACCACCAGATCTCACACTCTTGCTGAACCTGGAATCGCAGACTCTGCACTATCCTGGGTCACATCCTACCTGAAGAATCGCACCTATTAGGTCAGATGGAATGGCTCTTAGTCCAAACCCTGCTCTCTTGACACACATGTCCCCCAAGGCTCAGTACTAAGACCACTCATGTTCTCCCTATATACTAGATCTCTAGGCTCTGTAATCACACAGCTTCTCCTATCACTATTATGTGGAGGACACTCAACAATTCCTCTCTTTCCCCACCTCAGATAACACCCTGATTGCAACACGCATCTCAAAATGTCTGACCATCATCAGCACTTGGATGACTGCGCATCACCTGAAAGTTAACCTTGACAAGACTCCTCCTCGTGCCTGGGAAAGACTGCCCTCACTTGGGTTTACTTGTCGTAGTACTAGACCATCAACTGTGCTGCACTGCTAACATCACTGCAGAGGTCCAATCTACAGAATTGCTTTCACAACATCTGCAGAATCTGGTCCTTCCTCACCAGGGAATCAGTACAGCTCTTGGTCTAAATACTAATCACCCTCATTGACTACTGCCACTCGCTAGACTACCTGCCTCAATGATCAAACCTTCCTATTGACATCCTTACTCTACTGACAGCGATCTTTAGCTTTTTCACTTTCTTCTGACATAAGTAACTTTGGACAAAAGCATCTGCTAAATGACTGGTCAGAGAGAATCGTCACTATTCACTGCATCATCATTGCACGCGCCAGACAGAGGCCAGCAACAGAAAGTTTTATATTTTACAGTTTTTGTATGTAATTTCATCACTAAATCCACTTCTGAGAAGTTTTGAGGTGATAAATCAACTGTGTAGATTTCGAATATGAACAGTCTTACGAAAAGTGATGGTGGAACAAAAATGTGCTTTTCGGAGTTGAGGAGCTCCGCAAGTGGCGGCGGGGGAAGCCAGCGCCAACCCGCGGGAGGAGCTCCCGAGGCCGGCCAGCCGCCCGCTCACAGAGCCCTCTGCTCCCACCATCACACAGACCGCTGCAGCAACAACGAAACAAACAAACAAGGAAAACACAGCTGTAAGGTTTTCATACCGCTTATCTGTCTTTACATTCTGAGTAAGGTTGAAATTTTTTAACTTAGAGAAAGAGAAAGCTGTATGTGGATTGCTGGTGTGTGTGTCGCATTGAACATCGCAGCGGGTTGTGTGTGGCGTCGCTATGATGACCAGCTACACTGAGGTATACTATCTCTGGGTACTATCTGCAATGGAAAACGGAGCAGAGCCAAACCGAATTGAGTAGAGTCAAGTCTAGGAGAGTTTAACTGGTACTGGTAATGGAAAAGCGCTAATTGTCAGCTGATCTACTGATTATCTTCTCAATTAATTGTTTAGTGTAATAAAATGCCAGAAAATAGCAAAAAATGTCCATCACATTTTCCCAAACTAAAAGAGGAGTCTTCAGATTCCTGGTGTCTATCTGACCAACAGTCCAAAACACCAAAAACATAATATAAAACTAATAAAACAAGCAATTATTCACGGTTAACAGACTTAAAGTAAGGAATTTCTGGCATCATTTGTTAAAATAAATTACTTTAAAGAGTATATCGATTACCAAAATAATAAATTTTCTATCGATTGACTAATTGATTAAGTATCCTCCCAATTGTTCTTAACTAGAATACCTCCACAGGGAGGCATCCAGTAGGAACCACAACCTTCCTACAATAGGCTCTTCAACCTGACCATAAGGGTTAACCTAGACATCCAGCAAAGGAGTCCAGATCCTTTGCTAGAAGTCCAGATCAGCTCACCCATGCCAAATAAGTATGATTTCTAACATGTATTTATTTGGTTCACAAAAGAAGGCCAGAATTTCAATAAACAAATAAGAGCCCAGATACATCCAATTTCATTTACTCTAAAAAGATGTGCTGTTGTGGAGACCAATTTTGAGACCAAACCTCATCAGCCTGTGTTGGATGAATTTTAGACACCATTACTGTGGGCCATGTGGCTTTCACACCACATAGCCACGCTACAAAGCACAAATCCAGACCACAACGTGCTGCCAAGCGAGCCAAAGAAAATTGTATTGTTTTCCAATCAATGCTCATGGCTTTATGAGGGCTTCCAGCCACAGAAACATTGCTCATAAAAAGGAGACAGACCGCTGGAGCAGTCAGCAGAGGATTCCTCACCAGAGAGGAGGAGAAGGGGGGACAGATGGAAAGAGCGGATGATAAAATACTAGCATGTGTGCAAGTTTAAATCTTTGTCCACTGCACAAACAAACTTGATACCGACATTTGAATTAACCTGTTCTGCAAGCAACCTGAAAAAGATTTGAGCTCCAGAATGCTGAGGCTTTCATTTTGAAGGTGCAGTTCTCATCAATGTCGTCATTGGTCCTCATGGCCTTGACCTGTATCTGTTTGTTTTGCCCCCATCTGGCCATTGAGGTTTGTAGTGTGGAGTGTCAACACAACACCTCCGTTCTCTAACAGCGCTCCACTGCAGGTTTCTTCAGGTGTCTTTACTGAGCTGTTTTCAGAGCAAAAGTCTCCTCTTTAAACCAGGAAATGTGTGTGGTCTTTTATGCCTGCATATGCAAGTGCTCTCTACACCACATGTCACTTAAAACGTTCCATCACAGGAAGTTTTTGCATGTTGAGGCCCCTTTGCTCTGCTCAATTTCACATTTTCATCTTTACAGGCTTTTGATGTGTTAAAGTCATATTTTTCTTTTGCATTTCTTAAAATTCGTGGAAGATTAGAGTTAGAAAGAGGTTGTGATGATTGTTCACTAAAAATACAGAAAATAGATATTATGCAATGGTACCTTTCATGCACAATATCTGTTATGCAGGGCGACAGAGGCTTGAAATTCTATATGCAAAACTGTCTTAAAAGTCATCTTCACGCAGGAAATCATCTGTTTCTCTCTGTTCTTCACCCAAGCACACACGTACACATTAGATGTGCACGCGCGCACGCTCTCTCAGACAACTCAAAATATAAGATCTCGAACCTCATCAGCAAACGTCCGACTAATTATAATTGAGATATCGCCAATAAACCGAGTACTTACAAGATAGGAATTTTGCCTGTCGAAGAACACGGAGTCTCCCATGGTCCCGAATAAGTATCCACATATAGTAAACACCCAAAAATGTAGATGCAACAAATGATATCCTGCTGAAAATAAGTCCAAAACAGTGTGTGAATGCGCGTCGGAGCAGAGCGTAGAAAAAAAAAGTCTTCACGAATCACTTGTATCTCCCTTCTCTGCATTAAAGACTTGGACGTTTTTTGTTACTACAGGTGACCAAGGAGCCTGCTTTTAAGAGCTGATGTCTTTACAACTGTCTGAAACGCGTGCCAGAAAACCATCTGTGCCAGAAAGGACACCATAGTGCGTAATGCGTAACGGATCCATACTGCGCGCTCCGTGGACTCTGGTGAAGACAGATGCTGAACTCAAGCGAGTGGAGGGAGAGAGACTACTGTCAAGTCAACAACAGCACGAATTAATACTTCCGGTAAAGATTTTCAAAATAGAATCAGCATTTATTGATTATACATCGGGGTTGTATTTTACACAAGTATCAAAAAGAAGGATGCAACTACGTGTTATAAATGTCTTGGCACAGACGTGTTTATATATGTATATTGAGAAATAATGTTTGATATAAAGGAAAATCACCTATTTCTTGTAAATGATTATAAAGTCAAGAGTGACAGTATATGGCTTGTCTCCTTGCACATTGGAAAAGTAACCATAAACTTAACAAATATAATAATAATAATAACAATAATAATATAATAATAATGAGACATTTTATTTATAGTGCTTTTTAAGATGATAAAAATGCTTTACACAAGAAATTAGTAAAATCTAATAGTAAAAGCACAACACAACACAGGACAGTAAATCAAAAATAAATCTTATCTTATAAATCTTATACTCCTTTATGCAAGGAGACCTATTTGTACATCTCAGCCCTACTTTTACTTGTTTACTATATGTATTATGCATCTATTGCATTTAAGCTACAGAAAAAAGCAATAAGGTTTTTGTGACACTGAAAACAAAACAAGGCAGAGGGGGAGGGGCGGGGCACTAAAGGAGGAGAGCTAGCAGTGGAAGACGCTTAAGATTATCAGCAACGGGGCTGTTCAAATGTTTTCATGTCAGTGACCCACAAATGAAGCTCCACAGTTGATAATATTTCATTTGTAACTTCAAATTAATGACAACATAAATCAATGAAAACACCATTCATGTGGTATATTTCATGTTCCATATAGGGATTTCTAATCGTTTTTCTTTTTATGAATCTCATGCAAGCAGAGTAATAACCACCATTCTCACTGGAAATATCAAGAAATGCATCATGGTCAAGCTAAAAACAAAGCCATTTGTCTTAGCTTCAGGGAAGTTGATAATTTGGTATGATATGATATGAGTTTTTTTTGCAACTGTGACAAAAAGCTTGCTGAAGGCCTAATAATGTAGAAAATAAATCACAGCAGGGAGAATTTACTGGACGAACCGCAGAACCAAAACTGTGATCGCTTGCTTCCATTATAAAAGTCAGTGGTAATTTTATTTTATGAGCTTTCCAGTTTTCAAATATGCTCTTAAGGGCAACCATGAAAGGCAAGTCCACCACTGGCGGATTCTAAACAGGAAGAAGAGGGAGGGGGGCTTCTCTGGGTTTGTGTAATACTTGATGTGGAACCAGCATTGGGCAATCTGTGTCAAAAGACTCCACTTATGTCCAACCTCATGAAAAACAGAAGTATGCAGAAGAAATAGAACACAACCCGGTTTAATCAAGGACACAGTGGCTGAAGAATATATAGAGCTGTTCTTATACACACTTAATGGAAGCAATTTGCTTTGCTCTGCAGGAGTGGGTCTATTGGTGAAGACACAAGCTAACTTCTAATCTCAAATTTTATAGACAGTATCTGTGAGTGAGTGAGTGAGTGCGTGGGTGCATGAATGAGTCAGAGAAAGACACACTATCTCTGCTTATCAGATGGTGCCGTAGACATTTAAAGAATGCTGAAAAGTTAAGAGGGACACTTGCTTTACTCTGAAATCTGGAGATAACAGATAAACTGGACTGACTGAAAGAGCCATATACCAAGTCCTGTGCCGTACTGTAATGTGTACCTCAAAACGGCATCATCATTACGGGTGACAGAAAACCTGTTCTTACAGAGAATAGCCCTTTGATAGGCTGGCTGCTTATCAGATCTTGTCTAAATGAGAAAATTTCTCAATGCAGAAAAAAAATCTTTGTATTGAATAAAAGTGGGTTAGAAGGTGGAGTTGTGTTCAGATGTATTGTAATGATGTAAGCAGTGTTTGACTTTTAGTCTTTAGTTTGACTTTAGTAAAGTGCACTTAAAGTGACTTTATTTTGAACAGTCCGAAAGGAGCTGGAGTGTATCCCAAAGCCCAGGTAGACACCCACAGACATATCTGCTGTACACAAACCTGAGTTGTGTGGGTTTGGAACGGGGAAGAAGATAAACACAGTAGGAACGTGCAACAATGCATCAATGAGTCATTTTTTGAATATGCAGAACAAAATTAAGTTGCATTTGTAATGAGAATTACTCCTGATGTGAGAATATGAAGAAATAAATGATAAACTTGACTAACAATTTCCTGAAATAATGAGCTATTTTTTAAGCGGGGTGGCAGTTAGCTGACCGCTAGAGTTCGTCCCCCATGTACAAGACTGAGTCCTTACTGCACCGGTCTGGGCTTCAGTCTGGTCTACGGCCCTTTGCTGCATGTCCTTCGCTCTCTCTCTTACCTGCACCCATCTTTCATGTCTCTCTCAACTGTCCTGTCATAAATAAAGGCAAAAAAGCGATCAAATCCAGTTATATGTTACTAAATCAAATGAATACAAGAACATGGATTTTAATGTGATCAAACTACTTAAAACCTAAAAGTGGACCAACAAACAAGATTTTCATCAGATAGTCTCCATCAGCAGATAGAGTATTATGAGCAGCTGTTATGATATTATCCATATTCTTGTATTAGTATTCATCAAGGATAGCAGAAAACACTGTGTCACATATTCAAAAGTCAAAGCTAGTAAGTAGACCTTGAGTTGGGACCGTTGAGTCAAACTGCTATTTCCATGGTCAAGAATGAACTTTCATGGCTAACAATTTAAATTGAGACATTTGAAATGTCTAGTTTAATTATTGTCTTGCCATTAAACAGTGGTGTCTTTGTCCAGGCTGAGAAGAGAAAACAGAAAATAGTCCTAAAAAAAGCACACGTGAAAATAGAGTTACATTCTTGGGGATGTGGAGGGGATATAGAAAAGAGAACAACGACTGATACTGATGTATCCCTTTAAAACACTGACTGAAGTTCAGTCATATGGTTAAAAGCTGTGTTCTATGGTGCTGTAGGAGGAGCCCATTGTCTCCTAAAATGGTGTTTCAATAGTCCCAATGGGAGGACTATGGCTCGCACAGAGCCTGGGGGGGGGGGGCCACAAGAAGAAGAAGAGAAGGCAGGAGAGGTTTGGCAGGAATCAGCTACTACTGCACAAATCAAATGTTTGTGAAGGCCACTACAAAGCAATTAAATTAATCTACACGTCCCGTCAGATGGCCATCACTTCTCATATCATCTTGAAATTGTTAAAATGATGCAGAAATGAGGCCGCTGTACGATCATATATCAATTTCAAAGCACACTCAGGATTTTCCACTGTTGAATTTGGCACGGCCTGTTTGTGTTGATATATCACATCCCCGCTATTAAGTGTCGATCTAGAGAAGAAGCAGCTTGGAGTTCAGGCAACAGAAGTGACAGTGAGGAGTATTTACAGTGGTTTAGTTATGTATCTCTTTTTTTTCTCTCTTTGTAATCCTAAATCACCTCTGATACACCTATTCTCAAACAAAAAGCAACAAAATGTGAATATGTTGCGCCCACACTACTTACATCACCTCCTATAAAGTACATTTTGAGATTTCCAATATTATTTTACTGGTAACACATGAGGCCAGCATATAATTCCAGTGCTGTATGGTCAAGCTAGGCTGCAAAACGCTAATGTTTACATTGTTCATCCGGGAGGTGCGGCACCCTCCTTCCAAAGGCTGAATGCCTGAGTTGTGAAATCATACCATCGAGTGGAAAGTATTCTGTTAAAGTGCTTTAAGACGATCCAGTAAATGACAGAGAAAAATCTTGCGAGGCCTTCGATCTGTTTAATAAACACTCACAAAGTAAATGTCCCGGATCAAAGTATTTGCATGTGTTGCATCAGATAACACAACCTCACCTTGCTCTGAGAGGACGCTGGGTGAAAACTGTGAGCAGAGGGTTAAGCATTATGTCTCATTATAGTTTATAACTCATAACGACAGTTGGAACGACGATGTTTCCAAACAGCTGCTGAAAATATGAACTGGCAACATAACGCATGACTTCTCCAATTTAGTGATAACATCGTTCTCTGATCAACAAGTGAAATACTTGTTCTTTTAAATTTTTTGTAATGCTGCTTGCATGGCTTTATGGATGGCAATGTTTGCCCCCTCTTTAGTCCTGACTGAGATGTTGAGATATCTCAACAACTATTGGATGGATTGCATAAAATCTGGGTAGGCTCCATATATTCCTGGTTCACAGAGGATCAATCCTACTGACTTTAGTTACCCCCTTGCATTTCCTGTAGGTTGAAACTTTTAGTTTTCATTGGAAAGTCTGAAGAACTATTGAATGGACTGCCATGGAATTCAGTAAAGACGTTCATGGTCCCCAGAGGATAAACCCTAATGACTTTGATGATCCCTGACTTTTTCTCTTGCATCAGCAGGTCCAAGGTCCAAGTTTTGTCTTTTGGAGTGAAATATCTCAATATCTAGATGGAATACACATTTATTGGATTCTCTTTCCATTGCTTGCTAGTCTGCAAGCAGTTAGCAAGCTTGTAAGCAGAGTTGTTTTTGTCCCTCTTCAATAAAACTCTCTATTAAATGAAATGATGTACTAACCCGTGAAAAAAATATCAGGGGGAGTAAACAGCGCAGTGCAGAGAAAACACAAAGAAGCTCAGAAGCCCACTTGCAGTGGCTCAACAACTTGCCCTGCAAGTAGTCACTACATCACCAAGCTTCTTTTCTGAGTGTGAAAAAGATTCTTATTATTGAAAGTAATAGACAAGAATCTCCTGGGATATTTATATAATCACGTAACATGTGATCCTATGCCAGCATCTAACAGCTGATCAAATTAATAAAAATAATAATAACTTTGATTTATATAGCGCCTTTCACAAACCCAAGGACGCTTAACAAACAAGGGGGGAGTGGGGTATGAGGTGTGAGGACAGATAAGATTAAAGCCCATAGGCCTCAGTGAAGAGGTGTGTTTTAAAATGGTTTTTAAAGGTTATTAGAGAGGAGGCAGAGCGGGTGGCAAGATGGCGCTTGTTCCGGAGTGATGATTCTCCGACACACAAGGCTCTGTCACCAAAGGTTTGGAGCCTGGAATTAGGGACAGCGAGCAGGTCATTGTCAGAGGACCACAGGGACTGTGACTAAGTGTAGGGATGGAGTAGATCTGTGAGGTACTGAGGTGTAAGTCCATGGAGAGATTTGTACGTCAGGAGGAAGATTTTATATTTGATCCGGGACTTAACTGGCAGCCAGTGAAGCTTCTTCAGGATGGGAGTGATGTGAAGTCCACGTTTTGTGTGGGTGAGTATCCTAGCCGCAGAGTTCTGGACATGCTGGAGTCTGTCAGTAGCCTTGCTGGGCAGAACGAACAGGATACAGTTACAGTAGTCAAGTCGGGAGGTGATGAAGGAGTGGATGAGGGTCTCAGCTACAGAGTTGGAGAGGCACTATTGGAGTCTGGAGATGTTCTTAAGATGGCAAAAGGCAGTTTTAGTAGTGTGTTTGATGTGCTGTTGGAAGGAGAGGGTGGAGTACATGATGACACCCAGGTTGCGTATTTGAGGGGATGCAGAGATTGAGCAGCCATCCACATCCAGTGTGATGTCACCAACCTTTTTGAGAAGTGACTGTGGGACAAACACCATGAGTTCTGTTTTGTTTTTGTTCAGTTTGAGGAGGTTATTGTCTATCCAGTTCTTTATGTCCTTCAGGCAGTTAATAAGCGACACTGGTGGAAGAGGAGTAAGAGATTTAGTGCTGATGTAGAGCTGGGTGTCATCGGCGTGGCATTGGAAGTGTAATCCATGTTTCCGGATGATCATCCCAAGAGGTAGCATGTAGAAATTAAATAGTAGTGGGCCAAGCACTGATCCTTGAGGCACACCGTGTGAGACTGGCGCCAATTCAGAGCAGATGCCCTTATGGGTGATGTATTGTTGCCTGTTGGTGAGATAGGATTGAAACGAAGGTTACAATATGGTAACCCTAGTTCTATAGGCACAGGCGGAGCCCTCTATTGGACTCTATGGGTACTACCTCCTCCAATCACACGCACGCACGTTTTTGCCGGGCTGCACTGGCTCCAGCATTTTCTTGATTATCAGCATGCCCTCTTGTTCATTATGCTGGTTCAGGTGGCGGAGATCCAGAATGGCTCAGAAGCCTCTCGTCTTTTTGGGGACCAAAGAGTACATGGTGCAAGAGCTCTGTGCATGTCATGCGCAGAGATGACCTAAGACAGCCTGCTGAAGTCCACTTCCTCTTGAGAGGATAGACTGGCTTCCATTATGTCCAAGAAAAGTGGTGGTATGCAGCAGAACTGAAGAGAGTAGCTCAGAATGCTGTCAACACAGCTAGCTCAATGGGATTGGGTTGGTGGTGGGGAATTAGCACTTTTAAGAATGTAATGTGTTTCTAATAAACAGTTTGACATTCACAAGCATCACCACAGTGTAGAACAGCAGAACTGAAGAGAGTAGCCTCATCTGCTGTCCACCCAGCTTGTCAGCATGCAGCGGCGTCGCCATTCTGCATGAAAATGTGTACACGTGAACAATGCATCTTTGGCACTTTCCACCACCAAACTAATGAATGGACGTTTAGCCCAAGGTGGGGGGGCCGACATCGAACAGGCTATAGTGTCCCTGAACGCACCAGGGCCGGTTACTCCCTGGTGTCTTTGAACGCACCACAGCTCGCTGCTCCAATGATGGCTCAACGTGCAACAGTGTCACCGTGAGCGTGTTGTCAGTGGAGCAGTCAATATCAACACAGCTGCAGAGTGAAGCCGAGTCAGCACAGGGCATCCTCCTCTCCACTGCAGTGAGCTGCTGCTGGGAGAATGAGCCGGTGTTCACTGTGATAAAGTGCCACAGGCCGCACCGCTGGAAGAGACGTGTTGTCTGGTTGCATCTCTCCGGCTATATCTGACCTATATCTAGGTTGATGTTAACTCTACTCATGCCGTCGCAGCCAGTCAGCTGAACGTTGCGCTGCTTCGGTTAAGCATATGTTGACAATGTGGTTGTGTGTTTTAGGAACACAGTACACAGTACTGTCAGTGAGCTAGCAGTGTTCCCGCGGACACTGTCGTGAGTGCACGGGGAACGCAGAGTTAGCTCGCTTTGCTGCATTGTGTCACCGTCATGGCAGCAGCCCTTCATTCGGCTGCCAGGCGATGTAGGCGACCCGTTGCACGGGCCGGACAGCTGGCTAGCAAGGAGGAAGCCCAGGTCTTACTACCGTCTCGCTCGAATGCCACCAGGAGAGCGACATGGGACATGGGCTTCAGTCCCAGTGTTTGACTGACACCACAGCCGCTGTGACTATGGATGACAAGTCACCCGGTGTTGGCGTCAGCGTCAAGTTCATAGCTTCCATGTGAAGCAGCGGCAGGGTAGACAGCCTCGCCTGCTGCAACAGGTGCTATGAGCTGGGAATGCAGAGTTACAGTACACTGCTGCATTGCACGGTAAGAACAGCTCGTTTCTCGGCTGTCACGTCGTGGAAGCGGACCATTATGGCCGCGCGGACTCGGCGGTCAGGCTAGCGAAGTGGACGCCTGGGCCTCACCCACCCTCTCACTCGGTTCTGACTGGGAGAGCGGCATGGGCCGCAGGGCAAACTGTTAGCTTAGAGTCGGCGAGCGCAGCGACGCGTTCAACACGGCTAGCTCAATGGGATGGGGTTGGTGGTGGGGAATTAGCACTTTTAAGAATGTAATGTGTTTCTAATAAACAGTTGAACATTCACAAGCATCACCACAGTGTACACACAAGCAGCACGTTAGAACAGTGGCTTCGTGAACACAAGGCCACAGGGCGAACCCTTAGCCTCACCCCAGGAGTTAACGTTAGCTCTTTGATGAGAGAAGTTAACTTAGCTCTTTGAGGAATGTAATTAACATGTTTTACTCAAAAAACGGTTTCCACATTCTCAAAAGCCTTACCATAGTTTTACACAAGCAGCACATGTAAAACAATGGCGTTTTGAACACCAGATGGGGAATTGTGGCAGCGTCAGCAGGCCTCTTTCCCTCCATAACGGTCACTTGGCCAGTCGCTCCCTTCCCCAGTGGCAGGTGGCTGGCGGGGGGGCCTGGACTCGTCCGGCAGGACATGGGTCACCTCGCCTGGGTGCAAAGATAATTTTCTAGAAGTGGTGACTCCATCCATGGAGGTGGTGAATTCAGTGAGCATTTCGCCGTTTGCTGAAGAAAAAAGGATGCTGAGGTAGTAGGGACACTGCTATTTATACGTCACACACGTATCAGTAGCGACGTCCTGTTGGTCGGCTACGTGCGTGCGTGTGATTGGAGGAGGTAGTACCCATAGAGTCCAGTAGAGGGCGGAGCCTGTGTGAGATAGAACCAAGAATTCACAGTACCAGAGAGGCCAATGAGTTCGGAGAGGCGAGTGAGAAGAATGGAGTGGGAGACTGTGTCGAAGGCTGCAGAGAGGTCGAGAAAAATTAAGATGCTGAGAGAAAAATAAAAAAAAACTAAATAAGAAAATATGTGACAATGGTACAACTGATAAAAAGGACAAAATATCACACAGTTTAGCCCCATGTTTTCCTGCTTATTAGCTTGTCTTTGTGTTTTATCTCTCTTTTTTTCAGATGATGAACTATGACCTCTGTTTCACAAGACAGCCCAAGGAACGGGTGTAAGAGAAAGAAAATGAGAGAAAGGGGAGAGGATGGGTGGGGGGGAATGGTAAAAACTGGGCACACATAAACGAATTTACAGCAGGAGCTGCACTGGGGGATGACCTCACAACTGGGGAATGTGTGTGTGTGTGTGGGGGGGGGGGAGTGGATATGAGTGTGTGGGGGGGGGGGGGGGACATTGCTTCTGCACCGATGTGGGTTCACTGGTTCAGTTGGGAGGTAAATACAAAGACACACATGCAAACAAACATTGTTAGCGAATTATGCCTTGCCTTGACCACATCCATCCGGAGACGACCCTCGTCCAGCGGAAAAGATGTTTTTTAAGAGGAACTGATCTCTCAACATCCACCAAACACAGGACACAGACACATACAACGTGACGACAGCACAGGTCTGGATTCAATCTGGACGCTTCTATCAACAGGCAAACCCATTTGTCCTAAATCTCCATACTGTGTCCTGAGGGCCAATAGACAGTGAGAAGGAGAGAGAGGGGCATGGGGAAATGTAAGCAAAGAATTTTGGGTACTAGCCCAGCGTGGCTATATGGCTTTCATCTCCATACCACCTCCATTAGACCGTGCTTAAAGCAGCTGGCAGGTCCAGACTGTTCTGCAGTGGAAACGCTTGGCCCAGACCTGAGGACCACCACATTTTGCATTTTTAGAATGTGATAATATCAAAGTACAGAGGTGCACTTAGAGGAATTTCTAGATGCAATTCAGAAACATGTTTCACCCAGCATACCATGTGTGGAGTATTTGATTTGGAGGACTTTATGTTTATGGTATTGTGAATTGTATTCATAAACACAGAGCTGCAAAAATGAAGCTAGGCAGGATTTATCTTACTAAAAAACAAAAAAGGCTGTAGAATAGAAAATAGATATTTACATTTATTTGTTATTGTCAGCCTTGTCTATATCCTTAGCCATCTCTGATCTGAAAAACTCACAAACATCTTTGAGTTTAGGAACCATGAATTCATCTAGCAGGTAGAATTAGGCCTTTCTTGATGGATGAAAACTATTCACTCAGTATAGAATTTCCATCTTAAAAAAATGGCAGATGAGTGACCAAAGTGCCATTTTCTGTGAAAAACAATATTTTAATTACTTCCTTGTCTGTCTTTGCTGATGAAATGACTCAATCATCCCCTATATGTACAATGTTGGTTTCCACCAATGTATCATTGGCAGCCACACCCATGGATCAGACACCTGAGTCTGTTTGATACCTCTGATCAACAATGGTTTAACAATGGTTCTTGGTGCCCAAGAACACACTATAATGTATTTCAATACTTTCCGATGGTCTATCACAACTTTCTAGTATATTGCAATGTTTCTGTGTGTGTGTGTGTGTGTGTGTGTGTGTGTGTGTGTGTGTGGGTGTGTGTGAGTGTGTGTGTGTGTGCAGAGAGCATGTGTTTTCATCACCTGATTCTTAGTGACATCATCTCCAAGGAAGAAAAAGAATGAGATTTCTGTTAGTGGAGTCTGCTAGAGTGTCAGTGATCTGACCTTCCACCCTTCTACCCATGTATTCATCTTCTTGCCTGCTACTCTGTCAGCTTGTTTGCCTGGCAGCTTTCTCCCTGAGGATCGATAAGCAATGCTGGCTAGATTTTCCATTAGGGTCAGGTGCTAAAGACATACATGGAGCATGTACAAGATGGTGTTTGTTTTGTTTTTTGTCCTTTGATAAAATGTAACCACATTTTTGAAACGTTGTTTATGTGTCCCCGGACAACAGCAATTTCACACCCTGTCTGCCCAGTCAGAGACCGGTTATAACTTACAAGCCTAGCAAACGTCCTAAAAGCCAATGAAAATTGATTATTAGTTTGATATTAAAAACTGACAGGCCTACATGTGATTGAGGTTTGCTGGCACAAAGATAGAACTCCTAGTTAGTGCTGGTTTTATAAGCATCATCATGGTGGGGCACTGACATTGTGGAGCTGTTGTCTGTCTTTGATTGTAGCGCCTTTTGTTGTTATTATATTATCTGAAAACGACCACAGACACAAAAGTAATTTCCGAAAGGATAATAAATAAAAATAAAAAAATTTTTTGTTGAAACACATCTTGAGAAATGAGGTATTGTTTTTTTTAGTATGTTCAGTAATTACAAAGGAACATGATGAATGAATTATATAATTTGATTGAAAAATTAACATAATTAGTTTTTTACTTTTGTCCTTTCAATCTAACTGTATGAGTGAGAGGCATTTCTTTCACTGTATGAATATGACGAGAAATGGATCACATGTGCACGACAAACAAAACCTGTTTATTCCTCAAGTGCGACTGAGTGGCCTCGTCTGTATAATAAAGGCCTTTCTTTACATACGAATACCTTGTCATTCAGCTGCAGCTCCTCCACCTTAATGCACACGTGCACATGCACACACACACACACACACACACACACACACACAACAACACACATTGTCCTCCACCTCCCACGCTTCCTTAATGTTTTTTGCAGTTGCCATGGCGTCTCAGCTCACCAGCTGTGCCGGACAGCACAATAACAAGGACATGTGTATTTTTCTCATAGTGTATGCATTTGTTTGCATATTCACGTGTCAGCATATAATAAGATGCACTAATATAGTCTAATAGTGTATTTTAATCCCAGAAATCTATGATCCCTCAGGCACCATATGTATTTCACATTTGGCTAAGTATTTGTGTAATGTCAAGTCTGATAAAATAATTGCAGAGACTTCTGTATTTTTATGCTGCGTGATGCATTTGCTGGCAGCAGGAAATCAGAAAATAGCCTTTACTTGTTGCCATAGCACCACAACAAATGCGTCTGGGTCATTACAGGAAACGTTGAGAGCTATGTGAGATCAACATGCTCACATGAGCTTAGATGTTTTTAGATTCAAAGTTACAGAATTGTCTGGGATTTTAAATCTTTCTCAAAGATATCTCCTTATTTGAGTTATGAAGTCTCGACATGAGACTAAACATATTCTAGACAAACAACAGATTAAAAACAAAATATGGGTCAAAATAGCAAGTTCAGGGAGTTAAAACTTCCTCACCCTTGTGTCTGAGTGCAAAATTAATTTAGTATCTGATCCACATAACACAGTGAAACAAACCGTAACTCATACTTATTTTCTTTCTCTAGCAAACGCCAAAAAATATGGAGGCTTTCCCGCTAACTTACGCACTTTTCTGTAATAAAAAGTGGCAGTACTTAAAATATCAGCTCCACACCTGCTATAATATACCAATTGATCCACACTTTGAACAACACCAACAAAAACTCCCTTTTCACTTTGTCGTCAACACAGTTTGCAGTTCAGTTTAGACTAAAGGAACAGCCGTTGAGGAGTCTCTCTCTGTTAAGTTGTGTTGAATCTCCAAACATCCATGAGTGGAGGGTTTGGAATAGCTTGAATAATAGAATAAAATGTTCCCTGAGTGATGTGACGTGAGTGTGTTGGCTCAGCCTCCTTCAGCTGAAGGATAGCATCTCTTTCAGCACATTTATCCAAACACTTGGTGTGCTGGTGTGTGTGTTTGCACACAGGCCTTTTTGTGTGTGAATCTCCGATCATGGATGTTTGAAATCTTTTAACGACCATTCTGGGACATTTTATTATCCTTTGTGTTTGGGTCTGAGATTGAGTTTATGCGAGTATATAAACTCGCACAAACTAGACTTTCCTTTTGGTTAAAAGTATTCCATGACCAAAAGGTTGACACAGGCTAGATTAACACTTATGTACCGTGAAAAAAAAAGATTCACTGTGTGTCAATTGGTTTTTGGTAATTTGACTGATTGCAAATGTGTTAGGAGAATTGCACCACTAATCTTTGTATTTTAACTCATTCCTCTTTCTTCTGTGTCTTCCCACCCTTTACTCCATTTCACCCCATCCCTTCTGAAGGTTGTTTCTTTTGTTTGCAGAATGGAAGCCAACAAATGTGAAATCTTAGTGTTAAAAGTGACATTAGTTATATGAGTACAGGGTGTTTTAAGGAATAAATGCCACCAAATTCTTACAGAAATCAACCATATTTTACTTAATATTGGTAGGTAGTACTATACAGTTTACAACTCTGTCTGTCTGTCATTGTTAACTGATGGGGACTTATGTCACGGTAGGGTAGAGACTGCTTTTTGAGGGTTAAGACTTGGTTTTAGGATTCAGGTTTGAATTAGGTTAAGATTAGGGTAAGGATTAAGGTTATAGTTGTGATGGTTATGGTAAGGGGCTAGGGAATGTACTATGTCCTTGAGGAGATAGCGAAACATGTATGCATGCATGCATGTGTTCAGTACATGCCTACATGTGCTTGTGCATTCGCAGAACTGCAGGTACACTATGTTCAGTATGTTTGCGTAGCTATTTACACACTCAGTGAATGTGGCAGTGTGCAATCTGAGCAGAATGTAAGTCACCGGGCCTAAAGCATATCAAACCTTTATCAAAGTCAAACTGAGCAGCCTCAGTTCTTCTCAGCTCGGGGTATAAATATTTAGTCAGTATAAACACAGCAGCCTTCTAGGAATGCTCTGTTCACAAACGACAGCAATGCTTTTATCCTTCTACTGATAATATTAGTGAGAGACAAAACTGTTGATTCATCCAAACATGCAACAAGCTATGAAGTTATGCTGCTCTGCTGAACTGTGAGGTTACAGGTCTGAAGCGGTCCTTTGAAATTATCTGTGTTTATCAAAGATATGATTTGTTTGAGGGATGCCTTGAAACAATCTGTTTGTTGGAAACGATCTGCAGTAAACTGACACAAATTAACGTCACTACAGGGCTATGGATTTCACTGAGGTAAAATGGTGACTCACTATCATTATTTCTTGTGCTCCATACTAATACTTTAACATATGATACATACAAGACTTGGCTTAAATATGATTTAGTTTAATGCAGGCGGATTAATATTATCTTTAAAGTGATAACATGTGAATTTGTAGCAGCTCTAAGGCTAAACAGTAAGTATTCATAAATAATGTGTGGGTGCTTTGTTAAGTAAATTGGTAGATTCCATATGAAAAACAATCTGCTGATCTGAACTCCTGAACTCCTTTCCTCTTTGCACTGGAGAGGTGGACAGTGGTGGACCCTTTACAGCTAAATGCCAGTGGGTGCACACTCACCTAAAAAAGTTCCAAAAATAAACCTGGCTACATCAGCCATGCTAAATGAATGTTTTCTTTTTCTTTTCAATTCAAAGAAACCTTCATACAAAGGGTGTAATTAAAAATGTGTCACTCCTTCTTACATTGGGTTTTTTCTCTTTTGCAATTTTTTAGTTTTTGCCATTATTTTATGCTAAGGGTTAGGATAGAGTTCCACAATTAATTATATGTCGTGAATTAATTTGACATTTATAATTATATTACTTTCACATTCTTATTTCTTATTGTCAACAAATCCCATAAACTAACAATGTGTAAGTCCTGTCTGTTGCACTCAGCCCCAAGCCCATTCATTCGTACTGAAGACGTAAATGTTTAAAAATGGATCACAAATATATAGTGGCTTTTTTTAAAGGCTCAGAAATTTCCGAAAACAGCTGGCCAGCCTTCTCCTTTAACAAGTTAGTTAACCTACCAGCCAACCTAACAAAAAGCCTCCACTGTATAAACTCAAGATTTTTATGCACAGACACACACACACAAACAAACAAAGGTTTTATGTTCTGAGGAGGGTTTTAATTTCCCAGACAGTATGGGCATGTGGTTTAACATGAGCTTCACCAAGCAGAGTCTGTATTTGTTTGTGTGTGTGTGTTTCATGTTTTTATATCCCAGTGGGGACTTTAACTTGAATGCTTTAACCTGAATGCACACTAACCAATGAGGTTCCCATGGCTAGAGACTGCTTTTTGAGGGTTAAGACTTGGTTTTAGGGTTCAGGTTAGGTTAGGGTTAGGCTAAAGTTAAGGTTAGGCATGAAGTTGTGATGGTTAAGGTTAGGGTAAGGAGCTAGGGAAAGCATTATGTCAACGAGATGTCCCCACGGGGATCGAGGAACAAACATGTGTCTGTGTGTTTGGGTGGAGGCATAGGATGAAGAGAAGAAGAAGAAGAAGAAATAAGTGGAAGAAAGACAGGAAGTGGGGGTTGACAGATCCATCCCATCTCTTTTTCTTTCTCTGGAATGCAGCTGGAATCCAAGCCCTACTCCCCTGTTGGCTCCACCTACACTCCCACCACCTCATATCAGGCTACAGAAACGCACACGCACACGCACACACACACATACACACATGCGCACACACACAAGCTGGGTTTGCACTAGTTATTCCTTCTGTTAGGTCATTTTACCATGAAATAAGTGGTTGCCTGTTCTAACAGGTCCAGCTGATATGTAGTCTCATGCACACTCCTTTTATTGTGTTTGTGAGAGAGGGAGTACGTGTTCATACCTAAAAGAAAGGAATTCACAAGCTAGGCCTTGACAGTAAAGTAAATGTTTCCCATGTTGGCAACCAGGTTTCAGCTTTTGGTCACCATATTTTAATAGTACATGTAAAAGCGTAATGAAAGCATGGTATGCAAAATAAGCGCAGTTTTTTCTGCCACGCACACACAAAAGCAGCTCAGGTTCTCTAATATTTTTGGGGAAAGAAGAGCTGTTCAGGATGTAGAGATGCGGCGAAGGCTAGTATAAAAACAACCCTTAAATTGTAAAGTTTAAATGTATGTCAAATGATTTTGCCGATCTTTGCTGCATGTACCCACCCATAATGTCCACAGCCAGTAACATAGTGGTAAATAAAAAGGAGAGTAATGATCTTCACATGATTTAGGATTTCTTTCCCGTAAAACATGACACACTTTCCACATTGTTATGAGTTACAAGGATATGTGCCGAGACCTACAGAGGTCACACATTTTGCAGAGAAATCATTGCATAACTTGTGAGTTATTAAAAAATGTAAATGTTCCCTTTAAGTGGCCCTCTTAATCACTCTTACACATAACATTATACAGCCATAATGTCAGGTAATGTATGAAGGATGCTTAAGGTGGGTGACGTTTGCCGTTCGATGTTCGTCGTGTCTGATTTTTCCATTCCCGAGAACTTGCACAAACTGCGTCAGAGCCTTTGAACACATAAACTATCTCTTAATGCTTACGTTCGAGAAGGATGCTGTCTTTGTTCCTCACTCACACAGCCAGGGTCAGCGCGGTGTTTACAGCACGGAGTTGTTGCCATGGCAACAGACAGCACCTCGCAGTCAGAAAGAGGAGAGTCTGCAGTGTTAGATTCAGAAATCCTTGAGAACGACATGAAACAAAGCAAAACAGGAAATGCAGTTACATTTTTAAAAGGTTTTTGCAAGTGGCAACTAGCTCCTTGATATGAGGACATGGCTTGAAGAAAAGTAAGCTGGACAGAGATGTAGAAGTAGGAAAATGAGTTGACTTTCCATTTTGATAACTACAGCACTGTACCACTTTTAAGTACTGAGCTACATTTCCACAAAACCAGAAAATAAAATAAACTACCATTTTACAGTTCATAAACATCACATTTTGATAGCATAGAGACTCGTGATGCAACATAAACATCTGTAAACACAGTTTGTCTAAACTTGGGGTGGCTGGCAATTAGAGGGTTCAATCCCCTGGCAAGATACTGAACCCCAAAGAGCTATGTGAGTGTGCATGAATAGTTAGTTTCTTTCTGATGAGCAGTTTTGCACCTTGCATGGTAGCTTCTGCCATGAGTGTATGAATGTGTGTGAATGGGAACATTGCACATATTTGTTGTTAATTTGTTGTTAATTGTAAATTATTTTAATTTTTTTATATTGTCACTTGTATTATTTCTCTCTATTCTTCTGTTATTCTTATATAACTTGCATGTGTTTGTTACATATTTATATATTTCTGCATCTATTTATGTCAGCTGTATGTCTGTCTGCGTGCACCTTAACACCAAAGCAAATTCCTTGTATGTGTAAAACATTACTTGGCAATAAAGCTCCTTCTGATGCTGATTCTGATTCTGGGGTAAATGACATGTAGTGTTAAGCGCTTTGAATAGCTAGAAGACTTGAAAGGCGCTATACAAGTACAATCAATTTACTATTTACGATGACAGATTTAAGTTGTGGTTATGATGGGAGGATGACTGTTAGCTCATCACAGATATATTGGTATCAACATAGAGTATATGTTGCCTGTAAGGTACAAGAAATTGCCGTACAGAAATGCCAAAGACGCATTTAAAGTCATTTAGCAACACTGACACCATTTCAGAGTTCGAAAAGTAGATTTTTTGTCCCATTGAGCACATGTATATTGGTCACAGTTTTTTTAACCACATTATGTTATGTGTTTATGTTGAAAAAATCTATATTGGCCAACTCTTAAACACTCATAGCTGTATTGGCCAGTATTAGGCTCTAGCAACTGCACTGTACAGTGATGTACATTATGTCAGCATCCTTCAATACACTGTAGATTTTCAACTAGATTCTGTGAACACACTCAATGAACCAAATCTAATCTGTTTTGTACTTTGCCCAGTGTTATGGCGGCCGTCTCCACTGTGAACAGAAAGCAAAATAGAAAGATTTAATAACTTCATTAAGCTAAAAGGCATGAAGACATGCAGGTAAACTTTCAAAGTACAAATTCAAGCACAGAAACACACACACTGTATGACTGCAGTAAGTCATTTCAGAGCCTATTAAATCTCCATTAACACACAGCATCCCTGCTACCCCGAGTTAATCCAACCCAGGTGTGTGTTTGTGTGTGTTTTCACCCCATCTCACCACTCTTTCTCCTGGCCTTTCTCTTACCGTCCGTTAACTTTCTCACTTTGTCTTTATCTGTTGCTGTCTCTGCATTTCATATCTCCGCTCAGACTAAACCCTCCATTTCCCGCACTCTTTTTTAAACCTGGCAGCTCTGCAGCAGCAAACCTCTCTCGATTAGATCAAACAAATCTCAGCTCTCAGTGGGAAACTAGACTGACACATGTCATTGTTAATCTTCTTAATCACAGTCATGTCTATAGTCACCTACACGACACCCATAGATTTCTCCTCTTTGAGTCGATTCGTCTGTCTTCATTAGCCACTGCAGGCCAAGGCCTGTCATTGACTCTTTAAGTGTGTATCACATATGCTAATTCATGCCAAGCCCCCTACATTTACCTGTGAGTTATTTTCATCCCTTTATTTATATTTAAAGTGTCTGAGAGTGAAAGACAAAAACAGAGAGAATGAGATGAACTCAGCAAGACAAAGCATCTGCTTTCTTTTAAGCTGAGTGCTTGAATAATGAGGGTGAAAGATGATGCACAGTGACAACAGGGTTATAAAATAGACAGAGTGATGAACCAAACAGAGGTAGACAATAGAAAGATGAAAAGATGAATGATGGCTTTTTTTGGGAACATAAAAGTGGCATGCATTAGAATACTTTCTCTAGGGTTTTCTTTAGCCAAGGTGGCTAATGCTGCTCATGTCAACCACTCGCTTCTTTTTCTGTTTATTGCAAACAAGCCACTGTTGCCGCTGGAAATGTAAAACGCATAACTTCCTGCGCTTATGGAATTTTTCCAGGAAAGACCTCTTAGATGCCAGGTGTTCGGAAAGGTAAAATCCTTCCTGAGCTGGCATTAGGCTGATTTGCTATTGTGGTATAGCAATCATCCATATAGAGTAGCAAAATGAAGATTTGTTTATTTAAAACAGTAATATAAATGGCTTAATTGCGTGCTTAAACTTCATTTAGCTTTTATCCAAATGCAAACTCCCCCTTTAAACTTTTTAAAAACATCACA
Organism: Micropterus salmoides; assembly: GCF_014851395.1. Lineage (NCBI taxonomy): Eukaryota > Metazoa > Chordata > Actinopteri > Centrarchiformes > Centrarchidae > Micropterus > Micropterus salmoides. The sequence continues at coordinate 12,560,017 of NW_024040040.1, forward strand.
TCTTTTTCCCTGTTCAAGTCCAAAAAGTAAGCCAACAACACAGTTTTTTTTATCTTGTGGGGACTACTGGATCTTGAAAACTAATGTCTTACACACACACAAACACTCACTCTCTCTACCACACACACACACACACACACACACATATTAATGTTCTGGGAAGGTGCTCTGCAGGAGAGAATATGATCTCTGCTTGGCAGTGACGCTGTTCCCTACTAAAGCAATACAAACACACATTATTATGTTTGTGTGTGTGTGTGTGTGTGTGTGTGTGGATATGTGGGTGTTGGTGACAGTACAAACAACCCCACTCCACTGGAGATCTCTTATGAGAATACTTTGCAAGTTTGTAATAATAACAATGCGGGTCCACATTTACCAAAATATTTTATTGTTTATATGGTTTAAACAGTAAGGAGGGAGGGCCATTTATAGGAAAATCTATGCAGTTTGATTGTATAAATGCTCTGCAGCCCACAACGCTTCTTGTAAAGGTTTGTATGTAAATGTCTGCAGTCCAACAGCTATAAAATATCCTTTTAAAGTTAACACATTTCAGGAACTAGGATCAAATTGTTGGGGTTTTTCTCCCTGTCCAATGCATTTTAAACAGTTTTATTTGGCCCCAGTGCTGTGAAAAATGCTCTGCAGCTGGTATCAGCTATTGTAATGTTTTTGCAAGATACTTTTGACATAGAGAGGCTGAAGAGACAGCTGTGCACAGCTGTGACTGTCCACAGTGTAGCCCACCCACATTTTTACTGCGATTCATCATTTGTGTGTGTTTGCGTGTGTCCAGATAAATACTGCGGAATGTCCCTCCAAGTCCGTCCAACACATGGGATATTTAGTGGAAGCTGACTGGCACCCTCTGGTGCCAAAAACAACTCTTTACATTTACTTTTAATTTGCACTTCAACAAAAAAAAAGTTTGAGCTTGAGTTAAATGCAAACAATAACTACAAAGCAACAGTAATTGAGTTATAGTTGCTTCAAATGGATGATTCTGCTATCTACATCATGATCTACATACATGGCTCAATAGTATTTCTGATCCTGCAGTCGTTTTTCTTATAATGAGTCTCAGAGAACTTTTGCTATTTGTATTTGGGGGTATGTTAATGATGAAGACAATTTTGTAGTTTTGTTGTAAGGCGTTTTTTCCTTTCACTTACACCCTTTAGATCTTCATTTGAGAGCACTAAAGTTAGAGGGTATGAATTAATTTCTCTCTTTCCTTCTATATGCAACCTTATCCCATTAATGACTGTTACCAACTCAACGTCTACCCTTTCCCGTAGTCTTGTGCTTTCTCGTCCCTCTGCTTTATCCTCCAGTCACTTTCTGCATGTGTTTATGGCTCTGGAGCTGTGGCTGCGAGTCACATACTGCCCTCCTGGTCCTGCACAACATCTGCTGCAGTTATTAGTCCTATTATTATTATCATTTCTATTCTATTCTTATCAGTACAATTATTCATTAATATGTGCATATTATAAGCAAAGTTACTTATTGCCCTGAACTAGAAAAAAAGTGATACTGATGATATTGGTGCATAAATGTGACATTGAATGGGATTGAAAAAAATAACATAGACTTGGAAAGGTCGCATGTGCTGGGAAGACATAAGGAAAAGAAACGTCCACTAGATGGCATTAAAACATTCTGACGCTAACTTTCATTCAGCATTCTCATTTTAATGCCTTTGTGACAAGCCAGTGCTTCAGAAGAAGTGGTCTTTTCACTCACATCATTACCAAAAACTTCCACAAAGGAACCTGCTAACTTTAATGAAACACAAAGTGGAGGTGTATGCACAAGCTGCACAGTCACGCGCACACCTGCAACCAATAGGCCTACGACTCTCCCTGCCTCGCTTCTGGAACTCAAGTGTTCCTCCGCTGAGCTATTTTTCTATTTATAGCAGCGGGGCTCCGGCTGTGTCTAAAATGCCTGCTGTCTCATTCTGTTTTGCTTCCTTACTGTTTGACAGATGGAGGGGGGGTTGAGAGGTCCTCAGGTTTAAATCACTTTTCTTTTCAGGACCTGGAGTTGTATGTATCCTTGGATGAAAACAATTTGCTTTCATAGGGGTTGGTGAATCAGGCAGTCACAAAAGAGAGGAAGAGAGTTAGAAGAGGTTGTCTGATTTTATGCTGAACAGATGTTCAAATGATGGTACATCCATTAGAAAGTATAGTGTATCTGCATCAGTGTCACTTGAGTACTTGCCCTAACATGACTTCACTTCTAATCCTTACACGCTACTGACCTCTTGACCCTTAAAAGAAACTTGCGGCAGATGTATGCAGCTAGCAGACTCCTCGGTTTGTCACTTGGATGTTTCTCCTCGTTATTTTATGGCTCAAAACTAAATAAAAGTCAATGTTTATGTTGTGTTTTGTTACATAACTGAGTTACAAATCAATGTTGCTTTGGAAACAGTCCCAAGAAACAAGTCCAGTTGAATTCAGTGTTGGCCAATTGTTTGAGCCCAAGTTTGCTCCCAGCAGATGACAGAGAGGCCAAGGGACAAATGGCATTTTTAGCAATGCAATCAAAAGTTCTTTAGGAGAATAAAGTTAAGCCCCCTCCCCCGCCCCTGGTTTAGCTAGAAAAATGCATTATTACAAAGCAGAAAACAGGGCTGTTTTTCTGAGCTTGTGAAAAGTTGACATGCTTCTCACAGGACATGATGACATAATAGAATATGATGCATTGCTGTTGATTAAGATACTCAGTATATAAAGTAGTTAAAAGCAGCACAACTTTAAACAACAACAGCAATAAAATGCAACAAGCACATTAGCGCAGCAGTAATATTTTGATACTTTATGAATGAATACTTACATACCTTTACTTCAATAAGGTTTTGAATGCAGGCCTTTTGCTTGTGGTGGGTTATTTTTACAGTGTGGTATTAGTACTTTTGCTTACGTGAAGGATCTGAGTACTTCTTGCACCACTGTCTACAAGTGGAACTTTGGCCTGATAGGTCATCAAAAACATTAAGATGTGTCCTCTGGAGACCATGCATATACCAAAACACTAACTCATGACAATCTGGCTACTAGTTTTTGAGATGGAAGCTCAGTTTAGGAAGAGAAAATAAGTGGAAACTACAATAACACGCTATAAAAAGGAAGTTTAGAGCAGCAGTTTGAAAGATGCACTGATTTAGCCGCCCTCAGCTCCTCAGGCAGGTCAGTTCAAAGGAGCCTCCATGTTAGAGAACAAATTGCTGCATGCTTTAGTCTTTGGGCAAAGCTGGACCTGTCCAACAAATACAGACTGTGATCCCAGCTTGGTTCTTGTTTCCTCAAAAGTAAAATCAAGCTGGTGTGATATCATGTTATTGCTTTAGTTCTGTTGCATTTAGCGTAAGCTGGAGATTATTAAGAAAGGGGTTTAGTAGCCCAAAAGAAAAGGGGAATATAGCCAGGATTTCTGTAAAAGAGGGTCAATAAAAGTGAAGGATGGATGGGAGTGAGATGCTGTGAAGAAAAATGAAACCAGGCAGAAAAAGGATGGGTGGGTGAAGAGGAGAGGAAGTTGGGGGGTAACTCAGTCAGTAGCCACCCCCTCTTTCAGTAGGAGCCCTGGGGCCTCGGCATGAAGCTCTGACCTGGAATTCCAAATCAAGAATTCCCTCAACCTCCCTACTGAAAGAGCCTCACACACACACATAAAGGAAGGGGGTGCACCAAGCAAAATGCACAATTTTCTCCAAAACCATGGCTTATTTAAACTAGCTTTCCAAATACTTGAGGCTGTACTTGATCAACAGACACATGATAATTGTAACATCACACACACATGCATGCACGTGAGTGTACACACTGACCGGTATAAATTCTCAAACCTTAGCTCTCAAAGCTGCCTAAATTCTGCATGTGTGAGCAGGTACAATCAGATAATCCTTTTAAAATACAGCATGAAACTGTCACTGAAAAAATGCTGTGCAGTTTGAACAAGCGCTTAATATACGCAGAATGAAAAGACTGTGCTACCATCAGCTCAGAAGTCACAAACCAACATTCAGATAAAAAACAGAACCTGATAAAATCAAAAAACAAAATTGGATTTTATTCCTTTGGGCTCTTTTTTCCCCCTGCAATGACACAGGATATGAACACGCATCTTGTTATTCCTTATGAAGATTGTTGTACGCATACTCACACTCGCTGAAACACACACACTCAACCTATATCCACAACCCTGAGCAAAATGTCAGGATAGAAAAACTCTGATCAAAGATTTAAATGGACACTGAAAGATGCTTTAAAGTTGTCCACATTGATAATGAAGGTCAGCTGTGGGAGTACACTGATTTGAGCCTTCATACTGCTCATATTTTGCAGAAATTTTATTAAAACTATCATTAAAACTTCTTATTTTTGTTCTTTGGCAATTATTTCCATCTATTGTGATGACATTGTGCTTAGCAAATTCTAGAGGAAAAGGGCAACAATACAACAAATGAGATGGAACAAGAAACAAGGACTCAAACGGACCTTCCTGGATATTATTTCATCAAAACTACAACAATAACTGAACATTCTCTCCCGTGTCACCCTCTACTGCAAAGACAATAGCAAGCTACAGAATAGAAGTAGATATATGGGAATAGTTTTTCAGAAATTATTCATTTCCATTGCTTATCCAGTACTGATTAAATAATAAACTGTTGCTGCTTTTCTCATTGTATGCTTCTTACAAAATGAAGGGCGAGGGAATTTAAAACCACAGTATTAAAATAAACCCTTTAAATAACTCTGGGGTGACTAAATATACTCAACCATCTTTTTCAGTTTCTATCTTTCTGTTATTGTTCCAAGATTAGACAAATGATTAGATGTTGTGAAACTTAACCCAGTGTGAGTATCATATCACCAGAGTTTACACTGATTGAGACAAATACATAAATAGGAAGTTGTAAACGTAACACACCATGACATATGGTGAGGATCTTATCCATGCTTCCCCTCTGGCCCATGACAAACCACATTAGAGAGAACATTAGTGGACACAGGGGTCACTGTAATGCACACACCCGAATTCACAAGGGGATGGACAATTTTGCCTTCAAGACTGAAAAGTGTACAATTAGATCATCCACCCACTGCCTTTGGATTCTCTCCCACACACATGAAAACACATTCATGCACACTAAAAGTAACTCAACACTGCTGCTTTCTCACTGGAGGAGAGGTTTAATCTGCACCAGACAGAGAGATTCTGGCTGCGGAAATTAATGTTTACTTTTCAGCCGTCTCTATTTCAAACCGCTCTCTTTTCCATCATTGTTGGGAAAACATCCCAAAGGAGATGTGAGATTGCTAAACCAAAACACTGCCGGAAAAAACCCTGCTGTTTCATATGGTTCTTTTCAAGGGAATATCATGGAATCTTGTCATAAAAAAATTGCCCAGTGAAGTATCATGTTTCTGTGCACAAATGAGAAGAAGCTTGAATTATGTTTTTAAACAAATTGTAGTATATAGTACAGTATGCCGGGGTCTCCCTCAGGTACTAGCTACATCTCATTGGAATCAAATGTTGATGTCATATCCTGTTTGGTCTCTAAAGTGCATTTTCTTACTGCATGCTCTGCTGTGTTAGTTTGTCTGATTACTTTATGGCACAAAGGGAGATTGCTTCACAACACAAAACAAAAAAGGGGGCTGTTAAGTGCTAAAATGTGACTTTTTTTACAGAAATAAAACACATGACCCTTTTTTTTTGAGTATGTAGTACATTCATACCGGCAATACTTCTCAATGAGGTGCTGATGGACCCTTCTCGAAAACTCTAAGCAAATTATAATTGGTGCTGTGATGGCCCTCAAGATGTAAAAAATCAATTATATTAAGTATCAAATCCTTGGAAAAAGAGTATTGTTTGGGCATTTTAACATTACATTTTTTGAATGTAGTTGTCACACAGCGTGTATAATTTCCTGTTTGTACAAAGTGGTAAGGTACATTAAATCATTTTATGCTAACTAGCAAATCTGAGCACCATCAAAAGAATTATGTACTTGAACAGTGAATGATTTAAAGAGGTATTTTAGGAGGTTTACAGCCCTTTGCAAGTGGGAGCAATAGGCTTTCTGAGGATCTAAGGCTGTAAAATTTATAGTTGTGCTTTGAGGGGTTACAGCGTAGCTAGCTTATACACATGATGCGCTGATGTGCACCTCCTCGAAAATGTAACTACACAGTGGGGTTATGGTGTCTACTGCGATATCATGTGGGGACCGCAAGAAGTGTGGTTCGTCAGATTGTGCTGCTTGTGTTTTCTCCTAAAATCAGAAAAGACACTAAACTTTAAATCAAAGCTATCTGCTGTGGGGCTGCTGTAACCACTGCCATAACCCCTTATAAATTATGCATCCAGCTTAACACTGTAGTGAGACAGAGGCTACCAACTCTCTCCTCTCATGTCTCATTTGTTTAGTGTAATCATACCAAGCCACCACAACACATACACATTAGAATCTTTGAGTCACTCGCATTCACCTTTAGTTTCCTATCCTGTTTACAACAAAGATGCCTTGCAAAGCCAAAGAGGAAGAGGGTACAGTAAAAGAGTGAGCCTTACTCATTAGTAAGAAAAATGTAAGTCTAGGGCCTAGCCTGTCTAGGTCGAGCCAATATGTGGAGAACAACCCTGCTATACTGGGCATAAAAATAGATTTTCACTAAAGAAATTATATGTTAAGATGTTGAAAGAGCATATTTAATATTACTATGTGTCTGTTTTACTATCTATTACCCCCATTGAACATAGAAATGAGTCTGGTCTGTCAGGTTAACAACCAGGCCCATTAAATGTAATGAGGACCATAATCAAACTACAGCCCATGCAGACCTGCATTCATAAATCCAGAGCTTCTCCCTGGAGGGGAACTGTACTAGGACATGCTGCAAAGGTCACGTATACCATAACAAGGAATGTTTAGCAACAAGAAACAACAGGTTCAGTGGTATTTTTTGAAGGACACCTTAGTTCATTCTGGTAAAACTGTTGATTTAGCAGGATGTAAGGGAACACAGAATTTCACCAGGTGAACAGCACATGCAAAGAGAAAATCCACCCTAAAATCTGTCCTTTTGTGTCAGAGACATTTTTATCTCTGTTCATTTCTTACCAATTCGTATTGCAGAATGACATATTGGAATCTCATGCTTCAGAACTACATTGAGTTACAGCATGATTTTTTTCCTGCAACAATTATCTTTATATATCCTATATAGACAGTTGACTTAGAGGTAATTTGACTCACAGCAGCTCTGATTCATGCTGCCGTGAAATCAGACTATGACTTTAAGGCAACTGTGAACAGATTCAAATCAGAAACTACTGCTGTAAGCCAAGAAAATCAACCTGTGCCGCATCACAATTTCAGTGTTTTGATGGATGTTCTTGCAACAGCGTGATGACATCCTATATTTGACTGCTTGACCTACTTTATGGCCTGGCAGCTCTGCACTCTTGCTGCAGTGATACTGTTTGCTTAAACCAAAAAACTCTCTACATTTGTGAGACTACTTGGCTGAACCGTCCGAAGTAAGTGTACTTGTTTTTAGTGTGTAAGAGCATTCCAGAGATGTCGAACAATCAAGGTCGTGTTCCTCCAACGCAGCCTCCTCACTTTGAGGGAACTTAGGGAGGAAATCAGGGAGGAAAGGCAAAATGGACAGCAGATAGGTTCACTAGTTCAAGCCTCTCGGTTTATTAGAGCGTATAAGACGAAATAAATTGAAACAGGGAATCTTGTATAGCAAAATTTCAAATATGCAGAATGAGAACAGTTTTTTTGGTCTTGTTTTTTACTTTTGATTGGAGTGGTTGAACCAGTTTAGTAGTTACATTTATCTCATCCCTGAGTGTTTGTGATTGATGACGTAGCAACTCATCATAAAAGCCTGAGACAGAGCATGTTTTCTCTTTTACACTGGGAAACATTGGGACTCTGTTACAGCCCGAAAGAGAACGCTTCAAAATAAAGCTACAAAGTGCTTTACAGCACTGAAAAGATGCTAAATCTCTCCTCTTAGTTCTAGTTTTACAAACGTTACTGTAGAACAACTGCTGGCTCCTGGCAGATAGCCATGATCTGTGTGAATGCCCCAGCCTATATGGTTCATAGCATAAGCAATGGCAAACATGTGCAGCAGTTCATGCTGAAATGTCTCAGAAAAGACGGAGGTAGAATCTGAGTGCAATATATCTAATAAACAAAACATTACGCCAGTTGCTTGAAAAATGTTTTTACAGAATGAGTAAGCCTCCAACACAAATGTTTTTTTAATTAGATATTTCACATACCATGTGGTGGATTGGATCAAAATATATCACAGTACTTTTATCCAATAGCCAACAAACTGTCTCAAATCGATCAAATGTTGTAAATGTTACCTTTAAAGGAAAGATTTTCCCACTTTCTTCACCAGTTGTCTTTTAGTGGACGTGTGGATGGGTTTAGTTCAGCATCTTTGAACAGGTGAGTGTTAGCTGAACCGTCTCTCACTTTGTCGAGGCGAGAGAGCATTCAGTCATTTCTTAAAGGTGCAATGTGTGAAATATGGCCTGACTTTCAGTTTAAAATGTTCATTAAAAAATAGACTAAAATTATCACCAGAATGCTGTAGTAAATAACACTTCTGATGTCAAAGATCTGTATTTAGGTATTGGGCTGCAGAGATATCCACTTAAATTAGCATGCTAACCAGCTAGCATGCTAACCAGCCAGCCCCAGCCCGTCCTGTGTAAAGTAGTATAGCTCAGGGCCCCTGTACTTTCAGCTGGGAGATGTGATGCTGCGAGGCTGTGAACGATGAGTTTGCTGTGATCATTCCGGACTCAGTCAGCTAATAGGACCTCTAAGTTAGCTGCACGGCTAACTGAGCCAATGACTTGATATGTTATATGCTGCCCCCTATTTTTTGGGATATGAATTCAACAGGTGGAGAGTAGTCTCAGTTCTTACACATTGTGCCTCTTGAGATTTCTATAGCTAAATGCAACACAATGATGTAGCTGGTATAATGGTTACTATTCACCAGAGATGAGGCTGAAGGAATGTCAGTAGTTTTGCATGTATTTAGTTATAAACAAAACGAACAAATTATAATTTCCACCTCAAGGTGTTGCTAGAGGAAAATTCAGCAGATCACCAAAGTCACTGGGTTTCATCCGCTGGAAACGACGAATGTCTGCATCAAATGTTGATATGATATTTCAGTCTGGACCAGAGTGGTGGACTGACAATATTTAGAGCCATGGTGCTAGTGTGGCTAAAACAAATCAAATTTAGTGATCCTAAGCGAACAATAGATTGGTCGGTTAGACTTTCTCAAAGTGTCTTCTCTGAGCTGAGTACTTTGACGCAGTTCAACAATGATGCATAAACATTTATCAACATGGGGCATTTAGAGAATTTTAAGAATGATAACAACTGCAAGTCTAAATGTTAGTTTTCCTAATGAAAAAACACATCTGTAAACACTTTTCTCCACTTGACATGCTTTTGCGAGAGTGATTCCAACAAATTTTTTGCTAGTCTGAAAGCAGCCAAAAAAAGTTATACATCAGACTGACATTGCGTCATCAAGGTCACTTTGGGGGAAAGAATTGTGCTTTCACATAAGGAGAGAAACAGGAAAAGCAGGTTGTTAAACAAATGAGCATAGCGATCCAAATCTGATCTGAGACACATAAGATACCTGAATACAATAAACAGCTAAATGATGCCGGTGAAACTTCCTACATATAGCTAGCTTGACTGGGAGGCTGCAGGAGTACAGCCATACACTAACACTAAGGCTACCTGGTGATTCAACAAATGTCTAAAGAAGCAATATCTACCCACTATGTTGGGTCATTGCCACTTAGACAGGGAAAAACGGAAGGGGCATGATGTCTTACTGATCAACATTATCCTATGAAAATACTGCCAAGGCTCAGGTAGCAAAATAAGTATTTCACAAAGACATATAAAAGAGAGGTTTGGTTAACACCAAATTAATGCATACACATACAAAAACATATCAAATCTATGTGAGCTTCGGTTTTCTATCCCCCAAACCGTTTGTGCCTGTCTGATGTATCCCAATTTGCAGTTGTCACAATAACAAAGTAAATAGAAGTGGGATCCCACGTCACTAAAACAAAAAAAAAAAGACTAAAGTTCAGGAACAGTTTTTGCGCGGTAATAGCAGCTCTTCAGCCTTTACAACTAATATTACTTGATTAGAATACTCTTGAGGCTCCACTATGTAGCAGCTCAGTGGGTTTTTGTTTGTAAAACATTTAAATTGTGATTGTACATGCGTGCACATTACACCACCAGAACACAAAGGTCTGAAACACTGCTAAATTGCTTTAAATATTCTGTTATCAATAATTTTGTAATAATAGTTGTAGTTTTTGAAATGGTGATTTCATTTTGGAATGATTTTCTTCACTTAGTCTCTCTTCTAAAGCATTAAGGTCTAAATGTAAGTGGCTCTAAATATAGACTGTACAATGTCAACATTCTGGTGCCCCATAAATAACCACAATTAAATTAGCAGACCAATGTTTCCTCATTAGCTGCAATTTCTAGAGTGTCCTATAAAACCTACACTGTTTTTAAACTCGTGCCATTTTGCAAGAACATGTGATGATGTGATGTCCAGCTCAAGAGTCAGTAACTCCACATGAAGAACAAATACCAGTCACAGACCCTCCTACTATAATAACACAGAGGGTACTTTCTATTTTTTTTTCTGCGTCATTGTTCTTTCAACATCAACAACCTGACCATGGAAACATAGCTATTAAGCATTCATGGCCAATATAACTGTCAGACGTTGCTTTTTCTCCACTTTGTCTCTGCTTCTCCCTTCCACTCTTCCTCTCTCTGCCACTCTGTCCATGTCTCCCTCCTTAAAAAGGCATAGCACAAGACTAATCCACACAGGTTGCCGTACACACACACACACACAGTCAGTGGTGCAAATGCTATAACTGCTATTTTCTTTATTTACTGAATTTGAGACCAAAAATATATTTTGATATAGAAGATTAAAACAATTTCAAAAGCTGCTTTAGTCATTTATCTCACCAAAAAAATTTGGTTTGAGACATTTTGATCCAAACTGTCAACCTGGCATTAATATGATGATGAAGTATCCCCATTTTTTCAGCAAGCTCGAGCTTTGTTGAGTCTGGTTAAAATAAGAAAAACCATGATGATGTGATGTCATGAGGATTATTTCCGCTTGAACTTGGAGATTGCAAATTTAAACAGAAAACCTGCATTACAAACTGGAGGCGTGGTTTTCATCAAATGTTTTGGTGCTTGACCCATATGCAAAATCTGCCTCTCACAAGTTCACCAACTGAATAAAAGTGAAATACTTTATTGCTTTTGTTTCCAGCAAATGTACTAAAATGACATATTGACCACCATGTAGCTATTGTCTGCATTCTGACACTTGGAAAATTAGCCTGCAATGTGCTCTGGGCCCTGAACTCAGCAGGGGAGCTTGAGAAATATTTTAAGTGGGTAGAAATATGTGTTCAAAGACTCGTTTATATGAGAGTATGCCTACATGTAAATAAAAATTTAATATCATCTCACCTGCTTGGGTTTTTTGCAAGGTATAAACTTAAACTCAAATAGTAATAGTAAGTAAGAGCTCACACTTGTTGTCTTTTATCACCTTGATTTTGATCAACATTCCTCAGATAACCTTTCAGATCTTTCCTGTCACCTGATTGACAGAGCACAAAAAAAATTTCAACATTTCCCTCATTGACAATTTGTATAACAATGCCTGTTTATTGTGTGACATGCCTGTTCAGTTTGCATTAGAAAAAAAGTACACTGCAACTGAATCAATCTCTAATCTGCTACATTCAGTACATTCCCAACATAAAGTCTTTGTTTACGTTTAATTTGAGGGTTTTACTTCACACCCAACAGTATGTGAAACCTCCCAGCAAACCAGCAAACACTTCTTGGCTCAGTATTTTTACAAACACTCTGAGGTGCAATAACTTCATGGTCCAGATTGTACTAATGACTCCACACTGATGGCCTCATGTTATCCTCAGTGGGCCGTAGCAGGGGAGGGAGAAACTGCATGGAAAATAGAGTTACAGCGGTGGGAAACTCAGCTGAGGGAGAGCTTCTTGACATCTCAGAGAGGAACAGAGGGAGGAAAAGAGAGTGTGGATGTGTGCCTGTGTGTGTGTGTGAGAGAGAGCGAGAGAGAGAGAGAGAGGCACACTGCAAGAAAGTGAAACACAGAGTGAAGCTGTAGTTGTTCTTTGTAATGGGAAATGATGGGAGAGCTGTTTGAGGGCTGCACGGTTTGACCCTGTGACCGCAAGCAGTCGTGAGAACCAAGTCCTGGGCCATGTGTCCTTAAGACCCTCAAATCAGCACACACGCGCGCTACAGCACGTACACACACACACTTACACCCAAGAGAAGCAGAATACATATCAGCTAATTCAGAGGAAGAGACAATAAGTCCACAAAAGTAGCAAGACAATAATCATCCTTTTCATCAGTATTAACTATTTAGCCTATAAAGCCCCCCTGCTACAAATAAGTCACCCAACTATGTTTTGTAAAGGATTTCATATGCTTATGCTGCCTTCCCCTAATTCACACTCACATTGAAGCCTATATGAACACCAACCAACCCAAAGATGACAAAAGTAGGAGAAGGATCTGTGGGGGGGATCCAGGTGGGAGAAGTGAAGCAGTGCTGTCTCCTTCCCCTTCCCCCAGTCAATTACCCAAGTGCCCTTAGGCAATACCAAGACAACTGTAGTGCACTGGCTTGATGCTTGATACTGGAAGGCTTCCAGGTGCAGATGTCAGGGGTCAACACTGCCTCCTCAAAACCCATAAATCTTCCAGTTAGGCTCCATCATCTCCACACACACACACACACACACACACACAACTCAAGTCCTGATGTCTAACAGTCTATTTCAGATGCACTGCAGGCAAATGATCAGCAGCAGAATGATCTTCTCATCACAGTGCATGTGCTTGTTTCTAGCAGAAATACACAGTGTGTGAAGTCTGCTGTAGTTTTTTTTACAATTGTTCCAGGAGCTGTCATATAGACTTGCTAGTGTGTTGTTCAGATCAAGGGGGGGGGGGGGGGGGGGGGGTTGGATGGCACCTAAATTCTGTTTAGCCACTTTTCTAATGACATAGAATTTTAGTGTGCATCCAGTGAAGAAACAATAGGTCCAAAACATAGATGATTTAGGAACAGGTAGTTGCTTGCCTGATGTCCATATTTGTAACACTGCACTGACTAGCCTACAAACTGAACTCTAAACTGTGACACAATTACCTGCATGACTGAAGTAAAACCGCACAAGACAAAACGTATGCACTGCACTGGAATCAAAGTTTAAAAAAAGTTTACCTCCGATTTCCACACAACGTAAGCGTGAGAGCTTGACGGCTGCACTTTCTTCTGAAGCCACCTACGCGGGGAGAACAGCGTGCCGGTGCTTCCGGACGGCGCTGCACCGGATCCCCTCACCAGAAACGGTAAATCCCCGGCGGTATTCCTTTTGGCACACTTCACTATATCATAGTCAAAGTGGAAGTTGAAGGATGGAGAAACATCCAGAGGTATGGAAGGCGAAGAGAGGGATGGGGTTATGGGCTCCTTTAGTGTCGGAATCTTCGTGCGTAAAGCCGGTTTCCCAACCAAGTGCTCCGGAGACGCACCTGCGTCCGCAGCCGCCGCTCCAGAAAACGACGCGCCACTTTCTCCTTCGGCCTCGGTGCCACAGTGTCTTATAATAGCGGGGTCCAGGCTCCGAGTTTGGCGTAGCCTCCGTTTGGTTATGGCTTTTGAGGCAGGCGAGGAGCAGGAGAAGACGCTGTTGAGAAGTCCTTGAGCGGCAGACATATCTCCTTATTTTTGGATCTCACATCAGCGCTGCTCAATGCGTCTCTCTAAAGCTCCCCTACAACTGTAAGACGAGTTTAGCGCTTTCCCATCAACAGGAAGGGCCACATACAAGCTGTTGAAGAGCTGGAGTGCGCTGCATTTGGCTGCAGACGCTGGTCAAAGTGGAGAGAGAGCAAAGTCTTCTTTTCCGCTCCTGGGTTGCTCTGCACGCGTTGGTCATTCCCAAACTGGAGTGGAGTGAGAAGACACTTTGTGACTGTGTGGCTAGAGTGTGGGAGGGCAATCAGTAGGCTACTTTCATACTGTAGGCTATTCTTTTTTTCTTAACAATTTAATATCAACATATAGTAAGAACTTGAATTTCAACCCTCCATGTGAGTTTGCATTTGAATAGTCAACTCTACCAATCATTGCTCCTCTTTTTCGTCGTAAATAAAATGTAAATTAGCTCCAGATGATCATCAGCGGGTGATCACTAATTCTATCCACCAAAATCCATTCAGAAAACCATAAATTTATCCTCATTCGCCTGAAACAATTTACACCACTTTGACACTAAATTTGTTTCCTACTGGTATTTCAATTAAATATGTGGGGTAATATCCGTTTCTATAATTAATACGTTCATTTTCATAACGCTAATTAGACAAGTAGGCCTAGACAGACAGGGGTAATCAGACAGGCACAAGGTCATGCACACAGACAGACATGATTTAGCCGGGATGAAAATAGGCATATTAATCCTTGTCTCCCATTAATCCACCTCGTTGTCTGGAAATAATAGGCCTATCACTGGATCCTGCTGTGTGCTATTATTAGCGAAACAATAAGTGAGCCATATAGGATTAAAAGCCAATGCCATTCTTTACACCTGTGCAGGAGACTGTAATCCAGACATTTGTTGCTTGTGGAGGATATCAGTAAATTAAGTTTGTTTAGATTACTGTGCAAGTGTACGCATTTGTTTAAAAGGGGGAGTGTAAGATGGAGCATGTTTGGCCCTGTGTGTGAAAGTATGGGGAAAATGAAAAGAGACAGCAGGAGTCCGGAGAGGAGGGTGCTGCACGGCTGATAAAGGAGCTTATGAAGCTGCGCCGCATGACATGCTCACACATGCACACAACACAGCATGACATGACACTGATAACAGCTGAGATAGATTTGACCCTTCTAAAAACAGTCTGTGGGGGGAAAGAATGAGAGGAGGACTAGATGAAAACGCAGAAGCAGGAATTATGGCAAGAAAACACTGTGTTTTGCATTAGTTTATAATAAAGTTTATGGAAGGAAGCCAGCTATTGAGGCATTATTTCCCTGAACTGTGCCCATGCTGGATTTGGGGGGAAAAACAGGAATATAAGACAATAGTGCATAACTGAGAAGATATTATATGTTCGCATACTGCAGATCTATAAACCTGTGCAACATCCTTGACATTTCATTTTGCTCCCTCCAAGCTCTTCATCATATGTTAAAGATCTGGGCAATGCAGGACTCAGGTTACTAATGTGTAACAATGGACAACATTTAATGCGAAACAGTGATCATTTGACATGACTATCAAAATATTTCACGTAGTCAAGATCGAAGGGAAGGAGAATAAATCCACAAGGCTACACTTCAGCCAGTCACGTTCAGTGTTAGATAAACATGGACCATATTTGATGTACAAAAAGGCACCGCCTGAAACCATTTTAAGCAAAATGATCATATTCAGCTATAGCTGTGGAGACATGTTTGCAAACTCACAGCACAGTCTGAAATTACAAATACACACCCTAGAGCAATGTTTCTATCCAACTAAAGATTTCACATGTTCCTGGCTGCACATGTAAACATCTCCCATATTGTTCCAATAGAAGAAGACATGTTAATAATAACAGCATCTTAGCCTAATAATGTTCATGTCATGAATCCCAAATCAGAACTGGATTGGCTTTCCTCTTTGTTGAGATTGTATCCCAGGTAAAATGTGTGATTAAAATTGGGATAAATACAGGTGAAGTAGCCTACATTAAAAATATGTTTCACATGTTTGTTAGGTATTAGTACATGGAGACCTGTAAACGACCCAGGGTCCTTGAACATCATTACGAGGTCCACACAGTCAAACTGTAGCTGGCCCAAATTTTTTATATTTTATCATGCAGTTAATAAAGAAAGACAAAAAGCATACTGTAGCTGCACTTAGTAGTAGTAGGTCTAATAGTGATACACGCTAATATGTAGACTACATGCATTCAATCAAATTAAACTAATGGAATAAAAGCAGTATGCTGGTGAGTTTCTAACTGAGGAAAATGAGCTTCATGTAGACTTTTTTTTGTTCTCATGTACTGACATCTATTGGCCATTTTTAAAAATTGCACTACTAGTACGGTGTCCCTGAGAGATCGTCTCAACTTATTAAATTGCTTTTTTTTATGATGCCTTCAGTGTTATGGGAAATGTGCGTGCATAAAGGATCAAACAAAGCAACAAAATGGTACACAATGGAGGATGGATGGATAGATTTACATTAGTGTCTTGGTTTAGCCACTTTTCTATAGAGTTTCTGTAATGTGTGATGCATATGGTAACTGTTTTCTATCCTATCAAGGCATCCACTTGATGTGCACAACCGCGTCCCGCGTCTCGCGCAAGGAGAAATTACGAGGGTTACGTGAAGGCATCAAGAGAATGGTTGCATTTATCCCACAACAGCGCCATCCCGCCATAGTCTTGGTTTTGTTGGAAGACCCCTCACGGAAAAGTGTTTGGCAAGGAAAGGGTTAAGGAGTTTATAGGGTTTAGATCGATGCTCCCTCTCTCACACGTCGCCATGAACAAATGAATTCGCGGGGACTTAAATATCAATTTCACAAAGGAGAAAGAGTCCTGTGCTTTGAACCTGACCCTACCAAGGCTAAAGTGTTGTATGACGCTAAGGTAAGTTAATGTTTTGTGCATGTAATTTAGGTCTTCGGTATCGTATTTGGATTTTGTACAAACGAATAATTTATACGGGAAAAGCAGGGTCAATTCTGTATGCCTCAGGATATATGCATCGACCGGGAAGGCCTGCGGGAAAATAACGTTGACGTTAGCTGTTACGGTTCTTGAATGGTTTCCGGGTACGTTTGATTTCACATTTCTTCTTGAAGCGCATGATTTTTAACGTTACGTAGTAAAGATAACTATGATATTTTGTAGCTGTTATTTAATTTCAAATAAGGCATTTCGGCCAAAACTATTAACATTAACGATGCAGGCAATAATAGCATTATTCAAATTAACCTTTAACTTACTGTTTATAAAATATCTCTGAAGTAACGTTATAGCTGGGTGGCTATCATCCAAAGAAAAGTAAGTTTAACGTTAATGCTAACACCTAATAAACAAACGGACCAACACATCTGCCTTGCGAAGTTGGCCATGGCTGACCGTTATGAATCAGTTATTGTTGTGTAGCTATTTAAATGCCATTGCATGCGAGCTAAAAAGATCATTTTAATGTGTTTCAAGCAGACAAATGCCGAGTATCCGTATTATAATCTTGTCGGGTGAGTCCTCAATGTGGTTTTCACTAGCTGGCTAGTGAACTTAGCTAGCTAACGCTAAGTGCAGTGCAAGTTAGGATAAGGTTTTGTTTACATCAAGGCTTGGCCTTTGCTAACCAAGTGGCGCTAACAGTTAGCATTAACTGTGGAATTACAAAGTATTTTGCTTAAGTAGCAATACCGACGTTACAATGTAAAATACCAATTTACACGTAACGTTAACTTACTGAATTAAACATTTTTGTGGCAAAACGTAAAGCTAGCTACTAAAAGCATCAAAAGCAAGGGATGCTACGGTGTATTATTGATAACTTATATTAAATTACAGTAAGGTACAGCCGGTCCATTTGATGCTTAGTCAAATAACGTTACGTGGCATAGTGTTGTGTAGGCTAATAGTTGGGCATTAAGGACACATTCTTCTGATATTTCCAAACGTAACGTTAGTCCCTCGCACTGTTGCATTATGAGGAAAGTTTATCCTTCCAGTCCCAAGCTTTAGTTATCCATAGCTTGCATCATATTTCATGAGGTTATGATAATACTTCATTTGCCCGATAAGAACTGACGATGCACATCAATGATGATGATGTCTGAATAGCCTTTGTGGTTCCATTTAACGCATGTGCAATCCTGATTTGCAGAGTGATTGAATGGCTGGAAGCATACAAAATATAGTTGAATGCAAACTATAATATTGACTTTTGAAATGCAAGTAACTGAAAATGTAAATTCTCTAAACATGGAAATACTCAAAGAACAGTACGTGCACATTTATTCCATTTCTGCTGATCCTACCAAAGCGTTTGAGTGTTGACACCAGCTGAATTGTGTGGGGAAGCACTGTCCTTTGAACCACAAGTTTCTTAAGCAAGACTGTTCTTAGTGTTCTGTGTTCGCTTTGCAGGTCATTGATGTCTTGATAGGTACAGACGAACATGGAAGAAGAATCCCAAAGTACCTGATTCACTTCAGTGGTTGGAACAGAAGGTAACATTAATTGGCTTGCTCTGGATAACAGTCAATGAACACAGTCACCTACCTATGTATACGTACTAAGTCATATTCACTGTAGTGTTTATTGTTGCAAAATATCATGTTCATCAAGTTGTGTAATAATAATCATAAAACACTGCAGTCAAATCATGCAGCTCTGTGTGTTTATTTTTTTTTAAATTTTATTTATTTTGTAAATGTTTGTGTGTGTTTTTGAGTAGCTGGGATCGTTGGGCTGCAGAGGATCATGTCCTAAGGGACACTGAAGAAAATCGTAAATTGCAACATAAACTGGCTCGCAAAGCTCTAGGTCGCATGTAAGTTCACATTCTGTTAATTCATTCAATCATGGAGGTGAATACCATCATAAAATGTAATCATTGAATATATTTTCACTAACACAGACCTAAGTGTGCACCACTTAGGTCTGTGTTAGTGCTCAAAATAAGGAGGATGTTCTCAGACTTCAGGGAGAATTCAGAGTAGAATCACTGAATTAATCTTTTAACTTAATTGTAAAGCTATAGTTAAGTTTTATTGTTGATTTCAGACAGGCACAATGCTGTCAGTGACCATACATGACACCCGTAACTAGAACCACAAGTGTGTCAGTGTCTAGTCTGCATCCACATGTTTTGTTTTTGACCTTTCTAATGGTTTGTTCTATTTTTAGACAAGACTGATACCAATAGTGTGTGTTGTTTGTCTTTCCTGGCGGTAGGAAGAGAAAGGCATGGGCGAAGAGGCGTCGTCGTCAGTCTGGTACTAAATCTTCTTTGAAGACTCTCCCTAAGGAGGACGACAGTGATGACGCATGTGAGAAATCTTTCTCTGTCTCTGTTTTTTTTTTTTTTTTTCTTTTTGCTCCCAGTCTCCCTTAGCAATCAGATTAATCCTTCCGTGTTCTTCTGTCTTTAGGTTTGATTTCGTCTTCAGAGAGCAGTGACGGGGACGATTCTGACCCTGACTCTTCAAATAGTGGGGACAGCACCTTCTCTGAGGACATCAACAAAATGGTGAAGTGAATCCGTTCAGTTTCCACCCCAGACAAGGGCATATATAGACCAACGTTTGCATTTTAGGCCTTTAGTTGATGTTGTTAGTTGGCATAGCAACATGCAATGATTGCCACCAGAAAGTTCCCTTGTAATGTACATTTAGAATAAACTCATAGTACACCTGTGTGCTTCTAGGTTAAACATGTAATTAATTGGGTGATAGATTGTTAAGCCCAACATGTATTTTATGACCGTGACTTTGGCCCAAAGAAAACCACCATATCCTGTTAGTTTCTACAGAGCATGTACATGAAGGGTCATATCTTGTTTGTTTCAGAGGGTTGAGCCAGACGTCAATGTGAAGAGGGAATGTGAGGAGAAGGTCGTCCATGTGGACATCAACATCCCCGATGCTCTGAAGAAGAAACTCGAGGACGACTGCTTTTACATCAACAAGAGGAAGAAGGTACATGCAGCAGAGATTAAGCAGTGTTTGTTTAGCTTGATTGATGGTAGGCGTGTTAAGATGATGGAAGCTTGCTTAAATTGAATTGACTCATGCTTTGTTCG
The DNA here is from genome assembly GCF_014851395.1 of Micropterus salmoides. Classification (NCBI taxonomy): domain Eukaryota; kingdom Metazoa; phylum Chordata; class Actinopteri; order Centrarchiformes; family Centrarchidae; genus Micropterus; species Micropterus salmoides. The sequence continues at coordinate 12,580,066 of NW_024040040.1, forward strand.
TGATTGGCCATGTTTTTCCTCTCCCAGCTGGTGATGGTTCCCTGCCAGACGAATGTCGTGCACATCCTTGAGTCCTACGTCAAGCACTTTGCCATCAACAAAGCGTTCATGGCCAATGAGCGGTACCGGCGTCAACAGAACACCACACAGAACAGCAGTCCACAGCCAGTCCCTCCAGAGAAGAGGTGAGTCTGCATGCAGAAAAAAATAGTGTGATAGAAACAGATTCCGTATTCATATTGTGGTAATTCTTGTATTTATTATATGTTGTAAACGCATTTTTTAAAAATATGATTAATTCCTACATCTGGGACAGGCCCAGATTAGAGTGTGCATCCGTGTTTTTGAACATTAACTAATTATCCTTTTTATTTTTTTTAAGCGAGGAGTTGTGTAAGGAGATGGTCGATGGCCTGAGGATCACATTTGACTTCACCTTACCCATGATCCTCCTCTACCCCTGTGAACAAGCTCAGTTCAAAAAGGTCAGCTCCTCCAGGCTCTTCCTGGCCATCAATGAAAGCTCCCCTTGCTCCAGCAAGTAAGTCTAACATGATGAATCAAGTTTCAGAAACCTGGCTATGATGTACTGCGTTTGTGTTCTGCTGGTAAGCTATAAGCCTTTTTCTCTCCATTTGTGTTGGAAGCACCCAACGAGAGCGCAGCCCAAGCCCGTTGGGGCACAACCCACCAACCCCCCAGTCCACAGACAGCCAACCAGCACTGAGCGACACTTCTGCCACGACGCCTACTGCCCCAGCCCCGATCCCGAAGCGCAGGCGTCACCCTGACATGGACTGTATCTCATACCAGTCCCAGTCACTCAGACGCTCCACCAGGAACACGTCTGGAGGTGACCGGCCAGCTGAAGGAAGCAGTGGAGGTAATCAGTGTTTACTGGATTTAGTACTATTTTGAAAATGATCTAAAAGTGTGTGTGTGTGTGTGTGTGTGTGTGTGTGTGTGTGTGTGTGTGTGTGTGTGTGTGTGTGTGTGTGTGTGTAAAAAGACTATCTAATGTTACATGGTTTTATTAGTAGTTTGTTTGGTCTCTTATTTTTTGTGGAGTGAGTAGTGACAATAATTATACTTACGAGCTATAACTACAATGTATGGAATGATCCAGGTGGAGGCAGTGCCACAGCGTCCCCGCAGCTCAAACGCCGCTTAGTCGACACCTCATCCCAGCCAAAGTTCTTCCTCAACCTGGACAGAAGTAAGCTGGCATGACATTACTTCTAATTAAAGCTTCTTGTGGTATTACTCTTAAATGTAACATTCAACCTGAACTCATAGTATCTGGAAAAATCAGTTTCTGTTTTAATGGCCTGCAGTTATCCAACCTTCTTATCTAAATAATGCAGTATTTCAATAAAGCCTTTACAAGGGTTTTTCAAAGAATACTTTTGTGATTATTCCTCCACAGTGTATGACTTTATGATTGCTTACACTCAATACAATTCAAATTTCAATATAAATCCTCAGATTCATTATCAAAATGATGCATTTCATGAAACATTTAGTATAATGATATTTAGAAGTGACAACTTTTTGTGTTTGTAATAACCAGCTTGGCCCAGTAGATGGTGCTACCTTATTTCTTTCCTCACTCATGCATTGCATTAATTCTCGTGGTCATTGGTTTATTTTGTTAGACATCTTGCTGTGTAGCTTATCATGGCTGAACTCTGTAAAGGTGTTGTTCTCCTCTTTACCCAGAAACCCCAGTGCACAGTGGCTCATCTTCCCCGTTGCCCTTGACGCCGAGCAAAGAGCGAAGTGGGCCTTTCTATGGCCTGGAGAGCCGGAGAAACAATGAGCTTAATGAGGTAATTAACATAATATTAACTGGAAGGGACACAGTGTCTTGCTCAAGGACACTGGGATAGTCATGGAAATGGCCTCATTGCAAGGAGAGAATTTAAGCAACCTGTATGAATTGAAATTGTCACTTCAATCAAAGCACCCAGTGTATTAAACAGTTTGGTCCTTTGCTTGTGTTTGATAATTTATACAGGCCTATGGTATTGCCAAGTTTTACATTGACCAGTCAGTAGAAACATATTGGACATTGATCACAACCTTCAAATATGGTCAGTTCAGAACTGTTCATGGCATTTGTAATTGGTAAATATATGAAATCTCAAAGTTTCTGTTAAATGCTTTTTCCTTTACCTGACCAGGTCCTAAGTTGGAAGCTAACTCCTGATAACTATCCTCTGAATGACCAGCCTCCTCCGCCCTCCTACCTGTACGGAGCACAGCACCTCCTGCGGCTTTTTGGTTGGTCTCTCTTATCATTTAACTTTCACAGGTTCACTAGTTATACATGATTTAAGTGTTTGGATGTTCACTGTCCTCTTTTTTTTATTTTTTATTATTTATTTTTTTACTTATAGTGAAGCTTCCTGAGATCCTGGGCAAGATGCAGATCCCCGAGAGGAACCTCCGAGCCCTAGTCAAGCATTTGGAACTCTTTCTCAGGTAACTGATGGTTGTGTTCAAGTCAAATATATCTTGCCTCTATGCATAAGAGGTCCCATGGGTAAGTGCTTTACAAAGCAAGGGAGGGACAGAAACTATTTAATTAAAATGGGTTAAAGACTATAGGTTGCAAGTTTATTCCCACTGCGCAGATGGCAGAGTACCAATGCCTGGTTTACTCAGGCCTGAAGACTTACAATTTCTTCACTAAAATATTCAGGCGTAATATTGAAATCTCATCCTTATTTAAAAAGGTTTTGTGCCATCAGGTTGACAAAAACTGAATAATTCCCATGGAGGGTAAATCATTAAGAAGGTGATGCGGTGCATTCAATTACTGAAGCATTAAATAGGGAGCACTTCAACTTAAAATGCACCTTTTAGTAATAACATGCACGGTTCATTAACCAGGGTATGACCTAGCTAAGCAGCAAAACTCAGTAGTAACTGCCAGTGTTGAGCAGCAAGAAGTTCCCTTGACAAATAGATTTTATGCCTTATACTCATAGTATGCAGATGTAGTGAAATGTGTGGTAGCCTGCTTCACAGTAGAATAGTAAAAGCAAGAGATTAAAAGACCACAATAAGTGAACAACAAGAAAATAGTCATTGTCTGCAAATGATCACAACCAAACAAAAAGGCAAGGACGAGTAAGTAAATGAGAGCATTGGGGAGGGTGGAGGGGAGGGAGAGATGGAGCGAGAATCAGCATGTGTTAGAGGGAGGGAGATGAGTGGGCGTTACACAAGCGCGGAAGTCTAATCTTTAAATCCTCCCTAGCGATCTTCAGTTCAGCCGGCCCCAAACCTGGGGGATTTAGGTCCTCTCATTCTCTAATCAAACACATGCAGTACCGCCTTCTGCCACCATGCAGTGCTGCAGAGCAACATCTGAACATGCCATGGAGTGGGCACGGAGACAAAACCTGAGTCTGAGAGCCAAAAATTACCTCTGTTGCACTACTCAACCAAGAAATGTATATAAATAAATAAACTGGAGCTCAGCACTTGGTGCCACAAAAATCATGAGGTGGTCTTCTGAAAATAGCTAGACTTGGCATTCATGTGGGCTTGTGGGAATAGAGTGGTGTGCAGTAGGAAGGGATTACAGCATTCACCTATGTATGTGATGCATCGCCTTCACCAGAATGGCTCTAAAACAGCATTGTGAACACTGTACCGTAACACTTGCACCAAATAAAATACCAGTACTTCATTCTTTTCAGCAGCATTAGCACTTTCTTTTGGCAAAGCATCTCATGCAGTGCCATCAGTATTGAGGGGAAACATCGGTAGAAAGTCTTTTAATTCACTCCAGTGGCACTGGATTGCAAATCACCGGTGCATCTCTTTTCACAGAACATTATTCTGCAAAATGGCACAGACTATATTGGAAGCAAAGAAGAGTGAAGTGCTTAAAAGAAAATTACTTTTGCAGTTTCATTTTCCTCTGTAGCCTCGTGATGAACTAAGCGCTTAAGTCAGGATTGATAATATTCAATACGGAAAACACTGACATTTTCCTTCATTAACTAATTTAATATTTTGACCGTGTTGGGGACGCTGCAGGACACTGGACACAAACTGAAATACTTGTGTGTGTCTTTTGGGAAAGCCTTCGTGCCTTTTACTCTGAATCCCGCCTTGTGGCAGATTGTGCCGAGCGGGCAAAAATTGATTGATGTTGCAGAGACTGATGTGCAATGCATTTTGGGATTTGGCCACAGTTGATCTCTCACTCTCCTTTTCTATGATTACGATTAAGTGTGGGCGTGTGTGCATGCACATGTGTACACACATGTTAGGCTGATATACAGTGTATGCCTGAAGCGGCTTGCCTGGTGTTTAATACTGATCAAACGACAGTAAAGATTAGCACAAGCCTGAATTTCTGGGACAGAAGAACCAAAATAAATCCCAATTAATATATATGCACTGATACCTGTTAAGTGCCTTTTTAAATAAATCTCTCTCTGAATCAACTTTTCTTGTGCGCAGTAAAGAATTAGGCTTAAAAATGAAATTTCTGTAAACCAAATCTTGCTTACCTTTTTATTCATTCACTGTGGGGTGCTTACACGTTCCCTTTATTGTCCCATTAGGTTGTCTTGTTTGTTACTCGTAGTCAAAGAGTTCTCCTCTGATGAGGATAATTTGTTTGCATTGAGATTAGGAAGGCCGGTGGAGCTAAGATGAGATGGCAAGATTTAGAGGATTTGGCCGAGTAGCGGATACTAAGAAGATTCCGGATTAGTTTTCCCGCTACTGATTAGAGGGTGGGGGGGTGGATTTTTCACTCTTTCCCTCTCTGACTGTTGGTCGGTCATTCTCATGTTCTCAGTATTTCTGTCATAGGAATTGGTTCTCTGGTAGTAGTATAGGCGTGGATGAGGGGGCTTTGTCTCCGACATATATCCCGCTGGCAGAGGGCAAAGGGTCTGGGATTTACGTGGAATGAGCCAGGGATATCTAGGAAAACCAGAAGTTGAAGTGAACTGGGACTTTTTGCTTCATCTAGGCCTATTGTATTTGTGTTTTGTCACATGACAAACGGCGCATGTTCAATATTAAATCTGAACAGAGAGGAATGCTGAATATTGTTGGAGTCAAAATATCTCACCATATTTCCCTCTTTTGTACTTCATTTTCCTGCCTCCCTCTCTTAGGTTTCTGGCGGAGTTCCATGAGGATTTTTTTCCTGAGTCCGCATATGTGTCAGCATCAGAGGCCCACTACAGCATGAAACAACCGAGGCCAATTTATTGAAGGAGACGCTGGCTGTTGTGTTTCCTTCCCTTGCGTGTCTCTACCCTGACCTACCTTTCAGCTAGCATGACCTTTTTGTGGCGTGTGTCCAGCGGAATCAGCAGCAGCTTTCTCTGGAGTTCAGCTGTATTGTTTTCCTGGGCAGGCTTTTCTTCTCCTCTGGCCTAATGTTAGTTTTCCTGCTGTTGCCTCGTGGAACCAGTTGCTTCTGCCACGCCGCTAACCCTCACCCATGCTCTATTTGTGGGAGTGTCCTGCTAGTCATGCCACCCTGCTCTGCTTCGCTTCAGTGTACTGCTCCAAGGCATGTCGAGGGCCGTGTGATGGCGTGTGCTAACTTTTTTGTAGGCCCCATATGGGATTTAATTCATAGGAGACAGCTACTTATGATTCTTCTTTCCAAGCCTTTCCTCATTGTCATGTTTTTTGTTTGCTGGCCTACACTCTTTAAGACCGAGCTAAGGCTGGAAAGTTCTCTAGCGCCTCAGATATTACAGACTTGCCAAAACAAAACCATTTTGAATCAGCTGTGGAAGCCAATACAATTACTGCTGTTTGGCAAAGACCTGCTCTGACTTTGTTCTAGCCACAACATTGGAACATTGTGGCATGTTCGTAGAAGGGAAAGCGACACTGATTGAAATGCCCTGTGTTCTTGTTCTGCCTGCCCAGTAAACTAATTTTCGATCCTCTTTAGGATGCTGGTTTGGTTGCTTGCCCCCTCTTTATGTAGCGACTGTAGAGCTGCCAGTGGTCCTCTCCCGGATAGGATTCCTCCTAAGCTACAGTAGGACTTCCTATGCTGGAGCGGCTTCATTGCTTTTGCGGAGTAATTCTAATTAACTGACTCTTTAAAACTTTTACCTTCAGAAATGTTGTTTTTCCTCTGGACTTTTCTGTTGTATTACACTGTTTGGATGTGCAATTCAGTGTTCATGAGAGATGTTCTTATTTCTTGCTTTTCTTTTGATGTTGTCCTGTGCATGTCTGATAAATGTCTAGCAGCTTTTTGTTACGTATTTTTTATTTTTTTTCTGCCTGTTCCTCTCACTGTGGCCACCGTCTAACAGAAAGTACAAGGCACAATGTGAGAAAATTGAAAAGATGGTGCGCTGTGGACAACATATCAGAGAGTAAACCGTGTGTTGCTCCTTCATATTCATACACAAATCAATGTCATATCTTTTTCTTAAGCTAATCTTACAGGTAATCTTTAATATACAGTTAAAGACCAGTACCAGAAAGATTGGACAATCACTTAAAATGTGTCAAACTAATTTAGGAAACATGTATGTGATTTACAGCATAACACCTGATGCAATTTGCTAAACATTTCATGAGAAAGAATTGGCAAAGCAAATGCTAGGAATTATTTGAAAAATGCAACAGAAGCGATAGTTATGGTTACTCGTCATGACATTGTGAAAATGTAAATACAAAAACGCCTGTTGATCAGTATGTTATTTATTTTTCTTTGTGCCACTGGATCAATCTGTGTTGCTTGTTGAATTGGTTGCACAATACTTGACAAAGCCCATTCCAGACTTGATAACACACAAATGAAGTGTCAGCTGTTTCTTGGCCTAATAACATCTGTCTATACAGTAAACCGATGTATTGTAACACACTTGAATGTATAATACAATGTATCTGTTTCCTGTTATGTACAGAGGTATAATTTGCATAGCATGTTATTAATTTCTATTGGGTTTATTCAGTGTTGTCTGTTTCCCTTTAGCCCTGTGGGTTTTTTCCCCAATAGTTTAAATAAAGACTTTGTAAACTTATTCACATACATAAAGCACCATGATTGTACTGCCTTGGCCAATTTTAGGCTTGTCAGTTGTTGTATTATCTTTTCACTGCAAGATGAATCAGCTTGGGCACATGCAAATGGATTTGAATCTCAAACCTCACAAAGCACTTCTCAATTTAAAGTTAAATGTAGACAGGAGAATTTTATCCGCTACCTTGACCTTCCATGTCCCCAAACTATAGCTGATTAAAACTTTCACCCTAAAAAATGCTGTTGCCACAGTTTGACGTTTTTAAATCTTTAAATCTGATGTCCTTGTCAATGTGACTCTTCTGTTTTGTCTTTGAACTACTTCAAAGCAAGCCTAGTCTAATCTAGTGGTGCTCATTTATATGAAAAGTTGACACTACTTTGACACTTGTTAATCAAAGAATGCTGATCTAACAGATCTGCTGTTAATGTGGTATGATACCGCCACCGTTCCTGTGGTGAGCTTTAGTGAGCAAATTGAAATTTTTATCTAATCAGTGTACCCTTGTCTGCTGAAGATGGATGGGAGTCTTCTAGTGCTTGTTGTTCTAAGCAGAGGTGGATGTGTTTTTGGCAGCGATTAGGGTTCAATATGTTGTTCAAAAGCATTGACTTTTGGAAGTGGTTGTCCAGAAACACCTCTGTGTTGAGGGACTTTGACCCAGTGGGCAAAGCCACACTAAATGCCAGTATTATCTCCCAGCAGAACTCTTGTAGCTCTGGCACAGCTCTCTTGGAGAAATTATTTAACATTTTGGGAAATTGCTTTTTTTTTATTGCCACGAGTTAGAAGAGAAGACTATACTACTCTCATGTCTCTTGAATTAACTTTGGAACTTGAGCTGGAAGTTGATTAGTTTAGCTTAACTTAGCATACAGACGCAGCAGGGGGAAGCAGCTAGCGTGGCTTTATCTGAAAACTCAAAAACACACCTGTTTTTGTTTGTGTAAGAATTAAACAAATGAGATACAAGGTGTTTAATTAGCTTTAGAGGTAGTGCTAGTGATGTTTTTGAGCTGTTGGAGTGTATCAGGGTAGCTCTTTCCTCCAGCTGTTAGTTTTTGCTAAGCCAAACTAATCGAGTCTTGGCTCTAGCTTCATACTTGATAGACAAACGGAGTGGCATCAGTCTTCTAATCTAACTCTCATATTCCAACATAATTTGCCTCCATTTTTCATTCGTGTATTGTTTTATGTAGTTTGGTCAAGTTAGATGGGGAAAGCCAGAACCTTTTAAGCTTAATGCTATGCTTTCTATTTTAAAGCTATCGAGTTTTTCAAATAAAGCAAGTACACTGTATTTACCAAGTCTTTGCCAAATTTCTAGTGCAGTTAAGTTAACCTGTTGGCGCACATTTGAAAACCTTAAAAAAGGTAATTTTTAAAAGGAGCTTGGATTTGATGTAAATTTGATGTATAAGTCTCTTTTCCCATACCTGTATACTGTATCTTTACTCTCTTCTGAACTATGCTCTTAGTCTATTTCCTGTGTATCTATAGAAAGCTGGCTAACCTGGCCTTCCCATATCAAGGTCCTAATGGGTTTTAGTGGTTAGCCCTAATTGTATTTGCACTGGGTTCGACTTCTTGTAATGAACCGCTTATCACTGCAACCCAAGACAGCACTCTCTTGCTTGCTGCTATCATGTAGCCGCAGAAGCCACCAGTTCAAGCCTCACCATGCATCTCAAATCGATTTCCCGTCCCGCAACGTCTCTCTCCACTTACCACATGATTCAATTGTTGGAGGGAAAAATGGGATGTAATGAGATGTGCGTTATCACCTCATAAGTGCTGCTGCCCGCACCTTTCACCTGATTCCGCCTCTTCTTTTGTTTGTGTTCAACCCCTTCCATCTGCAGCGGCTGTGTCCTATCTTTCCATCCCACCCTCTGTGTCTGGCTTCTTCTTTAGTCCCCGAGTGGTTTTCTTTTCCTGCCCTCACATCCATATCACCATCTCTTTTGTCTAATGTTTCCTCTGATTAGTCTTTTGTCTTCCCGTTCCTCTGCTCACTCAATTTATTGAGACAGAGAATAGAGTTAGAAGCTTTTGGCCAGAAGGAGTGCGCATACATTTCTTTTCATTCATTTCACTCATCTAATTCAGTGTTTTCTGCTTCCTTTGTGTCCATCCACTCCAAGCTTTTGCTTTATCAAGATCTTTTGACGCATTCATCTCCTTACCCATCTTCATCCCATGTCTCTGGGATTTTTTTCCTATTCACTCATCACTCATCTTCATTCTCCTGTTTTTTACCCACCCGTCCTCCCCTTCTCTCTGTTCTCGTTCTTGCACCATGGACGTAGGAGATGGATTGCAAGAGGAGAAGGTGTACGGCAGCTCCTCTGCCTCCTCTGACTCTTCTTGGACATCATTTGACCTTAGCACTGACCTCACATCAGTCAGCTCTGACCAAGTCTCGACATCTGTGACAACTCCCAGCGGCTGTAAACCGTTCGTTGACCAGCACCTAAAGACGTCTTCTTCAGTTAAGATCTCTTGTGAAGCAGGAACCAGGGAGGTTGCATGGAGGGAGACATCTTTTCTCGGAAATGATGAGTAAGTACATCACTGTAATAGCTACAGCATTTATCAGGGATAGGGTGAAAATAAGTGACAGAAACACTTTGATGTGCAATGTAGTGGTGAGAAATAGGAGTTTGGTGATTTAAAACCAACATAAAACAAACCTACGCAGTACAACTGAGGCTGATTAGTTTTGCTGGTATTTTCTCATAAACAACATTTAAATTTTGACCTGATAGCGGTGTTTTCATTAAGCCCACCAATATCAATATGTGGTTTGCATACTTGTTGAGCTTGTGACAGCATACCACTGACATTTTGATAAAGACGTCTAATCATCTGAGTCATTGCAAAAAAATATTGTTCTTTCTCCCTTTCTGGTTGAGAGCAGCAAGAAAAACAACTAACCTCTCTAGAAAAGATGGGAGAGAAGAAGATAAAAGTGGCGATGATTATCTGTTTCATCTGGTTTTAATCATGAGAGGTTCTGTAAAGGGAGTCTGATTCCCAGTAGCAGGACTGAGAGAGCGGATAAAAGAAGCTGTGCATTAGTTTAGATAGAGACCATAAATCACCTCCTTGAATTCTTCAGAGAATCTCAGTCTCTGGCAAGTGGCAAAACCCAGGGTGTTGTTCATCAAGCCTTACTTTTTCTCTTTCCTTTCCACTTTCCATCACTCCACCATATATATATATATATATATATATATATATATATATATATAAGCTTTCCACAGACAGACAAAAGTCTGAACCCTCTCACCATGTCTTCAAATCACCCCAAACTCCCTGAGTGTTCAGTATTTTTACACAGAGACTGATAAATCTTTGGTTGAGGAATCTTTCAGAGCCAATTGAGGAATATAAATGCAATTTGCTCTTTTTCTCTCTATGTCAGTAGCTGGGTTTCCGTCTTTAAAATGGAATGTCTGAATAGAAATGGCAAATGTCAGCTACTTGCATGTATTTACTCATTCAGGTGTGAAGAAAGACAAATGGGAATCTAAATCTTGTTGACTTTTATAACATTTTGCAGTGCGCTGTTCTTGGGCACATGGAAATGTTGTGCGTAATATATACAGATAAATATACAGAGTACAATATTTACAAAACGCATTCCATTTTTAATTAAAAAAAATTGTTTCATTTTGTGACAAAGGTCATACTAATTAATTAAAAAAATTTTAGCTAAAATTTTAAATTTAATTAATAGTTTTATACTTTTTTTTGTAGAGAGTTGGATAAGAAGATTGATGTCATTGCTATATCTGTCCTGTAAGTATTAAGCTGGAGCTAGGAGATTAGTTTAGCCTTGCTCTCTCCAATGTTTAAAAATGTACCAAACAAACAACAACTAGGCACAGCGGAGTCAATTCAATTCAGAAGCGTTTTAACTTTGGAGAGAGCCAGGCTAGTTATTTCCCCCTGCTATTCTAAACTATTCTATTAAGAAAAAACAATTCAATCACGTTAACCCAATTGATGTAAACGTTGCAAATTCATATTCACATTTTCATATTTCTTATGTCATTTCAAAAGTTTGGGCAAAATTTGTTTGGCAGTTGTCAACCCTTCACTCTTTCTCTGCCTCCTCCAGGTCTCCCCATATCTCCTATTCTGCACTTTCTTCCTTGTGCTGATCTCTGAATCAGTAATGTGCAGGGAAAGAGTTAATGTTCTCCTGCTGTATTTAAAGTCTAAAAAGGTTACAGCGATCATTGCTTAAACCCCGTTGGCTGGTGCAATTAGGGAAGTTTAACTGTGATTGGACCATCTGGAAGAAAATTGGATGCCTCACGTGAGAATAATAACAATAAAATAAATAGCATTTCTGAACATAACTGACTTACTGTTTTTGCCCTTGCTGTGCCGTATTTTCCGGAACAAAACTAGAGAGTTGCTGCTGAATCACCTGACCTTAGGGTGACCAGATGAGAACAGTGAAATTCGGGACAGGGGAGTTGGATATTGGCGTGCCTTCCGGTAGCATACATTACATTCACAACACGTGAAAGTCAAAACTCAATGCTAAAATGAATTTTTTTTTTTTTCATGAGGTCAACTGTCTGTCATTAGGAAAACAACACAATGACTGTGTTGTGCACAACTTTGAAAATCATGATCTGTTACATAAAATTAATTTAATTTAAATTCATTTAATTAGTGCAGTGCCTATCATGTGTCTGTGCAACAAACAGGTCCGATCTTTTCTTTTCCGTGGGTTCCTTCAGCTACACCTCCCCTGTCCTTGCGACTGTAACACTAGAGAACAAAAAGGGGAAAAGTGCATGTGTGTTATATTGCAGCCCCTGCTGTAGCCACTGGAGAGTCGGAACAGTGCCCATCTGTGGACGACCAGCATTTAATGATTTCATTAGGCTATAACTAATCAAAACAGGTTTAACCTAATTGTCCGGACCAACAGGACAGGAGTCTGAACAAATACTCATAATTTGGGACGTCTGGTCCCCTACCTGACCCCATCACCACCTCTGCCCTTGATCGCCAGCCTTTTCTCTCATTTCTCCTTCTTCTAATGTAGTTTTTCTCAAGTTTTCTGGTAACTCAGCAACTTCACAACAACATTTTTGTTTTAGTCTTTCAGTTGTCACCCCACCCCCACTGACCCAAACATAAAGTCATTTTGCTGCAGTTCTGGTTATTGTGTTTGTTGGAGCCTGCCTGCCCCTCTGCTTGTGGCAGCCTGAGGATTAGGATACAGTCGGGCAGAGAGCCGCAGCATGATGGCGCACTGAGTCACGAGGTAAGATAAGGTATAGTATTTACTCACATCTCATCCTCCATGTCTCTATGATGTAATGATGAGCTTTGTGGGCAGAGTGTACTGCTGTACACTATGTATGGGGGAGTGTTATTGAGGTGCAGGGGATGTTTATGTCTGTGGAGTACATACATTTTTGGTTTGTGTGTGTGTTTTTTATTTTCTCTAGTCATTCTTTTTTATTTCTTTTAGCCACTTTATTTCTTTTCTCAGATCTTCTGCCCTGAATTTAATGATTTTTCTGCTCAAAATGCTGTATCTATTCAATTTTACATACTCATGGCAGTGTACAGATAATCAAATATCACTGTGAATTTCCATGTTCCAGTGTGCTTAGTGCCTCATTTCACCTGAACAGAGGCTGTAAATGGTTAGGTCTAATGGAGAATTTTGGAGAAAGTTGTTTCCATCTCTACAGGCGAGCAGTATATGTGGCAGACATTTTCACAGTTGGGTGGAGGCACTCTCATCTGAGCCCCACCACTTATCTCACTGTAGTAACTGCATTCTCAACTCGTTCAAGCTCTGTGGTTTTGACATGAAATTTGAGAGGATTTAAAGTCCGGCTTTAGCGTGAGGCTCTGCAGTGCGTGCAGTCTGTATGGCCACCCTCCTAAACCCACAGTATATACACCATTTCCCAGCCCAGATTGATAAAAGTAAATAATGTCACACATTTCGACATAAAATGTGATGGATGATAGATTAAGTGTTTAATGAGCTATGTAGTAGTGTTGTAGTCAAGACCACCCAAACTGAGACCAAGATATGACCAAGACCAAAGTGTATAGAGCATTAGCTACTTCCCTCAATGTCTCAATGTTCCCTCAAATACCTAACTAAATTAGGTAGCTTGTGCATTTAGCTAGGTGGCAAATAGCTGGCAAGCAATTGAAACTAGTTCCCTGAAACATACAGTATATATGGTATACACAAGTAGCTAACTTAATACAGTATGTATAGCTAATATTACATATTAAGTTTTTTTACCTCCAGTAAGAGTAAGGATGTTAATAAATACATCGGCAATGCACAGGCAAGTTATAGGATATCTCCACAGTTGTCATCTTGACTGTTCTTCAGTAGAAATGCAATCAATTCTGAGACGAGTACAACAAACACTACTTTGTAGCCAGTAAAGAATCTTTACAGCGGGCTCAATTCTACATTTGGCCCCAGCTCTATGTTTTAACATACCTAATGTACATCTGAAAAAAATGCCCACCCAGAGCTACCTTTTCATTTATGTTAATATAAACATACAGTAAATATTTTACAGTCAAATATCATAATGAATCATACGTGCAGTCTGAGGACACAGTATACGAAATTATGTCAAAAGTAATGGCGATTGAGCATTTAAAGACATTTCTTACCTGAGACAGTCCTTTGGGGCAAATAAGTCTACGGTTACACCATCGCAATAGTTGCAGGTTACACAATGACAGCAGTATGGTTTTTATGATGCAAGTCGTGGTGCATTAAAATACGTTTTGCTCACACTGGATGTTCAAAACCAGATATTATCACAATACAAAAGAAACATGAGAAGTAATGAGATGAAAAATGAAAGCAAGTATATTTTGGACACTAGAACCGAGATGACTAAATCACTCCAGAGTTGTCCCTTGATTACCCTTAAGTTGACCTTTAGTTGTAGAGCCCTCATTGGACCACCAATTGAGTTTGTGAGTATAGCTGGATGTGTGTGGAATACAGGCGTGAGAGTTACAGCCTATCAAAATGAGACATTTTGACATTTAATTACAGTGTTTTCATTGGGATGCTTTATTCAAGGCTAATCAAAAACTAGACATTTAGTCTTTTTAACAACAAATAGTAGTTAGATGTGGAGAATGCTGTTGAATTCACAGACAATTGGGCAACTGTATTGGTGCAGAAGCAACAGATTTTCTGTGATGATCAGCTGGTGGCTGGGTCAGTTAATTTCGGGTGTATTATGACTGATAGGAGAGGGTGTAATTAAAGAGGATGAATCTCATTTTAATGAAACAGTAAGGGCCATTGGCACTCAGGAGTGAGCCGTCTGTTGCATCAAATCCATTATAGATGTGATTCTTTTTTTTTTACAGATTATGATTAGGTTATTGCTTTTGTTCTAAATAGCGATACTGTTGTATTTTTACCTATTAACAATATCTGCATCTTGAAGTCCATCATCTTTTATTTTGGACAATGAGTCATCACCAAGATCCTCCTCTTCCATTCAGCCGCCCCCCACCCACCCACCATGACAATCCACATAATATTACATAAAATACAGCTTATGGTAGGAAGTGGATAAAAAAGCCTTTACTTAGGAGACTCTTTTCCTTGCTTTTGCCAGTACACAAACCATGTTACATAAAGTCTACAAAGCCTCCAGATGGACACGACCAGGCCCAGTCATTTGGCTAGGAGTCATTTCCAGCATCATATGAACACAAAACACACACACACACACACCTGTACGTGTATGGGTTTTAAGGCATTTAGGAGCTTATTCTCATTCTGTAATCCGTATTTGTTCCCTGTATCTATTCACCTTTGCCACTGCTGAACATTCACCTTCATGGCAACCTTAACCTCAATTCTAAATCATATAACCTTTTGAAGCTGGGTGAGCTAAAGCATTTATTTAAGTTCAGGAAAATATGGAAATAAGGGAGTAAAATTAGGAAAGAAATAGGATTTTTAGCAGTTTTTTAATGTGGCAATGGGGTGGTGATGGAACAGTGGATAAGACGCATGTCTTTGGTGTGAGAGACCCAGTGTTCAACTCCCCACTGTGACACGTCCACCAGTTGCTCCAAAAGCATGCAACCTTTGATATCAATAGCAATTGTAAGTTGATTTGGATAAAAGCGCCAGCTTAATTTAATAAATGGTCACGGAGCAACCTCCATATCTACAGTAGAAAATGCTAGCTGGTTGATATCTGATATTTCAACACAGTATACCATATCAGCAGCTATTTCAGTCTAATCATAATTGTTTTATCGTGCTGTATATATAAGTAGTCACACAGAGGTCATGGGCATATACAAATCAGTAGTTCCATCCCTTTAGACATGGCTATAGATAGCTACTTGGCCAACAGTCAGTACCAGGTGGCATCTCAGAGGTAGCTGGCATTCACTGAACTGGAATGTGCGTGGCTAGCATTATATCTGCAAATACACTATAATAATTTTACAATTTACAATGTGGAGTATTATATAAAACAATCATTAATAATTACCAGGTAATCAGTCATGTCTCCAAAAGCCACCTGCAACTGCTTGATTTTCCTTTAACTGTCATTTATATCATTGCCAAATTCTGTGGAAAAACTGATTGAAAGATATAGAAGCCAAATTTAACTGTCAAAAGAGCAATGTTCTCACCTACAAAGGGTGACTGTAGGGGGCATCAGACCATGCAGTGATAATTCTCAATGATAATCAGACAGGCAGCCCTTTTTGGCAGCCGGCTAGATGTAAAGTGGAGTGAGATTGTAGGTGCTGTATGGGTTACCTTACACTTGGGTTATCAGAGTACTGCTTTTCTATCTCAGATGTTGTATTGAATTAGGCCAACAATACATCAGACAAGCTGAATGGTGATTTCTGGTGTCTCTGAAACTACTGACTAAACTCCTGCTTAACAGAAAATACAGCTAAAGTCACCTTTTCTGCCTTTGTATCCACTAACATCACTCAAAACCTTCTAAACTCACTGTTGATCTTGACAGGAGAATCCATAACCTGCTTGCACCACTTTAGAACATGGCATTTTTGTTTAATAAATACTGTATTTCTGCAGCCTTCTACGGGCAAACAATTAACACTGAAGATACAAATGTGTAATGATTTCTTATGACCACTGATTTCAGATTCTCCAGTACTGTGAGAGGCTTCTCATTGCCAGGTGGGATGCAGAGCACAGAAGAGCACACCAGCATTGTGTAGCATAGGTCCGTGTGTGCCAGGTAAAAGGGAAGCACAGGGAAATGTGTGAAATTAAACAACAACCCTAACAAAGAGTGTTAGTGAAATATATATTTCAATGTAACAGTTATCCTCTGTCAGACAAAAGTAAAAATCCAATGAACAAAAAGTGTTTGGGCATAGTTCACTGATTGCTTGCAGATTGCATTGTGGGCAGCATTAAAAAGTAATCGACAAGCAAGGTGAGCGAAATTGAGGTATAAAATCTGTGCAGCACTCAATGCCCAAGAAAGCACTGTTAAGATTTTGTGTCTGCGTGGCCTCCATAGGAAAACAATGGATCATGTAGCACAAAATGCTAAGTCTGTACACTGCACACCCGGGTGTCACCTTGATGAACTTTATCCCTGTTGCATTCTTGCAAAGTGTGTCTGCTATACTCAAATTTCTTTAGGCAGGCCCTCTCTTTGTCCTTGTTGTTGAAGTTTACTGGCAGTTACTACTATTGAGCAGACTGATGACTCATGCCCGCCTGGGGGTAGTTTATGTTCTACAATTTAAAAACTTACACATAGTGGTTATTTTACAAGCTGATTCCATTCCATGTTCATACTCAATATACTTTGACTTCTACCTAACTTTGGGGGATATAAACATTTTTGTTTTGATCAAACTACTTGATGCATCAGCATTAAATAAAAAGCTTCCCCTAAATAAAATATTATATAAAATTTCCCAGTTCAGAAATATCTAATAAGTAAATTAGACTAAGAATTGGTCTGTTCATTCAATACTCAGGTCCAACCCAAATCACTACTCAGTATTTAGACCCTCATGATGGGAAATATAATTTAGGTAATTAAACAGTACATAAAATACAAAATGGCCACAGTATTTCTCAAATCCTGGCTGCAGCCCTTTTTCCTGTCCTGTAAGTTATGCCCTTGAATTCTTATTTATCCACATATAAATGCAGAGGGAGTGAAGATTATTAGCAATAACCTTCGCCTCTATTATAGCCCCCAGTGCCCTACACCCCTACATAGACCAGACAGTGTTGATATTACAGTGTGTTTAAGTAATTTCATATAGTTTGTGCTCATCCCCCTCTTCACTGAGAGAAATGGGAGGGTAGAAGTAGTTTATGTGATGGTGTGTGTGAATAAATTTTCTCTCTCAATCTACACAATCCAATTTTATAGTCACCAGCCCTTGTTTATCTCCTCAACTGAGTCAGCAAGGACGGCTGCTGTGTCCCTCTCTTATTGTATATATATATTATCGTTGTGTTAATCTACCTCTGCCTGCTGTATGCCCTCAGGCGCAGCTGACCTCTGTCTGCTCCGGCCAGAGAGAATCACTTCACAGTCATTGATACACACACACACACACACACAGCCAACCTATGTTGCATTAGGGTTTAAGAGTGGCTTCAGACATCTTTGTGTCTGAGATACACACTCGCACACATACACATGCTCACTGTAAGTACAGCTGCTGATGTCTGCGCTTAGTAGCAGCTCTAAAGTTGGCACACATCTGTTCATGCATTGATCCATCCGCTCTGTGTGTGCTCTGTGTGCGAGCTGTGTGCGGGGGAAAGGGAGTTTGTGTGCGAGCACTGGACAACACTGTATATCACACTTCTTGTCATCTCTCTGATGATGCTGTGTTGGGGGAGGTTTTCCCAACATTGTCCCCCTGTTATCTCACGCCCCATGACACTCTCTGCATGCATGTGTGTGCGCGCCGATGTCTGTGCATTTATGTGTGTTTGTGCGAGTGAATGGAGTTTATCCCCGCTGGCCCAGATGCCCTGGCTAAATCCATCACCAGTGGTGCTGCGCAGCGGTGCTAAGCTGGAACATTTGGCACCAAGCTAGGAATGGAGAAAAAAAAAAGGGAATAGAAAGACAGGAACACACACAGACACACAGACACACACACACACACACACAGAAAATTGAGTTTGGGGATTTAAAAAAAAAAGAGATTCAGAGGTGGATTTTTCAGTGGAGGAGTTGGACTCAGGGAGCGGGACAGGAGCTGTTTCGACGGCGCTCTGAGCCTTTGGGTGGTGGTGGGGCCGGGGCGTCCATCCCAATCTCTCCACCCGTTCATTCCTTCATCTGTCTGGTCCGGGCTGACAGGATGGAGCCATGCGACGACGATGACGATCTGGGAATGTTAACTGCTTTCCAGTAAGTTCTGGTGTCCCTCTTGTTGTGTACTTGCACAGAATGCATGTCATCGCTGTTGGACTTCTTTGCAAAGTAGAATTTCTTTGAGGGGAAGATGCATTTCCTCTTTCATTACTTCCTAATCAGAGTGTTGAAGTTTGTAGCAAGAGCTTAGCTCCTTGGGGAGTTGACATAAATGTTACTGTTGGTTGTTGGAGTCATTGTTGTGGGCCTGTTGCTCAGTGTCACAGATTCTTAATGAAGATTGTTGTGCTTGACTGTTGTGTTGTCTTTTGATGCCTTCCCTTATTGCTGTTTTTGTTTTCATCTGAAACATGTAGTGTTTATGGATTAAGTCTATTGTGGATTAAGTGTAATTGCTTTATTCTTGTTAGCCAAGGCCAGCTCTGCATTGTGTCTAATGATGTCAGAAGTTGAAATACTCTACAATGTCTACACCTGTGACCAAGCAGGAATCTGAATGTCATTATAGTAAGTGGTAGAAGAAGTATTCAAATAATGTCCTTAAGTAAAAGTAGCAATAACATACCAAACATACTCCATTAGTATTTAAAGGCTCTACATTAAAATTGTATTTAAGTAAAAGTATTAGTAACAAAAAATACTTAAAGTATCAAAAGTAAAAGTATTCGTACATTAAAAGGAATGGCCCCTTATCATATTATTGATGTTGGTAATTAATATATAAGCAGTACTTGGAGCTAATTTATCTACTTATACTGTCGGGAAGCTTAATTCATAGTAATGCATAAAGTTTTATAGATGGACCATATGTTTTGTATGTGAAATCTTGATCTGAATTGTAACCCTATAACTATAGCTATCAAATAAATGTGGAGTACATTATTTCCCTCTGAAATGTAGTGGAGTAGAGTATAAAGCAGCGTCAAATGGTAACACTTAGTCAAGTTTAAGTCATTGTACTTAGGTATACTACTTGAGTAAATATACTTACTTTCCACCACTGGTTATATCTGCACAAACATAATACATAAGGTTACTGTTAGGGATGAAACTGTATGAAAATTTCATATCACGATTATAGTGACTAAAATTATCACGGTTATCCGTATTATCACGGTATTGTAAAAATGTACCGAAAAATGTACTGATACACACACCGAAACCATTTCAACAAGTTTTATATTGGAAACTACAAATACAATTGCCATTTTGTGTGCATAAAAAATAAAATAACAGCAAATACCTTTTGTAAACATATGAAAATCATCAGTGTGCATTATCAAGATTTTATATTATATAGGTAATACAATGACCCCGTGGACAATTACATGAAAACAAAAAAGTTTTAGAAGCCTGTGATAGTAACTACAATGAACCCAGCAACTGACATAAATACAGAGGACTCTGTAGAATTTCTAGATATGCTGGTTGGTTGACTAAACTGCATAACGTGTTATCATGTGCAGTGGACGAATAGACTCTGCCGACACACGACGCACACAGCAACAGAACAACGTGTAGCGCTTTTACAAGAGCAGCTAACACTGAAAGCTTCAGTTTATACGCTGTTAACAAGTCAGACAAACCAAAGCTAAAAGTTAACTCACCCTGCGTTCACTATAAGGTAATTTTGTTCAATCGCTCTCATAAAAACTAAAATATGACCGGACTTCAAATCTCCGCAGCGTTGTGATTGACCCAAACAAACCCACGTTGCATTCTGCGCATGCGCGCCTGTTTCTGGGAGACGCTGGACAGTGTTTGCCATGAGATTGTAATAGCGCGGTTAACCATACCCGGTTATCATGGTAATTAAACTGTGTACGGTAATAATAACTGTCGTTATTAGATACTGTACAAAACCGCTCTCGCAAGCATAAGTGACAGAACCTTATTTTAAAAAAATTTAAAACCCATTTGTACAATTTGGCATCCCCAATCAAAATGAACTGAATGGGATGCAAAATGTCAGTCGCATATTGACAGGCTTTTCTGTAAATTAGGTAATTGTTTATTGATGTATTAAATACTACAAGTTGTACTACACTGACTGACTGTTAGCATTAGTGAGCTCCTTGGCACTGATAGCATCACCATTTTTTTTCTTCATCTCCTGACTGATCATCATAGCTCATCTAAGCAAGCTGATGGATTTAATGCCGGACTGTCTTGCTGCAGGATTTAAAGCAGCCATATTGTAATCTTGCTCACTGAATTGATGGCACGTGAGTCATCAGTTACATAAGGCTGAGGTGGCTCCAAGCAGCAGGGGAATCCAGGACCTTGTAATTACTGAACACACTTACAGATTACATCATGGATTGAGAGGGTTTAGCTAGCTGTCTGTTGGGAAGTGTGGCGTGTGTGTGTGTGTGTGTGTAGTGTGGCCTCATAAAATGTTATTATTTTGTACATTTGTGTGCACATTACTTCCTGCACTATGCAGTATGTATTTGCGGGCTGTATATATGTAAAATGCTGTTTTTTAAATAAATTCTCAACTAATATGAAAAAATTTAAATTAAGATTTTATTAAAACATATATATACACACATTGAATTAACTGTAACACCTGAACACCAGTGTTCGAAGGAGTGTGTGCAAACTAATTAGCAAGTGATCAAAGATGCCTGAACAGTAAACCAAAAGTAAAAGATCCATGATAAATATATAGCTAACAGTGATGAAATAACAGTTCAAATTGTTAGCTAAAAGTAAAATATTTGAAAAAAAGCATTAATCAAAGTTACAGCAGCAGCTGACAGCCCATTTCTATTGGTAGATCTGCAAGTAGGGTAGCAGCTGTAGTGTACTTTTCAGGAAGTGGCATTAAATAATCAAAAATATTGAATTGAAAGAGTATAGTATGTGATTTTTACTGTGGTATTTTTCAGGATGCATTTCAAATCATTTCCGTTTGCTTTCTGCGGCCAACAGGCATTTACATGAATTTCCATCTGACAGACCGAAGAAGTGGAGGAGGAGGAGGACAACGACGACTAGACTTTGAGCATCTGCCAGCAAACTAACAAATTGAGATAAATTGTGAAATAGTTAAAAGTAATTGATGACTTAAGTAAGTAATGGATAAATGGTTAAACTAGCTAAAAGCAATGACTAAATGATTAATATAGCAGAAGGTAATGGGGAAATAGTTCAAATAGTTAGCTGTAAGTAATGGATCAGTGGTTGAAACATCTAGCTACTGTCACTAGTAGTATGACTGCAAACATGACCTAACCAAAACATTGGTTGTTTGACTGTTTATGAAAAATAATTGTAACAATAATATAGTTGTTACCTGTAGTGTTAACAAGTAGTTTAAAATGAACATGTTTAGAATATATGGGCTGATATTTGTGTCAGTAGAATCTGAATTGCTCAGCTTGAATAATTGTATTGAAAATCTGAATAGAATAATTAGAAATTGAATTTATTAGTTTAAAACTGAATTCCAATAAACTTGAAACTGAATATAATATTATGAAACTGAATTCAGTTGCAACTGAAACTGTTTTTGAGCCGCACTATTTCAATTTCAATCCACAAGATTCATTTTTAAGGTCAAAGACAGTTCAAGTTTCTTCAGGAGGAGCAACTGACCCTTCACTAAGCCACGCCCTGAATACGCAGCTGGCCAATCACAGCGCAGTATAGGACTCACTCTAACTGAGGTCCAACCCTTTCATGGCTGCGCTCCATTGACTCTAATGCAAAAGGCGTCGTTTTCTAGCTTTTTTTGGCTGTATTTTTCTAAGATATGGTCAAACGCTGTTCCTGGGGCACTTGTAATAGTTACTGTTGCTACCCAGAGAGGTTGAAAGGAGAACTACGATTTATTCTCTTTCCAAAACCTGAAATAAATCCAGAAAAATGTCGGCTGTGGATTGTTCCTAATGTAATGTAAGTTAGCTAATGCTAGCTAACTTCCAATTGAATGTAATGTGATAAAGCCCTACTGTTCTGATTTTTAATGATTGTAATAATGAATAGAGGCCTACCTAGCTTTACAGGAACAATGTTGTTGTCGTTCATATCATTGTCTTTTGTTAATTCGTCGGCGGTTGTGGTTGTTCACTTGTACTGTGTGAGTGGTAGGCTTTAGCTTCCATCTTTCATTTTTTTCACGTCAGTTTGACAGTCTGAATACAATCTTCAAATGTGTAATGCAACTGCAAAAACTGTCTGCTTCTTTCTGAGATCTCGTTTTCCAACAAATCCTGTGCAGTAATAGACAGTGGCAGCGCCGACAGTTTGTCGGACTTAGCAACAGTAACTAAGGGGGGCGGGGCTTAGCTAAGAGTCTATTAAGTGCAGATCAAGCCTGCATTCTTTCCAATAACCAGCAGAGGGCGACTCCACTGCAAAAACAAGTCCAGTTCCATCAGAAATAATGGCAAATTAAGCTTCCCACCTCAGTTAAAAACACTTTCAGTAAACACCTCAGTAAACACTTTCCTAATGAGTTTATGAACTCTATTCATAGTTTTCATGTGACGTCACCTTCCAAGTAAAATGCTTCCTTGGAGGGCAAAAAAGACGTTATATTCCGCTGCCTGCCAACCAATAACCAAGTGATACACTGTTACTTTGAGTTTGTTACTTGTGCGTTGCCAAAATGCTGGATGGTTGTTGTGCTTTCGGATTTACTAATCGAGGAGGAGACAAGCCTGGGCTGTGTTAGATGAGGGATTCCCCAGAAGGTAAAAGTAAACATTCCTGCAGTCGAGCAGCGGCAGGAACCTGGCGGTTTTTAACAGTAGAAATGTGGAAGCGGATGCTGTAACGTTATATGGATCGGATATGCCCAACACTTGCAGTTCGTGTTCATATTTTTTTTTTTCTTAAGTTGAAAGGTGATCCAAATAAAATTTGACTGCTTTTGCGGCATCTGTATGGGGTAGTCGCGATGTGAGCCACTATGTTGGTCTGTTGTTATGCCCTCCAGGTCGCCGCGCATGTCATGACTGAAAACTATGAATTGTCAGTTGCAAGTTCTTTTCTAATCAGTATGATGTTCATTTCGTAAATTTTGGTCTCATTTAGAGGAAAATAGCCAATAAAGCAGAGTGTATTTTAAGGTGGGGCTACCTTACAGGTACTCAAGTTGAACAGCATCAGTTTTCAGTAGAAAAGTTCAGTTTCAAGTTTATTGGAATTCAGTTTCAAACTAATAAATTCACTTTCAAATTATGCTATTCAGTTTTTCAATACAGTTATTTAAGTTAAACAATACAAATTCAAACTATTCTATTCAAAATCATTTTTTTAATGTGATTATTCAAGTTGAGTAGAGTTGTTCCGATTCCGATGCCAGTATCCAAAATGCCTCCGATACTCACCGAAAATGCTGGCATCGGTATCGGCGAGTACTGGAGTCCGGGCACCAATCCGATACCACATAATTTATTAGAAATAGGAATCTATTTACCGGTTAGCTCCGTTAGCTCTGACACAGTTTTTCTTCGGCGCTCTTAAAACAGTTGCGCTGTGCTGCCGTTGGCAGCTGCTGTTTTAGAGCGAAGAAGAATTGATCACCTGACGCTACCTTAAAAGGAGCTAACGTTAGCGCAGTGGATGTTCCCACCAGTAAGACGGCGATATGCAACATATGCAAAGAAGCAATTTCGAGGGGTGGCACGAGTGTTGCAAATTTCAACACCAGCAACTTAATCAAAAATTTGAAGACACGTCACGCTAAAGAGCACGACGATTTTACCAAAGCTAAGGGGGGAAAAAAGGACGTACTGCAGCAGCAAACTCTGGAAACTGCCTTCCAGCGGTAAAAAATTAAATAAAAAATAAATTCCCCAAAAAGCAACAAAGATAACCGACAAAATTTTGGAGTTTATTGTCCTGGACCACCAACCCCTGTCTGTCGTCGAAAATGTGGGATTTCGTCACTTAATGGAGCATTTGGAGCCAAGGTACTCTTTGCCAGGTCGTAAATATATCCCCGAAACCGCGCTACCCAAATTATACGTGACAGTTAGGGAACACATTTCGTGTATGCTGAAAGACGTGCATGCAATCAGCTTTACCGCGGACATTTGGAGCTCCGACGTGTGCCCCATGTCTTTGCTAAGTTTAACGTCACACTGGGTGGACAGAGAGTCAACATTTACCCCTCGAAGTGCGGTGCTGCACGCCGAGGGGTAAATGTACCGAGTTCCGAAGCAATTGAGGGGATGCTAGTAGTGGAAAGCTGGTGGTGCATGAAGGGCTGAAGTCACAGAGAGAAGTGTGAGTGATGCACTGGCGAATGGTAGGATAGTCGCGCATTTCAAATACTCGCCACTGGCTACTACACGCCTGGAGGATATTCAAAAAGATCTCCAAATGCCCACCAAACGTCTGCATCAAGACGTAGCAACGAGGTGGAACAGTACCTAGTATGGTAGTAGTATGGTCAAGAGTTTACTGGAGCAGAAGCGGTCAATTTCAGCATATGGAGCTGACCACGACCTGCCAGTGATCCTTAGGGCTAACCAGTGGGCTTTACTGCAGAAAATAATCACTGTTCTAGCATAATTTTAAGAACTGACAGATTAGCTCCTTCACCTCTTCTGCAGCTAAAGTCATCCCCTCAGTCACAGTGCTGAAACGCCTGCTTGCTCGGGAGAATGAGGGGGATTCGGGTATAAAAACCATGAAAACAACCCTTCTTGAGGCTGTCCAGAAAAGATTCAAGACCATCGAGAATGAGCCCTTGTATACAGTTGCCACTCTTTTAGACCCACGATTCAAAGACAGGTATGTCTAATATTTTTATTAAATGTCTATATTATAAACAAAATTTTGAAATGGTGTTTTGGATAATTAGATATTGCATTATTATTGATTACTAATGCATTAATATGTTACCACTAAAAGCTACTATGGAGGAGGTTGTTTATTTGTTTATTTTACACATTAAGACATTTAGTTATTATTTTTTCATTGTTTTTAGATACTTCACAGGAGGACAGCATCAAGCATGCCAAGGATGCTCTGACCCGAGAGGTGGAGAAGATGGAGGAGTCACTGACCAGGACCACACCTGAGGGAAACAGTGCCAGAAAACCCCCATAAAGCGCCACGTATGGAAGCACAGCCAGACAGCAGCAGCAGCAGAAAGAGCAGCTTGAAAGGCCTATTTGAGGAAATCCTGCAGGAGCATGATGAGGAACGCAAGTAGCACACGCACACAAGTTCAAATACAGACATATTTGACCCACGCTCAGACAGCCCATTCCAGTACTGGGGAGTCAACCAAATTCGGCTTCCCACCCTGGCTGGCGCTGCTGCAAAGTTTCTCTGTGCTCCTTGTACCAGTTGAAATTATGAGCAATACTAAATTGCTAAAATGCTACTGCAGTGTGCCTACTTGTTTTAAAGTATTTTTTGTTTACTGTGTAGCTGCTGCTCTTTTGATTTGTATTTTTTTATGTTTACTTTATAGGTTAGTGTTGGACTACTGTTTTATATATATTGTGGCTGCACTTTAATTAAAAAAAAAAATTATTCCTATATTTATTTAGTTAAGTTGCTGTTGCACTACTGTTTCTACTGTTCTATTTAAAAATAAATGGCTTCCATTTGCTGTATTCATTCATGTTTTACAGAGGGTTTAACCTGAGCCAGGCCTTACCACAATGATAATCATATCACAGTCATGCAGGCGTAGTATGATCTTTTTCTTTTTTTTTAACACACTGGTATCGGTATCAGTACTCGGTATTGGCCGATACTCATGCTGTGGGTATCGGAATCTGTATCGGGAGGGGAAAAAATGGTATTGAAACATCTCTAAAGTTGAGCAATTCAAATTCAGATTTAAATAATTCAAATTCAGATTCTACTAACACAAATGCCAGCCCATAAGAATATGACGGGTGGTTATAAATTAACAGAACATATGTTTTCAGGAGTGGTGTGAGGATTTTGCTGTGTGGCTACGAAATAAATATGAATGAATAGTTAAAACATACAACTATTCTAGTTTGTTCTAGTCTGTTATAGTTTGTTTTGTAACAATAGCATCTGGAAGAGAAAAGTAGAAAGGAAGTGAGTTTACCCTTCTGTCTACTTTTTTTTTTATTCTACCTAAACATAAACCCATGCAGCTGCTGGTCAGCTGTGGACTGTGAGATTGAGGAAGTGCCAGATCGCAGCATCATTGTTGAAGGATTACAGCAATGAGGTGATAGGTCATTGGCCAGGAAACATGTGGCCCAGAAAGCAGACAAATGAAATTTGATTCAGATTCAGACAGACAGGCAGGCGTGGACTGATTTTCTTTCAATCTCTCCACCTGCTGTTCCCGGTTTTCAAACCACTGATATTCCAAACATTTGAATGTTGACTCAGCAGATGCAGAATGAGTGACACACATTGTTATACAAGGGAAATCACGTGAACCTGCTGTGATGCTTTTCTCATTCCTATTGCACTACAAGGCTTGGTGAAATCTGGAGCTTTGTTCTGTATTCTGGAGTATGAGATACCTAACAATTTAATACAAAACATATTTATTGTATGTGAACTGTACATAAAATAAAACAAATTAAGATTATAAAACAGAGTTTAAAGTGTTTTTTTTGTGTTTTTTTTAAACAAGCATGAATACAACCACATTGTATTCATGCTTTTGTAAGGATCACAACTACATCCTAACAAATTTTTCTCTGTTGACTATATCCCTTTCATGCATGAATTATGACAGCCATTGTCAAGATTTGTTTCCTATGCGTTTTTATTGCTCTTTAGGCATGCAAAATAAAATTAGACACATTTTTCAAGGAGTTTCTTACATGTCTACTAATGTATTAATGATGAATAAAATGAGATAGTATGTGAAAACTATATTTTTAATGTTGTTAAACCAATGTGGTCACAAATTTTAACATATTCTAATGCAGTTTCATGCAATACATAAACGTAGAACCTCACTTCTGACTCCTCAGCCTCTCTTTCTCAGTACCCTCAGCTCCAGCATCACTGCTGCTAGCATTTGGGGATTGTCCTATTTCTGGCAGCCATTCATTATCATTGCCACTAGTATTATACTTATTTGATTTTGATGGAATTTGCTCCACTATCCTGAATGCCTTTCTATTACTTGCTGCAACACACTAAATGTTACTCACATAATGGAACTAATCTGCACAAAATATTGTTTTTGTTACAAAAACTGCAAGTGTAACATAAATCCATTGATTTACATAAAAAAAAGTTAGTGCACATGAAGTATTTTCAAGAAAAACAAAGTCTCAGTAATAGTTAATTGTAGTTGAAATATAGCTAGTGATGCATAATGTCCAATTTAATAGATGATTAATTGTAATTTCCTCCCAACATAAAATCAATACTTAAAATTTAACAATTGTACTACTCCTTAGTTGTTACTAGATGTTACCAAATTGTATTTACCTGCAGAGGTCTCCTATAATTGGAGGAATGGCAAGATTTAGCTGAGCTGCTCAGCATTTACGATAGTCTGTCGGCCATCTTGGTTTTGACGAATTTAAGTCGCACTTAAAATGGTTTACCAGACGGTGGCAGTGTATGGCATAACACTCTAGTGTCCACTGTAGTGGATGATGTGCAACTAGACTGTCAGAATGTCTGCCCATTCAATTAAATGGCTTCTGAATAGCTGTCCACTGTAGTGACCACTATGCGTGAAAGGGATATAATCTTTTTTACCATACAAATGCTGCCATGAAAACCATATTTCCAGAACTTACATAATAAAAAAACAATAGTTAAATTTTTCTTTGCTGCTGTATACGCTAATGCGAAATACTTCATCGAACAATACAACACAATACATGTAAGACTAAGAGAAAACCAATACTAACCATTGCATTGGCATATCCTATTAAATAAGCCTTACTTTCAGAGGAATGGCAAACGTTACACTAAAATTTGAGTACAAATTGAATGTGATGAAATTTATTGGTTCCCGGTGGACACTGTAGCTTTTTTATGTGAGCTAAATAAGATATCTCGGCTGCTTTGTTAGAGACCAAATCCAATTCTCTCAGTTGTCCAAAAAGTGCAGAGAAGTTTTGTGTCTATTGAAAATGCTCTTCCTTTGATTTATAAGCCGCTCCACTTCTGTACTCCGCTGCACTGCAGAATGTTTGTGCTTGAATTGGTCAGGTCGGCTTGGAAGGGCCTTGAGGCCAAATCGGTCATAGGCCGATTAGTTTGCTGGCAAATGCTCAAAGTCTAGTCGCTGTCGTCCTCCTCCTCATCCAATTCTTCTTCCGCCTGTGAGATGGAAATTCATGTAAATGCCTGTTGGCCGCAGAAAGCAAACGGAAATGATTTGAAATGCATCCTCAAAAAATACCACAGTAACAATCACATACTCTATTCTTCCAATTCAGTATTTTTTGAGTATTATTTATTGCCACTTCCTGAAAAGTACAGTACAAGTGCTACCCTACTTGCAGATCTGCCAACAGAAATGGGCTGTCAGCTGCTGCTGTAGCTTTGATTTGATAGCAAATGTCTTTAAAATTACCTGCTGCTGTTTGCAGCCATACAGTTTGGGCCTGACTCTGTGGCTGATTTTGAAAATGCTAAGAAAAGTTTGACAACTTGCCAAGATCAAGGTAATCATATTTTAGATACTTGTTTGAAATGATAATGTATTACATGTATGTTGCATGTATGAAAATCTAAACACACACTATAAAAGCACGTGTGAAAAACCTGTGGACCTATCTAAAAAATCATTTAAATACAGTTTCTATGAAAGCAGGTATATTTCTGTGAACTGCAGAATGATCCACAGCCTATAAAAATTACGGGATTTTATTGTATTCGTTCCCAGGACATATTTCCACTAACTGTCCCCAAAGTCCATACTGAACTGGCAAAAGGGCATTAAGTATGCTGCAACCTTGTCTTGGAATTAGTTGCATAATCACCTGAATCTTTGGGAGCTGGTCTCATAGACACATTTAAAGTGATTCTAAATTACTTGGAAGCAGGTACATCTGGTACATCAGGTACATCTAAGTTTTTAAAAGTTTGTTTGTTATGTTTGACCGGGACAAGATCTTTTTAATCTTAAGTCTTTTACTCCTTGTTAAATGAAATAAAAGTTAAATAAAAAAGTTGCATTGTGATCCACCAACACAGTAACAAAGGTTCACCTGCTCTAAAAAACAAAGCTAGTCAGGGTGCGAACTATGGGGGAGCCTGGGGGAGCTTAGCTCCCCTTAATAAGACATCAGCGCCCATAAAAAATTGATTCTTGATATTTTGTGGGGTCTTTATTTCCATGAATTTCTATATTTCTCTATCATCATGGATCCATGCGTAAAATCAGACTTTATCCAGCCAGAGGGAATGATCACCGGTCGCTCCGCAATCTCCTGTCCTGTTCTTTCCTCTCACGGAAAAAAGAAAGGTCAAGTCGCAAACACAGTCGCAGCTGTTGTGTGAAGCGTAATTGTAGCAAAATGGCTACATATGATGATGATGATGATGATGATGATGATGATGATAATAATAATAATTGTTGTTATTATAGCTCCCCCGAAAGCTATGGTATAGTTTGCACACTGAAGCTAGTATTTGTTCTCCCAGCAAGTTACTGCCATGCACCACACTGCAATTAATGTACTGTAAACGCTGCTACAGTTGTGCTGACATGTGTGTATGTGTAAGAAAAGATGGACACATCACCAAAAAAGCTGACCACGTCATTGACCAACAAGGCAGAACCATCAATACCACATTACAAGCCGAAAAACCCAGTGTGTTTGTACTGACAGAGCATCAGCAGGATGTTTGTGTGTTATTCTTGGTTGGTTGGTTTTTGGACTGTTTAGTCTCATTGTTCTTCTTGCAGGAGCTAATGGAAGCAGATGATGGTAATCTCACTGGGAAATCCTACCCACACAATATCCGTAGTCTGTGTTATGAGTGTATGAGTTTGTGTGTGTATCTAGGCGTGTGGACCAGACATGTAGCACTGTTATACTAAGTGGGGATTTGCAGCTCAAATCCGCCCTCTGTTTCCAAACAGTCAGAGATCTTTCATAAATGTCAGATGAGCTACACAATCCTTTAATGACTAAATGCAGATCTGGCAGCGGCCCCGCCAGTTAAAAAACTTTTACATTCAACGGGGTTATCCAATGCTGCTTGTCTCAGCATGTCTACTGTAGGAACTGTGAAATTTAAAACTCATTTGCCACTTAGTCACATATGTTCTGGGCTGTGTTCTCTTGCATGTTAAGTGACTACAACAGATGTTAAAAGATCGATGTGTTTTCTGTCAACCATAATATTTATTATACACATAATATTGATTGATTCCACAACGTTCATGCCCAACTGACTCACAAGTATATTTCTTTGAAGTAGAATTGTGCTTAATTTACATAGGAAGCTTGTGTTTTACTGCTGGAATGTGCTGAAAATGTGTGTTTTATTTAGATTTTGTTTAAAGAGCATTCAAACTGCCGCACAAATTCAGCACTACTGAGCCAGCAGCAATAGTGTGCATCATTTAACGGCTTTTACAGCCTGTTTTTAACATCAGTATTCAGTTTGTGAACAGGCAATATGCTTTTCTGAAAACTACCTGCAAAACAAAATTAAATAATAATGTGTGGGTCTTTCCAGTTGCACCATGCTTATATTGTGTGTGATATATTCTGTACCTAAGCCAAATTTGAGGCTGACAATTTCATGGCCACACTGCATCAGTTACTGTGGGCTCACAGGTTAGAGTTACCTGATTGTACGGATTAAGGTGGTCTTCCTTATTTAACCTCAGTTGAATTAGACCAGTGGTTCTCAACCTTTTTTGGGGCAGCGCCCCCCTGTCCATTATCCAGGTGCCTCACCGCCCCCCATCAAAATAGATGTTTGCTATTTGGCCTGAATATTGTTGATTAGTATTATTAATATTTTTGTTGTTACTACTGTTATTAAAAACATGGAAAAAAAAAAACACATAATTGAATGGCAAAATACAGATTTATTACTTTCCGAGGGAAGAAGAAAGCTATGTAAATAGTAATGTAAAATGTAATTGTGCTCCCAGAATGTGTGTGACCTCAGATACTGTTTTCTTGGAGATATTGAGCATTAAATTTCTGCCTTTTCTGCACCAATTTCTGGTGGAAATGTTTTTATTTCTATTAAGGGAAACACAAAATTCAGGTGGCAGGTGACAATTAAAAATATATAAATATAATGGAATATAATGCAGTAGGCTCTCAGACATTTGCTTTTAAGAAAGTTTCTCCTGTAGATCAACTTATTTAATATCATCCCTGCTGAGTCAACACACATAATTTAGTCTTCCCTCCTGTTTTGTGCCTTTTGTTTGGGGAAGTAAACTCTTTAAATGTGAATGTGGCACCTTTTAAACTAAACTAACGACAACACCTGTGATCAGACAGAAATCTCACCACAAATTCACACAACTTCAGCAGATATGATAAACTGCAGCTCACAGTCCCAAACAGAGCGAGACTGTGCCTCCGTTTTTGACGTTACATTTTTATAGCCTATTAAAACTCTACAAGTCATGTTACCATTTGGGCACGAACTGGCTGCGATACACAGTGCGAGATGGATCCACTTCACAGCACTCCCTGGTGTCTCATCAGGTGCAGGATGCTGGACGAAGTTGCTTTCAGGGGATGTCCGACAGCGGAATATCCAAGAAACAGGGCGTCCATTTTCCAGAGTTTACATAGTAACTGTGACTTCCCGTTCCCATGAAGGCAGCACACAGCTGCTCCACAAGCAGCTGACAGAAACACTCAAAAGAAGAAGACTGACGATACATAGTGTCTCGTGTAGTCACAGTGGAGTAAACTGGCAGGTTTTAATGTTGCAAACCACAGTTTTTTGCAAAGAGTTGAAAGTTTAAACTCTTATTGTTGTGAATATTTTGTTTAAACTCGCCTTAAAACTTTAACCTCAACAAACGCCCCCCAAGACCAGCTCAGCAACCCCCTTTCATAAATTTTGCTTCCAGCGCCCCCCTTCATATTCTGAACACCCCCTGGGGGTGGTACCGCCCCCGTTGAGAAACACGGAATTAGTCTGTTGGCAAGAGCCAAGACGTACATATTCTGGGTCTATTTGCTGACCTGTTCAAATCTTGCTCAAATGCACTCCAACCATTAGAATGACGTGGAATAGAAAGTAAATAAATGAAGTATCAGTGGTTGCATCTAATGGCTTGTTGATGGTGTCAACATGAAACACTGGACACTAGCTCTCCCTATCTATTGCCCTCATCACTTCCTGCAGCCGCTTTGATGTAAATGCCTATCAAACCATTCAGAGGTATTAGTTCCCTATCTCAAATGCGTTTTCAGGCGCACCTGAAGTTGGAAGTTAGTCTAATTTTAGAAAACACAAAGCATTGTATCTGTTAGTCGCATAGACAGGACTTGTGCAGTAGTAATAATTTATTTGAGTCTTGCTTCTTAAAATCTCAAGTTTTGCAATTTCAACTCCCAGCTTCTGTTCCAGGAAAAACTCTTAATTATTACTTCCACTTTTGTTCTATCATCACTGGAAGAGCTGCCCACTTATGTCCAGCAACACTGGGATTGTTTCCCCCCATTGCCATCACACATCATGGTCCTTAGTCTGGTAATCACACTGTTAGTCCCTAAATTCAATGAGCAGCAGTTTTTCACAAATAAACTCAGTTAAAAATGATTGGTAGTAATTACTGTATTTATATATTTTCTCTTGGCTTTGCTGGTCACCTCGAAAGATGTGGCTCACAAGAAAAACCAACACATAACTCATGAGCAATCGGGCTTATTAAGTGTGTGCATGTGCGTATAATTAAAGGTCATGCTGGGCTTGAAGTATAGCTACTAGCATTTGACAATTTGTCTACATATGAGACTCCATCTCCACATTTTGATGTGTGTGCACGCCGGGCATGATGACAATATTTGCGTGCCATGCAACCAGTGAGTGAATATTTGCTCTAGAGGAAGACGTGACTGTTTGGAAGATGTTTTTTTGTGTATTTACAGCTCCTGCGCTGAAGCGACCCCCACAAAGCGCTCAGGGGTCCGGGGCAGCCAACAGCTTGCTAATATACTGTGAGATGAAAAATGGCTCCCATCGTTTCTCACTATTCCTTATCTCCTAAGTGTCTCCGACAAGCTTCGTTATTGAAGAGGGACGTTTAGTAGGCTGACAGCAGGAGGCAAGGGGAAAAAAGAAGAGACAGAAACAAAGAAGACCTGAGCCAAATGTATTATTTGTTTAAAACCCACATGGAACACTCAACGGGTTTAATGCGTCAGAAACCGCCTGGTTGCTGCCAGGTACATTAGGTATGCCAGGCAGATAAAAACTCCCTGCTCTGGGAGAACATAAGACAAACTTTTAATGTAAAAACAGGATTCTCATGGGCCTGCGGAAAAGTTTTACTGGATATTATCTTGTGGAACACCAAAAGGGCTTAAAAATTCTGATAATTTATTTTGAAAATTATTAGATGGATAGAAAGTGTTTAATATTTTTAATTAAACTAACATCCAAAATACATCAGTGATCTGTGCGGCACTTGATGTCAAACATCTGGCTCAGCTCAAATTGAACTACAAATTTTGGTCTTTGTCTAGAGATGCACTTTAACTAATTTTTTGTGCTTGTTGGAATACAGTGTATTGTTTGTACTGGAAAACTCCCAACCTGTGTGCCTGTAATTTATCAAAACAAGTGACCTGAAAGATGTTGATCCAACTTGATCCATGTCTGGTACAGTGAATCAGATATTATCCAGAGACTTGCTTTTGCTAAGGTAGGCTAATGAAGCTACTGAAACCCCATTAAGGAAAATGGTGAATGAGAAAACTTTACCTGCGTCTTAGGTCCCTGAATTATACACTTTGCATTAAAAAAAATCAATTAGAGCTAGACCAACAAATGAGCCAGGGTATGTATCAGCCATTGGTTTTTTTTTTTACTTTTTGCGGATGTTTTATGTCACTGTAAGTCGGACAACATGTTACTGAAATTGAGGTACACAGCATGTTTAAGGTAGCTTTGTAATTGTCAACATTACAAATCTTAAAACCTGCACTGACTCATGACTTATTTTCAACTATAAAATGTCTTTTTTCACAATTCGTACAGATTCTTGAACAAATCCTTATCAAAAAGGCAACACCTGGGCAACAAGAAACATCTGTCAGTAACATGTTCCAATAGTTTTGCTCACTTGAAAAATGGGTGGGTTCAAACAAAGGGTGGTATGTCCTGAGTTGTTTAACACATGTAGATGTGAATACCAGGAAATAAAAGCTGAAATTCTGAACTCTTGTCTCATATTAATCTTTTGATCTTAAACCCAAATGTCTTCAGTGAACAATAAAAACAAAGGAATTTGCCTTACTGTTCCAATACTTTTGGAGGGGACTGTACTATTGACTATATATATATACTATAATTATAAGATTTGTTACACTCTCAAATATTGATTAAGTATGAGCCTCAAAGCTCGAACATGGGGGAAACCAGTCTCAGAGCAACATTAGTTTCAAAGTTTGATTATCCGGTCTGCGCAATAAACAATGTTAATGCTAAAAGTCATATTGCTAATCATTTCCTCTAGTTTATGCGAGAATTCATTCTATTTATTTATTGATTAGAGTAGGTGGATGGCATTGTTGGCACCAAATGTAGGTGAAGATGCAACAAAACATTAGCTATGTCAGATTAATAGCTATAGTGGAAGAATATTGTGCTGTGTGCAAATTATATTATTCAACTTCCTTGCAATAGTTTTCAGTAAGAAACATTATTCACAAATGGTCAACATTAACCAAAAAGCTTACACATACGCTAATGATAGAACACTGACAGAAAGTTGAAATGTGCATTAGGCAGGTAATTAGTCAACAAGAGCGGATATTTGCAATAAGGAGGTTTTTTTATGACAGATATCAGTAAAAGCTTTCACTTGTTTGTTTGAATTTATGTTGACGAATCTGCTAGAGGCAGTTTGTTTGCAGACCTGGCGGCAAACAAAGCCAATCTTCTGATGAAAGCTGATATACATTTACAAGGGTAGAAACTGATTTCAGGTACTGTGCTTAAAATTCTGTTTTTAAATGCTTTCCCCAAAAAATACCAGCTTTGTTTGTTGACCTTCCTCCTGTCTTACAAAATCCCTAAGTAAAACCTCCACTTGATCTTGAACAGGATTATATTCTGTGTATATATAAAGTTAAAAGCCCTTTCACTTCTTGTCTCTTCTTGTCATATAATATTTTCCCCTCTGGCCTTTTTCCCATCTCTTTTGTTCATTCCATCCTCCAATCTCCTCCTCTCTCAATCCATCAACTCCCACATCACACCTTCATCTTACAACCCCTCACTTTTGAATATCCATCTCTCCCTTCATCCATTTATCCTGCCTGACCTCTCTCTCTCTCTCTCTCTCGCCCTCTCCATCCCTCGCACTCATCATCTCTCCCTGCACCTCCCTTGTTCACCCTTGTTGGATCAATCCAGTCATTTTCTCCTATTTCTCACACCCTCCCTCATTTGCTGTAGTGTTGACTGCCCTACCAGATTAGGCCTGTGTCATAAGGAAGAGAGAGAAAGAGAGAGATTGCCAGTTGGATTAAAAGGTGTGCGGGAATGAAATTCTATGATCTCATTGTTTAGACGAGTCACACAAAGTTGGTGTGTATTTGTGTGCGTGCATGCGAAGGGTGTTGTCTGCTTTATCCCCTGTAAAGATAGGGAGCTGGCCAGAAATGCATGCTGGGAAGTCATGTGTCATTGGTGTGGTGACAGAAAATGACTGATTTGCACTTTTATTGTGTTCATATATCATTATGATGCAGTGTAGACTGGACAGCATATTAAATCACTGTATAATGTTGGAGTGGACTACAGGAACTGGATGCTACCGAGCAATCAGGTATACATATGAGAATCAAAAAAAATAATTAAAGTAAAGGACAAGGTAATTGTATGACTGAATACCTCACACGGCGTTGCTACCCAGTAAATCAGAGTGTGACATGATTTATTTATTTAAAAGAAGACACCACCTCTAAAAAAATTAATAAAAATAAAGTAACTTGAAGATACCTGGTGAAGTAAACAGTTATGTACATCCAGACCTCCATAAACCATTCACAAAGCTATTCTAATGTTTTAAAATATGCATTCTTTGCACGGCTTGCGGTCTTCTTCTCCTTTTTTAATTATTCCATAGCTTTTACGATACATATCCAACTTGTATCACGACACCTTTTTGCTTGTGGGTAGGAACACAATGGGACACAATCCATACAGGGGTCCAGTCATCCAAATGTTGCGCTATAGCACCACTAATTAAAATTTGAAATTCCAAAGGGACACTTTAA
Source organism: Micropterus salmoides (assembly GCF_014851395.1). Classification (NCBI taxonomy): domain Eukaryota; kingdom Metazoa; phylum Chordata; class Actinopteri; order Centrarchiformes; family Centrarchidae; genus Micropterus; species Micropterus salmoides. The sequence goes on from NW_024040040.1 coordinate 12,616,888, forward strand.
ATTAATTTGTGGATTAATTTCATTGTGGACACATTGGACATGTAGACTGTTGTTTTTGTCTTGTAACATGTTTGCTTTGTATAGTATGGGCCAATTCAGTTTTTATTTCAGCTTATTTTAGATTAAATACTAGCTTTTTGAAAGCTTTTTACAAAGTTAAAAATATTCTTTGTCGCAGTCACCAGTTTTAGTTAAATTAGTGCTGTTTGAGAAAGCGCAACTTTATTTTGGTCGAGTTCTGTTTTCTCTAGTTGTGGACGAAGTATTCACGTAATTTAAGCAACAATACCACACTATAATAATACATTCCTCCAAGTAAAAGTCCTCCATTTAGACTTTTATTTAAGTAAAAGTATAGAAATATTAGCAACAAAATGTAAAAGTACTCACGGAGAATGGTCAGTGTAATATCATATTATTGGATCAAGCAGTGTGTTAATGTTGTTGGTCAAGGTGGATCATCATATGCATCATCCATTTTTGTCTGTAAAATATTTTGAAAAGCAGCAGCTAGACCTGTCAAATAATTTATAAAGTAACATAATATGAAAACAGTCAAGTGCAAGTACCTGAAAATTGTCTTGAACTATGTCTCCAAAGAAATATTTTGTATTTTATCTCCATGACATGGAAAAGTTCACACTGGTAACATCTGCAAAATGTTTAGTGTGAACATATTTCATTTGTTTTCCCTACAACATCCGCTTGCAGTACCTAAAGCATGATTCTTATTTTCATAACTCAAGGCAGTCAGTTGAGGTTAGAAAAAGGCTGAAATAATTCATGTTGACTTGAAGCATGAAACGAGACACGAATACTTTTTCCAACCAAGTGTTCTAGCTGCCTTAGCCTAACCCTATGTGGGGTGCAGGATGCTAAAGTCAGCCTGCGGAGTTCCATGCTTTGTACGCCACAACATCCACGCTGACCACCACCTTGGGACCATATGACACTGCCACACTTCCTGAATTGAAACAAATCATTGCCAGTGAAGGTAAACCAGATAGCAGTAGGGTTTAGATCAAAGTGCAATAATTAGTACATAACCATATTTTACAGCAGATAGGGTTGGTTCTGTAAATATTTGACAGTGGTCTGCAGAATACAGAATAAGAATTGAGATGCCTGTTGCAAAGGTGACAGGGATTTATGCATGAACACCACCACAGACTCAAGGGATTGTCAAAGTCATCAAAGTCCAGATTCTGCTGGCAGAAAAAAGAATCAGCTTTATCAGCCAGATGTTTTATTTTATGCTGGATATGATTCAATACACAGCATTTCAACTACGCGATGTCACTTTGTTGTTCTTGATATTATTGTGTTTATTTTGTTATATGTGATATGTTTTAATTAATTGTTATATTTTGCTACATGCTGCGTTCTGCTCTTTTGAAGGAGACAGAAGAGATGTGTAGATACAGATACACAACACACACTAACACAGACAGGTTAATGATTAACTCGACGTGCGTGTCAGCCACCGTAGACCAGAAGGTGAATGAGTGCTGAATGCCAATGTGGTGTGTAATAATGCAGCACACACACTTGTCTTGCTCAGTTTTCTGTCTCTCACACACTCACGTAGTCACTCACACTTGAGTGGCGACCTTGGACTATATTGTTATTCATTAGTGGACAGAGGCGAGCAGACTGCCTTCTCTCCTCTTATCTCTATGGGACACTAACCAGCAGTGGGATGGCAGCGGCGTTCCTATCTGTCCTCACTGTAATAAGCATTGCTGTTTTAAATCAGCCGAGCGGAGAGATCAGACAGCAGCCTTGAAAGATAAAAGAAAGGTCCTGTTGTGCCGTCCCTCAGGTACTTAACACTTTCATGGACTGTAAAGATTATTACTTTTTTTTAAATAAAACAGATTTTTTAATTTAGACTTTGGGAAAGGAAAGCTGTGGATTGGCCACGTGACTTTGACTCTTGCACATAGAGAGAAATAACTGTCAGGCAGAATAATTGGCAGAATGGCAGCTTAGACTTACAGCTTTGCGTCGTTTTGCTTGTGCAGTTAAAATAGGGCCCCGAATGTTAAATGGTGGGGAAAAGTCATTGGGCCTCATATAAGAACGTTTTCATAATCTTATCCTAAAGCCTTTTTTTTCCTTTGAGGTCTGCCTGTGTAAGTCTTCCAAGTCAAATTCACCAAACTCAAACAAACTGCACCAAATTGCTAATTTCAACCTGATGAATGCCACCTGTTCATGCATCTATGAGATGAGATCATTAACATAATCTAAATTTCTATATGCGACCACCTGATCCTCTTCATTTGAGGGAAGAAACAGTGTACAAAGAGGATTTTTACACCACGGAGCCTCGAGTAGTGCTGTTGGAAATCACCAGACAAACATATTTAGCAGTGTCAGTAGCGGTATTAGGGGACCCGAAACAATTAGAAAAGATTAATAGAGCAGCTGCTAATGACATGTCATCAAAGCATGGCCGCACTCAGGGGGACTTGATAGTCATTGAGATATTAGACGAGAGAATATTATACAGACAGTAATGTTATACCGGCGGAAACAGAGGATGTTCCAATAGACAATGACCTGCATAAAGACCCTGAAGCAGCTGTAGGAGTGAAATTTCCTAGCAACTAAAGTTGCCATGTCAAAATATATCAATAAAACCTAAAAACAAACAACATGCAAAAGTTACAAAGTCATTTACAGTCGAAGTAGCAATAAAAAAAGTAATAAAGTAGTTTGGTTTTTTTCAATTACATTTTTAAACCCTATAACTCTGCTCCAAAAAAACACCCGCCAAGTCCCAAGTACAGACCACCTAGTCCCTAGGCAATTCCAAGTCCGACATTGTATGTTTCAAGCCCTAAACAAGTCGTTTTGCACCCTTCACCATGGTACCATTTTAAAAATAGTTTATGAAATTTACAGAAATAATTAATGCATTTAAATTTTGTATTTATTATTTTCAAATGAACATTTAAATGCAAAATGATCTGGTGAGCCTAAGCACTGCAAAAACTAAAATCTTAGTACGATTAAATATCTTAATTAAAGGCAAAATATACTTGTTTTTTGTCTGACAAGATATTTCTTATTACTAGGTGGCTTTTGTGTTAGAGAATTTCACTTGTTTCAAGTTTTGTTGGCCTTAAGTAGCAAGTGAAATATTCTTATTTTGTTGTCAGATCATTTTGCTTATTTTAAAGTTGTCTGCCCTGCCAAATGCACCTTTCCCCTTTTGCTCGCAGAACATGAGTGGATACTGTTGGATTGATTCTCTGCACACTGTTTTAGTAAGGATATAAAGTCATTCCATAGCAGCATGTAGTATATATATATAATAGTGTCCTATAGTTGTATATAGTAGAGTTGTCAGTAACCCAAAGTAAGGTTTTTAAAGTAGAAAAAAAGCAGAAGTTGTAGAATGAAAATGCTTTTTACATGTTTCTTTTGCTAGTGAGCCGTCTGAGATGGAACACTGTTCATAACATTTTCAGAGAGGCATTGAAAGTTGAATGGGTGGGCTAGTAACTGGAGGTGGAATCAGTGAGGTGTGGAAGTAAATTACAAGCTTAGAAGTAAAAGGTCCTGCATGTCCTTCACACACCCCACTCAAAAGTTGCAGACTTGTTTAATAAACCATCTTGTTTCATTTTCTTGCATATTTATTATGCATTTCTGCTCCAGCGTGTGAGTCTTAGTGAACTGAATTGCTGCCTTTCCTTCTTTTGAAGAAGAAGGATGATGCATAACAAAATCTGAATCAGTTTTACTGGCTCTGAAGATTAGATTTAAGAAGAAAATGTCTGAACCCAAATCTTAACAGAAGCTATCAGTTATGGCACAAAGGCAAGAGCACCTCTCATTTTGTTCAAAGGTATTAGTGGAAAACATCATGGTCATGAACACACTGTCTTGCATGCCTTTATGAAACAAGTCATAATAATAAAATGGGAATTTGTGGACCTTGGCAAAAGTTCATTATCTCTCCACTACTTCTTTATTCATTCCTCCCTATCAGCCCTCATGCCTCTTGGCTCATAGAACCCTGCTTCCCTTTATTATCCTGTTAATTTAATATTAGGCAACTCCTTCCTCAATCACTTGATCCAAAATCTTAAGGCTAAAGGTACCACTCCTCCGACTTACCCACAGAGGAACCAATCATTAGTAGCCGTTTCTTTCGCCAATCCAATAAGCCCCTCTTGTAGTGCACCGCTTCTGTGGGACTAGACTCCATCTAGAATTAAAATTCTTTGTTGTGTTCAGAGGCTTAATTTTCCAAATCTGAAGCAAAAGGCTGACTTTTCTGCATTTTAAATAACAAATAAACACACTGTTTTGATTTAATCATCATACAAATGTAGTATATATGAGAGGTTATCCACTAAAAGACAGTCTGACAGTTACAACATGATTTATTTGACAAAAAAACTGCTAAATTTAAGCTAAAGCATCAGGATTGATTCCTGCAAACTGTTATCCAAAAGCTCCCATTGATAGATAGATCCCAAAATAGCTTCTATCAAGTAATAACTTCTGACAGGAAATTGAATATACCAACACATGAGAGGGTCTTCATTCATTTGTCTCTTTCTCGTCCTGTGATGGGATGTGACCAGTATGAAATTATGCACGGGTAACAAGGCCTTTTGTATCCTGCCACCCACAAAGTGTGTTTGATGTGTGTGGATGCATGAGCTTTCGTGTGTGCCTAAGGGAGGACTGGGGTCATCAAAGAGTCTTTGCATCAAAGCTGCCTGACGTAATTCTGCTGCTTTTTGCCATTAATGTTTTGCACTCAGAGTAAGAGAGGGGACACACATAAAGGCTTTTATTTACAGTTTTGGGTTATTTTCTATCCACTGAATACATTCATGCTGGTATTGTCCTAAGTTTTGTGTGCTCATTTACAGAATGTATTCCTACCTTCCAGGAAGCCACTCCTTTCAGCTGATGCTATATCAAAATCGAAAGTGGCTGATCCCAACAGCCACACTCAAAGGCAGAGTGAAAAGCCGGTCGTCATGGGGGTGGCGGGCAGTTTCATTTAAACATGAGGATAATGGCACATTTTTTCTATCTCGGAGGGCATTCATAGTGTTCCATGTGGTTGTTCACATGAAAAGTGACCGAAATGGTTGTGCCAAGAATGAAGAAAAGGGAGCTGGGGAGAGAAGTTCACAACCGGCGTGAAGTGGGTGTGAACGTTGGATCTTTGGTTTTGGAAAGTTACAGAAATGGCCAGACACACCCTCCACCTAATCCGACCTTCGAAAAGTGTGAGGGGAGGGGGTTTTCAAAGCTATCTGACAAACTGTTCTGACATTCTATATCTATCCTTTAACAATGAAGAGACACAGTAAGCAAACAGGGACCTCATATTATCATCATGACATTCATGGTAACACAAAGCATGTTGGAAGAACACAAATCTATCTCCACTATTGGATGCTTTAGAAAATGATTGGCAATAATGTATACATGATTTGATGCGTCACTGTATAATTATTTAAGATGGAAAATTATATTATGTTGCTCCTGTATAGGGACAGCCTGAGCAGTATTCTTGGAAACTCTTTTCTTGAAAAAGAAAACTTTTTAGTGGGTGATCAGGCAGTCTTGCATTTCTCCCTGGCAAAATGTTCAAGCTCATAAATAATGATTAGACTGTCTTAAACCATCAGAATAACTTTTATGAATTCTTATGTCTTGTGGCATTCAACTTGAGGATATCTGCTTCCATTTCTCTCATTTCATGAGTCTGTTGACATTATGTCTCCCCTCTGCCTGTCCCGATCTGACAGCTGCGTAATTAGAAATTTAAAAAAATGCCAGGAACCAATCTAGAAATGTTGTCACTTAAGACTATCTGACATTGAGGACAACAGGCGAGGCGAATGAAACACTGTTACAAGCTTGTATCAACCTATAACACAAAAATGTACTCCCTTCTTTCGTAAGACAACTGAAAAGCATGTACTTCCTTTCATTATAAGCCTAGTTGAGTTGAGTTGTAGTGTGTTAAACCCTTTTGCATTCAGTTAAAAATTCATCATCACCGCTGAGGTTCATGTTGTGGTTCTTCTGGGGCCCCTTGTGGCAAGGGGCCAGCGGGAGCAGCATTTGGCTGAGGCTGAACCATCTGTGCGCGTACACACACACACACACACACACACACAGCTCTGACTTGTTGTTAAGGTTCGATGACAGACTCTGTGAAGGGATGTGCATGTATGTGTGTCCATGCGCTAAAAACAAAAATAAGAGTCCTTGAATGTTCTTGTCGGAAACAAAAGGCAGACTGTGAAAACTATCAATCCAAATATGGTTTTGAAAATCAGGGATAAAGATATTATGTCATGAAAATTCTCCAAATTTTGTTTGTGCTTTTGCAATACATCAAAAACAGTATTTCACCCACAAGTGCAAAAGATAACTATACATGTTGATCAGGACTTGTATTTCGTCCGTTCATTAGAGAAATTGCAGTCATATTTTCAGTTTGAAAAATAATCAAAAGCCGAATTTTCATCCGGGAAATGAACACGAAAGCTTTGTGTGGTGTACAAGACTAATGCATGCTAGCATTAAGGTGATGGTGTATGCACACACACACACACACACACACACACACTCACTTAGCAAAAGGGGAAAAAAAACCTGGGAGACGGGGGTCTTGCTCCCATCAGCGTCCCATTCTGCAGAGTCAGCATTCCTTTGCCCATCACCGCCCCCCCTCCCCTTCCTTCTCTGTCTCTCTCAGTTGCTTTCTCTTTACAACCAAAGCACTTTTATTTCATTTTGTCCGTCCTCCTTCTTTCATCTTGATTTCCTCCTCTGGTACCCCTCCTTCCTCTCCATCCTCCCCACATCCTTTCCTCCGACCTGCAAAGGGACTTGGAGCCCTGATGAACGGAGGGCAAAGCTGGAGCCAGAGAGCATCCGTCATCCATTCGCTTTGTCCTTCCCTCCTCTGCCCCTCCCTCCCTCTCTATCCCATCCCTCTTCCATTCTCTCTCCCTCCTCATCTCTTCTCCCCTACTTGTCGCGGCTAGGATCACTGCACTTCTCCATGCGCTGAGGTGGAGAGCACAGTGGGCTTATTGCAGCTCCACAAAGCCAGTTTGAGAGCAGCAGAAAGGGCTGACTCTTCCCAGAGAGAGCAGGGAAGTGGGAGGTGACCCTCACTGTCTCTCTCATCACTTAAGAGAGCAACATTGTGGAAAGACAAGGAATTGGACTGTCTGCGCACCGGATGGGGCATTCAACAAGGGTGATATATGCTGACATTTGAGTTTATTTTCATAATCTGCAAGAAATTCTGTTTTCGAAAAGGCTTTCGTTGACTCTTGATATGGATCCGGGTTGAAACTGGATTGTCTGGGTTTTAATTGTGAAGGGATGTAGATGTGGATTAGAATGCTGATGTGGAGCACCTAAGCTTCGGGACGTTGCACTCTGTAGCAGGACCACATGGACATGTTTGGTTTCTCCAAGATGCCAAAGCTGTCTGGGTGAGTGCGTGCATGTGTGTTCTTTTACTGCTGTTCTCTGGGGGTCCCACAAATCCTATGTTTTTAATACTTTTCATTCAAGTTTCTTGACAAATGTAATTTCTTGGGAACAAAGTTGAGATCCAAGATATTTCCTGGTGACATCGTCTAAACAGTGAACGCGGATACGTTTTTGCAGGGATTTCCAGGTGACATTGTCTGAACAGTGAACACTGATAAGTTTTTGCAGGGTATACAAGTCACGTCAATAGCAAAGGAATGTAGTCTATATTCACTTTGTACACCCAAAAAGTTTTACGGCTCTTACAGACTTTGGTGACATGAAGAGAAAGGAAAAAAAGGTAGAAAACAGATGTGTAAGTGTCCTGTGGTGTCTTAATAGAATAGGCATTCACGGATGGGTGTAGGTGAGGGGTTGCTACTGATGTGTTATGCTCTGTCTATGTGGGTGTAGAGTATGTGAGCAGGTAAAGGCCTGATTGTTTTTTTGTAAAGAAATCAACATGTTGGGATCTATAAGATACAACTCATGCTGAGATAGCCATAGTGATACACAACAGAGGCACAGTGAATGTGGGAAATGAAAGGAGGAATAAAATCAGAGAGTCCAAGGGGCAACCAGATAGTCAGTGGGATTAAGATCGAGGTAAAGAAACAAGAGAGGATGGACAATGGTTACTGAAAAGGATAGAAACACAAAGTGAAGCAGTGGAGAGGAAGGAGCCTAAGGAAGGGTTGTAACAAGACTACTAAGTATTTAAAAAGACAGCTTGGTTTAAAACTCTGTTCCAGAAAAAGGTTCACCCTTATCCAGTCCCCATGATGCACAACCACGCCCACTCATTGCACTATACAGTAAAAGATTAAAAATGACATCAAATACCTGACTCACTGAAGTCACATGAGTTTTTTAAAATTGCTTTATTCTTCTAAATGCAAATTTTCAGACACTGTTTTTCCTAAAGATGCTACTATATCCTATTTTGATCAAAGTTTACTGTCCAATGTAACAGTTTTACATCCTGATCAAGTTGAATTCAACCAGCCTCAAATGTAAAGACACACTAGGAAGTCTTAAGACAGAACACACTATACAGTAAATAGGAGCTGCAGCAATAATGAAGAGCTCAGCATGCAACAGTCCCCGCTCACTGTGATTTTAAATGCCACTCACACACACGTACACACACCACGATACAGTGTGTGGACACACACGTATGTACATACATGTTTTAATGATCCTTGACTCATGTGAGGTCACGTCTCTAAGCCCACTAAACATGGCTCATGATAAATCTTTTAAACCTATACTCAGATGCTCGGAGTTTAGCATCGGGGGCCTTGTTACAGAAAAAATGTCCTAGCTGCTTGGCCTATCTTAAATTAAGTTTCAAATATAGGACAAATCCTATCTTCCTATTACAAAAGCAATTCCTAAACTCATCCTATCCTATCTTAGACCTTGTATCTTATCTTAAGAAAACACAACTAGGACTGTAAACTTCAATCGGTGTTTAGAATGCACACGAGACATCCCCCCTTTACACCTTGCATTAAAATGCATCTTGTATCCAAATTGTATCTAGATATGATTTTAACTTCATTACGTTTACACCTGGTATTAATATGTTTCTTCAGTGTTCACATTAAGATCCAATCGCTCTGTCTAGTTCAAACAACCAGACATCCTTCTCTTGTCAGATCTAACAATAGTGTTGCTACCATTTTTGGTGGTTATTTTGAATTAAGGACAGGATCTATGACATGTTATATTAGGATTCCTAACTTTAAAATATTAAGAAAGCTAAATCCCTCTGCTAAGACATTTTTTTCCTGAATACCTTTGGGAAACATGTTTCTGTAATACCAAAAATGTCATTCTAAACTGTGATAAGATAGGATTTCAGACTTGGGAATTTTCTGTAATGATGCCCCAGGAGTGCACCTTCTACTCTTCTAGGAAACAGAAAGAAGAAAACCTTTCAAGTCTCCATAGTGATTCAACAATATTGCTATTTTTACAAAACATTTCCATGTTGTTGTAAAGACATTAATTCAGTGAAGTTTGTCGAAAGTTTGAGGGGACACATCTGAACCTACAGCAGGAACACTTGGAGTATTAGCTAAAAGCAAAGTTAATGTTTAAAACACTGGCCCGGTCTGATGTGTTCTCACAAACTAAATCTCTTTATTTCCCAAATTCGCAGTTGGTTTATTTACTAGTCTTTCAAGAGTCTGTAGTTACAAGTTATTGTGTGAATAATGTGGAAGCATATCTGAGACAGACAAAGTCTGTTTTTAACCTTTAACATATATTGTGAAGTTTCATCAGTCCTTTCAGCAAGTGCCCCAAAACTGTATGTGTTTTTCTGTCGTACTTTCACCACGATCATTCCCTAACCATAACCAAGTGGCTATTACTGTAACCTTGATGAGGAAGGTCCAATAACCTTAGCACAATAGTCATTTTAACCCTAACCACAGTCTTTTCCCTAAACCTAACAAAGTCATGTTTGTGCCTTAACCTAACCACACCTCACCAGTGCTTTTAATGCAATTAAGGCGCAGTGTTAACATGCAAAATCTTTTAGAACTATCCCTGTAAATCAGAGAAGAGGGAGATAAACAGTTAAAGTGTCCTTTTAATGAGTTTTACCTAGACTTCAATTCAAGAGTATTCCAAATGACTCATAAAATGAAGAACCTTCATATTTTACACATTAATGTAGATGAGTGGGTCACATACCACATGAGCAAGAGCCTAAAGTGTGTATGTGTTGCATATTATGACACTTTATCTGTTATAATTTGAAGAAATAGCTTCCATTTCTCATAAGAAGTGCCTCCCCTCCCCTTGTTTTCCAAGAGTTTTACCCCTCTGGGAACCACTTGCACTTCTCCTTATGCTTTAGCATTTTGTCAGCCAGTCATAATGTTTGCCACACCCACCTTTACACATTTGGCTCCATCCGTTGTCGACAGACGGTAAAATGGCAAAAATTAATAATGGCATAACGCTAACAAGCACCAAGAGAATGTTTGTATCACTGGCAAGTTAGCCTCACTTTGCTTGTACCCAGATGGCCGTTGTGTATCCATGAGCTGTCATAATACAAATTTGGAGCCTTCTGTTTGCAGATGGCGTTCAAGCCAAATTTGCTTCATAAACTTTAATGAGAAGTTGTGGATCATTTATCACCTTTTAATCCTCGTGATAAATCATTCATTGTAAGATGGGAAATAAAACAGCTGCAGCAGGTGAGAGGGATCTGTGATCTTTGTTTATGTTTTTTTTTTTTAATTCTAATGGACTAATGCGAGTTTGTCATCACACATCTGGCATTAATATTAACCTAATTTATCTTATCCACTCCAATCCATGCGTCCTAAAGACAAAGACAGGACCTGTATCAGTGTTTGTACTGTGGGAATATCTTGGCGGTAGTGTGTCGGCATTTGGCAGTGAAACTAGCCAGCAGGGCTTGTTTGTGTTCTGAATATCAGATTACAATAATGCGTGCCAAATTGCCTCCTGCTTTATGCCAATGCATGCTGCTACTTCAGAGGGCAAAGTTGCATTGTACTGAGAGCCATCTGACAAGCTGTGGCATCCTAAAGAATATACTATAATATAAGAGTGATTTTCAATTTCAATTGAAGTCAGGACTCTTACTTTAAAATACCTATAACTATTTCATAATCACTTTAGACACATTTGAAATAGGTTTTATTCATAGTATAGTACAGAACATGTCTCATAAATTTGGGCCACAAGATCAACCTTTACCAAATGAACCAAAATGAATATTTATAGCCCAAATAACATATAAAAGATGATTTTTTCCTTATATTTAGTGTAATCACAATTCTCTACATCTGCCAACCATATCCACAACCTAGAATATTGCACAACTCTGCAGAGCCTGCAATATGTTCAATGGCAAATAAATTGGTTAAAGTAGAAAATACCACTCTCGTGTCTGTATCCTAAATATGAAGCTACAGCCAGGACAAAGTTAGCTTAGATTAGCATAAAGACTGGGAGCAGAAAGAAACAGCTAACCTACCAACCTGCAACTCTTAAGCTTACTAATTATAGTGACATTATATCACTTTATCTTTGGACAGTCCTAGGTTAGCTGTTTGCCTCTGCTTCCAGACTTTACGCTAAGCTAATGGCTTTCTGGCTCTAGTTTCATGTTTAGCGTACAAACATGAGAGTGGTATCTCAAGTGTATTTCCTAAAATGTCAAAATGTTTTTTTAAGTTTAGCCAAAGCTAGTATGAGATGAGCAGTTTGAGTTGTGTGACACCTGTGTATATCTTCCCAAGTTTACTGTCTTTTTAGAATAGATATAGCCCCATTTATCACCCACTTGTATCTTTCAGATAGTTATTTGATGTAGGTGGATGTGTCACTGCACTACACAAATTTAGAGGCCAGAACGGAGGAAAAAACAACATAGGAAAACCCCCCACTTCATTTGGTATTTCTCACTCTCTGCCTGTAACCCTTAAAGTTGCATGATTTTCTTGATTTGAGTCTGGATAATCCTCCTAAGGGATTTGGTCGGTGATCACTGCAGGAGGGGCTGGCAGGGTGAGCACACTGTTGGCTGTTTCACTCACTATGAAATCACATCAGACGTCTCTCTCTCCCTCTTTCTCCCTTACCTATCTGACTACTTTAAATGGCAGCACATCCATTCGCTTATCTGTATACCTGCCTGTAGTTTAAACCAGGTACAGTCTGCTTCAAAGATGTGATCCGTTTTTCCAATTGAGACTGATGACTAATTTTTGATTGTGTCGGCATGTGGGAAAATATTTTAAGGCATGTTTTGTTTAAACATCTGTTTAAACCATGTGTACTTTTTGTGTACAAGTGCAAAGCCGCAGTAGCAACTTTAATTTCAGCCCAACAGAATTACACATTTGTTATCTCTCAGTGCTTATTTGATCAAATATACCAGCTCTGAAATGGAATGCTTTAATCAGTCCTTCATTTTTACCCGTGTCTTCTGAAGGGATTCATTTCCTGGTGCACACTAATATTCTGTTATGTTATGATTACCACATTTTACTTCCCGTAATTCCAGTCATCTCTTGCACCAGATAATACTGAAAGACTGCAGCAATGCAATTCATGCTTCCGCTCCCCTTTGACGAGGGACCATATTTGATCAATTATGCAAATGAAGTAAAAACCCATTTTGTTTCTTGCTCAGTTCAGATTCAAACTTCCTTCCCTCGTCGCTGCTTCGCAAAAACAAATAACTTTTACAACAAGCTTCATATCCCAATTACGCTTTAATTCTCAAACAGCAAGCACACTGAAATTCAGACACAATATGCCAGCTGATCAGTGATGCAAAACGTAACGCTCTTATTGATTGATTTTTTCCCCACAGGGGAGCGTCACATGTTCTGTAAATGTTAAGAGCATTCAACACACAGCATGTGTTTCTCTGTTAGCACTTTCATGTCTCACGTATTCTGGATGGAGCCTTGGTTAGGAGGCAACCCTGCTTAGTACATTATTTAATGATGGGCTGGTGCAAAGGCTTTTGCTTTAGTAACCAAACGGTGACTGCGGAAGCTCAATTCGAAGCCTTTCTGAAACAACCTTCTCTTTTCCCTAACACACATCATAACAAGGCAAGTAATAGTGTTTGGCCTTAGGTTGAACCTCATAATAATCCCTGAGAACAAAGGCACTAAAAAACCACTCATGTGTCCCAAGATGGTTCACTCAAGCGACTGATCTTCTTTCTGAAGTTCAAACTTCATTCTTACACTACAGTACATTATGTTAAATTAGCAATATATACAGGGACGTGCACAGACATTTTGGTCGTCAGGTGCTCAAGTGAAAAAAAGGGCATTTTTTTAAACAAGACATTAAATATATTAACACAACTCTGACTTCCTTCCAATTTATTTTAATTTCCTCACAATCACGCAATTCTTTTAATACTAATACTAATCATAATTTCTACAAAATAATCAGTTCACACAAAGACCATGGTCTTCTTTTGTATTCACTAGGTTTATCACAGGAACAGGTGTGCATGTTTTCTATGCTACTAGTTTAAAGTATTTATTTAGAATAAATTACATAGTTTCATTAATAATTTGTTTATTTTTCACAAGGCAATAAATTGTTTCAGTTCTTTTGGTGTTATTGGAATACATAACACTTCAAAGTTATTTAAATACTTTTACTTTTTATTTCACAAGCAAGATGCCAAATGAGTAAAGATAACCTTAAGCTTCACACAACCAAGCAACAGAATACAGAATTGCCTGAATACATTAATGTATTGATCAAATACATTATTATTGTTGCTATTTTAATAACACTTGCCACACACGCACACACACAATAACTGACGGTGACAAGGACTTAGTTTCACATTTGAGGGAGGGCTGTCTGTATTATGTAAGGATCTATCAGCATACAACAAACAAATACTACAAAATACTCTTTACGGCACCTTTTTCATGTAGTAGTCAATTTTGAGATGTTGGTCTATTATGCTTCCATGTCTTCTTTTACTCTAATGGAAAGAAAAGGAATTCACCTTTAGATGGTGTTGGTTTTAAGCCAAGTTAACAAGTTAATCTGCATATTTAAACATAGTCTGAAATTTCAGAGGAAAATACTCTTGATGTAAGTCATTAACTGGGGAAGCTCTGTGGTGATATGCTTTAGTCACCTGCAATGACTTTGCAAATGTGTTCAAATTGGCTTATTTCAATTAGTTAACGCATAATTTGCATATCAATGTTGTGATTGTGATGATGTTATTAGACACAAATGTTAGGCCCTACTGTATACACCTGTAGTGTCTCCATTAAGTACAATACATGAGCCTGTATGGCCATGAGATACTGCCCTAAACTTCAGCTAACTTATTACATTAGCTCAGCTCATGAGTCATGCATGTTAGCAAGTATAGGCCTACGTTTGCCTTTTGTTTTTTGTCTTATTAGCGGTAAACTCGAGGCACTGGTAGTTTGGTCTTTTGTTCATCACCACTCACCTCCACACAAGCGAAGAAAAACACTGCTGGGAGGGGCTGCTGCCTGTCTGTCTGTGTGTTGTGCTGCTGCAGTGAGAGAGAGAGAGAGAGCATCAGAACTCGCCAAAGTGTCCTCTTTCGACCTGATAGCCTATTTAGATTGTTTTATTCAATAAATATATTTGTTTGACAGGGAAACTGTGCGCAAACAGGAATAAGTTTGCTGTATATTCATTTATTTTAAAAAAGCACTCCAGAAAAGGGCACTTTCTCTTGAGGAAGAGAAAGTGCAGGTGCTGAAGCCCCTTTTTATGTCTATGTGTGCACGTGCCTGAATATATACAATATATATTTTAGCTGAATATTCTCTAGCTGATATATTCAGGTTCAGCACAGTTCTAGAGACTTGGAGGATCTTAACCAAGAAGCACTGAAGCTGTTCTAGATGCTCACGGTGGCCTAGCACCTCACTAAGAAACTTTGTTGGTTTTGTTTCATTTAATTTGTCTCCTATCTGCAGATCTGCATTATGGAAATTTTCATATTGTATCTCTTCAAACGCAACAGGATTAGAGACAGACTCATTCTGCTCATGTGATAAGGTAAATTGCCGGCCCTTTCTTTTCCTTTTTTCTTCCTCAGCACAGAGGAACCCAGCTATGAGTTTGAAAATAATCACTGACAATCATCATGGGAAGTGTTCACACAGGCAACTTTAGTATTGGCATTTAAAACCTATTTCCCGCTGGCTGACTGAGGTAGCTTGATTACCAACCATACAGTCTGTGCATCTTGCAGCCTCCCCAATTAATCTTTTAGATATGACATGGACAATTCTGCTGCCAGTTTTACATCGTCTAGTGATATACAATAGTTTAGGCTTTAATTTCATATAATACAGAAGACAGCATTTGAGTCTTGTCATCATGAGGATGCCACGCTATCAGCAGAGACTCCAGGAAGTTGTTGTTGTATAAGATATAGAAGGTGGAACAAGTTGTACATTTATACAAAGAGGCTGTACAGTTGGGAGATTCCCAGTGCAACATTTCCAAAAAACAGAGAAATGTGATATTCACATGTTACATTTCCAGTGCATTTACACAGTGAAGTGCATGCAACAAAGTACTGTACCTTTGCCCTCCACTTTCCGTACCATTTACCCTTACAGCTACTGTTCCCTAACCTTTTCAGCTAAAGTGTTAGCATAAAAAACAAGGCCACATTTGGCATCTGTGTTCTCATTATATAACAAGTAACCTCCAAAACTGTGTATTTCCTTGATCACTACACTTCAAATACATAGTCTCAACAGAATCAACCACTCAGATACTGCTATGCAGAATGGCCGCTGCGGTTCACATCATTTCACACTCATGCTGTACATGTCTCTTAGGAAGTGCATACTCAATAATTGATCACTTTGGCTTGGTTTAACTACATTCAGTTAGCTATCTGTGGTTGTAATACAGAAGGAAAGTTAAAAATATTGTCTACATCTTACATTTTATATTCTCTCTTGCTCTCAAACACACACACTGGTAATTCTGGGTGAGGTTTGCAACAGGAAAGGCGACGGCGCTGTGGAACAAGTGAGTCAAACATGACAGAAAGAATGTGGAATTAATGAATCCTTGCCATTTATCTTTCATGTCATTTGTTCAAGCAGTGGAATTTTATTTAGTTTTGCATTAAGGAGGAAGTTTTTATATCAGTTGGGATTTACCACATCTAACCATCACATAAGTTGACACTTATAATGGAGTAGATGAAATAGACTCCTGCTAATACAGTGTTGGACTCCTGCTATCCAACAGTCTGATAGATTGAGGGTTAAATGGAAAAGAATGAGGGAGAGGAAATGGCATGTGACAAAACTGTGCATTATCTTTGCCGACAGTGTGCATTTGTCAATGAAATAAGCAAATCGTACAAATGTGCAGCCTTAAATGTCTGTCACGGGATTGACAAATAAGATTGAACTAAATATACTCTAAAAGATGTGCAAAGAAAACCGAGTGACAGGGCAGATGATGGATGAGCGCCCACTGAGTTCATCCAGTTGTCTGTTTGCTGATGCATCTGTTTGCTAAAGAGGCTAGTTGAGTGATTAGTTCTGCTCCAAATGCTTTCACATAAGTGCCACTGTGTATTCTCAAGGCCACACACCAAGTGTACTGTAAACCTGCATACAGTACAGTGCGCACACATATGCGCACGTGTGCGCATATGTGTGCGCACTGTACTGTACTGTGTGCAATGTGATTGCATCGCTATTACTTCCCCTGTTTGGATTTAAATGAATTTAGTAATTCCGTTTAAAGCCAGTTGATAAGCAAAACACTAATTCAGCCCTCCTGGCTCTCTGACCATAGAAGAGTGAACTGGATCCAGGTGTGATTACAGATTAAATTAAATCCAAAATGTTTCAGAGTGAGCTCTAGAGGTGCTGGTGCTGTAGTCATGTGTTGTGCTGTTTTGACAGAGCTTTTCCCACTCGTTTCCAGCCTTTATGCTAAGCTAGGCTAACCGCGCCTTGACTGTAGCTTTCTACTTAACACATACATGTGATTGATATTGATCTTCTCATTCTACCCCAAGAAAGACAGTAAATAAGCACATCTGGCAAAATGTTGAACTATTCCTTTGTCTAAGGTTCGATGTCTGGGCATCATGTCTCTGTCCTTCAGAAAACACTTGACCATGTGGCGACATGTTGATCTGTGGCACATCCTACCCTACTGCACTTTTAATTTTCTTTCTTTCTTTTTACTGCAAGTGCTCACAGAAAGCAAAAAAAATTTCATTCCGACGTTATGATTCAAGAAAAAGTGTTTCTCATTCATCCTAATGATCACCATCCTCCTGTGTAATCTTATTTAGGGAGCGTTTAGCGCTGCTTGTTCTACTGTGGTATTTTTAGCCTGCGGAATTATGCTTCAATGTTCGTTGCAGATGTTCTAGTCGGCTGTAAGGTTTTCAGCCTGTGTGTGTTTTGACATGGACTGAATGCACCCAGTGACAAATGAAGTCACTGGGGTGTATTTAGTGTAGTTACACACTCTGCAGCCATGGATTCCTGTACACACTGGAAGCAGATATGCACACACACACACACACACACACACACTGTGCTCTTTCTGTAACCTTTCCAATTGACTTGATCCAAATAGATAAAGGTAGTCAATGCTTGGTCATCATTACATCACACGAGTACATTCAACCAACCAGAAACTAACTGGTAGTGAAACAACCCATAGGCATGGCCTCAGTTGATGTACTGCTCCCTAGTCCAAAGATGAACAAGAATAAAGGGCTTTGACACAGAAAGGTAAATTAATTAATAAGAGCCCTGATTTTTCAGTTGTTTTCTTTATCACAGACACTGGTGAGTAATTGCCATTAGTCGTCTCTGGGAATCCATTCATTTCATCCTGGTCTTTAAGAGCTTACTCTTGGATCCCTTAATGGACAGCCAAAAGGTGCAGGTTGCAAAGGAAATTCAGGGTCTTCTTATTCATGTTGTTTTTCTCCTCTAGCTGACAAACAATTTTTCTGACATACAGAATTTTTGTAGAGATGCTGACATCATATTTTAACTGCAGACAGACAGTAGTGCATGTTTAGATAGACTACAATAATACAGAAGAAGGTGCCCTACGCTGATATGTGTTTTAGTCTGTTTTAAGTGAGTTCAGTTGCTGTTCCAGTGAAGCTTTTGGCTAACCGCAAAAATCATTGATTCAAACATGAAACAGCATAAACACAATTCAAACAGCCAATCATCAGATTTCTTTTAAAAACATAATTTAAAACTTGCTCTGCTGCCTGCCCTTTGTGTTTTTTGTCCTGTGGTTTCCCTGGACCTTATGTGACATTTACAAAGAATCAATGGCTATGAATGTATCACAGGTGAGATTTTCGGACAGGTTCATTCATACAAGGTATTAAGTTAAAAATAAACAACACACAGATGTGAAATCATCCGTAGCAGATCATGTAAAGATTAACGTTAAATTATCATCTAAACAATACTTCTTTTTTCATGATCTATACCTTCATAATTAATTGATTGAATTAAGACTAGTACATGTTTAAATGTAAGTATCCACATTGTTCCACCATCTATCTACAATTCCAACCTATGCAGCACACATACAGGCAACTCCGCAAATCTTTAAATCTGTTTAGTTGATTTTCTTTTTCATGGTTTCTGGCTTATTTATATTCTCCGCCAGATCCTATATGTTTAACTACCACACTGGGATCTAGAGGTTTCATCTGATATTATCTTATCTTATAAATGAACATGCTTGTAGCTGCACCTGCTATCCTCCAACCAAATGCTGCTCTCCCCTTGCAGGAAACTTTAAGTCTGAAGAGAAATGTGACTTTTCAACATGCACTCGCGCGCATCTCTCACGCTATTAATATGTCATTTGCAGTGCAGCTGGGGACAGTCACTGAGTGGAGATGAGTGTGTGTGTCGTATCTTGCTGGCCATCAGCTAGTGGAATAGTCCAAACTTTACAAAGGGCAGGGTGTGCCCAGTTCTAGTCTGGTACACTCAGTGTGTGGTAATAATGATAAAGAATGAGTGAATAAATAGAGATGAAGCCCTTAAAAGTATTTTCCAGATGGCTTGTTTACAAAGACTGCTGTCATATACTGTTTGATTGAGGTGATACTGATGGTCGCTTCATTGTGAAATGAGCATGTAGTGGCTGGTGGTTTAACCAGGCCGGACAGCTGTGATTGATGCAGCTGACTGTGTGCTTATTGACATTGCGCTGGCCTGTCTTTGTGTACATATATTGCTCCGTGTGTGTGTATGTCAGTAGTTAGAAAGATCAGAAATTATTTTTGACTTGAAAATCAGTATTCCCATCATGAACAGTGCTGTATAAGAGAAGGGGAGCTGTCCGTGGTCCTAAAATCAGCTGAATGAAAGCCTCAATGAAGCAGCTCCCTCGCTCACCTACTTTGATGTCTTTGTAAGGAGTAGCTTTTCATTGTGAGCTTTTAATTGATTCCATCATTCACATGCCGTTGGCACGTTTCCACATCACTAAGTCTAGCCAGTGTTTGTAAGGAGCTGAGTTTTATCTCCAGAGGACAGTAAGATCCAGATCCCTCTAATCAGCTCAAATAAAGTTTAGTTAATTTGTAGGGGAAAGGCTTCATAGTACACAGTGCAGCACAGTGCAACTTGACAAATGCAACATTATCCGCAACCATAAAATAGGAGAATAGCAATGACTCACTGCCTCTGCAGTTACTGCTGATAGGCTATGGGTTTAGCAACTTGCTGACTGCATATGGTGGAGTGTGGTAGCCTGAACCACATGTGAGTGGTCTGGGTAAAAAATAAGAAAATACCATGTTTAAGAATAAAAATTGGTTTATTGGTTTAACATCCATTTCAGATTAATGGAATGCTGAGTGTGTCTATATTAGAGCCCTTCCAGACGTAGTTCTGGTGTTTCTTATTGAATACATCCATAAAAGATTGTGACGGAAATAGTAGCAGAAAAATTATTTAAACTTAATGGTGTGCAGGTTGTTGTAAGTTCACTTACAGAAATAACTGTTCTTTCTATATAATTTTTTTGTTTTTGTGAACAAGAGAGCCAAAGTCGGTGGGATTTCATCCTCAGTACTGTACATCATTTCATTCAATAAAGAGTTGAAGAAGAGGTATAAAAAGCTCTGTAAGCCAGCGAACTTTTGACAGTTAGCTGACCAGCTAGCTTAACAGGACAATAACTTCACATATTTGCACCGTCGACTCATGTCTCACAACTGCCTCTTTTGTGGAGCAGTTTACGGCGTAAGAATACTAAAGTGAAACAAAACCGTCCGATTATCAGGCTCGCTGATAGAGATTGAATGCTATATAGCTTAAGGAATGATGCACCATGTCCAAGGTCTTGATGTGAAAGGAATTTTCAGATCGAAGGTTGGAAAAGGAAACAGTAATCATCTGAAAGGATGGATTCATTAACCCTTTAGTTTATGAATGAGTGAGATTGTTGTTGAGAATAGTTGTGTTTTTTCTGCGTTCATTGAATTTTAATGTGTTATTTTACAGTGTTTCCAAAGCCTCTGCTGCAAATTAACCACTCTGTGAAACTCTTGCAGTTTTATTCCATTATGCTTGTTTAGCAAACACCCTCACTCCGCAATATGTTCAGAGAGCATGCAGAATGGAGCTTAATGTTCAAGGGGTAACACAAAAAGAAAGTTGGGAAATTTGTGTGTGTCTGTGTGTGTGTGTGTGTGTGTGTGTGTGTGTAGAGTACATGCTTGTGTGTGTGCAAAATGCACTGAAAGCCAAAGGATGTTGTCTTCAGATAGTAAAGCTATATAAAGTGAGAGCACTTCCAGGGCAACTTCTAACAATGTGCACCAATGTTTCATTTATGAATAGCATGAAGTCAAGGAGAACGACTGAGCAAGTAAGAGAGAGACTGCAAAAAGCCAACAAATGGAAAGAGGACATGGATTGGACGAAAGGAAGATCAGGCGATGGCTGGAGTTGTCTTGCTAGGAGCTAAGACTGCGTTAAGTTGGAAAATTAATGAGCATAATGAGGAAGAGGAAAGAAGCCACCACTAGCAAGCAATTAGGAAATTTCTAGTGACAGATTAATGCCAAATTGGACATCATATTCTATTGACAAGAGCATGCAGCATGGAGCTTAACATGCAAGGGGCTGCATAAAAAAAAAAGTGGTAGTAAAGCTATATAAAGCGAGAGCACTTTCAGGCCTACTTTTAACAACGTGCACCAATGTTTCATTTATGAACAGCACGAAGTCCAAGAGAACGACTGAGTAAGAGAGAGTGAAATAAGCCAACAAATGGAAAGAGGGCAGAAAGACGGAAGTGGATTGGGCGAGAGGAAGGTCGTGCAATGGCTGGAGTTGTCTTGCTAGGAGCTAAGAGTGCGTTAAGTTGGAACATTAATGAGCATAATGAGGAAGAGGAAAGAAGCTCCATTAGCAAGCAATCAGGCAATTTCTAGTGACAGATCAATGCCAAATTGGACATCATATTCTACTGATAACAGCAGAAATTCAGTTAATTCAGCTTTAGGTCTATATGTATGTAGGTGTCACATTACATGCTTTTAATAAATCAAGTGATATAAGGCTGCAACTAATGATTATTTTCGTTATTGATTAATCTCCTGGTTTTCTTCAGTAATAAATGAATCGTTCATCATGTCAGAAATTAGTTGGTGAAAGGTAACGTCTTTAAATTTCTTGTTTTGTTTGACCAATAGTCCAAAACCCAACAATATTCAGTTTGCGATCACGTGACAAAGTGCAAAAGCAGCTAATCCTCACATTTGAGAAGCCTTGAAGCAGAGAAGACTGGGCTTTTAAACCAGAACCAGAGTGTTTTTAATGGAGCCTCCTGCTGATTTGGAAGATGATACGTCATGAAACGCACACTAAGAGTTACTTCAGACTGATTGTGAAGTTCTACAGACGTTATTTTTTTTCTTTTTTGTCTGAGATTTACATGCTCAAATGTGTGAAAGTAGAAAGTTGTCTCGTTTCATCTCATCTCAAATCCCTAGGCTGAAATACCTTTGACTGGAGGAGATTTTCCTAAAGCACTTAAGTCATTATATCAGTCAATAAAGGAAAGACTGAAAATTAACACTATGTATTGCAGACTCAGCTTGCAAGCTAAAATGAATAAACGGAGAAGGAAACAACCCCATCCCTGATTTACATTTTCTGTGTATTTTTTAAATGGCTCCACCACCACTTAACCTATATGTCTACTTGTACGCTGAGCGGTCCTCAGCTCCACCAGCTTGCAGGACACTCAGCAGCTGAGCTTTTAAGAGAAGAAAAAAGTCTCTGCCATAGAATTGTTGTTGAGCTTAAATTACCCTAGTTGTTCTTTAGAGTGTAAAGTAGTGAGAATTGGCAGGGGGAGGTGGGTTTTACGCTACTGGCTGTAGGAAGCATTGTCATAATGTAGGCTAAAGCATCTTGGGAGAGCTGTTCGCCTTTTGTGCAAATTCAGTCAGTCTTGAGGGGTTTTACAAGATTTAATGTCCCATGTTGTGTGTGTGTGTGTGTGTCTGTGTGGTCTATTCAAAAAGGAAGGTCAAACTAAATTATTTTTACCCCAGCAGTAATAAGTAGCCAGGCCATTGGCAGAAACAGTCCTTTAAATGGCCTCTATCCTGAGGCTGGATCTTTGAAATACTACAGCGTCTTGTTCAAATTACAATTCTGTTCTCCTGATTTTCTTTTGAAGAGACCGTCAGACAGAGGCTGACTCATATTAGGATTCAGTGGCACAACAGTCCAAAACAAAAAAGCTCAGAGGAAAACACACAAACAATACTTAATATAAAATGTGACAAAATTGTAAAACTAAATGGCCATTATAATGTCCCAGATCTCAAAGTACTGCCGCAAGTGTCTTGTTTTGTCTGGTCAACTGTTCAAAACCCAAAAGTATTTAATTTACAAGGATATAAAACAGAGAAAAGTAGCAAATCCTCATATTTTAAGAAGCTTGAGCTGTAGAAAGTTTGGAAATTTTGCTTGATAAATGACTAATCCATTATCAGAACTGTTGCTGATTGATTTTCCTGACTAACTGACAAATTGATTAATTGCCAAATTGTCCTGCACCAATATGAATATCTAGCAGTCCATCTACCTGACTCCTGCCAAGCTCTGTGAGTTACCATTGGTCACTCTCAAGTTGCAACAATCGCATTCAGAGATGAAATGTGATAAATGTTTGAGGAAGAGGGATTTTAATTCTATTACATGTTAAACTCATGCTATCCTATTATGGCTGAACCCCATGATGGATGACTTTAATGGACATTAACAGTCCGAATCAAAGCTGCAGTACATGAGGAATAAAACATTTGTCGAGATGCCCCCAGAGGTCAGTGTTTGAGGCTGTGCGTTCTTGTTGACTGGAGCATGTGGTGGCTGAGCAGGGAGGCCTGCGCCAGCTGGCTCGACTGCTTTCTGTGATAGGGAGGTCTGACATATGATGCAGCAAAAAACAAACCGACTAGCTCCAGTAACCACCATCTTTGTTACTACATAAGGATGGGCATTTATTTGTGATGTTGTGACATACAGTACATTCGGGTGGAAAGTTAGAATGATATTTCACTGAATGACACCTTGTTGATTGCCGTGCAATACATCACTGTGATCCAATCCTTGTTCTTAATGTTTTAATGAAAGGAGAGAGGATCAATATTTATAATGACAGTCTGTGAAGGACAAGCCATGGCAAATCAATTAGGCACGGGATCAGGATTCTAATTTATTCAAAAAGAATGAAATGTAACAATATACTGCTCTGTGGAGCAGTATATGTGGAGTTATTGCCAACTACACATTATATCTTGTCCTAGTGGCAGGTCATTTTGTCTGTTCGCTATCACCACAATATTTGATGGTTTGCCCTAACATTTGGCAGACATTCATGGTCTCCAGAGAATTAATCCTAAGGACTTTGGTTATGCAGAGACTTTTCCTCTAGCACCACCAGCAGGTCACTTAAGGTCACAACACTTATGGTTCAGAAGGACATGTCTCAACATCTACTGGAAGAATTGCCATGAAATGTGATACAGATATTATTGTTTCACTTGGGATGAATGCAATACTGTTGATCATCTGCTGACTTTTAATTTACGCCATCATCAGGTCATAGATCCATAGGTGTCCCCCTGAAGCTGCCTTAATGTTGCTCATGCCACTAGATTTGATAAAGTATTGAATTTTTTTTTTTTTCTTTCATTTGTGTCCCAGCTTTACTCTGAAAAATGGTGGTTCTTATCAGTACATTTTTGTCAAGGAAAGAATGAGAAGTCTAGCTTTTCAGCAGGACTATGAGTGACTGAGAGGAATTGATCAGATTGAAAGAAAGAAGTGCTTTTTGAAGTCAATACACTGGCCTTTTCAGCAAAGGCGATCCCAAAAACAAAGTACCCTGCTGCTTCTTTTGAATGCATATATTTGGATTCCTGGTATGAAAATGCATCAAACAGGGAAACTGGGGAAAAGGCCTAATGTCAACACAGCAAGTTTGTGCTACATCAGTTAGACAACTTTCATGATGGGGAGGCAGGGGTTACATTTCCTTTTTTTTGTGTTGTGATCTGTCGATCTTTGTATGCTTTCTGCACAGAGATTCTTAAGTCAGTAACCATTTGCATGCACCTTTTTGAAAAATACTGTGGGAGAAGCCAGAAAGAAAGCTGAACCATCCCAGCTAAAGCATAGAGGATGTGGCTGTCAGTGCTACTTGTAAGGTTTCCCTTTACACATGCAACTGTAAAATTAGTGTGACTGTCACTGTTATGAATGGTAAACACAATTATCTGGGTACTTAAACTTGAATCCACATTTAATTTCCTACGTTCTGCAAGAAAAGAGCAGGAGAGTTGATACTGATATAGCAGCTTGGAGGCAAAGGGCCTTCATACTGAGGAAAATATCCATCCAAAGATCCAAATATTTGTTTGACACTAGTAGGCCACCTTGGTCCAAGCTGAAATATCTCAGATTTTTATGGAACCCAGTTGATGAATCCTAAATCCCCTGACTTATCATCTAGCACCACTGGGAGATTGCCATTTTTAGTTTTGAGTGAAATATCTTGACAGTTATTGGATGGATTGTCATACATAACATTCACAGATTCAAGGTCCCAAGATGATGAATCACCAAGACCAGGAGGACAAAGAGGAGGAGGGGAGAAATAAATAACTAGACTTCAACCATACTCTTTGGAACATTTAAACCAAACCAAGCTCTGACCTATGATATTGCTCTGCTAGCTACAACAACCCACAAGCTAATAGTCAAGTGTGATTTAATATAATGGTTGGTTTAGCTAGTTGTCCAACATCACATCTGATTGAATACATTCATGTATACAGCGGCGAGTTCCAAATGAGTAAATAAATATATTGAAACAATCCATCCATCCATCTTCATCCGGTCGGGTCGCGGGAAATATTGAAACATTTCAAAACAAAATATTCCTTCTTTTTAGCGTGTGCCTTCAAAGTATTCATTTCATTTTGTTTTATGACCACATACCTGTCACTGTCATTATTATCAGCTTTACTTGTGCTAATAAGCCAACTTTAGCATGCTAATAAACTAAACGAATGGAAACAATACCTGCTGAACGCTGGCACGGTAGCATTGTCATTGTGAACATGTTGGCAACGTTAGCTTGTCAACGTTGGCATCCATCTTAATGTTTTCTTGACTTAATTTTTGTCTAATTGACAGAACTGTTAGCCCTTTTCTGTCTCAAGAAGGAGAAAAAAGACCAAACCTGAAATATTTATTTAGTCATTCAGGTTTACTTTAAGAGTCAGTTTCCTTTTCTTGCTTCCTGCTGTGAGACTCCGGCTCTGAGCTGGAGCAGTGTTTCCATACACGTTGTTGCTGTCCGAAAATCCTCTTACTCCACGCACACTCATTTTCTCTCTCTCTCTCTTTCATACAAACACACAAATACTCATACTCACACACACTAACACACACACGGCGTGGATTTGTTTTCTCTGTGATGAGAAGGATTATGGGATAAAGGAGGCGAGGCCACAGCAGTTTAGTTCAGTTTGGACCAAAGCTGCTCTCAGCAGCAGCACAATGACAAACACAGATGAATGTCTGGTTACACACTGGAGATCTGCACAGACGTTAACGCCACGGTCTCTTTATATTTTGAGCACAAGAGCTTCTGATTGGGATTCTGAAGTGGCGCTGGATCTGTTTTTCTTTCGGATGACTGGAGATCAGCAGAAAAACAAGCGTCTGGCTGATGGCAACAGAATCGAGAGGAGTTAAACTCAATAGCCCAAGAGTGTTGAAATGGATCTATTCCTTGAATATCAGCCGTTTTTGTTTTCTTTGCACTTGGTGTTAATGGAAATGTGGAAGCTACGTGTATGTCTTTAGACAACTGAAGTATAATTAGTAAATGTTTGTTCTTTTTTCTTCTGCATGACAGCTGTGCAGGATGACTGAGTGTGTCTGACACATTCACCAGCAGCTCCACTGCACCCCAGTGGAGCTTGTTCTACACTTTAAATCTAGGGACAATTCTCTTTTTCACACACTGCAAGCTATGACATGACTCACTGATGTATTCACCCCATCAACAGCACAATATGGGAATCGATCGGCTGGATTCGTATGGTGATGACGTCCTCATCTAGTACGCATTTTCTTCTTTTTTAAGAATTTCTGTTAGCATATTGCTGATCTATTAGTCAACCGAGAGCTGAAACTGGGATGTGTGACGTCTTTCTGATGTAAAGCACACAGTGGAGAAGGTGCTGTGTGACAGAATATTAGTCTGACTTTTGGCACTGAAATGCCATTCATCTTTTCATTGTGACTGTAGCTATGCATCCTCCTGCTCTCATAGATTTGAGGTCAGTACAATAAGTCCGTCCTCATGGTTTGTGGCTGTGAGAGTAAGTGTTCTCCAAAGTAAATCAAATATATGAATGAAATGCACTGATGCTTAAATTCAGTGGCATTTCTCTACCTTGATGATCTTTTATTGCATTTGTGATTATTTCTGTGGAGAATTTTTGGGATGGGCGCGTTATGATCTGTGCATGATTAGTCACTGTAGCACGCGAGACATTGGAGTCTTGAATTTTTTATCTATAAGCGCAGTTGATTCGGGAGGATGATCTGTTCAATTTTCATTATAGGGTGAACCTTTTCGTGGTGACACACTCTTCTCTCATCACTTTACCCCTGTCTCCATCCATTTTTACACTCTCCTGAAATCCTGAATGACATTGTTTGCGTAATCAGCAGTAATCGAATCAGCTGTCACATCAGTGCTTTTCCTCACTGCACGTGTACAACTTTGCTGAGCCATTGATTGCCTATCTACGAACCCGATGGGCCGTTATTTGACTGCGGTTGACTGCACTAAGTAGTGCTATCTCACACTGCAAGCCACACACCATGAGACAAGTAGTCCCACTAATTGGACTGAGAGGGATCTAACCAGTGCTGTGTCTCTGAGTGTTTCTAACCAGAGAGGGGATATAAAAGATTTATAAATTCACCTTTGATTCTTTTCTTCAATGATTTAACTCTTGAAATAACTAGATACAGGTGCTGTGATGTTTATGTATGAGTTCTCTTCTCTGTGGATCATCTCACTGCATAAAAACCTACCAATAAATCTTAAGATTTGTTGCAGTTGTATTTAAATAAAGTTTAAACCAGTAGCAGTATAGTAAAAGCAATGGATGGGGGGGGCATGAATTTAGTTTTTTTTTTGGCTTCTGAAAGGGAGAGTGACAGAAAAAGTTTGAGAACCACTGGTTTAAATGTTGTTAAATGTTTGTTTTCTGTCTTATTCTCTTGTGTGTTTACTTTCTCAAAAATGTGCCGCCGTACCAGGTTCATTCTGCTTTAAGATATTGGTCCCTGTTTGT
The DNA here is from genome assembly GCF_014851395.1 of Micropterus salmoides. Lineage (NCBI taxonomy): Eukaryota > Metazoa > Chordata > Actinopteri > Centrarchiformes > Centrarchidae > Micropterus > Micropterus salmoides. The sequence continues at coordinate 12,644,903 of NW_024040040.1, forward strand.
CTATATTTCCTAAAACAAAAATGGAACTACATAGGAATCAAATGGAGTTACTTCACTGCTTTGAAACAGTCTTATTTTTAGGGGAAAATGTATTTTGTGTTTGAATCTGAGACTAAATCACTGATTGCCGTAAAACTTAAATTTTTTATTTATAAATTTTTTAATAGCCCATTCCCAAATAGCCGCCTACCCCGTTTACTGGCCTGGTGTGGGAACACATGTTGTGGGAGACACGCAGGTCTCCATTAAACACCTGGTCTGGTTTTTATAGAAGTTCTTTGGATGTCTAAAACCTCTTAAACCCTGCTGTGTCACCTGCTTTAGCTTCTTCTTAGCTGCTTAGATCGTGCATACATATATTAATGTTTAAACTTATGATCAATATGGTTGCTACACATCATTAGATCGTTTAGATTCTTCACAATTCAATCGTTCAGTTCATTTAATGGAAACAACAAGCCCCAAAGTCAAATTTTTATAGATTTACCGTTACCTTTGTGGCACTCGTTAAGTCCGAATGTGTCCATTCCTTGTTTATTAATTCCTTTAGTCTGTAAGGGTTCACCAATCAAAAGAATCAAAAGAGCTTTTCATAAAAATGTATCCAAGTTGTGAATACTGTCATGTGAAGTCCATTGCTCTCTGTCTGCTAACTTTTGCCACACTTTTCTCATCCTACTCCATGTTGTTGTTTTCGTTTCGCATAAGCTTATGCGCCAACAGATTTGTATTTGATATTTTTTTATATATTTTTATACAAGTAATATTCATACTGTTTTAAATAAATAAGCTGTTTCATAGTAGCCTATATTAGTTTTGTGTGAACGGAATTAAAGGCCTGTCCCATATGGATGCCTGTCCCAAATATAGGTAGAGTCAGTTCAGTGATTTTAGCAAATAAAAGCCCGGGCTTTTAATCGAAGTTTTACAGTGTATGTGATGATCAACAACTGATTTTCCCATTCTTCATGTTTCAGCCACAAGAACAAAATGTCGGGCTGGCCGCCCCCTGGCCCTGGCTCCTGGGGTGGACTGCAGGGGCCGCCATACAGCTGGGACAACATGAACAGCGCTAGGGAGGGGCGGGACTGCCTCACCAAGTATGTACACTGTGATCATAAATATCAGCATGCATGTGCTGGATGATCATTATTATAGACTTTTCACAGTTGCATATGGTTTCATCATGAAGATCCACAGGGGGGATTGTGTGTGTGTGTGTGTGTGTGTGTGTGTGTGCGCACATGCAAATACAGTAGGCATGAAGGCTGCAGTGGTAGTGCAGAGTTAAAAAGTTGTTTTAGCTAACTAACATTGAGTTTTTGGAGTTCTTCCTTAGTTGTCCAGGTCATTCTAGCTGCCTGTGCAGTTCCTGTTGTCTGTGTAAATTTGTCCTGCAGGACGAAAATTCCAGCCAGGTGAACATGCAAATCCTCAAGTTGGACTGGCATCGAGGGCTTGGCATACAGAATGTTATGCACAATGAGGCCAGCTATGTGTGAACACTGTGGAACAGGCTCCATGCAGATCTTTGACTTCTCTGTCAGTCAATAGAGTGACTTATTTACTTTGGTGGCGGTAATCAAAAACACACTACAGAAAATCTCAGAGCGAGACTGCAAAATCAATATGTATACATTTTTGATTCCTGGCATCAATTTGCCTTTCTACCAAACCTGTGGACAAAATGGGGTAGCTGGCTAACCCAGTGCCTAGGAACTTGGAAAACAGAATTTACTGTCTGCAAATTGTTCACAACTGGTTTAGGCAGATCTGATTTTGATAAACTGTGATCCAGTTAACTTGCATACACATAATGTGTTCTGATGCACAATTTGCTTTCCCATCACTTATCCTTCCACTCTTTCTTTTCTTCTTTCCTTTCTTCTCCTTTTCTTGAATTTCCACTTCTCACTGAAACTTTTCCCCTCGTCTCTTTGCCCTCTTTACCCTTCCTTATATCTCCTCTCGTTGTCCACTAGTTTTATCTCTTTGCCACTCCCCCGTTACATTCTTGACAAGGGAGACAACTCTGGTTATGTAGCTTTGTTCCCAGAGAAAAGCTGTTGGCTTTAGAGGAGGTGACACAGATTGAGACTCACAAATGGATTTCTGCGAGACAGATAAAGAAAGAGAAAAGAGAGCAAGAGTGAGTAAACCCAACGATTGATTCAACTATGTTAGACAGACAACTCCCCTAACCTTACATAACATGAACTAGCAGGTTTTTGAATGTAATGCCCCCCTCAAGTGTCAGTGTATTTAAAATCCCTGAAATATGTGCAGCTAGGCTGTATTAATTTGTACAAGTGCATAAAATGGCCATCATGAAGTTATGGAGGTCATGATACCTACAGTACTGTAATCTTAAAATCAAATTTTAAAATCATTGTGCCTATCATGAGATTAATTGAATTGTTTTATTTGTTAATAAGCTTTTCTCAAAATGGCAAAGCAGTTAACCCTTATTCGACAAATGTACACGTGGAATATTGTGTATTATGTACTTATTTAAAGAACTTGCAATAGAGTGAAGTGGATAAGAGACCTTGCAATATGTGTAGAGTAAGCATATGCTTGCCTTTATGGATGCTGACAAACACAGATTATTGTACGTGTGTGCTCATATGCTTGTCTGTGTGCTTCATAAATCCTGCCAACTGTTGCATGCACAACTGTCCTGGTGCAGTATTCCCCTCTGACACTCAATACTGGTGCCCTTTTTCCTTTATGGATTTATTTGGTGTTATATTGTGTATATTGTTATAAGTGCTCTATATGGAAAAAATTCTCTAATATAAATTACGATATTGATTTAATCAAGACATTTTACTATTTTTCTTCTATACTGGCTTGATGGTAGTAGGGAGCAGTTCCAGCACTGGATGTGAGCTGCAACAGGGAGCTCGTATAGTGAATGGAGAAGCATAGTGGTGTAGAAAAACTTCAGGTTTAACACTCTGCGTCCCTGCACCAAGTTGAGCTTTAGGTGGTGTCTTTACATTCACTTCGCACACCTCCACCTTAGTGCGAAATTAGGGGAATGACAGGTTAAATAGGCCTACCTGAATAAAGTTAAATGCCTGAAAACACAAAGACACATTGTTGCAGATATCCTACAAATACAACACTGCCATACTTCAGTACTTCTTGTTGTGTTCTTGTTACACTTGGTTAAGATTAGGCAACAATTTTGCTCATGGTAACATGATACAATCAGTATGAATTGCATGGTTGTCTGTGCTTTTCCCACTCTTCCATGACTTGCAGCAACACCAGGATTTGACCTTTAGTATTCAGCTTTCCCCAACCCCTGACATCCTAGCTTTGCCCTCCTGTGGGATTAAACCCCACTGACCCTGACGGGGAAGATGAGCCTGCATCACAGATTGGAACATGCTTCATTACAGGCAGATTTAGTTAGAGATTTCCACGCTGTATGTACAATGCAGATCAATGCCATAATGAGACAGAGAATGAGAAAGAAGGTGGGAGGTGATGATTGAAACTGGTCAGGAGTGTTTGGAGATAAAGTTTGAACATGCTTCATCATCAGGGAAGATTTAAGCTGCAGATATATATTCTAATAACTAGATAAACATCCATGGGTAAAGCCACACTGCTCATGCTCAGTCATGTAAAGGATACTAAATGACAGTCCCCACCCCAGCCACAGCCTGTTCACCCTGCTGCTGTGTGGCAGGAGATAAAGGAGTATACAATGTTGTATCACTACAGAGCACCAAGTAAAGTTATATTTCTATGACTTCTTAATAATCCACCTATCTACTGTATATAATTTTAGTATTTAACATTCGCTTTTTGAGTAGCATAAAGGGAACTACAACCTAATCCCGTTATTCAAGCCTGTGTTGTAAAATGATAAGTAAATCAACCTTGTACTTGCACACCATTTTAGTAGCATTTACATTTGCAACATCTGTGACTATGTGGGTTAGGACAGATGAGGCAGGACTTTCATATACTCTGCTGTATGGACAGTAGAGGCAGACAAAGATGTAATGGATGTTGGCCAGGTAATAATAGACACCCTGTACTGGACTAAATGTGCAGAGAGGAAGCAATGGCTGCCAAGGGAGCTTTTTAAGCTGTGAAAGCGGGAGGGAGGAAGAGATAGTGACAAAGAGAGAATGAGTTAACTCACTGAAAGCGTATATCACCTCTTAATTAACAGGCACTCGGCATTCTCAGTGTCAGACATCTAAGGTTCAGCAGGCAGTAAGGTTTCATTTAATATGGGGCTTTACATTTTAGTGGGGCTCTCATCCTGAGTGACTTGCAATAGAGCAAAGAAAAGGACACTGTGAAATTTCACCAATGTTAACTTATATTTAAGTAACGCAATATAGTCACTTCTGCTCAACTGGAAAGTTTTTGCTTCTTGCTCTGGCCATGCATCATTACTGATATTACTTTATCCATCTAAGCATAAAACTGAAAAACCTATAGCTTCGGGGCATTTGTGATACTCATCCACATAGATAAAAACAGCACACAGCAAAGCATCAAACTTACTAATGACCTGAAAAAAGATATCCAGTATAGGCTACCTAGGAAATTTCCTTAAAAGACAGATGAGGATAGTTTCTCATAAAGCGCCTTTTATGATCCTCTGAGGTACCTCAAACCATTTGAAGGAAATCACAAAGCTACACTTTAAACTTTAAACACTTTTTCTAAGCCCCACCCCTTTAGTTACCGTTGCTACATCTGTTAAGATTTCTGTTTACAATTTGTTTACAATGATAATCACCGAAATTTCTTAGTCATCAGGTAGTCATGCCAGCTGAAATTTTAAAAGAAAGGATAGATGAACTGATAGTGGCAGAGTTTATCACCTGTGGCTGGCTAGCTAATTAAGATAACATTAGCTCCTTGAGTTTTTTGAAAATAAAGTCTCTGGCTTACTCGTTTTGCAGTGACTTGTTTTAAATGTGAAACCTTTGAAAAGGATCTTAGATAATGCACTTAATGGCTACCTATGTGGGCTAATCAACCTGTTCCAGCTTCTCCCCTCTGGTAGGTGCTACAGACCACTGTACGCCAAAACAAACCGACACAGGAACAGTTTCTACCAACAGGCAATCACTCTGATGAACAATTAACTCCAGGCCGCCAGACACACAGTGTCAGGGACAATCCCTGTGCAATAACCAGTATATGTACTACTTACAATTTATTCATCATTGTAGCAATTGAGTAGCTGTTCAATATTCATATTGTATTGTTTATATTATATCATATTCACCTGCCTCATATATACAATAATACTTACGTATTTCTATTCATACCAGCATCCTTTGCACAATGCTTCACTACACTATTGTCTTGCTATCTACATATTTTGTTTTGTTTATGGTTGCGTGTATGTGTGCACTGTACACTGTAGTTTGTGTCTGTTTCTGGTTAGCTTGCTGTCCTGTTTGTTTATGCTTGTTCTGTGTATGTACATTGAGAGCAATGCAAGACTGGAGTCAAATTCCTCGTATGTGAACACATACATGCCCATTAAAAATTATTATGATTATGACTGAAACCAAAGCTGCATGTCCCAGGCAAAAAATCAATATCTTCATAAGCTTATGATCTGTGTAGAAGACACAGAAATGACATATGAAGAAAAAGCATTGTTCTTGACTTGTATTAAAAGTACCAGTACAGCTAGTTAGTCTGGGTAATATAAGTATGATGTGGAAAAATGTAAGATCAGACTTGTGTCATTCTTTCTTAATGCTGTTTGGCTGCTAATAACTTACATACTCATATTTTAAAACAGTTTGTTTCCACTTTTAACAAACAAAGTGGATGTGGACTAACCAATGTGTTTTGTGAACTTATAGCTATCATAAATAATGTGCTTGGCTTTTGGTGCTGCAGTGTGCCCACCCCAAATCCAATAAAGAGTAGGCCTGAGCCACTAATGTTAACCTATATTATGATATAGTAGCATCCAGGACCAGTTTCTGCTCAGTGGGACAATACTTCACAGTGTATGTGCTGTTGTGGGCTTTTTTATTTCAACATAACCGCTAACCTCTTGTCACTTTTTTATTTCAACATAACCGCTAACCTCCAATAATTTATAGTAGCATCCAATAAAAACCAGTCCACTATTTTTCTATTGTCCAGTCTTGCTCGGTCACTCTCTCTTTTTCTTTTCCTCGCTTCCTCTGACAATGTCTTCTTCGGTCTCTTTGCAGCCTCTGCCATGATATCCATACTGAGAATACCGAGCTAGCTTCTTCCAAAGAATTTCTATTGCGTTGTGGGGCCATAAAGCATTACACTGTTCTCGCGATAGAAATCCTGCCAGGGATTTCATTCTTCCCTAGCACCATAGAAAGCTTCCACGGCCCGGAGAGGCGATGATTCTGACATCAGTCACCCTATTATAATTCATTGTACCATCAAAATGATTTTGCTGTTTTTAGCTGTTTTTAAGAAAAAAATACTACATAATGTTGCTTTAAAGCAGATAAATGTACTGCTGAATCGGTTCTTTACACTTAGTTAAATTAGTGTAGCTGTGGGAAACACCATTTTTAAAGCATTCAGTAAAGCTCAGATCAACGGAAACAACTTATATTAAAGAAAGTTGCCAACTATCCCGACCCCAGAAACAGTTAGATGAAACTTTTTGTGCTGAATTGCAAACAGCTGGGTCATATATTTTGATAATAATGATAATAGTAATCAACAGTCAGCAGCAGTAAAGAAGAGGACACAGCTTTGTAGAGCACACATAAAATAGATTTAGAAGAATAGAATAGAATTTTATTTGGAATAGTCTGCAGACTTATAGATGGATGTAGGAGGCAATTGATTCCAGATTGCATATCTGAGACATTTTATGAATGCAGGACCTATGCTGTCTTTTACAAGTGTCTCTTAAGCATAAAAGGCTGTGCTAATGACCAAACCTGAGCCAAGGCTCTGATTTATGAACAGCTGATCAGATAACTCATTCATCATGTTTAATGTTGTCTTTTATTGGTAAAACTTATTTCTATTGTAGGAATGAATGCATTGATTGAATTTTAATCTGCACTGTATGACATTATTTAAGTGATCCTCCTTTAACAATCAGGACACGTTTAGTCCCTGTAACAGTCACTACCAGTTACATGTCTTCTTGAGGTGAAAGTATTTGCTGACTCATTTCACGTCCGTCTGGATAAGTCGGTCAGAAAACTGTCATCTGTCGGTCAGAAAACTTTCATCTGTCAACTTTAAGTGAATCAAAGTTAGTATTATGATGTCCTTGTTCCCTTTTTTTTCTTTTACCATGTAGAGATTTCAGTTGAAGTTCTCTTAGTCACCATGTTCCTCCTCTCCTGTTTTTTCAAGTCAAGTGTCCCAGAGCAGCTCCCTGGAAGAGGTTCACCTGGATGGGGTCCCACCTGCCCCCCGCTTGGTGGAGATGAGACGCGACCCAGTCCTTGGCTTCGGCTTTGTGGCAGGGAGTGAGAAACCAGTAGTGGTCCGCTCTGTCACGCCCGGTAGGTGTTGTGCTCTGCTGACTGTAACAGTGTCTTCTCTGATACAGGGCTAAAATACTTGAGTTCAGTCAAGTCATTTTTCACCAATACCGTAATTAGAAACTCAAAAGTTGTGTATGTGACATCATCACTGTGTCTCTCAATGACTGAAGCTAACGTTAAAGAACTTACATGTGTAGATAATGTGATGAAAGGACCAAGAGTCGTTGGATTAAACACATCAGATGAGACACATTTGTGCGTGGAACATACCTAAGTTACCTAGCTAGTGGCAACCAAGCAATGAACCTTTGCTAGCATTACAACGTTAACATGTATGGTGACATATATTGTACAAGTAATTTTGCACAAAACTAAATATTACTTTACTGTTTTACAACAAATTGCAACTTTCTTGACTTACAAAATTATCTTTTGACGTCTGACAAACAGCAAATGTGTAATTCATGGTAGAGTTCAAACGGGGAAAAAAAAAAGTTGTCCACCATTGACAACCATACATATTTTTTTCCAAAAGCAGGACCCATGGTGGTCCTCCAGAAGGGGAGGGACAGAGAGCAAAAAAACAAACAGAAACCAAACATTGCCCTTTAAGTCTTTTACATACTGTTCATAGAATCAACTGACCAGATCTTGACTTGATCTCAAAGCTACTCTGACTTGGATTTGTTGCGGTCTCACCTTAAATGGTCCTGATTGAATAACACAAGGATCAAATGACAGTGGAGTTTTTAAAGCAACATGAGGGATTACTACCAGATGCAATAGCCCATTCACTCCTGTGAGAGTCAGATAATTGACAGCAAGAAAAGTAGTAGTATGCAGTGTGTGCACTAAACAAACGTTGGTGGGGTGATATAATGCAAGAAAAAAAGACAGAAAATGAAATAACTGTAAAAAAAACAAAGTAGTAAAAAAAGCCTAAATACCTCCAGCTATGCTAGTACAGCACAGAAGACCCAAAGTTGCATGTTAGACTGCATTGAGAAATTTCATTGGTGCAAACCTGTGCAAACAGTTGCTGTAATGATTTTTTAGAAGGAAACCATGCAGACCATTGGTTTCTCCCGACTATGATTGCGCAAGTAGTATTGACCCCATGCAAGAAAGAAAATTAATATTTTTGCTGGAAGTAGTGTTTATGTTGGTCGATTGGCTGATTGCCAGATTACTGCCAAACTACTGCTTACAGACTCCTATCAAGCATCAGCTCCAGAGGCGGCTCAGACACACACAGTGATTAGGCATCTCAATAATCAATCAGCGCTGAATACCAAGCAGACAATTGAACTAATGAATATTCTATTTAGAGTTGGCCAAGGAAAGGAAAATGTGCTTAAGGACGCTGCACTTTATTAATGCTCACACCTATTACAAGTTTCAGGAGCCAGACAAACCCAAGCAATGTAGATCTTTTTACAAATGACCTGTATGTACACTGTCAGACATACACGCATGTTTGCAGTGTCCATTCAGGTGTTCTTGCGCTCATTCATTCATAGACAATCTTTGGCTGACAGAATGAAATGCTCTGCCTGTGATGTGATCAACTATGGCTTGTTTGCATGTGTTTGTGTGTGAAGGTGGTCCATCAGAGGGAAAGCTGTTGCCAGGCGATGAGATCATCATGATCAACGATGAACCTGTCAGTTCAGCTCCAAGGGAACGAGTCATCGACCTCGTCAGGTGGATACAAAAACCTTGGGGATGCTGTGACCTGTCAGAATCAAAGCTGTAATAGTTCAGTTCAGATTAATCGGGTGGTGGATATTCTAAAGAAATACCAAAACCCCTCACCCAAACCCTGTGCTTAAGGTTATTGATAACCTAAACTTTAAAGGGCCAGTTCACTCTTATTACATGAAGACAAATTGCTTCTAATGGGCCATCCCCCCTGTTAAAAAATGACAAATCACCTACTGGTTATTCTGGATAATCCATAACCTTCCTGTAAACAGTTTTCATTAAATCTACTTGTCACTGAAGAAGTAGTCCCTATGGAAATGGTTGACAGTGAAATCTGCGGATTAACCAGAGAAATCAGGACACTGTTTCTGGAAAGAGGCGTTCTCTATCAAGTCTTTCAAATGTCATTATTTGTAATGATGTGAACACCACAAACAAAATTGGTCACCGTCTTTGTATTAAGGTGGCAGGGGTAGATAATCTCTGCACATTCAAACACATCTATCTGCATGAGCAGATGGCTACATACATGGTGAGGGTGAATAATTAAACTGCCATAAGCGATAAAATCCAATGCCTAATGCTGAGGCATGTTCAGTTTTTAAACATAATGTGGCTTCATGTGATTATTTTCAAATACTTTTGGACTACATTGCCTTAAAAGCCCAAGTAATATCAAAGTAAATGACTGATTATTCCATTATACAGGCTTTAATATAGCATTTTGTCATTATAAGAAAAAAAAAATAGTTTGAAACATTTTAAATGGCAGATTAAATACCAATAGCAACAGAAACAGTTTGTGCCAGAGAAAGTCACAATGAAACATAGTAATTATCATTCATTTGCTTTTAAAATCTCATCTTTAATTTCACACAACTATGTGAAACTCTAATGAAGTGCTTGCCTGGTATTAGTCATGCTTTACCCCCATCTGCATAACACTTAATAATTAACAGTTAATACAGTTCTGCTCATCATACCATTGTCATCATCTCATAATATTAAGAAAATTTAATATATTCAGAATAAATAAGACTAAAAATGAAACGCTTATTTCGATGCACACACAGTTTGCCATGACTGAGGCTGTGTTTTGGTTCACAAGAAACACAGTCACATTTTATAAATGGAAAATAAATTATTGTATGTACGTTTGTGTGTGTGTTTGTGTGTGTGTGTGCCTTTGGTTTGAACTGCAGCTACTTGTAATTGGTGATTGCCAGAGGCATCTCATTCCATTACAGCCAAGCTAATCAAGTTCCTGTTGCTTACATGCCATTGTTGTTTGCTGTGATTGTTGTTTTCTGATGATTTTCTTGACTCTGTAATTCACTCTGTAATTCATTGTCTTCTTGCTTCAGGAGCTGCAAAGAATCCATCGTGCTGACTGTTGTCCAACCATATCCCGTGAGTAGATCAGCTCTTGATAAATAATAATTCTTGGAGCATACCACAAGGATTGTATGCACCAGATATATTGATCAAAAAAACTAATTGCTGAAATTAAATTTGAAATCTTACTCTGTATGTGTTGTTGCTCTACATACAATGTATTGTTTCCATTTGCCTAATTACCCCGTTTTGTCTAGGCCCTGTAAACCACTTATACGCAACACTCAATTTATTAACCACACAGGTTTTACATTTTTACTTTTTTTTATACTTTTCACACACAATCATTTAAATCTTTATGCAATTATCAGAAACAAAAACATGTTCATGATGACATAGTATCCCCTGTTTCATGCCTCTTAATTCTCAAAACCTTTTACTTGAAAAATTCTCCATGAAGGACATAGTCATCCATTGGCATAATATTTAGCAAGGTGGAGATTTGTGGTATGTACCTTAAATTTTCTCCCAGACTTGTTACACGCTGTCCTGCATTTTAAAGGATAAGGCAGGTACTATGTATATTTTTTTTAATTGTCAACAAATCCCATGAAAAGATCAAGGCCAGCAATGAATTGATCCTACTAACGTGTGTTGTCTGTGTAGTCAGAGCCTGATATAGATTATTCCTCCATACCATACACCAACTATAAAAAGACATCAGTGAGCCACACCAGGGCACTGGGGAACACTTTCATTCCAACTAAATGTATTCATCCAGCTCCATGCTCATCTTACATTTGTGTTGCGTTGCAGCAGGGTTGTGTTTCTGGTGACAATTGTAAGAAATTAGATTAAGAAGAAGTTAGATTGGTTAGGTTATTGTGTTAATGTTTTATTGATTTTTCCAGTGTTATATGTAAACCTAATGTGCCGGAAACCTGTTTTCTTCCTCTTCAGTTGGGCATGTGTTTATGCTTCTTCTTTATCTCTCTCCCTCCATCTGTCTCTCTTTCTTCCTCTTTCTCTCCTCTCTCTCTCTCAATCTCTGTCTCTCTTTTTGGATGGTTGCCTCTTAGTCCCCTAAATCAGCGTTCATCAGTGCGGCCAAAAAAGCCATGCTCAAGTCCAATCCGGTCAAAGTGCGCTTTGCAGAGGAGGTCATTATAAACGGCCAGGTTCCAGTCAGTTCTACCACACGCACACACACAAACAAACACATACACACACTTTTATGACCTATATAGGCAATGCCAGATGGTTGCCACTTCCCACATAGGACAGCTGAGTGAATGCCAGAGAGATAAGACAATTACAAAAATGTGTTATGACATGACATTTATGAGTTCCTTTCACATATTAAACCATATTTGTTCACAAAGTGATCACAAATGCACAGAATGAAAACACTGGTCGTATTCCCCCTTTGTAGAACCCGGTGAAGGACAATTCTCTTCTGTTCATGCCAAATGTCCTGAAGGTCTACCTGGAGAACGGTCAGACAAAGTCTTTTCGCTTCGACAGCAGTACCTCTATCAAGGTGTGTGTGCGTGTGTGTGTTCCACTCCCTTGAGGCACCCTCGACAAAATTAGAAGTCTCTGCAGCATCTATAATTACAAAGGGAGAAATTCATTTAGAGTGCAAATGAGTGTGTCTTGGTGCACACACATGGACCATGAAATTCAATCACTTTTTGAGTTCCATTTGTTTGAGCACCTCATTTATTCAGGCGAGGTGGCAAAGAGCATATTTCCATTTTTTGACTTGTAGATTCTTAATCAGTTGTGAGCCACTGTGGCCCCAAGCATGTAGTTTAGGAAGCCGGAGAGCTGAGTCACTCCTTTTCTGAGCTTCACTTCAAATACTGGTATCTTAACAATGCATTTAGGCTCTTATTTATAATAATTGTTTTATATTAAGTATATGCTATATCTTAATGATTTAACAGCGTTATTTTAAGTTTATCAAGTTTAACTTGTAACAGACTTGCGAAATACAGTGTGTCTTAGTTATGCTACTTAACTACTAAGCCAGCTAGCTAAGTTACAAAACTACTTAGTTATGGCAACAATTACCCACTACTGTTACCTGGGAAGCTAATGTTAGCTAGCTATAAAGAAGGGTAATTGGAGTATAGCAACATACTCCCTTGGCATAATTGTTAATGTATATGAGTGGGGATGCAAATGAGAGGTAAGGTGTGTGTGCGTGTGTGTGTGTGTGTGTATATATATAAATAACCTGTAAAAGGTTCCGTTTTTGTTGCATGAAGAATGCAAATGTAAAGCACAGAATACAGGTACTGTAACTTTGCATGAAGGTCATGTGTAGTGCCGTTATATATTTTGAAAATGTTTCTTGACATGGAACTCTAGTAACTAGTTGTTACCCTATGCCATCATACATACTAATTCTAAGCTGGTTTGGGAAAGTGACAAAATTATGAATACTCTAAAAAGTCAGTAAAAAGCACAGATGGTGTTGAGAACATTTGAAGAACAAACAAAACGGTGGCATTCCAAAATTGCAGTTTAATTCATGTGTTGACGCACATATTGCATCATCTCATGTTTGCACAAAATTGAAAATTACACGATTTCTTGTATACTAACTGCAAAAATGGTATTCTATGACAATACTTACATACATGTGTCAAAACTATTAAGCAACTATTCTAACTAAATATTTATGTGGTGTATTTACTTAAGGACGTGATCCTAACCCTGCAAGAGAAGCTGTCAATCAAATGCATCGAGCACTTCTCCCTTGTATTGGAGCAGAGGACGGAGGGCTCTGGAAGCAGATTGCTTCTCCTGCATGAACAGGAGATGCTTACTCAGGTAGGAGAGGTTTCCTTTCTTTGTCTCCTTTTTTGTCTGACACACCAACTTGCACGCACACGTTCCTGCTCAGTATTCAAACGGCATTTGGACCCCAGTGTCATTTATCAGCACTGGCACAGCAGGGGCGACAGCTCACATTACACCTACCCTCCTCCACACCCAAACACACGTGCACACACCCCAAAGATGCACACACACACACACACTCATCCACAGTGCCTGCTACATTCTAATGAGGTTGCAGGATCACAAGAGGACAATTTTAATATTCATACCACACAGTTCAGATGTGAAGCTCTGCGTACACAATGGCAGATGACTGTTCAAGAGTCACTCTTCCCTGGCACTCTTGATAAAACATACAGTATACTGTAATACACCTGAGTGTCAATCTTGGTGACAGGTGTATGGAACAAGGCTGGGAGTCCTTGAATTAGAAAGTAAACTCCCTCGTCCTATCTACACTCGCACATTAAAAAATTTATAATATAAAATCAATATTTAAAAAGATGATGCTGGTCTTGTGGTTTTGTCCTGAATAAGAAATGGAGTCAAATGCATAGACCAGCACTGCAAGAAAATTTTTGCTGGGTTACTGCTGCTAAATTACACAACCATGTCTTTAGGTTGTAAAGTGTAAAGTACATTTAGTCAAGAATTATGCTGATGTAAAAGTTTGAGGTACTTGTACTTTACTTGAGTATAACTTTATGCTAGTGTATTCTTCTACTTCAAATTTCAGAGACAAATATTGTACCACTGTATTAGTGAATCTAAAGCATAATTATCCAACACAAAACTTTTTTTTCCTGACTTCTCTCTAATAATTCCTTTTTTCTTGTGAAATACTGGATAGAAGCCTTTCATGCCTCTTGTTTTAAGTCAAAAAAGGTTGGGAACCAGTGGATTAAACTACTACCAGCTCCCTCTCAACCAGCTACAACATTAATGCACTACTACACATCAATGCATCAGTTACATTTTATATGTATTTCAAAGGTACTTAAAGGCACTTCACATGGTTGATTTTAACCTTCGTTGGGTTCACATGGTAAAAAACAGAAACAGTAATGCAATATCAGTATATAAACAACAGATGAACAATAAGAAACGGTAGAAGCAACAACAATCTAAAAACAACTACAACAATGAAAAAGGACAAAAACTGCAGGACCTACTGGTAATGGATTATATTTTCATTTATATTTTTCATCATATTAATTGCTACTTCATTCTACTTCCTAGTATAGGTTAAGTTCCAGAGACACTGGATCCTACACTTCCCATAATGCAACTCCATAGTGTCTTTCATTAGACCCACCCTGCCTGGAAAATGCCTACATCCTCCACTCCTCTTCTACTGCTAATTCTACTTCTACTAACTGATATTAATCTTACAGCTATTACTAATTCCAAAGCTGCTAATACTACTACTTCTACCAGTACTAGTATACACCCACCTTTACTTCTACTTTTGACGTAATTGCTACTAGCCTACTACTACTTATTTTTCTTCAGTACTACGCCCGGTTCATGAGGCCTTTAATTAAAACATCAATCACAAATTCACATTTCAGCTGAGTGATGGAATTTTTTCCCCCCTTATTTCTTGACTTTACCTTTTCGGCCACACCCACACGTGCTATGAATGAAACTAGGTTACATGATTAAATTGATAGTATAGTGTCACACATACCACCTTTACTCCAATAATGATTGCACTATAGCACAGAACTGTTTTTTCCCAGTGCTTTTTCTTTATGTGTGCACGTGTTGATGCTTTCTGTCTATCTATCGCCCTGCATCCCTCTCTCTCTTCCTCTTTCCCGCCGGTCTCTCTTTCTCTCTTCCTGTCTCCTTCCTCTGTGTCCCCAGGTGACCCAGAGGCCTGGCACTGACAAGATGAAGTGTTTCTTTAGAGTCAGCTTCGTGCCCAGGGACCCCGTGGAGTTGCTCCGGAGAGACGCTGTGGCATTTGAATACCTCTATGTACAGGTGAGCAAAGTCCCCAGTAAAGTCCTGAAAATGACTCTGATTATTACATTAACTGAAACCTGTTGACTCTAAAAAAAATACATTCCTGAAACAGGTGAACAATTAAATTGAGTGTACAATTGTTTGTCTACTTTGAGAGGGGTACAATCTACCACATGGTTTGGAAACAAAATTAATACAGTTGGATACAGAATTGTTTCCTGTCAAGACAAAATCCGTATTTACAAATAAAGTCCTCAAATCAACCCACTGTTGTATAAAGTACATCTCTCTAAAATAATAAATTGCTTCCCCATAGGATTCCTTTGATAATTAGTCAAGTGAAATAGCCTGAGAGAAGGAAAGTAATCATCTTTTCTTGTCAGAGTTCACCATTTTGTGCTTCCGAGTCCTTCATCAGGGACTGGAAACTATATCCCTTTGAAGGAATCTCAAGCCACAAAGGTTGAGAACAACTTATTTCAGCTAAGCAGGGATGTGCTGCTGCTCAATGGAGAGATGAAAAGCACTTCACGGGCCCCAAAAACTGACTTTGGGATCATTATGTAACTTCGCTTCCTGTTTTGCCATAGAGTTGTAATGATGTGGTCTTAGAGCGATTCGGCCCGGAGCTCAAGTACGATGCTGCGCTGCGACTGGCTGCACTGCAGATGTACATTCTCACCATGACAACCAGACAGAGCCAGAAGGTCTCCTTCAAATACATCCAGTAAGTTTGTGTGTAAATGCAGCTATGCAGGGTATTCGGGTGTTTTTGACACTACAAACATGAACTGTAATATTAAACTGTTGTACAGCCTGGAGCTGCTCCATCAATAGTAATAGTGAATGATGGGCTGACTTCCATTAGTTAGAAGTTAAATTAATTCATTGTCCTATTCTCTCTCCTTGGTTGGAGAGTTCAGTAGTTGTACATTTTGTAAAGGAGGCCCTATTGAGGAAGCACTTTCCATAGAGAAAGCTCATCTGCTCTGTCTGAGAGTAAACACCATCCAATTTCAAGCTTTTGGCTGCAAGTATTTAACCCAGGCAGTAGCTTTTTCCATGGGCGACATGCTGAAATCAATCTCCTCTCAACAGAAAAGAGTGGGGTCTATCGCTGTTTCTGCCTCCCGCTGTGCTGTCCAGCATGAAGGAGAAAAACATTAAGAAGGCCCTGACACACATCCTCAAAACCAACCAGAACCTCGTGCCTCCAGGGAAAAAAGTAAGTATCTCTCTTTGTCTTTCTTTGCCCTTGTTAATAAACTTCACATGCGCACATGTGCACAAACACACTGCCTCTCTTATTTGTGATGCAATATCCTAAAATAGCATCGCTGCCATGCTCAACCTTGTAAAGGTTCTCACCCATGTCAACCTAAGACCCTTTGTTGAGCCAGACCTTGAATGCTAATGTGAATAACAAGCCAAATGCGTTGTCAAACTGTGTGCATAATAAGATATTCATATTCACACACATGTCCCAGCCAGGGGCCGCTGATTCAACTTCGGCTGAACTTTTTTGCTCTTTGCGAAACTATTTTAATGAGTCAGGCTGCTGCTGATCCGCTCATTCTGTAACACCCATATTTGCTTTGACACGTACAAATCAGCAGCACGCTATACAATAAAATGAAGCCGTGCAAAAGTTTCAACTTCAGCGAGTGATTTACTATCAGCTGACATGCAAATAAGGTTAGCTGCAAGTGAATCACAGTTAGGCAATGTGCAATTTTAATCTCAGAGAAGACACAAAGTTTTCCAAACTGAATTATAAGTGCTTGCAGATATGATAAAGCAAAAAAAACAACAAAAAAAACCCAGTACCGTACTTTGAAAATTGTGTATATGTTAAGCCAACAACACTACACTAGTGGCGTTGTGCTGTAGTTTTGTAAGACAACACACAACATTGTTATTGGTGACATTCATTGCATGAATGTGGGCCCTGTAGTTTAGTTTGAGTCAATCCCACATACAACGTTAATCCAAAATTCAATGATTCCAAGTCTAGCATTTTTTCTTCTAGGAAAATCATTTTTCAGATCATTACATAAAGTCCAATTTCTCCCAGCGTGTCTGAGCTCTCTAGGTCTGTGTTTTTACTGTAAAATTCCATGCATATTCAGGGTGAAATTAAACTAAATTAATAAAGCAGAAAGGGTCATTGCAAGTTAAATAATCTCCTCCTTCCAATTCACTCACAGCTGACCTACATAATAATAAGGTTGAAAGTGGTAATATAGGTTAGGCTGATTGGTTGAAGAATTAAAATGTTTAAAAGAATGACAGAAAGTAAATTATGTATGTATTCTAAAAATGACTTACAAGGTATGCAGTCATGAAGCCATGAAGCCATGAAGCATTTACTGTAGTTTGGGCAATATAACTCATCAGCAGGCTAATTAGCATTGCTCCACGCCCAGCTTATTCTACCAAAGAGAGCTTCATGTAGTGGATGAAGGAATGGAATTCAGGTTAAACACATGAACATAAACACTTGTATGTGTGTAAAATGCCTATCAAATGTCAGGCATACTACAGGGATATTGATCTCTGCCCTGCAAGTCTGAGCAGGATGATGTGCTGTTTAATAATTTGCATTCGCAGTGGCAGGTGATATCCAGTCTCATTAGCGAGACATACAGCCGAGCAGCAGCAATGAACTTGCGTGCAATTCAAAACATTGACACTGTAAATTAGCTTTCTCATTGCAGTCTCGAAGTTATCACTCAGCCCTCCCCAAAAGAGGCTGCTCACTCAGTTTTGTGAAAAGGCAGTGGTTAAGACTGAGCAAGAATTTCATAAAAACATAATTCTTTTCTAATTGTGATGTCTGGTTTTCAACTAGCAAGGTCAGACTTCCCATCAGTCTATGGTTTCTGAGACTGATGGTGAGGTAAAATATTACTGGATTATACTGTTGACGAGACATATTCTCAAATTCAGGCGCAACAGTAGATATAGTGTTTTATAAAAGTCTGGTGAGCATTCCGGTTATAAAGGCAGCTTGAGATATGACACATAATTGTAGTAATGTTTTATTTTACTGTTTCTTTCATTACAAATGTATTGCCTTCCCTGAGCTTGTGGTGCTGAAATATAGGGACATTCAAAACACAAAATCCAGTTATGCATAAATGAAACAAGTGGTAAAAAAAAATACAATCTGCTTTGTATAGAGGGGAAGAATTAACAATAAATACATAAAATGTGTCAGGTCATAGATAGATTTGTATCATTGCAGTGAAATCAACAGTAATTTCCAAAAATACACTTTTGGTACTTTTAAAGTTTGAATTTTGAAAATCCGAAGAGGCACACATCTACACAAGCACACCATAAAGAGTTTGATCAGCTTTAAATGATATGATGGGATATAATGGAAAGTCAGCGGCCCAGATCAGAATGGCTTGAGAGTGCTATACATCCTGACATTTGACGACAAATGCATCTGTTCAGGTTGAAGTGATTTCGTTGCTTACTAATGGATTTCCCTTCTCTCTCTGCAGCTGACTGCTTTGCAGGCCAAGGTGCATTACCTGAGGTACCTAAGTGAACTCAGACTCTATGGAGGGAGGGAATTCAAATCAATACTTTTGGTAAGGCCATTAGTTCTGGAAAGGATTTATAGAAGTTTGAGAACAAACTTGAGTTTTGTTTAGAACTGCATCTCTGTCACAAAGTTTGAGATAGCTGATTTCTTTGTAAATTCATTCGTATTTATACACACTACTTTCTGTAGCAAGGGGAGAAACAGACAGAGGTAACGCTGTTAGTGGGCCCACGTTACGGCATCAGTCATGTCATCAATGCCCGGACCAACCTAGTGGCACTATTGGCTGACTTCAGCCATGTCAATCGTATTGAGATCCTCACTGAGGATGAGACCAACGTCAGACTGGAGCTGCATGTTCTGGATGTCAGGGTGAGCACAGTTCTGTCTGAAACAATATTTTGTCTCACATAAATTATAGCATCAATTGTTTTTCATTTCTTTCTGTTTTGTTTTTCTCCCTCCTTCCTCCCTTCCTCTATCCCTTTCCTTCTTTTTTTCACAGCCCATCACACTGATCATGGAGTCGAGCGATGCAATGAACCTGGCCTGTATAACAGCAGGCTACTATCGCCTCCTAGTGGACTCGAGGAGATCTATTTTCAGCATGCCCCACTGCAATAGCACCGGAGGGGATGACAGTAGTGAGTTACTATTAATTATGTGTGCATGGATGTGTGGTTAAAATAGTCTGGATTAAAAAGAAATTCTGTTGTTACTCATCTATACAAAAACGCAATCTCACATAACACAATATGGCAGTAGGTATTTTTCTTTCTGATTAAAGACATTTACTCTTGTTCAGCTGTTAATTATAGATCTGGCTTTGGACAAAGCCTTTGCCAGTGAGATGCAGTAGAAATGCACTCTGCACATCAAAAAAGTATTTCACAGTTCAAACTTTACAGTCAGTATTTAAATCTTAAAGTAAAATATGGGTGAGAAAATGTGTGTTTTTCCATTACAGTCGTGACATGCAAGTTGTAAAAACAAGTGGCAAAATCTTTGTCTTGGCAGAACTCTCTATAGAAAACCATTAAAACCAGTTGAAAAGGTGCAAAAGACCAGGCTGGATGGCTTAAAAATGTATGCTTTGCAGCATGAAATCTCATAAGTCTAAGTGATCCACTCAAAAGTCTAGTGAAGAAGAAGCAGCCCCTTTACAATTTAATAAACATAAAATATAAAACACATAAAGTAATAAGACCTTGTATTGCTGCTGTCTGCAGGTCAGGATCGTGTCCTGGAGTGGCCGTACAGCACATCTTTGGGGGACAACGAGGAGCCATCATCACCCACCCAGGGAGAGGTCTACAACAGGGACTCTGAGTATTCAGACAATGGGCAGAGAGAAAACAGCATCTCTCCTTACTTCCACGAACCTCAAAACCCTGACAGAGACCTTGGGGCACGGAGAAGTCCGTTGCCCCCTCCTCTTCCACCTGCTACCAGACACAAACCTCAAGACTCACCTCGGAGCGCCAAAGTGTCATTTATTTTTGGAGGGGACCCACCCTTGAACAAGGCCAAGAACGTAGGCTATGAAAGACTGTTGGAGAGTCCTGAGGTACCTGAGCACAGACCGCCCTACTTGCACAACAACACAGACTTTCGGCCACAGGACAGGGTGCCATTTCAGTTCAGTGGTCTGACGCATGTCTATAGTAACATTATAAGTGAGGAAGGTGGTGAGGAGCCACTGCTAAGGGATCTGTTTTATCGTGACACAACGGATGATGCAGAGGATGATGACGATGCTTCCTGTGAAGAAGACTCCATGGGGGGGACACCAGTGGGTGACGACAGAGGAGGTGGAGATGAAAACTGCGGTAACCAAGGAGGCGGGATAGCCACAGCAGCCGGCAAAGCTACCTTCCTCACGCTGTCTGGGTCTACCGATGACATCATCGACCTGACGTCACTGCCTCCTCCTGAGGGAGACGACGGCGTTGACGACGATGAAGACGACACGCTGCTGCAGACGCTCAACCTCGCGATCGCAGCTCCACCGCCAGGCTTCCGGGACAGTTCAGATGAGGACACAGCACCCGAGGGAAGGCCACTAAGCACACGTGACAATGACGATATCCCAGTATCGTTAATTGATGCAATTCCAACACATGGGGAGGGGGAAGGGAGCAGGGGAGGGGAGAGAAGGCTGGAGAATGCGGTCATGAACACTCTACATGCACTGGAGGCTCTGTCTGTCTCTGAACAGAGGCCTCCCCCGCCACCACCCAACAATCCAGGTTAAACACAATGTTTGATCATAATCATTTATGTCTTTGTTTAGCATTGTTTTAAGACCTTTTTACTCAGCATAACCGACAGGAAATAAATTCTGTCTACAGTCTTTCTTACTTGATATCATTTAGACTACTAAAAATGTGTGTATTATTATTATCTGTATTCGTTTTATCAGAGACGATTTTGCTCCTTTAATTAAGCAGACTTCCAAAACTATGACACCAGAACAAAAATGTATAATGTTTCTTGTCATAGCTCTGTGTAATATTTAATATGCTACATATTTAACTATTAGTTGTATAACCCATATTTCACTGTATCTCTTCTATTCTAGCTGTTTACACATCTCGAGGCTTTAGCCCAGAGTCATCCTCAGATTCTGGCAACGAAACCAACTCCTCAGAGATGACTGAAATCTCTGAATTGGCTGCTACTCACAGGCTCAATGAGAGCCACATGCGTCTTCTGGTGGCCACAAGGGAAGGGTACCAGCCTTTACTTGAGGAGAAAACAGAATTCCCGGTCTCGCCCAGCACAGGAGGAACGATACAGAAGAAACCCCGTAGTCCAACACGGCACCTTCAGCCTCCGGCAGTTCCTCCAAGACGGAGTCCCCTATTGGACTCCGCATCATCAGGGCCAGACAGCTTGGAGGTGAGGTCCCAGACTAACCTCTCATCCACTCTCCAGCGCCCAAGTTCCACCACACCGGGAGGCAAGCATCACAAAAAGTCTGCAGACTCCAGTGGGAAGTATAACACCTTCAGCACAAAGGAAGGTCATCGAGGTGAGAGCAGTGGGAGCCGCAGCCGCCTTGACTTGGAACAGCGTACTTCATTCTGTGAGCGAGGGGAAAATCAAAGAAGACAGAATTCTTTTGTGGCAGAAAATTCTGTAGCTGAGGGCCTTGGCATAAACAGCCTCGCCCACGACCATCACAGAATTCCCCGCCCTCATTCCTCTACCTCTGATCGCTTGTTGGATGTTGTCAACTTGGGGGACTGTGGTACAGGTAATGGAGCTGCGGCTGTTGAGCAAGATGAACATCTAGTTGTAGCATCATTGCTGTCCCCAACCAAAAAACCCAGTTCAGGGGGGTCAGACCAGGGATCAGACATACAAAGTGACCATCAGCCGATTTCTAGACAGCAGAGTGTTGCACGGTTGTGTGAGTACCATCTAGCAAAAAGGATTTCAAATTTGCAAGGAGAAGCCCAAAGTTCACTACAAGGTTCTCTGTGCTCATCACTGGATGCTGGAGGCAGCACTACCAGTAGTGCCTGTGCCACCCCAACTGACTCACCACTTGGTCCTGGTGCGGCTGAATCAAAACACCACCATTTGCAAAGGCACCCACTTTCTAATTCTTCCTCCTCATTACTCAGGGTGCTAAACTATGAAGATAACAAACCTGGAATCGCTCGCGGCATCCCTGGCCAGAGCACTCAGGGTAAAGACCTCCATCCTCATGCAGACCCAGCCCTTCTTCGGAAAATGCTGCCCAACATTCACCCTCCTCCTGCCGGGGCTGAACCAGGCCGTCCCTCCTCAGCCACGCCATCTAAACATAAAGAGACCCCAGGTACTGGAAGCAAGAGGCCCCATAATGATCAGCATGCTAAACAACAGGCTTGTTTTAAGGGACTGAACCAGAAGGAAGGCAGTGAGGCCTACAGACAACTGATTAACTATCTAACAGTCAGCCAGATGCATCAGGGAGGGAAACTGCACAGTGCAGGCCTGGGAGGGGCAGTGAAAAAGGACACCAAGCGCTTTATCACTAGCAACCCTCAGCTTGTCGAAATGGTAAAGAATAGGGGGAACAACATTGCTCGCTGCCCGTGTATGCCTTCCTCCATATCATCCCCATTCCTCAGCCCAAATTTAGTAACCCCTAATGCGGCCACCATGCAGCTGGCAAATAAAAATCCACAGCCATACCATTCAGCAACACTTCCTGCCAAACTCAAGAGAAGTCCTGACATGCATGCTCAGACACTGAATGACAGTCTAGGTTTCAGAACAGCCACTGCTGAGAGGAGAAGCTCCTTTTCTGGCCTGGAGAGTGAAATAGAGAGGAGTGGTATGGACCCAGAGCACTTCCTGTCATTGTATAAGAGAGAAGGCTGTATCAGCCGTGATGGGGGATACATTACAGGTGGAAACCGCGAGGGTGGGGGTACCGCTAAAGTTCTGCCACCTCGGTCAAGAAGCCAACCTAGTAGCAGCACAGAGGACTGGTTCAGATCAGACCCAAGGGCAAAGCATGCAGTTCGTCAGTCTCCTCATCCTCGTCCTAATGATTCTCTTTGTTTCTCTGCTGCCCCCAGTGTAAGTGGTCAACGAGCAGACGTCCACACCATCTCGCTCGGAAGGGGAGACCACCCTTCTGCTTTTATCAGGCAGCCATCTACTGGCACTAGGTCTTGCATTGCATCTCCAACTCCCAACCCACAATCCCCAACTCCTCCTCCACCTCCCCCACCACCACCTCCTCCGTTGCCTCTTCCCATGCAAGCCAACGCTAGCTCCAGCAACTCAGGATGCACGCAGGATACCATCCATTCCATCCAGTCCCGGCAGAATCAGAACCACATTCAGGCTGTTGCACCAACCCTGTCACAGACAGATCCCTTCAGCAATAACCTGCAACGGGGCCGGGAGCTCAAACGCAGCTCCAGCAATGTGACTGCCAGTTCTGGTAGTGCGGAAGTTCTGTTTGATAAGCCGACCCGAAGCCGGAGCCAGCAGCCCTTGTCACCATCTGTGCCCCAACAAGGTGAGACCAAAGTTCAGCGGAGGCCAACAAGGAAGCGGCTCTCCAAGAGCTACTCCCAAGGCTCTGTATCTTCCCACACCACGTGCTGGTCTACAGGCTGTAGGGTAGACAGTAGAAGGGCGTCTGTGGCATTTCCACTGCAGAAGGATGCCAAACACATGAAGGGCTCTCAAAAACTGGACACCAGTCCGTGGAGATGCAATGGGCCTTTTAGCTACTGTTTCTTTAAACGTAAGAGTGAGGGGGAAGAAGATGAGATTGAGTGGGAGAGGCCCAGACGAAGCCGTGGTGGGAAGGATATTGATAATGACGGTGCTGTTGCATCAACCATGGTGCCCTATGGCTCAGCAGTGGATGCAGCTGAGGAGCAGTTATATGGGGAGGTCCTCAATAATATGAGCTTCAGTGACCGTCTTGCACGAATCAACGCACTCAAAGACCGCATGTATGGCTTCCCTTCTGGCTTCACTGATGTCCGCCGTGATGCCAGTGAGCTCATTGCACTGGTGAGATCCAGCGTAGGTCGCTGCGACCGCGGAGCCCAGATGCCTCTCCAGGATGTATCCCAGTACAAGCAGCTCCTCTCCGTTGAGTCGAAAGAATTAGGCCGGGCATGCCGGAGGATGGCACAGGCCCACGGTAGTCCTGAGGAGATGCTGTTAGCTGTAACTTGTAGCTTCCAGGTGCTATGCTGTCTCTGTGAAGCTTGCATGTGTCTGGTTAGGGGGCTTGGAGCCTCGGCCTCACACCAACAGAGAGAAGTTGTGGCAAAGGTTGACGAGGTTGTTATGAACTATATCTGTTTGCTCAAAGCAGCTGAGGCTGCCACCGTGGGAGCACCAGGGGAGCACAGCATGAAAGCCCTGGTCCGCCACTCCAGTACCATGTCGGCCATTGCTAACGCACTCACTCGCTCCCTTAAAACACTGCTTAGCAAGTAGAGGCTACTCCTTATGCTTTATAGTGTGGCCTACACAGTCAGAAGATGTCTTTAAGCATCTTGTTATTTTTGAGTTTGCTGGAAGAGTCATATATTTTTCATATATGGTCTGGACGGTCTCCGTGTCAGAATCAATAAAGTGTAAGACTCGTTGCAGTTAGGCTTAACGTGAAAGTTACATAAAACTTATACTGACAAATGAGTAAGATGCTGAAAGGTAGTCCTATCTGACTGCACTTGACAATATGACAATATTGTAATGTATATTTACAAAGCCATACTGTCACAAACCTTTGTAATATGATATGTACCTATTAGATACCCTTTTACCTGTGCATTATGTAACTTATTTAGAAAATGTATATAATGTAAATAAATACAATATAATTATATTATTTGACATAGCAGTTTCAAGAAGCCATTGAGTATTCAGCTTAATTTGCTCTAATCTTGTACAGGGCTGGAGTGAATTCACTGTCAGTTCAATCAGTTCATAAAGTGCAGTTTTACTACAGATATTTATTATTGTAATTAATAATTTAATTAATTATTAATCTAATTAATAATTTAATTAATTGTAATTATTGTAATTAATAATTTACCTGTTGAAATGTGAGTAAAAATGTGTCACTGTCAGTCCAGTGAGGAAACTGTTATATCATTTTATTTACACAAATAAGTATTAGGTTGAATTTGTGAATGACTGTGTAAAAGTGAACTGATTTCAACCCTGTTGCATTACAGTTTGTTTGGTTTTTTTGCAAGATGACTGGAACATTTGTTAGAAATGTTGAAAATACAGGGACACTAAAGTTGCACTGTATTTACCACTGCTTCATATTTTACCACATAGGATATTTTCAGTAAACAGTAAATAATAAACTATTCCCCCAAAAAGCAAAATATGTAAAAGTATAATAATGCTATAATATTATCAATTTAGAAAACATTTTAATTTATTAAGACATATTTCAGATTGACCACTGTGTTAATTATATCTAATTATTTTTTATTTTGTTTTTGTGTTTTATCTGTTTTGGAATAACTTCTGTGCTTGAATAATTTATTATTCCACACTATGTATCAAGATGCAGTTATGTCTCTTGACTTGAAAAAATTCAATTCCTGTTTTTTTCAATAATTCACCAACCTATTAAAAACATTTTACAGATTTTTATGACTCCGACCATGTCTCTTGGTTTGAATATTTCACTCTAACATAGAATCACCACTACCGATGTGTTCTGAGCGTTAGTCCGTCTTTCACTCTTTTCACAAAATACAACAGCCTATCATTTTCATAAAACTACAACTTACGCAAAGCTCTCATGTCAATATATAATGCATGGTGCAGAAGAATGCATTGATAATAATCATATAAACATCATTTTTTATAAGGTTGTTCATATTATTTTTTTTTCTTTAGTCATATTTTTATCTTGTGCCAGATATTGGGTTATTAAGTGTGGGATGAAGTAGAGGTGAAGTTTCAAGGCGCCCTTCACTGTTCTTTTCGAGCACCTACTGTGTCTAAATGTTGGTCCTTAGTAGATATTATAAAGGCCAATTTAACAAAATTGTAGCAGTCAGATAGCCTGCATCACATGAAGGCCAATATCTTTTTTGTCACTGTGTGTGTGCCTGTACCTGTAATTTATTCATGTCAGATCATCCACTCCTGCTCAGAGAGACTGCCCTTCAGCTAGAGAATACAGGTATTATTTGTTGGAGAAGCATCCCTCTTAGGCCAGCAAAAGGTGTTTGAGAAAAGAATAGCCAGCAAATAGCATGCAGTAGCTCCAGCTGCATGTGATTGAAATAAAAATACTCTCACCCAACAAATTTTGAAAGATCAACCTCATACTGTTTGACCTGGTCCAGGCTAGTGAGAAATCATTAAAACGAGAAAAAATATACTGCCATATAGCATTATTATTATTATACAATATTGACATTAATATTTACTTTTAAATAGCTTAGCAACAACATTCTGATAAGACACAAAATTAGATAATATGGGTACTTTATGGGTCTACTATGCTTCATGTGTATGAAACATCCTCTCAGCCAAAAAAGAATTTAACACATTTTTAACGCTAATAGTCATCTTTGCCGCGCGTACTTGCTAATGTGTCCATGCGTGCACGAGCGTGTGTTCACGTGATCTCTATCCCAAACCAGAGCCCTCTCTAAAGGGCAGCAGTCACCTCATTTGCATATTCGGCGCCTGTTCTATACATTCTGCGACGTTTACCAATCAGGGCGGCACATGAAGCAAGCCACGCCCGCGCGGCAACTCGTGTCGCGCGCCTCACCAGCATAGTACTGGTACTAGAGCAGACAAAAGTTGGTTAGTTTTTCCCCTTACCACTTCAGCAGGCATCACACACGTGGGGGCATTTTGTAGTGTTTAATTAAATTCAAGCAAGTTTGCCCTACGGTATTCGGGAGCTCGAAAACTGCACCGACGCCTTTGAAGGAGCTGCTGACTGCGAGTTCACCAGCTGAAGCCAGAAAAGTTATTGTTGGGCAGCCCGTGGGGTTTAAAGTTCAGCTAACCGTAGCGGCGCTGGCTACCCTCTGGCTACTAGCAGGTAGTTAGCTCCATATCTTTAGTGATTACGTTAGTTTGGTCACAATGTCAGCTGTGTTCCAGACACGACGTGCTTTGGTGGAAATACCCGCCCCACAGCCCAAAATTGCAGGTAAGTCTGAAAATTTACGGCTCTTTTATTCTGGCTGCGGAAATTTGGTGTAACGTTAACGTGAAATTCTTTGTTGGGGTGGCGCGCCACTTTGCCATCATGCTAATGTTATCACAAGCGCGCGCCCGCGCCCCTAGGATAAACAGGTTGTTATCGGTGACTTTAATGTCAACTTTACAAAATTAAGGATGGTATACATTTTACACTGAAATTCGTTCCCCTGTCGGTTTATACGGTGTGCCTTGTGCTATGTAAAATAGCAAATGACGTTGTAGGAAATATTAACACGAGCCGTTGTCACCCAAAGAGTATTTTATTTTTTATTTTTTTTAATCTTTCAACGTTACAGCTCGAATGAGGAGGTCCTACCTAGAAATACTAAGTGCTCGTTTGGCTCCATCTCCACTTCCAAGGGGGAAGAACACAAAGCGCGTGCAGTCACGTAAGTAACGTTCCATGTGGGAAAAGTAAATTTTTAAATGACAACAGAGAGGAATTGTGAGCGTATTTTGTCTTCTAATACTCATGTTTCCTTTTGCATTTCAAAGTTATGAAATCTGAGAGCTTGAAATTAAATAAGACTGTTCAGAGCATTAAAAGCTGTTCTGCTTGTCTACTAAAACATTTTTGAAGTAAATGCCACTACTTAACAACTGATGACTATTCCTTTTGTTAATTACTTCAAAAGGTGTTAGGTTTACCCCTGTAATTGTTTGCTGTGGCCTGTCTTTGTCTTCATCATACCTCTTTTGTTTTGCAGTGGACTTGTCCATTGGTGGACTGTGGAGTGGGGGCATAGAGGAGCACTGTGAGAAGATGGATGAGCACCATACTCCCCTCTCCAAACCGCAGCTTGTGCAGCTAATCAGATCTCTCATCTTAGTTGAACAGGTAGGCATCCTGGCCATTACACATGACCATATTAATAAGATCACATTTGGGGGGAGATTCATCCCAAGCAGAGTTTTAGTAGTCACATTGTAAATATGTACTAATTAACTCTGAGCCATCACTACATATTATGTAATTTGATATATGATGTTTTGCATTGCATCCTAGAGCCAAGAGCCCAGAATCCTAGCATCAGACCTGAAGTATCTCCAGGAAGACCTGCAACAAAAGAAAGCAAATGTTTACAGGTCCATACCCTACTCACGGCTTGGCTCTAACAGAGACGCCCACTGCTACAGAAAGGCATATCCTCACCTTGTGGCGTTCAAAGTGAGTACCAGTGGTGTTGGGGCATTTTTGTATAAATGACTGCACTTTTTGGAAACCTGCAGATATAATTCTATTTACATACTGTCCAATTCTCATTAGCAGGAAGGCGATATATCTTATGTTCGAGTTAAGCACACCCCTGCTATTTAAAAAAAAAAAAAAAAAGGATTTTCTAATTGAGTTTGTGTTCTGTTCGTGAAGGGAATTTTTGTCACTGGCATATTAAAAACTGCTCCATATGTTACCTCCTGTGTATTGAGTGTTTCATTGTGTCATCCTAATCTGTTACCACACCGTATCCTCCCCCTCAGGTTTCATGTCAGGAGTGGGGCCAAGTTCTTCTGAGGAACAAAGAGTGGGACGCTGTGTTGGAGCACACAATGATGGCGTGGCGGTACACCAGCGAGCTGCCGCAGTGGGATACAGCGAACCATAACATTCTCCGAGAACAGTGTTACAGCATCCTGGCATCTCACAGCCTCACTGCTCTCCAGCACTACCACCCTGAAACTAGCAGAGGACACGAGCTGCTCAGAAGGTAATATTTAAGTTTTTGATGGCCTGTGAACAATCCACATTTAGATCTTAAACAGTGCATACATTGATAGTGTCGTAATGCACACAGATCATTTATCCATTATAATCAGGTTAAGGCAATGCTCAGCAAGGAAATGATCATGTAAATATGATTTGTAATTGTGATGGTGTTTTGCCTTCATGCACACCTCTTAAAGGTCACACAGTGAACCAAAAAAACTAAGTGGTGTGGCTGTTATTTTGTGGCACTAATGGGATGTTCAGTACAGACTGTCCACATCCTACACGTGACGCACAAACAGGTTTGAGTTCAGAGTATCATGGAAATAAGGCTACAGCAAATGTAGGCTTTTCTGGAATGACCTTTTTAATCTGTGTTGAATGTTTTTGGCCACTATAGGGCAGAAACATCTCCAAACAAATTGACAGCTGAAACTGTGATGTACTTAAATTACTATCAGCTTAGCACATTCCAGTGTTTCTCACGTAGACATTTTTAGCATTTTGCAGAGAGATGTTTGGTGTTGCATTACAAGACGTGGATATTTTACAAGCATGGACCAGGTAAAGCAACGGTGAACACCCTAGTGCAGATTTCATTTGGTACAACTTTGGTTTCGAAAGGCTACGTCGTTAACGAGCCTTCTCCACATGCAGCGTACCTGCTGCTATGAGAACAGAAAAATCCAAAAGACAAGGTCTGTCTTTTTGGCGACTTTATAAAATGTACTGCTGATGGAAAATGTCAATGGAGCAGACGCATACAGGGAGAGAGACACCGAAAGAGGCGGAGCATCAGTACAGAAATTCTGTGTGGGGGAGGAGGGGAAACACTGCGTTCTCTTTGCTGACATGTTAGCAACCCAGTGTTGACTTAAAAATCCAGCTGAAGCTATGCAACACAGGCATCCTGCTAGAGCTCTGTCTTGCCATCTGAATGTAAGTTCGCTTACCTTTTAGCCCTGTGTTGGTACACAATCCCCTGAGGAACTTTAACTTTATCTCCTAGCTAGAAGTTCCATTTTTTACATTACAGCTCTGACTGGGATGCATAAAATCTGTAATGTATTTTGCTTATTAGTAATCTTGATTATTTTAGGAGCTAAAGTAAGATTCAGGACCTCCAAAGTAATGGTTGCTTACATTCTGAGGTAGCTGTTAAAGTAAACTACTACTACTACAAATTTGCTTTCTGTTGGTGCCAACTATGTAGGCTCTTGATATCATTCATCTTAATAATTTTCGTACTGGTGCAAGTGCTTTAGATGTAGTTTGTTTTGGATCAGTTCATCAGCTCCAGAAAACCTAAGTAGTGCATTCTTTAGCATTAATATAACTGAGAAGATATACAGATGAAACTTGTCTTAACAGAGAACTCTTGTTTTTCCTTGTCTCTAGGTTGAAGACGGCACAGTTGTACAGCCAGTCAATTGTGCCCTGTATTCAAGAGTTGCAGAGGATTATGGGATGTGCTGATGACTCCTCCATGGACACACAATAACACAGACACTACCTAACCAGCCAGCTACACCGCAGTGAAAAACTATGCTGCTTAGGTTTATCTAAATGACTTGTGTGGCATGTGTTGTGCTGAGACACTAGTGTTCTTCCAAAGGGCAAGGTAGCAACTGAAAATGTGCCAGATAATGCAGGTTTCAAAAGGTTAAAGAAACCCACCTTCTAAATGGCTGAAAATGCAACAAACCCTCTTATTTAAATGATATGCCATTTTTACATCAAATGGCAAGTATTATTACAAGGAGTTTAACATTTGTTGCATGGCACACCTCATAATGTGTTCATAATTTAACATTTTTCTTATTCTCATTTTACCTGACAGCATATTACAAAAAACAGGTTTCTGAGAAATGTTGCATTAGGTTGGTGCTGGCAGTGATAAATTTAATGTTTGTATATTTTTAGAACTTTGTGTACAATAACTTTCATCGACCACTGAAACGTTAAAAGTATGAAATTGCCTTTCTTGTTTATAAGGGCAGGTTTGTTTGTCTGTATGTCCTTGTTTTCGTTCACAATACTTGAAACTGTGGCCTTTGCTGTCTTTAACTGTAGATATGTTTTATATGTGTGTCTTGTTTGTAGAAAATCGTTTGTCACTGATTGCACTGTTTGTCCTGAAAACTTGAAAATATTTTGATAAAATAGACCCTTGATTTCAATAAAGTTACTTCGTATTTGTGAGATGTTATTCTGTTGTGTTTTGGCTTCACTATCCTTTATCTCTGTTGGCAGATATATCAAACGGCACTTTTAGTCCACCAAAGGGGGAGTTAGAATCCCTTTCATTTGTAGTGTGTTTACATCAGACATCACCTCTGCAACTTGTATGACTGTTTTAATTCTACGTTTAGGCTATTAATGCGTTTCTGTAATTGTCAGGTACTTGAAGTAAGCAGTTGGCATTTTGTGCGCTCTGCTACATAATACAGTAACTG
Organism: Micropterus salmoides; assembly: GCF_014851395.1. NCBI lineage: Eukaryota > Metazoa > Chordata > Actinopteri > Centrarchiformes > Centrarchidae > Micropterus > Micropterus salmoides. The sequence goes on from NW_024040040.1 coordinate 12,676,706, forward strand.
CAAAGATAAAAGCAGTGACAATACAGGTCAGTGATCCTTACTTGTGAAAAATTGTCAACAGAGCAGTTTCACATAATATGCACCTAAACTTGCTCAAGATACACCGCTTTATGTGTGCAACACATTGAGACCTTTCCAGGCTTCTCATAGTGAATTATTGGGCTGCCTACAATGACATGTCATAGTACTATAGTTTCATATAGACCTATAAGACTACTGTGACTGTGTTCATGCTTGTTTTTGTGTGTGTGAGAGTTGAAACTAAAACAGCACTGTGTGTTTTTTTGTAGTCCTTAACTTTCCAGATAATCTGTATGCTCACAGTAAAGTTTTGTAGTTGGGCTAGTTTCTGCCTCAAATTGATTTGTTTGCTGTGGGTGGAGTAGCCTGGGATAGTTGATTTGTAGACTGGAGTTTGCAAAGCGCCTTGATTAGAGACTGTTGTGTCTAAAAATGGGCCATTGCAGTAGATAAAAGGATTAATCAGTCAATGGATTGATCATTTGTCCATTCTGTCTGCGTGGGAGCGCTACTATTTAAGTTACCATTTTCTACCACTAGATGGAGCCCACATTGCACAGTTTTCCAACATCCAGTGTTGCTGTCATTGGAGTCAGGCTTGTGACTTCAATGGAGGAGTAATGTTAATGCCACTGTAGAAACAGCTGTTGCCATGGCACTCTGTAGAGCGAATATTAAATGCTATTTAGAGTTCAAGATAATGAATGTGAGGCTGATAAGGTGAGAGGCTGTTGGATGACATGGCGACAATTTCTTTGTCAGAAATTAAGAGATTGCTGTAATGTTACTTTATTACTCATATAGGGACATGTATAGTCGCATTGTTGTCCTTTGGGGACTCTCCTATAATATCTACATTTTTTGTGTAGGTATATATTGTACCTTTAGTATTCAGCTGTGATGTTTATACTTTAAAAATCAGGATGGTACTATTATTTCTCCTCAGGGTATTGCATGGAGTGGAATGTAGTAAAATTACAGCTATGGCAACAAAATATGTCAATGTGGCCAACCCACTCACATAGATATATGGTGTTAATTTGTAATTTATAAATTGGAACTTAAATTGAGGGGCTGTTGGTGGTTTAGTCTTCCGCAAGTGAGTCCACATATAGCGGCCTACATCAAATCCCGCTGCGGTCTTGTTTCTCTCTGTCCCACTATCTTTTATTGCTTCTCATTACAGAAAATAATAATAGTAACAAAATATGGGATAATACCACAGAGCCAAACCAAACCATCACAATAAATTAGCTATCATAGCTTGCTCTTCAAAGACATTTAATGTGATAATATCAAAATTACCACTGCAAATTGTTCCTTCTAAATCTAAATGTTCAGTAGTATAACTAAAAGCTATTTTACTTATGCTGTAAATGCGTGGCCTGGTTTTCACCTGGGATTAATCCTCTAAGCGAATGTGTTTTAAAAGTAGAATTCAGGGGATGTCCTGAGCTACTATGAAGGCTACCAAGTAGTTCTTAGCGAACTCTGAAACACTGAATCGAATGCACAATGAGGAGTGTTTTGTAGCAAGCACAGTAGCTTACTGATCTTGGCAGTGTAATAATAATAATAATAATAATAATAATAATAATAATCTTTATTTGTAGAGCACTTTTCAAAAACAAGTTACAAAGTGCTTTAACAAGTGTAGAGGAAACAACCCCTTAAAGAGGTCCACTGAAGTAGTGTACAAGTTAAAATGCCTTTACTATGACATGGCTGCGAAGATAAAAAATAATCAATGCTTTACAGCACCCCTGTGCCTTGAATGTTTTTTTGGTTGTTGTTTTCTTTGGGGAACCTTCACTACGGCGCCAGAGATCAGAGTGCTACCAGCTCCAAAGACAGACCTCCCTGTTTGTTTGTCTCCGTGCATAGCTGTTAACCTTTTGTAGAGCAGTACATTCTGTATTTTACCTCTACACTATAAAACACCTCAAACAGTGCTCTATTCAGCTTATCTAAAATCAGCAATAGTTTATGTTCCCAATACATTTTGTCACTAGAGGTTTCAGGAGAATATTTCACTATTTCATTTGCTCATTATCTCTCAAGTAGCTCCAGAGATAGTGATGCAGTTTTGTATTAAGCCGCGTGTAACAAAAGAAATCTAACTTGGACAGTTACATAATAGAAGTTGTTGGTCTGAGACCTTTTTTTGGAAAAAACCCGGAGATAGCACTGACTAGCTGACTTTATTATTTGTAAATTATTGAGCTATGTTTTCAGTTTTTGTTATTCATCTATTAGAGATGCACATTATCTAGCAATTATGCTGTCGGTAGTGTAGTCTCTCTTTTGTACTTTTGTGGATGTCAAAGTTATTGTCACATAGAGGTACTGAAGATCAGAGTATGGTAGCTGCTTTCTAGACTACCTATTTTGTGCCAATGTTTGGAAATAATCCATCTCAACAATATACAGCCACAATATATATATTTCCTTTCACAATTTTGCTCCACTGTTGCTGTCGATATTGTTTTCCAACTGCATATATGCGCACCAAACCTGTGAAGGCTGCAATGATGATTTTTGTGATTTGGTTTTGGAAGGCACTGGTAAATTGTCATCCTGCCGATAGGGCGTCATTTTAAGAAAACGCTTTCATGTGTTGTTCTGGAGGACAGTTACTAACAACATATTGTTTGGCACGTACAGCTGCTACTTGAGTTTTTCTGGCATGGTCATATGGTATCTCCTGACTTTACAAGTTGACAAAAACTGCCTGACTGCAGTATTAGATAACTGACTGGCATACAGTGGATTAAAGGATACTGAGGGCTCCAAGGGAAACATCTGATTTAGAGGAATCTAACTTTGTCGACCCATCATTTTTACAGTTTTCAGTCATGAAATGTGGACTTTGGCCGAGGGAACAGCTGATCTGGAACGCAAGAGTGTTCTTAAAGAGCTGGAAAGAAACAGAGAAACTCACAGAGTGCGGAAGTTGATGAGGCATTGTGAAGGAAATTGGGGGTACCAAAACAAGTTACTTCATCCCAAATATAGCTCCCGCAATGCCCTGGACATCATAGATGATTATGTTCCTGATGAATTCCCACTTGGTCGAATGTCAGGTTTACATTGGCGGTTTTTAATTCTGGACCTCAGGATGCATAGCTGTGTTGCTTTTCATTCAGCTTGAGCCATCTAGAAAAAGGGCTGATATACACCTGGGATGCCAGGTGAGTGTAATTATTGATAATTAACTAGCTATGAGGGTAGAAAACTAGCTCTGCTGAGTCTCAAGGAGTTACAGAAGTGACTGAGAGTGAGCGAACACATTGACTGATTGTTTGTACATGACTTGAATAACCTTACACAGTTAAAAGTCCTCTCATAGACATCTGCACTGACATTCAAACATCTGTCACTGCAGCTTGGGCAAACAGAGCTGAAAGAAAATGAAAGGGAGCATTTTGATGCCATGTAGCTGGAATTACAATGATGAATCCAAAGACCGGAGGAGGTACCAAGGACACTGATACAACAGCAAGGGCAAAACTTGTAACGGTACTGGAGATGCCCTTAATAGTCTCATAGTCTTCAAGTTTTATAGTGTTTTACAACAGTCTGCTCCGTCTAGAAAGTAACCAGTGCTTTGGTTCAAATTAGCAGAGCAGTGGGTCAGTTATTCCTGCTAGTTAATTTCCCTTATGATCATTTAGATATACTGCATGTACTGTAAGCTGTCCGTGTTCATAGTTTTTCCACAGTAGCCATCAATACAGTTGCTACCACTGATCGTCAGAATTACACTGAAATATGCTTTTAAAGTGTTCAGTTTGAAGTCGGTTGAATATTCATTGCTGTCAAGGTTGAACGCAGCTGAGCTATAGAATTCACAAGGGACGTTTTTTGAAGTACAACAAAAATAAATGGCTGAAACCTTATTTAAACTGTCTGAATACTGATCCATCAAGGATTCATTTACATTTATTTTGCATCCAAGGTCTAAATAAACCCTTTTCATATCAGACATTTGGCATGTCATAATAGGAAAACTGTGTAATAAAAACAATGATGGCTGCATTCCATATAGGTGTTGTTAATATATATGTATCTAGGTGAAGTTTCAAGTTTCTTGATGCATGCTGGTTTCCTGTGGACCTAGAGTTAAAACGGAGAGTTAGAGTGATTCAATGCCATCCACAGGTAATTTTAATGCTTTGCAGCATGAGTTGCTCTTACATCAGCTCCGCCGTTTCCATTAAGCATTGCATTGTGGGCATTAACAGCACATGCCAAAATAAGCACATTTTGTATGCATTCTGACTGGCTACTTTTGCAGTGTAAATACTGTACATACACAAAACCTGTAATGTGTAGCGTGGTATTGGGACATAGCTAATGTGAGCCAGCAATACTCTTACTGGAACCAATGTTGCAAAACTTGTTGAGTTCGGTCTTTGGGAAATATGTTTATTCGACTAGTAAGTTGATTTTCAGGCCAGGCTAGCTGTTTCTCCCTGTTTCCAATCGTTGGGCTAAGCTAGTTGCTAGCTCCAGCTTCACATTGAATATTGAACGCACAGACATACGAGTGGTATCAGTCTTTTCATCTAACTCATGGCAAGGAAGCAAAGAAATGTGTTTTTCACAGTGACTGTTGTATCAGCAGTATCTTCACTTACATCATTTTCAGATTCGTCCCTCTGGGATTGCAGTATGCAGCCAACATTTTAAAATTTTACATGAAAATGTAAGCCGAGGCCTTCCCTTCAACTGCACTTCGAAGCTCCACAATGGAACACTTGCACCTCTTTTTTTTGTTAACAATATGGCAATTTTATTTCATTGTTGTTTGAGTCTTTGGGTAAAACATTTTTGTTTTTTTTTTTTTTTGCATGGATAAAACGTTCTATTTATTCTCTAACAGTGGATATTTCCAGTGAGCGGGCCCACTATTTTGGAGATTTTTTTTTTCATTTACAGAAGAGCAAAGCAATTTGTTCAGTGGCAAAAGGTCAATGAGAAATGAGTGAGCTCTATCAAATCCTGAAAACGAGTCCAGTTGGAATCAGAATACACAGTAATGTGTCGTTTTTACAAAAAGATCCACCCCTGTGTTTGAATTGTTTTTCTTGTATTTCTTCTTTTTAAGACCCTTTAAAACAGCGTCAAGAGGCTGACAAGATGGAAAGAATTAAGGAATTACATGTAACAAAGGTCACAAGTCTTATTTGAACCCATGATCTACAGTTTAGTCCACTCTGAGTATGTAAATATATAAACCTGAATATAAATTGCAGTGGAATTAGTATTGTAGGTAAAGCATAGTTTGTTTGTTTTCTAGCCCAAAAAGGGAAATCATGTTACACTCTCTTCCATCTGCCTCATCAAAATCTAGGTTCAGTGGTAACTTGGCTCATATTTAAGATGGCTGCGCTTTACATGCTCAAGGACTCAGATATTTATGTGACTTGGACACCGAGCATTAGAATGTCGCCGAGTACTGACAAAGAGTGAGGATCATTCAGCACGAGGGTGTTTCTGAGTGAATATATGACCACATAATGGCACAGTCAAAACGAATTATGCCAAGTTGTTTTAGATGACTCTAAAATATTTGGCTCCCGAATCTCTCAACTGCAAATGTTTAAAAGGCAGGTTGATTCTACGTGCCCCTCGGGTCAATGGAAGCAGGTGCTCATGAATAAAGAGGATGTTAAATATGCGTGAAGTTATTAATTACGAGCCTGATACTTTTACAAGGTGCTTCTGTATTTTGGCTGCGCTAGTCAGGCACGGCTGTCAATACTTTTCTTCTTCTTGTGCTTGTCTTCACTCGCTCCTTCCTCCCTTACCTTCTCTCTCCCAAAGCGGCCTTGTGGGGGCCCAGTTTAATTTTAAACGCTGGCAGCCTTTGCAAGGAAAATTGTCCCAATGCAAAACAGTGGCAACAGTTGTCCCACATTTTCTTTGGCCCATGCACTTATTTTTGTTATTCATATTTTATTATATTTGTTTATTTATTATCCAAGGCTGGTCAGCAAGGAGCACTTGTTTTGTGCCTGAAGCCAAAATGATAAAATGAGTATGCAAATGCACCGTGGCACATTCAGAAGAGTCACATAAATGAATTAAAGGATTGTTAGTTTTCTGTTGAACTTTATCTGCAACCAGTAGCAAATATAGTCTGGGTCTAAGTTTCTACCCCTTCCTCAGCAACACGATCTTCTACAAACTACATTCTTATTTTTTTGTTGTTCACAATTACATTTTGTGGTAAGCACAGTGGCGGCCACAAATATTTATATTGAACAAAATAGGCAAATGGTCAATGGCACTGTTCAGTTCCAATGTAGTGCAGCATAAGGTGGGGGTGCAGATTTCACCTTACCTATGTGGTTTTAGTCTTTAATCTAAACTTAAGCGTACATCAATCATACTTTAGTAGCAGCTGTAGTAATAGCATTGTAGCAGTACCATGTTTGCAGATATGTACAACGTGAAAATTTCTTTTTCTGAGTGTGTTCCCGGATGTATTTCGACTTGCAAATGTAACATTTTCATAATAGTCTGTCTAATTAGAACGAGGATCATACTCTTGGTTGTTTGCTTGCGAGCGATGCCCATCTTGCACTTGTTCCTAAGGAGATTGAAGGTACTTATTATAAGTGGCTTTGGATGTAACAGAATATCAAGTACAGTAAGATATGAAAACATAATAAGCCATCACGCAGTATACCGTGTTGTTATTTGTGCCTTTTTTTTTGGCTTGACGTGATGTTGCTTGTTCTGGCACTGTTGTAAATCATTTAGCATGTGGCTGTGTGAAGTTGGAGGAGTTGCGTTGAGAGTAGACGGTAATATGGTTTTGTGCGCTAGAAATCTAAGCCGCTAGTGGCTGGCATTATAACAACACACTATCAAACCTTGCAAGTATATGATGGTAATTTGGTGCAATGGGAAAATAGTAGAAAATATCCTGATTATGGCCTTGGCATTGGTGACATCAGCCTTATGTTTCTGAAGGGGCATTTTAAATCATGAAATCAGATTAGGCTTTCTGCTGTCTTTGTTACCCATTCAGAGAGAGAATGATATCCACATTTTGGCGCTGGAGTCTGCCTGGAGATGACTTTGTGCATGACAGTGCCTTTTTAAAAAAAAAAAGGGGTGAAGTTGGTTGGTGTTCCACATTGACTTCATCAGAGGAAATTACTACATGTCACACTGGCTTTTAAAATTCAGCGACAGTGGTTGCTGCCTAATTGCCCTTTTAAATTAAGTCAAGTCAAGTTTAGTGTTTTAAATGAGAAAGGCTTAGTTGCAAAGTGCTTTTAAGACAAATAGTGGGCATGAATAAAGAACAATATTAGAGAACACATTGAAAACACATCAAAATTCCTGCTGCCATCTCCACCAGAAATGCAGCATATTACCCGGAACATTGCTCTAATAGTAGGAGCTAGACAGGTGAGTACCTTGGGTTCACTGCGCTCTGAGGGTGTGTGTGTGAGAATGAGTGAAAGGCTGCAGAGATGGACAGTATAATGGTGGGTGGTGGGGTCTTAAAATGACAGAGGCGAGTCGCTGACCAGCCTCGAGGGGCCACATCCCAGGGTCATATGTCATTAGCGCAGTCTGATTTGGTGGCAGACTCTGAAACAGCCGAGCAGCGGGGACAGCGATGCTGTTTTCATGGCTGAGTGGAAAGCGCTCACGGCCAGCGCCTGTCCTCACTTTGCCTCTTTCCAAGGGAGTAAGCTCCATCCAGGCTGCATCAGGCAGGCAGAAGATTTCTCCCACTCACTCTGCTGCACAGCCAGATGAGTGTGAAGATCCTCTCACCTTATTTTGACCAAGTTTATGTTGCATGAGAATGTCAAAAACGTCAAAATTGTCAGTGTTTCTGGGCATCAAAACCATTAGTGTTTACATTGGCCTGCCTCCATTAGAGCAAGTTTTAGCACAACAAGCCCAAAGCTGTATCAACTGTGTGAATGAACTTTCCATTCAATTCTTGTCAAGTACAAAGTGATACAAAGACAAATTAACCAGGTTTACAAACAACGTTGCTGCACAATACAATCTCTAGAGGCAACACATTTGAACACAGAGTGTACATTCACTGTCCGTCTTACTTGGTCATAGCGATGATCCTGTTTAAATTTAGATCATGAGTCACACTGATAGGCGTGAAAGATCTGGAGTGAAAGCTAAATTACTGCCACAGAACCTGAACACAGAAGTGCTGATGGTGCTGAAAGTAGAACACAAAAGTAAAGAGCTGTCAAGCTATAAAATTACCCACAGCACGCTGGGTGAAAAGATGATTACAGGCAATTATGCAGCGGCAAATGCCCTCTATGGGGAGACCTTCTGCATTTCAGAGGTTAGCTGAAATGGACACACAAATAGCATCTGCTGTGTTTGTTCATGATAACTCTGATATCTCACATATGAATATGATTACCCAGAAGTGGTTGTGTATGATGAAAACTATACAGTTAAAGAGACAGTTAATGCCTGCGTAATTGCAAAATGTCTTCTGGGTGCTGGTACTTTTTACTCAACTTCATTTATCTATATTTATTTTGCATATTACAATGTCACATACAAAACATGATCAGTTGTTGAATGAAATACCCAGTATAAAATAATTCAATTACGTTTAGGTTTAAAGTGAATATACCAGCTGCAATTTTAGGATATTGTTAACAAGCAAATTAATAGTTGTGATAATCAAATAATATAATGTATAGTAATAACACATGCAAGGCCATTTTGCATAATGATGATACTTGTAAGAATCAGACTTATAAAGAAAAAAAGAAACAAATAAAAATACTATTATCTAACTTAATATGATACAATAATAAATACATTGATACATGTTAAATGTACAGTGTGTGCTTTAACCTGGGTAAAATTTTAAAGGGGATATATGTTAGTTTTTGATTTTAATAAATCAAATTTTCATTGCCTTATTGTCAATGGGCTCAAAACTCATTTAGAAATGAAGCACATGCCTGTTTTCAGCCACTATTCTGCTTTTAATGTGGGGACTCCAGGTCGGATTCAGCTCTGTGCGCGCTCCCGAGCCTCTCTCAGACTACAGCGACAACATGTCAGCTAATGACATGCAGTCCATTAACAACATAAAACAACCGGCTCACAGCAAAACACAGGCTCCACATAAGGATACAAAACAACAATAAAGTTTTATGTGCTGAAGCCCGACGGCGCGGTGGTGCAGTGGTTGGCACTGTCGCCTCACAGCCTTTCTGTGTGGAGTTTGCATGTTCTCCCCGTGTCCGCGTGGGTTCTCTCCAGGTGCTCCAGCTTCCTCCCACCGTCCAAAGACATGCAGGCTAGGCTAATTGGTGTCTCTAAAATTGTCCTTAGGCGTGAATGTGAGTGTGAATGGTTGTTTGTCTATGTGTGGCCCTGCGATGGACTGGCGACCTGTCAAGGGTGTACCCCGCCTTTCGCCCAATGTCAGCTGGGATAGGCTCCAGCACCCCTGCGACCCTGTATGCAGGATAAGCGGTTGATAATGGATGGATGGATGGATGGATGGTGCTGAAGCCCATCAGACGAAACAGGTTCAGATGATGTCGAGTAAGAACAATGAGCATTAGTAAAGCTGGAGAAACACAGAGAAAGTCACGTTAGCTTGCCGGCTAACGCCGAGCAGTTGCCGACCCATGTTAGTATCCTGTATACCACTGTTGATTTAGCCTGCAAGAAACTGTAAAAAGCAAATGTGGAGCGATTTGCTTACTAACGTTAGCCTATAGTGATGCAGCCAGGAGCAGCCAGCTAACGCGACAGTAGCTCAGACCTGCCGCTGTGTAACGTTCATTTTAGGTTTATTGTGGTTTTAGCAATAATCAGGTACACAGCTTCTCCACTTCTCCGTCACTGTCACTAACGTGACCCACATAATATACAATACTGCAACTTCACAGCAACAACAACCCAGAGGAAGAGCCATCCACTAACACAGTAAAGTTACTTACTACGGTCTTGTTATTATAAAGTGTGACACAATCACGTTATAATATTCAGTCCAGCATCATCCAGTACATTTAGCTGTGCTGACATTGCTGAGCCTCCGGGGAAACACAGATAGTAAAGATAGTTACTGAAAAGCAGCTGGCGAGCTAACGCTGTAGCACGTTGACTAAATGCAGTAAATGTACCATGATCATGTAACGAACATGGATTAGTTCAACCTGCAGCTGATAAAACTATTGCTGTAACGTTGCAGTAGGAGTTTCCAGTATATTGTGTGAAGCTGTCTCCCTGCCTGTCTATAGCCGCTGTCACTCTGCCTTTTTATCTTGGAGGATTGTGCAGATATGCGACTCGCTGCGCTGAATGAAGTAACGTTACCGAGCCGGTGTTAAGCTTCCTCTAAGACGGGAACGTTGAAGTAACAGAGCCTGAACCTGTCTGAGTGAAAAGCCACAGCCTGCATGCTGGTGTTTCTGTGTTTATTGCAGGATTTCTTTATGAAAGTGGTTGTGTTTCAGATTATGCTCGCTCATGGGTTCAAGCGAGCACACGCCTGGTAGCAATCATAAAACCACACCGCTAGTGGCCACTGGAAACTCCATAATGCCCCTTTAAATGCAGGGCCTTTCCTAGTAATGGAACATTTTTAGATTGTGCCGTTGCTTCTTAAGTCAAGGATCAAAGTACTTTTTCCATCAGTGCTAAACACTCCTCTTCCAAAGATTCCCATGCACTCCGCATGTTGGATCAACATTCAGACATTTATAGTGCACCTTCACTTTTTTTTCCTTTTTGAGGAAATGGGAACTCACTAAACTAAGACATGAAAGAACTTAAACCATACCATAATCCCATTATGGACCACCACATCATGCATGATTTTGTTGCAGATATTTGGATGTGTTATGATATATATATTGCTTGGCACAGCATGACCCACGCTCATTTGTGGGTGGTTTTTCACAAGAATTATGATGACAGGCATGTGTATGCTGTTCTGATCAAGGTGTACCTGGCACACAGATCATATCTCAATCTTTAATAAAATGTGGTATAATTCCCATATATGTTGATTTTATACTAGATATCTAATTTAAAATCTAAATATGTGAATTGGCAGGAATTTGCCTGTAAAGACATACAAAGTAGTTGTACTGCAAACTAATCAAATGGAAATCACAATGTCTATAATGGTGGATGTTTTTTGTGCTTTGATGTCATACAGATTAGCTAAGGATCTGTAAAAGTCTAAAGATGTTTTGATTCTATTTTTAGTATGAGAATATCAAAATAAAAATGTACAGAAAAAAGCAACACTTAACAAAGAAACCTCTGATTTGTTTTTAGTACCAGTACCAATATCTTGTTTGTCCATTTGGAACATAATCCAAAAACACATGTGTCTTGCTATTACGAATTCTTTAATCAGCAGCCCCTCTATTAAACTTTTATCAACTCAACTCGAGAATTCATATCAACTGTTACTTCAGAGAGGCCACACAAGCAGGGCATTTGTCATGTAAAAAAAAAAGCACAAACATCCACTGTTTTTTCTGCTCGATACTGCACCTTTCATTTTCAAACGGATTGTGTGTTTCAGTCCTCCCTACACGCCAGTCTTCCTTCCCAGACAGGAAGTCATTACAGGGGCTCTCACCCCATCACAGATGGCCATTTAACACATCGCTGGCAACTGCAAATGAACCAGGGGTAGCAGCCGCTTGACTAGACCCGGCCGACTTTGCACAAATGTTTATCTTGCTCTCACCTGCTGTGCTGGGATGGGAGGTGCACCTCAACCTTGGCTCGATTTTTACTTTAATTATTTATTTACTATTTATTTGTCACATGGAGAAAACACATTAAATTCAGTTTGGAGGATTTTTGTGAGGTTGTGCAGTTGCAAGGGGATGTTGTTCTCTACTTTTTATTTCCTCATACTTTGTTGAACAAACACCTTTTAGCATGGTTTTGAAGAAGCTGGTGTAGCTTGGATGAGAACCTCTCCTTTGTTTATTTATTTTTTTGTATTTTCTTCTTTTTCTTTGAGGAGCTGATGCACGGCAGGATTTTTTCTTAAATCTCCTTTTGCTGCCCTACCAAAATATGTAATAGCCATATTTGCTCTGTCAACCTGCCTTAGCCTTTTGGTGCATTTGAAGTTCCATTGGTGATAAAACAGTTAAAGCCGACTTGACAAGTTAAAAATGAGAAAGCAATTGTGGCTGACACCTTGGAGACAGCCGTCCTCTCCCTACCTCTGTCTCTGCCTCTTCCACCCTCTCTGCTGCTATGTTCTGTTTGCTCTTACTCTCTGGAAATGCCTTGCTTGTTATTTACTATCTCTACTGAGTAAAATATTAACGAAGATACCTCTTGAGGATGTTTGCAAGTGCTGAGCGATATGACTGTAGCCACGCTATTATGGGAGAGAGCCTTACCACTGAGGAATGTAAACACAGGGCCTATTCATTAGTCCCTTCCTATCATTCCACCACTTTGCATTTAATACAGTATATTCCATTTCCCTGTCTGGTATAGGATGTTGACATATATTGTGACTACCTATGAGTATAAAGGTGTGAATAAATGTAAGGAAGTGAAAGGACTTATAATAAGTGTTTTTGTATGTGGTTTAAACTTTGTGTGAGTGAGGGAATGGCAGAATGTAAAATTCACATGAGAGAGGGAAAAGAGAGGGTTGATAGAGCAGTGCTGGCAAGTCTGGGTGTTTAAATCACGGCTTGGAATGGACCCTCGGCGTGGCGATTGGCTGTCACAGCCACAGATGGAGGACGGCGCCCACAGGAAAAGGATAAACTGTCTGATAAGCGCACGGTGAGGTACAGGGCTTCCGCTGGCAGACAGGCTCTTGGGGTTGGGGGGGGGGGGGGGGGGGGGGTTTCAAGAAGATGGGAACAGAAAAGGAAAACGTGTCAAGAGGGAACAGGCAACAGATGAATCTCCATCTGTGTTCAGATGCAACCAGGGATAGCAGAGAGAAAACAAGCCAAACAACCACTGAGGGGTGCGGTTTTGGTCTCATACCTCTTGTGGGTTTACCTCTCTGAAGGAACACTTAAGTGCATTTTTATATTACCCATTTCTACAGAGGAACATCCAGCACACACTTCTGTAATGATGAGTTGGGGTGAGTGGCATCAATCAGCTGTTGCTTCAGAAATGGAGACCAATACAGCAGCTGTAGTAGCAGCAACAGCACAGTGTTTATTTACTCAACAAAGACTGAAAATGAGATAATGGCCATGACTGACTGAAATGTCCTGTAACACTGATACCTATGACTCTATTATGTATTTATGAAGACTGACACAGGGTTCCCGCGGCTCCTTAAAAAGTCTTAAAAGGTCTTAAATTGAATTCAGGGAAATTAAGGTCTTAAATTGTCTTAAATTTACCATAAATTTGCTGTAGGTATTAAATTTGCGTTTAAGGCTGGTGGGGAAATTGTCACGCACAGTCACCTAAAACGCATAGTGTGTATTTGTATGATTTTCTTTTAGTAATTGACAATGCGAGACCCCGCCATTAACATAACTCATGTTATGTTTATGTTAGCTGCAGAAGTTGACGTCTGGCTGCCTGTCATATTATCGTCAGTCGTGGCTGCGAGATTGGGAGACGCAAGTTAAATTGGTTGATATTTACCTCTCTTTAGCCGTGCACTTCTGTATTAAATCGGCCGGAAAGTGAAAGTGAAAGTTAAGTTCGGTTCGACATTGTTTTCTTGTTACCTTTCGTTATAATGTGTAAGTTACTCTTTTCTGTTATTTTAGTAGTTTATATTGAATTTAACACAGCAGTGTATGAGTAAGGGCTGGGCGATATGGACAAAAATAATAATAAAATCATTATTTAATCATTATTTTTATTATTTTAAGTTTAAAGGCTGATTTTTGCACCTGAAGAAACCAGATGGTTAATTGTGCTTTTAAACGTTTCTTTATGGTCAGAACATGACAAACACTTGATGCCAAAAAGCAGCCTAGTATCAAACAGTGGATCACTTCACAGAGCTGAGGTAGAACATTCAAAACAACAAATATGCATGAGAAAAATTAATTAATCAGTCCCTTTTCCTCAACAAAATAAATATCTTAATAGAAAAGAAAGTGCTAATTTGTTTGTGATTCAAATGAATTAAATCAAATATTTATTGAACATTTGTATATTGTTATTGAGGAAAATTGTGTCACAATAATTAACATTATTGTTATATTGCCCCCTAGTTCACATTCACAAACGGACACGATCGGTTCACCAAAAACATGAGCAAGATCAATAATCTACAATGTTTGAGCATGTTTATGCACAACATTGAATGGACACACTGTCCAGGCACCTGTCTGCGCTGTCAGACTTTCAGATTTTATTTGCAGAAGACTGCGAGCGGTACATAGTAGTTGTTCCTACTTGGGTGGACTTTGCATATTCCTCAATTCGGAATATGTAAAAAGTCATTTACCTGTGGTGAAAATAAAACTGCCAAATATGGCATTGCGTCGTTCATTAAGAGATCAAACGTGCGTCTCTTTTCTATCAAAGAAATTGTTTCAAAATATGAGGTCTTAAATTTATATTTCTTGAGGTCTTAAAAGGTCTTAAAAAGCATTAAATTTGACTTAAAATGGTGTAAGAACCCTGTGACAACATCATGAGGAACAAACTTTAAAATCTGAGAGACTACAACAGGCTGATGATCTCTCGCAATGGGCTGCCTCTCACAAACTAATTATTTACTCATGGATGCACATCATTCATTGGCTGACATTTGGCAAATTGAGGAGATGAACCCACACAGACCTTTGGCCAAGTAGTCGACCGGCCAGTGAATGAGCCAGGTGCAGGCATGATAGGTTTTTGTGCAAATGGTTTACTGAGCTATTTTTTTATTTATTTACTAAACATACAATACATCTGTGTGGTACTAATGTACTGTTCTATACAAGTGGATATGAGGGACTGAGATTATGCTATAAGAGTATATTAATGTGTTTTGACTACAACCTTTGTAATCTCCCTAAAAAAAAGCATTCCATATTATAAGGAGTATTGTTCGACCTATGTATATGTTTTCCTTACCTTTTGCGGCCATATAGATAATGTCTTCTCACAAAGGCAAAGTTGTAGTGGCATGATGATATTATACCACTTCAAAACCTTGTAGGAAGGATGTTGGGATGGTTTGGTCAGAAAACCGTGTGACTTTGGTTTCTTTTAACCATAACCACGACCCTTCTCTAACCTTATCCAATTGGTTAATCGGGCCTTAACTGGAGAGGTGGCAGATCGGAAAGCACTCATGGGTTTTCTTAGAAGGCACTGAAAAATACCTATTTTGTCGTTCCTATGTGATGACTTTTTTGATGGATATGTATCATAGACTGTATAAAAGATGTAGATGTAGCCACCATGAAGTCACCCATTGGTTTGTGGACTACCTTTTTGAAGCCTTGAGTTTGGCATTTTGGCCATCGCCATCTTGATTTTTTGCAACCAGACCCCAGATATGATGATATTTGGATGAGATGGTAGTAATATGTAGCTTGGTTAACAAGGTGCATCTGTAATTCACGTTAACTGATTTTAACCAGATTGCTAATTTTGAATAGCAAAAAACAGGCTTAAAGAGTTTCCGGAATGTAGCGGAGGAGTGCAGACGTGTGTTCGTGAGCTCTCGGCGGTGGTACCTAGCATCTGCCTCTATGCTATTCAAGAAACTAAAGACGACCTCACAAAGCATATTGGCAAGAAAACAACCGACATACAAACAACATTAACAAAAATCGAGTCCTCACTCTCTACACTGGCGGAACAGGTTGAGGAGATACAGACACGAGTGAGTGCAAATGAAGACGATATCAAAGATACGCGCGACCGTGTTGGCGAAATGGAGAAACTGATAACGCATCTCAAAGACAAAACTGGTGACTTAGAAAACCGCAGCAGGAGGTCTAACATTAGGATAATAAATGTGCCGGAACAAGCAGAGGGTCGTGATACTATAGGATTTTTGGAGGTTCTATTCTATTCTAAGGTTTATACCGCAAATCCTGGGTAATGATAACTTCACCTCACCTGTCACCCTGGAAAGAGCACACCGCATCGCCAAATTCCTGAACTTCAGAGACAAAGAAAAAGCCCTTCGACTGGCCAGAAGTAAAGGAGAAATGACATACGAGAACAAGAGGATATCGTTCTACCCAGATTAAAGCGCAGACCTGCTGGGTAGGAGGGACGAGTTCTGTGACGTGAAGAGGATACTGCGAGAGGAGATGGAATGTGCGCTGATCTTCCTAGCCCAGCTTCGCTTCAAACATCTGGGAAAAGTCAAGTTTTTCTCCACTCCAGCCGAAGTTCAACGCTTTTTGAAAGATCTCCCAAGTTAGTAGCATAAAGCTTACCAAAGTGTCTGCAGTACATACTCCATTGCTATAGACACTGATGAGATGATTGGACTGATGAGAAGGTTTGTGATTCAAGCTATGACATGATAGCCTAATCATGATATCTTCAAATGTTCAAAATAACTGGGACCATGGCTGATAATAAACTGTAGACCCTGCGTGCAGGCTAATGAACATGAAGTTACGGGTTACACCACAATGGTAGAATGGGATCACACTTCATTTACCCAACTTCTCTATGTTGTACATATTTCTGCCTTATCTCTAATATTGTAAAATTGTGAACTTTCCCATATACAAACTGTTATGAGTGGTTAGTTTTTAATTATCAGCAGTTGCTGGAGCCACCTCTGTTGCTTAAGAGAGTTACCTACCTAATGTGTTTTTGTTACAGGGGCTTTATTAGGCAGGTTTTTACTTTAATGTTGTGGGATAACATATGGTTTTTCATAAAAACTCGAATTTCTACTTACACACATATCCAGATTACTCTCAGGTTCAGATTCAGTCTTATCATTATACCCTTTTTCGTTATGTTACTACCTCTAAACTCTAAATGCAGGAGTGTATCCAGACATCCTTAGAGGCGAATAGAATGATTCTTATCCTTCTGAGACATCTATATGAAGAACTTATATTATGGGTAAATTAACATGTATATCTTGGAATATAAGAGGGGTCAACTCACCAATTAAGAGGAAGAAAATGCTGACATATTTAAAGAGGCAAAATGTAGACATTGCCTTTATCCAAGAGAGCCACCTCACTGACTCTGAACATTTAAAACTGCGCAGAGACTGGGTGGGTAATGTTTTCTATTCTTCTTACTCTTCAAAAGCAAGAGGTTTCGCCTTGCTCATTAATAAACACCTGAACTTTAAATTAAATTCAGTTGAAAAGGATAAAAACGGCAGATTTTTGCTTGTAGATTGTGAAAAAAATAGGAACAAGATATCCATAGTAAATATATATGGGCCCAATTATGATGACCCGTTGTTCTTTAACAATCTGATTATGAAATTGGCTACAATTGGGGGTCAATGTGTTGTGGGTGGAGACTTTAACTTAGTCTTAAACCCTCTTTTGGATCGATCATTACCCAAAACATCTTCACTATCAAAGGTGGCAACAGCACTAAACCAAGGTATGAAAAACATAGGCATAATTGATGTGTGGCAAAATCTTTATCCAAACCAGAGGGATTTCTCTTTCTTTTCACCTATGCATAATACACAATCTAGAATTGACATGTTCCTGGTGCCACAAGTTATGATAGCCACAGTGATAGAAAGCTCCTATATAGCAGCTACCTTCTCAGATCATAATCCCATCAAACTCTCCTGGTTGACTGACACTCCACAGCCCACAACCCGCAGGTGGAGAAAATTACATGTTGAGAGACCCAGAGTTTATTTCATATATGACTACCAATACTGAAATATTTCTTGATGCCAATTTAAATTCCTCTTCACATGCCAACATTTGGGAGGCTCTTAAACCCTATATGATTTTATCATACAGTGCCCATAATGTAAAACAAATTAGAGAGAGACTAACCAAATTGGAAAGAGATATTAAAAAGCAGGAACAGGAATACATTGCCACCAAGAAGGAAGAACACTTTAACACACTAACAAAAACAAGGATATAATATAATAATCTATGCACGAGCAAAGAGGAAGCAGCTATGGCCAGAACTAGATATCACTATAAATTCGGGAACAAAACAAGTAAACTCTTGGCATGGCAAATTAAAAAGGAAGCATCTGATAAATTTATACACTCAATATTAACAGAGGACGGCAGACTCCACTTCTGAACATTATTAAAGAAGCTCTAGAAAATAAAAAATTACCAGACAATCACACTGCTTCCAAAACCGAGAAAGGACAGACAGAAATGTGACTCATACAGACCCCTCAGTCTCTTAAATGCAGACTATAAGATACTATCCAAACTAATTGCTCTCAGACTGGAAAACGTTATACCAAAGATAATACATGCTGACCAAACAGGTTTCGTTGAAAACAAGTATGGAGCAGACAATGTGCGGCGACTGCTCCATATACTGAACAACGCTCAAAAAATCAAAATCCTATGCTATTTATGTCTATGGATGCAAACAAAGCATTTGACAGGATTGAACCAAGCTTTCTATTTTGGACTCTAGAGACTATGGGCTTTGGAGAGAAAGTCACTCAATATGTTAAAACACTTTTTAATGCCCCCAAAGCTAATATTTTAACAAATGACATTTTATCTAACACTTTCTCATTATCCAGAGGGTGCAGGCAAGGCTGTCCAAGCTCCCCCCTTCTCTTTGCATGTGCAATTGAACCATTAGCCATCGCCATCCGCTCTAACACTTCCATAGCAGGAATTAAATTTGGCAAAAATTATCATAAACTTTCTATGCAGATGATCTCCTATTATATATAACTGATCCACAAACATCTGTCCCCCGTCTATTAAAATGCCTCAAAGAATATAGTGCAGTCTCAGGATATACATTAAATTACACTAAAAGCGAGATACAGGACAATAATATTAGAGCTCTCACTGACCCACTAAAATGGTGCTGCATTGGTTTTAAATATTTGGGTATACAAATTGGTAAATCGGATGAGCATATATTTAAACAGAACCATATAAAGCTATTGGAACAAACCAAACTTAACCTTCAAAGATGGATTGATCTTCCACTGTCTCTCATAGGCAGAATTAATACTATCAAAATGAACATTTTACCTAAGTTTATTTATCTCTTTCAATGTCTCCCGATGAATGTTCCCAAGAGTTTCTTCAAAAACTCCTTTTATGTGGCAAAGAAAAAACTCTTGGGTCAAACTCATTTCTCTGCAGGCTCCATATTCAAGGGGAGGACTCAAATTACCAAATTTTAGGAATTATTATCTTGCTTTGCAGTACAGATCGATTTGGATCTGGTGGCATGCAGAGAATAGTGAGGTGGATGGGTCCCAATAGAACATGAGTTAAAGTATATGCCTTTAAAGGATATTCCATTCATAGGCACAAAAACATATTTAGCCACACTCACGAACAAATCTCACTCACTTCTCGACACATATATTTCTTTTCTTAGAAGGGCACCTTTGTGGGGCAATCCCAACCTCTCGCACCACATAGCTGACTCAGTGTTGCGGGGGTGGAGGGAAAGAGAAATCCAAACAGTTGCTGACTTATACATTGATGATACATTTGCTAACAACTAAATGAAAAATTCAACCTTTCAACCTACAAATTACAGACTGGGTTAAGGAGAAATCCTAAGAAACATTCCCATATATCCCAAAAGAAACTCCTCTTGAAACCCACCTATGTAACAAATTACACGGATCAACAAAAGGGATAATATCTTCTATATATGGTATCATCAATGGAGCGTTACCGGTTTATGATAAAACATCTACAAAAGAGAAATGGGAAAAAGACCTAGACTGTATTTTTGAGGAGGCAGATTGGCGTCATCTATTGGAACAAGCACAGACTGTGCTATTCTCCACAAAACACAGGCAAATTCAATTTAATATATTCCATAGGACATACTACACACCCTACAAGTTACATAAAATTGACAGCAAAATTTCCTCTAAATGTCAGAGATGTAAAGTGACCGATGGTGATCTTATACACATGCTATGGAGCTGCCTAATGATAAAAGAACTATGGAAACGTGACATTGAATTCACCTCAAGGGTAATAGGAAGTCAAATTGAACAGGACCCAAAACTATGGATCCTGGGGGACACAAGCTCTATTAATGCAAACTACTACAAGAAATACTTTATCTTACTTGCGAGCACTGCAGTAAAGAAATGTATTCTGATCAACTGGAAATCTGAAAATTCACCATCAATAAGACATTGGATTAATGAGCTTGTGTCTTATTGCACACCCGAAAAGATATTATATAATGTGAGAGGGAAGCATGCAGCCTTTAGAGAAATCTGGGGCACCTTCACAGACATTCTGCCTTCTCTGGAAACTTCCTCATCGATGCATTTGTTGTGAGTAATGTGTAGATTTATATAGGTTTAATGTATACAGATGAGTGTATGTATAAGATGTATATAGACTGTTTAGATATATAAATGAAAGGAAACTGAGAACCATACATAGTAAGAGGGTGGGGGGTGGGATGGGAAAGGTTTGTGTAATATTTGTGTTTTTGTTTTGTATTGATCTTATTTACTTAACGTTATTTTTATTTTTTTGCTTTTGCTTTTGATGTTGAAAATTGAAAATCATCATGTTTGTAAGGTGTGTCTGTGGGGTTATACATTTGTTTATATACCTTTTGTAAAATACTATTCTCAACGTATCAAACTATGGACCGTTCCTACACACAATTAACATCTTGTAAGAGCTTCTGTTAATAAAAACAAATCTTAAAAAGAAATAAATACAGGCTTAAAACAAAATATATGTTAGCGACTTGTCACTTATTAGGTAGTGCCGCCGTAAAGCATATGTTGCTTTATCGTCTATTTTCCTATAAATGATACCATAATTTACTAAAGAAATACATGCTGTATTGAAGAATACTTGGAACTAGCGACTGAGACCGTAAACTCATTAGGAAAGTGAGGTAATAAATCAAATGGAAAGTTTGCCATTCTTTCTAATGAAATCAGACTTCTTTTTGCAACCACCTGCTGGCCATTAAAAGGAATACAGGTTTAAGGCACTTGCGCATTGGCTTCACTTTTCAGACCGAGAGGTTCCTGCTTGATATGTATGTCCCCGAGAGAATTCTGCTCTTTAGAACTTTAGGATGATGGGTCTTCATTGCATGGCATCTTGTAACACACGAAGTTCAAGTTTCAAGTCGAAAGATAGGTAGTAAGGTAAAATGTGTCTTTAAAGGAACGTAATAATATCCCTTCAGTAATACAAAGGGATCTATGAATGAATCCATATACAAATACCTCCCAGATTGACAGAGTCCTATCTGTTATTCCCACAGCCTGTTCTGGGTTAAGTGGCTTTTCTGTCTAAGTCCAAGCTGTATGGAGTTGGCTCTTTAAAGATGGTGCCTATCTAGTGATGCGGGTGTCTGTTTATAATATAGTGTGAATTATAGAGCGCTTATTATTGCTACATCCGATATAGTGACCTTAACGTGTTATTGCCTCACCGAAGATGAGAGATGAAAAAGACAAGAGATAATAACATAAATAGCAGAAGCCTGTTCCGTACACAGAAATTACAAGTCAATATTTATGTTGGTTTTTCTTCATAACCTTTTTTGCTCAGTATTTGCCAAACATTTATTGGGGTCACTAAACAATGGTAATAAAGAAAAGGCATTTTATTCTATACCGTGTAAGATTCAATATCCCTTAAATTGGAACGATTATATTATAGCGTGCAATACACCAAATAACACATAGAGCGTGGAGTGTGGACTTCAAGAAAGACTTCACTGAAGGCACTGAACAGAATGCGTGAACTTTTTGGCTTTAATGTGCTTTATTTGCTTCCTTTCTTGTACTTTACTTACCACTACTCTCAATACTAAACCATTTCCTAGACATTCCGAGAGGGTTTGCCCTCAGTTAATCTTGTTATCTGAGCCATATATAGCATGATAGAATGCTGGCTATCAGATTTAAACCACCTTTTTTCTATTTGGAACTTTACCAAGTAACTTCCTAGGACTTTTGCAAATATATACATTGCAATATGGTAGGAGAAGTATCATCAAACAGAAAAGTCAGAGGGCGGGGGGCATTTCCTGCAAGACTGGAGCATCACAAGCAGGCGCTAATATTCTCAGCCAACATCTGAGACTTTCTTCTATTAAGATGGCCATCCTATTTTAGTCAGGATGGCCTAGCCCAGAAAAAAACTCATCCTTTTTAAAGTTATTTAAAAAAGGATTCTAATATCAACACAGCAGCGAGTCAGAGTCAGAGTTGTGGAGTTAACAGACTCTTCACTGCCTCCTCTGTGGCAGGTGGGAAGAGGCAAGAGATGGTCAAGATGGTGTCCAAGGGGAAAATGAGGCATTTAGCTCAAGTGTCTGGAGTCATTTACATTCATGTGAACAATGGAGGTATCTAGTTTGGCTTATTTGACTATGATTGTGAGGAAATCCCAATTACAGGGAGCATTTGAGGTATTGGCAGAGACTGAATACTATTGCTGCTTTCACATCATATCGTATAGAACGTAATCACCAGCAGCCGAGCGAGAAAAAACATTCATATCAATCTTCTACTTGTATTTCCTATAATATTTCCCACATGGCAAAAAGAAGTGCCATCTAACGAGGGAAAAGTGACTCCAAAACTTGTACATGCATCCAAATAAAATTTACCATTAACACTGAAAATTCAGCCAATTAAAAGTGTACTAGCTATACATAGTTGTTCTTGCGATAGCTAATATAGATTCAGTTGTAATGGTGAAGTCAGCAGAGAGAAAGGTAGTCAGAGGAGGAGAGGAAAGTGAAAGGAGCAACTCTTACCTCTCTTACCTCTGCTAACTTACGTGCAACATGGTGAGTCAGAGAAGTGACCCTCAACTACAGCTGCTAAATCCAGACTTCCTTAAGGTTATAATAAAATGAACAAATTTCAGAGCTCAACACTCCAAACTCTAATGTAAAAGAATAAGAATCTATATAATGCAGTAAATCATAATTTGGGAATTTATCATTATATAACATAGCTTTGGATAGAAATTGCTAACAGGGACTTATTTACATATAAAACATCAGAAACTGGAGGTTCTATAGGAACCTAAAAACAATCGGGAGAGCACTTGACAGTTAAACCTAGATTACCAATCATAGTGCCCTGCAGCTTGCAATATAGTAGAGACAGCAACTCAGTCAAGTAAAAGCTCCCTTTCTGTGTTTTCTGACTGCTGAGTTGAATCAATGCATCATGAGAAACCACCACCTTATTCAAGAGGTTTGACTTTGGTGAAAGACAGAAATACATATGAAAAGCCAGCCCTAATCAGACCTGCTTCCTGTGCTAAGAATTTGTTCTTGACAGGGGTTCTTTGTGTGCAAAATAACACTGTAAGTACTCTTCCAATACAGTCATAATGTTGTTTGCTAAGTCACATATTGACTCTAAAAATTGCTCATTTTCAGTTTGCACTCAGTTTGTTTTATCATTAGTCAAGCCGAAGGGAATTTAGTTTAAAGTGGTCAAAAGCATGTGCCACTAAAACTGAATCAGACCTAAATACCCATGGGCTCAACTATATGTTTTAGCATGAATTCACACTGTTGAGTGTCTGTTATACTGTCTCAATAGCAACTAAATGAAGCTTAGCCCTAGTTCAATCAGGGAGATTGTCTCATTCACAAATATATGCCCTCCATTGGTTCATTCAGTACTCTTTCCTAATCAGTTCAAGCTACACTTCAAGCTAAATTTTCTTTCCACGAATCACAGCTTGCTGAAGATTAGGGTTATTGATTCTGAGGTGTAGGATCAGACCAATAGAATGGCAAAGATGAGTCAATGAGTGGTTTTGGCATCCAGTTCATTTAATGCATAAACAATGTTAGGTGACAGACAGTTGGGGCAGTTCCAAGGCTTGGACGGGCATGATATTCTCCCATTTTAAGTCCTCAGAGCAAGAAGTGAGCAACTGCAGAGGAAAACATCTGGTGGTTTAATAAAAACTCAAAAGCACAAGCCTTGTGTAAATACAAACGTAATGAGAGAAGTTAACTACAACTCCCAATAAGCATTTTATCCAATGGCAGAGCTTTAAACCTGCAATAACTGATATTTTTTTACTGCTTAGGGGGCAGCAGAAACACATGAACTCAACATAGACATATCATCAACTTTTAAGTTTATATGGCAAACAGACAGTTGCTTTTTTTACACTTGAATTTGTGTTTCTGGTCTCATGGCAAATGTAAGTCCAATTATCACTCTCTTTTAGCTCTGTTTGTGGTCTCTACTAACTCCCGAGGGAAATAACTGCCTCTTTAGCGCCTAGGGACTAACATGCACGCGGGACCCGATAAAGCTACCATAACAAATTACAGATAAGCTCATTGGACAACACACACAGAGGGACATCATTGTCTGCTCAGGATGCCATTACTCCACAATATCTTTACAAAACAAATACTTGTTTGCTGCTATATTAATGTTCCAAATCTAATATACAGAACCTTTAAAAACCATCATCAAGCAATAGTTGTGGATTATGCTTAGGCAAAAATACTTCTAGAACCACATAGCAACTCCATGGCATGATACTATGTCACAAGTTGCACACCTGCACAATATAGGTATATAAATATGCATTAATTGACAACTGTTATAAACTGCTAAGCCTTAGAAACTGAATAATTTCACTCTTCTGCTAACTTTTTTTGTGATAAGCTGATACTGTAATGATATGTCCATGCTTTGATGCTGGAGAACAAGTTGAAAACAAAATGAAAATAAAGATGAGCATGCATGATCATATGAGCATACGTAATGTGTATATATATATATATATATATATATATATATATATATGTATATATAAATGCTTGCTGTTTTTTCGGGTTGCAATCTTTCATTTTCGCAAAATACCAGCGAGGCATCCATTCCCAGCTTTATTGTCATGGGGTAAAGGTTTTTTTCCTCCTTTTTTTATGCCAGCTGTACAAATTGATAGCTGACAGTTAGATTCTGCTCACAGTGCCACAGTCTGGACACTTATTCCAGCATCCCTTGGCTATATTGTATGTCAGAAGATAGGATGTGCAATATTCTTAGACCAAGAAATGAATCCACAGAGATTTCTTTGTGGCTTGTCCAGATAATCCTTTTGGTCAAAGAAAAAGGAACTCTGCTTTCGCCCAAGGTGTCGGGGGGATTCTTGGAGGAGGCGGTTTTCATTTCACTTGCGTTCTACACTTGTGGCGTCTGTTTACCATGCTGCGATCCAGTTTAGAGATATGGAGTGAATGGCTGAGTAGTTCAAGTAGAAAGCACTTCAGGTAAATCTGCGAAAAATCTATTCAAGAATAAACTTTTTTCCCATTAATTGAATTGATATATGCTGCAATGTCATGACAAAGGAAAGGAAAATAAAAGGTAAGGAAATGGAAAAGGAAAGGACCTTATTTCAAGCATTTTCTCTGCAATTTACCGTCCAGGGAGGAGTAAATATCTCTTTTTCATTATTTAAGTTCCCTCGGGCTATCAGCATCCAGTCCACTAAGATATATACTGAAAAAAATATTGTCTGATGTGGTCTGAATGCTAAATAAAACTGAAACCATTTCCTTATCAGAGATGTTTTCATGTTGGGATAGTCTCTGTGTGTGTTTATGCTTATGGGCATGCATACAGGCGTGTTTGTGTGTGACAAGGCACTGAGTTGCTCCCATTCCTAGAAGCCCCCCAGGCACTGGGGAGCATCTGCAGCCCTCTCTTTTCCATATGCCCTGTGCCTCTCAGTCTCACTGAATCATTAATTCAGGGTGATTATGAATTAACAAGCCACCATCACTCTTTTCCCTGTCAGATCAGCAGGATTTTTCATCCCATTTTTATGATTTTGACAGTAGGAGAGAGCTTCTAATTATGTAGGCAAAGCTGTCTCAGGTGGACGATCTGGCATGTGGATGCTGCTGATACAGTTGCTATAGCGATCCGTGACTTTTCAATTAGAAAAATGTGTTACTTAGATTATCTCTTTGGAAATTAGTTGGGGTGCAGAAGTCAACAAGGTGGAATTACATTCTCAGTTACATGTAATGATGACAAGAATGTCACCTTTAAATTCAGGCTCATTAGCCCACAAAATGTCAAGTAGAGAATATTGTTGTTACTTTTTCATGTTGTACAACCCTCGTTACACCTACCGAGTGGCCAAACAAGCCCAGTATGGCTGCTATGAATTGGGAGAACTTTTGTCTTATGTATCTTTATGTAGCCAAAAATGGATTTTCCATACATGCAGTGTGTCCCAAAACACTGCAGATCACACAATGTTCATTTCAGAGTGTACACTCATCTCTCCAAAGTTTGTGAGACCGTGATGGAAATCCTCCCCAGGTGGCAAAGAGAGCAGACCTCCCTTGAGCGGGCGGAGGCTCACAGATGCTTGCCAACACGGGGGCCTGAGCACAGCATTCTCCACTTGAAGGGCGGTCTCCTTAATCACCATGACACCCTGCTGCTCTGTTGTTTTGGCAAAACAATGTAGAAGCAAACAGACAGAGCAAACTTGATTAGATGGGTTCTGTTGGGAATGAGATTTACAAGCTTCAAGATGCTTTTTAGGGGTGTCTGACACTGACACTAGATCACAGGAAATTGCATGACATTCAGGTCCTCCTGAACAATAGGGTTTTAAAGTTGCTCATATAGGAGTCTGTCTACATCCAGTGGAACAGAGGTTTTTTTTGAAAAGCATCTCTGAAATATATGATTTAATAAACTCTTGAATTCCCATTTGAAAAGGGCTGAAAAGTCCCAATAGCCTTCTGCGCATTCATTTGTAGCTTAACCCATCATGTTCTAATATGAAGGGAAATTGTATCAATACTTTCTCATGTATATCTAATATGTATGCCCCTCCCTTTGGTTCAAGTACATAATAGTACAGGGATATTAATTATAAAATTAGGCCTTAAATGTTTTATCATGTTTATTTTTTTCTTTAGACCCTTGTTTTTAAGACTCTGTTTTAGAATGTGTGGCACTGTCTTGTTGGAAAAAGGGTCCAAATACAAATCGCAGCCTTCACCTGGGCGTTGCCTTTGATGTGTGATTGACAGCAGTGGGGGCTGGTGATTATTTGCCTAGGCAGGGCTACAGGCTCTGGGGACTTCAGCTTACACACAAGCAATGTCATCATCTAGCTTGTTGCACTAGGTTTTGACTCCAACTAGAGAAGTCTGTTGCACTTACTTGACAATTGAATCAGAAAAGCAAGCACACTTCAACCAACAGTTCAGCTTTTCTACTTAATCTGTCTCTTTAAGATTCAGCATGGATGCCAAATGCACATTCATTTCCGTTTTTCATAATCATAATAAACTGTATGTGTCTGTATGGAGCTGTGTAAGTATTTATAAACCATACTATTTTTTATTTGTAGTGTGTTTTGTTATACAACTAAGATTTATTCATGACATAGGCCTATCCCACTTTTTAACCATCAATATGACTGAATATTTAAATGTAGGCTATTGCAGATGAAGAATTTAGCTTTTTTTTGTGCAACAAATGAAAATATAACTCAGGCATTGAGTGAAATGTGAAATGAAAAGCCGGCTTTCAGAAAGAAATGGAGACATAAGATTTTAAGAAGTAATTCCTATCACTATTGCTGACTCTGAATTAACATTAGGCTTTGTGGCCGGTGGGGCACCGCACGTACGCCCTCTATAGCCGTTAAGCTAATTAGTGTGAAGAGAAGGTCACTTCAAAACTTCTGTGAGGTGTTGGAGTATTATAGGAGAAACGTGTAGGCTACATTTGGCGTATTTTAATCACCTTGAAACTTCCAAAGAGCTTATTCCAAGACCAAAGGGAAAAATATACGTGTTCAGCTGAAATTTCAGCCGAACTGGAATCCAAACTGGAAGATGCGCGTGCTTGGAATGAGTCATAATAATAATTCATGATTAAATATGGCGGCTCCAACATATGTTTGTTACCTATTCATATTTTATTGTTACATTAGTTGTTAAGACGCACATGTAACGTTAAAAAGCTTGTCCAAATTAGTCATTTACCGGTCCTCATAGAGTGAAACACACCTTGTTATGGCAGGTGTATTGATGCTTTCTTTCTTTATTGAATCTTGTTAGGTCGAACTTTGGTAAAGTGGCTCTGTAGTATTTATGACTGATGGCATTGCCATTTGGACTTCCATGAGAAAAGTCAAAATACAGTGTGGTCGTTTTTAGTTGGTATTGTTTTCTGGAACGTAAAATGCTTTTCCCAATATCACAGCTCTACTTTTTTTAGTGAGACCCACTAAGGGTCAAGTAGTGTTGTAGTCAAGACCGCCCAAACCGCGACCAAGTCAAGACCAAGACTGGAGTTTATTGAGACCGTGACAAGACCAAGACTTTTAGGCGCTGAGACCAAGTTGAGACCAAGACTGAGGGAGGGCGAGACTGAGTCAAGACCAAGACTTCATGACACAATAAAAGAGATAATAAGTAGGCTACTTGTTAAATTGATCTTAAAGATTCCCATTCCCATTAAAACACCCATGTACAAACACTAAGAGCTGAAATCAACTTAAGCATCTTTATTCAACACTCCTTTTCCATGTTTACCATCTACTTAACAATAAAGCTGGGCGATAAGGCCAAAAATATTATCTCGAAAAAAATGTCATAACATTCGATATTGATAATTAACATAATAAATATCAAATCATTATTTCTTTCAAATTTAAAGGCAGATGGTAATTGTGGTTTCAAACTATTGTTTATGGTCAGAACAAACACAGAACAAACACAGAACAAACACAAATCTGAGGAAGAACATTCAAACTTAAGTGCTAATTAATTTGTGATTCAAACAAGCAATCATCAAACATTTATTAAAAATTTGATATATTGTTATTGAGGAAATTATATCTTTATAATTATCATTATTGATTTATTACCCAGAAGAATTTTTTGTGCATCCATTAGGCTTTCTGGGTGACTCTTGTAATGTTATCCAATATTTGATCCTTCATTTTTGATATGCAACTATGTATTCAAACTCAAAATTAGCTCTCTTAAAGTAAAGTGCGATGAGCTTGTGACCATACAGAACAACCTATTTAATATGTACATTTTTCATAGAAGTGAAGGTGCATTACTCGGTCTTCACTCTCTGCTGTCACATCTCTAGGCTAGCTCACTTACCCAAATGAAGAACAGTACAACGGAGCGTAGCTTTAATGTTGGGAGCTGTATGCAGCTGACAAGTAGCTATGTTGATGTAAGTTACACATGAGCTACATACCTGTATGTGGCATGTCTCGTCATTGTTTATCACAAGCAAAAATGTAACTTGGGAACAAGTTGTCACCATATGCCCTGTCCTCAGACTCTAACAAACTAACTACATTAGCTACTTCCCCTAATATGTTAACTAAATTAGGTAGCATATGCATCTGGCTAAGTTGCAAATAACTAGCAGGCAACTATAGCAAGCAACTGAAATTAGTGCCCTGAAACATACAGTATACATAGGTAAGCTTGCTTTCAAATCTAGACTGAGGCTGGAATTGGCTTGTGAAGAACAACTTTATTATATATTTTCACAGTTTTTAGTGATAGACCTGCATCATGTTTTACAGACCACATGGCATGCTATTGCTGCTTTCTGCACCATAGCCCCTGCAATACACTGTCCAGAGCCAGCCCACCAGCTCACAATATGTAATCTGCGCCATACGACATTTACATTTTACAAAATGGTTTCTGATTGAAAAACTATAAAATATTCTAATAAATGCTGAGTGTGACAGGTGTTTACAGATAGCAATTTTTTGCTTTTGCAGTACACAGTCTAGCACATAACAAGTTGCACACACGCAGCTTTGGAGAAAGAAGAAGAAGAAGAAGAAAAACTATCTAATCTGTGCCACCAGCATCTGCTGTCGGTCTGGTCTGGAGTAGATGTTGATAGCCTGCCCTGTGTACACTATTACCAGGTTTTTATGTTGCCATATAGCTCTGTGTGAGATGAAAACTTGTATGTATGTTGATGGGCTCTCCAGTTTATGGCTAGTGAGACTTTCCACATTGGACTCCAGTTGATTGGAAGGTAAGAAACGTTGGGAGTTTTTGATTTAGACGTTCAAATTTGAGAAGAAAAAGACATTGTCATAAGACATGAGAAATGATACAGGAGGAAATGGAAATGATGATGTTGCAAGCAAGGAAGCAGAACTCTCGCTCTGCTGTTTTAGCACTTGAGCTGAGGAAGTGACATGCATTTGGTGAGTCCCAGACATGCTTGATGCTCCCAAGTTAGACTGGATATGTAGAGAAAATTAATGAAGTAGAGACAGTATGTGGGAATGATCTCCCAACAGAAAGGCTTATTAAATTCTTTTGTAACGCTGTAGTAGCTCAGCAGTGCTCCAGTGTATTTTGAGTTGACATTTTTAAACAATAGGCCAACCTTAAGGATGAGCTACAGGAGTCTGACTCACCTGACAAACTACAGCGGTCCAGTGTGCTGTATTGAGCTGCAGGGCTTTGACTTGCTGAGCTAGCAGTTGTTGTCTACCTCAAATGACAAACCACAGGGTTCTGGCAGAGATGGCCTCTGAATACATCGTCGTCTCCCACCAATTCTTCCTGCTCGTCAGGTTAAAAATCTTCCCTTCACGTCATCAGCCTCAAATATCCCATAGCCATCCTCTTCTTGCCCAGTGTCTGCCCAGACAAACACCTCTTACCATAAAAGGAGCCATGCACTGTATTGGAGTTCAACTTTAATAAGCCAGTGCCATTGAAGGGCGGGTCACATATCCAGTCTCCATCAATGGAACAAATGTAAATGTAAAATGTAAACACAAGGCACACAGTTATAACACAATAGAAAAGTAGTGTGAATCATGAATACGGACAGAGCCGGAGGGTGAAACAGCAGTATCAAGGCCACGCAAGGTTATTTAAAATCTTCCACATCATCCAATTTAAAATGTGCCCACACATTTAAACTCTCCTTTTCTTTTGCACGACTCAAGTCCTGCATGAAAATAAAGAAGGAAAGTGTGTGCAACCTGGCCTTAAGTCATTGTTTGAGGAGCTAAATAATGCTCAGGAAATGGACAGTTTTGAATCAGAACTTACTGGAAGCCATGTGCGAGTTCCAACCTTAGTGAGCAATAAATATAAACATACAATTTGTAAGTGTTTCTTTAGCTAAGCTTCTGTCATTTTAATGTTTTAATGCCTTGTACTTCCAATTTGGCCAGATTGCAATTTCTACTTACTTCTACTTACTAATACTTAGAATACCATGTAACCACACTACATGGTTGAAAATGTCAACTGTAGGTTGATTTATGTGGCGTTGGTGACGCTTTTTGTTAGGCTGATATGGATATGTCATGTGCTGTGGTTACTTTAATCTCTAAAAAGTAGACCTATTTTCAATGTGCTTACTGTTGCGGGTTTGATTTTGTGACTTCAGCTGCAAAAACTCTGGATGCCCAGAGAACACACATTTTATCTTGGCCAGACTACTTTCCAAGGGACACTCAGAATGGTAGATTCTGTTGCACTCTGACTGTTAATGTGTTGAATGGATGTTTTAATCACTTTCTGGCTTCAACCTTTGGCCCTCTCTCTCTCTCGCTGTGTGTGTGTGTGTGTATTAGATAAGAGTACTCCCTTTCATTTTGAGCAACATAAAGCATGCGTGATGACATTTTTAGCACCATCCATTAGAGCCTGACCGATATATCATTATGCAGATATTATCGGCCGATATGAGCTAATTGCAGATAAATCGGTATCTGCGTTTATAAGAGACAATTTATGAGAGTCCGATCCTTTACTCATTTCATGAGTGTTGCATAGTTTGCTCACCAGAGGTTCCACTGATCAGCTGACCGGAGTCTACAGGAGCCTACGGGAGCCTACAGGAGCCTACAGGAGCATGTAGAAACAACAGAGAGAACTGTGTTACCGGTGAGTTGGTCATTTGTCATGCTAAATACATGACTTAAATAATAATAAAATAGCATCCATCCCTTCTCCTCTCCTGAAAACATTCATGACCATACTTGCTAACCCTCCCGTTTGTCATTGCCCTCTCCCGGCTTCCTACCAGGTCGCAGTAGTATTAATGTTATAATAGGTGAGTGGTGGAGGATACGCTGCTGACAGACTTGATTGTAGATTTATTTCCGAAACAGTTCTAACGGTCCTCTCATTTCTCCCTAGGTCATCACTTCTAAATATTTTCTAACATCACTTACAGCAACTAACGCTGCACATTGTTAAATTATCAGTGGCAGAGCGCTAACGTTAATGAGCCGTTAAACTATAGTGTTACTATACATATTAAACGTATTAAAATACCTGGAGCTACTTGTCTGTAGTTACAGTTGATGCGTCGAAAATGATTAAACCAGAGGGGACTTGTATAAATGTGAGGTGAACAAGTATCTAACACGGCTTTCTGCCAAAC
The DNA here is from genome assembly GCF_014851395.1 of Micropterus salmoides. Taxonomy (NCBI): domain Eukaryota; kingdom Metazoa; phylum Chordata; class Actinopteri; order Centrarchiformes; family Centrarchidae; genus Micropterus; species Micropterus salmoides. Next base: position 12,709,299 of record NW_024040040.1, read on the forward strand.
AAAGTTATAGCTCCTCTTTCAAATGTGCAATGTTAGTGTGAAAACAGTCATGTAGACAGTCATGTAGTATTAGATGCGTTCAAGAGCAGCGTTTCCTCTAGGTCACTGTATAATAGATTTTGGTTTAAAAATTCTCGGAGCTTTGGTTAGAATGAAAAGCGTGCTGGTAAAGGGATAAATTAATGTTAATATGCTACAGTGAAAATAGTCATTGTGGCAGAATGTGTAAAGTAATAACTACTGCACAACAAAAAATATATTGCCAATGTAGTCGAGTGCTTTTTATCATTATAATGTAATATAATAATTGTAATGACATGAGTAATCTGATTATTATTATTGTTAATACTTGTAGTAGTACATTATAATTTTTTTTAAATTATAGTTTCTCTTTGGCAGCTGCACACAATAGGCTACATACACTATTTCCTTTAATGTTCATTAGTAGTAGTACTAAGTCGGGCTCCACCATCCATAGTGGGACTGTGGGTAACAGTAGAGTAAGTCCCACCTCAGAAATTAACCCTTTACCTGAAACCTTTCCTTTTTATTTCAGCTGTTCTGCCCAGTTGGTATATATGCCTTTCATATGAGGAAATTGAGCACTATTTTCATTATTCATGCCCACAACATGATATATGCTCATTTTCATGACCAGAACCTGGTGACCTGATACTGGGAATGCATACACATCCATTTATCACTTTTTGTTAACTCTTACTTCCTTCCCTAGGTATCTACCCCATTGATGTGATATGTACTGTGAGCTCTTACTAGTATTTATTGCTGCTCTTATTAGTATGTATTGTCAGTTGTAGATGTGTAGTTGATGCTCTGTTGATGCTTGTATGTTGTTCCTCAAATGTAAGTCGCTTTAGATAAAAGTGTCTGCCAAATGAGTAAATGTAAATGTAAAATTATAAGCGTTACGAGCTCATACTGCTGTTATGGTACTGTCCCACATGCTGTTATTGATGAAAAGGCACTGCTGAGTGAGAGCTGCCACACTTGGATGTGAATGGGGCTTCCCCCCCCCCATGATCTCGGACTCCCCAATTCCGTCCCACAATTCATCTCTGGTGTTAAATTCACTCTTGCTGGGAGCACGTCCACAGATAGTTTGATTCAGACAAGGGAAACCATTAGGAGCACTGACTGTAATGCAGTTTTTGGCAAGAGAAAGACCCAAGCATTCATTATGTTGGTCTATCTTTATTTAGGAGCAACTTTATCAGCAAGCTCTTGTCATTAAAGGACAAAAAAGCAGTTTTAAAAAATGATGGTGTATGGTTTTTTTTACAGATTAGTTGCCAGCAGTAGAAAACTAGAGCAACGTATCATGCCTACGTTCTTCATCACTGCTGTATTGGTCCTGAAAGATTAAGGAACAAACCACAGACTGCCTTTTTCTTTTTCTTTGGCCTGTGTCCCCTTTTGTAAAATGAACTGGGCAGCCTGTTCAAGCCTGAATTATGCATTTAATTTTTCGCTCAATAGAATTACACTCATAAAACACAGTGCTGAAGTGAAGATTTTTGGCATGCCAAATGTAGCCTAGCTGTAAGAAAATTGATTGCTAAAACCAAAAATTCATGCGCTATTACCACTTATCTGTGAATATGTCAGTGGTTCTATAATTTCAAATTTAAAGCCATGACATCTATTTTTATTATTATTTATGAGAAGGAAGAGTGGCTTTTAGCTGGGGGTCTATAGTATTTGACAGCAATAATACACAGTATTCTTTTGTTGACATGAAAATAAACTCTTCGTAATGAACATCTGTATTCCTCTCCCCACACACTGAACTCGCTGTAAGGGCCTTCTCCTGAAATTGCTACTTGCTCATAGCAGCCTCTTTTCTCAGGACGTAAACTGGTAATCCATCTTCAAAGCCCCTCCGCCCCTTCCCCACCTTCCTGGGTTAACTCAGTCGGATGTGCCGTACCTCGAATATCATATGCATGAAAAATCTGCCATTCCTGCACTTTTTTGCTTCGTATGTTGCTGCACAGCAGTTGATGGATAGAATGTGTCACTTGGTGCAGTGCTCAGGGCAAGAGGCGTGCTTTTGGAGGTGGGGGTTTGTCCCTGAGAGTCAGGGGACTAGAGACCAGAAAGAAAAGGCCAAAGACCTGGCCGCTTTGTTCACGTTAACTACCACAACCTGACAGGGACACACAATTCACGAGAGACAGACATGTCTCCAGATTATCTCGGCTGAGGTCCCAGACAAAAACATACATTATTTAAACTCAGCTGCTACATCTGGGTGAAAAACACTACTAATCTGTTGCAGCACTAAATACAACACCTTGACTTTTTGCTGTTTTAAAAATGTTTATTTTGTTTGAAAGACTCATGGTTGCTGTTGAGCATTTTTAAATGCCAACAAAACTTTTTATAAGAGTGGTTTATTTAGCTTGAGAGATTTTAAAGATGCATTCAACCATGATGACATTTCATTAGCTAGAGGCAAAAGTGTAAAACCTGTAAATGTAATTTTCTATTATTATAAATTGGCCAGAGGACACCAAATGCTGATCTGAAATATTTAATTTAAGGCTGCAACTAATTTTATTCTTTTAGATTCATTGACTGGTATTTTAATCCATTAAAGTCTTACTCTCAGAACCAAAGGTGCCATATCAGAATTGCTTATTTAATTTTCAATGATATAAAACAGAAAATCAGCAAATTATCCCATTAAAGAAGCTGGAACTGGCATTTTTACTTGAAAATGAATTACCAAAATAAAAAAAATTTCTGTTGACTAATCGGTCCAGCACTACATTCATTTGATCAAATCCATACTGTGTCACCCCCTGACACCTGTACATAGTAAGCAGTGCGGGGTCCTCCAAGACAGGAATGGATTCTGGCCTCAAAGCAGACTGATCAGGTCAAATTCAGAGTATTTCCATGACTCGCTATTCTGAGCAGGCAATGGGCAAGGCGGCCTTCAGCACTTACAGGTCCTGATGATATTATTTCAACAGGCTTTCAGTGGTTTGGAGAGTCATTGCAGTGGTTGAGAGCTAATGGGCCAGATGTAAGAGCCACCTGGCTGGCGCTAGGCCTCCGTATGCCGCCGTTGACAGAGCAAGTCATGCAGAGCCGACGCTCGCCTGTCTCCTGCTCGCCGTTTCTCCGGCACAAAGCTTTTGCACCTTATTTAGCAGAGCAACTGTGCTCATCACAGTAACATTCTTCAGCAACTTTTTTTTGTGCACCCGAGTGTGTAATCTGCACTGGCATTTAAAAGTAATTATATATATATACACCTATATCTCGTAGAAGACCTGAGCTTGAGGATGATACCACCCTGCAAGGGGTGAGAGGGGAATTTTTATATCTATCTATCTATCTATCTATCTATCTATCTATCTATATATATATATATATAGATATATATATCTATATCTATATCTAGATATATATCTATATATATATATCTATCTATCTATCTATCTATCTATCTATCTATATATATATATATATTATTGTGACATTAACACAGCTTGACCTGTAAAAATAGAGGTCACGGTGCAGAGCTCTGAAAGCAAAATCCATCACTTTGAATCAGCCGCAGGCAACGTGTGAATGCACTCCGAAATTCTGTCTATGCATACCCGAGACGCAGACACGCTGCTATATCTGGTATGTGGAATGAGCAATGCTTTTGGCAGCCCGCCCATTTAATTCATTTAACACTGAAGAAAACAGAGCACCTCTGGCAAACAGGCCCGTGGAAAATAGAGCCGTGAATCTTGATTGTGGAGGTAAATGAACAGATAGGTCTGGAGGTGTGTCATCTGTCTGTGAGCAGAGATGCATTAGCGTGGATACACCCCGTCACTTCTGTGTCCCCAGTAACCTCACAGAGAAAAAAAAACATCAAGTGTATAAAGCAGGTATTCCTTGTGGATATTTTCTCATCTAATATGTCATCAGAATGTGCAGAATAAGTCTGGGTATAAAAGAAAATCCAAAGTCCAAAGTTGCACTTCTTGAAACAAACATAATTCAAACGTTACTTCGGGCAGGCAATAATATTCAAGACAATGTAAGGCAGCGTGGTATATGTATACTTGTTTAAATATTCATGGTGAAAGGGCAGGAGTGGTGTATGACTGGAGTGTGATTTACGCCAGCAATAAGTTTGTGTCAGCACAGAGGTCGACAATACCCCCGAGCCAACTTGCAAAGCTGTGAATAGGAGATGATAGCCTCCCACCAGTGATGGCCTCTTAAACTGCTCAGCTATTGAAAATACTCTGACCTGTACTGTAAGTCAAAGCTTTTACCAAAATCACACACGTCGCACACGTTTATTAATATTTATCTCAACCAAAAACGATTGTCGGGGTCAAAATCAATAGTCTGAAATGTTGGGGAATAACAGTGCAAGTGTTATGGCACAATGTCCTTTGTGTCACTCCTGGGGTCACATGTATAATTCTCTGTGCATACAGAGTTTGTGTCTTGAAGCTACAAACAGAAATATGCAGAGACACTGTTCTCATCCACTGGAATGTGTGCGAATGCACAAGCCTGGCTTCCACTGCCATGTATGGTCATAGGCAGAATGAATGAATTATTAATGAATGAAAGACATGTGTCTGCTCCTCCAATCTGTCAGTGAAAAGAATGGCAAAGAAGTGCCATTTCAATGACGTTGGTGAGGTCCTTCAGCAGTATCATAGCAGCCATCCTTATGCACAATAATGACACATTCCCACATACATTTAACACTCATGTGTCTGTAAACTGTCAGCAGCAGCAATACTGTATCTCAGTAATCCTCATCAAGCACTGTAAAGGTTATCAGCTAAAAGTTACTGTTAGTTTAGGTTATAGTGTGTATAGCAATTTGGAGTATATACAGGGCTTCACAATACATTACTACAAAGTACATTCATACCACGATGTCTTACTGACAGGTGAGTTGGGTAAAAGCTTTAACAAGGGAGAGCGTTTGCATTCTGTCTCATACCATCAGTCAATCTTGCTTTCTTTTAACCATGATGACTTTTTCGTACTGAAACCAGGCATGTTTGGAAGCTTAAACTTAATGTATAGCAGAGGGAGATTTGAAATTGAACATTTTGGTAGACAGTGACAATTACCTATTTTATTGTTAAGATTTATGGATCCTGTTGCATTAGTCTAGGTTTGTAGACCATACAAGAAAATCATACAGAAAAAAAAAATCATATAGTTGTATGATTATACAGTTGTTAAAATTGACACACCCTAAAAGAATAACACTGCATATTGTATTTGGTCTCTCACCTTATTTCCTTCACCCATTTCCACATATCACACTCGGTATAGGTAACAGTTTGTACTCGGTCTGAAGTATGCATTAGGTGCGCACATTCTCACCACATGTTCTTCTTTTATAAATATCAGTCTATGTATAGGTGGTGGTGTTTTCATGTATCTGACCTCCAAATATGTGAAACTCTTGCAGCAAAGCATGTACTAAACATTTGGCTTTGCATTACCACAAAGAACATGAGATGCTCCTTTGACTGTTGTCCACTTTCCTTACGTAGACAATGGTAAGGTTTCTGATTTATTCTCACAGTGCGGAATTTCAGCTCAAACCTCAGAGGAGGGGGAGGGTATGATCCGTTCATCTAACTCAGCAGCGGAAGATAGCTCCCATATTAAATTATGATGATATTATGACATGATTTAATATTAATAATGTTAAAATTAAAAATTAATGGACTTCGGAAAAATGGAAAACGTATGCACTCTTCGATCTATCTATCTCCAGACAAAAAAAGGTATAAAAGAAAGTCAGAAAACACCAATGCCCTTCTCACCCCGAGGCCTTAAAAGTGCATCAGTCAAGAGAACAAACTGCTCTTAGGAGATGAAAACACCTAGGTACATTGGCCCTGTGTGCATCTCCACTACTCCATCACCCATCACTGTCTGGGCCTTCCCCTCAGTCTTTAAATCTGGAGTGACAGGGTGTCACTGGGAAAACCCATTGAGCACACTGTGGGACGATGGCTTCATGCCCTTCTCCATCACACCTTTGTTCCATCCTCCTCTCCGAGTCATGACAAGGTAGGGGACGAGTTATCACACCCGTCAGCTTTATGAGTCCCTGTCTGCCTGTGGCGCGGTAATAAAGTCCTTGTGCTGCTTCTTCAAAATGGGGTGAGTCAGAGCAAGTGATGGGAAATTGGTCAGCAGAGTGTCGTTGAGGGGCAAGAAAGTACATTCTGCGCCAGTGGCTGCTTTGGATGCATTGTTGGTTTGATTAATAATATGAGGAGAAAACCCTCATTCCTCCGGAGTATTTTCCACCTGAGAGCCAGGCCATAAAAGCCCAAAATAGCCCTGAATCCCTCACAGCTCAACAAGAGGAGAATTTTATATTTATGGCCAAAGTGATTTTCCTTATTTAAATGACTCCATATTAGGACTGCTGCAGGAACCGGGGTGGTATTTACACTGAATGATGAAAATTCAAATGACCAAATTACTCTTTTATAATAACTGTAAATAATACTTAATTAGCCATAACCTTACATATACACTGCTGTCAATCATATACTAAAATCTCCATGTCACCTCTATTGGGTTCAAAGGTCACATACATAATTTTCCGATATCACAGCTTAAAAGGACCCTGAAGGAGATTCCGACATTTCAGCAGAGCTCTGGAGAATTTTTTATTTTCAATTTTTTTTGAGAGACACATTAGACAGAATCTGAACCTAAAGGCCTGCTGTGCACTGTGTGGAGTAGTAATTGTGCGAGCAGTAATTGCACTCTCTGCATCTGCTAGGGAGAATAAGGGCCATCATTGGGTCAGATGCCTGCAGCCTCCGGAAACATTTAGTCAGCTGCAGTACATGTGAACGCTAAGTACAGTGGATATGTACAATATGAAGAGTACTAATGAGAAAATCTCTTCCATCCAGTGTAGTGTCATATCCTTTTGCTCTAGAAAAATTGACTTATGCCTAAGTAATTGTGCTTGATAATAGTCCGTTTTGCAGAATTGTTCTGTAAGTTGTTTCTGACAGTGCACTCAAAGTATTCAATGGCTATTTTGTGCTCAGCCCACCTCCGCCAGAAATTCATTGAGAGGGTAGTTTGTCAAAAGCATTGCATTAATTGATAAACTTGCAGGGGGTGTTGTGCACCTGGAAATGAGGCCATTTGTATAACCTGTCAGGTTACTTTTGAAAAAAATAGAGAATGAAACTGCCTGGAAATTACCATACTGCTGGAAGTAATGGTACATGTTTAAGAAGTTTTCTATCATGCTGCACTTACATTTAAAGGTTCTATATGTAAGTTTTTCAGTGAAATGAATCAAATTTTCATTGTCTTATTGCCAATTGGCTCAAAACTCACTTAGAAATGAAGCACACGCCTGCTTTCTCCGTTGCTTGCATCAGCCACTATTCTGCTTTTAATGTGAGGACACTGGGTCGGATTCAGCCCTGTGCGTGCTCCCGAGCCTCTCTCATACTACAGCGACAACACAGCAGCTAACGACATGCAGTCCACTAACACCATAAAACAACTCAGCTCACAGCAAAACACAGGCTCCACGTAAGGATAAAAAACAACAATAAAGTTTTATGTGCTAAAGCCCATCAGACCAAACAGGTTCAGATGATGTCAAGTAAGAACAAAGTGAACATTTATAAAGCTGGAGAAACACAGAGAAAGTCACGTTAGCTCGCCGGCTAATGCAGAGCTCTACCTCACAGTCGTGGTAACTAACGTGACCCACATAACATAAAACACTGCAACAAAACGGTCACAACAACACAGAGGAAGAGCTATCCCCTAACACTAGTTACAGTAAAGTTACTTAGTGTGGTCTAACGGTTACAAGTTATAAGTGTGACATCCCAGATAGCAAACTGACTCCGCACCGGAGGTCTCACAGGGTCTGAAATGGAGTAGAACGGAACGAGTCCACTTGCACAGCGGGATGGATCCGAAACGGATAAGGATTGCAGATCCGGAATAGATCTGGCTCATACCCTACCCAGATCTGATCCGGACCCGTTCACGAAGTGGCTCATCCGGCCTGGACCCAATCCAGATCCGTTTATGAAGTGGCTCATCCGGCCCAGATCTGATTTGGATATGTTCTTAAAGTGGCTTATCTGGCCAAAACTAGCTACAGAAATATCTAAAATCTAGCTGACCAACATCTACTGTTCTGTATAAGACAGGGTTCTTGCACCATTTTAAAAGTTAAATTTAATGCTTTTTAAGACGTTTTAAGACCTCAACAAATTAAATTTAAGACCTAAAATCTAAAAAAAATAATTCATGCGCATTTGATCTCTTAATGAGCGACGCAATGCCACATTTGGCAGTTTTATTTTCACCACATGTAAAAGACTTTGCATATTCTGAATCAGGGAACATAGAGGCTGTTTACACCTTGTGATCAGGTAGCACTTGACCACATGAAAGTACAGGTGTAAATGCACCTGAGACGCATTGAGGACAGATTGTGATCCAATCAGCAAAACGACCTCTGGAGGTGGTCAGGGAAACCATGACCACATGGATGTAAATGCCTTGATAATCAAAAAAACAGCAACTACTTGGGCAGAAATATGTATCGGGCGCAGTCTTCTGCAAATAAAATCCAAAAGTTTGACAATGCAGACAGGATCCTAGACAGTGTGTCCATTCAGTGTTGTGCATAAACGTGCTCAAACAGAGCCAATTATTGATCATGCTCAGGTTTTTGGTGAACTGATCGTGTCCGTTTCTGAACGTGAACTAGGGCTGGGCAATAAAACAATAATGGTAATTATAATGATACAATCTTCCTCGATTACAAATGTTCAATAAATATTTGATTTAATTCATCTGAATCACAAACGAATTAGCACCTTATTTTCTATTAGGATATTTATGTGTTGAGGAAAAGGGACTGAAAAAAGATTTTACTTTATTTTTCTTATGCATACAGTATTTGTTGTTTTGAATGTTTTACCTCAGCTTTGTGAAGTGATTCACTGTTTGATACCAGGCTGCTGTTTGGCATCAAGTGTTTGTCATGTTCTGACCTTAAAGAAAAGTTTAAAAGCACAATTAACCATCTGGTTTCTTCGGGAGCAAAAAATTTAAACTTATAATAATAAAAATAATGATTAAATAAAGATTTTACTATTTTTGTCCATATCGCCCAGCCCTGCTGTGTTAAACGCAATATAAACTACTAAAAGAAAAGAAAAGAGGAACTCACACATTATAAATAAAGTTAGCAAGGAAACGATGCCGGACCGAACTTAAGTTTCACTTTCACTTTCCGGCCGAGCTCATACACAGGCACGCCGCTACAGAGAGGTAAATAATCCATGGAGGAAAACAAATCACGGTGAAAGACATGCTTTAGAAAGTAAATTTTTTGGACCTGCGCATATGAGAGGAGCACGTGATGTAGGCTACAGTTGTTTGAGCTCGACAGAACGATCGGATCTTGCTCCAACCAACTTGCGTCTCCCAATCATGCAGCCACGACTGACGATAATATGACAGGCAGCCAGATGTCAACGTCTGCAGCTAACGTAAACGTAACGTGAGTTATATTAATGGCGGGGTCTCACATTGTCAATTACTAAAAGAAAATCATACAAATACACGCTAATTAGGCGTTTTAGGCGACTGTGCGTGACAGTTTTCCCACTGGCCTTAAACACACCATCGGCAAATTTAAAAGCTACAGCAAATTTATGGTAAATTTAAGACAATTTAAGACCTTAATTTCCCTGATTTTATTTTAATACCTTTTAAGACTTTTTAAGGAGCCGCGGAAACCCTGTAAAAGCTTAAATACTTCTTATCCTTTAAGCCACCCTGCAGTTCTTTAGTTAAATGCTTTTACCGTGAAGAAGCAGAAAACAGGAAAATTGAGTTTGTATTAGCAACTTAATACAGCTCTGCTACAGCCTTAAGAGAGACATCAGTTATCAGCATGCTCATGTCAGATAAAATAACTGGGGATCCTAAATGCGTTGTTTCCTTACACAGTTTTTATCCAAAGGTAGACTCAGTAGGTCAAATAAGTCTTTACAAACTGTAAATACATGGAAAATGTATTACTGGACAAACGAAATGCAACCATAAAAATTGTGGTTCCAAAATATTTTTTATTTAATAAAACCATCAAGGATTAAGGTGAATTAACAGTGGGCTGATCTTCCATAAGGATGCTGACAGTGGCACACATCCTTGAGCTTCTTCCCCTCTCTGATGCCAGGTTGAAACACCACATTTTCTGCTTTAGGATATCATTTGTGGCAGCATGGGAGATATGACTCTTTCTCACAGGATCTGTAATCACACAAGGAGATTTTCATGCAAAATTTCATGAACCCCCATTGCAACCAACAGTTTTTACAAAAGGATACACGCTAACCACCACATATTGATTTTCATTTTTTTAATTTAAAATCGTATTTGATTGCAGAGCACGGCAGCGCAGCACATCCCCTCTCTCTCTCGTCTCTCTCTGTCTCTCTCTCTCTCATAAACACCGCTGCACAAATCAGTCAGCACCAGCACAAGGCTGTCAATGACGGAGACCCACCTTAAAAAAGTTATAAGCAAGCATGTAAGGAGCCTAGCTAAGGTTATCCCAGTGTAAAGACTTCAAACAGGTGGAAATGCATTAGGTGCGTCTGTGTTTGACTTCATGCGGCGCTGCGCAGCGCTAACTTAACATGATGCATGCTGGTTAGAAATTGTGTCCGACTTTCGCCGGCGCTGCAAAATGGCACTGTGTCACATGACATTTAAACCTCGTGGGAGATGGAAGCTGCAGGCGCCGAGTCCGGCAGCTGCAGTTGCTTTTCTCCGGCTGCACAAAGTTGGAACCACACTTTTGCCTGATCTCCTGGCAGTTTCCTTTGTAAATGCCGCGAGATCAGTCATTGATCTCAGCTCACACAGGTAGAATGTGTCCGACTCGACTTGATCTAGTCGGCGAAAGTCAGCTGCAGTCCTCTCGAACGCACCTAATATTTCTTCCCCACCAGCTTTGCGCAGTACTTCCTGCGATTGGCTAGTACTTGTTGCGTTGAGGGGGAATAAGACGGTGGAAACAGTCTGGCTATGTCCATATGTAATAAAACCCACTTCGATGTACCTCTAAAGATCACTAAGCAACACTTTATATTTTATTCACAGTTATTTAATCTAGACAAAAAACTAATTTTTGTCTGGCTATGACTTGGAACCAGCAGACATCAGGAAAGCTACTGTTCCCACAGACAACAATCATTTTTACACAAACAGGGTATTTTCTGGAGATTAATATAAGACAGTGTTCACTTGGGGGAGGCACATCCTCATGTGCCGATTAGACCATGAAATATCACCCAGGTAGGCTGGTTGGAGTGAAAGATCCATGCGTTTTAAGTCTTGTTAGATGTCAAAACACAGTATAACTGTTTATAATACTATGAGAAAGTACAGTATATGTATATGACAACAACAATCATAATGTAACAGTCAAGTTTCAGAGTCTACCAGAAATGTGTATTTGCAAATATCTTGGCCACCTCAGGCTTGGCTTTGCCAGATGATGTGTTGTTGCGTGGCATTAAGACTTAGCCAAAAGACCCTGCAATGTTTTCTGATTCACTCTGTGTTGACTCCCAATCCTCTGCGTCGATTAATAAGCATGGTTGTGTTTTTTAAAGTAGTGCTAATGCCAGTTTGAACACTGCCTAAGAATGCTGTGTGACTTCAGATTGTTTTAAATATATATTAGAATTACTTACACAGGAGCAACGTCTCCGATGCCATCTGGCATAGAGATTTCTTTCTCTGTGATCCCTGTCCTATTTATCCTCTTCCTGACATCATCATGGAACATGTGAGCAAGGATGTCCCATATGGCACGTTTTGTGTTGTGGCTCCTCTAAAAAAATTAAAAAGTACAACAAATATCCATTTGTAATTATTATTATACATTTATTTTTATCATACCAGGGATAAATCCTGTGTTAATTAGATTTTTAAAATTCCCTTTGAGAGGTTAGTTTGTCAAAATTGGTAACCAATTTTTAATCAGCCTAAACCTAGCCTAAAGAAATATGTATGTATTCATGTATGTATATAGTCCAACAGCTTGAGACATCCTCTACTAAAACCATCAGTTGATCGTTCATGACAGTTTCAGTAGAAAATAAATAAAATACTAACAAAATATATATTATAGTGTTTCCCACACATAGGCTTTACTTGGGCGGGCTGCCCAGGTAGATTAACAGCCGCCCAAGTAAATTTGTCGACCCTAGACTGCGTGAGTTTACTATGAGCTTAGAACTATGATCAGGCCTTGCTCCCACAAGGTCTAGTGACGTTTTGCAGCACAGGTGTTGTGCTGAATTCTGTGTGCCTGCCATGAATTGCATACACCTCGCGGGAGGTAATGCTCTTTTATACTGAGAAAAGAGGTGGATGCAAATTTCGGGATGTAGGCTACAACATCCGTTTTGCCGAATTATGCGTTCACTTTTTAAGGTCCTTTTCAGACACTTTGCTGTTCACATTATTTGATCTACAACTGATATGACTTGATGTTTCTCATTTAAAACAGCGACATGGTCGGCTAAAAGGGGGATGGCGCTATCTGAATGTTTTGTACACTGAGCCAGAGATGTTTAGAGCTTATAAAGACATTGACTCAGCTTTACTATCATCTCTGTAAAAAAACAAAAATCGCTCAGTGTGCCGAAATAATTTTTCACACTGTCATACCAAAGAATTATGCTCACCCACACATGCACTCAAAATGCTCATACTGTAGAGCCCTGTGGTTATTTCCTTTCTTACATCATAAAGAAATAATTACATTTATTAAAATCAATAAATAAGTAGACCATTGTCAGTATTTGACAAAATACGAATTTAGTCAGCTAAATCAAGTCTAATACTTACTTTACTCTGCCGGCAGGAAAGGGTGAGAAGCAGGCAGTCCCCACATCAGAGTGGCGCCACTTGTAAATGAGTTGTATGCTGCAGCAAAGCACAGTATAATGCAAACAAGTTAGACGTGAGACTTTTAGTAATGCCACTCAGAATAAATTTTAAGACCAATAACCAAAGTTCAAGAAAAGAAAAATGCCAAATGAGAAAAAAACATGAACTGACATCAATTAAGCTAACATTACTTAGGGTTTAGGGATTTTTGCCTAAATGTTTAATATGATTTATTAATCTGAAAGATTGCAGATCCGCAGTGTATCTTTCAGTGTGAGTAAACTTCCCGAGGATGACATATCCGATGTAAACTGCCAATTTACGTCCATAAATCCGCTTAAAGGTTGCAGAAAAAACACTTAACGTTAAGGTTAGTTAACTTAACCTGAGAAATAATCACATTTCAAGTTTTCTTCAGTAACAAAGTCATCAAGTGAAAACTTTAGTTGTCTGTACAACCACCTTTCCATTGCAGTGTTAACTGCTAAATTAATAGCTTTTTCGGCATACTTTTAATGGCTTCAATTTAACAAAATATTAGCAAATATCAGCTTAAAATGGACTCAAATGAGTAACTTTAATGGTTAAGTTATACTAGAACCTGCTATTTAAATTAGGATCAGATTAGCTTAGCTTGTTACTAGACGGGTGAAATATACTTAACGTTAAATTAAATATGCCCTAATGACTGGTTTAAAATGACTGAATAGTGCAGGTAATTGATGTTAAAATCACTTCTCTCCCAGACAGAAACATCTCATCCAAGCTAAGTTAGTTAGCTAGCTTAACATTAACGTTAATGCTAAGGTGCTGTAACACGAGCTAACTTAGCTTGCCATAATCGGATATTGTCTGAATTAAAACGGCAACCAGAGCACCATTATCTATGACCGGTAAGGTTATCATCTTACCGCGTCCGTGTCCTCCGAGAGAACTGCCAATTCCCACTGCAAGCGCTCTGCTGTCTGTGCGAATAACGGTCAGCGACGGTTAAGAATTTTTAAAACAGGCGCGTTCGATGTGCGAATTGGTTGGTTCTGTTGCTCCACAGTGATTTTACAGTGATGGCACAGCATGTTTTGGGCATCACCCCTAAGCCTTAACGGCAGGAAAACCCTGTTAATATGACCTCAAATTCATTATAGATATGATTTCTCATGTTTGCCTTTTGTGTCTTCATTTTACAGCTTCTGATTTATCTATAGACCTTAATATAAAAAATAGGCAACATGAGAAACCTCCTCCCTTCTGAGGTGCATTTTATTTGCACATTAAAATCCAAAAAGAAACATCTCCTCATTAGCTTAAAAGGACTAGTTTGCATCACTAATTAGCTCCTCCAGTTGCCACCGTCCTTTCTTTTCCAAAACCACTTTTTTAGACTGAAAACTGAAAAATAATTGAATCAGTCTGTACAGGACTGAGCTGCAGGCTATGTCAGTTTAGTCTAAGTTTGTACCTGATGTTCTCAACATTGGACATGTAGGCAGTAATAAAACACAGCTTCCGGTTACTTTCTATAAATTGAGATAATGTTAAGTTACATAGCTGCTATGTAGCTGCTGTAGAAGCTTTCCTGCTCAGCTGCATAGCCTGAAGGGGAGGGGGGATGTTAGCTAACTTAGCGCTAACCGGCTTCACTTTTCCAGCAGGTGGGAAACAACAGAGTTTTCTTGGTCTTGAGAAGCTAACACACTGTAACAGACACCGTACATTTACTGCCAGAATATTTTCCTCCGCTCGCGTTCATCGTCACTTTCTGCCGCTCGGACAATCAAACACTCGCTACGCACCTCCCGATTCAGAGTTACGGTGCTCTTATATCACCATCTGTCACATATGTTCTGCATAAAACGAGAAGAGGAAGCGAGCAGAGCATTGAGTGCTGCCGTGCTCGCACAGTGTGCGAGTGAAAACATTTGTAGCGCATAGTTTAATGATCGTGGGAAATTAGTAGGGGCGGTCGTGATTGCATATAGAGGAAACACTGCAATTAATTGACTGAAAACTTTTCATCAGCTTTGAAAAAGATTTGCAGTTTTCTCTGTTTAGTTGGAGGCATCTGTTTAGTGCGCCATTGTGTGAGTTAAAACCAAATATCTGGTTACCAGTGGCCCCAGAACAGACAGAACAACCCATGACATCTCCCTCAACCCTACCTGCATTCATTATGAACCTGTTTCAAATACCTTGGACTCACCCTAGAAAGTAATAAAGAGTTTTGACCAACACCAACAGAGACTCTCTGCCATCTGCAAACTTAAAGCACTCAATTCAATTCAGCTTTACTGGCACCCCTTGTCACCTGCTACCATTGTCCAAGAGCAAACTCCAACCCATCGTCTTTACTTTTTTCCCGTTTCTCCAATCTGGTATCTAGGTTACACCTGCTTTGTTTGTTTACGTTGCACTGAAAGCTTGACTCTCATCACTAAGGCATCAATTGTAAGTGACACGTTTATATATAATTCCCTACCAACTTGCCACATTATTTAACATTATTTAACTAAATTTAATTATTTATCTAACGTTAAGTTATTATGTATTACCTTTACTTGGCGTGCAAAGCTGGGTGGTGATCCCGCAGGTGCTGCATCAAGTTTGATGTAGGTATCCGCTCCTTTAGCAGCAACCTTTTAACTGCAAGTTATTGAACAGGTGATCCGTCATCTTCAGTGATGCCCTGGTCAGACTTAGTGTACCTGAAATGCTCCCCCACTGCCGACTTCAACTGTTTCTTTGGTGGAAATAAAGCTTCACAGTTTGGTCCCTCTGCCAGAGTTTAGCCAATGTACAGTAGTCTCTGATAAGCATGGCACTTTAAGCTGGTGGACCACTCGTGTAACTTTGTGCGACAGTTCCTTTCCCTGAAAAAGAAACACTCGGTGTAGTGGAGCCTTTACGATTAATTAACCGTGACGTTTTAAAGCACGGTTAATAGTGAAATCCGGTAATTGCTGCATTCCTAGATGAAAGTTATTGTTAGTTGCACCCCCTAAACAGTGGATGAGAGGCATTTCTTTTTGGTCAATCAAAAACTCCAAGCTTAATAAGAATAAACCCTAAAACATAATCTTTCTTCTGATGCAAGACGGTTTAGTCAGTGTTCCTGACAGTTGAAGCCGTCTCCCAAAAATAGAAGGCTCAAGTCTGTCATGCTGTCAAACTATCAATCCTGGAGGAGTGCTACTGACAGATTAGGACGCTGCATTTGCATAACTGTCACCTTCTGGACCAGAAAAAAATGGGACCAGTTCCTTATTCACTCTGTCTGCATGAGTCTCTGATTTATTTTCAACTTAAGGATTTGTGTTGTATCAATTTCAAATCTGTGCTGCTAATTAGAAGAAGCCATAGTAATTGAATATAATATATATATTTTTTTGGTATTGGTACTGCATGTTATTTAATTTATTCTGAATGGTGAATTGATTCCAAACACCAGAGGCAATACATGCTCTACAAAAGGAACTAGATTGGAGGCAATTGGAACAGCATCTAACACAGTGGACCCAGCTGACTGGATCAGTTTGTTCATATCACTCTTGATGGAGTGAGACTGAAAAGCCACCGAGGGTCATTTATGTTTGTCTGGTTTTGTAATGGCTTTGGTATTTGGGAAGTTGTTCGTTGCATCAGCGATGGGTGCGGGGTTTTCCTGCTGAAACATTAACTTGTAGCTTTTGTGGGATGTAATGTGATCCTTTATGTGCTGAGTTAGATTTATGAGGCCAGAGCCAAAGGGATGCATTTAATAACAACTGCAAAACTTAAATGGAATGTATTTCAATCTTATTTCCTCCAAAAAGAGGACAGAAGCACATATTTACATACGTAAAATATGCAATACACGTATTTGCACCACATTTTGTCACTCCTCTGACCTCTTTACTACATTCCAATCTGTCTCAGCGTTTGACTAGAAACAAAAACTGTAGCATGCAGAGCGGGGCCTCCTGCAGAGACAGAGACCTGGGAGACTGATTCAAATTCACCTCTTCAGTCTCTCTCCTCTGCTCTTTCCACTTCAGCCTAAGATATTGTACATTTGAGATAACAGCCAACCTGGGAGACTATCCTTTCAATAGCAGCACTCTGGGGTAGCACAGAGGAGATGACTTTTGAGGTCAATAGACATGGCACATGTTGCTGGAAATGGTCCATAACAGCTCTTTCTGACATGACAGAGTAGCCCTGGATTCTTACCAATAGACATTTTTTCACAGCATAACCCTCACAGTACAACCCTGCAGTGCCTGTCAGGGCTGAGGTCAATCCAGTGTGATTTACTCTAATCCAATGTCCAAACTGCTATTTGTTTATAGGGAACAATAAACCAGTAAATAAACCATCTCTTCTGGCAAGAAAATGTGAAGATGATAGAGTTTATTTGATTTTGATACAATACAAAATGGCATGATTCATTTTGTGGAGGAGGAAACTGTGTTAAGAAACTGGAGGTTAATTGTCCTGTATAGTGACAAAGCCTGCGTTTGCCGTTGTATTGGAAACGAGGCTACGGCGAGCTGGCGTGTCTCCATGCCCCTTCCCTGCACTCCTCCAAGGAGGAATACAGCACATATGGCCCCCTGGGCGGTATGGATGGGTCGCTGCAATCAAAGTAGGAGGACATGAGCACAAGAAGTATCCCATCTGTCATGTTGTCCTCTCTCTCTAAAATGGATTAATAACGGTCGGCAAGAGAACAGTGAGAAGAATAAAAGCATCACAATTATCTGCCACAGAAGGAGGAGATTCACAGGCCACATGATGGTTTTAGATATCCATTTCTGATTTAGCAAAAATCTGTTTGTTAGTGTTCCATTTGGGCTGATATTAGTCACCCTATCCAAATTCCACATTTGTCTATCTCACTTTGAACGTGCCTTAGCATTTAAAAAAAGTAAAGCTTAGCCAGGCATTAGTCACCCTGCAATACATTTGCACTATAGCTGCTAAGTCTGAATAATATGGAACCGCTAACAAGCCACAATGGAGAATTTTCTTTAAATACCTTCACATCTGCTCGAAATACTTCAGATTTGCTGTTCTTTTACAATATTTAGAACTCCCCGAGCTTTGCTAATGCATACATAATGCTGGCACAGCTACACAGGAAGATGATGTTCTTTAATGGCCTGATGATGTGTGAAGCTGACACCTGTGAGTCTTGTCCAAGTCATGCAAGGACGTTTTAAATGTAATATTAAGACAGTGATTCTATTGCAGTCCTCTATCAATGCCAGGCCTGCACGATAGTAAACATCATATTGTGCTGTACAAATGTTCCCTGGCTAAAAGGAAAAAAGGCTAATTTATGTAACACAATGCACACAGAAGGCAGTTTCGAAGGGCTTTTCAGACATTTAAAGTTTAAAAGGAATTGGAAACAAACCGTTTGTTTTACTATAGTTAGTGGACTGTGGATTTCTGTGTTTTTGTTTTCTACTAAAATGATCTAGCTGATCCATAGACTAGTCTCCTACAAATGCGTATAGGGCAGAATAGGACGGTTTGCACTGATAATAGATACCCAAAACAGAGCACTATACTTTCTGAAGTCCCCTAGACTCCCGACAATTCAAGGCTCTTAAAACCCAAGAGCTGAATGCAGAAAAAAGTCTGAGACTAACAAATCCTGCAACATGTAAACCAAATGATCACTCAAAGCAAACATACTTATTGGGAACATTGGGAGGACGAGACAAAAAAGCAGCACAAATGAGATTGTTATCTAGCCCTACACAGAGATTATGAAATGATATGGTATCTCTCTACTGTCAGAGAGGTCAAGCAGAGACAGCTTCTTACCAAGTACAGACACAGTGACCACCATTGCAAATGAAAAAGGGAGACATAAAAAATCCCGGTTACCAAGAGAATATAGAGTATGTGAGCACTGCACAACATGTGAGGTGGGGACAGAGACACATTTTCTCCTGAAATGTGATAAATATAGAAGCATAAGAGAGCAATGTTTTGAGAAATTCCATTTATTAATGCTGGATTTCAAAGAACTTGAAGATAACAGTAAATTAAGAATAATCCTAGGAGAAGGACATACAGCGAGTGATTCAGCCAACTGTTGCACTTAACGTTCGCTGCATGGCAGGTTAAATGTTGTTAATTCCTGTTTGTAGTTTATGTTCTATCTGTATTTTCTGTTTTTGTTTATAACTTCTAAATTGAAAGGCCTCGATTGCATTAATTCATTATGTCGTTATGGCATATTGAAATATACATTTTCTGATTTGGGCGCAGACAGCTTTGGCAACATTGTTTAACTGAAACATTAATGCCAATAAAGCACACTGAACTTGACTACAAAAGAAGTGGATATAGCCACCATGTAGCCACCCAATGGTTTGTGAGCTACCGTTTTGAAGCCTCGATATTGGTGATTTTGTCGTTGCCATCTTTTTTTTGCAACCAGAAGTGAGCATATATGAGAAGGTGGAACTGGGGATTGATATGCATTGCCAGGACTCAATCCTGACTGACAGGTCACTGTGTTAGTGACAAGGTAGCCACGCCTTCAATCATACCCTGCTTTACGGTCTATTTTCCTCAAAGTGATCATAATTTACACAATGAATATCGTGCTGTGTTGTAGAAGACTTGAAACTAGCAACTGAGATCATAAACCCATTAGGAAAGTGTTTACTTAGAAAATGAAAGTGAGAAGTATGCTCATTTTGTTAGACTCAAATGCAATTGGACTTTTTTTTTTTGCAAACTGTGGAGTCGCTCCCTGATGGCCAGTAGAAAGGTTTAAGCCACTTTTACATTGGCTTGGTAGTGGCAGTCTCATCATTAAACTTATGGTTTACCTAAAAGTCAACTTTAAGTTCTGAGTCAGCACCTCCACTATTTAGATCATGTAACTTATGAAAAAATAAGGTGTGCAAAAGATAGTAGCCTATATGTTATTTCTGTCTGTTTTTTTTATACATTTTATATTTTTAGGTACTCATCTCATTTTCAGATTGCAGCTTCAGTGTGATTGCATATATTACTTCATTTATGAGTTTTTAAAGCAAAACATATATTTCACAAGGGATTCCAAAGGGTTAAGCTATTCTGATTTGATTAGGAAATGGAATTCAGATTCAGTTTCGACAAGATGTAATAGAATGATTTTTAACACTTGTCCACCAAGGGCTTACTTTACATTTACATGGCCCACACTGTTTAACTTTAGGCTAACAGAAAATCCTGAGGCGGCGCTGTCCACCCAAATGTGGTGCTGAATTCTTTTCACATGCAGCAATCAGCTTGATTCCATTTCCAGCCATGTTTGTTTGTTTGATTCAAATGTTTATACTTGTGGTGTTTGTTAATTAACATGCATTGTATTCTTTCAATTATATTAAATTTTAGAAGATGCCAGAGTCTAAATTCATTTTCAGCTTATGTTAGTGTTTTCAGTTGTCATTATTATTGTGCACAACACACTGACATTTCTTTTAAAAACATAGTCATTGGATTATGTTTTGTGAAACTTGAAAGGGATAGCACAATATAATTGAACATGTTATGGTCTTTACTGCAGTTGTGTAGTGCCTTTCTAGTCTTCTGACCACTCATAGCCCTTTTATGTCACATTCCCCCATTCACTCACTGATGGCAGAGGCTAAGGTGCTGCCTGCTCATCAGTGTTTTGCCCAAGGACATTTTGACATTTTCACTGTAGGAGCTGAGAGATCGAACCACCGATCTTCCGATTAGTGGGCAACAACCTCCTGAGCTTCTTTACCTCCTTAGGCACAGCTGCCCCATGATGTTTACTGTAGTAACACTTGAGTGATAAGGAATTGTTTTTTTTGCAAAGTAATGGAAGAATGTGCCATAAAAAGACTACTACTACAAAAGTTTCCCCAGTTGCTCTTCAAGGAAACCCTGTAGAATCACTGTCATAAGAAAGATACATTTTCAGCAGCATTAAAAGCCACACAAGGCAGCTAACTTATCACTGATGGCTCTAAATAGCAACAAAAGAATTGAAGAATCCAGAAATCCTGTAACTTCACGTGGCTCTTGTACTGGCTCTCACTGCAAGTTTTCATTTGACTCTTAGTGTGAATGTAGGTGTATTTTGAATCCGCTGGGAACAATGATGTTTCAGTAAAACGAAAATAATCTCCTTTCCCCCGGGGTTCTCTGCCCACTTTAGATGGCAAGGCCCTGCCAGAAAACCATTTCAACCTCTGCCTCTGACCAAACTCTCTGTCACTTACATTTTATTGTGTGGCTGTCCTTGCCGAGTCAAGAGAATTTGTAGATGTTATAAATGGAGGGCTCTTTTTTCCCCAGCACCAATCCATTCAGGAGAAAACTTGCCTGTTGCACCTGCCTGATTAGAGTCAGGAGGTTTAATTTGCTGCTTCTCCTGCTAGAATAAGTAAATATCAAATAATACATTTATACTCTACCATCAGTATGTTTTTTTAATTGGTAATGAAACACATCTACACCTTAATCATGAGTTAGTATTTTTAGTAGCCAAGATAGAGTCACAATAAAAGGATCATAGCAAAGGGAAATTCATATTCATTGAAGCCACCGTTATTGACTGTAAGCTATGCAGAAGTGGGGCATGGGTGCATAAATAGCACACTAGGGTGAACAATGAAATTAAAACAGGAAAGGAGAGCAGGAAATGTTTCATTTTGGAAGATTTTTTAATCACTGATAAGTAAAATTAATGTATTACAGTAAGGTATGGTAATTATTGCTTACTAACTGAACAGAAGAGTCCTGAAAAAAATGCAAACAAGAAAATGGTCTGTATCTAATTAAAATGCTAATATGCGCTGTAGGTTATTATAAACAATTGGCTGAAACGCAACACTTTATTTACTGAGGTGAACACCAAACATGGAAGCCATGTGATTTGTGCTTCCACATTTCATAAACAATTATTGTAAAAGTTGAGGAAGATGTGCTACCCACACACCTTTCTGAGTGTTTCACATCAATTGAACAGAATGAGCTCAAGGCAATGGCAGACATATCAAATGTATTATAATTTTCAATTTTGACACAGCCGAATTTCATATCTTCTCAGTGTAGGAAGCCGCCCACGCAAAGCACACATTGAGATGTGAGGTCTGCGCTGCAATAATTCAGCTTCACGTGGATAGAAGTGGGTATAGGTGACTGAGAGAAGAAAAGACACTAGAATGCCCTTCTTCTATTCATCATTACATTACACTTGACATTCCAATCAGCTGGATTTGCATGAACTTTAGTTTTACATTTGACTAACTAGGTTTAAAACTTTGAGCATCCCACTTTCAAATGTTCTGTTTCAAAGCACTCCTGCTGCCTCTTGACACTTGATGAAGTTACTTCTCAGCTTTAATGTTAAAGTGGACAGTCACTGGCTCCTTGTCCTCAGGGAATCAATTATTTTTGTGGCCGACATAAAATGTATGGAAGTGATGAGCAAGAGCTTCCACAGATGACTTCTGTCGACTTTTGCCCTGGTCAACAACATCCCAGCTGTAGTACGTAGAATGTGTGCACTCCACCCTCAAGTGCATACTGATGCACATCTCACAAAGATCACAGGAGATTTAGGTTGATCTACCCTCAGTTTGCTCTTCCTGAAAATTTGAGGATCATTTTGTCCTGGGGCATCACTTTATGTCAGCATGTGATACAGAATGTCTTTTCATTTGAGTTGTTCACAAACAAAACCTCAACACTGAGTTTCTAGCAGACTCACTGGGGCTTAACTGTGTTAGTTTAAATCTGGATATCTGGTTAGGTCACTGCTGTCTTGAGTGTGCCCACAGTGTTCAAGGAGATGACTTTATAATATGTCACCATGAAATGAAGACTGGATATGGAAGAAATGGGGCTGTCTAGGTCATAGAGTAAGTGTTTTCCAAGACATACAGTATAATGACTATACTAACAAAGAGACAAGCTGTTGTGATTGTACCTTTAGAGCCAGAAAGATGAGAGAAAGCTACTGCTATTGAAAGAGAGTCTTCACAAGGAGTAATCTTTTTGGAGCGCAGGTCACAAACTTGGGTAGCAACAGAGAGGCATGTTCTGTTCCCACATTGTCTCCTCCCTATTTGCTCAAATTAAATTCTTGTATAGTAACTTTAACCACATAGGAGGATGAAATGAAAAACCCAAGCAAAATCAATGAGCAAACATGATTCTCTCAGGGAAGGGAATAAGTAGCTTTTATTGAGCTATTCCTTGTCTTCTTAGAGAGTTTGCCAATAAGTGCGGGCCTGTAAAGCCTGTTGTGATTGTACATGATACGCAACGCTAAAAATAAAGTTGACTTAATATTGAGAAAGTAAGAAAAACATGATATGCTTGTCGTTTTAGTCCAGCTCATTTCACCTCTTTATGCAAGCTCTTCCCACATGGCGTAACGGTCCGGCACCAGCTGGCAACACTGATTAGAAGCCCAGGATTTAACAAGCCTAGAAAGTAAATCAGTGGTAAGGGTTACAGTTTGATGACTGCAGACTGGTGTTGATATACCGCCAGGCATAATTCCAAAAGCACAAAGCCAGAGGAAGTGAAGATAGAATAAGAAGTCTGGATGCCGAATGTATTGATCGCTCACAGTTAGGCTGTTTAAATATCACAAAGATCTGTGATATTTTCTGAGTTGACTGCAGATTTGACTTTGTGTTCTGACATCAGTCTTGAATTTTTACCAAAAAGCACCTTGTAGCATTACATAAATGGCATTACATAAATGGCAAATTCATTTCATTATCTTTGATATTCGTTTAGTGTGAGTGCAACATGATGGTTAGTGACCATAATGCAGGAAATTAGATCTCTGGATCTTCCCATTTTCTAACTAAGGACTTCACACACCCCTCCCTTCTGGTTTTAAACATCTCCTTATCTCTGGACTCTCAAGGTTGCCAGGTATGGTGCAGGAAGAATGGCAGCTGTTGTTCTAAAGTATTTTTGAGCTCATCCAAGTGGTTGTACCGAGTTTGTATGTCCTTGATTATCCCTCTCCACAGTGATGCACACATCTTGTAATTACTGCACACCCACAGACGGATGCTCTGAATGATCAGACAGATCTTTGGACTAAATTAGCAACCCTCATTCTGTAGGAGATGAGGGAAAGATTCTGCAGGTAACGTGTCTTTAAAGCTGACAAGTAGCTCCTAACAATGATTAGCACAAAAACAACTTGCTCTTCTTTTTGTGCTTTTTGTTAATGGGGTTTGTCAGTTTTGCTGTAGAGACGAGCTTGATAAAACTGTATATTTAGAGCTTTATTCAACATGTATGGTGCTACAGTTTGGTCAGCTTTTGTTTTAAGGAAATCTTTCTTCAAATTACCATAATCAGTTGTCAACAAGAGCTGTAGACAATACTTCATTACTTAATAATGTCACCACCCCATGGACATGGCCAGTGACAGCTTATAATTAATAATCATCCAAAGCAAGTAATGCAAGACAGCTCTTACAGGTTTTCACTTGCCCAAGAAAACTTTTTAAAGGTGTTATCCCTGACCTTCCTTAACCCACTACACTGAAGAAATAAACAGTGTGCTAGCAAATGCTGTAGGCGTTTGTGTAATTCCAACCCATCAAAAGAACATTTTAATTTTCTTCAACATTTTGCAGCGTGAGTTAACAGTCCTCAACAGCAGTTGGGAGAGGGAGAAATACATGAAAACAGCGGGAAGCAAAAACAAGGAGTATAAAGAAGGAGCGATGGAAAGAGCATGAGAAACAAACAAGCCTAAAGGAGAGTAAGAATTAGGAGAAGAGCAAGAGGGAAAGATGAGGGGATAGAGATTAGAGGACAGCAGCTGGTGACAGTGAGGGGTCTTGTCTCTGAACGCTGGTGTAAAGCGATGACACCTGGCTGGCACGCAGAGCTCAGCGTGACCAGCCAGTTCTGAAACCTTTTCCTAAGTAAAGCATCTAATTATGAGGAACAGGGATTGTTAGAAGAGAGAGTTAGCAGAATTGTGCCTTGTGTTAAAAGTTAGGAACAAGTTTGATTGATAGAGTACCACTTGCACTATAGAACAGTGTGACATTTTTTCTCAGAGATCAAACTAGTAGCTAGAAGTGCTAGCAGTGTGGCTCTGTGGTTGGTGGTGTTGGTCAGTGCACCAATTACTGATGTTTTCTTCATATTCATGGCCTCCAAACATATCAGATTTCCATACTATGTATATATGTAGTCAGAGAAATAAAAATGTGCTGGTCATAGTTCGGTAATAAAATCCTACCGTGAGGCTACTGACAGTGTTGTCAGCTGAGAATCAACCACACAAGATGGCAGGAGGATGTACCAGCGTGCAGTTCAAAAGTAGTTTAGCTGACTTAGCTGCATTCGGTGCCGGAGCACAGATTGTGGGAGCAGCAATGTTGCTCTGCTTTGCATCGCGCTGCCCTCTGCTTCTATCCTTCTAACCATCTCCGTTTCTGCATATGATCATACGTACCAACTCACCAGGTTAACTAGATTAAAAGCAAGCTTGTAAAAGGAGGACAAGTAAAGAATTATTATTTTATATAGAATAAAGTGTAGTTCTTAGCTAGCGAGACACTTTGTTGGTTACCATTACCATCTTGTCACATCCTGGCTGAACTGAAAAGTAAGCAGCTCTTATTTTCTCTAAGTTAGGAACTTTGGGGTTTTAAGGCCAGTGTGGTTTGCAAATAAAGTTAAACAACTATTTTATCATTTTTGCATATGTGCCCAACCAACAGAAAGACAGATTGTGAATTCTTATTTTCCATTTGTTAGAGGGTCAAGAGAGGGGTGGTGATGTGGCAGTGGATAAGTCACATGCCTTTGGTGTGAGTGACCTAGGTTCAATTCCCCACTGTGACACATCCACCAATGTGTCCCTGAGCAAGACACATGAATAAATGTAATGTAATCAAGAAACTGATATTAGCATTAGCAGCATCAGCCACCATGTCGGAACAGACAAAGAAAACACAAACTCACGTCACAGTACTGGACATACAGAGTTAGCCTACATGGTAATCTAATCACAGTAATAACTACAGTGCCACTTACTACTAGTACCGATGCACTGATTTAATAGGCTTCCTTTAGTGATTCATTTGTGGTTATTAATAACTAATAAAAATAACTGTCACTAAGGTTATTTGCATGCATCAATGCAGATTAAATAACCTACATTTATTTTCACATTTCTGCACTTCTCATGCATATTTGAACATTTACATTTCCTAGAATATCTTAATGATGTTAATATAGTCGACCTTCCTCCTGGTTGCTTTGAAGAAATAAGATTTATGTACATTGAAGACCTTGGAGGCAAACAAGCCAAGTGTCACAAACACACCTCTAAATCTGGCTCATTATTTTACATTTTAGTGGCACAATACAGAAGTTTTATTTGGTAATCATAAAAGATAACAACAAAATCTGCAATTATTATAGTTATGTTAAGAACATGTCCTCTCTCTAAAACCAAGTCTAAAGGGGAAAACA
This sequence comes from Micropterus salmoides, assembly GCF_014851395.1. Taxonomy (NCBI): domain Eukaryota; kingdom Metazoa; phylum Chordata; class Actinopteri; order Centrarchiformes; family Centrarchidae; genus Micropterus; species Micropterus salmoides. The sequence goes on from NW_024040040.1 coordinate 12,735,786, forward strand.
CAGTTGTGATTTACAGCTATTACTTTCAAATATTCCAATGCACAGTAACTGTATGTTTACCATCATCAGATGTAAATCAGAGCTTTTCTTTCACTGCTGCTTTTATTCTTTATCCAAATACTCTCATTTGAACTGATGGAATTGCTTTGATTAAAGTCAAACATACAATGAGTTGAAAGAAAGTGTGACTCATCCAACTGTAAGCACAAAGTTGACCTTTATGTCAAGATGGCTAATGTTGCTCCTCTTTGCTTAATCCATCTTACAGGCTACGATTGTGTAATCAGCCCAGAGCAGCCCATTGCTAATGCTTTGTCATCATGGATGCTGCTTACATTTTCAGTGGGTTGTCTACAAGCTCGGTGAAGTACAAAATAATTACCAGCACAAGTGGTGCACCACCTCTCTGTGTTGTGCGCTCCACATGGACTCACACGGGTAATTAAGTCTGCATATTGGAGATAAGAGAAAATAGACAAAAGACACTCAAATACATCTACTCCAAATGAATGCAGGACAAATTGCATTAAACAATATCTGTTGTAGTTACAACTAATCTGTTTAATTTTCACTTCCCTGCTGAATACTAAAAGATGTGTGTGTGCCTGTGAGAGGAAATCATATTTTGGTATCTTCAAGTGGCAGAGAGTGGCATAAATATAAAGATAAATTAAGTAACATAACAGTAAACTATGGACTCGTCGGCCTATAATTTCTTATACCAAACTACAAGTAAAAAGCTACTTTCCTTTATAGTTTAGTCAACACATTATTATCAAGTTGTACAAAGACAGTCAATGCAGCTGGGTCTCACCCATAAAACTACAGCACACGCCTGTCCATCTGGATTAATATCCATAATATTGTAGGTCCATAAAGTTTAGGGACTTACTTGAGAGAGACAGCTTTACAAAAAAGAAAGAAAATTGTCAAAACTGATGTAGCAGAGGTCAACATATACTAGTCCCTAGTATGGGTCAAGCTTCAAAAACAATGGATCTCCCACTTCCCTGTCTGATATATCTGTCTGTCTGATTTCTAATCCTAAATGCACCCAGTTTGTAAGCAGGCTTTCTGTGTTCCCAGATTTATCTTTCTGATTTTGAATTAATTTAGACCTATTTAAGACTCTGGGCCTTATCTTACACACGGTCCATGAACTTTAGTCCATGCACTATAGAATTCTCCTAGTTGCTTTGAAGAAATAAGAAATATGTACATTGAAGACCTTGGAGGCAAACAAGCCAATTGTCACAAACACACCTCTAAATCTGGCTCATTATTTTAAATTACTTTACATTTTACATTGGGCCCTATGACTTTTCTCTGGCCTAAATTGAACTTTTTCCTCATATAACTATAATCTGAAAGGAATTCTGAAAAGGTTCCTTTCACCACCACTACCTCCCACATGCTATGGATGAGCAATGTATTTTTTTCTTTCTTGTTTCAAGGCTGTAGTGTGCAGTGACAGATTACTCTGCATGAGAGCTTCTATACCTACTTGTCGCTTAAGAATACGTCTGAGTTTAGTTTCATGTCATTAGTCACCATCTGCATTCTTTCAAGGCTCCACCCCTATGCACTCTCACACTCACTCACTCTCACACACACGTGCAGTTGCACTCTCTTCTCACATGTGTACGCACCCAGGTAATACACACTCTTTATGCTTGTGTGCACACGCAGCTCTCATGGTGGATAAATTATAGATCACAGCTTTGGTTGGCCATCGCTGTGAAGAGTTCAAAGAGGAAGCAATACTGTTCCTACCCACACCCACCCACACACGTGCACACACACACATAAAGAGACACTATACATTCCCTGTGGCTACAGACCTATATGACAGGAAAAAAATCAAAGTGAGAGGAGGAGAAAAGAGTGATGTTTTCTGTACCGGGGTGGAGAGTGTAGGAGGACAAGATAAAGAAGAACTGAATGGAAAAAAAACTGTGTAAAAGAGAGAATTTGCCATCTCCTTTGACATATTGTAGTCTTCATTGGCTGATTTTGCTGACATATCTTTGGTAACAAGGCAACCAACAATATGAAGGCATGACAGCCACCTCAGTACAGCTAAAGTGTTTTTTGCAAAAAAAACTCCTTCAAATGAGAACAGGAAGATTACTGACTGTGCTGAGTACAGTGAAAGAAACCGTGTCCTTCAACTCCACTTCTAGAAAGTTAGTTTGCGATACCACAGCTTTGAGGCAAAACAATCTGTTGGTTTTGTTAACTGTCAAGATAATTTGATGTTTAAAGTAATAATCTTTTCCTCTTTTTCGTTATGCTAGCTACATCCCTGTTGTAGGGATGGCAATGTCAGTCGGTCTACCACTTTGGTCCAGGCAAACTATCTCAAAACCATTGGATGGATTGTCATGAAATTTTCTACAAACATCCAATGTCCTCAGAGGATGAATCGTACTGATTGTGAGGATCCCGTGACTTTACATCTAGCGTCACCAGCGTCAAGGTTTTCACTTATCCAGTGAAGTATTTCAACAAATATTAGAGTTTTGTACAGACATTTTGTACTGACCTTTCCATAAGTACCACCAGTGTTGAGCAAGCCACTTGGAAAATGTAGTGAACTAAGCTGCTAGTTACTCTACTTAAAATGAAGCTTCACTACACAGAAACTACAAACATTTTTTATTGTTTATATGTGAATTTTTGCTCTGGCAACATTGTTTACCTAAACATTCATGGCAATAGGCCAGAGAGAGAGAGAGAGAGAAGCTGTGGCAACACTGTTCTGTTAATATTCATGCCGATAAAGCGAATTTGAGAGAGAGAGAGAGAGAGAGAGAGATCTCCAGGGAAACAAGCGACGCTACTGCCCAACACTGTGTACCACCATGAGGTGGACCAATCTGGTTTTAAGTAAAATGTCTCAAGAACTATTGGATAGATTACGACAAATGCTTTTGGTAAACACATTAATATTCCCTTCAGGATGAACTGGAATAACTTTGGTTATCACTTAACTTTTCATGCAGCACCATCATCAGGTCAAATATCAATTTGTCCAGTACTTTGGTTTATGACCAGACACCTGCAAAACCAACATTTCTAACAGTCTCAGCTGTACTTTGTGTTTAGTGCTAATGAACAAATGTTAGCATGCAATATGCTAAGCAAAGAAGGTTAAAATGGTATTTTACCTGTCATGATCCTGTCTATGTGTCTTGTTTGGGAGTCTGAGTTTAGTTCCATGTCCTTAGTTCATGTTTTGGTATTCATTCCTGGTCCTTGTTTGTATTATTGTGATTTGGTCTGCCCTGTATTCTGTGTCTTAGCTCCTCGTTCTGTGTCTTAGTGTTTTGGGTTCTGTCCTGTGTCCAGTATCAGTTATATAGTCTGTTGTGTTTTGGGGTTCACTCATGTCCGTCTCTGTCTTGTCTGTCGTCTAGTGTTCAGTAACTCTTGTCGTGTCTGTTACCCCAATGATCCCTCTGCATGTCTGTCTCTGTTTTCCCCTGCTCTCTCTCTCCCTGCCTGTGCCTCGTTAGCCTCATGTCTTTCACCTGTGTTGCTCCCGCCCTGCTCGTTAGTCCCTGTGTGTATATATACCTGGTGTTTCTGTCTTGTCCTTGTCGGATCATTGTATGTTGTCACCTTGAGTTGCAGTGTGTGTTTCTTGTGTCGTCAGCCTCACTCGTCGTGTCTCCGTGTTTCCCTGCTCGTTTTGGTTTTCTGTTGGACAACCTTTGTTTTGGACTTAGTCTTTCAGCCACTCAGTTTGTAAGTGTGCTCACCTTTTGTTTAATTGAAACCCTCGAACTGTACCTTCTCCACTCTGTGTCCTGCGTTTGGGTCCTCCAACCTGCTTAACTCAGCCACCCGCTGTAACATTACCTGCTTAACATTCAGCATGTTGGCATTTAGCTGTTGTTATAGAACAAATTTTTCTAGCCTGTGCTCTTGATTGACATGAGACGACACTGATTAAACATGCCAGGATATTAAGTTAGTCTTTAACATGGATGCAGCCTTGTGGTATACATTAAGATGCTGTAAGATTGTCATGCGCACATGGGCATCATGGACTACTAGAAATAAAAAGTCAAGAAGGATGCAATTATTGCTGAATCACAACTGGAGATTAAGAGATAAGAGACACACACTAGCCTAAGCAAAACTGCTTAGTCACACATAGAGTAGACCAAACCTTACTCTACAAAGAGAGTGAGTCCCTTGCAGCAACAGTTAAATGAAAATTAATTAGGTTTTATTTGGTAGTCATTAATCTGCTAAATGTGCAGATGAGTTTTATGAGTGTAGTGATGAAACATTGTTATAGGTTAACTTGCAGATGGAGACTTTACCATAGTGGTATACAAAAGTTCAATTTACAATACAAAAAAGGTAAATGTAATGATCTTAAATGCTAGTGTAGCTCTCAGGATGACCTAGAAGAATGTTACTGTGGACTGTATTGAAGATTACAGGTTTCTGAGTGACAGTGGCTTTGCAAAGCTTGTACGTCAGAATTAACAGCAAGCAGATCATTAACAGCCAACTTCCAAACCTTCGGGATGGGCTTATTAATTGCAGCTTAATTGCTGCTGTTTTAACAGCAGATGGCACAGTGCCAGAGGGAAGTTCCACATTAACTTTATTACAGTAAGTCTAAACTGGGAAAAAGTTCTTTAAGTGCAGGTTGTTTAGAGGTCAGTACTTACTTATAATCAAGATAATAATAATAATTTTCAAGGAAAACAATTTGAGCTGCTTGAAAAGCATTGGTAGGATGGTGTTTCAGTGACCCAATTAGTTTCACTACTGTGAGTGCACGTTTACTGTACACTTAAACCTTACATGCTAGGAAGCTGAGTCTGGTTGAATACCATTCCCGTTCCAATTTTCTGCAGGTGTGTTTAAGCATCGCAAAACCATCCCGCCACAGTCTAATTTGCAAAGCCATAGTTTCAAAATTAACCGAAAATATTTTTACATATCTCATAATAACATTTCGGATTGTGGATTATGGTAAAGCCACTGAAATGGACCAGTCCAAGCTGACAGGCACGCTAGCGACTTTATCCAGTCAGTTTCTCTCTTTACAAAGACGTGTTGCAGTATGAGAGTCCTACCTGAAGAGAGGCTATGAAGTCTATATGTTGCATGATACAAGAACCAAACATTATTTATCAAATCTGGGTCGGACTTGATGAAATAAATTCAAATGAAGTATTTGGACTTTTCTTTTAATGGACATTTTTTTGGAAGTCGTCATATCTGTCTGTAATACAGCTCATCACAACACTGTATTGTAATATAATTTTGATCATTAAAAACCTTCAGAACCTCAAGAAAAAAAGAGAGCTAGACAACAAGGCTTGCTGAGACAGTTCGCCTATGCTGTTAGTGTCCATCTGAAAGCTGCAGGCAGGAGCAGTTTTAAAATGCAGGCTCCCGGGTGGACAGTTGCCATCTTGCCTCTGGCTTTATCAATGCTGGCATCTGACACTGGCAACAGTGCTAGAGCTCAACCCTCCTTTGAAAAAGAAAAGATAGGGTCACGTATTTCCACTTCGCCCTTTCGCACTTTTAACAAAGACATTGCCTGCATGATATCTGGAAAGAAGGAATGAAAAGTAAATCTGCCCTTCATGGAGGTTGCTGGGGAAAGAAATCCATGAACTAGATTCCCCTGTACATTGAGTGTTTTACACACAGAATGTCCACTTTTGAGTATTGTTTTGCAGCTTGTTACCAAAGACTGTGACAGAGAAATGAATCTGATCAGAAAATAAAGAGGTTAAGCTCTCCCATGCATCATTCCATAAGCAGATTCAACACATACTCATATCTAAAAGACAAAATAGGATGATGTTTTGGGCCGTTTTCCAAAACAACATACAGATGCATCTCAGAAAATTAGAATATCATGTTAGAAAATTAGAAGTTAATTTTTTTTCTATAATTTGAGGCGAAAAGTAAAACTTGCATTAATTATGTATTCTAATACTCTCATATTTTGAGAGATGGATTTTTGATTTCCATCAGCTGTAAACTGTATTCATCCAGATTAAAACAAAAAAAGGCCTGGAATATTTCACTTTATGTGTAATGAATCTAGAATATATGAAAGTTTCACATTTTGATTAATAATGAAATAACTTTTTTTTTTTTTACCTCACGATATTGTAATTTTCTGAGATGCACCTGTATGTGTCCATTGGAAAGTTCAACGACATATATGACCGTTCTCCAAAACAAAATGTAAAAGCATTGGTAAGTATCAGTCCAGCAACAGGCGCACTGGAACTCACATGAAAGTCACATGACATTTAACACGCCGTAAACATTGTGAAACAGTTTGGGTTAAAATAAGTATATCACATACGTTACATGATATAACTCATCTACAAAACAATACTTAACTTCAAACATGTCAACTTTGACTTTCCATTCACACGGGACGAGTTTACTTGACACCGATTTTTTTCTCTCTTTATACTACATCACCTGACTTCTTCTGCCACTAGAGGTCGCGGCCTAATAAAAAACATAAATATGGGTCCAAATGAGCTATCTAATAATCTACCTATATGGCCGTTTCTCTGGTGCGGATGGGCTGGAAGATGAAATGTACTTGTGGACATTGATGATATTGTACTGTACTCCCAAAACCCCAAAGTGCTCACAAATGATGTTTCCTGTTTGCCTCTTCCATTTCTATTTGATAACAGTCTGTCTTTTTTATGCATCACCACTACACAGTAGTGAAGGAAACAGAAACTAATGTATATGTCTAGCTGTCTAAAAACTTTGTACTTAGATATACTTCGGACAAAATCATGCAAGTAAATGCATTAAATGTGCCTCAAGGCCACGAGTAAAAGCTTGTGAAATTGAGTGTGCACTGAGGTGCTGTGAACAAGACTGTTTTGACAAGTTCTGACTGCAGAATGCAAATAATGGAAGAACCATGCAGGGCTGTTTTTAGAACCTGCTATAATGTTTGTATTTGGATTTCAGCAGGTAAATCATCAAGTAAGACATGATAATGGTGGCTCGTGCAATGCCCACTTTTCAGTATAGCACTCTCAAGGTAATCATCTTCTAGTGCTTTTCTTAGCACCTTTACTCATATAAATTCCTGTAATTTTCTTCTTGTTGTCCACATTTTTAGTACTTTACATTATATCCATTAGGGTTGGGCCGATAGACGATGCCATCGTCCATCAGCGATGGCTGACAGACATCACAACGTTGAGCCGCCCCCCCAGCAAAAAAAATCTCAAAGTAAAATCTCAAATTATACTACCCTGTGAAAGCAGGTTTTAATGACCACGAAAATTTTTATTATTGTTTTGTTGCACCTGCCTCCGAATTCTCTTCTCCCCACACTCTGATACACTCACACACACCTAAACCTCAGGTAAACACACCGGCTTGCCCCGCCTCTCTCTGTCTCTCTCCCCCCGTCTGCTCCATTTTCTCCATCAGCAGTATGTTTTATAAAGTCGCCTAAAAGACTGAGAACTAGGGCTGTCCCTGACTAAGGATTTACATACATATAGACATAGACCTGTCTATAGTCGACCGATAGTCGAATCATGTGTGGCGATTGCGGGTGGGGGGTTACACATGGTAGCTCCGCTTTAATCTTGAGAAGCTGCAGAGCTTCTTCGCACTTTTAAAAACATTTATTGAAAGTTTTATTCTTTTTACATGTTTATTTACAGCATTAAACGTTGAAATGTATATTGTAATAGGCTGTATATTAACTTATTGGGAGAAAACTGGTAGTTCTATGAAAAATCAGATGTCGAGCTCAACATCTGATTTTACATAGAACATAGTTTCGCTGCAAAGCTTCGCTTGTCAGATTGACAGTCGAATCAGGCTCCGCCCATCGAATCATCGAATCTTCGACTATTGGGGATCAGACCTACTAAGACGTTCTTTCTCCTCATCAGTGCGCAAATCTGAAACAAGCACCACGGTGGTTGGCATTTTAGTGTTCGCTCCAGGAAAGTCTCAGGTCAAACTGAGCGTGTCATTCCCCTATCAGGAAACGGTAAAACTGTAAACTACCACAGAGTAAAATTAGCAAGACAAGAGGGCATGATGTTGATTGGCAATCTATACAGGAAAGTGAGCATCTCTTTATTTTTCGTTTCATTTTATATGAGAAACTTTTCATTTGTACCTAGACACTTGGCTCCGTATTATATTTTGGATCTTTTAATTCCTTATGAACCGTTGTGTGGCTTGAGATCTTCGGGCATGTATCTCCTGTCTCTTCCTGAGTACAGGCTGAAATCAAAAGGGGACAGAGCCTTTGCTGTCAGGGCCCGAGGCTCTGGAATGACCTGCCTAAGGAAATAAGTCAGTGTCTTCTTTTAAGTCTTTTCTACAAATGCAGTTATAAGAAAGCATGTCCTAATTTTATCTGAGCCACCTTTTCATTTTGAAGTATTGCTTTCTTGTTTTATCCATTCTCTAACCTGTTTATTTTAATGTGTTTACTTTCTTATCATTTTTATTTTTTGCCTCATTTATTTTGTGATTCATTATGGTATTTTATTTTATCCTTGTCTCTGTGAAACACTTTGTTTTGATTGGTGCTCTATAAAAATAGTTTAGTATGATCATTATTATAATAAAATAATTGACAGTGGTTGATTAGAGATGTCTCACTGTTGCATCTGGTTCCAATTAGTTCTTTGGAAGGTTAGTTATGATGTTTGATGTGAGATTGTTCCTGTTAAACTCATTTGTAGAAATAGTGGGATGTTATGTCAGAAAACCTCTTAGGGAAAAGGTCCGTGTGGAGGGTGTGTTTGACTTTGTGATTGTGATTCCTACCAGCAGTGTTTTAATGGAGACATATTATACTGCATTTCCAGTTCTATATTGTTGTTCTGTCACTCCTGTCCCGTCCACACCAGCATTTCCGCTGCATTTTGGAGTTGATCTCCGTCTACATTAAATCGACTGAAAACACACAGCTAGGACCTGTTCAGGTGCACTCGGCATGCGCGTGCCAGTGTAAACATGAAGCAGATGGTTTATTCCGTAGTTACAGAAGATTTGGCGAAAGAATAAATAAATACAGACTAACTTAAGCATCAGACCCGTTTTTTTTGTTGTTGCATGGATCAATAACAAGCTGGGACTGTTACTGAATGTAACACGGGAGTGTGGTGTCAGAAAACAGACTGGGTGTTGTTGCAAAGTAAACTGCGACATGCACAGTACAAGTGTAGGTAGATGAGTGTTATTTGCACTGTACAGAATATTTTAATAAAAAATTGATGTCAAAAACCCGGTCAGCAGCATCGTGTTTCTGCTTTGCAAGACCCAATCAGAGAGCCGAGCGTGAGCGGTTGCATCACCGTTTCTAAAGTCCTCCGTTTTGGCCTGTCTTCACTAAAACGCCCTCCGGAGTTTTGAAACGCAAAACGGAGTCAGCAGCGTTTCCAAACTTCTCCGATTTAGGTCTTCGTTTTCATCGTTGTAGTCTGGACGGGAGGTGCAAACGTAGCAAAAGGTCTCCGTTTTAATTCAAAAATGCAGTAGTGTGAATGGGGCCTGAGTTTCCCTACTGGTCATTTCAGAACTGAAGAAGTCTCTTCGATGTGGGATGCAACGTCTTCTAGTGTCTTCAACCAAGTCCAGTTGCCCCTGACTTTAACCTTCTTTGGACAGCTTTGCATGATTCAAAAGTTCAAAAAAGGAATTTTCAATCTTATACTGGCTGTTCACGTAGAGCTTCATTTCAGCCTCTGTCTGAAACAAGCTGTAGATGCTTCTGTTTCTTTAAGCCCCCCCCCCCTTTCAAAGCCTAATGTCTTCTGATTGGCCAAGACCTGAAGCATGTTACCAGGCTGTTGTTGCTTCTGAGCTGTACAGACAGACTGAGCATAGCTGTGTGGAGCAAATGACCATATATGGAACACCGGCTCTAGCTCCGTGTGTCCTCAAACGGAGCCGTTGATAGAAAAAAGCTGTTGAAAACAAGGCGTTGAGAACAGGAGGAAATCTGAGTTTTTGGCTCACAGGGATTTCTTTTAAATAGTTTAACCTCATTATTTGAAGCTTTGGCCATGTTTAGCATGAACATCCAACATTGTAACATTGTAGATAAGTCATAAAATATGGGAATGCATAATAGGTCTCCTTTAACTAAAACACAGATAAACTTAACCAAATCATTTTAGTTGCCTAAACCTAACCAGCCATTAAAAATAGAGGTGGCAAATCAGAAAACTGTTTAAACTGGCTAACATTATTTTAGTAAGGATCACATGTGATTTAGAAGGCACAGATATTTATCGTTGAGGCTTCGGAAGCGTTGTCCATTTTTGTTTATTACTTTGGAGGCATTTTGGGCTTCCAACTGTATTGACTAGGTTCTTGGTTCCAGCTGATAATTGGTTGAGGGCATTGCAATAACATTCATTCTTTTTTCACATTCTAACAAAAATATTATACACACACACTATATAAGATAGACATTTTTTCTGTAGTGCACCAACTGTTATCACCATGTAAACGTGAAGTAATATTTCCCAATAATAACCGAGATAGTGCCACCTGTCAGATACCTGGAGATGCTTTCGATAACGCAGGTGAAAGACATATTTCATTCCAGGTGTTGTGTTTCAGTTTTTCTCCTTCATGGTTTCTCCTCTTTCATCCACAGTGATTTATGTGATTTCCCACCCACTCAGTTTTTTCTTCCCCCTTTCAACTCAAGCTCTCATGTAGAATTCCCCCATTTTCCACCTCGCCTGTTAGACTATCAGCAGGATCGCGTCGCTTTAGAGTGAATTATTGATTCGATATTTTCCTCAACCTGAGCTGTTTGGTTTGACTCACACACGTTCTTTCTTAGGATTTTCCTGAAGCACAGGTATCTGATTAGCGGGTCAAATTGAACTGCACTGGGAGAAAAGAAAATGATTTTAATAAGCAGGAACATCTGCAGAGATTTGTGATTATTCTGCTGATTAGAATATGAGGGAGTGCACATTAAACTGCATTTTAAGGAGGTCTGTTGTAAAATCCATTAAGACTGGTTTTACACAGCTCACAAGGTTAATATTTTTTCACTACATTAACGTTGTAATCTGCAAGATTACCAATTTAACGTTCCTTAATTTTTCATAGCCAAGCCTCTGTCCTTTTAGCATAAGGGATAATGTAGATTGTTACTTCACAGCAGCTGCCCTCCTGATATTCTGCTACTGACTCATGCCCTGTTTTGTGACAGAGGTTTCCATGTAAGCTCTCATCTTTTATCACACGGGGCATCAGAGTTTGATCGTGGGTTGATTATGTCTTAAGGTTGGCTGTAAAGATGACAAGTAGAGAATACTGTATGCGAGCCCGAGGAAAGCCTCACGCTTCACACTTTGATGTCAGTATCCAAGCGTTTCACCTGTTGCTGTACTGTATTTCTTGGCTGCTGCCACCACGACGTGACCTCTGATAAGCGAAAGACCACGCACCAGTAGTGTCTTTTTTTAAACGATATTCTTCCAGTTAGCATCTTCATTTTGCATGCTCAATGTAAAAACATGTTTGAATTTCGAACACAAATTTGTCAGATCTTAAGAAGAATCAAGAAACCATTTTTAAAAAAGTACAACCAAAAAACATAGTTTCCTGCGAGACTGCTTAAGTGAGTGACTGCAGATGAGATCCACTGTATAAATGTATTTCACAAGGAAATGAATGTCATGAGGATGATTCCATTCATGAACCAAACTAAAACCAAAAATACAATCTCATTTACCTCCACTGGTATCCATGTATATGGAGATAACTGCCTCTGTGATTTCTGCTGCCAGTCTAATACACTGCAGATGAATAGAGTTTTGGTTGCCAAGCTCACACCATTGAAAAATTACATGAAATATTTGAACAGCAACATTTCTTTTCAGAAACAGTTTCCCAATGTGTCTGAATTACCCACACAACATGCTGTATACAAATGCCATTGGAACTACTTCCTACCAAAGAAATAGTCAAGGTGAAAAAGACAGTTGGATTTCATACATTGTGTCTTTACCTGATGTAAAAGACTTGAATATGTTGTCACTGCTACAGGAGCTTATTTATGTTGATCACATTTCTTATTGAGGACACCAGACCAGATATATTTCTCCAACAAGTCAATGTATGCAATAAATACAATGCTGATTAGCATTCAAAAAGATGTCTTATCAAAAGACCCATATCTGGATTATCACCAAAATATAACAAATTTTTCACCGTAGGGTATCTTTTCAAAAAATCATCTGAATCAGGTGAATCTTGCTAACAAACAAAAAAGGAACAAATAACACAGAAACAGATGGAGTGAAAGCCATCTTCCAATTTGGTTAATGGGGGGAAAAAAGTACATTATTATTCCACCACTGATAGTGCACTCACTCTTGATCACGGTGCCAATTAAACAGCTTTGAAACAGACCTCTTTTCAGTCTCCATCTCAGGCAAAACTTATTGTACGTAGAATGTTAGAAATACTTTAGTACTGAAAATACTGACCAATAGTTTCTGTCAATAGAGTGCTTCCTCAAAACATCAGACAGGATCAACACATTCTTACTCGTCACATATTGACGCTTGGTCAAGGCCCTTTGGTGTCGCTTGTTAATGCCCTGTTGGTTATGCTTAGCAACAACAAATATGCGATTGAGACTTACTTTAAATAGCAAATACAAGTTGCTTTTGTTATAATAACATACACGAAGCATGACTCTCGGTAGTTTGTTCATTGCCATCCTCTTCATTTCCATTCAAAGCCTATTTCAGCATCACTTTAACCAGTCTTGAGGTAGACATGTGCAGAGAGTGTGGGGGTTTGGGTGAGACGATGACAGGCATGCACGCACTCTGTATTGAATTCAGGAAGATCAGAAATATTGCTGCTCCTTCAAATTTAAGTTATGGTCTCTATAAAATAATGTTATTGCTTGTAGTCCTGTGTGTTTATGGATTAGATTGTGTTTTACACTATATGTTATGTGTGGCATGAATATTGCCCTGCAGGGTTAAATTAAGTTTATTGGTTTGAATTGAAAATTTAATTGAGTTCCCTCAAAATAGGTTTGAAAAAGTTTCCGATACTAAATCATTAGAGAGCCGCCCCCCTGTGAAATCCTGTAGCTGTTATTGCTTTGTAAGGCATCTTTGCTATCTGCAAATCTGGGGCCATATCTGTGTACCTGTGCTGAGTTGGGAATTGTGTCAGCAAAATGACAATAAAGATAACAAAAGCTTCAGAAACCTCTATAAGAGATTCTGCTGAAAGTAGGATCCATGGGTCCAACTTGGCTTCGCACCAAAACTGCGATTTTATGCAGGGTTCCAAGGAATGTGGAATAATTTGTATTTGATCCATTTTCATTGAACTTAATAACATTCAAGATGCTATTTTGAGAAAGATAGCTCATTACAAGCTGTATTAATAGCTAAAAGTGTCTTGCTTGCAGAAATTCTGTGAGGCTATTTTTTACTCATCACATTAGTGAACTGTCAACACAAGAGACATATTCAGTTCTTTTTAGTCTGTGGCCCACTGCCCATGTTACATTCAGACTTGTAGCCTGTGCCAAATAATCTATGCTCTTTTCTACTGTATTTTCCACTTTCTTGAAGATGTTCTAAAGTATTTGTGTCACTTAAATGCCCATAGAAAGGTAAGACTAATCCACATGCTACACAAGTGGCTGCATACAGAAATTTAACAAGCACATTCCTGTAGATGTGATAGAGCAAAAATGTAAGTTTTAATGGAACACAAGGCGGAATGAATTAATTCGCAAATGCTGCAAATGCGTTGTGACCATGCAGCAACCAAGATGTCAAGTTATCAACAACCAAGACATGAAATCATGTACAGTGTGTTAAAGCTGGCTCCAATTATTGTATGAAATGCACTGTGTTTCCAGGGAGACAGGCAAAATCAATCCTCTGAGCAGAAACTAAGTGCTAACCCTGTCTATCACGTGATCTAAGCAGAGTGAAGGTTTTGACTGTTGTCTGTTTCATGCCATTCAACCAGCAGGCAAGCACTGGGCATTTATTGCATTGCAGTGGAGCTAACTAAAAGAATTTTTTTTCTCAGCCATCTATATAAAATTGTGTACTGTGTATCTTTTGAAAACTGTGCTTGTTATCCTAATTCTGCAGGCAGTTTTTATTGGGTAAAATTAACCATTTTATTAAGAGAGGACACACTTACTTACTTACTTACAGTTTATAAAATTTGATAGTGGTGCTAATGAAATGTCAAGGGGACATACATATTAAATGCATTATTCTGGAACAAATTAATGCATCTTAAAATGTGTGCTACAGTATGCTAAATTAGATGAAATGTGTTTACTTTTGCAGAACTGTAGCTACAAGTGACAGTTACCGGGTACTGGTAAATGTTTAAAGATGGCATAATAGTAGCATAAGTAGAGAAAAGTCATAAAGTCAGTTTGCCAACATTAGCTTACATCAGCTACTGTAAGATAGTGGTCAGACCAGATCATGTAAGGCTGTTGGACAAAAGTCCTCAGTGTGTTGAATTAAAGTGTACGTAACGTTTGAGAAACTAGCAAGAGACAGATTTAGAAAGTATCTGAAAAAATCCCACCCTCTCCCTTCAGGCCTCCCTCTAAAGCTGCTCCCCCAAACACAGTGTGTGCGCAGGTATGCAGGGAGTAGGTCAGCTGTGCTTATTACAGTCCTGCGACAAACACCGGATTTTTTTCATTTTAGCATCAGGGCATTTGATTTATTGATTGCTGTCGGGGTCTAAAGAGAATTTCAACAAATACAAGATTCTGAAATATATATCACACCCTAGCTTTAAGCAATTAAATTATGAATTCATCCTTTCATTTGTCAGAGTTGTTTATTTTGCCTGGTTACATATCCTGGCTTGACTTAAATATAATTATTCTTTAAACCTCTTAAAATGATTTATATATACTTTGGTACATGAAATAACATACCAGGCCAGTATCCCTAGGAATTATGGCCATAATAGGTGATTCTGCACTTCAAAATGTACTTCCAGTGTCAGAATTCAGTGCCAATGCAGGGAGTAGGCTAGAGTGCCCTTTATGTAGTGAGGTAGAAAGTAAGTGTATGAAGGTCAGGGTGATGCATGGCCATGTGGCATGTCCGGCTTTCTAGGAGAAGACTGGAGTCTGTGTCCCTTCACTGACCTATAAGTAACATTTGCTTTTCTATTAACCCTAACCACCATTTCCCCCTAACCATAACTAGTTGTTTTAGTTGCCTAACCCTAACCATACTTAACCCATAGTTTATTTGCTACCATAGTTGTCATTGGTGGATACTATAGAAAGCGAGTATTTGAAAAATGAAAAAAAAAGTTAAATTAACGCCCCAGGATATCACAGAATCTAATTTCTTGTTTGCTAACAGGGTTGTAACATACAGGGGCTCGACACAATAAACATACTATTGAATGTAATACAGTATAGCCTAATAATAAATACTACCTTTGCAAAGTTTATAGTTCAAATATATCATTTTTTAAAGCTCTTAATAACTTTTTGTTCCAGTTGGCTTGTTCTCTCTCTGTACATAGAAGAATTCACATAAAACACATTTAGATCAAACCCGTTATTCTGATTTGACGTAGTGAATATTAAAGGGGCTGTTTTGTTGATAGGAATCAAATTCAGCTGTCCTTTACTGCAATACCTCAAGTTCTGAACCTCCAGTGCTATAAGGATTCAAGGATAGGTGATATCAGAGGGTCCACTAGAAGCCTGCGGGTCTAATGGAGGCTGCACACTTGGCACTGCTGATAGTTACACCCCATAGCTGCCAAAATATCAGTGATTACCAAAGAATCCTTCTAAAGGAAAGAGAGAAATAATTCTTCTGCAGAATTGCAAGCCGGAACATTTTGCTAAATCTTAAATATTGTTGCTTTCGAGTGGTCAGTACAAACTGTTCAATAGAAAATCTGCTGTGTGGTGAAGTAGCTTGTTAAGTCAGGAAGGAATCTCTGCAGAGACATCCAGTTAAATATTTCATCTTAGTTTGTACATGAAGTGCCAGAGTTAAATGATGATCGTGCAGTACAGGCTGAATCTTTTAACAGAAAATGTGTCATCATCAAGACCAGATAAAACATGTCCTTCCTCTCCTTGATCTTCTATAGGATAGCCCTAAAATCTGATACCCATTAAAACCCAAAGGGCTGACATGAGCCTTAGCCCCAGTTTGTCTCTCTCATGCATTCATCTTTTCTACATTTGAGGATTTTGTGTTGATAATTACTGTCAAGTGACAGAAACTGGCAGTGGTTTCCATCAATAATAAATACTGTATGAGTATAGTACAAAATCAGCCATACTTTTAACAAACATATCCATCTTGCTAGTGTAAACAAAACAAATGCATTGTTACATACATATGATAAAGTAAATGGAAAAAGTAATTGTATTTATATATAAAAAAGAGACAAATTGTAGTCTTTGGTGTACTTTGGCTTGCTTTCATAACTATAAAAAATAAGTAAAATAACTATACTTGTATCACTTAATGTCATGGATTACTTTTTCTAAAATCTGTTTTTCATCATCCATATGATTTTTTTCTTTCATTTATCAGAGGCTGTTCCCACAAATACTGAAGGTCTGCTTCACCAAACAGGCACGAGGATAGTAAACACTTCAAAACATTTGCCGTGTTTCATCTCTCCCTCAGTCTGACGATCATCTTTGGAAGCAAAAGGTCAGGATTGTGCAGGCTTTAATGTCGATACCAACCAAAGCTTGTGTAAAGACAGATTCCATCACTTGTCGTATTTATTACAAATATTACATGCGATTCTTATGCATCAACATTCTTGAATATTGGAGGAAGGTGGGTCTTCGTCCAGTCTTAAAAACCTGACATAGATATATGTATACTGTAAACCAGGGGTCAGCAGCCTTTTTGAAATGAAGTGCCCTTTTCAAATTTTCTTGTTAATCAGGGTGCCATATAATATATAATATACAACAAGACATCACATCAATATTTTATGTCCAAGGGATCTGTGATTTTATTCCATCCATAGACAACAAAAAAATGTTTCTCCCATAATCAGGACATTGTAATAATATATATGAGTATGATATAAGGCAGCCATCCTTATGAAAACATCCAAATCTGAGTTGAAATCATTAACCTTACCAACATTGCACCAGTCTTGTTTATCAGATATGAACGTTACTTAGTTATAAAGACAGTAAATGTCAAAACAGGAGAATTAAGTATAACAAACAGAAATATGACAACTATGGAAAAATACTGCCATGCTAATAAAACATCCAATCTGAGGTGAAATCATTCATATTTTTCCTCAGCAATAAACCTAGATACTTGTATTTTCTTAACCCCCTGTGGTTAAAAATGTGTATGCACAGTTCTCATTTCAGTATACTGCTTTGCATTCCCTCATTTCAAAAATGTTGCAATGGCAGGAAATGTCAAAAAGGGAGAATTAAGTGTAACAAACAGAAATGTGAGCACTAAATTATATTACCATGCTATAAGAAATCATCCACATCTGAGACAAAAAGAGACAGGGACAGAGCTCCTGTATGCAAAGTCATGTGTGCTACATGTTAACAGATGCCTACCATCAATGTGATCTCTGGCCCTGCTTTCCTTTGCTGAACTCTGTTATCTGGGGATCATACTTAGTCACTTAAAGTTGCACGCAAGCTACGGAGTGGTCAGTTGTCTAACGACTGCCGGAGGGGCTGAGCACGCTCTTATCTGCTCACAGATATATGTTGATCTGAAGACTGTCAGCAAAGCCCATAAAATGTTCCTAAGACAGCTAAACCTCTACAGATATCCAGCAGTTCCGTGATCATGCACTGCAGTGGTTTTCAGCTGTTTCTGTAGCTCTGCAAACCTTGTTCAGCTGCATTTCCACGTCCCCTGTATCCAGCCAGTCTATCAGAGATAAATCCAGTTCATGTCCATCAAAGCTATCGGGTTTGATCAAGGATGAAAACATGGGTCCATACTTGTGAAATTCCCGATATCGTGTTTTGAACTCCGACTCAAGCCCGCTGATGCATTTGCATATTTCTGCGGTGCTGATGCTGTGCTGTGTGTACAGCTCCCTTTAGTGTCTGAAATAGCGGAAAGAAAAAAAACCAGTTCATGTATTTTACATGTCCAAGACAGTTTGCCCTGCACCTTGCAGGTGGAGATTGAGCTTGTTGAGGTATCCAGTAATATTCGTGGGAAACATGAGTTTCATAACCCACTCCTCGTCATGCAGTTCTGGATAGTCTTGGCCTTTTTCAGCCAGAAAGGCTTTTATGGCATCAAAGCAGCCAACAAACCTCTCCAAAACTTTTCCGCCGCTTAGCCACCTGACTGTCGAGTGGATAGGGATATCCTTGTATGCGCAGTTCATTTCCTTGAGCAGGGACTGGAACTGTCGGTGTGTTAGAGCAGATTGCTTAACTGTGAAGTTAACAACTCACCACTTTAGCCATGACCTCATTAAGATCTGCATTTGACATTTGTCTGTGAAAGATGTAATTTGACATGCGGATGAGAGTGTGCTTCAACATTTCCCAAAAACTCTCTTGCACACTTGTTGCCGTGCCACTGGTTAAGCTACCACGTGCCTAAGGTGGCATGCGTGCCTATGGTTGCTGACCCCAGCTGTAAACCAAACTGTGTGCCACAATATAACAGAAAAGGGAAGTACTTTTCTAAATGCCTTTTTAAATGCATTGTATTCCTCTTCCTAAATCAAGTCACTGGATAAGTGGGGTCACCTCAATACAGAATCTGAGACAAATAGTCTTTTTGTTTTAGCGCTCTTATATTGTCATAATCTTCACCATGAAAAATGAAAGCATTTGTTATTTCATTTTTCTTTGGTTGTGTGAATAGTGTATTCCCTCTCTTAGTAGCAAAGGTGGAGGAAGCGTGACATTGTTAAAGTGCCACAATACCTCTTTGACAAAAGGTCAAGTTGGATGGTTATTTTTTACAAAGTGTGAACTTTGACATTGGAGTTTGTGGTTTACATTCTGTCACCTACTGTCGTCTACTGATCACAGGGTTGGCGGTTCGATACCTACCCTCTCTTGTCCTTGGGTGTGACACTGAACAGCAAATTGCTCCACATGGTTGGCCAACACCTTACGTGGTAGCCTGCTGATTTCAGTCTATGAGTGTGTGCTTGAATGGTTTAATGAGTGGCAAAAACCTTGTAAAGCGATTTGGATTAAAGTGCTATTTAAATGTAGCCATTTACCTACTCCACCAACAGTGTATGTGTTTGGTTATTTTAACCATTACCACGATCTTTGCCTAAGCCCTAATGAAATACATTTATTTGGCTAAACTTAATCAGACCTTAAACATAAGGGTTGTAGATCAGAAGAAAAATCATATAATCTGGTTTAGGAGAGAAATCTGATTCCTGACCTGTTGCGCATATACACTGATTTACAGTAACCACATTACTACAGTGCATGGAAATGTTCTCCTATTACTTGTGTAATCTAAGTAACCTGGTTTTTGCCTGTAAACATACTGAACCTAGGATCAAACTATCCATATACAGTACATTTCACATCCTTAAAATCCATCTTCCACAAAGTTACAAGTTACACAAGCTTAAGTAACACCCACAGGAATTTACACATGTTAGCTGTAATATCTTATAGTAGGAAACTCCTGGTTCACATTTTTTAGAAACATTTAGTACACTGTGAGTACAATTATAAGGCAAATTGTATTCCTCAGGATTAATTTTATTGTTGAACAAACACAATTCTCTCAGTCAATCCAAAATGTAATTGAACCTCAAACCTGAATGTTTTTTTTTTAAGAAAAGGAGAATATATGTGTGCAGAATTATTAGGCAACTAAATTGCAAAAAACATTTCTGTCAATTACTTGTTTATTCTCAATTTTTAGAGTAACCATCAACACAAAATATTTAGTGACCAATAGCCAACCTTCTTTTCAATAACTACCATGAACCTTCCATAGCATGTCACTTTCTTGATCTGTTCACAATCAACTTTCACTGAAGCTGCAACCACAGGCTCCCAAATGCTGTTCAGAGAGGTGACTGTAAATCTCACATTCTCAATAAGATTCAAGTCAGGTAAGGAAGGAGGCGAGGTCATTATTTTGGTATCTTTAAGGCCCTTGCTGGCTAGCCAAGCAGTACTTGGAGGCATGTGATGGAGCATTGTCCTGCATAAAGATCACAGCCTTCTTGAATGCTGCAGATTTCTTTCTGTACCACTGCTTGAAGAAAGTATCTTCCAGAAACTCGCAGTAAGTTTGGGAGTTGAGTTTCAGTCCATCTTCAAAAGTCCAACTATCCCACACTTAATGATAGTTGGCCATAACAGTACCCCTCCCCTACCTTGCTGGCACCTGAGTCAAAGTGGTGCCCTTCAGTGATCCAGCCACGGGTCATCCATCTGGTCCATCAAAAGTCACTCTCTCTTCATCTGTCCATAAAACCTGTCATATGGTATTTCGTTGCCCAATCTTGATGCTTCAACTTGGGAATCCTATTCAGTGTTGGATAGTTTTTTTTTTGTTATTTTGCCTATTTTACCTGAGGAAATGAAGCTGCCTAATAATAATGCACACACTTTTACCACACCCTCCCTCATCACACAAAAATATATCACCTGAAAATTATATTCCAAACTCCAACAAGTATTCAAGTTTATATGGTTTGGAGAAAAATAGTCTTTCAATCAGAATACTTAATTGCCTAAAAATTGTGAAAAAAGAAAAGACCAAAACTTTATAGTGACTGTTGAACAAAAAACTGATAGCAATGTACATTTAAATGACTCCACTTACGCTACTTTATTCATTGGCACAGAAATTAGTTTTTTTGACATTCTTCCAGGGAGACGTGAAAAATTGATTAAAACAAAATGTGCTACAGGCTCCGATTTCAGAGAAAGTTCTTTACAACATAAAACCTAAAAAACAAACAGAGTTCTTGTTGACTCTTGAGTGTTTTTTGTACAGAGTATAAGTCATACTTTATTGCTTTACTGATTTTTGCTTTGAGGAAGCTGAGCAATCCTTCATGTTCCGGTGTTCTTATATTTCCACCTGCTATCGCACACACAGGATATTAAGAAGCAGAGCTGAACAAGCGAAATAGCCAGGACCCAAGCCAAAATTCAAACCCACACGCAAGGCTATAGTGTGCGGTTGATTTTCCATAAAAGAACATTAATTCGCTCCACTCTTGAGACACTCTGTTTTACACTGGCATACTGGGGTCTAACAGAGTCGTTCAAACTGGTTTTCTCATGAATATTCCCGCACAGTGAGAGGTGGTGGTGGCAGTTGGTGTGACAGGATTAGGGTGGATATTTTGGAATGAGGCACCTGCTACTCTTGCTAGCATACTGTACTGTACTTGTCTAATGATGTCAGATTACATGGTCACCTAGGAAACCAACTAAAGACTTGGGCAGAAATATTGAAGAAGGCGCAATTTCCCTGACTGACAGGGCTATGTAATGATGTGCAGCATGCATAATTAAAAACATGGCACACTCTCTTTCTGAGTCTGCTGTTAAGCTGAAGCAGTTTTTAATGTTGTTCATGTGCCTTCACTCTAGTGTGCTCTGCACTGACAACTGTCCCCTGTGGGTGTGTGGGAAGGAGAGAGGAGGGGAAGGAGGAATGCGAGAAAAGGAGGAAGAGATGGCTGGCTAATGCCTGCTTCTTTTTTAGTGGCTGCTTTTAGATACGATCAAAATAAACATTGTACCTCAGAGGCACAAGCCAGGCTTCCGATGGTGTCAGAGTTCCTCTTTTTTTTTTTTGCAATTTGTTCATTTATTTCTTTTGTGGTTGTCAGGCAATGAGTCAAACACACAAAGAAAGGAGATGGATAGAAAAGTAGAAAGATAGGCTGAAAGACATGCAGACAAACAAGCAGACAGGCCATGCTGCTGAGCACAGGGTGTACCTGGGGTATAACCTGTCTTGTGTTTCATGGGTCAGCTCTCGCATGGTCTATCCCCCGCCAGACGTTTAAGGATGGTACTTGGTTGCAGCCACAAAACCGGAACATGATGACCCAAATCTCGTCAGTATTACTCAAAGTTCTTATTTTAGGAGTTTTATTTTTGCACAATTGGGAAAATAGACATGCATATACTATTCAGTATTTTCTAATCCCAATTATTTTCTCAAAGACTTTCAAAGTGATGACGTGCCCTCACAATTGCGGGTAAAATTTATGCATTTTTTTGTTTTGTATGTCATCCTGTACTGTAGCTCCCCTTGGTTAAGCTAAGGGAAAACTCAGCCTTCCACCTCCATCCTGGGGGACGAGGGGAGTCGAGAGCTGACACCGGGAAAGGGGAGTCGTCTGTGGGGAAGCAGAGAGACGCAGTGATGTGACTGTGCCAAATGTTTACAGGCGAGCTGACATAGTTAGAAGATGGAGAGGGCTGAAACGAGGCTGTCTCTCTCTGCACTCTTGGAGGAACGAGAGATAGGAAATCTAGGTCATCCCCACTGATGCATTGCAAAGCGAACTTCAAACAAACCTGGCCTTTAGCGTGATGGCTCTCCAAAGCTGTGTTACATGCCATCAGAGACTGATCGCCATTTTCTGCCAAGAGCTACCACGAAGTGATAGAGTGGTTCTCGATATGGAGAATAGGCACAGGCACTGCAAACTCTATCTGTCAATCTTTCTGTGTGTTTGTGTATGAATATACCATACGTATACAAAGAAATCATCCTTTTGGGTTTGGCTTTGTAACCAGTTAGTTGGCCCGTCGTTAGACCACATACTAGGTTTCTATTCCTCATCTGCCCTTCACTCGGAATTGCCTGAGGGAAGTCTTATCCGTAATCATAGCCCTGGGAATTGTGGTAAAAAGCTTTGCTCTTCTATTGAAGGCTCGATCTGTCTATTTCAAGGGCAGCTAGTTGAAACAATAGTGTTGTGTTGGAAAGGATTCCTTTCAGAGGCAGTTCCCTCAAAATGCATGTGTGTTGTTTTTTTCTGGATCTCAGTAAAATAATTCCTCACAAATTCCTTTAACAGATTTTGTTCATTCATGTCAGTGAATT